>NC_134715.1:57550500-58945000 GCF_049634645.1 Pelodiscus sinensis | reverse complement strand
AACAACATTTAGCATATTGTTATACTATTCCACCCACCTTAATGAGGATCCTTTAGGTGTGGCGATGCCGTAGCCTTTGGAATCCAAATTCCCACCAACTTTCATGGTGTCACAGGGTTTCCTTTGTTCGATGTACTCATTCATGGTAGACTCCAGCAAGTAGGCATATTTTCCTTTGGACTTCCGTACCCGGGCCACCCCTTCTGCTGTAGTCCTCACAAATACAGATGGCTCTGCACTTTTCATGTAGGTCCACATTTTATCAAATACTGCAATTTTAGATCTCTGTAGATAAAATAAGAAGCCAAATTAATTACTCTTCTGAGAGGATACTAAGCATGCATGTGAAACAATGCAGGATATGTCATTCTTGGTATAAATTATAACTCAGTGCTGAAGGATTACAAAACCAGCATTCTTTTTACATTGATTATTTTTTATTATTATTGTTATCATTGTTTATATAGTTTATATTGCTACCAAATGACCTGGAATTAGCATGACTTCATATATTTCAGATAAAAATAAAAGATATAGTAGAACTCCAGTGAACATTTCAACAGAAATTCCATTTCTATCAAGAAAATCTTTAATGAGTTATCCACTGCTGGTTATAGCAAAGGTAGAATAAGCTGAAACTATGTCCTCAAGCCATGAGACCAGTGATCAGCAAACTACAGTCCACAGGCTGCGTCTGTCCCATGAGACCTTTTACTCCAACACTCGAGCTCCAGCCAGGGAGTGGGGTCAGGGGTTTGCCCCATTCTATGCATGCTGTGGCTGCCCATGCTCCAGAAGCACGGGCAGTCAGGGGGCACCACATGCTGCCCTCACCCCAAGTGCCAGCTCCGTAGCTCCCATTGATTGGTGGTGCTTGCAGACTGGGAAGAGCATAGAACTGTCTGGCTATGCCTCCATGTAGGAGCTATTGGGGCACAGGCTACTGCTTCTGGGATCTGCTTGAGGTAAGTGCTGCCCAGAGCCTGCACTGCTGAGCTCCCTCACATCTCCAACTCCCCGTCCCAGCCATGATCCCCCTCCTGTCCTCCAAACCACTCAGTCCAAGCCCAGACAACCATTGCTTCACACCAAACTTCTCACCACTGGCCTCACCCAAGAGCCTTTCACTCCAGCTGGTGCCCTCAACTCCAGCTAGTGCTCCAAACAGCCAATTTCATCAGCGTTCATGGCCCACTATTCAATTTCCATACTGAGTTGTAGCTCTCAGGCTAAAAAGATTGCACAACTTTCTATAAACTTTTCGACTTTTCAAGGAAGTTGAATGGAAATGTGGATGAGTCCCAAATATCATAATAATGAATGTAATAATGAAGTAATCTGAAGGCTTGATAGCTCAATGAAGAGCTTTTTTTTTTTAGAGGCAGTACTGATATTTAGTGATGATATTTAGACTTGTTTTATATCACTTATTTAAGGAAATGGCTCATACCAAACCATTCAGAAATCTTCAAAACAAAGTGAGGTTGTTCATGAAATCAGTTTTTCTAAACTGAGACAGTTTTCAAAATATCATATACATGTTTCGGAAACTCGATCCAGGTCTTATTCTTGGCTGATTAATGGCCACAACCAATCACTTTCCTTCATGCGAGCAGTCAGTGCGGCTACTATATTGGGTAAGGATGGCAGAAAGAGGCTCAACAGTACAGGGACATATTTAAAACAGAAGTAAATACAGAATTGCACTAAACAGACAATCTGCTATCACCAAATTTAGAATTATGCTGCATATAACTCAGTTATTACAAGAGTTGTAATTTGCTATTAAACCAAAAAGCATTTTCTTTTATAATGCCAAATTACCTATAAGGAAATGAATTACTACTGTCCCTTGTAAGTACAAATATGCTAAAATTGTACTTTAATGAAGTGCATTATAAGCACTTCCCCACAGATAACAATTTGCGTGAGATCATGGCCTCACTGAAGTCAGTGGTTACATTTTATGTGCACTTAGCTCTCCTTTAAGAGAACTGATGTAAAAATTGATTACCAGGGATACAGAAACTCCAGGTGTATTTTTTCAGCTTTTCTGTCCAAATAATTTGTATATCAGAGACCAGTTGAAATGAATAGATATCATAAATATAAACCACATTGGAGTTCTTTCCCTGCTACGTATCTTAGCATTATATTTCTGCTTTAAATAAAGCATCAAATACTCATTGGTATTAAAAATAAAGCAAATAAGTTAAAAAGTATTCATAACATTTTGTAATAGTTTCCAAGATTTCATTCTTTGTGAGTCCCCCACCTTAGAGAGCTTACAATTTATGCCAGACCAACATGTATCATGAAAGCCATTTATGTTCTATGGCCTCATTGTCTTCCACTGACTATATTGAGTCCAAAATTATATTCAAGAATTACAGTGAATGAGGGAATGGTGCCTGTGGAGGAAATATAAATACTAATTTAAACTAACATTATGAAAATTCTCTTAGATTCTTGCCTGGTGGTTTACAGCTCATTCCAAGTTTATAAACCTTGCAGATCAAAAGACTGCTTCCAGGACTTAGACAAGGCTATCTTTCAGGCCCGTGAAGCCTGCTGAACTTTTAATTTCCACTGTATGTTTCTCTGTATTGCTATAGGCTAGACATGTGCATGCAGGTTTGTAGAAAATGTCTATGATTGTAGAATAATGCATATGTTATATAATAGTACCAAATTAAAAACAACTTTATTGCTGGCATTTCCTGACTTTTGGCATGTATTCAGCCTTAATCTTCTCTTAATGTAATTTGAAATTAAATATATACATGCATGTCTTACTTATCTGTATAAAATCACATATACATGGTCACATCAAATACATTTTAAAAGGAAGAAAAGCATCTGATTTAAATTTGACTGCTGCTGTTGAGAAGACATGTTTTATTCATACGAAAATGTGAATCAAATCAGTGAATTAAATTATACTTGGAAGAACATAACAGCATTTAGTGGAGACAGACCAAAACATTTTGCAAGGAGGAATATGAATTTTGGGTGGATAGAGGACAAACTGGGTATTTACCCACTCATTAGGGATAGATTCAGTAGTATATACTATAGTACAGTACTTCCTTATATGACTAAAGAGCCATCAGGAATAGGACAGAAGCACCATAAAAGGATCTCATTTACAAAATGATCTGAAGAATGAACCATTGAAGAACTGCTACATTAATAGACAATAAAACTGATGAAACAAATCACCAAGAATCTTTTCTATTATTATAGTTCACTGCTCTAGTATAGCATTATGTCTTGGTGATTGTATGAAATATTTTAATCTAGCTATAAAAGGTACTTCTGATGCTATGATCAATGCCATTGATACATCACAGACAAAGCTATATAATATATAGCTTTCTGCAGACCAGGGGGACGGGGAGCAAAGCAGAGCAAAGCCACGGAGCCCGAGGGCAGCAGGATAGCCACGGCACGTCTGGGCTGTCCCGCTGCCCCCGTGCTCCGCTGCTTTGCTCCGGACGCCTGTGGTACACAGCTGGGGCGCTGCCGGTTGGTCCCGTAGCGCCGCTCTGGGCGCCACTGGACCAACCCAGCAGCACCCCAGCTGCTCTGCCCCAGGTGTCCCCAAGTCAGCCCCGGGCTTCCTGGAATCAGCTGCTGATCAGTTTCAGCAGCAGCTGACTTGGGGATGCCTGGGGTTCTTAAGTTGAATCTGTATGTAAGTCAGAACTTGCCTCCAGATTCAGCCGCTGTTGAAACTGATCAGTTTCAGCAGCGGCTGAATCTGGACGCCAGCTCTGACTTACATACAGATTCAACTTAAGAACAAACCTACAGTCCCTATCTTGTACGTAACCCAGGGACTGCCTGTACTCCTTTGCATCTGATTATTTCTTCATGTATTAAAAAATGTGAACTGAAAATCTTCTATAAAGTAAAAATGCCTTTGAAATACCATGGACATCATCCTCAAAATTATTATTTTTGCTAAGTCCACCTACCATTTACATATAAAATATTGCCTTAATTAAACAGGGCTCTTTCCCAAAGATAATAAGAAATTCAATTATGCAGCACTTTATCAAATTAATTAACTATCTATTCATTTTATGAGGCATCAGATAACTTTTCCATTTTCTTCTTAAAATGGGATGATGTCATTAGTATGTCATTTACCAAAATAACTCCATAGTCTACCAAAACTGTACTAAAATGTGATCTGATATTACATGAAGCAGAACTTCAGCTTTGGAATATGGTTTGTACAATAATGTTTTTGACCTTCCAGGTTAAACAAAAAAAAAGGATAGAAATTGCAATTGCTACCCACAGATGGTAAAGTAGCATAATAACTGCATCTTGCTAATTTGTGAACAATCAAATACTGATATAACAGGAAAAATACCAACTAGTTCTTATTCTATTTTTATTTTAATTATTCCAGATGAAATCTTTGGAAATCTATGATTATATAGTGAGAGGAAATGCAAGTATGGACGTGGGGAATTGTAGCCCATCAGTGCTCATGGAGGGTCTCTTCCCCATCTAGGCCAGTGGGTGGCCACTCCGCCTACGTTCATAGAGCCTCTTTAGTCCTAGGTCCCAGGCTAGATCAAGGTTAGTCTCTGAAATAAGAGGCATGGGTGGGCTAGTACATCTCGGGCAGATGTCTGGTTCTTCTGCTGACTCTGCCCTATCTGAGCTCCTGGCTGGCTTTTATAGCTCTGGCCATGCCTCCTGACTTCCAGTCATGTGGGGGGAGGAGGGGCATGGGGTCAGGCTCAGCCAAAGAGGGCTTACAGAGGGGCTCCTCCCCCTCTGGATCAGTGGGTGGCCACTCCGCCTCACTACAGGAATACACAGAAATGGTACAGTACACTCCTTTTATATGAATCACATCCATCTCAGATGATTTCTTGTAAGTCGTTGATTTTTACAAGCTGATTCTATGAATGAAATTGACTTTTATGTTTTAAATAGCCAATGTTTTTATTCAATAGAGAATTTTATTCATGTCTCAATTACACTAACTAAATTCTGTAGACTTAAAATGTATTCAACATGGACTAAAACCATACTAATCTTCTAACTGAGCAACACGCTATTATTCTCATCCTCATCACCTAATTATTTAGCTGGTCCTTTATTCAAGGCAATTATTATTATGGTATAGTACGTTACAACTTTAGATAAAGCATAAGTTAGCCAGGGGAGCCAACATCCTTGCTTATGTGTGTATGTGTGGGGGGTGGATCCACGCTCCTGGAAGGGGCGGAGTTTTCAGCAAATGGAGGCAGCCAGTCATTAGCCCGGCCTGTCCCATGGTGCATTCCCTCAGCCGTCAGCACTGCCTGGAGTGTGCCACACTTCGGTGGCAGTTTAAAGGGCCCAGGGGTCAAGGTGCTGACTCTGATGCAGTAGCAGCCACAGTGGCTGGGAGCTCTGAGCTCTTTTGAATCACTGTTGACCCCTATGCCTCCCCCTTTCATTGAGTTTGAAGTTTAAGATCCAAAGATAGAATTTTTTTAAACTACTCAAATGAACTGCAACAAACGTAACATATGAAAATATACTACATTGACTTTTATAGCATAAATATGAATCTAAACTAACAAAGTGACTGATTAACAGTACTGACTGACATTACTTTGGAGTAAAAGACAGGACTATGTAGCACTTTAAAGACTAACAAGATGGTTTATTAGGCGATGAGCTTTCATGGGCCAGACCCACTTCCTCAGATCAATATGTGGAAGAAAATCGGCACAGCCATATATACCAAAGTGATACAATCAAAAAAATGAACGCATGTGAAATGAAAAATGTGAAATGAAAAAATGTGAAATGAGGAAGTGGGTCTGGCCCACTAAAGCTCATCACCTAATAAACCATCTTGTTAGTCTTTAAAGTGCTACATAGTTCTGTCATTTGTTTCAGCTAGACCAGACTAACACGGCTACATCTCTATCACTATTACTTTGGAGTGTCACCATCCGTCACCAGAGTCTGGCATTGCGAATGCACAAGTCAGTGGTGCAGTCACTGTTTGATTATGAACTTGCCCAGTGTTTCCTGGATCATTTCATGATCCACAGCACCCTTTTCAAGGTGATGTAGGAGGCTATAATGATTGAACCCCTTGTACAAAAGGCTTTGTGTCAAAGTTTTCATAGTATCCACCTTGCTATCATTAGAGTCCACCTCTGCAGTGTTTTCAGGTTTCACTTTCAATTGGTGTCTGATCTCAGTCATAATGTCATCATTAGAACCATGTTGCATAACAAAAGCATTGTCACTGATTTCTAGCCACTCTTCAAATTCATGTGCATTGAGGTTTTTTTGGTGGCTCAGTGACAATTGTTCCTTTGATGAGTGCTGTGACCAGAGCTTTTTTTCCCCTAGCAACTCTGGGTTGTTAAAGCATCAATGTCAAATTGGGCATTTGCAGAATGGCATTAAAAAGAGTGATCTTCTCTGAAATTTCTACAGTGGTAGCTTTGTTGTTCTCATCATCAATGTGGTGCAATACGGTATGAGCTATTTGCTTGTGAAAGTACTCCTGGGCAGTTCTGATCATTCTGGATCACATGGTAGAAGGATAGACGTTATAGTTTTTGGTAGGAATTCAAGAAGGCTATTCCTCAGTGCCACATCTTTCATGACATGGATTGTGCAGTTGTACACAAGTAGCCTTTCATGGCCAAATTTTTAATCCCAGTCCTTCAGTCACATACTCCAGGCAGATAAAATGGCAGCATAGAGAACTGGAAAATATTTATAATATCATGAGCTCATATATAGCACCATGACTTTTCCTGATGATGAAAAGATCCCTTTACAGATGAACGGAGCAGTAATTCTTTAGACTCCCACTCCCCTACACTTTTTCATCAGATTTAAAGCTGTGCGCGCCATCAGGCCAGGCTTGAATGTAAATTGCATGTTCGCCTACATTATGTCTCTTTCAATGAAGTTATGTCTCATTTCGATTCACTCATCTTCTAACCATTCTTCACATGGCCTAATGTCTGTGTCTTCTACTGCATTTTCTTAAAAGCAATCACCTCTTAGTTGCTGGCCACTGCTGGCCTTGCAGTCAGGAACAGCCAGGGCCTCCAGGTCTTCCACTTTCTGCACCATCGACACCCCAGTTAAGGAGGCATTTCTGTTCCACTTTGTAAGCATCACCTTAACCATAGGTGCCTTTACTGACCACATTCTTTTTCTGTCTCCTTTGTTTTGTATGATGCTTTCCTGACTTTGAGAATCTTAGACAATGTTGGTTGTGGAATGCTCAATTTCTGAACTACAGTTCTTTGGCTGATCATTGGAAAATTATCATAGGACTGCAGAGGCTGGTGTTTTTCATTTGCAAAAAAGTGTCTTTTTCCTGTCATGTTGACTCACACATGAATGGCACAGAGATTATACTTTATACACACTACATGACATGATCATATTCAAATCAGCTTAACTTGTTTATTAGATGACAATGAACTTGACTGATTATCATACTACATGCGGTTTGCCCCAAAATTATTCTTATCAGTAGATTGCTTGATTCTTGCATGTAGAATACTTCAGCATGGTTAATATAGGAACTATTTTGTCCCAGTGATTCTGATCACCATATTAATTGATTTCCATATCAGTAATTCTAATAATTCCCTGTACCCAGCATAGTTAATTATGAAATGTAAGCCACAGCACAATGCACTTTGGCTAGGAAAACTGTGACATCACTTACAACTCATGTATGCAAACATTTACCTCCTAAATCAGACACAAGCTCTCCTTAATAACAGCTGAAATACTGTAGGAAAAGATGTCTGGAAGTTCATTTACATCTGAAATATTAATTAGATAAGCATTAAGTTTGGGAACACAGGGCTAGCTGCTAAAAAGTATTTGGATAATATGAAGGAAAAAAACATAAATGGGAAACCATATCTGAAAGCAACGATAACTCTCGAGAGAAGACATTTTCCATGAAGAAATACACTACTTTGTATTTATTTCTGTTATAAAATATGCACTTCTACATTGGGATAAATTGTGTCTCTCTGCATTTTATGCAGGTGTAACAACCTTGCACTACAAGGGAGCACAGTTCAGAATGGGACATGTTGACTATTCCAGTCCAAAGAAAGGTCAGATTTTTTCCTTCACTAGTGATTAATAAAGTGCAAATACCAAAGCACCTCAGCCATGACATTGCCTCACATCCTCCTTTTTCCTTTTTATTTCAGCTAAAACTTCTTTTTATTTCCTCTGCCCAACATTAACAAAACCAAACCAAACCAGCTTAACTAAACAAACCATTATTCTAAGACACAGATGAAATTAGCACTCTTTTCATCTAACATTTTATTTACTTCTGTCTTCTTCTTAAACTGGGTTGTGAACCTTCTCCTGCTCTTTCTAGCAAAGGGGTGGGTAGCTCAAAGATCTGGTGATCTATATTTCCCTTCTAAAGGTGAATTGGGCACATTCTTTTTTCACTTGACTTTTCTGTAAACCACAGAAAAGAAAATATAGAAGTATTATTGATCATTGACATTTTCTGGATTCATTGGGGTACGTGTAGTTGTGTGCTCAACCCAGTCTGAGAGAGTCCCAAATCTGTCTCCTAATCTCCTCTCTGCTCTGAAGAGAAAGTAAACTGGCACAGTGTATTTCAGCATTGATATGCAGAATAAGGCTCCACCCAGTCCCTGCTTCATCTCATGCCTTCTTGCTCTTCAGAGCCTACTTCCCTTCTCAAGTTGCAAACTACGGTAAAAGTAGTCCATGCAGGAAAACAAGAGAGTGCCTCATGCCCTCTGATTCTCTGACATGGCCATCTAGGACTAGCCCTGGAAATGCATGTGCCACTTAAAATACCCTTCACTGCTATTTCAAGAGGCCTTAGAAAACATTTCTTATCTCAGATTTTTGGAATCTACAGCTTTTTGTAAAATGTTCATATCCTATTGTGACGAGGACAGTGTAAAGAGTAAATGTAAAACAGAGAATGCCTTAAGAATCAAAACACCTTGTGGTTGTGCATAAACAGACACATTTCCTGACCTGCATTTCTGCATTTCCTTCCAAGTTTAAGAGATTATTATGCAACAAATTCTATTTGCTATTTTGTTCTGGGTACCAGAATAGAAAGAATCTGTCCTTTAAATGATCATAACTGCCAGGCGTGATGGACTGACTGAATCATTGGTCCTCATTTTGGCATAGAGTTGACCAAAACAGCAGCAGGTATAAAAAAACCCTTTTAAATAAGGCCTTATACAGCTGTTTGGCTGATTAGATTGTAAATTATTACTGTTGTTATTATTGCTGTGGGCATTCAATTTTCTTTTCTAGATAATTTCTTCTTTACACTCAATAATAAACACCTTCACAAATAAAGGAAATGAAAACATCCAAAACATCCAATTTAATTTGTGCCTCAATTGTGCACATAACTGATTAACAGAGTCGGCATGTATCATCAAACATATCCGCGATGAACTGGCTTTGAATATATTTGTGTCCCTTTTGCTTTCAGTGAACATTTGAACAAGTGGAAATCATGAAAACTGCAAAAGCTCCATGGACTATTCAAAGTGAATGTTAACCTTACAAGCTACAATATTCATGCTTTATGTCTCTGTTCCTCTGATGCTGTCCTGAGGTAGACCTGGTTTATCATGCTTTCTTTTTTGCACTCATGGATAACAGAAATGATTTTGTTCTCCAAGGCAGCTCAGTTATGTCTCTTGACTAATGTGACATCAGATACACTGACCAGCTTGGAGAAATCAGGGAAGGGCCTCAGGCTATTACACAATACCCTTATGTGTGGTTACTCAATGGGGCATAATGAAGACTGATATCTCCCTGGATTTTGGTGAAACTATGAACATGGAAGTGCTGTGTTCATGGAGTCACTCCAGCACACAGAAGGTGGAATTCCACTGCATCACCATACTCAGTAACATAAGACAGAATTCTACACTTGACAGATAAGAGATGACGTACAGCACAAATCCTATTAAGGGGCTACAGTCCTTGTCAGCTGTCCCCACAACTCTGTCCAGATTCTTATTCTAATGTAGAAGAACTTATCATACAGATCAGTACATTTATGTGAAACCACTGTCACATGCTGCTTTATTCATGTTTTGCCCATTGTTTGAGGCCACAACCCAGGGAAAAACAGAAAAGCCTATCTGTCACTTTTCTATTATGACTATGGTTTCACCTCCATATTCCTAGTAGCATACTCTTTCTTTGATCCATAAATTCACATTGTGTCCAATTGATGCATATTTTTGCTGTGGCTGCTGCTGCTAAGGCTGACCTCTGTACACTAATGGTTTCATGACTGCTGTACGTTTGTAGTCCAGCTGATCTTCCACACTCACCGCTTTGAGTCAAAGTTCAACATGGAGGGAGACTGTGGAATCTCCATCACTGGAGATATTTAAGAGCAGGTTACATAGACACCTATCAGGGATGATCTAGATGGTGCTTGGTCCTACTGTGAAGTCAGGGGACTGCACCTGATGACCTCTCAAGGTCCATTCCAGTTCTAGTGTTCTATGATTCTAGTTGAACATGAAGCTGTAACCATCCAGTAGAATAAATCTTTCTATTGAAAAGGTCCCACTTCTTGGAGTCCTTTGCTTTAGGTGTTGCATCTTAAAATCCTTTCCTTTTCATTAGCCACAGAGACCACTAGAGCCCCTGGAGGAGTGTTAGTATGAGCTGCTTCCATCACTTGGAATTATAGCGTAGACCCCACGTTCTTCTTCATAGGAGGTTAGAAATCACAGCAGATTAGAGAGCAATTTCTGATGTTAGCCTCACCCAAGCACTTTAAACAGATGGTGGGTCACTCGAAGGCACAGCCTTGTTGCAGGAAGTAGAGGACTTAAAGTTAGGATGTTAAGTATCGGGTAACTGACTAATAGAATAGTCGATGCATTTTTGCATTGACCATTCGATTAGTCGATAGAGCGCCTCCACCTTTGAAGTGTAGCAACAGTCCTAGAGCTGTTGCTGTACCTCAAAGGCGAAAACACCATGTGGAGCCTGAGTCAAATGGGCACTCCTCAGCTGACCCCAGGCTCCGTGCAGCACTGACACTTTGAAACCCTGTGAGGAGCCTGATGCCAGACTCCCCATGGCATTTCAAAGCTGCAGTGCTGCACAGAGCCTGGGGTCAGGTGGGGAGTCCCCAGCTGATCCTGGGCTCCACGCAGCACTGCCACTTTGAAACGCTGTGTGCAGCCTGGGGACACCCCAGCTGGCCCCGGGCTACATGCAGCTTTTCAAAGCAGCAGCGTCACGTGGAGCCTGGGGTCTAGCATCAGACTTCAAGAGGCCCTGCCACTTTGAAGTACCCCTTCTTCTCCCCCTCTCTCCCTTGCTGCCTCTACCTGACAGAGGCAGTGGTGGAGGGGGGGAAGCAACTAGTCAACTAGTCCTTCACATCCCTAATTTAAAGCCCAGTGACCAGGCATGCCTTGGCCCTGGGAGTGGACAGACCACTGCTAACTGATGAAGAAGTGTCAACTAAACTGTCTAACTATCAATTACACACAATAACTACAATTATTCAGATAAAATGAAAGAAACAAAGCCAATTGAGAACAGCTTGCTCTAGCATTGGGAGCAGTTCCAGTCAGTAATCCTCACAGGCAGTAAGAAAGATTCGCTGGGTTCTTTATACAGGTGCACAGCACCAGGGGGCACCAGAGTCTACCTGACAGACACCACTGAGGGAAAAACTTCCAGCTTGCAAACTGCATACACACTCCTACAACCGAGTGAACATGAACAAGCAAAGAACTGTTTTTTGATTTTTCAACTAGCTGCAGCAGAAATTCACAAGAGTGAAAATACTGCACTGCTTTGACATTTACTCCATCCTCTGGGTCACTGGGGGGTATATATGTGAGAATTTGTATTGTCTGCCTACTTAGAGTGTAAGCTTTTGGAGTAAGAATTGAGTTTCATATGTGCATTATGCTGCACAGGGTGCTATCGTTTTCTCTCCTTTGTAAGGTAAATAATAAAGTGACACATTTTATTACAGATGAAGATGAAGAAGAACCATTCTGAAAACTCTTCTTGGTAAATTGCTTAAAATAAAATCTACAATGCATAATTTTTAAATATAACATCATCTTTCATCCTAGGTCTCAAAGTGTTTTACAAAAATTTACTATCCCCATTTTACTGACAGGGAAACCAAGGTAACAAATGTCTAATTTACTTCCAAAAGGAGACACACTAATTAGCAGCAGAATAAGAAACAGAATGTATGCCTTCTGACTCCCAAAACTAATCAATAGATCTGCCGTCCTCCCAGCCTATATAATCAAACCTTATAAGGATAGCAGTCATGGCAATTTCTTCCAATATCGTTGAGAGATCTTTTTGAATTACATATTAAATACAAAGGCTATGTATCAGTGGCATGCAGGGATGATCAAAAAAACTATATCGAAGAATGAGACACACAAAAATGAGCTTTTTGGAACAATACATGTACATTAGATTTCCTGGGAAATAACTAAGGGTGTGTCTACACAGCACCCTAAACTCAAAATAAGATACGGAAATTGAGCTATGCAAATCGCGTATCTTATTTTGAAACTATTTTGAATAGCTTCTTTTGAAATCTGGCGCATCTACATAGTGCCAAATTTCCAAATAACATGCTATTTTGAGCCATCCCTTATTCCTCATGCAATGAAGTTTATTGGGATGGCGAAATAGCGCGCACGTTATTTCAAAAAATATTTCAAAATAACGAGCAGCTTGTGTAGACACGGGGTAGCTATTTTGGGATACCAGAGGTATCATGAAATAGCCGTGCAGTGTAGATGTACCTAAGGGAAGTAATGCAAATTCCCACCTTCTCTCTCTGATTATGTAAAAACCAGTCATCTGAAGCTAAGCTGTGAGGGCAAATGCTGATTACCTGCTCCTAAATCAAAGGCCAAACCTCTATCACATCGATTCACAGCTTGTTCTGAACTAATAGCTGTTATGAACCTGTGACCACACAAAACCCATTGGAGTGATTTGAAGGACTGAATCCTATCAGCTGACAATACAAACAAGCCAGTGTGTGCCAGTATGCCATTGCAGCAAGATATTTACAGCCAGTATGGAATGACACAGGAGGAGCCAGCTGCCCTCTGCCTCCTCTCTAGTGCAGCTGTATAGCACCCAGCCCCACCCCTGTCCTTCCACAGAATTGCGTCTCTATCTGTATACAGCAGGACATGCCAGTAGGGGTAGGGTTGGGGGTGGAACAGACCCTGGAAAAGGTGCAGACATGTTCTTTTCCCCACTCATCCAGCAGGGAAAGGAGTGTAACCTCGAGCTCCACCCTGCCAGGCCTGCCCTGCTGTACAGAGATGGAGACACAGTTCCATGGAAGAACAGGGCTAGGGATTCTTCTCTTTTCCTTGCTGTAATTCCTAAGAGAGCCCTGAACCACAAGACTGTCCTGAGAAGTGCAGCAGGGAAAGAAGCAGAAAGTTGACAGCTCCCCTCTGGCATGGCTGTGTGCAGGGCAGGGGCACAGTGGGAGGGCAGGGAAAACAGAGCACACATACCCCCAGGCAAAATGAGATGGATCATGGAGAGGAACAGGGAGAGCAAGAAGAACCTTGGCTGGGGAGTGGACAGGAATTACATGGAGAATCACATGCTCCCCTTTAGTTGGTGCCTCTCCCTCTCCATACCAGTATGAAATGGATTTTACTTGCACGACTGACAAAAGCCCTAGCTGAATTTGACGGTATGAGCTTATTGGCATGCGTGTACGTTCTTTGGTTACTTGCAATATGTTTTCTCTGTGAAGTTTTCACCTTCTGAATGGCATGTGCTTGCTTAGAAAGGGCTATGAGGTATCTTTTAACTGTGCACAATTATACTTGTACTGTTTATTGCCTCTGGAGAAAAAGAAATGAAAACCGTGACATTAAGATAAAAACATATGCCCCACCCAAAGGTTACATTGGTGTGCACACAGAATTAAAAACTTAAAAGTTAAAAAATCTCCATGGAAACTGTTCAAATCTACCCTTATCAGTATGCGGTACAATGTATTATCACAGACATGGGCGGTGGCATATGGTGAGAGGGTTGCTTCGGTTCAGACATTTTTTTCTGTGTGATCATAGGCACCCAGACATTTGCCTTCACCCACACCCCTGGTGAAACCACCCTCTCTGTCTGCTCAACTCTCTGCCACTCTCTGGCCATTCAGAATGGAGAGAGTGGCAGCTGCTGGCTGGGTGCCCAGCTCCAGTAATATCAGAGAAGAAAGCCTAGGTTAGGGGCTGGGGAGAGGGGGAGAATGAAAGCAGTGCCAAGCCTATGTCCTTCCTCTCACCAGAGTATGCTGCCAGAATCAGGGGCTCCCCACAGCCGCCCACATTGACCTGTTCCAGCTCAGGCTCCTGGGCCTTGCCCCCTGTAGTCAGTGCCCCCCACAATGGCTCTGCTGACCCTGGAGCCTGGTCCCCCTATCGGTGTGGCTTTTATTGGCTTCAAGCAGCTAGCTAGTGCTGCACACAGCCTGGTTCTGGCTTCCAGTCTAGGCAAAGAGTGGAGTTTCGGGGGGAGGGGAACAAGAGGCAGGGCTATTGAGAAGGCCAAGGCCTAGTGGCAAGGCTAGGCTAAGTCTCGCCTCAGCACCCCTACAAGGAAGAGGTGATCCTACCCCTGATCACAGACTATTAACAAGCTGGTAGTACGTATAGTTCACTGTGGACCTACAAATGATACCTGAAAATCCAGAGAAAACTCATACTATCCTTACTGACCTCATACAGTTTTGCTATTATGCCATGTAACTGATAAAAGCCGCAAAGAAAAATCCCTCCCTGTAATTTTTCTATTGCCAGGATTAGAGAGAAAATATCTTCATATACAAATGGTTTTATGTGGCTTTCTGCTGGTTTTCGGAATTTGCCCCTTCACTTCCAGTAGGATATTAATACTAAATTAACATAAGAACATAAGAACATAAGAACGGCCGTACTGGGTCAGACCAAAGGTCCTTCTAGCCCAGTATCCTGTCTACCGACAGTGGCCAGCATCAGGTGCCCCAGAGAGGGTGGACCGAAGACAATGATCAAGTGATTTGTCTCCTGCCATCTCTCTCCAGCCTCTGACAAACAGAGGCCAAGGACACCATTTTATCCCCTGGATAATAGCCTTATATGGACCTAACCTCCATGAAATTATCTAGCTTCTCTTTAAACTCTATTATAGTCCTAGCCTTCACAGCCTCCTCTGGAAAGGAGTTCCACAGGTTGACTACACGCTGTGTGAAGAAGAACTTTCTTTTATTCATTTTAAATCTGCTACCCATTAATTTCATTTGGTGACCTCTAGTTCTTCTATTTAGGGAACTAATAAATAACTTTTCTTTATCAGCCCTCTCCACACCACTTATGATTTTATAGACCTCTAACATATCCCCCATCAGTCTCCACTTTTCTAAACTGAAAAGTCCCAGTCGTTTTAACCTCTCCTCATATGGGACCCGTTATAAACCCCTAATCATTTTAGTTGCCCTTTTCCGAACCCTTTCCAAGGCCAAAATATCTTTTTTGAGGTGAGGAGACCACATCTGTACACAGTATTCCAGATGTGGGCTTACCATAGTTTTATACAGGGGCAGTAAGATATTCTGTGTCTTATTTTCTATCCCTTTCTTAATAATTCCTAGCATCCTATTTGACTTTTTGACCGCCACTGCACACTGCGTGGAAGTTTTCAGAGGCTGTCCACGATAACTCCAAGATCCCTTTCCTGATTTGTCGTAGCCAAATTAGCCCCCATCATACTGTACATATAGTTAGGGTTATTTTTCCCAATGTGCATTACTTTACACTTATCCACATTAAATTTCATTTGCCATTTTGCTGCCAAATCACAGAGTTTGGTGAGATCTTCTTGGAGTCTCTCACAGTCTGCTTCTGTCTTGACTATCCTAAACAGTTTTGTATAATCTGCAAACTTTACTGCCTCACTGCTTACCCCTTTCTCCAGATCATTTATGAATAAGTTGAAAAGGATTGGTCCCAGGACTGACCCTTGGGGGACACCACTAGTTACCCCTCTCCAATCTGAAAATTTACCATTTATTCCTACCCTTTGTTTCCTGTCTTTTAACCAGTTCTCAATCCAAAAAAGGACCTTTCCTCTTATCCCATGGCCATGTAATTTACACAAGAGCCTTTGGTGAGGGACCTTGTCAAAGGCTTTCTGAAAATCCAAGTATACTATATCTACTGGATCCCCCTTACCCGCATGCTTGTTAACCTTCAAAGAACTCTAATAGATTAGTAAAACAGGATTTCCCTTTACAGAAACCATGTTGACTTTTGTCTAACAAATTATGTTCTTCTACATGCTTCACAATTTTATTCTTTACTATTGTTTCGACTAATTTGCCCGGTACTGAAGTTAGACTTACCGGTCTGTAATTGCCAGGATCACCTCTAGAGCCCTTTTTAAATATTGGTGTCACATTGGCTACCTTCCAGTCATTAGGTACGGAAGCCGATTTAAAGGATATGTTACAAACTACAGATAATAGCTCAGCAATTTCCCATTTGAGTTCTTTTAGAACCCTTGGATGAATGCCATCCGGTCCCGGAGATTTGTTAACAATAAGTTTTTCTATTTGTTCCAAAACCTCCTCTAATGACACTTCAATCCGGGACAGTTCCTCAGATTCACCACCCACAAAGGACGGTGCAGATTCGGGAATCTCCCCAACGTCCTCAGCCGTGAAGACTGAAGCAAAAAAATCATTTAGTTTCTCTGCAATGGCTTTATCGTCCTTGATTGCTCCTTTTATAGGTTGATCATCTAGGGGACCCACAGGTTTTTTAGCAGGCTTCCTGCTTCTAATGTACTTAAAAACATTTTGTTATTTCTTTTTGAGTTTTTGGCTAACTGTTCCTCAAAATCTTTTTTTGCTTTTCTTATTACATTTTTACACTTGATTTGACAGTGTTTATGTTCCTTTCTATTTATCTCACTAGGATTAGACTTCCACTTCTTAAAAGATACCTTTTTGTCCCTCACTGCTTCTTTTACATGGTGGTTAAGCCACGGTGACACTGTTTTAGGTCTCTTGCTATGTTTTTTAATTTGGGGTATACATTTAAGTTGGGCCTCTATTATGGTGTCTTTAAAAAGTTTCCATGCAGCTTTCAGGGATTTGTCTCTAGTTACTGTGCCTTTTAATTTCTGTTTAACTAACCTCCTCATTTTTGTGTAATTCCCCTTTTTGAAATTAAATGCCAGGGTGCTGGACTGCTGAGGTGTTCTTCCCACCACAGGAATGTTGAATGTTATTATATTATGGTCACTATTCCCAAGCGGTCCTATAATGGTTATTTCCTGGACCTGATTCTGCACTCCACTTAGGACTGAATTGAGAATTGCCTCTCCCCTTCTGGGTTCCTGCACCAGCTGCTCCAAGAAGCAGTCATTAAAGCCATTGAGAAATTTTATCTCCGCTTCTCTTCCTGAGGTGACATGTATCCAGTCAATATGGGGGTAATTAAAATCCTCCATTATTATAGAGTTCTCTATTTTGGTAGCATCTCTAATCTCCCTCAGCATTTCAATGTCAGTATCGCTGTCCTGGTCAGGTAGTCGGTAATATATCCCTACTGCTAATTTCTTATTATTGGAGCATGGAATTTCTATCTATAGCGATTCTATGGAACATGTTGATTCATTTAATATTTTTATTTCATTTGATTCTACATTATCTTTCACATACAGTGCCACTCCGCCACCCACTCGGCCTGCTCTATCCTTTCTATATATTTTATATCCCGGTATGATTGTGTCCCACAGATTTTCCTCATTCCACCAGGTTTCAGTGATGCCAATTATGTTAATCTCCTTATTTAATACGAGGTACTCCAGTTCACCCATCTTATTAGTCAGACTCCTAGCATTTGTGTAGAAGCACTTTAAAAATTTGCCACTGCTTATTTGTCTGCCCTTCCCTGATGCATTGGATTCCTTTGAATGCGGTTGTTTGTCTGCTCTGGCTCATGGTTTGTCCTCTCTCCTCCTCTCTTTCTGACTACAGCTTAGAGAGTCTCTATCAATGGATTCTCCTCTAAGAGAAGTCTCCCTCCGATTTACGTGCATCTCCGCACCAATCGGCTTTCCCCCATCTCTTAGTTTAAAAACTGCTCTACAGCCTTTTTAATATTTAGTGCTTCGAGAGATCTGCAACCTTCGCACCAGGCAGGCAAGTGACCATACGGTTCTTCCGGTCATCACAAACCCAACTATCTATGTTTCTAACAATCGAATCACCCACTACTAACACCTGCCTCTTCCTAACTGGCATTCCCTCCCCCTCAGAGGTATCCTCAGTGTGAGAGGATACCGCAACATCCTCTGGGAGGAGGGTCCCAACTATGAGATGGTTTCCCTCTGCTCCCATTGAATGCCCTGTTCCCTTGAGACTTTCATCCTCCTTAAGAGCACTGGGGCTCTCAGACTGGAGGTGGGACAGTACTATAGTGTCCCGGAAAGACTCATCAACATAGCTCTCTACCTCCCTTAGCTCCTCCAGTTCAGCCACCCTGGCCTCCAAAGCCCGAACTCGGTCTCTGAGGGTAAGGAGCTTCTTGCAACGAGTGCACACATACGCCACCCACCCACAGGGCAGGTAATCATACATGTTACACTCTACGCAATAAACAGGGTAGCCCCTACTCTGCTGCTGGGCTTCTGTCTCCATTTTTCTAATGAATAAGTTTAGGTGTAAATGGGATTCTTTTTAAACCTCTGGAATATAGATTATTCTAAGAGTTATGTTTTAAAGAAGGCCCAAAGTCACTAGTGCCCTCTAACCTCCCCCTATAACCTCCCTCTCTCAACTCTCCTGTTAGCTGTTCCTGTTCGTAAGCTCCCTGGTCGCTGAGTCACCGGCTTATATAGCTCTGGTAGCCCCTCCCCCTGACTGAGGCTCAGCCAATTAACAGAGGCTTCTAGGTTTCAAACCTTTTAGAAGCTCCACAAGGGTCCCGTTTTTACTCCCTCTTTTACCTGGAGAACTCTCCTGTTAGCTGTTCCTGTTCACCTTAGCTGTTCCTGTTCAATTAAATTCTTATCTGAGAACCTTAATTTACAAAATTAAGATAATAACACAATGATTTCTCCAAAGAGTAGTTCTTCAAACCCACTGCCACCTCACAAACACAGCCATATCAAAGAAAGCACAGATACAACACAGCACACATATTCCTCATCTGATCAAAACTAGTATCCTGTTGAATTTTCTGAGATGCCCAGCTTAGAATCTGTTATTTTAAGGCTGTTGGGAGACCAACTTTTGGAGGGAGGACACAAAAAGTGTATCAAAATTTGTATCATATGTTCTGAAACAAAAAGTTAGTATGGTATTAAAGAATCAAACTCCAAGGGTATGTCTAGACTGCATCCCTCTGTTGGCAGAGGGATGCAGTTTAGGCAGGTTGACATTGCAAATGAGGCAGGGATTTAAATATCCCACACCTAATTTGCATGAAAATGGCCACCGTGTTTTGCCAACTCAGCACTTTGTCAGCAAAAAGCGGCAGTCTACAGGGGGATCTGTCGAGAAAGAAAGCCTTTTTTGACAGATCCTGTAAACCTCCTTGAATGAGGCATAAGGGATCTGTTGAAAAAGGCTTTCTTTCTCGACAGATCCCCCTCTAGACTGCCGCTTTTTGCCTACAAAGCACTGAGTCTGTAAAACGCGGTGGCCATTTTATGCAAATTAGGCATGGGATATTTAAATTCCTGCCTCATTTGCAATGTCAACCTGCCTAATCTGCATCCCTCTGTCAACAGAGGGATGCAGTCTAGACATACCTTGAGATACCACTGTATTACAATATATTTTAAAATATTATAATATAGTATAAATATAATATAAATATATTTTGTTGCTATGCTACTCAAACAAATAGAATAAGCTGTTCTGTACTTTCAGCCCTTCCTTTTTTCCTTGCAGTGGAATATTATATAAGTATATCTGCCTTTAACCACGTTTCACTTTGAATTTATTTTAAACAAAATCTTCAAGTTTTTTTACACAAAAAAACAGTGGTACAGGCTTTTTGCCCATGTAGACAAGGAATCCCCTACTTTTGTGATATAGTAGAGGTGTACATAACATTTTCATACAAACCTTTTAAAAAAAACTAGGAAAAAAAGTTAGATGACTGAATGACTATTTAAGATCAAAACAGAAAGCTAGGAAAGAATAAATTCTTACCCTAAAAAACTCTTTTGTGGAGCCAGAATCTAGCGTCCCATAAGCAATTTCTGTTTGCTTAGAAAGATCCTCTGCACTTTCAATGGGAGACACCATCCTCTCAACCGTCAGGAAGGCAGCTAAGTTAGCCGTGTAGGATGAGATTATGATCAGGGTAAAGAACCACCACACACCTCCAACAATGCGCCCAGACAGGGATCTAATAACAAGTATGAAATGGACTTGTAAAATGAAATGAATGTCCTAAAAGGAACACAAGTTATCAGTTTAATGCAAATGATGCATTATAACAAAGGGAAATACTTCAGGTTATCCTGTACTGTTGCTGTGCAAGCTAATCAAACAGGAAATTAATTCACTGTAAGGTTCTGCTGAGTGAGACTGTAAGCTTCACTAGATCTGGTGGACTTCGCTGAAATCAGGACTCCAGGCTTGAGGTTACTTTATGCAGAATTAGTGCCCCAGTTCTTCAGAGAGGTGAATATCCTGGAATGAAACTGCTTAAATCACCGTGTGCCACATTAACAAATAAGCTTTTCATGCTTTCTCATTTGTTGTCCTGCACATGACACATGAAAAAACAGACAAGGAATTCAAGTACCACCAATGAAACAGCATTTCAGATAAACTTAAAAATTGAAAGGTTCAAAGCTGCTTATTTTCATGAGCCATTCAGACAAAGAATGATATCCATAAAACAATGACTTATGCTGCTGTGGACATACAGAAATTAGAAGGAAATTAATATATGCAGAAAAATGGGTAGTGCTACTTGCAGTAGGCTTTAGCCAAGTGAATCTCAAACTAAATAATAAATAACTATTTTTGAAAATACAAGCATTTAGCAAACTGGGGAATAGACATGAAAAACTGTCACTACAATAAAATGGGGTGAGAAAAAGTACAGGTTTTAAATAGTCATCTGATGCTTTAATTGCAATGGGTGTGTGTGTGTGTGTGTGTGTGTGTGTGTGTGTGTGTGTGTGTGTGTGTATGTCTACACTACCCTCCTAGTTCGAACTAGGAGGGTAATGTAGGCATACCGCACTTGCAAATGAAGCCCAAGATTTGAATTTCTTGGGCTTCATTTGCATAAGCGGGGAGCCGCCATTTTTAAAACCCCGCTGGTTCGAACCCCGTGCAGCGCGGCTACACGGGGCACGAACTAGGCTGTTCGAACTAGGCTTCCTAGTTCGAACTACCGTTACTCCTCATTTCGAACTACCTAGTTCGTGCCCCATGTAGCCACGCTGCACGGGGTTCGAACCAGTGGGGTTTTAAAAATGGCGGCTCCCCGCTTATGCAAATGAAGCCCGGGAAATTCAAATCCCGGGCTTCATTTGCAAGTGCGGTATGCCTACATTACCCTGCTAGTTCGAACTAGCGGGGTAGTGTAGACTTACCGCGTGTGTGTGTGTGTGTGTGTGTGTGTGTGTGTGTGTGTGTGTGAGAGAGAGAGAGAGAGAGAGAGAGAGAGATCATTGTTTTGCATCTCCTGTCAATGAAAAGGAAAGCAATCTCAAGAAAAATAGATCAAACAATATAGAGTTAACTAGTAGAGAAATTCAATTATTTTCAAAATTGGGAAAATATAATAGAACTGCTAATGCTATTGATATCAAAGTCAAACTTCAGTCTACACTTGAAATTTTCCAATTTATTACTGTGCTGTTTCCTAGCAAAACATTATACTAAGATATATCTATAACCTTTGAGAATGTGCTTAATAACTTGGCAAGAAATCTGAGTATATTTGAGCATAGGAAGCCCATAAATACAGTGGTACTGCACCTCAGATATTTTGCTAGTGTATCTGTACTACGTAATGTATAAAAAATTACATGTCAATCACAAAACCTAACATAGGTAAATGCAAATTTAAACTCAGTAATAAGAAATATATTAAGTCAGAAAAAATTCTGAGATTTTAAGAAACGGAAATTATTTCTATAAAGCTGATTTTTTAAAACTGGGAACAAAAATGAGAAACAATTCTAGACAAATCATGTTTGTGACTCTTATTGCAGCAAACCCCAGTGGTAATAAAGATCTATTCAGAATACCTAGCTCTGTGCAGGACTCTCTCATTAGAAGCCCTACTTAAAAATAAATGTTAGTATACAGCCCAGAATATGCTACTGAAACGGTCTATAGATGAGAAATTCTGAAATCCCATCCTATTGTTTCTAGATTTTACTATGTTCTGCAAATCCTTTTCTCCCCTCAGAGAAAAAAAATCATGTTGGGGGTACAACATCCATCCTAATGCTCTCTGTTTGTAAGGTAATAATTAAAGAGTTGATCACATGATAAGTGCTATGTATTTGCAAGGTAATATGTGTGTAATTTCTGCCTTTAAAAATCACTAATGCTGAATGTTACATTCACATTACAGGTAATTGGCAATAATTTAGAGAAATATGAACATAATCTTTCAGTCCTCAGGTGGGCAAACTTCCATAATCTTTGTAAGAAGAATCAAACTTAGTGTTATTACAACTGTTTCTTTAGTTGCTTTGTACCTTACATGTAAAAGCTATTTAGTTACCATTTATGTTCAGTTTTCCCATAATACCCACCCCTATTAAAATGAACAATATCTTTTTTTGACATACATTTTGAACCACAATTTCAAAGGTGGCTGCAAGAGGTGCACCAGTAATAACTTACACTTATACAAGCAAATGAGCATTAACAGCAATATCAGGTAATTCTGCACCCAATTACTCAATTGTGTACACAGTCACCCAATTTGCACATGATGCTTTGCATGTACAAAGGTAGAATTTGGCAGTTAAAAAGAGTGCATGTACATTTTGTAAATGGGGGTCACAGAAGTCCTCCTTGTGCTAAAAAAGTACTGCTAAAGTTACCCACCATTGTTACCACTTTTCTAACTCTACCTGTAGTAGCCATGGTAGGAACACTAGTGTATTGGAAGTGGGTCTGGCCCACAAAAGCTCATCACCTAATAAACCATCTTGTTAGTCTTTAAAGTGCTGCATAGTCCTGTCTTTTGTTTCTGCAAGACCAGACTAACTTGGCTACATCTCTATTATTAGGTCCTATGTGATCTGATCTACTCAGAGCAGGTCATGGTATTTACAATTCTAGGACCCATTGTCAAGTGTGTCTTCATTAATGTGTCCCATACTGTTCCCACTAGTGGAAATGAAATGGTGATAACAATGGTGAGCAAAAGTATCCTAGTCCAAACACAGCCTATGCTATCCTCTGTATAATTTGGAGGAAGTAGAGATTTTATTTTTTATTTTTCACTTTAGTTAATTTGTTGGCTGCTCTGTAACCATAGTGATGGGCTTGGTATAAGAACACAGATTGAGTTTTCAGCCTTATTAGTTTTCTAGTAATACATCAGTAAAAAGACTAAGGGTATGTCTACACTACCCCGCTAGTGCGAACTAGCGGGGTAATGTATGCATACCGAACATGCAAATGAAGCCCAGGATTTGAATTTCCCGGGCTTTATTTGCATAAGCCGGCTGGCGCCATTTTTAAATGCCGGCTTGTTCGAACCCCGTGCCACGGGGCTACACACGGCACGGGCTAGATAGTTCGGACTAGCAAGCCATTCCGAACTATCTGTACGCCTCGTTCCACGGGCTTTATTTGCATAAGCCGGTGTACAGATAGTTTGGAATAGCTTGCTAGTCCGAACTATCTAGCCCGTGCCGCGTGTAGCCGCGCGGCACGGGGTTCGAACAAGCCGGCATTTAAAAATGGCGCAGGCCGGCTTATGCAAATAAAGCCCGGGAAATTCAAATCCCGGGCTTCATTTGCACGTTCGGTATGCATACATTACCCCGCTAATTCGCACTAGCGGGGTAGTGTAGACATACCCAAAGAGATTATTGTAGAACTGAATGTTTTCATTTATGAATTATGATTAAAAAGAAAACGGGAATTTCACACACAGTACTGACACCATATCTGCCAAGTACATCTAAAAATAATCTGAATTTTATATATCTTTTGTGATGATAATGTGCTAATCTTACTTTTGACATTTTAACAAACCAAAGTGTAGCAGTTCTCATGTTTTGTTACCCAGGGGCACCATTTAGAGGGTGAGAGGGGCTCTAGCCTCCTCCCTTCACCTTAGGCCCAGACAGAGCTCTTTACTGCAACATAGCCTGAGTGTGATGAATTCCAAAGATAGAATCAGCACAGACTTTGTGGCAGGGAGTTTATTTATAAACAGAGGCAGGATGATTAAAGTAACAAAAGGCTTGTCATTAAAGTAAACTAAGGTTCATTAGATGAACCCTAAAGCATTGTCAGGCACTCCAGTTAAAAGACAGGAAAGCATGGGAATAACTGGTAAGAATGGGGTGAAGTAAATAGTGGTATCCTAGAGGGGTCTGTACTGAGACCAGGTCTGTTCAACACATTCATAAATGATCTAGAAAAAGATAAACAGTGAACTGGAAAAATCTGCAGATGATACAAAATGTATTCAGGATAGTTAAGTCCAAAGGAGACTGCAGAGAATTACAAAGGGATTTCAAAAAACTGAGTGACTGACGGGGCAACATAGTGGCAGATGAAATTCAATATTGATAAATGCAAACTAATGCACATGGCAAAATATTATCCCAAATATACATACAAAATGATGTGGTCTAAATTAGATGACCCCATCAATAAACAAATATTGGAGTTATTGTGGATAATTGTCTGAAAATATTTGCTCCATGTCTAGCGAGCATAAAAAGAAAAACCTAACAGAATATTGGGGCTCATTAGGAAAGGGCTAGACAATCAGACAGAAAATATCACATTGCCTCTATGTAAATCCATGTTATGGCTACATTTTAAATATTGTGTGCAGATTTGATCATCCGACTTCAGAAAAGATATATTGGATTTGGAAAAGGTCAGAGGAGCGCCACAGAAATTATTAGTACTGAGCTCATTCCATATGAAGAGAGATTAAAAAGATGAGGACTTTTCAGTTTGGAAAAGAGATGATTGGGGACATGACAGACAGAGCTTTATCAAATCACGAACGGTGCAGAAAAATTGAATAAGGAAGTGTTATATATTCTTTGATATAACACAAAACTAGGAGTCACTTGATGACATTTATAGGCAGCAGATTTTAAAAGAATCAAGAACGTATTTCTTCAGAGTCAACCTGTGGAACTGTTTGCCAGAGGATGTTATGAAGGTCAAGACTATAACAGGGTTCAAAAAAGAAATAGATACGTTCACAGAGAATAAGTCTTTCAATGTCTATTAGTCAGTATGGGCAGGGATCCAACAACATACTCCTTGCCTCTGTTTGCCAGAAGTTGGGAAACGGTGATGGAATGAATCACTCAATAATTACCTGTTGTGTTCATTCCCTCTGAAGCACCTGGCATTCACTACGGTCAGAAGACAGGATACTGAACTAGATGGACCTTTGGTCTGGCCCAGTATGGCCATGCTGATGTTTTTACATAGAACCAAGATGTATCTGCCCTCTGCTGTAACTAGATACCACTCCCCTCCCAGAGCTGAGATAGAACCCAGGAGTTCTGAAAGGGTTTCTCTCTCTCTCTCTGTGGAGTTAGTAACAAATAAGGATATATATTAAAATTCTAAACCCAACAGTACTCCTTAAGTGACTTGCCACAAGATGTCAGAACTGTATTATTAAGCTGAATCTGTGTAATATTTATTTGTCTTCTTTTGTATTGGAATTAGATTAGATACAAGGCTTCTGTCAACTAACTGCTAAATTATCTGACAGAAAATTAGAGTTTTCAAGTGCGTAAGTAGCCTATGGAATCATGGTTAAAGATATCCGCTTAACCAAAATCTGAAATGGTGCCCCTGGCTACACCACATGAGAAATGCCATGTTAGCAAGAGGTTTTGCTGATACCTTCCATTTTGTTTTGCTCAAAAGTAATCATTCATACATTACAGTGTAATCAGACACAAACTCAGAGGATAAAGAATTTTCCCTTCTCCTGTGTTAGAATGTTGAAAAGAAGGTGAACTCACACCTCATGGTTAGAAAGATCCTCTGATTTAATTCCTATAGTCCCAACTGTCATATTTCAATTGTTCACATAGGGTCCTGATTCAGCAAAGTAATTATACATGCACCAAAATACTTTGCTGAATCAATGCCCCAACTGCTTGTGCACAAAGGAAATAGAATCTTTAATGAACTGTAAATGAAAAAAATGTGGGGAAAGTAAAGTGCTCACTTGTCTTCCAAAGCACATGTAATACTTGAAGAGAGGTATATGTATTTTTAATGAATCAGTTCCTTATTTTCATCCTAGCAATTTACTTCACAATTCCTATAAAACTGATCCATGCAAAATCAAAGCAGTTGTCTGTAACCACTTCACATGGCTTTAGAGGAAATGGATGAGATTTTTTTCCCATTTCTAGAGCTCTCTCTGTGGAAAAATGATAGGTTAATATGTATGTGACATGGTATGGAGGGAAAGTGCTGCTTCTGTTGCTAATGAATAATGTGTTACCCTTTTTTCCCATTACAGTTACTGTTAACCAGATGCACTGTAAAATGGGAATATGCAGCAAAAACACGGTACCCCTCCAAGAAGGCATGGAATGAAGGAACCTTATGCATTTTACAGCCTCTGCATGGTGTATATAAGTTCACTGGGGAAATGTATGATCAACGTTAGGAGGATATCGATCGAATATTTCACTTGCCTGCACCAATGGCAACTATTTTCATTTCAAGGACTTTTCAACTCTTAGGAAAAGAAAGTCAGTAACCAGTTTCCTCTTGAGAGTGACTATATATGCACCATGAAACTCCATCTGAGACCAAAAATGCACAAAGCTGAAATGGGCAAGTAACCAACCTTGGCGAAATATCGCATCCTTGCTGCATAAAGGCACCAAGGGAAAACCAGAGACTATTAAATATCCCAAATTCATTAGTTGATTCGTTACTTTGCGTTTCTCTTCCATCTTCAAACTCCTCAGTGTGCCACTCGTATGGACTAAATCTGCTGACCAGGAATAAAACTACACTGACCCCAATGTAGGCAAAAACAATACACATCCAGATCTCGTATGCTAAGGGATCAAGAAACGAAAACACTCCTGGCTTAGACTTCTGTGGCTTCTTGATCATTATAGATATCCCGAGGCTCATAAAGGGCTTTGAGAAGTCAATCACCTCTTCTCTCACCAATGTTATAGTTAATGGAGCGATTGCAATGTCGGCTTTCTGTAAAGGAAACAAAGTATGGTAATAATAACTAAGGTGATCATTAATAAGAAATGGCTTCATTGTTATTGCATATCACAAATGAAGAATAGGACAGGAGGGACATGGATGATAGTCATTTCACTGATAGTATCCTATGGAAGGGTAAGCTAATTGGTAACCTTTAGCAAAAATGTTCTTATTAGCATGTATACAAGTATCTGATTAGACTATTCTAACTGTTTTCCTTACATATGTATGCTATATGGCATTTACAGTTTTTAGACATACTTTTTCAATGTTTTTGGTACCTAAAATATGTTAGCAAAGCTTATTAACTTGTATCTGTAGGGTAAAAAAGATACAGACACTTTCCCTTCATTTAACTTTCATATTAAAGTCAAACTTAAATATGTTAAACATGTTTTAATCTTTAATTTTTTTTCATATCAAAACAATCTCCATAGCAAACATAACTCAGACAAGTTTCCTGCATGAGAGAGAGAACCCTCACAATCATCAGTCATAACAGGTGTTATTAAAAAAAGTTTTCTTACCCCATAAACAAGTTCTCCAACCATCCCATTCCAGATTTTTGTGTCTGCATCCCGGGCCCCATACTTGCCATCCCCAACAATTGTGAGCTTGTACTTGAATCCACAATGTTTAGCAATTTCTGCAGCTAAGTCCACACAGTAGCCCTCATATCGCTCATTTCCTTCAAGCAGTTCATGATTTTTCTTCATCATGACATATGGAGATTCCTACACAGACAGACTGATTTTTAGCTAGCCAATGAAGAGATAACTGTGGTATCGGTGCATTTATTATACAAATATATTTGATTTTAGACAGGAAAGAAGAAAATCCAACCCATCTCATTCACAAAAGTTCTGGGTCATTTATATTTGTCACCTCCATTGTTAGTTTAACATGTGTTTTATAGCATTTAAAATTATAGGCTTCTGAGGCAGATTTAAAGGCTAATACTTTTAGGTATAACCAGTCCCAGAGATATTTACATGATTACCATGAGTGTAATGGGAGTTGTGTATACACTGTGGAGAGAAGAGATGTTAATATATATTTTTAGTTTACTTTTGTACATTTGCGTATTAGTGTGTGGCTTGTGGAGTTTTCTTTTCAAAACTGTAATATCTGAGAGGGGTTTTCCCGGTTTTTCAGTTACCTCTCTCACTCACCCCCTCAATATTACAATATCTGCATAGAAATACTGAAGGGGTCCAAACAATAAACTAGAGCTGTGCAGCAATATTCTTACCACTAGCAAAATAGGTGAAAAATCATAGGTTCACAATGATTCTTGCCCCAATATATTTTCCACAAAAATCTTTCAGACAAAACAGCTGGTTTCTCTCCCAGTATATATCCATGGTTAAGAAACTGTATAAATTAGAGGACATTACTACAAACAGTATATAATGTTCTCTTAAAATGACACAGAAGATTAAGTTTCTTATTCATTCCTTCATTTTGGTAAAGAGGTTCAAAATGGCTCTGATGCTCCTAAATACTTTTTGTTAATTTAGTGAACTTCATTTATTAATGAGTATGGAAAGTGGATTTAAAAAAATACAATTTTTCCATTCAGACAAACAGGTCTTGGAAATCAGGCTATTGGTTACTTGTAGCTGGCACAGATTTTTTAATAATTTTCCAACTAAGTTTACCAGTCAAAATAACGTTGATTTTTACAAAGCAAGTCCATGTACTGATCATCCTTTCTTTAACAGCAATTGGGCAGCATCACTCATTCCATTTATATTCCATAAAAATAGCAATTTAGAGGCTTCTGTATTATAGGTATGAAGTGGCATAACAGTAAACTAATACAATGTGGTTCAACAATTCATTATACTACTAAAACATAGATTGTGTTCTCACAAGGAATGTGTTTAAGTTAATTACCAAAATAGTGGTGACAACAATAGTCTTATTTTCTAGTCCTGAGGATTCATTCCCAAGAGGACCATCAATGGGATTCACAACCATTTTGTCCACTTCACTCCAATATCCAATCTGAAAAAGTTTGTAGAATGTATGGACACTAGTGAATATGAACCTTTGCATGGAAACATCTTATTACATTCAAGCATACCATACCGACTCCAAATATACCACAGAAAGTTACTGTAACTACTGCTTTACCTATATAAACATGCAGGAATTAGACAGAAATAGATAGATGAGCTAATAGACAGATTTTTATAGACAGAGTTTAATACTAATTTTTCCTACTACACTGGTTGAAATTTTCAAGCACATATCATTTGATTTTGGTTTAAAAGTCATGAAGGAGAAGTGTAATGATTATAAAAATAAAGACGAAATATTCACTGCTACTTTATTTGGCTTTTCTCTGAATGGCTTGTGATGTGGGAGAGAAAAAAAATCACATTTAGAGAATGCATTAATGACATTTATTCTCTGCAAAGTTGTATTTTGCATCATCAGTTGTGAAAGTCATCATTAATGTTTCTTTGAGGTAGTTGCTCTCACTTATCTGCTCTAACCAGAAGGAAACAAAACAAATTTCCATAATGTATTTAAAATAAAATAAGCTATAGTTTCACATGGTACTTACCAGAAATAAAAGATCATATTTATTAGAAACAAACAGGGCACATTTTTTCTTTACTCTGCAAGACCATTAAAATATAATCATATGAATAAACTTAATTGAAAAAAGGCCTTTAGTTGACTATATCTTTCAGTCACCTACCTTTTCATATCACTTAGCAGAGTACAACTTTTTAGGGCATTTAGAATTATAATTACCTTCCGAGGACCAGTATTTTTGAGTTCCATGATGTTTATTGTATAATTTATTCTCTTTCCATTCTGGTCAAATTTTATATTTCCTGTTAGACCTTCCACCTGAACCTATGTGAAGTAAGAATGGAAATAATGGTAAAGTTAAATTTGTTTATCCCCAATAAACATTTTGCATTTCCATGACTGGATACTGATGAAAAAAAAAGACTATATTTAGATTGATCTGACAAATTATATAACCTTAAGTTACTAAAATATTTCCGGGGGGGGGGGGGGGGAGGGAGAGGGGAGAGGTGATATAATGATGCTGCTCTTCTAAATCACCAACAAAGCTTATTTTATGAGGCAGAAAGATTTTTCCAGAACATTCACAGAGTATTACAGACAGACATTAATTCCAGAGTTGGTTATAGAGAGACTACCTGCTTTAATGCCCTCTCTATTTCCACACCATGACCCCAGGGCACTGCAGGATTTGCAAGACAATCTCCAGCATTTCCTCTTCTGGAGATCTCAATCCTTTGTTTACGTAAATTACGAAAAGCTTCAGTCATCACTTGAACAGCATCATAGGTTAGAGCAGATGTATACTGAAAAAGTATTAAATATAATGAATTAAAGAGTGGTAAAGAGTTAAAGCTTTCACATGTTTTCCAAGGCTATCATTATCAATCCACTAAAGAAAAAAATACCTTACAAATAAAACAGATGATACAATATTCTTTGGGATTAGGCCATTTTCTTGTCATTTGGGGTTCTATTTCCTCACAGGAGTCCATACATTTTAATAGAAAGCAATAATATGCAGCATCCAGAGGAAAGGGTCACATGTACAATAATTAATCTAAACTAGGACTTAGACCGTTCCTCCTAACTACAAGTATGCAATTATAGCAAATGTTTCATAGAAAAGTGATGTTTGGAAAATATTTGTTTTAGTATTTTTTGAGCAATTTAAGCCATAGGAAATGACAAGATTTCCCTTTTCATTACAGTCTTCATTAATATCCCACTATAATAAGCTTATATAAGGTTAATAAATTATTGCTATGTGTTATAAGCTTGTTTAATGTATTTTATGGAGCATTATAAGCACATTAGTAGAAGGTGTTATAAATGGTTATAAGCCCTGGTTAAATTGATCTGTTGAATTGTTGGAATCTATAATAATTGATTAACCATTTATTAAAGCAGCTCTTAATATTAATTTGCCCTCTGTAAACGACTGTTAAATAGAACTCCAATACAAAATGTGAACCACTCATCAACCAGAGTGCTCTCTGTGGATTCCCACACGTACCTGGTCCATAGACAAAAGACCTTCATTTGGGGATCTCTGTATTGTTTTAATTAGAATCTTTGCTGTCTGGAAAACATTTACCCCTATATCTGGTGAAACACTGAGCACTCTGATAACATGCAATAAACAACAGCAGTACATATGTATTCAGCAGAATGTTGTACAGATGTGAGACATGGGTGATAATGAAAGATTTGAAGGGAAAGATATTGGCATTCAAGAGTTGTTACAGAAAGATCCTGAGAATAGGATGGATGCAGAAGGTCACCAAAGAGGTGTATATAGGAAGATACAGCCGAAAGAAAACCTACTGCAGAAATTTATACAATGGCAGTTACAGCTATTTGGGCATATCTGCAGAATGAATGACAAACGAAAAGTCAAGTGCCTGGTATTCAGCAAAATGGATGGTTCGAATAGGAGAGGCAGACCCCACAGGGAATGGGTAGATGACATAGTAGATCGGTGTGGAGCTAGTGTACAAAAACTAAGCCACTCTGCACTGGACAGGGAAAGATGGAAGGAAATAGTGAGGGAGGCATCGGGCACCAGCGGACATTGAACCCATGGTTGTTATTGCTATTGCTACTCATCATCAACAAGGTAACTTAACTCCTTGCTAGCAAACAAATGAGTGCTCTACAGACCAATTTATGCAAGTTGAAATGGATTAACTATATCTGAATGCAATACTCAAGATGAGCATATATCATCAGTTCGTATCTGTTAGAATACAGGTTGAACCTCCTTTCTCCAGCACTCTCAGGAGCTGAGTGGTCCTGAACCATGGAGTTTCCTGAACAAGGGAAGGTCAAGCCTCCCTACATGGCTGTAGGCTCCGCTCCTAGCTGGGGCTGCGCTCCCTACTGCCTGCGGCTGCCTCCAGCCCCCCATCATGCTGGCCCTGGCAGGGGCTGCATCCCCAACCATGCCAGTCCCACATAAGGGCCAGCTCCCCTGCCCGTAGTCCTGGCTGGGGATGTGCCCTCCCCCCACTGCACCAGTCCAGGTTGTGCTCCCAGCTGCTGGCCCCACTGACTCCAGCCTGGGCCTGGGCTTCGCTCTCTGCTGCTAGCACCAGACAGGCCTGAGCTCCTGACTCCAATCCCAGATGGGGCTGCACTCTCTGCTGCCAGCCCTGACTGGGGCTGCATCCCCCTCCCCGGCACCACACCAGCCCTGACCAAGGCTGTTTTTTCCACCACGCCAGCTCCCCACCTTGTCAACCTCAGCCGGAGCTGTTCCTCTGGTCCCGCTGCCTCCAACCCCATCTGGGGATGCACTGCACACTGCCAGCCCAACCTGGGCTGTGCTTCTGAATCCAGCCAGCTGGGGCAATATTGTCCAGCAATATCTGGCAACCACGGATGTTGCCAGATCAGAGTGTCCTGGATTTTAGAGGTTCAACCTGTACTTCAATTTTACTTTCTTTCCCATTCATAATACATTCTAAGTCTAACCATTTTTTTAAACTACAGAAATCATTGGGCAGAGGTTTCCTTTTCTTTTTTTAAAATTTTTTTTTCTGTATAATTAATTTCATTACCAAGGTACCTCTAACATGCAGTTTATGCTACACTATGCCATTAACACTTTATGACAGCCCTACATTTCATGTGGTTTAACAGTTGGTATGCTTCATGGAGGCATGTGATCATGTTTATTACTGATGGATCGTAAATTTCTTTAGAGAGGAAAACAGGTAGCGTTTAAACCTCAACTCCATAGCATTATGCTATTATTATTCCCTAACATTTATGCACTGGTACACTTTGAACCTTTCTAGGCACCCTCAAGACCCGAATGGCGCCAACCAGTGTATTTGCTAGACACGGGAGGTCAATATTGTCTCCTAGCATTACCAACACTTCCACTGCTTACTGGGCTCTTGGAAAAACTTTAAAAATGAGTGGTCCTGTAGCACCTTAGAGGCTAACAAAAATATAGATAGCATAGTGAACTTCAGTGGGCACAACCCACTTCTTCGGATGATGAATGGAGCAAGAGGCACAGAGGGACAAATTTAAAGGGGAAAAAGAGGGGAGGGGAAAGGAGAAAAGAAAAAAACCCTGTAAATTATAGTGTCCATGATAAATATCATGCTAGACCATGGATGTTGCCAGACCAGACTACGGAGGATCTCGGTAGCCATTAGAGATCACAAGCCAATTTGGGTTCTGTTATACTAGGCACTACATATTTGCATTGCATTGTCCAATATGCATTATTTTGCATTTATCAACATTAAATTTTATCTGACATTTTGTTGCCCAGTTACCAGTTTGAGAGACCCTTTTGAAGCTCTTTACAGTCTGTTTTGGACTTAACTATCTTGAGCAGTTTTGTATCGTCTGCAGATTTTGCCCCCTCATTGTTTACTCCTTTCTCTGGATCATTTAGAAAAATGTTGAATATGATTGGTCCTCATATGGATCTTTAGGGAACACCTCTAATTTCCTCTCTGCAGTCTTAAAACTGACCTTCCCTCTTATCCCATGACAGCCTACTTTGTGTAAGAGCCTTTCGTGAGGGACCTTGTCAAAGACTTCATGTAAATCTAAGTACGCTATATCCACTGCATCCCCTTTGTTCACTTGCTTGTTGACCACATCAAAGAATTCTAGTAGATTTCTCAGTACAAAAACTATGTTGACTTGTAGTTCTAGAACCAGCTCTTACAAGAAGCAGTTGTTTAAGGTGTCAGGAAACTTTATCTCTGCATCCTGTTCTGAGGTGACATGTATCCAGTCAATCTGGGGATAGCTGAAATCCTCATTATTAATACGAATGAATAGTCCTGTGGCACTTTAGAGACTAGCAAAATATATAGAATTATGAGCTTTTGTGGGTAAAACCCACTTCACACTCCAACTTATCTGATGAAGTGGGCTTTGCTCACGAAAGCTCATGATTCTATATATTTTCCTTAGTCTCTCACATGTCACAGGACTACTCATTTTTAAAGTTACCAATTAACATGCCTACCCCTTTGAGACTTATGGTGGGGCGACTCCCCCACACTGGCTGAAAGGGATTAAGCAGGCTGGAGGGAGCCTGCACAGAACCTTGGCCAATTGGAGAGGAGCTTTTAAAAAAAGACAACCAGAGCGTGACTTGCTGAGGTGCCCCAGAATAGAAGGAGCTGCTCAGCAGAGAGTAAACAGTTGGGTCCTGACCAAGGAGTTTCATTCATTCATTGAGTCTGGTTCATTTCAGATTTTTACTTCATTTGATTCTAGGCTTTCTTTCACATATAGTGGCACTCCCCCACTAGCATGACTTGTTCTGTCCTCCTAATATATTGTGTACCCTGATAGTACTGTGTCCCATTGATTATCCTCAGTCCACCAAGTGTCCGTGATGTCTATTATATCAATATTCTCATTTAATACAAGCCACTCTAGTTATTTAGATGTCTAGTGTTTGTATGTAAACACTTTAAAAACTTATGATTGAATGGGACTCTTTTTCCTGTGACTGTTTCTCTCTCATCAGCTCTTACTCACATTTTATTATCTTCCACCCTCTCTTCTTTAATGGGACAAAAGAGAATCTCTATTAATGGATCCTCCCCTAAGGAGGATCTGATCCATGCGCTCCTCCCACCTGTAAGCTTTTCCCCAGCCATTAAGTTTGCAAACTGCTCTACAATCTTTTAAATCTCAAATGCCAGCAATCTGGTTCCATTTTGGTTCAGGTGGAGCCCATCATTCTTATGAAGGCTCCCTCTTACCCAAAACTTTCCCTGGTTCCTAATAAATGTAAAACTCCTCCTCCCTACACAATCATTTCATTCACACATTGAGACACTCCAGTTCTGCCTGTCTACCTGGCCCTGCACATGGAACTAGAAGCATTTCAGTGAATACTACCATGGAGATCCTGGATTTCCATCTCTTACCTAGGAGCCTAAATTTGGCCTCTAGGACCTCCTCCTATCCTTTCCTATGTCACTGGTACCTACATGTGCCATGACCAGCAGCTCCTCCCCAACACTACACATAAGTCTATTTGGATGTCTTAAGAGATCTGCAACTTAGCAAGCAAGTTACCAGGTGGTTCTCGCGGTCATCGCAAATCAGCTGTCTATGTTTCTAATAATCAAATTCCCCATTACCAATACCTGACTTTTTCTAATAATTGGAGTTCCTTCCTCTGGAGGGAGAGGATATCACATCATCATCTGGAAGGAGAGTTACAATTATGGGATCATTTCCCTCTGCTCCAGTTGAATGTTCTCTTTCACCCTCCACCACCACACAGTGGCTGTCTGATTACAGGTTGGGACCTTTCTACTGTGTCATGGAAAGTCTCATTTATGTACCCCTCTGTCTCCTGTAGGCTCCTCCTGTTCAGTCGCTCTGGTGTCCAAAACCCATACACAGTCTCTAAGGGCCACTAGCTCCTTACACTGAATGCGTACATATGTCACCTGTCCATAGGGCAGGTAGTCATACACTGTGTGCAAGAAACTGGATAGTCTGTTGCTGAGCTTCTTCCTGTATTATCTTTTTATTCCTTACTTATTCCTTTATGATGTTTTTAAAATCAGGTAGTCTGGGTTTTAATTTAGTTAAAAAATTGATTTTCTCTGGACAAGGTATATGCTTTCTTTCAAGAAAAAATATTATAGGTGAAACCAAAATCTTGGCATATAAGTGCTATAGAAGGGTGAGTACCATGCAGTATAAATAAAGAAATCCTAAAGATTTCATAGACTGTGATGTATGGATATAAATAATTATTACAGTCAGAGTAAATTCAACCCTAGATTTTGTTCAAAGGGTAGTTTTAGTCTTAGTGCAACAAAGCTGCAAGGTAGAGCTCACTTGCAATTCTTTAATGCCATGCCAAAACCTGTCAAGCCTAACTGATGAGGAAGAATGGTCAGGGTAGCCTGGGAATGTACTGATTCAGTCTCATTTGTCTAGGCACTTGTAGGATATCATATATACTTAAAAGTTTCTTCCTGTTGGTCAAACCTCCAAATAAGCACACTGGTGCAAACATAACTTGCCCTCCTCAAGAGATGAATAATTCTGGATTTCAGTGGTCCCTAGTGGCTCAGAGATGTGTAATATGCATACATAATGTTACTCTATTCATTTCTGTTTTCATTCCATGAGCTATAATTCAAGCTGAAAACTGATTTTAAAAAACCTAAACTGATTATTTTAAAGGCAATTCAGGGATAGCTTTTCCATACCACAAATTAGGAGCTGGTAAGTAGAATCTTTCTCCTGCAGCCAGCAGGGAGTCCTAGATTTTTGCATGTGCATTAGAGGTTGAATTTTGAACCTGAAATGAGCTTCCTCATAAAAGCTCAACAAACTAAAGTGAAATACAAAAAGAACAACTTTATTTTTGTTTACACACACATGATTTTCAAGCCAATCTCATGATTTTTAGGTATCTGACATGTTATTGGGCATCCCTGAGAATGGCAATACTCCTTCTGCGTATCTTTTCACAGTATGGAAATGTGATGTGCAAAGCTTTTAATATAAGGAACTTTGGTTAGCGTTGCAATGAATGGCTGAAAAGGGGGAATAAAAGCTTTTTATTCCATTCATTTTACTTGATTTTTAGTCTCCTACCCCTCAGAAGTATAACAAATACTCAGGGAAAACATGCAGTGGTAGTGGTGGGGGGAGAGGGGGGAGGGATATGGTGATCTTTACAAGCTAAGCATAAAGTCCTTTTGTATAAAATTTTTACATAAACATCATGTTTAACTGGAAGATCTCAAAGTGATGTACAAACATGTTACCTCTCTATACATATGGGTAAACTGAGAGATAGTGATCTGGTGACATTCCTATATTAAATCAATGATGGAATCAAGAACAGTACCTATGTCTCTTAACTCACAGACTATTTCTAATGTTATATGCTTATTTGAAATTTAGATTATGATTAGTGAAATACAAGAGTTTATGTGATGCTTACCACAATTATATACAAGATAAAGAGCATATATACACACACACATATATATATGACACACACACACATACACGCATACACGTGCATGTACAGTGTAAATAATATCTTATTTTTCCTATATATTGGAGGCTTCATCCCTCTTTCACTTAGGAGAGCATTATTAACATCAATGGACACTGTATTTGGAACCAGCTTCACTGATAGAAAAGTCAAGGCTATATAACACTTATATAACAGCGTAAATCAGCGGACATCACTTCAGATACTTCTGACTTACACAGGGTTAACAGCACAATCAAGCCCTATTTGTCTAATAATGGTTATTTTCTTGTTTAAGGCAGTAGATTTCTTTACAATCTTCCTGAGCACAAATGGATATTTTCACAACTAGTATTAATTCTCTGTAACCTACATCTCTTTTGACATGGCCCCAAGAAAGAGTTATGTAGGGTTCTGCCAAAATAGTTTCAATCTGCCCATGTGATGGAATTATTTCCTTTAGGTAATAATGAAATAGAGCTTTTTAGTGGAAGTTAGATGTTAAATAGGCTTCAAAATATACAATTGTAATATTATATAAACAGACTTATTAATTAGAACTGGACAAAAATAGCAGCTTTTTGCTTCATCATAATTTTCATGGCAAAATTTAAAATAGTTCTAACCCAACAAAATGTTATAATTATTATCACAATAATACCTAACCTGAAAGAAAGACTATTGATGGGATGTTATATTTTTTCTATGAAATATGACTTACATGTATATGAGATGAAGAGTGAACAGAAATATTCGTATCTATCGAATGAAAGTCACCTGTCACAAAGAGTCAGCGTATGGTCTATGCACCATTTAAATCCAACTTACACTCTATTTTTAATAAGTTTAAGAACAGATAGACCACATATTAATAAACCATTTTGAGTCACCATCAACCAAGGTGAATCAAAGTGAATAATAAAACAAAGTAAACTAAGGCTCTTCCCCAAGTCAGCCACTGATGAAACTGATCAGCGGCTGACTCGGGGAAGCCAGGGGCAGAACTGCTCTGTCCCCGGCTTCCCTGAGTCAGCCGCTGGTCAATTTCAGCAGTGGCTGAATCAGGGAAGCTGGGGGCAGAGCAGCTCCAATTGTCCGGCTGCCCAGAGCACTTCTGGGTTCCAGATGGTGCCGGACCATCAGGAGTGCCGGACCATTGGATGCCGGCCCACTGGGCTGTGTCTACATTGGCACCCTTTTCCGGAAAAGGGATGCTAATGAGACACATCGCAATTGCAAATCCGCGGGGGATTTAAATATCCCCCGTGGCATTTGCATTTACATGGCTGCCGCTTTTTTCCGGCTTGGGGATAAGCTGGAGAAAAGCACCAGTCTAGACGTGATTCTCCGGCAAATAAACCCTTTTCCAGAGGATCTTTTATTCCTACTTTCAAGTTTATTTTCCGGAGAATCACGTCTAGACTGGAGCTTTTCTCCGGCTTATCCCCAAGCCGGAAAAAAGCGGCAGCCATGTAAAAGCAAATGCCGCAGGGGATATTTAAATCCCCCGCGGATTTGCAATTGTGATGTGTCTCATTAGCATCCCTTTTCCGGAAAAGGGTGCCAATGTAGACACAGCCCCAGAGTTTTACTGTACTATGGTTGTTCCTGTAAAAACTTGTGACCATGGCACCTGGTGCTGAAATCCATCTTGAATTTTGTAATTTTCCATAAGGGTGGGGTGAATGGAACAAAGGCTTCCTGCCCTGAGCAAATTCTATTTAAGGAATGGGAAGCAAACAATTATTGTCTTCAACTGACTTCACAGAATGTTTCCCACCACAAAAGAATTTGTGAAAGGACCTGGAAAAAAAGAACTCTAATGAGGGTGAAGAAATTGCTAGACCCAAGTCAGGAGAAGGTCAGATTTAGCCAGAGAAGACCTTTAGCTGAAATAAGAACAAGAGTGAGAAATTATGATTTGCAGCAATTTCTGTTAGGCTTAGCTAGCACATTCTGTTTTATTTTAGCTTAGAAACTTACTGTTAAATTATTGTCATCACTTGCAAACACTTATATCCTACTTTTTATACGTAATATCATCACTTTTGCTTATTATCACACCCAGAATCCTGGGGGGAACAACAGCTGTGCATGTTTTTCTTTCATTGATAAAGGGAGCAAACTATGAGCTTTCTCTGTATAAAGCTTTATTTGAGGTTTTGGTCCCACTGGGGCTGTGTACATGAGTGTTAAGTCCCAGTGACAGAACCCTCCTAAAACTGAGCTGTTCTCAGTGTCTGTGTTACTCTGCTACAAGGCTGCTTCCCCAACTCTTTGGCTTTGCTAGGAATGACCAGAGCTTCAGACTCAGCAGAAGAGAGTAGTGGGGTGCCTCAAAGAGCAGGCTGGTGGGCTCAGTGGTATGATGAGTCCATCATGTGACAGTCTCAAGGGGATCTCTGTGATCCAACCCACCAGTTTGTTCCCTTATTGTTAAACTATTTGTGTCGTTTTTCTAATTTGAATGTTAAATCTCTGTAAAAAATAACTAGCTAGCAAATATTTTATTCTGTTATTAGTACTCAGATGTAATCCCCATATATGTTAATCAGCTGGATCAAAGGGGATAAAGCAACACAGCCATACAGACCGGGGATGTCAGATCAATCTTTTCCAACATAGTGGGATCTTAGTTTCCTAAATGTTTCACATTCATTAAAGGAGTTCACACGAGTACAAACAAGCACATATCATAAGGAAACCAATGCAGTGATCAACAGAATTATGTTCTTAAATCTCTGTAGGTTGTCCTGAGTATGCAGTCATCTGGCATATTGTACTGTGCAAGCTAATTTTTTACTGGATTTTGGTATATTCCATTGTTTTACTTTTAGTCATTTGCTAAACTAGACATAAATTAATTTGAATAGATCATTTTGACAACATAATGGGCTCTTGCTTTGATAATGAATGCTTCAGCTTTGCCTTGTCTTGGGCTTTATGTTCTATGAAGTCTCTCAGCTGAGTTTGGATATTTATATTTATGAGGGGAACTAATACATTGGTGCAATATTATATTCCATTTGGCAAAAGCTGCAAAATGGTTTTATTATATTTTGCAATTCTATGATGCTTTTTCATCAAAGGATCCCAAACCACCATACATAAGTAGGTAGGTTTCCAAACAAGTTTTATATTCACTAAACACAAAACCGTTATGCAGATAAAATCTTCTATACAGCTACACTGCAATAAAACAAAATAACCCCAAGTAAACAAGCAAAAAAAAAAAAAAAAAAAAAAACAGTCCCTTCAGCATGCATCAACTGACTTGGGGTAGTGGGCTTGTGATATCAGCTTTGAGACCTTGTGTGTAGGGGGTGAGGTCTTAGAGCCTGGACTCCAGACTAAGCAGAAAAATCTACACTGCCATTTGTAGCGCAGGAGTACCAGCCTGTCAGATGATCCAGGCTCTAAGACTCACTGACATAGGATGGGGGTTTTCCACAGTGCTGATGGACCCTAACATCAGGATTCACTTGCTTAAGGTTGAGATTTTCATTAGGGCTGTTAGAGTTTATTAAACAGATTAAGCACTTCAAATTTTGTCAGTTTATCAAACTTCATTTTAAATCTCTCTCTCTCTCTCTTTCTCTGTGTGTGTGTGTGTGTGTGTGTGTGTGTGTGTGTGTGTGTGTGTGTGTATATATATATATATATATATATATATATATATATATATAAATAAAAGATTTTTCCTGACAGGCAACAGAATGACATCATCATGCTCTCAGGCCACAAAAGCGGCCAGAGAGAGGGGGGATGGAAAGAGTATTGAGCAGCAGGCACAGTCCCCTAGTAAAGTAAAATATTAATTTATGTCCAACACAAAAGGTTTTTTTTTTTTTTAAAATTTACGGCAGGGGCGGGGAACATTTTTTGGGTCAGGGACCAATGATCCACAGACAAATAAGTTGGGGACCAAAGTAAGAAGCAAAAAAACAAAAACCAAAAAAAAAAAAAAACCAACAACAAAAAACCCTCCAACCACCTCTCCCCCTCCCCAAGCCATTGATGTGGCCCCCAACTGAGACATCTCACTTCTCTGGTGCTCCAGACTCACAGGGGGAAGAGGCAGGACTGGGAGGACTTAGGTTCAGGGCTTCCCATGGGCCAAAATTACTCTTCTGAGGTTTTGGGGTTAGTGGATTTTGTGGATGCCCACAGAAAGTGGGATAGGGATGGAGGTGCCAGATCTGGGTGGGAGATGAGGTGCAGGAGGGAGTGAGAGTGCAAGGTCTGGGCAGGAGGTGGGGTTCAGGAGCAGGCTGTATTCCCTCTAAGATTTTCTATCCATAAGCAGTATGAGTTTTGTCTTGTGCAACAATATTGCAGTCTTGTGGGCTTGTTCAGATGTGTGCAACTGTGGCACCCACCTGTTACTAAGAAATATCTTAGATGTATATATTATAGAAGAAAGAATACTAAAACAAGAACATTAAAACAACGGCCCACAACTGTGAGTAGTCCCAGCATCAACGGGACTACTCACAATAATAAGCACTTTGGTAATTAGTAGTAGCATAATCAAACTCCAGCTAATAATGTTTGAAAGTCATCTGATATATAATGGCTATTCAATAGCTTATGTCAGTGTTTCCCAAACTATGGGCCACGGCCCGGTACTGGGCTGCGGGAAAAAAATACCAGGCCTCAGCGTGGCTGCCAGTAGGGGAGCAGAGCGGGGAGGGCTGGGAGGAGGTGGCAGCGGGGGGAAGGAAGAACCGGCTGCTAGGAATAAGGGTGGGGGCAGCAGGGCTGTCCCGCGAAGATCAGGACAGGCGGGTTGGTGGCCGGTGGAAGCAGGATTAGGGGTAGCAGGGCTGTCCCGTAGAGATACAGGTGGGTGGGCGGCAGAAGCAGGGTTGGAGGCAGCGGCGCTGTCCTGTGGAGATCCAGGTGGGCGGGCGGCAGAAGCAGGGTTGGTGGCAACGGGGCTGTCCCGCAGAGATGGGGGGTGGAGGGGACAAGCGGGCAGTGGAAGCAGGGTTGGGGGCAGCAGGACTGTCCTGCGGAGATGGGGAGGCTGGCAGGGGGTGGAAGTAAGGTTGGGGGTAGCAGGGCTGTCCCATGGAGATGGGGGGCCACAGGCGGGCAGGTGGCAGAAGCAGGGTTGGAGGCAGTGGGGCTATCCAACAGAAATCGGGGAGGGCAGGTGGAGGAACCAGGGCTGGACAGGGGAGGGGGGGCCTGGCCAGAACAGGAGGAAGAGGACGGGAGAACCAGCTGCGGGAAGCAGGGCTGGCCGGGGGCAGCTGGGCTGGTTGGGGAGGGGTCACTGGGGGAGCAGGGCTGACAGGGGAGATTGGTGGGAGGCGGGGGGAACTGGCCACCGGAAGCAGGGCTGAACAGGAGCAGCAGGGCTTGAGTGGGAGATCGTGAGGAGAAAGGGGGGGGGGGAGCAGGACTGACCTGGGCACATACAGACCCTACAGACCCTGGCAGAGGAGTGAGTCTGCCTGGAGGTTCCATTTTGCCTCCCCCCTCCCTACATACCCTACCCTCCCTTGAGTAGTTGTGAACTGCTTGGCAGGTAGACACATTCAGGCAGCATGAGCACATCTACTATCCAGGCAGTTTGCAGCTAAGGGCTGATACACCTAATTATAATAAAACTTACCTAATTAGAAAATACCAGACATTTTATATGTCTGGTCATTTCTCAATTTGTTTCTCAGACAAAGCCCTCAAATACCGGACTGTCTGGTAAAAAAAAACGGACACCTGTCAACCCTGCCCTTCCTTGCACCCTTCCTCCTAGACAGCTCCTGCTCCCGCCTCCTGGAGTGCCCATGCAGTGCCGGGTCCCCCAAGCCCTGGCCCAGGCTGGGCGGAGGATGCAGCCGGGTGAAAACTGAAAATTTATTCATTTTTCATTCTTTTTTTATATGTGTTTATATTTTTGGGCTGCAAAAAACAGTACTAAAAAAACTGGGTTCCAACTAAAGTAAAAAGTTTGGGAAACCCTGATCTAGCCAGCTTTCTATCTCTCTTACAGTCCATTTATTCAATCCATATTCCCTTAACTTGCTGGCAAGAATATTGTAGGTGACTGTATTAAAAGCTTTGGTAACGCTGGCACTGGGGGCTTTGGGAGGACCAGAAACGACTTATTTGAATATTCATAATTTGCTTAATGAATATGCAAATATGCAAATGAATGTTACTGGTCCTCCAAAAGCTTGTGACTGGATTTACTGGTCCCTGTGTCAAAAAGTTTGGGAATCCCTGTAAGGCTTATGTGAAAGGGGTCTGTGGTATCAGCTGATAACCTAGTGGACAGGTACCCACATTACATAGTACTAGTGGCATTGCAATTTATGGGCAGCTGCAAAGCAAGATATAAATTGGGATTTTGAATGTTTATGCTGTTGAGGATACATAATGAAAGCCTTGTTTTTTGTTTCTTTGGATTTTTTTTTTTTTTTGCATTTGGAATTTAGGTCTTGAATACTCTGAAATTCTGTAGGTAGCTGGTGAACTATTTTTGTTTTATTTGTAATTCCATGATATTCACATGTAAGCAGATGAAGGTGGTGAAAGATTTGGTTTTAGTTAGTATTTACCTATTTTGGTGAGGGAGGGTGGTAAGGTTAAAAATATATCTAACTCCAAATGTCTAATATCCAGGACGTGTTTGGGAAATATTAAAAACACCCATCATTTCAGTTAAAGTTTGAGCTTTTAGCCTGTATCTGAAACCTCCAACAAGTCTTGTCCTAAAAACCCTAACATTCCAGATTTCTTAAGCTAAAAACCAGGCACAAACACTTGAGAGTGAGAGTGAAAATATATTACTCTTTCAAGCCTGAGAGGAGAAACCTGCATTTCTATTTGCTTTACATGGTAGTTCTACTTAATGCATTAAGATTTAGTAAGATATTTAACTGTCTGCAATGTATGAGTATTCATGCAGGTTTGAATAAAGTCTGAAAAGTCTGTCCAGCATGCACTGAGCTGAGTGTGAAACTGAAGATATATTTATTATCTATTTGTATGTTTTAAAGTCCTTGAGGTACATTTTCATGACATTACAGATAAAGATAGCAAAAATGTCTTTAGCCTTAAGTAGCACCTAACATACTTTTTTATTAAATGTTATTGTGTTCTTTCAGAAGATTTACAGGATAGTTTAAGAAATCAAGCATAACACTTGACACTTTTGCTCAGTCTCAAGGACTCTTATTTTCCTAGGGTATGTCTACACTTCAGTATTATTTCAGAATAACTAATGTTATTATGAAATAACATAGTCCGCATCTACACTACAAAAAGTTATTTTGACACTGTCAATATAAAGTCGAGCTGGAGGACTTCTTACTCCAACTCTTGTAACCATCATTTTATGGGGAGTAAGGGAAGTCAGAGGAAGAGTGCTCTACTTCAGACTTCCTGCTGTGTAGACAGCGCCAAAGGCCAAAATAAGTTATTTCTACTTAAGCTACACAATTGACGTACCTCCAGTTGCATAGCTTATTTCGGATTTAGCCCTGCTGTGTAGACATGCCTCCAGTGTCATTAGGATTTGGATTAAACAAAGACTGTGAATGGCTAGCCAACTACAAAAGCAGTTTATCCTTCCTTGGTGTTCACACCCACATCAGCTGCTAGAAGAGGGCCTCATCCTCCCTGACTGAATTCACCTCATTATCGCTAACCTTTCTCTTGATTGGAACTCTTTTCTTACCCCTGTATATTTATATCTGCCTCTGGAATTTCCACTACATGCATCTGAGGAAGTGGGTCTTTGTCCATGAAAGCTTATGCTTCAATAATTTTTTTAGTCTATAATGTGCCACAGGACTTCTCATTGTTTTTACAGATTCAGACTAGCAATGCTACCCCTCTGCTATTTGTTACAAGATTATTTTTATAGTAAATTAATGTTTTGTTTTCCCACTTTTTCCAGACTATTGCCCCACAAACAAAACCACACATAGTTAAATATAAAAATCTAGTAAGATTCTGTCAACAAAAGACCAAAATCACATACAGGCAAGGCATAGAAGCATATTAAAAATTGTTTATAATTTAAGAGAGGCCCAAAAGAAAGAGGAGGAAAATGAGTGGTGCTGCAGGGCTCTACAAATGAGGTGGACAGGTGGAGAGTGTGAGTGGCCACACAAGCGTGCATCTTACAGGGAAATATGGTAGGGGGTAGGGTGTCTGGCCATGGGGAAGGGTGCAGGACCAGGCTGGGGATAGGGCATGTGGCCAAGGGTCAGGGTGAAAGAGTAGTCTGGGGTGGGCTGTCTGGCTGGGAGGAGGGTACAGAAGCAAGCTAGGATGCGGGGTCTTGGCGGGGGGAGAGGAGTGCAGGAGCACACAGTAAGGGTGTGGGGTCTAGACATAAGGGGTGGGAAAGCACTTACTTGCTTTTGTGCCCCATGCCTCTAACCAGGCACCGTGTCTCAGGCACGTCCTCCTGCTACTCCCATTCGCTGGATTCCAGCCAATAGGAGCAGCAAGGAAAGCCTCCAGGCAGCATGTCAGTGCACTGCTGTTTCCCCAGCTGGGGCACGGGGAAGGGGAGTGGCAGAGTGCCGAGCCACTTCTGGCTCTGTTTCTTCCCCATGAAGCAGATCCAGAGGGGAGGCTTGTGGGTCCCCTCCACCCCCAGAGGGAAGCCAGCAGTAGCACTCCAACCTCACAGGGGAGAGGGTGCAAGGATGGAGCATCAGTGTGGGCTCCTTAGTGTTGGGACCACAGTTTGAGAACCACTACCCTAACAGAGCCCCCTCATACTTACTTGTGTACAGGCCTAAATTAATCCACATTACTTTGGATTGTTATCAAGCAGAGATGTATATGAATGGTGGCTGAAGCATGAAGGGACATATGAATCTTTAATGTATCTGACTGAATTATTTTTAATGCTAGCTATAACAGTGCTATCCAAATGCCTGGCCTAATTTTAAGGTGACATAGTAAACAAGAAGCAGAGAGTATTATCTCTTGCAAATGTAAACTAACTTGTTTCTCTGAACTAAGCATTGTCTGAATAAGAAGGAGAACTGAATGGAACTGTAAGCTTTATTTTTGAATTTAGTTATTTCTATACATAATACAACATTCCTAAGTTCAACATCCATGATACATAGACTGTGTTACAGGGTGAACCTCTCTAGTCCAGCACCCTTAGAACCTGACTGATGTGGAACCAGAGAATTTGCCAAACTACATGAGGTCAGTATTGTCAACACTTCCACTGCTTACCGGGCTTTTAGAAGATATTTAGGGGTAAATTAAAGCTAAATAACAGCACAGAGCACTGAGAGCCAGGACTGGTGGCTGTAAACAAACTTTATGGGACTGCAGGATAAGTGGACATGTGGCTAAGTAAAATCATGTGAGATCATGGTTATTGCCAGATCAGAGAATGCTGGGGTAGAGAGGTTCAATCTGTAGTACTTCTGTTAGGTAAACAGAAAAATACTATTTCTTTTGTTTTTTACAGTGCAAATATTTGTAATTAAAATAAACAAAGATTATGCTGTATACTTTGTATTCTGTGTTGTAATTAAAATTGGTATATTTGAAAATGTCCAAAACATTGAAATAAACGGTTTTCTATTACTGTTTAACAATATGATTAATCATGTGATTAATTTTTTAAATAACATGATTAATCACAATTAATTTTAATCACTTGACAGCCTTGATTAACATGAATGTGATTTCATTCATAGGTGTTTGGCAACAGCTGTGCTTTATATGAAATAGAGTTGTCCATTCAAAGTGTAAAAGGGCTCTGTGCAAGGAAAATATGGGAATATTTGGGGAAATCATGGTGCGAATCACCTCTGCAGCTTGACTCTTGATGGGCAAACCTCAAGCTGACAGCTTCTAGATTCCTCTTTGGTCTGTAAATTGGGACAGAGCTCTTGTGAAAAAACACATTCAGTATTTAGAGGAGTTCTTGCTGGTTAGTAAATACAATACTAGGACTGCAATTTTTTTCTGGCATAATATCCCAGTCCTGAACAGAAGCAGAAAGCAGAAATAAATAAAAATCATAACATATTATCTGATTTTTTCAGATATTAAACAGTTTCAGTTCTTGGCATGGTCAGAGATTCAGGTAAATTCTTATTTTATCTGAACTGACCTACTGATAATTAATTAATTCTGGTTTCTATGGGGGAGAAATTCAGGTTCAGACTGATTTTCATTATAATTAAAAGTGCTTTTTCTAATCAAATTAAAGCTGACTGTGAGCTACAGAAGCACAAAAAGCAGCTATAATGATACTGTTACTATTTATTTATACAGTGCCATGGGCATCCAGAATACTGCAGCACAAGAAAACTGAGTGCCACCAGATAAAGGTAACCTGCTTTGAAATGCTTATACATTGTTGAGGGTGAAAGCTGGCACAAAAGAGTGAGTAATATGCAGAAACAAAGAGGTATTTCTTTTAATATTTTGAATGTGTCACAAAAAGTACGAGGTGGGAAGATGGTCAGCATTCATCAGAGAAAGAGAAAATGAGAATGGACATGTTTAAAAAAGACAAAAAGAAAACAAATGAGTTTGTGATGATCCTAGAATATGTTAAAATTAAATATGGTGTTGATCCACCAAAACTTCAGATCTCTTCCCACCCAACAGATTATGTCTTGAACACTCAGCCAGCATGCACAAAATAGAATTTGACACTTGTCATCAGTTACAGACTTAATGGAGAAACTGATAGGTGAGGATCTATTGCCTGAGTGATTGATGCAGGATGTCAGATTAGAGGATCATAATGGTAAGAATGTCTGGCTTTAAAAAAATCTATGAATACCTTATCAAATCACTTTTCCCCACAATCTAGACAGATTTTTGTCTTTTTCCTATTCCTAAATCATTGATTTTCCTCTCAAGAGAATCAACTTTGCCTGATTGCACAGATAGCTGGATGAAATTATTCAAAAATGTGATGTGCTGTCTCCTGCTACTCTGGGTACCTTTACTGCTTTTCCCTGTTTATGCAGGATGGCTCTCAAGAATCCAGTCTAATCATCTGGTGAGAAGATTTAATGATGTTTGTTCAGAAAACAGACAGTAACTACGGTATAATTCTATATGCTGCCAAGACAGACATTTATTTTTCTGCTGCTACAGTAATCATTTATAGGCAGTCCAAAGTCGATTCATTCTTGAACAAGTCTTGTAAAAAAAGGTTTACAAGGTATTTTTCTACCCAGTATTATGAAAAAAAGAAATTGTATCTGAACTTTATTTAAAAAGTGCCTCATCTCTATGAACTTTTGTTTAAATTTATTAGATGATACGTCATTACAACAACTATATTTTTACCTCTTGCTATACTTCTTACTGAACAAGAACCATGTGTCAAGTATTCAAATAACGCAATGCATGGGATGTTATAGTTTTTAATACAACTCTTTATTCAGCATTCCTTTTTCTACCATTTAAAATGCTTTGAAAAGGAGACTCAAAAAGAAAAAAAACAAAAACACGTCTCAGTAAATTTTAAGTTGTTCCTACCTATTTAGAGGTGGGTTTTTGCTTGTAGATTTGTTTATTTGTTTTTAATGTGACTATTCAGCAAACTCACTTTCAAAAATTCAAAATGTAAAAAGACCGCTGTATCATCTCTCTTTATTTTATAGGCAAAAAATTGTATGAGCTGGGAAACAAAATACTAGTTTTTAACTCCTGTAAGCACCCTGTATTACAATTAGTATAACAAATGTGATCTGTTTAACCTTTTCTCCTTACCACCTGTGTGGACAGAAGAACATACGGAATAGATATTCTTGCCTATTGTTTCACCACTGTGTTCATATAATAAGCAAATAAATATTTATTCTTCTCCATATTCTATTCCATCCCCAGCAAAACAAAAACAAACAAACCCCACTTTCTTAAACCAATATAAAATGGTTATCTAAAAGCCATTAAGTTTCTGTGACTTACAGAAAATGTATTCCACATCCCCAACATTCTTTTTAAATTAAAATTAGTAATGAAAGTGCCATTAAGTATGATTAAAATATCATTTTATTTATTATTGCGTTATTAGTCAACTAAGATGAAGTTACTGGGATGATCTAAAAACAATTTCTAAATCATTTTGCTAGAAGAAATCTAAAAATTGTTCACTGTAAAATCATGGAAAACTGAATTTTATAGGAAGTAGGAGAAAACAGAATTTTTCATAGCAGAATAGAGTAACAATATCTTTTCTTCAAAAATGGTCAGTGACAGATGAATGAAAAGAAGCAGTTAGAACTCCATTAAGCTCCTTAACTGTGCTATTTTAAAACATACATTTATGGGAAATTCCTATACGGATTAATAGCAATAAATACTAGGGACAAGGTTCTACAGAAATTAAATAACTTCATATAGAAATGACTCTAAAACCATACAGGATTTCATACCAAAAGATTTCCTTTTACTGAATGCTAATTTTAACCTACAGGATACAACTGAGAATGATTGCCTTGCTATATGATTATTTATCCTTTTTTTTTTATATTGCAGAAATGTTCTCATTTTCTATTATAGTCTGCAGAAGTGCTCCACTGGGAATAAGGGTCTGGAGTTGGAATGTACTAATCCTTCAGCATGACAATAAAGTCAATAGGAGCTGAAGGTGTTCAAGGAAGAGTTCAGAATCTTATAGGCTCAGTATAAATGAAGACATAAACTAATACCACAGCAGTGTCATTTAAAAAAAATATGCACAGTACATCCTCAAAGCATACTAATATGTGAAAAACCAGCACAACTATTCTCTGAAATTAACATCCATTGAAAATATATAAAAATCCAGCATTGATTTCCTCTTCAATTCTCTCAGGGTATGTCTACACTACCCCGCTAGTTCGAACTAGCGGGGTAATGTATGCATACCGCACTTGCTAATGAAGCCCGGGATTTGAATTTCCCGGGCTTCATTAGCATAAGCGGGGAGCCGCCATTTTTAAATCCCCGCTGCTTCGAACCCCGTGTAGCGCGGCTACACGGGGCTCGAACTAGGTAGTTCGGACTAGGGTTCCTATTCCGAACTACCGTTACTCCTCGTGAAACGAGGAGTAACGGTAGTTCGGAATAGGAACCCTAGTCCGAACTACCTAGTTCGAGCCCCGTGTAGCCGCGCTACACGGGGTTCGAAGCAGCGGGGATTTAAAAATGGCGGCTCCCCGCTTATGCTAATGAAGCCCGGGAAATTCAAATCCCGGGCTTCATTAGCAAGTGCGGTATGCATACATTACCCCGCTAGTTCGAACTAGCGGGGTAGTGTAGACATACCCTCATATACCAATATGAGAAACAAGGATTCCCACTGCCCTTCCTCCTCTTCATCACTCAACTGCAACATCTGACCTTCCTTGTCTCCTTTGTCTCAGGAATTCTGAAGCCCTTTCTTCTGCTGCTGTTTCAGTCTCTTCTGTCCAGTGCCCATAGTGTAAACATCCTTCTCTTTTGCCACATGGGCTCTGACTTCCTTTTTAACCCCATCTTAGAACTTTTAAGCCCTCTCTTACTCCTCTTTGAGCCCGGTGGCTCCTTGCTGCTTCACTGTCCCTCCTGAATACCCTGCAGCTCTTATTCTATTTGAGCTATCCCACATTTAGAATTTTATGCTTTGGACGTGTGGAAGGCTTCTGCATTGCTTGGCCCAACATATGGGTGACTTTTCTCAGGAGTGTGGAATGTAAGGAGCAGGAGACTTGACATATTCAGATTAGTCATATGCAGTCTGGGCTGGCTGCTGCCTAATGCAGCCTTTCCTCTATCCACAAAAATGTGAAGAGAGAGTTCACAAGGGTGGGCATGGAATGGCAACAGTAGTTCTGCTACTGCTTTTCCTGTGTGCCTACTCCCAAAAGATCCAGTTGCCAGTTAACAACAAAAAAAGCTGTCGGGCAGGGGCACGTGTTAGTCTGAATCTGCAAAAGCGGCGAGGAGTCCTGTGGCACCTTATAGACTAACTGAAGTTAGTCTACAAGGTGCCACAGGACTCCTCGCTGCTTTTGCAGCGGTATAATGAAGTTTTTGGCCCACTGTCCTACAAATGCTTCTTTCCACAGAAGTAGAGTCTTTGGATCTCAAAATTGTGGATCAATGCATCATGGCACCAGATCTGTGGCTCTATGGATCCTGACATAATCCACATTTGCTTGCACTGGTCAATAGTTCAACTTTTTCAATAAAGCATTTTGGGTAAATGGTCATTTATGCAAAGGAGTTTTTAAACTGTTAATGTAAAACCTGAGTGCACTATATTTGTAATTCTTTGTGCCAGCCTTTTTCCCCACCTACTTAACAAACATGAAAATGTAAATTTGTAGGTCCAAATAGCATTTCAATAGGCAAATCAGGCCTGGCTCTCAGTGTTCTGTGCTGTAATTTAGCTCAAAATTAGCCCTAAATGTTTTCTAAGAGACCAGTAAGCAGTAAAAGTGTTGGTAATGCTGCTACACAATATTTACCTCCCATGGTTTGGAAAATTTTCTGGTTCAGCATTGGTTCAGCAAAGGTGCCGGACTAGAGAGGTACAATCTGTACTTGCTTTCTGGGTGTGTTATAGAATGAGAGCTAAATTATGGCGGGCCTTGTCTGAATAATCATAGCTTCTATTTCCAGTGACCACGCAATCTCTTACTATCACACACCTAATGGTATTCAAGTTGTAGGGACTAGGGATGTGAAGGTTTAACTGTTAACCAGTTAACTGTTAAGCCTCAGACTTAACAAGCTTATTGGTGAGGCTTACCAGTTAACTGTTGGGGGCTGGAGCAGCTCCCCGTCTGCTGTGGGCAGCAGGCTGCTCCTGCCCCACAGGGGGCTCACTATGGACAGATATTACTCAGGTTAGGCTGGAGCAGTCACTGTTTGCAGCAGGCCCAAGTGCCCTTCAGGCAGATGTTGCTCAGATGGGATGCTGGAGTTGCCCTGCTTGCGGGTATACCCTGGCCTGCCTTGCCATTGCAAGCCTTGTCTGTGTCCTTGCAGGTGCAGCCCCAGCACCACAGCATGTAGACCCCCTTTAACTGGTTAAACATATTGTTTAGCTGGTTAACCAATTAAATGGGATTTTACATCCCTACCAGGTGCTTCTGCTTTTGCTGCAGCAGGTCCCAGATTTGATCACAGATGATATCAGTGATGTCTTTATATGTATGATATGGCCATGATTTATTATATGTGCATGCATGATTTGCGCATGTAGTTCTTCAGGGCATGGACTTTATTTCTGTGTTCTGTGTAGCTGGAGGCAATACACGGTAATAATGAATCTGATAGTACTTTGTGCTTGTTATTATTATTATAAGTATTGTTTTACATTTTCAAAATTAAATGTAACTTTTGCTGTGTGATAAGGACAATAACCATGATTTCAGTTCAGTGGGGATCTAAAGAGGGGAAGATCCATAGGCTACAGGCTGTTTTAGAAATGTAAATGGAAAATGAGAACAAACTTAATTACAACTAATTAATGAAGGATGCTGAGTCCCAAACCAGTAAAGCATGGGCTTCAGTATATTCAAAAGTATATGTTAAAAATAAGAGAAAACAAATTTAACCTCATTTACAACAGACCTACCTAATTAGGGTCTAGTGGACAAAATCAGGTTGCCCAAATCTATATCATTTATGCTCTAAGACTCTGCAATCCACATTTATTTAAATATTATGTTTTAAAAATGGCATTAAAAAGAAAGGGATCCACTAGCGATAGCACTAGCGATATTGTTCTGGGTAATTTTTGAGTTGGGCTTCAAGAATTTTTATTTTTATGAAGTAGTGCATTCCCCTTTAAATACACTCTTTTGCACCACATTCCGTTTTATCGTGTAAAGTGGCCCCTTATGATTCCAGTTACATGCTAATAAGAAGAACACAAGGCAGCAGTAGCACCACAGCCACCAACCAGATGGCGTCTGCCGTGACTAGCCTTGGGGAATGTAACCACCTTTAATTTACATATCCATAATAGAAAACTCCTATTAGTCTCATGGCCATTTGATACAGAATGTGGGACATGACCATTGGACTTACACTTGAATAATGTGATTAAATATTATTAATGCATACCACCTTGAGACAAAACTGTGCCATATAGGCATAGCCCATGGTATTGAAAGCATTCTGCTCTGCTCTATCCCCTTTGTGCAGGGAATGGTGTACGGCATATCTCTGTTCTCCTGTGAACTGACAGGGTAAAATGCTATACCAACAGAATGTAGTAGTGGGTGCATAGGATATTGCCTCGAGCAGGCAGGATTCTTCCAAAAGCTTCCAAAGGTTATTGTTGGGGAGGAGATGTAGTACTGCTACCCTTAGTTCTGTGCTGCTGCAGGTGGCGGGACACGGATAGGGGGGCTGTTCTAATCAAGCCGAGCCCACTGTCACACCATGGACGGGGGAGGGAGGAGAATGCTCCAGAGCAGCTCCCGCCCAGTTAACTAGTTACTCTGGTAAAGGGAATGCTTAACCCTTTACATCCCTGCTCTGAAGGCAGTGCAGATGCCGGCAGTAGTGGAGAAGTAAGGGTGGCAATACTGCAATCCCTCTCAAATAACCTTGTGACTCCCTGTTCTACAACTCCCTTTTGGATTGGACCCTCCAATTTGACAAACTCTGGGGTCTCACAAGAAATCTGTATAGTATAGAATAAAAATAAATAAATGACCAGATTTCAGAGGCAGAGATCCGATTTCATAACCCATGATACATTTTCATGATCGTGAATTTGATTGGGATCTATATATCAATAAATGCAAAATACATATCGTATGCAAAATAAATATAATTAAACTCTAATAAGGTCTCAAGCATCTTTTTTCTTACTTTGTTTACCTCCAAATTTCAATCATTAGTGACGGAACATTTTTTCATCCATTTGTGCTCACATAGTGAAATTGACCTTTATTGATATTAACCAATATAAAAACCTAATACTTCCTCATATACCACATTGATCAAATGACATCTCCACCTACTTCCGTTGGAGAAAAATAGCTTGAGCTTCTTTTGTCTTCCATTGCAAAAAGTCTTTCATTGTAAAATATAATTTCCAGACTATAATCAATTTAAATGTGGTTATTTGAGGAGTAAGGTAGTTCAGCATGAGGAAGAGGGAAAAATGGGGCCTACGGAAAGCAGCAGTTTTAAAATAACTTGGAAGAGAACAACATATAGGTTATACTTCATAATTTACCATCATATCTTCAATCCGTGCACTAGTGCAAATTAAACATGTGAATGGAGGCAGGATACACTCTTAACCTTGTTGTGTTCTGGAAATTGGATTAGAGATTCTTGCACCCCTAACTGTTTTAACCAATCACATGCCCAAAGGTAACTGAAATAAAATAATGTCCTTGACTGAGTCAGAAAAAAAAATGTGTCCCAATAAACTAACCAGCTATTTTCATTTCTACTTTATATTATATTATTGTTGCTGCAGACTTTTTGGTTTTTTTTTAAATTCACAGTCCTGATGAGAATTTTTAACATCAGATGAGAATTGTTATCTTTTTCTTAAGGTTCATTCATATGACATATTAATGCTAACATGCTATTTATCTAAACTAGGGATTTGAATGACTAGTCGACTAGTCACTTCCCCCTCCTCCTGCTGCCTCTATCAGAAAGAGGCAACAAGTGTGTGTGGGAGAAACGGAGGGGGTGCTTCAAAGCAGCCACACCGCATGGAGTCTGGGGCCAGATGCTGGGCTCCGAGCAGTGTTGCCGCTTTGAAATGCCACATGGAGCACAGAGCCAGGCTGCACTCGGTGTTTCAAAGTGTCAGCGCTGCATGGAGCCCAGGGTCAGTGGGGGAATCCCCAGCTGGCCCTGGTCTGCAAGCAGCATTTCAAAGTGGCAGCACAGTGTAGAACCTGGAATCAGCTTCAGACTCAGAGTTCCCAGCTGACCCCAGTCTCTATGCGGCGCTGTTACTTTGCAATGCCATGGGGAGTGCAGAGCCAGCAGGGGATTGTTTGAGTCCCTCATTGGCTCAGTGCCTGCAGTGCTTTCACCTTTGAAGTATATCAACAGAGCCAGGGCAAATTGCATCAACTATTTGATTAGTTAATTAATTGAAATTTAACATCCCTCATGTAAACACATTTTTGTCACAAAATGTATTTTCCCTTCAGCTTCTTATTTAATTGTGCTGAATCTGTAAATAAATCCTAAAATTATTAACTATTAACTGAGTACTGTTCATCTTCAATTTGCCTTACTAACATAGATTGATCCTTTCACTACCTCTGTAAAAGTATTATTATCCTGATTTTCTCCAGAGGAGAAATTAAATGACTAATTCCATGAGTCACTCAGAACTGAAATCAGACCTCAAATCTGTTTTAATACCGTAAAGTTTCTTGTGTGTATTTTAATTCTAAAACAGATTTTGTAGGACTTAACCCTCTCTTTCAAAATACAATGCTTTTCAACACATTTTATGAGCCATTTATTTTTCAGGATGTTGCAGGAAGAGGACCGTGCTATACCACCACAAGGGATATGTATCATGAATGTGTTTGAGATTGTGCATGTATGTTTTCATCTAAAAGATTTAGGAAAGAGATTTTAAAATAAGAAAAAAATCCTAGAAATGTCAAAACCTATATGGTTATATCATAAACAACTGCCCCAACATGCTGCTAGGCACAGCCATACATTGGTACAAAAAAATTAACATTGTCTTGAACATTTGTGACAGTACAGGATCTCTGTTCAACAAGCCCTATGGGAGAGACTGTTAAAAGTAGCTCGGAGGAATAGAAAATGTTGTTGGCATGGCTGACTTCAAATGCCTTGCTCTATCTCTGTCTTTCTCCCCAAGCTTACCCCATCCTTCTCTTCTAAGTTAAAATAAATAAAAAAATGTACCTTGATTGTGCTGGTGTGTGCTCCGGGATATTCTTTTTCCTCCAGTGTTGACCAACGCTGTACAAACTTTGATACCAGGGGATCATCATAGTCCACTATCTGAAATCCTGAGACATTAGCTCCTCCAAACTGGATTTTGGATAAATCTCCATCTGTAAACCCCTGGGTACAGAAAACACAGATCTGTTATTTCACCATGTCTATCAGATCAATAGGTACAAGTAAAGAATTATCATACCATTTTAATTGCAGAAATGTAAGCCATCATTCCCGTTAGTCAGGGATAGGAGTTTAAATTCTGAGTTCAGAGGCCAACTCTGAGGGCCAGCAGTGGCTGGCAACACTGTTACACAGAGTGTCCAATGGCACTCTCCTCTACCAATTGAAACCTGCTTTTAGCAGACCTTTTAATGATGAACATTTACTCAGGTGAGCAATCCCAATTGTTTCAATGGGACTACTTATGTAGGTAAGAGCTTGCCGTCATGAAAAATGACTACAGAAGCTACTTTTATCCAGTGACACTGAGTCAGCCATTGTCTCACTGAAGAGAAGATTGCTATGATCTATTTTTGCTGATATGAATTCTTATTCTGTCACAGAAAGAAAGCTGTTCCACCCTAGAGAATGACACAAGTCATTTCAAGACAAATTTGTGGAAACCAAATACATGAATTGGAGGGCCTAGCTATTTCCCTGTTTCAAGTGTTCACAGTATAAAGAGTAAATGAATTACTGTGAAACGTCACTTGTCCACATTAAATGAAGGGAATTATGTTAATTTTGATAAACTTGCTGAGTGATTTTTCCATCTCATCTTTTTTCTTTATACTGCATGAAGAAAAGATTAGAGTAGACAGCAGGGAGGAGCAGAGCTGCAAAACAGACTTGAAGCTAAGGACTTTCAAAAGGAAGCCAATTAAAGAATTTTAAAGGTGGTCAGAATTACAGGCAAGAAATACAAGGTGATTTTAGCAGCTGCTCTTGAACAGACTGGGCAGGGGCAGAATACAGTGCATGTCAAAAAGAGCTGAGAGGAGGTTACAGTAATTAAGACAGGAGATGATGGCAGCCTGAGTCTGTAGTTGGAGTCTCTAATTTTCTCTGGGAATTGTTATAGGGAAGAGTTAGGATAGCTTGGGTACCTAAGCCATGAATTTCCATACTTTCATAATAGGGATGTAAGTGACTACTCGAGTAGTTGACTACCCAATAAGCTTAGCTTATCATTACTCAACTACTCGCTTCCCCTCCTCTTCGTTGCCTCTGTATCAGAGGCAACAATGGGGGAGGGGAAGCAGGAGCCAATGCAGAGGGGAGCTGGCTTAAAAGCCAGTTCTCCCCATTACCATCACCACAGTGTGGAGGGTTGAGGAGAGGTAGTGCCGCAGAGGTCCAGAACCAGTGCAAGCTGGGACTGTTCAGTCCTGGCTCGCGCCACCCCCAGGACCCAACCCCGCTGCAACTCTGCATTTTAAATGTAGTAACAGCCAGGCTGCCTGCATGCCTGGCTTCTACTACATTCAAACGGCAGAGCCGCAGGGGGGTAGCAAGCCTCCCTAATTGATTATTCGAGTAGTCAATGGAAATTCCATCAACTACTCAATTAATTAATTAACTGCTACTTAACATCTCTATTCCAAAGTATTTTTATTTCTTGCAAGTTTGAAGTTTTATTTACTGAGTTGCACAATTTTTTATTTTTTAAATCGTGTTCTAGATATAACAGTTTTGGTAAGATTTTCTCCCCAGACTATAGACATGCCATAGGAAAGGGGAGAGGGGAGTGTTCCTCAGTTTTGTTCCTGGGACTCTATATTTTTAATCTGTGTGAATGCAGATTTAATAGTTACTGTATGGTCACCACACACCAACAGCCAAATCCTTCAGTTATTTTTTTTACTGAATCAAAAACATACTTTGATTTCAATAGGCATTTAACAAATGTAAGGACTGAGGTTTCAAACCTGCTTCTACTGGGGTCAATGGAAACAGGATTTGGCTTAAGTATTTGGTCTCAGCAAATGAACTGCCAATCCATGATGGGTGTGTATTTATCATTCAGCTGTACAACTAAAATAAAGATGTTTTTACTTTAATAATCAGTAACTGCTAAACCAACATAGGTAATTATGATAAATAATTTTGATTGAAACCTTGATCTGAGACAAATAACTTAAAGTGCACCCAAAATGTTTTCAAAATGATTAGACAAAGAATCAGCAACACCAACAACCATGACCCATAAGCTGTCACAATTGCTATGGTAATGTGCATTAGCTGCTGTGCTCACAGTGAATGCCACGTTGCTTCCTGATATGAGCATTTCCATAGGAATCATGCAATCTTTCTGAATTTGATCATAACCGTAGGTGTGTTTTGATATAAACAGGCAATGCATAATTAATTGTATTAACTACATATCATTTTATTGTATTCATTGTATTAACTACATATCATGCCTCAAAGTTGAGAATGATTGCTTTCCATGGATTTCCCATTTCAAATTATCTGTGGGTCTGCTGATGGCTAATAAGATGTACTTACCTTATATTCTGTTTAGGATATTAAGTAAAGATCTGAAATTCCCAATATCAACCTCTCTATCATCCTCAGTTGGGAACAATCCACACAGGAGAGCTACTTCCTGGTGCAATATTACATTTGTGCATTAGACTTACTTTTCTTTTTGTGTTTTCATGTTAACCACACATATAACATCCCAGGTAGGAAAGACCAGCTATGGCTGTCCTGTCACATTCCATTAACTTCAGTGAGAACTAGGAATGTAAGCAACTTTTCAACTACTCAATAACCATATGCTTTCGAGGAGTCAAGAAATGACTCAATTAGTCGCTTCCCACCCCTTGCTGCCGCTGTCTGATAGCGGCAGTAAGTGGGGGAAGCAGCAAGTGGTGCTGGGGGAGGAGGGCTGGCTTAAAAGCCAGTTCCCCCCAGCACCATCTCCGAGGGGGGGTGAGGTGGTAGGGAAGGCAGGAGTGTAGCTGGGAACCAGGCGCAAGCTGGGAATCACCTGATTTCTGGCTCGTGCCCAGTTCCAGATGCTTCACCTCTGCTTTTTAAATGTATTAAAAGCCGCCAGGCTCTTAAGTCCCGCATATACTTGGTCTGCTCTTGTGCGTATAGTTTAAAAGACTGATCCTGAAAAGGCTGAATACCTTCCAATAGGGGCTGAGCACCCTCAGCTCCTGAGGGGAACGTGTGAGGATTGAATTCCTGAAAGCACCAGCCCCAAATATCCCGAAATAAAATAGCAAACGTTTAGCAAGGAAGAAAACATTTAACATCTCTCTAACAACAAAAAAAGAAAACAACCTACTACAAGCTCATAAAAAAATAATACTGTTCACACTCAAAACAAAAATCACATGAGCTGGCAATACGGGCACATGATAATAACGAAAACACGAGAAAACATGAGAGAAACAGGCTCATGATAATAAGGAAAAAACAATAAATAGTCCCACAGCACCTTAAAGACTAACCAAAAACACAGATGGTATCTTGAGCTTTCATGGGCACAGCCCACTTCTTCAGTTACAGACTAACATGGCTACCCCCCTGAAACTTTTGATAATTATGATCTCACTTACCAGATTTGCAATGATGTAATGATATCCTTTCACATGTTTACCAATCGTAATAACCTGTAAAAGAAAAAGAAAACTCATTTTAATTGATAATGGGTCTGCTGTACATGGGTTTTCATTAAAAATGAATAAATACTCCAAAATTGTTTCTGTTCACTAATTAGTATTTTTACTGGGCTTGTTCAAGATATGTGCCTTTATTTTACCCAAAAAGATAATGGGCCAGATTCTCAGCTGGTGCAAATCAGCATAAATTCACTGAAATCAACAGAGCTATGCCAGTTTACACCAGCTGAAGATTTGTCCCCAAGATTTTAAGAGAGAGGTACTAATTCCTAAAACTAGACTGTACCTTTGGGAACACTCCAATTGTAGTTCAGGCAAGCACTGTGTCTCAGAGACATCTGTAGCACAATCTCTTCCTGCTTACTCTAGAAGATCAGTCTCAGAAGGGTAGTTGTGTTAGTCTGTGTCTGCAAAAACAATGAGGAGTGTTGCAGCACCTTAGAGACTAATAGTTTTATTAGGGCATAAGCTTTCATAGATAAAACCCACATCTAATGAAATGAGTTTTACCCACGAAAGTTTATGCTCTATGAAATGGATTTTTCCCATGAAAGCTTATTCCCTCATAAATCTGTTAGTCTCTAAGGTGCTGCAGGACTCCTAGTTGTTCCTGGAAGATCAGATTTACTATTGGCCAGTATCAGCAGAAAACTGAAACACCCTCAGTGCTGGCTCAGCTGTCCTGACCACTAAATGGAGACGGCAAAGGGAAATGGAGCCCAGGCTTTGCCTGTCCTTGCCATACTGCCCACTCCCTGTTTATTGACTCTCAAAGGAATGGGAAGGGAGGCACAAATGGCCATGCCTACCTGCAAGATTTAGGTAGTTGATCTACATGACTACCAATCAAAACTGCATCTATTTGCTATAAAGTCAGGCTTTTGTTTTAGAAACTTTAGCTTCACTCGCTTCACGTAAGATTGTAGTTATTTATTTATTTATGTTTACATCTTAGCTGATATATTACAAATAAAATAGTTAGTGCTCATTATCACTGTATTTATATTTGCTCACAGAATGCTCTTAGGAGGTGAAAATTAATGTACCAGTCAACTTGTAACTAGTGTTCCTATTATTAATTGGTTTCTGTGAAGAACTGAGTAACTACAATTCCGAAAAATGATCACACAAAATTGTAAATGACAGATACTATAGATCCCAAATACTACTCAGGCAAAAAATTGGACACGCCCAGAGCAATCAATCTGCTATCAAATGGCAACAAATATCAAAAATATTGCTCACACAATGGATTTACATTGATAGTATTTTGGTTGCTTGATTTTGAGGTAATTTTAAATATATTAATTTTTTTTCAGTGAAGCTACGGATAAATACATACATACATTTTGTAATAAAAACTGCATTTATTAATATATCTGTGGCATTTATATTTTTAAATGATCTCTTCTGTATTTTAGCTGCCATACCACACATATTACTTAAAATCTTGATTCTTCAAACACTTCCTGAGTATAGTGCTATTAAATGAGCAGACTCATCAGTCTGCATTATTGACTTCAATAGGACTATGTGTGGGCTTCAAATTATGTATATGCTCAGGAACTTTTCTCAATCAAGATCTATACTTGGTATTCAAATTAGTACAACAGAAATATGCACTACTCTTGGCAGGAAGTGTTTGTAGAATAAGGTTCTGAAAGTGACACTGTCAACTTAAACAGAATTCTGACTGAATATTTTTCTACCTACTTTGTAAACCCCACTGCAGAAGATTGGAAAACAAAAATCTCGGTAAACAAAGTAGAAGACAATTTGACAGTATATTTGACAGACTCACTGATTCTCCAATGACATACAATAAAACTCTAACTCTCTGGCACGCAGTGGTCCGGCACTCCTAATAGTCCGGCACCACCTGGAACCTGGAAGTGCTCTAGCCAGCCAGACAATTGGAGCTGCTCCGCACCGCTTCCTCAAGTCTGCTGCTGCCACTGCTGAAACTGACCAGCTGCGGACCTGGGGAAGCGGTGCGGAGCAGAACAGCTGGGGTGCTGCCGGGTTGGTCCCACAGCACCGTCCCTCACCCCCTGCTCGACACTTGGCAGCACCCCAGCTGCTCTGCCCCACAGCTTCCCCAAGTCCACCGCTGCTGAAACTGACCAGCGGCAGACTTGGGGAAGCCGTGGGGCAGAGCAGCTGAGGTGCTGCCAAGTTGGTCCTGCAGCACTGCCCCTCACCAGCACCTGGTTCTCCCCACGCCATGCCGTTCCCCGCCTGAACCCTCCCCCGATCCATCATAGCCCCCCTGCCAGAGTATCTCCTGATACTCAGGCATATCTGATAATTTGGCATCCCTGGGTCCCAAAGGTGCCGGATTATCGCAAGTCTGCTGTAATTTGTCAATCGGTTCATTCTGTTGTGTAGGTCTTTCCCAAAGTAACAGGAAGGAGAAACTTAAAATACAACAAATAGTCTAGCAGCACCTTAAAGACTAATATAACATGTAGATGGTATCATGAGCTTTCGTGGGCGCAACACACTTCAAAGCTCGTGATACCATCTACATGTTTTGTTAGCCTTTAAGGTGCTACTAGACTATTTGTCGTTTTTAAAGTTTTTCCTGTTACAGACTAACTCAGCTACCCCTCTGAAGCTTTTGAAGGAGGCAGAAAAACATTTTTAAAATAAGAAAGTTCAATTGCAAACCTGCCATAATTAACTGGGACAGGCATAGGTTTTTGGTGGGAACACAGACCATCTGACATTGTATGGGGTGAAGCAGTCCAGATTGTACTAGTGCTGCCTAAACTCCATCAGGCAATCAGCCATCTCCACAGCTATGTTGTCAGTGTGACCTCTGGTAATAAACAGGGCCTACTCCAGCAGGTCATACGTAGCACTGACAGCAAGAACTTTCAACTTCTTCTCTAGCACTAGTCAACTCACTTAATTTTCTATCACTCTTTCTGTCTTTCTAAAGTGAGGATACTTATGTAGTAATATAAGTGTTAAATATCACCAGAATGCACAGTAAGTCCTTCAGTGGATGGAAGTCTAACAAATTTCAGAGTCCCTGCCAATTTAGATAATTTTTCCTTGAAAATCATTTGAAAAATTTTGTAATTCTCCAGAAGTTGCTAGACTCAACTTCTACACCAGGAATCCGTTGAACCCACCCCAATGTCTGCCCTGTGAATAGAGCTGGGATTATAATGGACAGTGCCCTTCATTCAAAAACCATGATGAATGGCTGATGACGAATAAATCATCATCGCCCTCACCACTTCCCTCTCCAATAGCAAGATGCAGATCTCTGACCTTGCCTTTCTAACAAACACTTCACTATAGATATAAAAAAGTACCCACCAGAACAAGACACTCCACTACACATACTTCTCCCTCATAGGAGAGGATGAGAGAATAAACATGTGACAGGTATGTAATCATATTGCCTAATGCACTACTGAAAAGCACTCAGATACCACAATGATAAGCACAGTGTAAAAACAAATAGAACAAAATAGAAAAAATTCAAAGGGGAAAGTAAATGAGCATCAAATTAGAATCATACACGAATTAAAACTGCTGATGAAGCAGCACTACAGAAGCACTCACTATTTGTGCTTACACAGCCCACATATAGAATCATAGAATCCTAGAGCTGGAACAGACTTCAGGAAGTCATCGAGTCCAGCCTCCTGCCCAAAGCAGGACTAACCCCAACTCAATCATCCCAGCCAGGACTTTGTTGAGCCGGGACTTAAAAACCTTTAAGGATGGAGATTCCACCGCCTCCCTAGATAACCCATTCCAGTGCTTCACCACCCTCCTAGTGAAATAGTTTTTCCTAATATCTAACCTAGACCTCCCTCACTGTAACTTAAGACCATTGCTCCTTGTTCTACCATCCGTCACTACTGAGAACAGCCTCTCTCGATCCTCTTTGGAACCTCCCTTCAAGAAGTTGAAGGCTGCTATCAAATCCCCCCTCACTCTTCTCTTCTGCAGACTAAATAAGCCCAAATCCTTCAGCTGCTCCTCGTAGGTCATGTGTTCCAGCCCCCTAATCATTTTGATTGCCCTCCATTGGACCCTCTCCAATGCATTCACATCCTTTCTATAATGGGGGGGGGGGCGGGAGGAGAGAGGGCCAGAACTTGCCACAATACTCCAGAATTGTGCCGAATAAAGGGGGATAATCACTTCTCTAGATCTGCTGGAAATGGTCCATTTAATGCAACCTAATATGCCATTAGCCTTTTTGGCTGCAAGGGCACACTGTTGACTCATATCCAGCTTCTCATCCATTGTAATACCCAGGTCCTTTTCTGCTGAACAATTATTTAGCCAGTTGGTCCCTAGCCTCTAACAATGCTTGGGATTCTTCTGTCCCAAGTGTAGGACCGCTGCACTTGTCCTTGTTGAACCTCATCAGATTTTTTTTGGCCCAATCCTCCAATTTGTCTGGGTCACTCTGGACCCTATCCCTACCCTCCAATGTATCTGCCTTTCCCCGTAGCTTAGTGTCTTCTGCAAACTTGCTGAGGGTGCAATCCATTCCCTCATCCAGATAACTAATAAAGATGTTGAACAAAACTGGCCCTAGAACCGATCCTTGGGGCACTCTGCTAGAAACCGACTGCCAACCAGACATCGAGCCATCGATCACTACCTGTTGGGCCTGTCAGTCTATCCAGCTTTCTATCCATCTTACAGTCCATTTATCCAATCCATACTCCCTTAACTTGCTGGCAAGAATATTGTGAGAGCATATCAAAAGCTTTGCTAAAATCAAGGTATATCACGTCCACTGACTTTCCTATGTTCATATCTTCCATTTCCACTGTTGAAAAATTGAGAATCACAAACCTGATCAACAATGTCATTCACTTTATCCCGTTCACAGTCCAGTATTACTCGTCTTTCCTTTTTCACCTCCAGATCTTGAAATAGCGAACGATATGTTTCATCTTTTCGGTCATTGTTAATATTTCCCACGTTGATAGCAGTTACTTGCCATTTCTTTTCAGCAGCAGAATCCAGAACGGCTTGCAGTGTTGATAATCCTGGTAATGGTTCGGGGGAAAGGAGGGAGGAGGGAGATTAAAGATAAAACTGAAAGAACAATAAAAGCTCATAACATGCAAATTGTAGTTCATTTATTTTAAAGACTACACAATAATTTGTATGGCTGCAAAACAGAAAAGATAGCTGTGACAGAATCCTTCTGAAAAGGAATTGCACTAAGCTCTGATCCTGCAGGTCTTGTGCACACACAACTTCCATGTAGGACACTGCACGGAATACAGGACTGGACAGTATAAATAACTACCTTTTGTTTTTGCTTCAGCTTTGTTTCAGAAAGAGATTGTATCACCAGACAAGAAAAGCTTTCAACACATTTGGGAGATACTCTACTTTTCAAAAGAGGTCTTTTACGAGAAAAACGATCCAATTACAGCAAAGGAACCTCTTGTTTGTTACTAAATGCTATTGAACTGTTTACATTCCTGTGCTTGAGTGGCAATGCATTTAAAGCCTGATCCTGATCCCAGTGCCACTAAGGTCAATGGCAAAACTCCCAATTAATTTAGTGGTGAGCCCTTGTTTTTGTTGACTAAAGTAAGAAATCTAGTTATAGAAAAGCTGATCAAATTATTTTCTTTCTAACCTTATAGAGGTTCAGTACTAACACCCCCACAAACAATCTTTATAGATATCTGATGTTATTTGATTTTTTTGGAAGGGCACAGAATCTTGACCGAGAAATGATTCTCGGTACAATTTCAATAGGTAATGATAAGTTCAGTAAAAATTTTAGTCGTCTACATTTCCCTTTCACAAAGTAAAGGAGAACAGAATAAAGAAAGATGCAATTCAGTATCAGGAATAAATGCTTACTTTGAAATAAACACTGTTTCTATAATTACCAGCAACACAGGAGTGAGTAATATCAGCTATATATTTTATGCAGAGAATCCCCAAAGGAGCATTTCTAGGATGCCATATAATATTTACCGCAGTTCAGTAGATGTTTTACACTGACATCACTCTGGTTGTATAGTTTATCTACCATAAACCCTGAGTAGTCATTTCTGACTTGTGTAAGTAAACTGAGCTATGCATTCTCTTTGCGACAAATTTCTGTCATATGTAAAGAAAGTTTCATATGTTACTGTCCTCTGCAATAACAGCAGTTACACACACAGCTGAACAGGAAAAACAATGAGAATTAAATTTGAATTATAATTTACAAATGGCCCAATAAACTAAGATCAATAGGCTTTTAATCATTCTTGACACTTTGAAAACGTTAATGCTATCCAAGATTGGTCACCTTTACAATAAGCATATCCTGAAAACAACTGTGTATCTTTATGTTATGTGTGGGAAATCATTTATTTTTTAAGAATGTTGGCTTTTTAAAAAAGAATATAGATATCTGAAAAATCAAATAGACAGTAGAACAAATCAGAGCAGGACAGCAAAACCAGAATAATTGTTCTAGCTCATAGTCCTCCCACATGTCTTTAAACTATATACTGTCTATGAGCTGGAAAGAATTTTAGTTGGGTAGATTTTGAATATATATTGCTAATTACAATATATCCCCATGCATCTTTGCTCATGAAGGTTTCTATGCTTTACATTTCATTGCAAACTTGCTAAATCTCCCTTATTAAATGGAATCTTCCTTGGGAGCCTCTCGCTTTTTAATACCCTCTCTGTGGATATGTCTAAGTGGCAACTTAGACCTTTCATTTTCATGTGCAGGCTCAAGGGCTTCATGCAACAGGCTGCCTCCTTAAAGAAACATAAAGTGGGGAAGAAAGAAACCACAGCAAGGTGCCTATACATTCAGGGGTAGTAGGGACAGCAGGCCCTGGTGTAGGGAATGGTTTGCTGCAGCTCAGCAAATTAAAGCAGCAGTACCAGGGGTGCAACATGATTTTCCAAGTGGGAGTTGTTAAACAGTGAAAGGAAAGAAACTGGATCTCCCCAGAGCAACGCACATGGTCCAAAAGGAACGTTGTAGGAAACAACATTGTAGGAAAGGCAACCATAGCTGAAAAAGCAGAAGGAATGTTAAGGCAGTGGAGGGGAAAGCAGAATTTTCCTGGATGGTATTTCGCTAGAATTCTTGGGTTCCTATCCCAATCCTTCTACTGAGAAGGTCAGAAACCCCAGGAGACATTTAAACTTCCCTCCCATACTATGTAGCATTGATTTATGTCACACTGGACAGATTATATATATGTATTTTTAATTAGTTTGACTCAACTTGGGTTCATTTTGCACAGGCCTTAATTCCTATACGAAAGATGGATAGGTGCAACAAGAGCTCCCTCATCATCAATAGCTGCTCCCCAGGGGCTTTCAGCTTTTTATGAACTGATGTAATGAGCTGCACAGAGCAAACCATTCGTAGTACACAAAAATTTTTATTTCTCCTGCAAAACCCAATAACTACATAAACTGAGACCTTTTCTATTAGCTGTTTACATAGATAGATATCTAGTCTTCTCTCATAATACAAGTGATTCTTACAGCTTCCTCTACTTGTAAGGACAATTCTGAGAGCATTTATGACTGAACTGGAGAGAAAGAAAGGGGAGATAAAAAAGGTGGTGAATTTTGAATTCAAATGGATAACAATTCATTTGTCATTCCATGTTTGTCTAAATGCAAAATTAGGATGTTGATTCATTTAAAATCTCCAGATTTCTGGATCTTCAGCCTTAAGGGGTGTTTGATACCTTAGATTCCCAATTCTTATACATATTGAAAGTTATCACTTTTGATGGGACTCATTCAGTGTTCATTCTGTGAAATCCTATTAACTAAAAGTACCAACTGACATTTTTCCTCAATGTGTTTAATTTTTGGAGCAAGGAGATAGTTACATAGAAACTTTAATATCTTATATCTCATATTATACCTACAACTGGACAAGTGTATGTTGACATTGCATAGCCAGTGTGGTGGCCAAAATGCATAGGGAGAATGCACAAGGCTTATTCTAATACATTAAATTTTCAGTTACTAAATTCAGAACTTGGGGGGAAATAGTCCTGATCCTCAAATGCTTGTAGAGAGCACAGACAGTTAGTTCAGGGATCTTTTGAATGGGAGAGCTAAATGGAAGCAATTGCATAGAATGTCAGATTGGCTTTTTTTTTTAAAGTAGTAATTTGGCTGGAGATAAAGTGCTAGAATATTCTTTCTGTTTTCTCTACAACCCAGGCAAACTCAAAGGAGAATAGAAGGTAGAAAAGACTAAAACACAAGTTATGATTAATCCATATGAGAACAAGCACTGGACTAAATAATGATTTGAGACAGGAGGGTGAATGGAATGAGATATGAAAAAGCACAGCACTTCAGAAGACTAGTCTCTAACAAGATACTGGAGCTGTAGTAATAAACTCACTGTTTTAGAATAAGTAATTGAATTGTAATTGCTATTATCTCTCCTGATTCCATTTTATTAAAGTTTTGTCTCATGGGAATATGTCTCTCTCTTTCCACAGTATAAGATAAAGATAACACGCTGAACTATATGCAGGCAGTCCCCGAGTTACGCGGATCCGACTTATGTCGGATCCGCAGTTACGAACGGGGCTTTTCTCGCCCCGGAGAACGGGAGCGGCGGGACGCCCAGATGAGCCGCGGTCCCACCGCCCGCATTCTCCGGGGTGAGAAAAGCTGCTCCCCGTCTCCTTGGTCTGCTGATCAGACCAGGGAGACGCGGAGCAAAGCCGCGGAGGACGCCCGCAGCGGGACAGCCCAGGTGCACCGCGGCTGTCCCGCTGCGGGCGTCCTCCACGGCTTTGCTCCACATCTCCCTGGTCTGCTGGGGGGGGGGGGGGTGCAGCTAGTGCCCCCTGCCCCCCAGCAGACCAGGCTTTTCTGCCCACGACGCCTGGGGTAGAGCAGCTGGGACGCTGCTGGGTTGGTCCCGCAGCGCCGCTCCTCGGCGCTACTGGACCAACCCGGCAGCACCCCAGCTGCTCTGCCCCAGGCGTCCTGATTCAGCCACTGCTGGTCAGTTTCAGCAGTGGCTGAATCAGGACGCCTGGGGCAGAGCAGCTGGGGTGCTGCTGGGTTGCTCCAGTAGCGCCGAGGAGCGGCGCTACTGGAGCAACCCAGCAGCACCCCAGCTGCTCTGCCCCAGGTGTCCCCAAGTCAGCCGCCGCTGAAACTGACCAGCGGCTGACTACAGGAAGCCCAACGCAGAGTTGCTTTGCCCCCGGCTTCCTGGAATCAGCCGCTAATCAGTTTCAGCAGCAGCTGACTTGGGGACGCCTGGGGTTCTTAAGTTGAATCTGTATGTAAGTCGGAACTGGCGTCCAGATTCAGCCTGTTGAAACTGATCAGAGGCTGATTCCAGGAAACCCGGGACAGAGCAACTGTGCCTCGGGCTTCCTGTAGTCAGCCGCTGGTCAGTTTCAGCAGCGGCTGAATCTGGACACCAGTTCCGACTTACATACAGATTCAACTTAAGAACAAACCTACAGTCCCTATCTTGTATGTAACCCGGGGACTGCCTGTATCCTTTTTACAAACATGTCCATGGCTCTGGTCGCTGAGATGATAGTGTTTTGACCTGAAAAATGGCTTCTGATTTAGGGTCCATTTTTGCCACATTCCAAAGTCCTTGATTACCATGGTAGCTGCCATTGAATTCTATGAGAGTACTCCATGAGTAACTCACTAATCAACATGAGCAAGTGTTTCATATTCATGCCCCTAGAGCATTTACAAATGGCACCTATCACCTTCTCTACTTCAGTACTTCAGTGGATGCTCTGAAGAATTTTCCGAAACAGAATTCACATGCTGGCACACACTGTAATGTTAGCTGATTGAATGAGCATTGAATAAGCTATTTGCCCTTTTTGGAAAGGCAAAGAATGTTTCTGATTTTAATATGAACTTGAAGAGAGTCCCGTGTGTCTACACTGTACTTGTAGCTCAAAATAAGCTACACAATTTGAGTTACTGAAATTGCATAGCTTATTTCAAGTGTATTTCGAAATAGAGTACTATTCCAAAATGTTCCTTAATCTTCATGGAACGAGGTTTACAGGAACGTCAGAATAGTGAGCCCATTATTTAGAAAGCTATTTTGAAATATTTTGAGTGGGCTTGTTTAAAAGAGTCAAATTGCTATTTTGGGATACCAGAAGTATCCCAAAATAGTGCCGCAGCATAGACGTACCCTAAGAGAAGAGAAAGCTCAGGGATCATAGTGCATGACATTAAGTCATTTTTAGAAGTCATGTGAGAGCTTTAGTTTACTTTAACTGCAGGGCTACACGCTACACACACACACGCACGCACGCGCCTTGAAAAAGCCCCTTTTTATTTTTTTGAACAACACAATACAGCCCAGACCAGAGGAAGGTGGCAACATCTGAAAGTATGTAGGTAAAACCTAATTACAACTTAACCATTTTATGCACATTTATTTATGGCATGGCAACCCCAAGCAAAGTTTTTGATCCATGAACATTCTGAAAAATCACCACACAATTGCTTTCAAAGACAAAGGGCACAATGAAAACAGAAAGATTAAGAAGAATGATTAGTAAGAAAAAAAGCAAGGAACAACTGGAGACAAAGAGAGAAAGGTGAAATTCCAACAAAGATAGTCAAAAACCTTTCCCCAAAATACAACTAATTAACATGCCTACCAACTTTCCATTCTGCAAATTGTTTGTTTTCATTGTATAAAATGAGAAGTGTAATAAAAATAATCATGAAAGGGCATAGGAATTGTGTAGGACATGCCTGGAGTGAATGGGTCATCAGAAACTGTGGATGGTGGACTTTCAACTTGGCACAGTAAGCAAAGTTCAACAGACGGGTTGGGAAAGAATTGTGTCTAGAGAGCAAGAGTTGTTTTACTCTGGGTTCTCCAGTTACAGATTCTGCACCCTGGCTGGAGTGAATCTGTGGGACTGAATCACCCCTTAATGCCCTAGGCTACCAACCAAGTCTAATTGAGACTATGAGTAGTGGTGGGTGGGATTTGCAATGAGATGAAGTTCTGGATCCTCATAAATTTGACGATTAGGCTATGTCTACACAGCAGTGTTATTTTGGAATAACTAACATTATTCTGAAATAACATAGTCCGCGTCTATACAGCAAACAGTTATTTCAACATAATGTTGAAATAATGTCAAGTTGGAGGACTCTTACTCTGACTCCTGTAACCCTCATCTTATGAGGAGTAAAGGAAGTCAGAAGAAAAATGCTCTAACTCAGACTTCCTGTGGTGTAGGCAGCACCAATAGCCAAAATAAGCTATTTTTGAGTTAAGCTATGCAATTGACGTAGCACAAGTTCTGTAGCTTATTTCAGGTTTAGCCCTGCTGTGTCGACATGCCCTTATTGTTTGGGACTATGAGAATTAGGGAAGACTGCAATAACAGTCTACGTATGGGTTATTTGCATTTAAAACTGATATTTGGTAGGAGAAATAAGCTGACTGAAATTTGGTTTTGTTCTCTACCTTTAACTGGTAGGACACACACAACCATAATAGTCTCAATTAAAAAAAAATATTAAAATGCTTTTTTTTCTGTAAAATTTGTTAAAATAGATTTTCTATGAGAACTATTTTCCAAAGACATTATTATTATTGCATCAATGTTTATTAGTGCATGGCCACAATTCTGTTAGATGCTGCTACTATTCCATTCTCAATTCAACACATTTATTCTTTAATCATATACAGCAGCCAGATAAACCTCTTTTCTTAAAATGCAAGTGTTATATTGTTAAAGAGGCACAAGAGGGGAAACATTTCTCCTTGGTCTGCTTGTCTTCATAACACTGCTTTAGCATTTTAGTTAGGTATATCTAGCAAAACCTATACCGTATCTTACCTCTGTCACTGTCATATAGATATGCAAACTTGTTCCACTGATAGTATTCAATCAAGCTAAGAAGAGCTCCCTTGAGGTCCGGTCTCATTTGAATGACAAATGGGTGTGTTCCATCAGTTGGAAAACTGGGAGTTATGAAGGAGACATGAAGAGTTCCACAAAACGATGTTATGGTATTTACTGACTTCTTGTCATAGAATCCAAAAATAGCAAAGACGCCTCTTGAAAACTGGGAGCAAACTAAAAAAAGAGATAGAAACAAAGAGATCAAATTGTGTGAAACAGCAGGGATTTGTAAAAGTGTGTATGAAACCTTTTACATATTTTTGTTCTGCCAATATGTATACTCACACATTTTAATGGGGAAAGACAATATTACTAAGTTATAACAATATATCTATCATTACCAAAACTTAATATACCAAAAGCTGTCTTAATACAATATACACAGTAATAATGTATTACGTTTCTTATGCTCATAATTATTTCAGAAAGAAAACTTAACAGATGAGTTATACATTCCATGTATACCATAACATATTATTCCAAACATACAAGGGTGCTGAAATTTGTTTCTTTAAAAACTGATAATTTCATAGCTGACTGTAGTACAATTATTGAAAATGCTACTTTTTATCCTATTAAGTACAATATGGTTTTGGGGACAAGGCTTTTTTAGTCACGTCTTTCTTGCAAGGCACCTAAAAACAAATACACTTTTCATTTGTACTGCTTGAGGAAATACAGACTCAAAAAAACAAAGCACACACACAAAACAGCAAAAATACAAAACAGGAAGATACAGATAGTGGCCTTGTGTATTGTGTTCCAGCATGGTATTTAATTAAATGTTCAAAATCAGTTTTTTATGAACTCAGCAAAAGCAGGTCTTTTGGATGACACTTCAGGTCAGAAACAAGAAAGAATAATCTCTTGGGTGAAAATAATATGCTGATTATTCATTTTTATCACCACTACAACAATTCAAGCCAATGACAATGCTGATTGCTGTAGCCTGCGTAAGCTTCTTCATGGGTCATTCTGTTCCCTAACGCTGGAAATGTTGCATGTGTAGAAGAATATGTAGCTCTGGTTATTAAAACTGGAGAAGAGGAAGAGAATAATTGAAATAGTCACTCTGCTTCTGCTGGGTTATCCCTGAACATCTCTTTGTTATCTAACTTATATTTCTCCTCTCCACTCTCATGGTCTGTATGCAGGGGCGGCCTGTCCATATAGGTGAACTAGGCGGTCGCCCAGGGGGCCAAGTTAAATAGGGCGCCAAATGGTGGCGCAATATCATTGAGGAGTTTGGAGGTGGGGTCACCGATTGCATGGCAGCTAGGGCACCAGCTGCTGGCAGCTAGTCTAGGGCCATCCCTGTCTGTATGTAGTCACCTGTAATAGTAGGCAGATCCATCAAGAGAATATGTCCATTAATCTTAACAACCACCCTTTCAAAACCACATGCTCAGATATGCTCAACTGCATTGATGTAAACCGGGAGCGTAACAGAGGATGACTTTGCCCAAATATTAATTATAATGACAATTGACCAGAGAGACTATATTTTAGGGCAGTGATACTCAGACTCAAACTTCAGATGTTCAGGAAGCAAATTAGAGATCAACCTTACCCAAAACTAACAGAAGTGTGAATTCATTTTTTATTTTCTACAGTGCTATATGTTCATATTTAAACAGTATGACGGGGGAAATATTGAATTATATATCTACATCTATATAGATATTATTCTCACAGCAAAATGAACAGACCAAGTATAATTATTTTATCAGTTGCAATTGGTTAATAACATAATGAAAGCGTCTTGATTGATTAATTAAATTGCACAGTGTTTTAATATCATGTGTGCAAAGAGCCAATGGAACTAGTCATACCTCTTAAGCCTCAGTCGGAGTATTGCTGTTTTAGTATATGTAGAGGAACAGAATTAAAGTTGTGTTAATTCTGGAAGTCAGTTAGACTTCTCAATGATTTGTTTCTCAGACTTTAACTTTTATTAATGAAATGTTACGTATTTTTTATTTTCATGACATCACAAGCTAGTTGGCCCTTTAAGATAAGCCTTGCTTGTGACCAAGAAACTAAATTTCCATCTGATGGTAATATGGCAATTAATAATAATAATTAGCGATTCAATCTGTGAAAGGGTTAGGAAAAGATTGCAAACAGAGAGGAGAACCCAGGGAGGATATTTGGACAACAATGGCATTATAGATAAAATGCAGGGTTGCTTAGGATAGAAAGATGGATCATTGAGCACATGATTAAATTGGAAACAAAAATACAAAAGAATATGAGAAAGAGTTGATTGATGGTTTTTTAGTTATTTAAAATGTGCACAGCATTCCAGAGGGAATGCTGATTGTACAAAGTAGGTACATAATGGACAAGGGGTAAAATGTATGTATGGGCTATAGAATTTTTAAGTAAAAGGACTAAGTAGATCACAGTTAAAAAGTTATGTCAAATATAATATTAAAAATGGCACACCATAGGAAGTGTGGTTAATTTGACATTATTTGATATGATAAATGATCTTTCAAAACAAATGTGTCACACTATTTGCAGATGACTGTGCTGATGGGTGAGGAGCAGGAATATTGAGGTGGCAGAAAAGATTGGGAAATACATTGGGTTTCAAGTTCTTCATAGATAAAATCAAAAGACTGATCTTTACAAAAAGCTACAAAGGAAAGGAATTATCTGTATGGAGAATAAATAGATATAGTTAAAAGATTTAAATTTCTAGGAGTCATACTGATACTATATTATTTTGGAAAAAACATATAGACTGTGTTAAACATAAATTCAAAGGAAGGCTCAACCTGCTTATAAGTATTGCTGGGACTAACTGGAAGACAGATAAGAAAACATTGATGAAGGAATACAGAGCATTAATCAGACCATGTATCAACTAAAACTGCTAAGCTTTTTAGAGTGGCATCAAAATCAGAACTTTAGCAATTTGATTTAATACAAGCACAGAAATTTGTGGGAGGTGCATGTATGACACCAACACGTGCTACGGGGAGTTGCTAGTGAATTGCCAGTTGCACATAAATGAAATTATTGGACTTAACTTTCTGAGCCAAACTTAATGGGAATTGCAAAGATGGAAGCATCTAATACATATGTCATGATTGTGGGGAGTTCAACAGATACCCTATAGCACACAATGTTAGAGTTCCAGATGTCACTTGAGTAAAAATATTGAGTTGAAAGACAAGGAAAAGCTAAATGAAATCAGAAGTTTTAGTAATCTGAAAATAGTTATAGATGGAAATTCACATGCCCAAATGTGGATTTAGATTTATTTTATAAACATGTGGGTTAAAAAGGAGGCAATAGGTATCAAGATTAAATATACCAGAATATAGATCAAATGTGGGGTTATTTTTTGTCAACTCTCTATAATTAGACCCAAAAAAGGGATGAAAAACAGGAAAAGTAGGAACAGCATACTGTACATGAAAATTAGGAATTAGTATATCTAAAAGAATATCCAATTTTGTAACTGACATGACAGCTGAGACAGCAGCAGCAATGCTGGTATTAAAGTGGATCTGGGATGTATGCCCAGTAGTGGTGGTCATTTTTTGGACTTAATATCAGGTCTTAGAACAATAAAAAAAAGGAGTCTCTGAAAGCAGAAGTGATTTACTCAACTAAACTATATTTCTAATAACTGTACAGATGGGAATACATGCAGCATTAGCCTGCATCCCAGCACATACTGAGATAGTAGAAAACAAAATGTTGGGCAAAACAGCTAAAAGGGATGTAGGAATTGTAAGGAATGAAATAGTGAGGTCCTAGAGTACACTGGAATTCAAAAGACTAGTATAGAAAAAAATTAAACAGAGAAATGGGAAAAAATGGATCAATGAAAATAAATGTTTTAAAAATTGTCCTCTGGAGTTGAAGATAATGACATATTTCAGGGCCTCGGTAGGAAAAACTAATTGATTTGGTTTACAGTACTAAATGGCCATTGTGGTGTAAACAAAAATCTTTTTGAATGGATGAACAGAAAGATGGATTATGTCCATACATATAAAAGAAAAGAAAATTGAACATTTTTTACCGGTTGATGAGGGGAAAATGAACAGGAAAACTTTTCTGAAGAATTTAAACGGTGTAATGCTTATGTTATTTAGTGAAAATACCAGGGAAATGGGATATCAGAAAGGGATTATTACTACTTGACTTGAAAGACACAGGGAAGATAATATAAACTGCCTAGTATTTAGGAATTATAGTTGTTGATGGGTGGACATAGACTATCCAGTCAAGCCTGCTTCACCATGGGAAGGAAAAAGGAAGAAAAAGGGAAGGAGAGGCTGCAGAGAAGGCAGGACTCTCCTGCAGGTAGGAGAACCCACAGTGAGCAGAGACAAGCTTCTATGTAAGTGAGACCAGTGACAAGGCTTAAATAGGTAGGAAATCAGGGAGGACTACTTCAAGGAACAGCACAGAGTCCTGTGATTCTCAGCTAGAGCCCACAAGGATCAGGGAGATTCCCTAGGAGAACTTCCATGATCTCTGTGAATGGAAGATTATGAGGGGAAAACTCACAATTATTTAGAATTATTTGGATGCTTAGACCAGATCCACACTATGGGGGAAGGTTGGCTTAAGGTATGCAATTCCAACTACGTAAAAAATGTACCAGGAGTCAACATACCTTAAGCCAAGCTTTGGCGCTGTCCTCACAGTGGGAGGTCAACGGGAGCACTTCTCTTGTTGACTTCCCTTACTCCTCATCAGGAGTAGGAGTACTGGCACCGATGGGGTGCCCTCAGCGTTCAATTTACTGGGTCTATGCTAGACCCACTAAATTGAATGCCGGAAGATAACCGCCTCAATGTCAATTTTCCCGCAAGTGGAGACGTGGCCTTAGACTTTCAGTTGGACGTTCCATTACTCCAGAAAAGGACAGATCTTTCTGTGATTTGGCTGGAGGGCTGAGCTACAGAAGACTGGAGAGAAGAAGATGGCTAGCAGGAGAACCACAGATATGGACTTCTTACAGGCTCTCACCCTAACATAAGGGGCTACTACTGGTGGTGAGTATATCTTACACCTGGTATTTAACCAAAGAAAAAAGAAAATTGAGTACATAAGAACATAAGTACGGCCGTACTGGGTCAGACCAAAGGTCCATCTAGCCCAGTATCCTGTCTACCGACAATGGCCAGCACCAGGTGCCCCAGAGAGGGTGGACCGAAGACAATGATCAAGCGATTTGTCTCCTGCCATCCCTCTCCAGCCTCTGACATACAGAGGCCAAGGACACCATTTTATCCCCTGGCTAATAGCCTTTTATGGACCTAACCTCCACGAAATTATCTAGCTTCTCTTTAAACTCTATTATAGTCCTAGCCTTCACAGCCTCGTCTGGCAAGGAGTTCCACAGGTTGCTACACGCTGTGTGAAGAAGAACTTTCTTTTATTAGTTTTAAACCTGCTACCCATTAATTTCATTTGGTGTAGCAAATACTCTAGTAATGAGAGTCTCAAGTAACTTGTCCTTTCTTTTTAATTGATCATTCTGCCCGTTCCATCTTTGAACCCTAAAAATGTATTCAGCTCTCATCACCACAGCATCTGAACATGACGGCATGTCTACAGTGCATGCCACTGGGTGCAGTAGTTAGGGTGACAGGCTTGGTGGGAGGGGGGCAAAGGCAGATGGGAAAGGTTCTAGGGGGGGGGAGAGCTGCTGGATTTCCCCCCCTCCCCACTGCCTCCTCTTTGCCAAAGCCTTTCCCACTGTTGCAGCCTTTCCCTGAAATGAGGAAAGACTCCAGCAGCAGGGAAGCAGTAGGGCACTATACTAACACCAGCAGTGTAGAGAGTGGAGGCCCTATTTGGGCATATAGAGGAACCATAGACAAGGTTCAGACATGACTGCGCTTCTCTAAGCACCACCTCACTGTCTCCACTGCAATTTCTTCTCATACTGAGAAGTGTGCGCAGGATGTACTGTAATGGCTGCATAGTGTAAACGTATCTCAGAGGGAAATCCTGACCACATTGACTTCTGTAGGACCAGGGTTTCACTCCAAGTATACAGAGATAAAAGAAGAAATTTCTTTTTTTTTTAATTTCATACATCAAAATATCCCACACCACTATAAAATGTTGCAGATCTACTAGGGTTAGAACTAAATATATTCTAATTGGAAATCCCCTTTTCAATGCTACAGCATTAGACATTTCCCATTTCTATTTTGATGGCCTCTAAACTATGAACTTGCAGCCTGTTGTGGGTATAAAACTTAATATTGGCAAATATTGGGAACATTCCACATTTGGGGGAAGAAAGAATCTCTCTCTCTCTCTCATATTCTGACAGATCATTTTGCTTCAGGCTTTTTTAAATAGTTGTTTGAGAAAATCTCAATGGAATATTACAAGTAGACTCTGCAAGGATGCGTTCTAAGTAGCACACAGATGAGGCAGACAAAAGTGACATGACAAATCACATTTCTCCAATGGATCTGCAATTTATCACATACATATATACATCCACAACATCTGTGGGTGGTATCTTTTTATGTATAAAATCCCCACAAATGCAGTTCATTTCCTGGTAGGTATGTCTGTAGGTTTCTAAGAAAGGCTGTATGCTCTCTGAATTTGTGTTCTCCTTATGTTCTCCTTAAGCTATTGAAACTCCCAGTTTTAATTACTACTTTTCTACTCTTGACTGATGAACAACTAATTTCTTCCAACACACCCAAGGCCAAAGAACTCCTTAAACTCTGCCAAGTTAAGGGTCTGTAATCCTGCCTGGCTTTTACATAGGCCACATAAAGGACAGGGATTGAAAAGCTGCCTTAAAAGTTAAAATGTACCCCACCCTGCATTCCATTACTGTACATCAAAGCTGACGCTATTCAGAATCCAGTCTGAAATAAATAAAGCTAGAAAAAAAGTATTCTGATATCTTCAATGTAGTCTAATATTATCAGCCGTATATAATGTAGTGATGTTTGCTGTGCTGTTAGAACTGATTTCAAAAGTTATTTATACGAGTGATATTTAAAGGCAATAAAAACATTCACTTTGAGGCTCATTTACTTCTAGAAGGTTGCATAGATGGAAAGCAGAATTTCCTCCTAATCTGTATAAACTGTCAGGCAGTAGGAAACAGCATACAATTCCTCATATTAAACTCTGTGGTCCAGTAAGAATATGGTTGTCAGTTTTAAATCTGGACTACATTTTTTTCCTCATCCATAACAATCAGTCTTACAACTGTTTACTGAACTAGCCCAAGCCTGTGGTGCTTTCATGCGCAAAACTCCTGTTAAAGATCAATGGTAGGTCATCCATAGCCAGCAAGAGACACATTTATAATACTCTTGTAGATTTGTCACACAGCAAATAGTCTCAGTGATTCTGGGGCATTTGGCCTCTTGGGAGCAGGAGGGAAGAAATGAGGGAAGATGCTCATATGTATATATAAAGATGAACTAGTGAATAATGTAAAAACTGTAATTCTTTTTGGCAGAATTCCCACTCTGCATATGTCTACAATGATACTGCTATTGCTGGAGGACATTAGTTTTACAATGGTGAATCACAAGCTGTTCACTGTTCTTAGGTTAAATCATGATGATTAGGATTCTTAAATCACTATAAGATGAATGATATATATTTTTAAACACATTATAAACAATTGCCAGGATTAATTTCCTTCAAAGCGGTCTTATTTTCAAATGCTTTCCTTGGCTGTGTCTAGACTACATCCCTCTTTCAACAGAGGGATGTAAATTAGACACTTTGAAATTGCAAATGAAGTGGGAATTTAAATATCCCGTGCTTCATTTGCATAATTGCCTCATGGCACTTTTTCGAAAAAGTGCTATTTCGAAAGTAAAACTGTAATCTAGATGCGGTTCTTTTGAAAATAGCAGGCTTTTTTCTAAAGAACCGCATCTAGACTGCAGTTTTACTTTCAAAATAGCACTTCTTCGAAAAAGCGCCATGATGCAATTATGCAAATGAAGCACGGGATATTTAAATTCCCACTTCATTTGCAATTTCAAAGTGTTTAATTTACATCCCTCTGTCGAAAGAGGGATGTAGTCTAGACACAGCCCTTGTGTATACACTGTCCCTTCTGTTAGGCCAGTAGAAAAATGGCCTACCTGACAACATAACTATCAGTGGAAAAATCCATTATATAACATTAACATAATATAAGAACAGCTATAGTGCATCAGACCAAAAATCCATCTAGCCCAGGATCCTTTCTTCAAAACAGGCCAATGCCAGGTGCCTCGCGGAATAATCAGAACAGGTAATCATCCAGTGATCTATTCCCTGTCACCTATTCCCAGCACCTGGTAGAGGTTAGGGCAGTGGCCTCCAACCTGTTTAACCACAAGATCACTATTTCAATGTAAGTGCAATGTCCCACCCCTTCTCTGAGGCCCCACCCCTGCTCCACCCCTTTTCCAAGGCCTCCCCCTGCTCACTCCATCTCCCTTCCTCCCCCATCCTCACTCACTTTCACCAGGCTCGGGTAGGGAGTTGGGATGCAGGCTCTGATCTTGGGTCAAGGGGTTTGGAGTGTGGGAGGGGCTCCGGGTTTAGCCCATGGCAGGGGATTAGGGTGCAAGCTCTAAGAAGGAGTTTGAGTGCAGGGGGACTCACGTATGGGGCAGGAGATTAGGTGCAGGAGGAGGTTCAGGGCTGGGACAGGGATGCAGGATGCAGGCTCTGGCTGGGCACCATTTAACTGGGATGACTTCCGGGTGGTGAAGCAATGGGGTTAAGGCACGCTTATTCCTGCCCTGGCCCTGCACATGAAAGCAGCTGGTATGTACAGCGATGGCACCATGGTGCCATGTGCTGCTCCTCATCTACAGGCACTGAGCCCACAGCTTCTTCTGGCCCCGGTTCCCTGTTACTGATCAATGGGAGCTGCAGGAGTGGCGTCTGCAGGCAAGGACAGCATATGGAGACCTCCACGTCTCTCATGGGCTGCAGGGACATGCCAGCCATTTCCAGGAGCAGCAATTCCCAGTGGGATAATGACTCCAGCCACAGCAGGATCAGCATTTTAGAACTCATTTCTCAAAAAATTACATTTAAGCGTAAAAGAGAAATGAAAATGGTGAAATGCACAGACCAGTCAAAACCCAAATAACCCATTTTGCAAGCAGTACAAGAAGTAACAACCACCCCCCACATGTGTGTTGGGTCAGAAGATGAGAGTGAAGGACAGTGTGTGTTTGTGAGAATAACAGAGGCACACACACTGTGTGAGAGTGACAGAGATTTGCATTGCAAAGCTCCCTCCATTGCTTTCTCTCTGTGTGGAGACAGTGTACAGGAGCGGAAGGAAGAAGGACACCCTGACATCAGCACCCCCCTTCTCCCTCCCACACTCTGCACAGCAAGCAGGAGGCTCCTGGGGACAGCTTCCCAGACACACCAGTCAGGATCCCCTGTCAGGGTAAGATCTTTTTCACTTTTTCCACACCAGTCATGATTTTATAGACCTCTGTCGTATCTCCCCTCAGGAGCGGCCCTAGGCAAGCTGCCGGCAACTGGTGCCCCTGCCTCCAAAGCCCTCAACAGCCGTTTATCTTGGTACCCAAGACGACCACCTAGTTTGCCTGTATTGACAGGCCACCACCATCTCCCCTTAATCATCTCTTTTCCAAACTGAAAAGTCCCAGTGTTATTAATATCTCCTCGTATGGTAGCCATTCCATACCTTTAATCATTCTGTTGCCCTTTTCTGAACTTTTTCCAATGTCAAGATATCTTTTTTGAGATGAGGTGACCACGTCTGCATGTAATATTCAAGATGTGAGCATACCATGGATTTATATAGAGGCAATAATATATTCTGTTTTATTCTCTATCCCTTTCTTAATGATTCCCAACATTGTTTGCTGTTCTGACTGCTGCTGAACACTGAGTGGAAGTTTTCAGAGAACTATCCACAATGACTCCAAGATATCTCTCTTGAGTGGTAACAGCTAATTTAGTGTCCATCATTTTATACATATTGTTGGGATTATGTTTTCCAATATACCTTCCTTTATCAACACTGAATTTCATCTGCCATTTTGTTGCCTACTCACCTAGTTTTGAGAGAGCCTCTTGAAGCTCTTCACAGTTTGCTTTGGGCTTAACTATCTTGAGCAGCTTAGTATCATCTGCAAATTGTGCCACATCACTGTTTACTCCTCTCTCCAGATCATTTATGAAAATGTTGAATAGGGTTGGTCGCAGTGTGAACTCTGGGGGACAACACTAGTTATCTCTCTCCATTCTGAAAACTGACCATTTATTCCTATCCTTTGTTTCCTATCTTTTAATCACGCATTAATTCATGAGAGGACCTTTCATCTTTTCCCATTGCAAATTAGCTAAATATTTGTGGAGAACAGTTCTGTGCACTGATGCACAACTGCTGATCACCAAAAATGCAATACAAGGTACTGAAGAAAGAGACCCCATCAGGTTTTGCTGAGTGCAAGAAGCATTTTCATATTTAAGAGCTTCCTGTCCTATGCACACAACCAATCTGACAGCTAATATTATCACTCATTTTTCAGCAACACTTTGAAGGTCCGGACCTTGTTCTCCATTATGACAGTTAAGATTCTGATTCTGCAATCTACTCTCCTTCAGCAAAACATGTAAATTTATGCTGTAGACCCATGGAAAATTCAATGGAGCTTAAGCACATGCCTAAAATTAAATATGCTAAAATGTTTTGCTCAATTGGGACCCATAACATGTGGTTACTCCATTATTTCTTGCCTTGGCACCTCTTCTAAGGCTCCCTACTACCATATTGTTTCCCTGCAATCTGTCCAAAACAGAACAGCTTATTTGATCTTATTTGATTTTTAGCCAGTCCATGTCACCCTTGCCTTTTAAAAATAATTCCAGAGACTTCCACTTGCTCACTATACTTAGTTCACATTCCTGGACTTCCTCTTTAAAGCCCCGTAAGTGTTCTGAGCAATAATTGTCTTGTTACTTAATTTTCTTGTTGGTGCTAAATAATAATAAAAGAACAACTGCAGAAATTACTTCACTCCTATCATTTGCTGATCTGCTTTTCTTTTAAAAAAAAGGATGTTAAATATACAATTTACAGATTATATTTATTTTTGGTTTTGACTTGAATCTAGTCTTGTAATATATCTAACTTTCAAAGAGTCACTGCAGAATTAAGAATTTAAATGTAAGAATTCATAATATGAAATTGTTTAAAATGTGTACATTTTTGGCATTATATAATGGTCCCAACTGAGAAGTAGCTAAATTTCTTCCACCTTTATCAAGACAAATTTAATATACAGAGACATAAAGTGAGTCAGAAATGGTTTCCTCAAAGTATATATGCAGAACAGGTTTCTAGCAATTTCTTTCTAAACCAACATCATCTCCTACACAGGACAAAGATAAGTCTATTGTCCTATAAATGCAAAGATAATGTAGGAGGAAATATTATTGAATTCAATTAGTAAATGTTCAGTTAAGTTATTGTAGCTGTACCAAGTGCTGAGCAAGGTCTGCAAGTAGTAAAGGTTGTAAAATGCTTGAACCTTTTTCCTCCTTTGTTTTTAACTTTTCAAAATATTCTGCTTTTGTGCTGTAAATTTCTATTTTCAGTCTTCACCCAAAGGCAAATACTTTTAATAAATTCTCTCCATGGATTTTAGCCTATTGAGAATATTTGCCTTTTACTGCTCATCTTTTGATCATAAGCATTAATCTACTGCAATTACATTCATTTGTTTTGACTGTCGTGTGCTAACTTCAAGGTGGATGTTTGATAAAATCTGATATTCCAGAATATTCGTGGTTTATATAAATTTTCTAATCTTTTTTCCCTGACTTTTATCAATAAACTTTAAGAGCAGTTCTACAGGAGGCCCCATCTGCAGCCACAATTCAAGTGACACTAAATCTCTGCAGGTGCACAATGTGGGAAAGGTTGTGATCTTTGTAGGACAGAGTGGATACTGCCAGCCATAACGTCAAGGAAAAAGATGAGTCCCTGGTGACTGGTGACACCATCCCACTGCTGAATGATTCATGCCATGAATAGCTCCCACATCCCAGCTAATGAGTGGGGCTGTAAGAGTAGGGCAGCAGGGGATTCCCTACAAGACCATACAGCTGGTAAGCCCGTGTCTCTGTCCATGCAAGATACAGGAGAGGTTGCACTTGCCAGTAGTTACTGATTTTTTTTCACCAAATTTCTGGATGTCAAGTTAAATCAGTGTCTACCAAATTTACCAATTTAAAATGAATCCTGCCAAGTCTACACACACACACACACACACACACACACACACACACACACACACACACACACAATTTTATTTGCTATAGGAGTCTACAGTACTGAGGGTGCATCTACACTGTGCGATTATTGTGAGATATCTAGCATTATTTTGAAACCATGAGAGCTTCTACACAGCCATTCCATTATTTCAAAATAATTTTGAAATAATGGATGGCTTATTCCGAAATCTGTAAACCTCATTCTACAAGGAATAATGCCTATTCCAAAATAGCTCTTTCAAAATAAGCTGCATTTAGATGCTCGACTGCTGCTATTTCAAAATAGCCCCTCACCAGGGCCATTCTAAGTTATTCCTCCCCAGCGCCTCTTGGGCTCTAAATCAAGATAGCACGTCTACATTAGGGAAGCCTGCTTCTGACTAATTATGAGGCTTCTCTCCAGTGAGGACATGCTATTTCAAAATAAGCTATTTTGGAATAATTATTCTGGAATAGCTTATTTCAAAATAGCCGTGCAGTGTAGATGTAGCCTGATCGTTGACTGAATCAGAATAATTCTAAGACTAACTTAGGGAATGAACTATATATCAATTTTCAGAGCGTGTTATTTAATCATGTTCAAGGAAATAATGATTCCCTCACTTCTAAAGAAAATATGGCACTAAATTAGATAAACAGACAAGCAGGATCTCTGTTAAGAAGGACTAGGAGATAAAGGAAAAAGCATGTTGGGCTGAAAAGTTGATAGATGAAGAGGAAGCAGCTAGGAAATGAGACAGAAATTGAATACCCACTTGGTAATTTCAGCAATCATTCAGCTTCTATGATCAGCCACGTCAGAACAAATGGACATTAGAAGAGAACTGCAAACAATACACCGAACAAAAGTAGTAAAAAACAATCAAGAACCACAGCTGCCAAAAGAATTCTTAGATGATAGACACTACATTAGAAAAGCATTATATGAAAAAGGAAGCCATATGGATTGGTTTCAAAAGCTATCAAACAAACAGAGCCTAGCAGAAAGCATGGGTTTCTTCTCAGCAAGGCTGAAAGGTGAAACACACAACAATGGTAATTCAGAATTTGAACACTATTGTAGTTCAGAAAAGCATGATTTAGAAATATTCAAGAAAAAATAATTATTGCCAGCCCCTACCATTAAAACCATGAGTCAAGCCCCACAGAATCATTAGCGTAAAAAATCATGATTTTTTTTTTTAAAAGAGACACGTTTAGATTTCATGCTCTTTACCTTCCACTCTAGCCTAAAATTCTCAAGATTTTCTCTATAACTATGAGGACGAGAAACCTTCTTTTTTGTTTTGTTGTAAATGAAGGCTGAAATTCTCATATAATCTGCAAATTCAAGCAACTGGACCTTCAGAGGGAGGGGGAGAAATCACAAGACTAGGGATAAAATTGCAAGTACAGGCAATATTGTACATATAGTTTTAAATTAGACAATTCAAGTTATTAAAACTTGATATGTTAGAGTTGATAGGTTAGAGTTAAGGTCTCATTCTACTTTATATTAAGGCCAACATTTATACTGATTTTTAAAAGTCCTTTTATAGCGTGTGTGTGTGTGTGTGTGTGTGTGTGTGTTGGGGGGGATACTGGCCCACAGATTGGACCTGGTTCCCCAGAGTTAGCCCCTAGTGGGCCATTGTCACCATATTTACCTGCACCTCCACAGGTACAAGCGATTGCAACTCCAAGTTGGCCGTTCCCAGCTAATGGGAGCTGTAGGGAGTGGTATTCCTGTCCATGCCACTTCCCGCCACTCTCATTGTCTAGGAATGGCAATCCGCCTTCAACAGGAGCCCAAATCATAGAATCATAGAACACTAGAACTTGAAGGGACTTCAAATGGCCAACAAGTCCAGTCCCTTGCCCTTGCAGCAGGACCCAGTACAGACCATCCCCGTTATCTATGGAAGTGCAGGTAAATATAATGGCTGCAGCCTTCCAGGGGCTAACCTTGTTTTATTGCCCAACTCTGTTTGATGCTGTCAGAGCAGCATAAAGAAGCCTTGCTATGACTGAGAACCAAGCCCTATACAGTATCTCAGCACACACTTTTTTGCATAGTTATCTAATACAGAACCAAAATTGGATCATAAGGAACAAACGCTTTGTATTTTTTTCCTTCATGCATTCTATACATGCAGCAGATCTTCAATTTTTATTATTACTAAATAAATCATGCTAAGGAATGATCAAATTTCAGACAGTAAATTCAGATCCCAAACAAACAAACAAAATAAAGATAACCTACTCAATGAGGAATTGTACATCTTCCACATTTTTTCTGTATAGTTGTTGGGACACCACTATACTGGGCTCAGTATTATCAATCACAGTGGATATTCACTTTCCTGAACCATAGACTCTATAGTCTGGCCACATTGTAGTGGAAGTACAACTCTGTTAGCCTTCCAAGTCTATCTGCAATCAGAGAAATTCCTAAGAGCTTTGCTCTCAGCACTAGTAAAGATGCCTGTAGATAACTGACACAAACTGACAGGAAGCTGCTGAGGTGGATTTCCCCCTTCCCCCATCCTCTTATCTTATATAAGAACTGTAATGCTGTATTTAAAATGTATGGGGTTTTATCTGTTGATTAAGATTTTGTAGGATCAGCCCTTACTCACAGGAGCAGCACTTACTGGCACACTACAGGAGAAACAAGTTAGGTGACATCTTTTAATCTCATCCACCTTGTGTGTTTCATATCATGGGACCAACACAGCTGTAAACACTGCAGACATAAAAATTACTTGTGGGAGAAGGCCCAGATGAGTGAAAGTTTGCAGAATTGGGCTCTATGTTTGAAAAACAATGCCAATTTAATAGTCCCTGTTTCTTCTGTAGTAAATTTGCACAGTAATATGCATTTAGACTTGAACCAAGAAGTTGATTCAGAACATCTGTATTCAACAGATGTTTCCATTAAAACTACTGTTAATTACATTGAAATAGTTTCCAAAAAATGCTAAAGTAAGAAGACATTTAAGAAGAGATCATATTGAGTAAAAGGCTATTTATTGTGTTACATTTTTGGATTTAAAATAACAAGCTTTTTTAAAAGAAACCCCCAGTCTTTTTACAAAGCCTAGGGTTAAATTGATCTTTTTAAAATTGTTTCATTTATTTATTTTAATGAAAAAAAAACTTTGATCTTGGTTTAAATGCAAACAATGAAGCTTAGTGCTAATGCAAGAGAACGAGAAAGTAAAACAAAATCAATTTTCATTGTTCAGGTTGAGAGAAATGCAAGAAGTGAATAAGTATAAAAATTAGATTTTGATTTTTATTAACGTACCTGCTTTGGTTTTTTCAATGTCTGACTTTAACCTGACCATGAGCCTACTGTTTGAGAAATTTTCTTCCAGTAATGTTATGGGAAATTCATAACTAAATTATTATCCCCATTTTATAAAGCGGGTTGGGTGGGTCTCAGAGAAGTACAATTTATCCAAGGCTACACTGCAATTTACTGGTAGAGTCAGAAATAAAATGTAGGTCCCTTGATGTCCAGGTGCATGCTCACTCCACTAGTTACTCACTACTGCTCTTAATTTGGGGTTACTGCAGCTGCATAGCATTCATGAACTTTGCCAATAACTTGAATATTGGGAAATGTGTGTTAAAATTGCTACATTTATTAAAACAATACTTTCTTACTATTATTGAGTTCTTTACTTTCTAATGCTTGACACAAAACAAATCTCTCTCCAAAAACACTGTGTATTTTTGTTTATTGATGTTGCAGTTATGCAGCTTTATTGTATTTTAAACATATTTCAAATAATTATTAGTTGTCATATGAATAATTTAGCATGAACTTGAATTTAATATATTGCCCAACAAAAACTGATAACATTTGCAGTTTTCTTGTTTTTTCCAATTATTGTTATTGATTATATCACCAAAAATGATAGCTAATATTTGGTATGAAGATGAATACAAAAAGGGCCTGTGCATAATTTTTGAAATTGGTAGTAATGAAACATGGTGCAAGAGAGGTAAGTTCTACCAGATGAATACCTGAAAATATCTTCAATTATATAACACACAATGAAGATAAGAGCTGCTGGGAATACTATTGCTGAGTCCAGTGGAATTTGTATCTTAATGAATTTAAACGGTCAGGTACAGTTCAAAATGAATATTTTTGTGCTATATTCCCCACTGATGTAAATCTGCATAGGTCAATTAACCTAGAGTTATGATGATTGACATTAGATGAGAATATGATTTTCCATTTTTAACATGACTACTAATGCAAACTCTTTAAAGTAACTGAAATTTACTTTAATAGAAGGCTGCTTAATGTTCCGTAACTTCATTTAATATTGCTAGAAGCATCTTCTTTCCCTTTTTTTTTTTTAGTAAACTCAACACCTTCCACAGTATCTCTGATTGTTTTTATGTATAATTGGAAGTTTATAGTCATGGCAGACTGAGAATGATGAAACTAGTTACTGAGTGGAAGTGCTTTACATTAAACTGGCTAGAGACCAGGGTTCAATTTATGAAATCAGTTTCTCACTCTCTGAGCTGAAACAGCCCCCAAATAGAGTATGAACAGCACCTGCTTAAAGCATCTTATGTTGTTCAGTAACACCTCAATTCAATAAGAAGGAAACATGGTTGGATTCAGCCCAGTCCTCCCCTGCTGGAAGAATTGTGACGGTCTTATGAGGCTTTGAAATTGAGGTGTAAATCAAAAACTGGTGTAAATCAGACAATCCTAAGGAATCTGATATGGATAAAGAAAATGCCCATTGAGAGAAAAACAAAATCAATGGAAAACGCAAGTAGCAGTTGTTAGCACTCTTATGTTTTTGGATTACTGAAGTCACAAAAATAAAATAGAAGGTTCAGGGGGTAGTCGAATTAGTCTGTACAGGATAAACTTAAAAAACAACAAATGGTCTGGTAGCACTTATAGACTAACAAAACATGTAGATGGTATCATGCGCTTTCATGGGCACAGCCCACTTCTTCAGATGACATCTGGTCTGCAGGGAGACAGGGAGCAAAGCCGCGGAGCATGCCCGCAGCGGGACAGCCCGGGCGCGCTTGGGCTGTCCCGCTGCGGGCGTGCTCCGCGGCTTTGCTCCTGTCCCCCTGGTCGGCTGGGGGGGTCCAGCAAAGCCGCTGGACCCCCCCAGCCAACCAGAGACACCCGAGCAAAGCCGCCGCCTGGGCTTTGCTGGACCCCCCCAGCAGACCAGGGAGACCGGGAGAAGCTTTTCTCACCCCGGAGGGCACGGGCGGCGGGTCGCCACCCGTGAGCTCCGGTGTGAGAAAAGCCGCGTTCGTAAGTCGGGGACTGCCTGTAGTTTAAGTACTGTGTAGATACTTTTCTCTCAGGCGTCATCTGGCTTCTAGCGGTTTGAACAGATATAAGTGTCCAGACAAATTTAAAACTTTTTAACTAAATTAATGTAAAAGGCGCACCTTCAGTTGAACCAGTGCAATTGTGTGTGTAGACAGGGCTCATGCTGCTACTTAAATAAAGATATATGTCATGTCAGTGAATCCACAGAACAAATGGAAAATGACAATCCACTAAATTCCTGTTTGAACTCTGACAGTTCCAAAGTACTTATTTTTAGCTGAACAATACTCAAAATGATGTCGTAAAATATGCAAGACCAGTAATTATTTTTTACAAAATGGGCTTTTACATCACAGAGAATATTTTCACGCTTTAAAATGTATTATAAATTAATGACAAACATTCATTAGCATATTTACAAATGCTACTTTGTAAATGTTACAATATTAAGAAATTGCAAATAAATCATTGCAATTTCTTTTGCAAAATTTAATGTAACTGTATATTCAGTTTTTCAGGATACCAATTTAGATTATAAGTGATTTTTCCCAGGAATTTTTCATTAATTATCTGGTGGGAGCAAAAAATCATTATCTGCTTGTATGAAATATTATTTTGCACTGAGAAACAATTTTTGATTAATGCTCCAATTAGGAAACATTTCAGTTTTTCACTGGTAACATACTAAAAAAAGGATGCATGCTGTCACTAGTTTCTGATGAATTCCTAAGAAAAGTTACCATGTAGTTGTGACTATACTCAGTATTACCAGCTCTCATAATTTGAGTGTCAGAATATTTGGTGTTTCTGTTTAAAATCCCAGCTGTTGGAACAAGGTTAAAATGTGACATCTCAGCATTTTGATTTTTCAGCTCTCCTGGATACAAGAAAAGCTTGGAAATGTGAACTTAAGTATTCCAACAACTGAAAGTAAAAACCCAATACATACTTCCAAAATATGTTTTTTTCAAACAATTATTTTTATTGGATATAATTTTGGAACAATCTTGACAATTTTATGTAGTAAATCAAGTACCTGGGTTTCTGAGGATCAGATTTAGAGGTTGCTCAACACAATCTATCACACCTATGATAATACATCAGTGTACCACCCATCATGCAGCTCAAATTTGGCCTCACTGTCCTTCTGTCATGACTGAGGGATTCCAATCCCAGTTTGAGTGAGCAGTCTTGCAGTTTTGCAGATGGGTTCACCATGCACTCAGGTTTGGCCTTGCCACCTTTGTGTCATGCTGGAAGGACAACTAGACCAACTCTTCCACTCCTGGCAGATGCTAAGAAATCTGCCACCCCAGGCAACTGCCTAGCTTGCCCTTAGAGAGTATGCATACATTGCATTCCTCCTTCAAAAGAGGAATGCAAATGCAGACAAATGAAATTGCAAATGAAGCCGGATTTTAATTTCCCGCACTTCATTTGTATAATTGCGGCCAGCCATTTTTCCAAAATACCGTATTTTGAGAAAAAAATGGGCTTATTTAGAAAAGAAACCCTTCCTTCAAAATAACCCTTACTCTTAAAAAATGAGGTTTAAGGGTTATTTCGAAGGAAGTGTTTCTTTTCAAAATAACCCCATGTAGAGCACGTTTTTTCTCAAAATACGGTATTTTGGAAAAGCGGCGGGCCGCGATTATGCAAATGAAGCACGGGAAATTCAAATCCATGCTTCATTTACAATTTCATTTGTCTACACTTGCATTCCTCTCAAATAAGGAATTGAGCAGCCTTTAGCTTGATTATGACTTTAGTAGATCCCTGCCTAAGAGAAGTTGTGTACACTGCATAACCCAAGGTAACATCTCAGAATTCCTCTCCTGCTTCTTCTTTGGTCGAAGGAGTAGTTATTTACTAATGGTATACACTAGCATCAAATTAGACAATCCCTGCTCAGGCTTTGCTCTGCTGTGCACCTAGTGGGGAGACAGGGAGCTAAAGCTGTTGAGATGGGGAAGTAAACAGGTTTGCAGCACCTGAATCTCCTACATGCTTGGACTCAAAAGTTGTAAGCTTATGGAAGGATAAATTCCATCAAACAAAGGGTAAATGGGCAATGTAGTCCTATGCTTCAATTGATATAAGGATAAAATAACTATTTTTTCTCCTGAATTGTGACTCTCTTCCTTTAGACAGTGCCCTACGATATAGCTGTAAAGCATTGAGGAAGGAGTAATTATCGTTCAGATACTAATATTGAGGGAAGGTATCATTGAGGGACAAGTCAGAAAAAGCTGTCATTGTCCCGAAGATTCATGCTATATGCAGAAATGTTTTAATTTCAAATGTAACAGAAAAGGCAAAGAGCCAGTTTGATGTAGGTTGGATAAAGAACCAGATGTGGAGCAGGATTTCCTTCACTATTAGATTGATTTAATTGCAACAGTTAAAAATTCAACAAATAAAAAGAGCTCAGCCCACAGATCTTAGTGTTCAGCATCGATTTGTTGGAATTTTTGTGGGTAATTTACATAAGCAGGTGACTTTAATATCAATGGGTACTTCAATTGCATATATGCTAGGTAAAATTAACCTCTAAGCAGGGTTCCAGTATAAAGTCTATACAGCTGCTAAATACCATTAAGTTATGTTAAGTTCCATTCAGTGTATAGGCTCTATATTAGACGTATGCTTAAGGGTGAATTCCACTTTAAAAAATAGAATAAGTGAGGGTTATGGAATTTTTTGGTTTGTTTTTTACGCTTTGTTTCTTCAATATTATATTTGAGTGGAAGAAAGCAGAGATAATAGAATATGGAGGATAAAAAACATTTGCAATCATTAGTCTGTTCCATTATGACAGTTCAGAGAAAAATCAACTCACAGAACAGTATTTAACAAATGAGATGCTGCTTACTGTTTAATCCCATTGATAGTCTCCTGGATATGGTTTCATTTGGCTGAGTAACATCAGTCAGCAGCTTGCCTAAAGCAATGGCTTCACTGGAGCACTTCCCTGATTTTCATTTGAGAGACTTGTATTCCAGCTAAAAAATTTATAGATGAGGAAGACCTGTACTTTTTTCCTGGGCTGCGTCTAGATTGGCATGATTTTCCGGAAATGCTTTTAACGGAAAAGTTTTCCATTAAAAGCATTTGTGAAACAGAGAGTCTAGATTGGCCCGGATGCTTTTCCGCAAAAGCACTTTTTGCGGAAAAGCGTCCGTGCCAATCTAAACGCACCTTTCTGCAAAAAAGCCCCGATCGCCATTTTCGCGATCTGGGCTTTTTTGCGGAAAACAAATCTGAGCTGTCTACACTGGCCCTTTTGCGCAAAAGCTTTGTGCAAAAGGGACTTTTGCCTGAACGGAAGCAGCATAGTATTTCCGCAAGAAGCACTGATTTCTTACAGTAGGAAGTCAGTGCTTTTGCGGAAATTCAAGCAGCCAGTGTAGACAGCTAGCAATTTTTTCCGGAAAAGCAGCTGATTTTCCGGAAAAACTGGCCAGTCTAGACACAGCCCTAGGGTGTAGGAGAATATATACACTAAATTTCAGCACCTATTAACGTTAACTGCAGAATACTATTTACACTTTCACAGTGTAAAGTGAGTATTTCATTACTTTTGTTGACTGTCACTTGTTTTCTAATCTTTCTTTGTTATTAGATAATAGATACAGAACATTAAAAGGGTCAAATTCTCATATTTAATTCATTCTTACTCAGGCAAAAGTCTCACTGACCTACAGCAGACATTTTGCCTGAGCTAAGAATAAGTAAAAATTCAATCCTTGCTACCCCATCCTGAAATCTGCAAATAAATCAATCTCTTTCAATGTGAAAGGGCTAAGGCACCCATATAGTTTAAAACAATACCCTCTTTCCACAGGTCCAGTAGAGATCTTCCCACTAGTTTGGAGATTTACACAATCTGTGTTTATGAATGTGGCTATGGGAGAGATTTTCAGAGTTATGTTTTAGCAACATAGAGCTCCATAGGCCTCAGTTTTTCCATCTCTAAAACAGGAGAAGTACTTCCTTACCTAACAGGGATACTGTAAGGATAATTCATTAACAATTATGAGTGCAGCAAAAAAGCTTATGTAAAACCTCTGCCCAATCCAAGACATGTATACGGCTGTGTCTAGACTGGCAAGTTTTTCCGCAAAAGCAGCTGCTTTTGTGGAAAAACTTGCCAGTTGTCTACGCTGGCCGCTTGAATTTCCGCAAGAACACTGACTTCCTATTGTCTGAAATCAATGGTTCTTGCGGAAATACTACGCTCTCCCGTTTGGGCAAAAGTCCTTTTGTGCAAAGCTTTTCGGCAAAAGGGCCAGTGTAGACAGCTCAGATTTGTTTTGCGCAAAAAAGCCCAGATCGTTAAAATGGTGATCGGGGCTTTTTTGCAGAAAAGCACGTCTAGATTTGCATGGGCGCTTTTCTGCAAAAAGTGCTTTTGTGGAAAAGTGTCTGTGCCAATCTAGATGCTCTTTTCCGCAAATGCTTTTAACAGAAAACTTTTCCGTTAAAAGCATTTGTGGAAAATCATGCCAGTCTAGACGTAGTCGTAACGTTTTGTACTGTAAATCATGTACGTTTCGGTTGTTCTAAGTCATGCGAGTTTCAGTAATTGCGAGCCTTATAACTTTCTGTTACTGTAACTTTCATGTAATGTTTCAAGTTCTGCAGCTATTTGCAAGCTTTCTAATTTCCAGCTATTGCTTGTAGAGTCTTTAAGCTCTGTAATATTCTATTTTGTGACAAGGGAGTACTTGGATGTGTGGAAGTGGTATGAACAGGGTATGAGTAAGCGGTGTGAATAGGGTAATGTCTGTGTGTTTGTGGAGAGGTGACATGAGGCTACAGGGAGGAGCCAGGTGGGGTCTGATGTAATCTTCACTTGCACATGAGAAAGGCAAGAAATGGAGGTGCAGCAAAGATGAGAATAAGGAATTAATATGCATGAGGAAAATGAGGTATAGGCGGCCCTCTTGGTGACGAACAGAAAAAAAATTCAGTGTACATGACAGGGGCTGCCCAGCTCAATAAAGAGAGGAGAGCACGCAGGCCACAAGCTGTACGATCAGCTCGCCAGCCTGGATTAATGACTGCAGGCAGACACACCAGACCACCATGCTTGGCTTCTTCTGCCCTCTGTGCAACTTGTAGCGTGCATAAGTGCATGAGAGAATGAGAGAGAGAGAGAAAGAGTGTGTGTGATAGAGAGAGAGAGAGAGCGCTCGATCCCCTTCGGTTTAACCCTCTAGTGGCATTTAATAAATGCATATGAGTGTAACCCTGGGGTGGTTTCTAGTGAAAATTAGGTAACAAAAGGTCACATAAGTATATATAGAAAAACAATAGCTTCCTCAGTTGCTGGGCTTAGCGCTAAGAATTCTATTCTATTTAAGGTACCTAGTTCAGATTTCAAACCACAGACTGCACTGTCTACTGTTTCTCCTACTTGGAAGTATATAAACCATATTACTAATTCTGAAATGAATGCATTATTGGGATAAAAGAACAGCATCCAGAAATTAGATTATTTCAGATTATCCTTATTGACCAAATATGATGTCTACTATTTTATCCTGTGGAAATATTACTAAGACTAATAACATTCATGGCTACCCAATATTATACATTATCATCCCTAGATTGATGCACAGATTTTTTTTTCCCATTCAGCTTTGTAATAATGTCTTTTCGATGTTTTCAGCACCAGATAGATATGTTCCTATTAATATCCCTTATCACTATATAATGAAACAAAATGCAGTATTTAGTGGCATATGGCATGCATATCAGTGAAGTGAAGGGCATGTCTGACTCCTGGCTGTGGTATGCCACTTAGTTTGTTCCGTACCACTTATTTTACCATATGGCACAGCCTAGGTGGCATGCCACTGCTGAAATGCAGGTGTGTGCTATTTTATTTAAATCCATGGACCATGCAAAAAATACTGCAAAAACCTTATCTAGTAGGACAAGCAATGTCAGTTCTTTTAAATCTCTCTAACCATGTTCTACCAGAGCTAGAAGACAATACTGCATTATTATTGGATGCAGACAAAATACTTGGTCCCATGAACAAGTGATAAAATACATTTTAGCCCTGGGCAGACCCAGCCTGATCCTGAAGTCAACAGAAACCATAGAGTATAGAGGGCTATTTTAAAAAAGTATGTTTCTGCTCTGATTATGTAACCTTATCTTCCTGCTTTATTCTAAACATTTTGGTAGTGGTAGGCATTTCTGACTACAGTTGGTTTTCTACTCACTCATTCAGGAGACAGCCAGAGAAAATGCCAAGTTATTCTTCACATACATAAGTGATGAGAGGTGCTTTCCCCTTTGAAGTTTCAGTCTGGTGGTTTAAGGAAATTGTTATTTTTCTTCGAAAAACAACCACTTAAGGAATGAGCAATGGGAAAGCATGTCATATAGCACATGAAAAGGGATCACAAAGTCATTGTGTTTAATACATATCATCTATTCTATTTCTTCTTATTAATGGTAGTAGTAGTAATAGTATAGACCTATAGTCATGACTCAGAACTCTCTCTGCTAGACTCTGGACAAACAGAACAAAAAAGACTGTCCTTGCCTCCAAAGAATATACAATATTAGTACAAAACAATAGCTTACAGATGCAGATAGATTGATGGGGGAGTACAATGAAACAATAAGATAATATTGGTTAGCCTGATAGGCACTGTCTTCAGCCCTTGAAAGATAGCCAAATCCAGCTATGTATCTGTTATCATTGTTTTCTGTAGATATCACAGCACAGAGGAATTTTAAGAAAGGTTTTGAAAGATAATGAGGAAACTTTGAGGATGTTAACAGAGAAGCACCTCCCAAGCAAGAAGGGCAGTTTGGGAGAATTCACAATTATATTTGTCTGAAAATTCAACAAGTGAAGGATGAAGAATGATATTACTAGTCAGAGATGAGAATCAACTTTTCAGCAGCAAAATGAGAGCGATAAGAAAGGTGAGGCTAAGCCATGAATGTCCTTGGCAGTGAAGACAAGCTATTTGTGTTTGATTAAATAGAGGAGAAGAGAAAGATGAAGAGAGGGCTGACATGGTCAAAGTGATAGGCTAAAAGAATAGCTTATTGAACAGATATCAGAGAAGCAAATTTGCACTTCTTAAGGTCAAAGAAAAGCATGTTGCAATAAATGAGAGAAGATGATGGAAAGCCTGGACAAAAGTTTTAACTGTGTGGATGGATGGGGAAGAACATATTTCAGAGATGTTTTGCAGAAAGGACTGGCGAGATTTAGACAGTCTGGATATGAGGACTTGCACAGAAGTATTAGTTAAAGATGATCCTTGTGTTATAGGCCTGAGTGACAGGCTGGATGCTGGTGTTGGCCCACAAATATTGAGACAGGAGATACCAGGGAGAGTTTGTGTGACCTGGGAGTTTGAGAGTTTGTCTGCCACTCACTTATATGATGTTCACTTGTGTTACAAAATATTTGAATTTTATTGGAACAAGATCATTTCTCTTCAGAGTGAAAATGCTCTGTTCATCATAATATTATCTTGCTCAATTACAAATGTCTTTCAGATGTCACTGATCAATAAGATATACAATTTTTCATGTGGATAACTAGTTTTTCTCTGCCAGCAGATGCCTGTCCCAACTTTTTTCTAAAATAAAATCTGAACAATGTGTGGAAACTCCTCATTCTGGGGTTTGGCTTTTTTTTTAAAAAGAGATAAATAACATAATTTTGTCTCTAAACTTCTCTCTAGCCTTAGCTATCCTAGAATTCTTACTTCAGGACTTATCCTCTCCCTCCAAACAGCTACAACCACCTCTCATACATCAAAGTAGAGTGATCAGCCACCTGCCAAAAGAAGTCATTAGACTGACTTAATTCTTTCCCGAAAAGGATCAACATCTACAGAGGAGACAGTGGTGTTTTAGTCAAACAGTGCCACCTTGTTACCTTCATATATGTGCAAAATCACAAAGTAGCTGGACAACCTTCTGCACACATCTGAAAAGACTCCACTTTGTAAACTATAGTAAAACTCCAATTGTCTGGCATCCAGTGGTCCGGCACTCCCGATAGTCCGGCACCAACTGGAACCCGGAAGTGCTCCAGCCAGCTGGACAACTGGAGCTGCTCTGCGCCGCTTCTCCAAGTCCGCTGCTGCTGCTGAAACTGACCAGCTGCAAACTTGGGGAAACTCTGGGGCAGAGTAGCTAGGGTGCTGCCGGGTTGGTCCCACAGTGCCGCCCCTCACCAGCACCCCGTTTGCCCACGCTGTGCCGTTCCCCGCCCAACCTTCCCCCCCCAGACCTGTCATAGCCCCCAAGCCGGAGTACCTCCTGATACTCCAGCATATCCGATAATCCGGCACCCTCTTGGTCCCAAGGGTGCTGGATTATCGGAAGTCTGCTGTATATCTTCTCATCTCCACATTAGCTTATCTAAAATAATTGCTCCAGATTTGTTTGCTTCAGTTGTTGAATAAACTAATGTCGGGATAATTTTGTTAGCTCTACATACTTATTTTGGGGGGCTGCGGAACATTTTGAAATGCACATCTGGAGATCTTCTCTATTTTGAGGAGCAATATGCTACATCAATTCATCCTCAATTAAGTGCCCAGATGCAGTAAAGCCACATTCCAGAAATCTGCTGTGTAGATTTCCCACTAAATTATCAGAAAGTGGCACCAGAAAAATTAATTAAATGCAAGTACAAATATATGCAACATACTAAAGTCCAAAGCCTATTCGGAATTTTTGCCATTGGCTCCTGTGTGAGTTGGAACAGGCATAAATGGTCTTGCAAATCTTTATTTATGCACGTAGTGTTTCTTCACCTCAGACTCCATTTAGTTTAATCAGCCACACTATCCAAGGGAGAGAATTTCTCCTGTAGTAAGATTACTCCAACAGCTTCCTGACATACTGGAGCATGGCCAGTAGTGCTAATGTATCAGTGCTATACACACTCTCCAGCTCCATGTATCAGGCCCCTCACTATGGTCCCAGGGTGGAAAGGAGCAATCCCATGGTCCTATCTCCTTTTAATCTCTTTTGGGCTTGTTTGTGCAATTTCAAAGTCGCATGGAGGGATCAATTACTTTATTTCTATGAGCATGACAATGGGGACTAGTCTTTCCATGGAACACAGAAGAATCCTTCCATGTTCCCTCCATAAATACCCATATAAAGTCCATTTGTAGCCTGGCTCTTGAACAGTTTCACTAAAGTCGCTAAAATGATAAGTTGGCAGGATCAGGCACTGTAATTCTATGCAAGCAATTTTAAACTAATACAGACCAAAGCTTGAATCTTTATGGTTTCTACCTTTACTAAAAATGTACTTTACGGAAAGCCAGAAATAAATTTGTGTTAAGACACTGATAAATGGCAGGAGAGGACCACTGTCTTCTGTCAAAAAATACTAATCAAATACTTCATCAACGCTTACTATGTAAATTGAGTACCACAACAATACAGATTTTGCACCTCCACAAGACATTTTAACCATATGGTTTGATCAATTTATATGCAGATCTATTCCCTTGGCAGAACTTTTTTTGCAACACCTGTTTGTCCATATTGTTCAGTTGAATCCAATAGAACAGAAATGAATTAAAACAGAAAGACTGTGCCTTTCTTCATTGAATGGCAATAGAAATGCAAATCAAATAAAGGTACTGTTTTACAAGAGGCAAGTTAAAAATGTAAATAATACAAAGTTAATATAGGAAGAATATGGCCAAGCATTACATCAAAACTAATAAATTCCAATATTACCTGAACCCTGACATCTGTAGATTAACCTACTCAAATTATGTGATAGCACTGAAGTTCACACAAGAGCATCAACCTTCTGGGATAGCTTTGAATTTGGGAATCTCTTGCATTAAATATAAGTACAACAAAACAAAACAATCTACCTGGCTCCAATCTTTTACCTTCGAGGTAGTGTTCAGTAGTCAATACCCCCTTTCTATTAAGTTCGGTAGAAATGAGACTGCTTAGTTGGACTTCAGTAAGCAAGTGATATGATTTTACGGGCTACAGTGAGAGTCATGGATTTGCACTTTGTATTGTCATTTGCATCAATGGAAAATTGTTATATAATTCTATCAACATTTGCTTGGAGAATCAGATTTACACCCATTGTGCACAGGTGCAAATGACTACACTAGGTGCAAGGTGATAAAAAAAATCAAGCCCTATGTCTTTCTTATAAAGTTATTAGTAATCCCTTTTATATCTTCATATGTTACAATGTGTGAAAGATTTACTAGCAACTTTAGAGACTAACCACTAACTTTAGAGAAGTCAATCACAGTCTATTATCAACGTTCAATTTGAGAAAATAAACCTATTTCCACTCTCTAGAAATACTCTACTTTAGATAAACAATTATTAAATGCAATATTACATGGAAAGAAAATGTTTTATTGCGTAGATTCTTACACCAAAGGAAGACACAATCTCTTTGTGCTTAGAAACACAATCTTACACTCCTTTTGTTTCCTGCCTTTAACGTACTGTGTTCAGTAAACTTGTTAAATTAACTTAAAGGCTGTCAAACGGACAATTCGAAATACTACATGGATTATTTAACCTGAGTTAATGCAAGTGTTTCTGTTATGAGAAAAATCGGAACTATAGTCCACAGATAACAATTTTAGAATAGATGAATACTATTAGAATACGTGAATGACCAAAGAAAATATTCACGTGTAGTAAGAGAGACTTTTTGGAGAGAGTAAGCATTTTGGGAAGAGGGGGAGTTCACATCAAGCAACCCTTCTGACAGTAAGGGACTAATTTGACTCATCTTCCCGTTTTGCCACTCCTAACACAAATGTATGAAAGATATATGAACTTCCTTATGTAAATCCTACTATTCTCAGTCTTCCTTGACAAATTCAGATGACAACCATGAAACTCAAATTTTGAACAAGCATGTGCTAACCACCTTAGGCAAAGTACATAATCAAATATTATTCATATTTTATTTAAAATGTGACTTGACCAGTGTTTATTCACCATACAGATTGCACTGAAAAGTGTTCTTTGTCTTAGAATTCATTTTTGGAAGCCTCAACTAAAGAGTGAGCTATTCTATTAAAAAGATGCTTTAGGGAATGGTAGCTGTATTCCTGTTTTAGTTTCAATCCTTCCCCTCTCCTACCCCTTTTCTTTTCCCTCCTCAGTTGTTGTGTTCTTTCTGCAGTTAGTACTGTGGACTCTTCACATTTAGTCAGGATAAATGTTGATTTGCGGCTCAGCTGAGAGAAGGCCAGCCTTGTAGACACTGCTGCTGTCATAGAAATTAAAAATGGAAAAAATCCTAAGGCTTCTAGTCCATTCCTCTGCCAGTGAAGAGTTCTACATTTGACCAAATTCATGAATATCATCATGTACCTGGCAAGTTTCTATTAGATCAGTGTTTCCCAATTTTATTTGGCCACGGAACCCTTTTAAACTCAGAAGAATTTCGAGGAACCCCTAGAGCTGGAGGGAAAATTTGTCAAGCAAAAGAAAAAAGAAAAAGCCACCTGAGGTGTTTGAAAGCTGGCAGAAAACCAAAGAAGGAGCCAGCTCCTCTCTGTCTCTTTAAGGAGGGGGTGTGAGCGAGTTCTCACGGAACCCTTACTTTTGATTCACGGAACCCCGAGGTTCCACAGAGCACCATTTAGGAAACACGGCATTAGAATGAAGAAGAATTATAACCTGAAATTTCAGTACCTGCTTAACATGGCCATGCTCAGCTCTGAAACAGTGGAATCTGAATACAAGCTTATAGAACTAACCTATAGCAATATTTTTTACAATCGCACATTTCTCATAGCAAATGGATTAAGACAACTGCTATTTCTGATAATACTTTAGACAAAAAGAAAAATCACTGAAATCCTTACATTTTCTTCAAAATGGAGACCTTCTAATATGACCACAAATTTTTAAATAAACCTTAAAATGAAATAATTTTCATGGCTTCATTGCTCTTTTGCAGATTTTGGGTCCAGTTTCCAGTGGGAGCAGAAATTTCTAATGGGAAGTCAAATATTTTCTTGGATTGATTTATTTACAAAACATACATGTTCTGTTTCTTTGCAGAGATGGGGGTAAACAGTACACAAACAACTTCCTGTACAAACCTAGGGTAAAATATCTTTGGCAAGACCTCAAAAGCAGAGGTCAGGAACTTCTCTCTCTCTCTGGGGCATCACACAAGTCTAACTTCATAACAGACTCTGTGCCCCACTTCCTTCTGCAATCTCTGCATGTTTCATTTGGGAAACCCTTAGCCCCCGTCTCTCAGGGTTTATCTTCATTAGGGGAAAAATGGGTGTTCTTAAGTTACTTAATTAGAGTTAACTAACATGAGGCAAAATCCTAGTGCAAGCAAATAGTTTATAGCTTTCATACAATATCTCTGCTGGCTATTCCAGGTATTATACAAGCCTTGTTCAATGGAATCCCAGTCTCCATTAAGGACTGTAGCGGCTACTAAATCTATTTAATAATTTAGTAAAAATAACTCATATTATATTAAATGGTCATATCATGAAACCACAATCAACATTAGTATTTGCAGATTTTTGGAACCATGAGTTTAATAGTCATAGATTAATGTTCTTGAATATTCCTAGAAAAACATCAATCTTAATTATAAAAGTGGCAGATAGTTATGCATCTAAAAATCCCTCAAAATGATACACATGTAAAACTAGATGGGAGAGGGGCATGGAACAGTTTTTATAGTGTGGGTGCTGAAAGCCATTGAATTAAACTATAAACCCTGCATATAATGGAGACCATTTCTAGATGGAGGGTACTGAAGCAGCACAACCCACACCTCTATTTCCAGCACCTACGAAACTAGGATCAGAACCTATGGCTGGCTCCACTCTGTCTTTCTGTTAATATGCAACACTCCCACTAGCATTAATGGAATATGCCCTCATAGAAAAATGGAAATTATATGAAAATAAATGACAGATCTCCCAAAAATGTGTCAAATACCAGCCTGCAGTGTACATTTTAGGGTTGTTGCTGATCTCTCAATTTCAGTTCCTCCTTTTTATGGCCAACAGTAACACTAAACAATGCTACCAGGATGACTAAAGATTTTCCTTTAGTCATTGTTCTTCCCCAATGATTGCTGGTTTAGATTGAAATGTAATTCTGGGGGAAGGAGGGGGGGACAAACAAACATTGGTTAAACTGAAATTAAGAGGGAGTCATGATGACATCAGCTCTTCTGAAAAGATTTTAAATAATGATTCAATTGTAAGGAAATACCAAGAAAGCACAGAAAAGTCAAAGTCAAGATTCCACCTTAAAAATGACAACTACATAAGCACCTCTCTCTCTCTCTCTCTCTCTCTCATGCCCACACATATACTCACAAACAAGCAAATTGAGTGTTTATACCTTTTTGTGGTTGAGGAGGATAATAAATTCTAAAACCTAAATATAGATCATTGTGATTGTAAATGAAAACTTCAAGCAAAAGGCAAAAAATATTTATCACATACTTTCTGGGATTTTTAAAATGATAGTATTTAGTCACATATAAGATATTTCACTTCTCTGTGAAATGCTATGTTTTACCTGGCAATGACAAGGCATACAACAGAGGAGGGCTCTTAAAACAGTAATACATATTTTCTCTCAGAAAGAGGCTCATGTCTACATCTTAGACATGAATTGAAATTGGCAGCATGAGCATCCAGAGCAGGCTGTGGGGTTCCTAATCCCACCTTAATTTATTGCTAGAAGGTAACACTAATAATGATTCCGGAAAAAGCACAGGAAAACTATATCCATTTTCCCCGAAGAAGCTATCATACTGCACTGAGAATTTTTGTCATAAAAATGATTCAGATTTTCTTGACAACACGACATTTTTTCTGTGTTAGTGAATTTTCTTGGCATATTAACAAAACTGAAAATTAATGCTACATATCATGAAATATTGCTTCCACAAATAGCTTTAATAAACTATTATTAAATACATTTGTCATATTGTGGTACTGTCTCTCCAGTATGATAAATGACAAAAATAAATCTGTTAAATACATTTGTATTTATGTTACTGTTTAAAAAAAAATGTTTACAGAGACAGAGACCAGAACATGCATATTGACCAAATTTTCTGATGCACTTGAGCAGTGCTTAACCTTACAAGGGGTGGAGATGGCTTTTGGCCATTTTTGTATCCCTGATCCCTTGAAGTGCTGAGAGCTAGCTTGGCTGCTGGCACATCTTAGAACAAGCTGCTCCTCATTGCAAAAGGAAGTAAGGGGTTATCCCCCTAGGGACTGTTATGACAACAAAACTTGACAGAGGATTGCATGCTGCTCAAACATGCTACTTCCTCTCTCCTGCCCTTTGCACACCCTTGACATATCTCCTATGCCAGTGGGAGAGGAGCCAGTTAAGCTTGCCAGGAGAATCCTTAGTATACTAGGGAAGCCCACATTATGGACAGGTTTAAGTACCTGTAATGTCACAAGAACTGTGCAAAAAGGAATAGATGGGGCTAAGGATCTGACCCACTATATATGTATGTTTACGTATAATATATCTTTAACACTCATTTGGATGAGTTGATTATTCATGAGTGGCACAGCAGATAGTAAAAATAATTAAAAGCAAACCCACTTGTGAGAAATCAGATTATCCTGAGTGCTGACAAAATGTGTTACCATTTCACCCCATTGTGTATTCTCCGTGCTCCACATATGCAATCCAAAACATAGAGTATAATGCACTCTCTTAGGGTATGTCTACATTACAGTATTATTTCGAAATATTTATTTCAAAATAGCTTATTTCGAAATAACACGTCTAGAAACAAAATGCATTTCGAAATAGCATTTTGCTATTTTGAAATAGCACATCCATACTGATAAGATGCTGAATCACATTAAAGGCCGGCCAGAACCAGTTCTGGCAGGACATCAGGTCAGGAGTTACCCTCAGGCAGCAGCCACACAAGGCATCTGATACCTGTGCTTAAAGGGACCCCTCCGCCCCCCAGACAGCCAGTTCTAGAGTTTCCCTGCTTGCTTGCCTACCTCACTGAGGGACAGCAAAACTTTTTTTTCTCTGCATGCTCTGGTTGCCCTCACTCAGGATACCACAGCACTCTGCAGCATGGAGCCAGAGCCGCCCCTGGGCACTCTGGTGCTTCTCCTGGATGTGTTGCTGCAAGCCTGGCAGCACGTTCTGCAGGCAGCAACAGTCTCCCTGGTGTGCCCCACTAGGGGCTTGTGCCTCATTCCTCCCTCACATCCTTCCACTTACCCCTCCCTACTCCCCCTTTCCTGCTGTACAATAAAAGACATGTGTTCATTACAACAAAGCCTCTTTACTGAACAAAACTGGGGTGGGAGGGAATGAAACTGAGGTGAGATTGGGGAAAGAAGGTGGGAGAGGAGACAAGGGAGGGTGGGAGAGGGGAGGGGGAAACCTGAGAGGAGGGAGCTGGCAGGGGGAGGCAAGGGAAGGAGAAGCTCAGGGCTCAGGGTTGGGAGTCTCACCGACCCAACTGTCTCCCAGCACCATGGGTGCGGGGGCCTCGGCATCCCTGGGGGTGTTCAGAGGGTGGGGAAGAAGCAGGAGGGGAGAAGGCATGGCAGGAAGAGCTGTAGCTGGGGAGGTATCAGGATCTAGAGCAGCAGGAGGCAGCAAGAGGCAGCAAGCTCCCCCATGACCACCTGGGGGGCACAGACTGTTCTGCCCCCAAGGATGTGGTCCAGGCATCAAAATAGGGGCAAAGGTCTGGGTCTGCCCCTGGTTGGGAGCTGCCCCCTTTGGCCCTGGCATATGCCTGCCACAGCTCCTTTATTTTCATGCGAACCTGCTCCTGGGTTGGCATGTGGCTTTTGGTGGCCAGGCTGGCAGCCATCTGCCTGTAGACAGTTGCATTCCTCCTACACAATGCTTATTTCGAAATAGCAATTTTGAAATTGGTGCTATTCCTCATGGAATGAGGTTTACCAGTTTCAAAATAGAGGTTTTGCTGTGTAGATGCTGGTAAAGTTATTTCAGAATAATGGCTGTTATTTCGAAATAACTTTGCTTTGTAGACATACCCTTATATAGCATAGACATGCTATTTTATTAACATTATTTAACATTATTTAGGCCATGCCTATATTTACATGCCAGAGATCCATCTTTTGGTATTTGATTTAGTGGGTCTAGTAAAGACCTGCTAAATCAAACGCTGAGGGTGCCTCCGGTCAGCGCCAGTACTCCTCACAGTCACAAGGAGTAAGAGAGTAGGATGGGAGTGTTTGCTCCTGTCAACCTCCCACCATGTAGATGCCTGCTCAGCTTAAAGAATGTTGACTCCAGCTATGTTTTTTACATTTGGAGATGTCACTTTTACTAAAACAGGGAAACTAGTCATCCAAAAGAGGTGGAACTTCAACTAAATCCAGTTGAAACTTTTCAACTTTTTTTCCTCAGTGAAAAATGTTCACAAAATTTATACAATGTGGGTGATAACAAGGAGAAGGAAAATAAGCACTGCAAACATAGTCATGGCAGCTGTAAGTGGGTTTTGGACACTTTGATGCATCTCTCACACAGCTGCTGCTATATATAGGGCTATATAAATGGCTAGTCAGTCTGGTCCCAGGATCTTAGGTATCTTAAAGAGAAGGGCCAGGAAAGAGCAAGACAGAGGGAAATGGGAGTAAGAGTCTAACTCAAGAATGGGGAAGAAGGAGATATAAAAATAGCCTATACAGAGAGAAAGACCAATAAGGATATAATTAGTACTACATGTGTGAGAAAAGTACAGTTAGGGAAATCTCTGGGGAGATAGAGATGGGTATTAAAAAAACAGGAAGGGTACTTTTTGAAGAAATACACATTTGGGGCTAGATATACATGAAACCCTTCTGCCAGGCCGAGTTAATAGCAGCAAGGGCCGGGTTCAGTATCTAGGGGTCTCCTCTCAACAAGGTAATACAACACCAGCTTGAGCCCCCACCCAGTGACCTGGGAAATCTTACATACACCTTTAGGTGCCTCAAAGAGGCAATTCTTCCCCTCTCGCAAGCACAGAGCCTCAGTATATCAGCAAACCTTTAATAATATGAGGTAACCGACATCAGCATTAACTTGGGAAAACTCGCTGTCAACGTGAGTCACTCTGCCACACACCACCTGTCATTCAGTGAGCCACCTCAGCTGTCCCATGAACTGTCTGTCTCCGCCAGCCATCTCGGTCCATGCCCCTGGCCGCCAGCTGGTTATTCCTGCAGCTGCACCACTGGCTGTCTGCTGCCACTCCTACTGGCCGTAGGTCGTCCCCGCCAGCTGCTCTGCTGTCCGCCTGCACCCGTCGGTCGTCCCCGCAAACCACTCTGCTGTCTGCCTGTGCCTGCTGGTTGTCCCGGCAAACAGCTCTGCTGTCTGCCTGTGCCTGCTGGTTGTCCCGGCAAACTGCTCTGCTGTCCGTCTGTGCTTGCTGGTTGTCCCTGCAAACTGCTCTGCTAGTAGCGCAGCAGCATAGCACCAGGTTCCCATCAGCAACAGTCATTTCAGCTGGTCAGCAAGTTCAGCTCATAATAGAGGAGCCCCAGTGCAAGTGCTACACTGGCCCACAGTGAAGTCAATTCTGCAGCTCACAACTAGACTCCTAATGGAATCCAAATTAGTTCTGATATTCCACAGTGGAGAGGGTGCTATTGGTGTTGTTTAGGCCCGCAGACAGAGCCCCACCACCAGGTACAAAGACCTGTCCCCAGCCTCTCTCAATTTGACTGGATTTGGAACCCATGCCCCTTGTCTAGCAAGTGCTACTTAGTTTATGGCAAATCCCTTGGTCATAAACAGTTCCACCATTTCATTGTCCTTGATTCAACACTTTTATCCCCCCTGCCTCAATAACAGAGAGACTGGGGATCCCACAGTGGCCAAAGTGACCATTTGGGCTGCTGTGAGCACATACTAGACGGGGTGGGTGTGTCTATGCAAATTGGGTGTATCTATGCAAATGAGATCAGCCCCTGAAGTCTCTTTGCACCACTCACCACAGTTCACCACCAGATGTCAGGGTAGAGCTTGCCCTTACCCTGTTTACATACAGGCTGCATCTAGCCTGGCATGATTTTCCGCAAATGCTTTTAACGGAAAAGTTTTTCCGTTAAAAGCATTTGTAGAAGAGAGCTTCTAGATTGGCAGGATGCTTTTGCGCAAAAGCACTTTTTGCGGAAAAGCGTCCGTGCCAATCTAGACGAGGTTTTGCACAAGAAAGCCCCGAGCGCCATTTTCGCCATCGGGGCTTTTTTGCACAAAACAGTTATTACCTGTCTACACTGGCCCTCTTGTGCAAAAGCATTTGCACAAGAGGGCTTATCCCTGAGCGGGAGCATCATAGTGTTTGCGCAAGAACACTGATAATCTTACATTAGATCGTCAGTGTTCTTGCACAAATTCAAGAGGTCAGTCTAGACGCAGCCACAGAAAAGAGGACTCTATCTGGAGAGGCACAATTTGGAGGAGGCCAGAGAGAAAGGCATATTGGGATCCTTCTCTATTTAATAGAGTTGTCCTTAACCAAAACACATTTTCAAATCTTCAGAAAGACTCAGTTTGGCTTTGCTTGCAAGAATGAACAGTGTTTCAAGGGAATTCTTATTAAACATTTAACCAAATCAGATTGCACATCTCTAATAATTAAGTGCTGACATTATGTTCTGCTCTGTACAATAAAGACCTTTCACTGGGCCATAGATTTTACACTCTGGATAATTTTCATTAACATAAAGTTTATGACATAGATCTACTCAAACCACATACAACAATTAATTCCCCCAAATACTCTTCATGCAAAGCTGTTTTTTTAAAACACAAACATGTTTTCTATATACTGTTTTCGATATTAGTATATGTGGCTCAAAACTAGATTAAATATGTTCAAAAAAATCAAGCAGCTAAAAATGCATGGGAAAGTATGGTCCAAACCTTGGGAAGCAAACTTTTGCAATTCCCACTGACTTCAATAGAAACTGTAGATGCTTAGGACCCAGGGCCGGCCTTAGGCCAATTCGCCCAATTCCCCCAAATCAGGCCCCGCACCTAAAAGGGCCCTGCGCCCTAAAGCTGGAAGAGTGCTGGGCGCACTGTGGGAGGGGGCGTCGGCCCTGGAGGACAAGTGAGGTGGCTGCCTGAGCCGCAGGAGGTGTGAGTTGAGCACAGGGTTTCCCTGCGCCGTAGGTGGAGAGGGAGGGGTCTTAGCTACCTCCGGAGTTTGGTGGGGGAGGTAGTTGGTGATTTTTTTTGCTCAACCAAAATTCCTGGGACCCCCGTTGAAACTTTTGTGTGCAGTTTTTTTTTGTTTGTTTTTTCTCAACCAAAATTGCTGTCTACTGCAGGGTCCCGTCGAAACTGTTCGAATTGGGCCCTGCACTTCCTAAAGCCAGTCCTGTTAGGATCCTTCAGAATTTGTCTGTTGTTAGCTGTCAGAACTAGTTAAATTAATCAAATACATGTTTTGAGGGCAAAACTAGTTCCTGAGGGTTGCATAGAATTTTGTAATCACTGTTCTTCCACTGCCTGTAAAAAAATTTTTTTAAAAAATACGCACAACCTTCTTTTTCTTTTCCCCCCTCTCTTCCCTCCTTTCCCTCTCCCCCATTTCCTGTTAGGTGACAAATGGCTACAGTTATTAACACTAATCTACCACCTTCCAGTTTTAAATTTCTCACTTTTTTGTGCAACGCAAGAGGGGAATGTATTGTGCAAGGAATCTGGTCTGATCATATTCATTTTGTTTGTTATTTTAAAACTATCAAATTTTCTAAACTCAATGGAGAAAGAGTAAGCCATTCATACAGTATTCTGCTCCTTTGCAGAAAGAGAACAGGAGTATAAAGTAGTATTCTTATAGTGCAATGTATTCTCCCTATGGGATGTAAATTGCACACTTTGTGCCCAGTCATCCCAAGAGTAAAAACCTGTCCACAAAGAAATATGCCCCAAAATTGCTGATCTCCCACTTGGGAATGGGACACTTACATGTGTGCATAGATATTTGTGTATACACTAGAGATTTTACATATTTGTTAACTGATTTATAAAGTGAGCTGTGTCTACATGAACAAAATAAACAATTTTGATGTAATCTAATAACACAATCCCCAGAGGCAAACAATGCTTCCCATTACAAATCAACCCCTAGATCAAATGCTTCAGAAGACATGGGTGGAGCTTTGCAGTTCTGCAGATATCTGCTTTATATCCATGGCTCATTTCTGAGGATACAGATGCAGATGTGGGTACAGATTTTGTGTCTAGAACCCTGCAAATTTGTGGATATCCACTTTATATTTTTGGGTATCCGAATCCTTGGATGTCAATGCAGATATCTGCGGGTCATTTTTGCAGATATAGATGTGGATGCACATACAAATTTTGTATCTGTGCAGAGCTCTAGAGAGGGACCTTATCTTTAAAGTCACTTGATCAGAGTAGTGGGAAAAGGGAATTAAAAGTTGAGAACTTGTCATAGTTCTGCTCCCAACCCCACAGACATTTAAATCTTAATCATTTAGTTTAAATGCCCATGAATGCCACTGGGAAGAAATGGTCTTTCATGTATCCAGGTGTGAAGCTAAACAAAGCTTGCTGATCAAATTTAACACCCTGAATTGCATCCAGAAGCAACTAAGAAAATAGTGCAGTTATCCGAGAACTGGTGTATCACATTGCCTTTGGCTAATACCATCTTAAAAATGTAAACAGTTCTATAATGCCACTTAAAAATATAAGCAATAACCCATCCTAAAAGTCACAGGTAGAATAATAATCCCAGTTAGAGCTAGAAACCATCCTAAAAGTCACAATAACATGGATTACTGTGACTAAGTCTGGCTCTACAAGAAAAAGTTTTAAACAAAAGACAAAAGTGAAAAAAGGTCCTTTGCCCACTGACATCACTTGGTTTCTTGTGAAGGAGTACATCTACTCAGCAGAGCTAAATCTGAAATAAGCTATGCAACTTGTGCTACATTCACTGCATAGCTTAAGTGAAAATAGCTTATTTCAGCTTATGGCACTGTCTACACAGCAGGAAGTCTGGGAAAAAGCATTTTTCCTCCGACCTCCCTTACTCCTCGTAAAATGAGGATTACAGGAGTTGGAGTAAGAAGTCCTCAAACTCGACATTATTTCAACATTCTGTCATAATAACTGCTTGTGTGTAGATGTGAGCTATGTTATTTCGGAATAACGTTAGTTATTTCAAAATAACACTGCTGTGTAGACATACCCAAAGAGTCCAAGAGCATTCACAGAATAAAATCCTCCTCTAAAAAGGGAAGACAAACACTATAATAAGGAGAAAATACTTCTCCTATGCCATTAAATCCTTCTCAACTACACCTTGTCTGGGCTGAACTTTGTCCTGGTCTCAACCATCTAAGTGCCAGATTTGGCCAGTCACTTGTCAAACACTGATATTACATGTTTTAGATGTGGAAAAAATAAGGAAAGTTTTTATATGTTCTTCTCTGTTCTTCCACACATCTATATTTCCTTACCACCCTTATACTGACCCCCCAAAGATATTGAAAGGAGGGTGAGAAAATAAAGCCTTCCAATAACTACTATAAAAGCTGTCTTGCAGGCAACTGCCACAAATCACTTCTGAGACCTACTGAAGAGAATATATATATGTATCATAGATTACAATCTAGGGCTTCAGGACAGCTAACAAAACCACTTGGGCAATAGGATAAAATGATGTTAACATCTTAAAAAAAAAAAGAGTCAGTATAGACACCTGCCTATTATCCATTATCATCCAGACCTTCACTGCTCTTCCTCTGAACATGATGATTCCACCACAGAGACAGTTTGTGGTTGAGGAGTCTTTGGGTGACTATCCTCTTGGATTAGCTAATGTGAACTCCAAAGACTTGGTGCAATAGTTGGTGCACTGAGACCACAGGGTAATATACTGACCAATTATGTTTCCTTGTTTCCTTTTACTTCCTCACCCATCTGTCTATATTCATTTGCTGTCTCCTGTCTTATATTTAGATTTTAAGCTCTTTCTATTCTGTGTTTGTGGGTGTAATACAATGGGGTGTATGACAAGTCTCCTGATCTATAGCTAGGGCTACCAGGCAGTATGGTAATATAAATAATTAGTAATCAGAACTCAGAAACTACAGTCTAAAATCTCCCCTAGTACCTCCAAATATTCACTGAAAAAAATCAGGTCAGAACCTTAGAGAAAATATCACATTTGTTCCCTCCAGCCCTGACCAGCCTGTACAATGGCAGCCACTGTAGATTGTATATTGAATTCACAAAGTATAGTAAATGGAAAAATCCTCACAAAAGGGAAAACTGTTTCTAAACAGACAAAGTGGGTCTTTGCCCATGAAAGCTTATGCTCCAACATTTCGGTTAGTCTATAAGGTGCCACACGATTCCTCGCCGCTGTTTCTAAACAGAGATAGCTGAAAGTTATAAGGCTGTAAAGAGCCATCTGCTTATTTCACAGAAAAGATCAGCGAATCATGGATAATCTCATAGAAAGTATGTAATGCTACCATCCCATCTTCATTCTCAGAATCTGAGATTCAGACAACAGGAAGGCCTACCAACATAAAAGACCATCCAAACCTGATCCATAGTCCTAGGATTTTGAGGACTGCCTGGAAATGCTCTAATCTGACTTTAAAAACCTTACTCCCAAAGTAGTCCGATAGGGTAGTGATAGACAGCTAGACCTCTCGCTTGTGAAGATGTGTGAGACTGTATTATTGCTCCCATATCCTATTTAATGTATCAGTGGAGCTACTTTGAAGGATCATGAGATGCCCAGGTCTACAGAGGTAAGCATACGTCAAAATATTCAACGATACAGCTCCTTCACTATCATTACCCAGCTGATCCACTGTCTATGCAAAATCAATTCCTAGATTAAAAGTGTCTTGCTGAAGCTGAACATGGAAAAGTTGAAAATGATACTAATGGGTAGAGGAATGGTTTATTGCCTGAGAACCCTGAAGAAGGAAATATTTGGAGGGGGGCTGCATTTATAGTTGACAATTCCCTAGAGCATCCAGGGAAAATAAATAGTCAGTTTTGGACACCCAACAGCTCTCCCAGCAGTTCGTTTCCCTCAGCACCTCTAACCCACTAGCAGCCCTGAAGATCATCTTCTTCCCTGCCCTCCTGACACCTTCATCACATGTTCAGCAGCATACAGGAGGTGCTGGGAGTAACGGAAGGAGCAGGGGCAGAGACAGAAAGAGATGGAGGGAGAGGCAGGAACAGGTGAAGCAGGGGTGTGGGAAGGGGTAAAGTGGGCATGGAGCCTGGGGCAGAGCAGGAATCCAGTACACCCTGGGAATAGAGGAAGTCAGTACTTATGCTTGCATTGGTCAGGACAGAGGAGAATAGAAGAGCTCAGCAAGGGGAGAGTCGCTTATTTTTTTTTTGAAAAAGGGAGAACTAAATATTCACACTGTCATTCTCCAAAATATATGTTTGAGCTGCAATGCGGACAGGAGCAAGGAACAGAGTCATGGTTGGTAAGTGTTGGGTTTGGATTTTTTTTAATCATTACAAAAAGTGACACAGAAAGGTCACACCTGCTTCTGGATGCTGTGAGAGCTTCAGCATCATGTTTCAAATGATACTTACAGACAAGGTTGAAAAAAACCCTTTATTTATTTTGAATGGGCATCCTGAATAATCGCAAGATATACATTTCTCCATATAGAACCACTTGTGAATAGAATTATAGAATAGATAGTTAAAATTATTTTCACAAATTTTTAAATACCCTAGTGGTAGCAATGCTCATGTTTTTTAGAACAATGAATGGGAAAGATCTAGTGGCTTGATGTAAAGCTGATCTAATAGTGTAAAAATGGTCTCCCAATACAACAGCATTTACTTTCTTTCGTGTTTGAATACTAGACTAAAAAAATTACTCTGCAACACAATCAACTATTTTCAATGCTAGAAAATATTATAAACTGTATAAGCAAGTAAAAAAGGCAACTTCAAAACTGTGACTGCTGTCAAAAGTATTTCACCAAAAGAAGAGAAATCTATAAGCAAAGTTCTTTCCCCTTCTTCTATTTTATTGTAATGGGCTTTATGACAATGTGGACTCGGTTTAAAATTCTGTGCTTTTTTAAATGCTGAAATGCTTTTTTCTCTGTTTCTCATGTAAGAATGAAATAGCACATGCTCCACAATGGAGGCTACTACTCAGCTTTTGTATATTGACAGGATAAAGCCCACAAATGGAGGCAGAAAAGATTAGGCAGTCTTAATGATCTGTAACAAAATCCAGGACTATGTAGCACTTTAAAGACTAACAAGATGGTTTATTAGATGATGAGCTTTCGTGGGCCAGACCCACTTCCTCAGATCAAATAGTGGAAGAAAACAGTCACAACCATATATACCAAAGGATACAATTAAAAAAAATGAACACATATGAAAAGGACAAATCACATTTCAGAACAGAAGGAGGATGCGGGGGGGGGGGGGCAAGGGAGAAAGGAAGGTGAATGCCTGTGAGTTAATGATATTAGAGGTGGGGAAGGGTAGATGTCTATGAGTTAATAGTATTAGAGGTGATAATTGGGGAAGCTATCTTTGTAATGGGTAAGATAGCTGGGGTCTTTGTTCAGCCCCCCGCGGAGAGTGTCGAATTTTAGCATGAATGCCAGTTCAGAGGATTCCCTTTCAAGTGCAGATTTGAATAATTCTATATGGACTCCCTCTGACGGTTGGAATTACAATCTGGATTTCTATATACAAAGCTTCCGCAACAACGCTCAGACTGACATTATTTGCAAACAACAACAAGCGACACACAATCTCAGCCACGCTGAACAACATGCCGTCCAGAGTCTCAAAAACAACCTGGACATTATAATCAAACCAACTGACAAAGGTGGTGCTGTGGTCATTATGAATAAGGCCGACTATAACCAAGAGGCAACCAGACAACTCTCCAACACCACATTTTACAAACCTCTCTCCTCTGATCCTACCTCGGAATACCGAAAGAAATTACTCTGTCTCCTTAAAAGCCTCCCTACAGCTACTCAGGAACAAATCCACACAGAAACACCTTCTGACCCCCAACCAGAATTTTTCTATCTGCTTCCCAAGATCCATAAACCTGGACACCCCAGACGCCCCATCATCTCTGGTATTGGCACACTCACTACTGGTCTATCCAGCTATGTAGACTCTCTCCTCAAACCCTACACAACCAACACCCCCCGCTATCTCCGAGACACTATTGACTTCCTAAGGAAACTACAAAACATTGATAACCTCCCCAATAACACCATCCTTGCCACCATGGATGTAGAAGCACTATACACCAACATCCCACATGAAGACGGATTACAAGCTATTAGAAACACTATCCCAGAGGACACCACTGCCAACCTGATAGCAGACCTATGTAACTTTGTTCTCACCCACAATTATTTCTAGTTTGAGAACAACTTATACCTCCAGATCAGCAGCACAGCCATGGGTACACGCATGGCCCCACAGTATGCTAATATCTTTATGGCTGACCTAGAACAATATTTCCTCAACTCCCGTCCCCTTTTACCCCTTCTCTACTTACGCTACATCCATGACATCTTTATGATCTGTATGCTTGGCCAAGAAACACTGGAGACATTCCACAGAGATTTCAACAACCAACACCCCACCATTAACCTCAGCCTGGACCATTCCACACGAGAGATCCATTTCCTGGACACCACAGTACAAACCAACAATGGAAAATTAGACACCACCCTCTACAGAAGACCCACTGACTCATACAGTTACCTACATGCTTCCAGCTCCCATCCAGCACACACCATACGATCCATCATCTATAGCCAAGCCCTTCGATACAACCGCATCTGCTCTAATCCCACTGACAGAGACCAGAAACTTCAGGATCTCTACCAAGCATTTATAAACCTCAACTACCCACCCGGAGAAATAAAAAAGCAAATTGAAAGAGCCAAACGAATACCTAGAAACCATCTACTACAAGAGAGACCCAAGAAAACCAACAATAGAACACCACTTGTCATCACCTACAGCTCCCAACTTAAACCTGTCCAACACATTATCAATAAATTACAGCCTATACTGGAACAGGACACTAAACTCCAAGAAGCTCTGGGAGACAGACCCATAGTCTTCTATAGACAACCACCTAACCTCAAGATGATTCTTACCAACAACCACAGGACATACCACACTAATATCAACCCTGGTACCTTCCCTTGCAACAAACCCCGTTGCCAGCTTTATCCACATATTCACTCTGCTGACACCATTATTGGGCCTAACCAAGGGAGTTATAAGATCAAGAATACATATTCCTGCGCCTCCAGAAATATAATCTATGCTATCATGTGCCGAAAGCTTCCGTCTGCTATGTACATTGGACAAACGTCTCAGACACTTCGCCAAAGAATCAATGCCCACAAAACAGACATTAGACAGGATCACAAAGAAAAAACAATTGCTTGCCATTTCAACCAGAAAGGACACTGTCTCAATGACCTAATCACCTGCATCCTACTTCAGAAGACTTTCAAATCTGCACTTGAAAGGGAATCCTCTGAACTGCCATTCATACTAAAATTCGACACTCTCCGCGGGGGGGCTGAACAAAGACTCCAGCTATCTTACCCATTACAAAGATAGCTTCCCCAATTATCACCTCTAATACTATTAACTCATAGACATCTACCCTTCCCCACCTCTAATATCATTAACTCACAGGCATTCACCTTCCTTTCCCCTCCCCCCCCCCCCGCATCCCCTTTCTGTTCTGAAAAGTGTTTGTCCTTTTCATATGTGTTCATTTTTTTAAATTGAATCCTTTAGTATATATGGTTGTGACTATTTTCTTCCACTATTTGACCTGAGGAAGTGGGTCTGGCCCACGAAAGCTCATCATCTAATAAACCATCTTGTTAGTCTTTAAAGTGCTACATAGTCCTATATTTTGTTTCAGCTACACCAGACTAACACGGCTACATTTCTATCACTATTCTTAATGATCTTTGTGTACCATAAAATGAAACACATACTGAAATGCACAACAATAATTATGGGTCCATATGTAAACAAGAAATACCTGTTTCTTAGCAGAGTGGGAAACAAAATTTCCAAAGCAGAAGCAATTAGGTATTTTTGTCACCTCTGAAAGGACAAGGGTAATGGGAACATGATTCAAATGGTGCTCCAAATAGTTGCCACAGATATTAAGTATTCTGTGGAGTACACCATTTATTTGACACAAACAAACACATTGTGATGTAGAATGATCCATTCCTATCACTGCAAATAGGAATTAATGTCAGAAAAAAAAAAAAAAGCTAAGGAAGCTTCTGAGCTCCTAAGAGTCAACACTCAACTTATTTGTAGCAATGATACAGAGATGCTATTTTCATTATCATACTGAACATCATCCTCATAGACTCATAGACTTTAAGGTCAGAAGGGACCATTATGATCATCTAGTCTGACCCCCTGCACAGTGCAGGCCACAAAATCTCACCCACCCCTCCTAGAATAATCCTCTCACCTATATCTCAGATATTGAAGCCTTCAAATACTTTGAAGACCCCAAGATGCAGAGAATCCTCTAGCTGTGATCTATACCCCATGCTACAGAGGAAGGCGAAAAACCTCCAGGGCCTCTGCCAATCTACCCTGGAGGAAAATTCCTTCCTGACCCCAAATATGGCGATCAGCTAAACCCTGAGCATGTGGGCAAGACTCATCAGCCAGACACCCAGAAAGTTCTCTATAGTAACTCCTATCATCCCTCCATTGACCTATTTCCCACTGATAATGAATGGTCAATTAGTTACCAAGATCATGTTATCTCAAACCATCCCCTTCATAAACCCATCTAGTTTAATCTTGAAACCAGATAGATATTTTGCCCTCACTACTTCCCTTGGAAGGCCGTTCCAGAACTTCACTCCTCTAATGGTTAGAAACCTTCATCTAATCTCAAGTCTAAACTTCCTACTAGCCAGCTTATATCCATTTGTTCTTGTGTCCACATTGGTATTAAACTTAAATAATTCCTCTCCCTCCCTGGTATTTATCCCTCTAATATATTTAAAAAGTGCAATCATGTCCCCCCTCAGCCTTCTTTTGGTTAAAGTAAACAAGCCAAGCTCCTTGAGTCTCCTTTCATAAGACAGGTTTTCCATTCCTCGGATCATCCTAGTGGCCCTTCTTTGTACCTGTTCCAGTTTGAATTCATCCTTCTTAAACATGAGAGACCAGAACTGCACACAGTATTCCAAATGGATCTCACCAATGCCTTGTATAATGGCACTAACACCTCCTTATCCCTACTGGAAATACCTCGCCTAATACATCCCAAGATCGTATTAGCCTTTTTCACGGCCATGTCACAATTGCGGCTCATAGTCATTCTATAATCAACCAGGACTCCAAGGTCCTTCTCCTCCTCCGTTACTTCCAACTGATGTGTCCCCAGCTTATAACTAAAATTCTTGTTATTAATCCCTAAATGAATAACCTTACACTTCTCACTATTAAATTTCATCCTATTGCTATCACTCCAATTTACAAGATCATCCAGATCTTCCTGTATGATATCCCGATCCTTTTCTGAATTGGCAATAGCTCCCAACTTTGTGTCATCTGCAAATTTTATTAGGACACTTCCACTTTTGGTGCCAAGATCAGCAACAAAAAGATTGAATAAAATTGGCCCCAGAACTGATTCCTGAGGAACACCGCTAGTAACCTTCCTCCAACCTGACAGTTCACCTTTCAGTATAACCCGCTGTAGGCTCCCCTTTAACCAGTTGCTTATCCACCTCTCAACTTTCATATTAATCCCTATCTTTTCCAATTTAACCAATAATTCCCCATGTGGTACTGTATCAAATGCCTTACTAAAGTCGAGGTAGATTAGATCCACTGCATTTCCTTTATCTAAAAAATCTGTTACTTTCACAAAAAAGGAGATCAGGTTGGTTTGGCACGATCTACCTTTTGTAAAACCATGTTGTAATTTGTCCCAATTGCCATTAGCCTCAATGTCTCTAACTACTTTCTCCTTCAAAATTTTTTCCAGGATCTTACATACTACAGATGTCAAACTAACAGGCCTATAGTTACCCGGGTCGCTTTTTTTCCCTTTCTTAAAAATCGGAACTATATTAGCAATTCTCCAGTCAAATCCTGAAAGTAACACACCCTCAGAATTGATCTCTCTATGAATTACAGTATAACTTCATATCTTCATTTGTACAAATGCTAATTCAATGGCACTGAAAGATCATTTGGGGTATTTTCAGCTCAATGGAAATAGCATTTAAAGTAATTGAAGCAGAACCTTGTTACTGTAATTATAAATTACAGTCAATATGAGGCACACCTGCATAGTGAAACTAAAATGTATCCCATAACTCTTGGCTTACGTGGGAATCCTTCTCTCCCCCTCCCCTCCCAAACCAGTAAAGTATTTTTAAATAATTTTTACATAATTATTTTTAAATAAAATACTTGGTTTTCCATTCCAGTAATCAAAACCTTCATTTTTACCACTTGATCTTGAATATTCAAGGTGTTTATGAGTTTTATATAGTTTCACTATATTTACTTGAAAGTAACATGCAAGTACAAAGACATAATAGACCCACTGTTTTATCTTTGATGGCAATCTAGAGAAACATGCATAAGCCTTTAGTATTTTCAGACATGTTTCAAATGAGACACAAATCTCCAAAAAACAATGAAATCCTTTATGGATTCAATTGGAATTTAATGTGAACTCTTTGATCTGAGATCCCTGCATGACCAAGTCTCACTGACAACCTAAGGAAAAATGACCTTTGCTTTTGTCACAATACTAGTGTTATTTCAGTTTAGAGTGTCAATTTAGTAAAAAACATTCATGCTAGAGTTACAGATTTTAAGAAAATATTTACATAGATCTAATGAAGTGATAACCATTTACACCAGTTCAGGATCTGCCCCAAATTGTTTAAATATATTGTATCATGGTTGGTAGTCTTTCATTATATCACTTTTCAAAGACTACAGCTAAAGTCTTCAAAATGATTACTTATTTTGTCTGCCCATTTAGAGATGCCTTAGGAACACTGATTTTCAGAGCATGGCTGATTAAAACTTTCTGAAAATCTGACCCCTTTAAGATGTCTTAAATTGAACTTCAAAAAATTGAGACATTTAAAATTACTATTCTTTTTTAAAATGTTGGTCATATATGCACATACACAAACACACATTCACATTGGTGTATGCACAAAGGAGTAAATATAAATAAAGTTGTGTTTTCTTTCAAACAAGTGTTACAATGCTCTGTGTCCTGGCAAATTCAGTGCTAGTAGTGCAAAATTATGCAGTTATTTCCAGAATGCAGTTTTGCTACTAATTTCTGTGAGTGCAGAACTAGAGCCATTTTAGCAACTCTGTACAAGTATTTTTTTTAATGTCACATAGATATTACCAAAGTACCCTTGATATGTCATGACAGCATTCTTTTAAAGGTAAAATGCAAAGGAGTAATGAAAACCAACATTATCTTTGTTTTACTGTTCATCTTTAAGAGCCATCTATACAAGCAGAAATTAAATCCATTTTCAAAAATGGCTCAAGTAACACAGTTTCAGCTATATATTTGTGCTAAATTAAAATGTTTCAGTAATCCCTTCTAGTAAGTTCACACTTTCTCCTTGGAAACCATGTTAGAAATGCTTTGAAATACTCAGAATCCTGGCTCATGTATGCTAGAATACTTCATTAGCATTTTCCTGTTATGAAAGGCAGATAAATGGCCAAATATTTTCATACCATTTTCTAAAAATGTTCAGATGTGTCCCTTTTTCACATGCATTGCAATATACTACACCACCATATTTACTGCATTGACACGATTGCATAGCGTACTTTTTTATTTTTCCACTTAGGGCTTGATCCTGCTCCCATAGATGTCAATGGGAGATTTGCTTTAGTAAAAACAGAATCAGGCCCTCAGCTTGCGGGCTTTGTGCTTCACATTATCAGAGAGCAAAATCATCAAGTTATATAGTTATCCTGTCCATGTTACAAAGCAACCTTTAGTATTTGGGCATAACACTTAAATATTAGCCAGATGTAATGAAATGTTTGAAATAAACATTGATAGTATTTTTATAAACCCAAATACTATTCTCACCGGTACTCACAATCTATAGCACAGGACCTCAATTCTGCTCTATTCTGTTTTTTTTTTAATCTGTCACTCCCCCTTTTAGTACTATTTAAGAAAATCAGTTGCATCATCAACAAGTATTATTACTCTTTCACTCTGTGCCCAATCCTATAAAGAGATGAGACCTGCCAGTAAGCTGTAGCTCAGGACCCCCAAGTCCCACTGTAGTCAACTGTTTGAAGCACTTAGCCAACTGAGCAAATGGCTCTTACACTTCCAACAGAGCTACTGGGGTCTACCTGAAATGTGCTTGGAGACTTTTCAAAATGCAGATTATTGATCCAACTAATTGTAACCGCTCCAAATGGTTTAAATCCCTATTTTGTGCATTGCTAAAATAACATCATAGCAGCTTTTGGTGTAATTGGCACATACCAGAATTACATAATTATTGCATGCATGCATCCAAGGAAGAGCCCAGGACCTAGACTGCAAAGCATGACCAAGGACTTGATAAATGAATTGGGACAGAGCTGGAAAGTGTAGTGGACCATGGGAAGAATCCTTCCTCTGGGTTACTGAGTTACACAGTCATCTACACTGGTAGTTCTGAACCTTTCCAGTACTGTAACTCTTTCACGAGTCTGGTTTGTCTTGTGTATCTCCAAGTTTCACTTCACTTAGAAACTACTTACTTACAAAATCAGACATAAAAATACAAAATGTAACAGACACTATTACTGAAAAAGTGCTTCCTTTCTCATTTTTATTATATAATTAAAATAAATCAACTGGAATATAAATATTGTATTTACATTTCAGGATATATTATAGAGTAGGATAAATTAGTCATTGTCTATGTGAAATTTTAGTTTGTAGTGACTTTGCTACTGCTTTTTATATAGCCTGAAGTATAATTAGGTGAATGCTTAGATAAGTTGATGTACCCCCTGGAACATCTCTGTGTATCCCCCAGGGGTAGGCATACCCAGAGGTGTCTCTAAAGAGGTGTGGAGCCCTGGGGAGAAGTGACAAATCCATCATTTCTGGATCAACCCATCACTTCCACAACTATGCCAGCCCAAAGGGTCCTCTAAAGTTCAGGCCTGGAGAAGTCACCCCAATTAGCCATACGCTAGGGACAGCTCTGTGCGCAGTGGTTCTCAACCTGCTGCCCAATTAGCACACAGCTGCAGCCTCTGTGACGTCCTCAAGGCCATACAGGTAGTCATAGAATCATAGGGTTGGAATAGACCTCAGGAGGTCAGGAGTCCAACCCCCTGCTAAACACACGACCAACCCTAATTAAATTATCTCAATCATTTGATGTAGCCTAAACAACATGTATTGGGGCCACAATGGTAAATAAGTTGAGAACCATTGCAGTCTAGCTCACCTACTACCATGTCCCTTAAATTACTCCTTCCCAGGGTATGTCTAAACTACATCCCTTTTTCGATAAAGGGATGTAAATTAGACATATCAAAATTGTAAATGAAGCTGGGATTTGAATTTCCTGTTTCATTTGCATAATGGCGGACGTGGCTTTTTTTTTTTCCCCTCAAAAACCCTATAGTGTAGACATAGCCTCTGAGCAGCACATTCACAACCTGTGCAGAAGAGTCATTCCAGTTGCATTGTCCTTCTACAGCCTTGTGAAAGAAAACTGAGTATTCCCCTAATCTTCTGTTAAAATGTAACAAATGGCATCTTAATTTTCATAAAAAGCTTAGTTTGAATGTGCAGTTCCTACTCTTCTTTCCATCTGAAAACAGGCTGCTAATTGGTGGCTGATACCATGCTTTAGGGGGCTGCAAAATTCAGCAGTTCAACAAGAGTCATTTGAATTCTAGAGACGATTAAAAAAAACAACCAAGGCATTACCTAATTGACTGCTTTGTTTGTTAAGAATGAAAAGCAAGAGTCAAATCTTCTATTTTTCAAATACTTAAAAAAAAAAAAAAAAAAACAGTTTGCTACCAGGCTGAGATATTTTTATTCCCAGCTCATCCCTGGGTCATACTTTTAAATCTTTATAAATAGAAATTTCTAATAACAATGTTGAGATGGCATTCTTAACTACCATAATATAAGAAAATGCAGTGTCCTATTATACCAAAAGCAGCAATAAATAACTGAAATTCAATCAGAGGCTGAAATGAAAAGGTGAGATAATATAGCAACTAGACTTGATCAAATATTGGTTATTGTGAGCATTTTATGTTTTAGTATTTTTGCCTCCAGTGGACTTGAAACTGGAGTTAAAGCCTAATCAGCTTGTCTATGACTAAGAATGCTGTGCCATTAATGTCACAAAGTGAACCTGCTGAATACAGATTGCTTTTGTGAATCTAGCACCAATTCCATACTCTGAACTCTTAAATATCTTTTTTACTGACATTTCTCCTACACTGCACATGACAAGTAAATATGGTCATGGACTCTGTAGGGTAGCTTATTTCCAACAGACTCCACTGGCAGTTTTAGCAGCAAAATGATCACAGGATTAGACTATAAACAGGAAATTACTATTTTCTCTTCTCTTTTGGTATCTAAAACATTTTAACTTCAGCAGTTAACAAATGAAGATACATTTCAGAAATGAATCATGAAGCAAACAACCAAGAGGGTCCCATGCCAAGTTAAATTTGATAATATAGAGCTGAATATCCTGGTCTGATATAAAATAAAGTTATAGTTTTGTCCTAAAACCGAAAATTTCTTATGTCCTGATTCTGCCATCTTAACCCCTCCTCCCCAAAAAACAACCAATCTCAGAAGTTTCTAAAAGATAGGCTGTAAACTAAGATAGTATCAGAAGCCAGCTACTGTAAAAGAATAGGAACCTTATTTTGTACATAATTTATATCTATTAGTGAAAATCTTTTGTTACATTTTTTGTACTCTTCACCCAGGCATTCTGAAGACCAATAGAGTTCACACTGTCTGAAACAGTGTAAATAAAATAATCTCGTTCAAAAAGCGTTACTTACTGACTTCATTTTACAAATGGTAACTTTATGGTACAAATATACTTCCTTTATAAATTCACCAATGTCTGAATAAGAACACACTTAAAATTTCGAAAGAGCATACAAAAATAGATGTATTTGCGATAAATTAAAAAATTGAAAGATTCCCTTTGATTGGTGATTGGCAAAGCAGCTTTGGACCACAGACAAACAGATAAAAGGAGCCTTGGTATTAGCAGTAGTACTTAAAATAGTATAATCCATGTTACACACATTACACATTGAAAATATAGTGTGGTCAGCAGAGCTACTGATAACATAATATACAATATGCATTATCTTAACAGGTGATTTTATAAAATATGCATTCATTATATATGCCTAGTTCTTTTCATCTCTCCTTTCCATCCAAAGAAACTGTAGTGTCAAGCATTCATTAATGGAACACCAGACTGTTTATTTAGCAAAGTACGTTTTAACTTTAACAAGCTTAAAACTATCACGTCTTTGTACCCAATGTACAATTTTAATTCGCTTTCTAATGTATAACCTGAAGGCTAAAAAACAAACAAACAAAAAATAATAAATGCTGATACAAAACCACATTAAATTTCAAATAGCATAAGACAGATTTCTACAATATCAAACCTTCTACAACACTGTAACCAGATTTCAATAAATAATGTGACACAAAAGAAGAAAATCAACATGGGGAAAACAGCTATGGAAAATTAAATGAGTGAGTCCCTAATTCTTGGTCTTCTACAATTTCTCATAGTACTGTGATCTTAGCCCTCAATGTCACATTGATAACTGCAGGCATCTACACTTATCAAATGAAAAAATAAAAATAAAAATATTTTGACTCATGAATTATGCTGATACAAGAAGCATAATACTTAATCAAAATATAATATGAAGTATTTACATATTCAGACCTTTTCTCAACATTACTTTGAGTATGATCATACAGGCTTTAGCATCAGGGGCAGAGTCTGCTATCCAAAAATTCAGGAGAGATCCTTCAGTATAAAGTATTGAGGTAATTCTTGCGCAAAAGATTAATAGATTGGAAGATTAACTAAAATGCTAAATTATTTTCTCATAAGGGCTTTTGGAATCCTTCTATTCAGAAAGTTATTTGTGTAGTTTAAATAATGTCCTACTTTTTTCTTATAGTACATCAAAGTCAAATATTTACTTACTAGTTTCATTAATCCCTCTCCCCCCCCCCCCCCAAAAAAAACCCAACAAGGAGTCCAGTGGCACTTTAAAGACTAACAAATTTATTAGGGTATTGGGGCATAAGGTTCCATAAGCTACAACTCACTTCAGATGCTGAATAAGAAAGAAAGAAAAGAAAAAAAGGATACACAGAAGGCAGTGTGACATCAGTGCTAATTAAATCAGAGTGGATGTGGCTCATCTCCAACAGTGATGAGGTGAGAGTACCTGATTGGGACATTACCTATTGTAATGCAAGAACTACTAATTGTTTTTTAAATTCTTTCTTCAGCATCTGAGGAAGTGAATTGTAGTTCATGAAAGCTTATGTCCTAATACATTCATTAATTTTTAAAGTGAAAATCATTTTTTTGAGAAGTTTAGGATCGAGTGTTTTTCCAAGCATTTCCATAGAAAATAATTGGTCTTTTTGGAACGTTCTATAAAATCACTAGGATTTGACAAATGGTCTTATCATTGGATAAGCCTTCTATTAAGATGTAAACACGACATGTTCAGTGAAAAGTTACTGATAATTAAATTAAGGACACAGCTTGTATGCACATTGACATAACAATGATAACATACCCTCTATTTCTTTAGCAATCTTGAACCAATGAAAAATGTTTTCCCTCAAGAATTATTTATTATCTGTGCAAGTAGTTCAGTAGCTGTTACATACCTCTTAATTCTCAGATATATCTTTTTAATAAAAAGCTCTCTTAAAATAAATAGCTTCAGAGGGAAGCCGAATTACTGTACTGGATAAGTCTGCACTGGATATCCTTAAAAAAGAACAAATGGCCTGATAACACTTTATAAACTAACAAAACATGTAGATGGTATCATGAGCTTTTGTGGGCACAGCCCACTTAAACTCCAGTCATTTGAAGAAGTGGGCTGTGCCCACGAAAGCTCATGATACCATCTACAAGGTTTGGTAGTCTATAAAGTGCTACCAGACCATTCGTTTTTTAAAATAAATAGTAAGATTATAATGTACTTCAACAAGCTTTAGATCAAGCCCCAGTTCATGCATCAAAGGTTTGTGCTTAGCTTTATGCACTGTGAGTAATCCAATTAAAGTTAATGTAAATTAGTTATTATAATAATAATAATTAATAATAATGTACAATAATATATCTTACTAAGGACAAGGAACTAAAATTAATTTCAGTAGTTATTTAATGACAAATAAAATGACAATTCATCAAAATGGAGACTAGTATGCATCTCACAATCTGCAGTTAAATTTAACTCATTTGATAGTTTTATTTTATTTAAATGTCTTCAGAAATATAAATAGGATGTATATTTAAGACAGATAAGATTTGTGCAAGAAATGCAAAGAAAATCTGGGAAGACAAGCTGTTAACCCAAAAATGTCACGTATGTGTAACTTCTAGATCATGGCTCTGTGTATGTAAATTTAAATAGCATCAAGAAGCACACATGCACAGCAGGGAAGGAACAATCGCAAAGAACAAGTGTCTTGGGTTTGATTTTTTTTTTTTAAGGACACCAGGAGTAAGAGAGTACTTTAAAGTCTGCTAAAACTCTTGATTTTAAATAAGAAGGTGTATGAGGGAGGAGGTGATTTTGGGGTGTGAAAAATATGGCAGATTACATAGCATACCATCCACAAATGTGTTTACATAATTTTTATGATAATTACAATTTGGAGCCCATCTATTCTAACTGTAAGCAAGTTCCATGACTGTTCCATGCAGAGATTTGTAGAAGAAAAGAAATGAGGGAGGGAAGACCTACCAGAAGAAACATGAACAAACCTAAGTATTACAAATGTCTCCTCTCTTAAAAAACAAACAAACAAAAAAACCCACAATTCTTTTACAATATATTTGCTTTTGGTCCAAAGAACATATACTTCACATAAACACACATAAATCTCTACTGGCATACCTGGAAAACTATATATTTTCTTGATTTATTTCTGAATTGTTGTTACTGGAGATATTCTAAATGCTCTTCTCTTTAAAATTTCATCTGTAGCATTGTAGTCTAAAATAGCTAGAAAACCAAATACCATGAATTCTTCTCTCTTTCAAATGTTGCAATACTTTAGATATTCATAGGTTTTCAAAACTGCTGGCTGATATAATGAGAGGATCTGAGATTTATGCATGAATCAGCAACTCCTTGTCATAATGTCATGGTGCAGTGATCCCTGCAGAGCTGTAGGGCTCGATTTAAAATGGAAATGCTCAAACCCCTCTTGAGCCAGCAAGATTAAACTTCCAAGATCTTACATATATTACCTCTGTGCCAAGGCTATTTTATGAATAACTTGTTACTGTCACTGATCTTTTATAATACACACTAGGACATTCTCTTGAAGGGACTCAAATCCCCTTTTAGGATAAAAAAACAAGTCTTCACAAAGCAACTGAAACTGTATAGTGTTGGAAGGGTTAATAGGAAGATTGTCAAGGTTCATCACTTCAGCTGTTTTCTGTTTTGATGTAATTACACAATAGAATCTGTTCCTAATACTGAAGAGAAAGAGAGAGAGAGTGATTTTATCGTTGTATGGGTTTAATTATACTGTGCTGAAGGACTAAAAGTTCATTTTACTGGATAACGTCCAGCTTTATGCCATAGATCACCGCCAATACTGTAACCTTGTCACAACTGTTAAAAGCCGAAAGCTCCCAAACACCAGACTGTGGTGTACTGTAGTGACCTTGTAACTTTCCTTTCCCCTTTACTTTCTTCTCTGATTTACGTCACTGGAATCACCTATGCGCATCGAAATCTGCTGCTTCGAGCCCGCTTCCCCCTTAGGGAGAGATTGTACTTTTCTTACTCCTGTGTACCTCTCACGCTTGTCTCCTCCATTATGGGTTGCACTGTCCCACAATGAGAACAAACCACAGCCTCGCATAATCGATTGATGCCAGCTGCTGAAGATTTGCCTCCCCCAAGTATTTGCTGAAGACCGAAATTAACACTCTCAAACGGCAGCCTGAGGCGTGTCTTGCACAACTTCAGTGCAACCTTCGCTATCCAGACCTGTACTGCAAAGCAGAACCTACCTCCCTGCACATTTGTCTTTGGATCATCTATACAGATCAGTAAGGCTCACTCACCAGATTGTTTGCTGCCAGTTTTGACATCTATGCCTCCTCCTTTGAGTGTGCATATGGGAACGCAGTACCTTAAGCAGTATTCCTTTGTGTAAAAGCCACTCGTCCATGGCATAGACTCAGTATTGGTGTGCAATTCGGAAAATACAAATGATATTTAATTAAACACACTTTTTGAGCAGTCGGGACCATGCGCCCTGGGTTTCCTTTAGTTACTTTGCTTACGGACATTGTTGGGTTGTCTGTGTGCGTGCTTACTTTTCGAAATGTGTCCGTTTCAAAAGAATGCTTTACAGACATTTAAAATCGATATCAAATGCTGAGTAGAGTTCCCAGCCTGTCGACAGTTTCATTTGGTAAAAGGGAGAGTTGGGAACGTGGTTTGCTGACTACCTGTTGTTGGAAATAGTCTGCCATCTGCTGGATGCTTGATCTATGGCATTTTTGTCTTCCGTCTGTGAACCTACACTTAAAGGCGCAGAACTCCGTTTTTACAAGTACTGTGTAGACGTATTTAGCTGTCAGAATAGCATTTTGTTTTATTCAGTTACTAATCTACTTCGAATATTAACAGTTTCGCCTGCATATTATAATTGGCTGTGTAGCGTACTGAATTTTAACCTTATGCCTTAAACCAAATTACCAGAAGAGCATCTCTGCTAAGCAAGGCTGATGAACTGACTACAGTAAAATGCCTAGGAAAAGATCCAGCAGCAGTTTTCCCTATGAGTTTCATTTCGCATGAAAGATGCTTTGAGAGTCACTCCAAAAAAGCAAGTTGAGAAAGAACCAGATACAGAATCTCATTACTCCAACAAGAATGAATTTCATAGGATGAGGCAGTGGAAATAGTAATGAGAAATAAACCCCGAATTTTGAAATATTCGGTGCATACAATTCTAATTATTTACCTCTCTCAGCTAATACTTGTCTCTGGTAGCCAATCACAAACCTTTCTTGGACGGCAATTGAAGTAGTACTACACCGAATTGTTTTAGTATGAAAAAAAAACTTTAAAACGACGAATGGTCCTGCAGCACCTGTTTTTAGTATGCGTCTCATGAATCAATCTAGACCCAGAAGGCTGATTACAAGAATAAGGTCAGTTGTGATAGATTTGAAAGATACTACCTGCTCTTTGCTCACTGTTCCTTGTAACCATAGGTCATGGGGGTGTTATTGCCCCCACTTTGAGATGGTTTCTATTGTATTCAAGGTTTACCGTGTGGGTTCAATGGCTCTCAGCACCTTGCTATAAAAATTATTCCAGCCCCAAAGCTTGTAACGGACCGGGCTGTTATCCTGGATATTGATCTGCAAGTGGCTCGAAAATGGAAGTTTTGGATTTGGCCAGCCACATACAGAAAGACAAAAGGGTAAAGAGAAGCGAAGATATCATCAGCCGGCTGGAAGCCTCTCTCAGCTCTTTAATGACATCAGAACCTTTCGTAAACCTCCATAGGTCATCCAAATTTTGCAGGAGTCGTCTGAGGGAAGATACTGAAGCTCAAGAACGAGTCAGACGCAAACATCCAGATCAGTGTGGTTTGTTTAAGGAAAGCATGATTGCTCCACTTGCGGGAAGAAATCGAAAAGCAGCCATGTTAGTTAGTGATTGTTAGCAGCAGCAAGATTACTGATGCTGCTTCAATTAAATCACATTCAGGAGTTCATTGACTCAGGAGTGGAAAAGCAAGAAAACACAGAGCAATCATTCAGGTTGACCTTGAATTTTACCCAGACTAGAATTTTAAGGCACTTTCCAGTTTAGTTGACAAATTTCCAACACAATATCTTGAAACTACTACCCAGAAGTGTATTCTGGAGTCTCCCGTGATATTTGATGAGGTGAGAAATCTTCAATTAAATAACTTACACTATAGTAGATAACTAATGTAATAAAATTACGAAACTACCTCGCTGTTGGAGGAAATCTGTGTTTTTCCTTCCCTTATTCAAAGTATGCCCTGTATTCCAAAGCACTAAAGATAACAGGAAGGTTATTTTAAAAAATATCTTATTTGGTATTCTATGATCACACTTTTTAAGGACACATTAGAATATGAAAGACTCCAGCTGAGGGTGCAGCTTGCACACACACAATTAAGGGTCGCTTCAGTGTGACCGTGCGATGCTCCCTCTTTAGTGTGCAATAAAATAAGGAAGTCAATTTCCTGAGCTAACATAGTGATAGAAATGTAGCCGTGTTAGTCTGGTGTAGCTGAAACAAAATACAGTTCTATGTAGCACTTTAAAGACTAACAAGATGGTTTATTAGATGATGAGCTTGGGCCAGACCCACTTCCTCAGATAGCTTCCCCAATTATCACCTCTAATACTATTAACTCACAGACATCTCCCCTTCCCCACCTCTAATATCAACTCACAGGCATTTACCTTCCTTTCCCCCCCCCCAACCCCCTTCTGTTCTGAAATGTGATTTGTCCTTTTCATATGTGTTCATTTTTTTTTAATTGTATCCTTTGGTATATATGGTTGTGACTATTTTCTTCCACTATTTGATCTGAGGAAGTGGGTCTGGCCCACGAAAGCTCATCATCTAATAAACCATCTTGTTAGTCTTTAAAGTGCTACATAGTCCTGTATTTTGTTCCTGAGCTAACAGTGTGTGTTGTCTGTTCTTGTAAACCTGCAATGTGCTCATTTTCACTACAAGACCGAAGATGTGTTAGGAGAGCATGACTCAGATCTGGCGACTCTATAGGAAGCCTTTCGGAGCATGGGGGACGAAATACAGATTTTAATGCTCCACATGGCCAGGCGTGCCTTTTTAGGGATCCTGGAGTTTGAACAATCGTCATTTTAAATGGTTGTTGGATGTTCTAGTCTGTATGACGCGGCTTCCCCTTCAATTTAGAACGACAACTTAGAGCTCTAATCGGCTGGGTCTGAGATGATTTTTCTCGTTAGGCCGTCGCCTAAATGGGCCTTCTCCCTGTCTTTTTTTAAGGTGTTGCGCCACCTCTGTAGAATCAGGGAATCTCATGGGCCACACTGAACGTTCATAATTCATTCCCAGAACTAATTTAAAAGCACCTTCTCATTCAAGAATTAAACAATCCTCCGATATTAAAACAATGCAAAATATGGTCCTAAAATAGTCCCCGTCAGAATTGGTGTGTAGGCACAGACACCACTAGATCGATTTTGTAAGTAGGTCTATGACTTCCATAACTGCAAAGCACCCTTTTTGAGCAATGGCTCTCTGTTTTCATAGAACTAAGACTAGAAACCTGGGCTTTTATATATATATATATATATATATATATATATATATATATATATATATATATACACACCCCACCCACGGGACGTATTTGTAATAAATATAGGATGACTTATGATGTTCTTGTCTCTTTGATACAAGTATCCATCGAGAAAACAACAGTGGCTCTGGGATTTTAAAATGAGGCAATGATCACGTTTCTCGAGTCTACAAAGCTCAGCCAAAATTGTTAATTGTTTAATCAAACATTTCAGATAAGGCGATGTGGTTTGCACCTGAGAATGTGAATAGGAGCGTTCCTGAGCTGGTTTTACTGTGGTATTTCCTCCCCCGTCACTCTAGCATTTATTTTACCTATTGGCTGGGCAAAACCACTGAACACAGGGAAATCGTGAAGATGGGCAGGGATAGCAACTATTGTGGCCCTATGCAATTACAAGAGATTGTAAGAAAACCTCAGTCTGTGTCTAGGAAGAAAGGACTCAGTTTTCCATCAGTACAATCCTCGAGTTAGCAGGGATTTTATACAGAGAGTGACCAGGCTCCTTCTTAATGCGCCTTTCCTCCCGAAAATCTGGTCGCTTTGCTGGTCTCTTCGTTAAGATGCCCCCTCCCACCCAGTGGGGGCTCCTCAAGGAGGCTTGAATTATTGGGGAAATGGAAGAAAGGGGGAGCCTGATGTAATATGGAGCATTGCAAACAGTAAAATGGCTGATCCGTGTCTCATTTAGCTACCGATGCTCAGATCCGCTGCCGTTTCGCTTCCCCCAGCTCCCGATCGCCTTTGCATTGCCTGGTTGATTTGTCAGGGCACCGCTGTACTACACCAAGACAGAAGCCAGGACCGCCGCGCCACGGAGCTAGCATTGCACAGCATCTGCGGGCAGCAGGCTCTCCCAGTTACGTTTAATTGATTAATTGGAGAGCTAAATGGATCTCTATTCAACAGCTCCTAGCTGAGCGTGGAGCCTTTCATTTGCCGAGTCTGCCTGTCCAGCTGGACCAGAAGGGCTCGCATATGGTCCCAGGCTATGTGCAGCAAGCCAGGCTTATGTAATGTATGGAAAGAGCAGAAAAGGAACCATTTTAAACTTGGACCATCCGTGCGGGAGGCCGCCTTTGAGCCCCCAAGTCATCGCCAGAGGAGCTCTTTAGATGGGCGCGTTCTCCCCGAACGTGTCCCGCAGCCCCCGGGGGGCAAAGCGCTGCACACCACCCCCTCCCACCGCCCCATTCCCAGTGCGCACGCGTCCCCGCTCCCCTCCCACGCTCCCCCAAACACAGGAGGACAAGGGTCCCGGAGATCTCACGCCTCCCCCCACGGTTATTTGAATGACACGAGAGATTCATTACTCACAAGCGTTGGTGACGGCGAAGCTGTTGGCTACCTCCAGGTTGTCGATGTGGGGCGTCAGCCTAAACTCCGAAGTGGAGAATTGAACCATCCCTACCCGAAAGGCACTGTATTCCTGATCGGCACCCCTCGGAAACAACCCCCCTGCAGGGAAACAGACACGCACACAACAGAACAAGAGAACAGATCAGTGCTGCAAAGCGGGAGGCTTCAGGCATCACTCTGGGGCATGGCAGCGCTTGGGAGCCACTTATTGACGCTGTCAGGGAGACGGGCAGCATAAAGGCACGCTCGCTCTGTGGCGGGGGAGCTGCTCGAGTCAGCTGTAGCTGAGGGGCATGGCATTTTGTCAGGAGCGGCTGCTTCTGCATCACACCAGAGAGCTCCGAGTCCCTGAGCCTCTTAATAACGTGCAGAGCTTGCTAGCGCCGGCAAACCTCCATCGGACCAGCTTGCCTTTCCGTTTAAGACAAAGGGGAGCTTAGCCATCATTCCCCAAGGGAGGAGGGTGACAGAAAAATCGCACACGGACGTGTGTGTATAACGCAGAGCACCCGGGGCTTGACATGCCATGCACACTCGAACGCAAAACCAGCTGTGAATGAACGAATCAATCACCCCATCCAAATGGAAACTCAATTAGAAAAAATAAAATCCGCCCACGCAGAGGCACCTACCTATTTGTATGCTGTTAGAAGAGACGCCCCAAATCAGTCCCCAAAACACAGGAGCCAGGAAGACAGCAATATGCATAATCTTTTGCATTTCCATGAAAAGTAGAGCATCCACACAGCCACAAAGGATCCCTTTCCCCCTCCTCTCCCTTCTTTGTCCGCGCTCGCCAGCGAATTAGATCCTCTGCAATGATGGGCGAGGGACCAGAGCACCCAAAGAAATGAAAATAAACCCGAAGCGGGAGAAGCCCTCTGCACAAGGGGCTGCTGCTCTGGTCCTTGTCCCGGCTCCAGAAGTAAGGCGGCTGCTTGAACGCTGCCGTGGTCCCAGCACATGCACTCACACTCTCTCACCCCCTCGCTCTAGCTCACAGGCTGAGGAACAGGGAAGAACCTGGCGCGCGTGCGCGAGCAGCGGAGCGCGCGGGGCCGCGCACCCACCCCCACGTTCTCTCTCCCTGCCCCCGGCCCTGGAGCGCTGCTCGCCCGCCCGCCTCAGCATCTGGGCTGCTGCAGCTGCGACTGCTTCCCGCTCCTCGCCAGCACCGCCGCCGCCGGGACAGCGCTTACCAGGCGGCTAGCGCCTTTGCGCACCGCGGACAGCGCCGCAGCAAGAGCCACCAAGCAGCCGCAGACCTGCCCGCCGCCGACCCCCGGCGCTTCCGCGAGCTCCCGACCGGCTCGCTCGGGGGCAGGGCCAGGCTCGCTGGCTTAGCCGCCCAGTTATGCTGGGCAAAGGCCTCCCTTATGGGTCAATGGCTGGGTCAAGGAGGGGATGGCGTGTGCTCAGCGCAGGGCCTCCCTTCCCCCCACCTGAGAGCCTCGCACGGGCTTGGCGGCGGCAGGGGGAACTGCAGCAGCGCGGCTCTCCTGCGTGCTCCATGCTGGGCGGCGTCCGGCCGGCAGCCACAGCCCTGGCACGCTGGCTGGCCCATTGCCCTCGGGGTGGAGTCGAAAGGGGCGCGAAGCGGCCGCGCGTGCGGCTCTGGGACCGGCGGTCGGGCTCTGCCGCTCTTGGCGCGCCCCGGGGCAGGGCTCGCCTGGTCTGCGGCAGAGGCGGGGCTGGGCCCTAAGCGGCTCCGGTCCGCGCAGTAGGTGGGGATCCGTCAAACTTTGGGCAGCGAGAGAAAGGAAAGGTCATTGGCTTCCACGCATGATTCGTTTTGGTTATTCACTTAGGCTCTCAAGAGAAGCTTAAGGGTGTTGGGTGCCTAATAGCGCTGGAGCCGAATCCCCTTAGGTTGCTTGGAAAACCCTAAGCCTTCACTCAAACCTCCTGGACAACGTTATCAAACCTGGATGCCAATAACTGGGCACTTCACTCCAAATGTCCGCACTTGAATGAGTGTCCTGATTTAAAATCCCAGATGCTGAGCTCCTACCTCAGCCTGTAAATTAAAACATGGATTTGGGTGCTTAACTTTGGACTGTTTTTTGGAAGGTATGAATAATAATTTTAAAAAGTGAGATAAACCTCCACAAACATCTTTCTACATAACAATAGGAAAGATAAGATTGAAAGCAGAGGTTAAAAATAAAGAATTTTATTTGAGTTAGCTTGTTTTTTATTCTATCCTCATGCAGATCTCACCTGAATGAATGTTGGCTTTGTCTCCAGCTCCTGTAGCTGGAAAACCTGTTTTTAATGGTCACACTAATACAGTTAAGTGGCTAATGAAGTGTTTTTATTTATAAATGCTTATCAAATTCTCAAATAACCAAATTTAACGAGCTTCCACATTTGTTTTCCAGAATTCACACTTTACCACCGATAGATAAATTTACAGTGAACTATAAGTGAACACATTTCAGTTTGCCATAAGCGGCCCTGAAATGTATCTTAATACATTTTAATACATTGTAATACAAAATACAATATTTTAATACATCCTTCCCAAAAAAATTGCCAATGAATGGTGAATAGTGAATGCATTTTTAGTGCACAGTTCATATCACAAACAATAAGGGTATTGGCAATTGTCCCATCTTTAGAAAAAATACCCTTTCTGGAAAGAAAAACTGATGTTTTCCTGTTGATTTTTCTATTAGGTTCTGTTATTCTCTCCTTTCTGTAGAAGAATCAATGTAGCCTTGTAATTTTTGTAGGTAATAAGTTATTTAATTATAATTAATGTATATTATTGCATAAGGTTTGGATTAAATTTAAACACAAGATGTAGACCTCAGACAGGCCAGGCGGCTTTGTTAACTTAGCTCCAGCTCTGTTTGATGTTAGCATGTTCTGATGTTAAAGTGAAGGGATGGAATATTTTACTACATAGTGATGTTAATATTAGGTAAGGACTTGTAATAGATAGAAAGAAGTTTAATGTTGAAAGACTTTGTAACTTTGTTAAAGTGACTAGAAGTACCCTTTGTTCTGTGCTGCAATTGTGTTGTAAATGTATTGTTTGTGTGAATGAGAGAGAGAATGTTTTAGGAAAGAGAAGTGTGAAGGCTACTGAATGCCCAAATGGTCAGGGAGGGGCTGGACACTCAGAAGCATGCAGACTGAACTGAAGCAGATTGATGAACCCTGAAGTTAGTGGCAAGCACCCCTTGATAGGGATACTGATATCAGATGACCGCGAGAACAACCTCCAGATAAACATATGTCACAGAAAAACTGATTGTGATGCTGAATAACTGATTAAGGCCTCACAAGGCAAAATGCATAAACTCATATGGAAGAAAAATCTTATAAAGGATGGGGTGTCTTGTATGGTTCTTTGGGTTCTGTCCTGCTACGACCATAGAGGATCAGTTTGGACTGACAAGAACCCAGCTCCTTCCCTGTACTCAATTTATCTCATCAATAAATTGGGTTGAGCAACAGACTGGTAACTATTCCATCAGCAGGACGTGTTTGTATGTGTGTGTGTAAATGCATATGCTACTTTGTTATATTATCAGTAAATGTGGTATGTTGTCTTGCCCCCCTGAAAATGGTTCCGTGTGCTTCTTTTAAGCATAACATCAGGGCCTGCAGCCTCCAAACTAGCAGTTGCCAGAGATCAGGATCAATTGAAAAAGCTTTCCATGCCACATAGTTTTTGAGAAGTGCAACATCATTGCAACCATTCTATCAGGGAATTCCTTTGGAAACTCTGGGGAAAAGGAGGGTGTTCTTTACATGATGGATAGTCTCAATACAAAAAGAAATAAAGTGTACAACTACATTACGTAGTGGTTAGGTGCCCAGTTTTGGAGGAGGGAGGAGAGGGAAGGGAGTCATACAAATTTTACACAGTCACACAATCCCACTCTGGTCCCTGCCTAATCTCTATTTGGGATACTCTGCTCGGTGCTCATATCATGTTGTTACATGAAAGGGCACTACAGAGCTCTGGGAAGGGGGTAGTAAGCTTCACTGAAATGACTGGCCCCACTGCACTTCACTTCACATGGTCCAGGGAAAATGTGCATATAAAAAATTCCTTCGAGTATATATTTGGAGGACAATCAAACCCACAGTCATTATGTCTGGTAATATGTGTCAAATGCCATACTACATTTAACTTTAGCACAGTTATGTGCAGTCTATCTCTCCAATCTCAGGAACTAAGAACTCTACTCTAAAAATTCACTGACACACAAATTTGGCATGTCTTAATTTGAGAGTGATATTTCAACATTTAAACAAGCAAACAAAATCCTATTTGTGTATTTGAATTGGAGAGTACACAAGAAAACAAACAATAACAAAAAAGTCTGAAACTATTTTGTGCTTGGATAAAAGTGAAATTTAGAATAAATCCAGCATGCAGATTTTTTGCCTTTACAGTTTGGAAAATATCTAAACTAGCCAATACATATAAGTAGAAAAATATCTATTCATGTACACATATATTTCTTTGCAAGAAATGTCATAAGTATAATTCATGATGGCATGTTTTATCCTGTAGCTAGTAAAATGTTATTTTTATTACTTACATCCAAGTAACAATTAGGGAACTAAAACAAGCTCTGTCCCATTGTATTAAGCACTGTACATTTATATAATAAAAGAGATTACCCCAAGGAGATTACAATTGAAGGCCTTGATCCTGTGTTGTAAGGGCTAAGCAGTCCACCTGCAAGCTATGTAAAATGAAAGCCTAAAAGACAAGTAATAATAAGTGAGTGAAACAAAGAAGTGGCAAGGGTTAAAGAGTGAAGATTAGTAAAAAAAAATAATGGATATTTAGCATAGACTAGCTATGTGCATGGTTTTCAGGTATAACAACACAGTAGCAAAAGTCTGATTGTGCTATTATAGAATTAAGTAATCAGTTTTTGTTTTTATTTCACTAGGTAGCCAACTGCAGAAAAAATATACAAGCCATTTGGTACCGTTCTCTTGTCAGCTGCACTCTGGCAAGCCCACTGACTGCAATTGAAGTGAAATAGTTCAAATAAGAGGATAATATATACATCCCAGAGAAACTGCGAAAAGGTAATTACATCAGAAGTTAAAAAGAGAAGTAGAAAGTTATGCTGACAATAAAATAAGGCATTCTGCATCTCTTCATTCTTTTTTTCTATAGTCATTATTTCAGTGAAGAGATGTTGACAGGCAAGGGAGAGAAAAAATAGTTGATAATAAATTATGCTAACACAGTAAGAATAAAATTGCCATGCTAATTAATATTTTATAAAAAACCCACATAATACAGGCCTGTATGCAGGAATTTCTGTGTGTGGGGGGATGTAATCCATTGGAGGGGCTGGTGGCTGCCCCACCCCTGGTGCCCAGGCCAGCCAAGGCCCTGCTCCTGTGGGGCGAGGGTATCAGCCCTTGCCTTCTCCTGGCTGGCCAGAGCACCAGGGAGGGAGGCTGGGACAACGCGCCTCTTTTCCCTTACCCCAGCTGACTGGAACAGAGGGGGAGGGAGGTTAGGGCAATGTACTCCCACAGCCTCATGCTTACTTGGAGGATAATAAGGGTGCATTTGTACCCTTCACACTCCCCCTGAGTACAGGCCTGTAATATGTCTGAAATTCATGTTCAATTATCTTTGCACAAAAATGGACATGATTCTAGTGAGAAGTCAGGTTTTTAGTGGGGTCCTGCAGGAATTGGTTCTTGGCCCAATGCTGCTTAATATTTTTGTTAACAACCCAGAAGAAAATTTAAAATAATCATATATAACATTTGCAGATAACATAAAGATTGGAGAAAGTCATGAATAAAGAAGAGGGCAGGTCAATGATACAGAGCAATCCAGATTGCATAGTAAATTGGGGGCAAGCAAACTTTGTGCATTTCAGTACAGGTAATGTAAAGTCATACATCTAGGGACAAAGCATATAGACCATAATTATAGTATGTAGATCTCTATCTTGGGAAGCAGTAACCGAAAAAGACTAGGGAGGGAAGTGACAGGATGGACTAGGCCCCAAGGCTCCTTGCTGTGGTTTTGTGGCCTTGCCACACCTTGCCCCAGAAAAGAGCTGTAGAGAAGTCTTCTAGGCTCCCTGGATTTGCTGTTTGAGAAGCAGCCAGTCAGGACCCAGCAAGCTAATATAAAGAGCTGCTGGATCAGAGCCAGGTTGTTCCTTGCTGGAGCTAAAGAAGTGTGGCTGGCAGAGCTGCAGAACCCCAGATAGGGTGATGCTGCTAGGAACTGGAGAGAATGAGAAGGAGCCTGAGTTGGGTGCTGGAACTCTGTTTTATCCAGTTCTGGTGTCCACTATTCAAGAAGAGTGTTGAAAAATTGGAGCAGGCTCAGAGAAGACCCATGAGAAAAATGCTTTATATTGAAAGATTCAAGAAGCTCCAACTATTCAACTTACCAAAGAAAAGATGAAGAAGTGATGCAATGTATAAGCACTTGACATGGGGAACTTTGATGCAGAGGTGACTTCGGTCTAGGAGATGGGTTGGCAAGGTATGGCTCATGGGCTGAATCTGGCCGATGGCCTGTCACTCTGAGACCCCAAGGTAGGCTCTCTGACTGCTGCAGCCTGAGACCTCTCAAAATGGCTGGCAACTCCCTCTAGGAAACCAACCAATGGGAGAGGCAATGGTTGGACTGGAGGTGTATGAAGTCTCCCCAGCCAGGGAAGTGTGGTGAGTAGTGGCACATGGAGGGAGCTTAGCCATTTTGAGCAGCCTGCGCCTGGAGCAGGCAGGAAGCCTGCCTCAGGGTCCCCATTGGGGTTGCTGGCCGGGAGCTGTCTAAGGTAAGCATCTCCAGGCCAGAGCCTTCCTCTGAATCCCCAGCACTTTCTGCTCCCCTGCTCCCTGCTCCAAGTCACTACCCAAACCCACTACACTACTCACCATAGGTCACAATTTCCTTCCAGACCATGTACTCTCTCCTACTGTCAACAAACATTGCCAGACTGAATTTCTCCTTTAGAATATTGGTAGAGAAAGAAATTGCATCATGAAGCTTTAGAATGGCTATTACAAATAATGGAAAATAATAAGCAAATATCCAATAAGGTCATTTAACATAATTTGCTGCATTTTTGGAGTAGTTTAGTTATAAAAATAATGTTGAAGCTTCTAGTGCATTGTGATTTAGTATATCAATACATGTTATTTGCATCCATCTGAGACACATTTTTCCATTATTTTGAGGATAAAGCCACTCAGATTCAGGCTGAGCTGTCTATGTGTATGATAACAAAGCCATCTCTGGTGCAAACAAATACAGTTTTTACTGCTTAAGTTTTGGCCAATCACACATGCTAGGAGGTACTGAAGTGTACAATCTGCAAATTATTCTGGGGAAATGCCATGCGCGTGGAGGCAGCATTTGAAAGGGGCAGCCCGGGAGCCCCAGGTCAGCTGGGGACTCCCAGCTGATCCTGGGCTCCCCATGGCAGTGGAACCCAGGGTCAGCTGGGCACTCCAGCTGATCCTGGGCTCCATGTTGCACTGCCTCTTTGATGTTCCACCATGGCGCTTCAAAGGGACAGCACTGCATGGAGCCCGGGGTCAGCTGGGGACTCTAGCTGATCCTGGGGTCCATGCAGAGCTGCCCTGTTGAAATTCTGCGGCAGCGTTTCAAAGGGGAGGCTCACACAATTAAAAAATTTTCAATTGCTTGACAGCCCTACTTATTACCAATATAGACAAGAGCAGTGACCACAACAAAATTGGTTTTCAGGAATAAGCTGGACTTTCTTCACTGATTGCATAAGTGAAAGTGCTCATACATCCATAATGATTTTGAACAGTGGCAGATCCATAAACTGTATATGGGGATGATATATAGGGCTAACATGTATCATGGACAATGTCATCTGTGTACATGCTTGCTCCATACTTACACTCCACATGGTTGTGGATAGAAGCATGAACAGCAAAATGTATCTAATATCTTATCATTGGCTGAGCAAAAATATTCAAGCAAATCTTACTTGTACAAAATGTGCCATGAAATGATTAAAGTCTATACAGTGTAGACTGGACCTTGGATTTAAGGTATTGTGGACAAGAACCAAACATAAAGAATGTGAATGTTGTACCTATCTTTATAAAAATGCTTTATATTGAAAGATTCAAGAAGCTCCAACTATTCAACTTACCAAAGAAAAGATGAAGAAGTGATGCAATGTATAAGCACTTGACATGGGGAACTTTGATACAGAGGTGACTTCGGTCTAGGAGATGGTTGTGGTGTGGAGAGGGCTGATAAAGAAAAGTTATTTATTAGTTCCCATAATAGAAGAACTAGAGGACACCAAATGAAATTAATGGGTAGCAGGTTTAAAACTAATAAAAGGAAGTTCTTCTTCACACAGCGTGTTGTCAACCTGTGGAACTCCTTGCCAGAGGAGGCAGTGAAGGCTAGGACTATAATAGAGTTTAAAGAGAAGCTGGATAAATTCATGGAGGTTAGGTCCATAAAAGGCTATTAGCCAGGGGATAAAATGGTGTCCTTGGCCTCTGTTTGTCAGAGGCTGGAGAGGGATGGCAGGAGACAAATCGCTTGATCATTGTCTTCGGTCAACCCTCTCTGGGGTACCTGGTGCTGGCCACTGTCGGTAGACAGGATACTGGGCTAGATGGACCTTTGGTCTGACCCAGTACGGCCGTTCTTATGTTCTTATGTACTTATCTTAAAAGGTGGCATGATTCAGTTGATCCTGTTTGAATCCGAATTGATGGTTCTGCAGAGTTTGGACATTTAAAACCCGGTGCTTAGACAGACTGAGAGAGAATGTCAGTCATGTGACTGTTTTTCAAAAAATATATCTACACACATGCAATGTAGATTTATATAATGAATGCTAAAATATTATAAATAATGATAATATAGTATTGATCCATACTGTAATTTGTGATATGAGCCCTCTGAGGATTTAGAATAGTAACCAAAGATTCCTGAACAGTGGCAAGACTAGTGAATTCTGAAGTCTTACATCAAACACTTTAATCCAATTAAGACAACTTTTTATAATATTCCTCAGTATAGTAGTGAATCTGTCTTATTACTCTTAAAGCAATATGCTCTCAAAATAGTATTTTTTTTTAATTTCCTTGACCTATTATAATATTTCAGGACCTCTATAGTCCAGTATCTGCCCTGATTGTTTGGCAGGCTTCCTGTTTCTGGTGAAACTATTTTTTCATTTTTCATTTTTGCTGCTAGTTTGAGTGTCTTTGTCTAGTTGGCAACCTTTTGTTTACAAGAAATGGTGAGAATTGCAGCCTATGATGTAGATAGCTTGCACAATCTCATGTGACTGAATAGTTCAATATAAGATTTGCATTATCTTTGGCAGTTTTTTCAGATGAATGTATCTTGATTGTGAGCTGCTTGCTTCTTATGGACTCTTTTCACTGCTAGCTCTAGGAACCAGCTGTTGTCATGGTCTTTGATACCCTGATGGAGATGATGGCACCACTAATTACAATCACTTGCCAAGATTTTCCATTGGTCAGGATCATCTTGTTTGCATGTGTCTTTATTGTGAAACTTGGGATGGCCTGTTGTTCTTATAACCTCTAATAAATAGCTCCCTGTATAACATGTCCTTGGGTATGCATCCATCTTCCAACCTACTCAGATGGTGCAGCCAGCACAGTCGACTTTGTTTGAGCACAGCTGACACTCTTAATAAATTTGCCCTTTGAAGAACCTCTGTGTTGGTGATTTTATCTTGCCAGTTGGTGTTGAGTAGGTGGAAACAGTTTAACGTTTTCACCTGATGAGCATAAGTTGTCCATGTTTCCCTACCATACATGAGAGTGCTGAGGATGTAAGCTCGGTACACTAGCATTTTGGTCTTGATGCTAAGCTTTGAGTTGCTTCATGCTTAGTTAATCTGCTGAAGGTAGTGTCAGCCTTTCTAATGTGAACATTTAGTTTTTCATTCAGTGAGAGGTTGGTGGTCATTGTAGAACCTAAACAGCAAAACTTCTGGACTACTTCTAGCTTGTTTGCATTTAAGGAACCCCCTGTCCTAATACAACACAACTGTTTTCTTGATTCTGAAGGGGACAGCAAAATGTTTGATAGGCATTTGAAAGACAGTCCATGAGTTCTTGTAGTAGATCTTCATTGTGGGCCATGAGGGCAACATCATCAGCTCTTTGACATAAGTCGGAACATAAGTTGAAGAGTTTACCATCTGATCTTGTGTGGAGATACATTCCATCCTTAATGCCTTAAATGTACAGTTAAAGAGTACTAAGAGGATTCCAAAGAGTGCAGGAGCAAGAACATATCTTTGCTTTACTCTGCTTTTCATTTCAAAGCTTTCCAAAGTGGACCTATCAAATGAGTAAATTTCACTTATTGTTGCTGCCAGTGACATCCACACTGGACAGATTGATTATCAGCCCCAGGCAAACAGGAGAAGGGTCCAGTTTTGAAATGGAACCCCAAAAACCAGACAGATGGAAAATCTCCCCTGCACTGGCAACTCCTGCAGTATAGCTGGTTCCAAATGTATCGACTCCTGTCCTTTCTTTTGTCTAAACCAATGAAGTCAAGAGATGATGCTGACACATAGTAAAACAGCACCTCAATATACACTGCTCAGGTTCCTGCAGCCACACAACATGGAGAGCACACTCCATCCTTACTGGCAACATGGACACAACATGGAAGGTGACAGTTATGGGTTCTAAGTTCTTACTTGATTGGCATAGAGGAGGGTGACACAGGTCACCTTTGATGGAGGAATCATTGCATTTCATTGGTCAGTCACCACCTGCCACAAAGCTAGGTAGACCCAAGTCTAATGTCTGGTAAACAACAGCTATGAGGAACAAGGTTTAAATTCACAGGTAATGAGGTACATTTACCCAACACATTCAAGCCTCACTTAGCAAAACAGAGTGAAGCCATATATACCTTCCTCATCTGGCCTGTATGCATCTGGACTTCACTTTAGCTGGATCTGGCTGAATTTCTTTCAGATAAATAAGTGGAATTTTTTACTCAGGGAGATAAATGTAGTTGAGGCAAATCACAAGCATGCGTAGCACCCTGATGAGTTCTGCTGAATATGACTTTGCTAATGGTACAGAGGAATAAAATAATGATGTGGCCTCACTGCCCCAGCATAGGAGCTGAACAGTTGTCTGTGCTACAATTGTTCTGATTTGGAATGAAATTTTCACCACTAGCCCTCCTAAATGATTCATTTAGTATTTTGAGTCACTGGTCATCTGTAAACCAGTGCCTTATGAAAACAATGCAAGGCTTCCAGTTGCATAGATGTGAGTGTGTGATGATTGTGAATAAAATATTTGTTATACTATTCTATTAAACAACTGGCAGAGAAATTAAAAGATTGAGTATTATTATTGTATAATAGGTGAAACATTAAAGCAAGATTTTTACCCTGATAGGACTTTAATCTGGAGCAGTGGTAATTTGTTTACGGGCATGTCAAAAGTGTGAAATTGATACTATCAATTTCCAAAGTATGTGCTGACTCAGAAATTACCATGGTTTTGTTTAGGGAATGGATTATCAGATCTTCAAAGGTACTGAATTATGGCCTACAAAAAGAGTATCCAAGATTGCATTGCTTACATAAACTCAGCCCCCTTCTTCAGTGTTTAGTGAATTTTTGCCTCACATTCCCAACTAACACATTCATGTTTTTCAAGTGCTGCTTAAAAATTATTTTAGTAAATGGCAAATACCAAGATGTGAACATTAATCTTCACAATGCAGGTTCATTAACTGTACTATATAAAACACTTGTTCACATTTTGAAAATGAAAAATGAATTCAATTCATAATTGTATGTCCAATTTTATAATTAAAAATTACAGTAATAGATTCTCCACTTCATGATAGGAAATGACCAAAATGACCAATTAAAACAGACAACTCATAAAAATGCATATATAATCTGATATTGATGTATTTTGGAAGTAGTAGCCAAGTGACAATGATAATTTAAGAAAAGATGCCAAGTACTTTGTTATATCCTGACAAACAATATTTCATACAGCTTTAGTCCTATGCTTTCTATTGTATTAAATGAATAAATAAAAAATATTTATAAGTTCCACAAAATATAGTATTTCCTATTTCTAGAAAGTCTGCAGGTACTCCTAGAATTTTGATCAGGGGAAGAATGTTAGGCCATTTTAGGAATATTACTTAGAGCTTCAGGAAATAATAGAATGTAAGGTTATGTGTAAACACGAAGGACTGATTTTTTTCTCATTGTCACCAGGGGAAATGAGGAGTAACAATGCTGTAAACTTGGTGTAAATGAACAGTGAATCAGAAATTTTGAAGTCAGAGAATGAATATCCTTAACACAATTCATGGCATTGATTATAAGGAAGATAAAGGTGGCTTTTCTCTACCTCTCTGCCCGTAGAACTGTGGTTGTTACTAACTGATCCAAGTCATTATTAATTATTTCTAATATAAGAGTATCTAGAGGCTGCAACTGATATCATGATTTCATTGTGGTAGGCACAATGGTATGGGTCAATAATGATCCCAAACAGCTTATAATCTAAATAGAGAGGACAAAGGATGAGAGAACAGAAGAATTATTCACCTCCTTTTACATTGAGGGGAATTGAGGGAAAGATAGAAGTGACCTGCCCAAAGCAAACAGAAATCTGTGACAGTGCTGGGAACTGAATCCAGATCTCCTGAATTATTGGCCACTGGTATACCCTAAAAACCATCCTTCCTCCCTTATGCTGCTCTAAAGTATACCTGGGGGGCAAACTGGTGTCTGCACGTTTACTACAATTCTGCACAAAGAATAATTCAGGTAGATTCAAATGATGTGGCCCACAATTTTTATCTAGTAAGTAGAAACTATTTCAGCCCTTGAATCATTTAAAAATAAAATGGTTAGAACACTAAAGCGTTTACTATAGAAAACTGTCCTTCATTGACAGGGAGTGACACTATGATGATAATGGAAAAGATTAACTGATAATTTCAGTAAAGCAATTTTTTCTTTTCTGTTGGGAAATGGAAAGTAATTGGAGATCGAATGTTTTCTTGTCTTTAAATACAGAATCTCCTTTCAGCAAAAATGATTTAGTACAATTGTCAATGTTCATCAGACTCTCTGCATGAGTTTTTCTTGCATTAATGGATTCATTTCTAACCATGATTTTTTCCCTGCCAACTTGTTTTCATCAAGACTTTCATGATGGAGATCGGCAAATTCAATGTGAGAAGCTGTCATTTAAAATGCACCATGTCTATTTTATATTGCTCAAAAAAGTAAGGTAAACTGTAATATGGTTCAATATTTTGTAGATGTAAAAAATAAAATCACAAACAAAACCCCCATACCTTCCTAATTTAAAATGCTTTTCTATGGAAATAGCATGGGAGATTTGATAAATAAAGCAATAAAATGTGGTTGAGATATGAGATAATAAAGTGCTTCCAAACTTAGATAAATAGATGGTATTTTCTGTTTAAAATCTCTTAGGATAAATTTTTGCAGGAATCCAAGATCCCAATAGATTTATACACCAGCATTCCTCAATAATAGTCCAAAATTCTGCTATAGCAGTAAATATTATTCCAACTTGGTATTTGGGTCATTACTACAGAACAGCTTTACTATTGTGGGCTTTTTGCAATGAGAGCAGAAAGTTGACAACTTCCCTCTATTTCTATCCGTTCTCTGCTGTCCCTATTTGTTGCCCCTATGGTTATTTTCTTCTCTGTTTTGCTCTGTAATGGTACATCTAGACTGTGGTGCTATTTCAGGATACCAGAGGTATCCCAAAATAGTAATGCCGCATCTTTAAATGCACCCACTATTTCCCGACATAGCAGGAAACGTAACGTAAGGGATTTGTTGGAATAGTGCCTTATTTTGAAATTTGGCACTGTCTACAAAGTGCCAAATTTCAAAATAAGCTCTTTTGACCTAGACTTGGAATAAGCTATGCAATTTGTGTAGTGCAAATTGCATAGCTTATTCCAACAGAAGGATGCTGTCTAGATGCACCCTATCAATAAAATGGGGAAGAGGACTTTAATTATTCTTTCTGTAGCAATAGTGACATCCTCAAATCTTCCAAGACTTTTAAGACCCAAAGAAACCAGAGATTGCTTGGCATAGTTTGAGGGAACAATAGTAACCTCATTTCCCACCTATGTTGAATTAAAGGACACCTTTCCCTGTATTTATGTTTGCTTAAAGACAACCTTCATTTAATAATTTCTTAGGAAATCAGTAGGTCCTAATAAACAGCCAATTAACAAATGTGAAGCACTAATAGATAAGTAACAATATATTGCTTAAATATATTATAATGGATAATGTTTTTCCTATTCATATTTTATTGAATGTACCATTCTCTAATATAGGCCTGATCCTGAAAGAGATCTCTAGGAGGAGACAGACACTTAGTTCTGGATCATCAAAAATATTTAGGTATATAAATACTGTTTGAGGATCTGGACCTCAGAATCCCTCTGCTCTGCAACCTTTGAAATGGCCAAATATCCAACCAGTTCCAAATTCCAATTCAAGCAGGTCTTCGAGAATAAAATAAATGACTATTTTAATCCAAAAAAGCCTGCCTTAGGGTATGTCTACACTACCACCCTACTTCGAGCTAGGGTGGTTAATATAGGCAACCGGAGTTGCAAATGAAGCCCGGCATTTGAATTTCCTGGGCTTCATTTGCGTATTGCCGGGCGCCATTTTTAAATGTCCGCTAGTTCGGACTCCGTGCCCGCGGCTATGCGGCACGAACTAGGTAGTTCGGATTAGGCTTCCTATTCCAAACTACTGGTACACCTCGTTCCATGAGGAGTAATGGTTGTTTGGAATAGGAAGCCTAATCCAAAGTATCTAGTTCATGTAGCCGCGGGCACGGAGTCTGAACTAGCGGACATTTTAAAATGGCGGCACCCGGCAAGATGCAAATGAAGCCGGGAAATTCAAATCCCGGGCTTCATTTGCAACTCTGGTTTCCTACATTAACCACCCTAGTTCGAACTAGGGTGGTAGTGTAGACATACCCTTTGACAGTAAGAAAGAAACATCTACTGTAAACACTTGTTAAACACCGAGAAGGATATTTTAAATTTAGAGGGTAATCGTCAACATCTAATTAGACTTTGAAAATGTAACAATGTGTTTGTCATAATTTGTTTTCAGCAATAATCTTGAGGTTCTAGACAGAGCTAGGAAATATCATGCCTATAGGGGATATTCTTCCAAACAACATATAATTCTATAGTGACGTGTATCTAACGGTGGTGAAATATAGGTACCATTCACACATGAGCACTAAAAATGCCAATATCTTTTCATCTTATTTACTATTCATGTACACTTTAAACATCCAGATCAAGCCTTATTCAGTCACATTCACAGTCTTATTGCTGCCCTCAGCTCCAACCCTGCCAAATGTGTGCTTGTGAGTGTAAGTTTCGATTTTTGCACTATTCATAGTAATACAGTATCCCAAAGTAAATCACTTTCACCACACCTGTGAGTGAATCATAACAAAATGCAAATATGGCAAAAAGCCAATATGATTTCAAGACATCCAGGGAGCACATTGTACTGACAGTTTTCACTTCATCATTCCACTTGCACAAAGTGTCTCACTGCAGAGGCAAGCCTGTGTTGTAGACACTCATTTAAGTTTCCCAGAGATTCCAAAATGACAATTTTGGATTTATTTACCATACCAAAAGTAATCGCCAAGGCTGTCACATGATATCATCACTTTGTGTTAATAAATTCAAGATGATCAATGATTATAGTATTGTCTGATGAAATCAGAAACAAGGCAAAGCTAATGTGCTGAAGATTTACAATGAAATGTGGAGTGGGTATTGGCAGCTGAGAAATATTCATAGATAGATTAGCCTGACCCACTTTCTTTTCCTCTCTGGGTGCATCTACACTGCAGGGCTTAACTCAAAATAAGCTACATAAATTGAGCTACATCAATTGTGTGTCTTATTTTTGAAATAGCTTATTTCAAAATAGGGAGTGTGTACACAGAACTTATTTTGAAATAGAGCACTTTTCCTCTGACTTCCCTTATTCCTCGTACAATGAGCATTACAGGAGTCAGAGTAAGAAGTCCTCCAGCTTGACAGTATTTTGACAGTATTTTGAAACAACTGCCTGCTGTGTAGATGTGGTCTAAGTTATTTCAGAATAGCGCTAGTTATTTTGAAATAGTGTTGCAGTGTAGATGAACCCTAGTTAAACTGCTTAAGACACAGTAGTAAAAATCTTGGTTTGGAAGTGGTTTGATATGGGCAATGTTTTCTAAAAGTTAGGTTATTTATCAGTAAGTCTTTCTTTTTCTTTCAAGAACTGTTTGTATAGATTCCCCCTTGTAGAAAAGTAAGTAGGAGTAACATCCCTTTAGGATAAAAGGAACCTATAACCATTTAGAACTGCTCTCCAAAATTGGACATCTGATTTAGATGCCGATTCTAGAGAGTAATGATGCATAAATGTGTGATTAGTGCTCCAGGCAACAGCCAAACTAATCTCCATGGAAATTACTGTTATGTGTTGTTTTGGACCTGGTGGAATGCATTTTAAGATCTTAAGATATATACTCACATACAAGTTCTTAACATATTCAAATATAAAATTTGATCCACTTGGCTGTTCTCTTAGTAGGTTCTATACTGTAGGGGCATCTTGGAGATGGTTGTATCAGACAGCACAGAGGAGACACAGGGCAACTCCATTCCTATTTTGAACTCCCTGAGGCTCAAGTGAATCTTGGAATGAATATGTTCAGATTTAAAGAAGAATGGAAATCAGTTTTTTTTCTGCTGACAAAGAGTCTAGGTGGGCGAACTTAAAGGAAACTGCAAGTTGAAACTAGCACAGATTTCTCTCTTCAGAACAGATTGCTCCAATATGTAGGTCGTTCAGAACTATCATGTTTCATCTAAATATAAATCTGCTGTTTTCTCAGGAGGAATTGAATGTTTTCCTGTCAATATGAGACTATCTTAAATGTCAAATTTTTTCCTTAACAACTCCTATTGTATTAGTAGCTACAGTTCTCAATCTTAGCTTTTATTGAGCCTGCTATTATTTTATTCTATGTCATTACAGTACTTAATATCTGTATTCCCAAACAGGCAATTAGTTTTGCACTTCTGCATCCTATTCCAGAATGAAGCTGGTAGATGTCATTCTACAAGCAGAATTTTACAACTAGAGGGTGCTGAAGGACCATGATATGATGACATTTGAAACTCTTCATGACCTTCTAACAGTAGGGTAAAAAATAAAATTTAAAAGCCTTATTATCTCAATTATTATTCACTTGGAGAAAGTAGAGAATGATAAAAATATAGGGTACGTCTACACTAGCCCCCTAGTTCGAACTAGGGAGGCTAATGAGGGCGAGAAATTGCAAATGTAGCATGGGATTTAAATATCATTTGCAATTTTGGTCGCCCTCATTAGCCTCCCTAGTTTGAACTAGGGAGCTAGTATAGACGTACCCATAGGGAGTTGTGATAAAAATATTGCTACATTTGATATTCCTTTGCTTGTCAAAGTATAAGGTATCTATTATTTTAAACCTCATCTAGATATTATTCTAAATTTTGTGGTGTTTTGGAGTTGCTACTGCATTTATTCTGTCCATAGGAAGATTTTTTTATGTTTTTAGGAAAGAACAAAACATCTGCCATAATATATATGTTCCTTTTGCTTGTTCTTATGTTAGTTGACTTGAAAAGTATTATGGTGTATTAGTGATTAAATGTTTTGTGGTAAACACAAACACCATCAAGTAGGAAAAGAAGAAGGAACAGAGATTATTTTAACAATAAAATCTGTAATGGAGGTTATACATATAAAATATGGATATTTATTACAGACAAGTTATTTGATTATAAAAGTACTAACAACGTATCTTTCAGAAAACATAAGGACAAATGCAAAGTACTCCACTTAGGAAGAAACAATCCAGTACACACATACACAATGGGAAATGACTGTCTAGGAAAGAGTACCGCAAAAAGGGATGTAGGGATCAGACGGTATGTCTACACTATGGGACAAGGTCAGAGTAAGATATGAAACTTCAGCTGTGTTAATTGCGCACCTGAAGTTGAAGTAGCTCAACTTTTGGTGCTGTCCACATTTCAGGAAGTTGAAGGGAGAACACTCTCCCTTCGACTTTCCTTACTCCTCAAGGAAGCAGGGTTACTGGCATTGACTGGAGAACCCCTCTCAGTTTGAATTAGCTGTCTTAACTAGAGGTGCTAATTCAAACTCTGGAAGATTGACAGCAACAGCTTCGATCTTCTCTGTAGTGTAGACATATCCTATGTACTGAGCTATAAGCTAAATATGAGTCAACAGTGTAACACTGTTGCAACAACAACAACAACAACAACAAAAATCAGGTTTTTTTGGGATGCATTAGCAGGATTGTTTTAATCAAGATGTGAAGAGTAATTCCTCTGCTCTATTCCACATTGATTTGGCCTCATCTGGAGTATTATGTCCATTTTTGGATGCCACATTTCAGGAAAGATGTGGACCAATTGGAAAAGACCAACACATGACCTATGAGGGAAGACTGAAATAATTGGGTTTGTTTAATCTGGAAAAGAGAAGTTTGAGAGGGGAAATAGTAGCAGGTCTAGAATATTTAGAAATATTTACACGGTTGTTACAAGGAAGAGGGTGCAAAATTATTCTCCTTATCCTCTGTGGATAAGACAAGAAGCAATGGATTTAAATTGCAGCAAGAGAGGTTTCGATTGGACAATAGGTAAAACTTCCTATCAACGTGATTAAGCATTGGAATAAGTTGCATAGGGAGACTGTGGAATCCCCAACAATGAATATTTTAATAGCATTTTAGACACACACTTGTTAGAGATGGGCTAAATAGTATGTGGTCCTGCCATAAGTGCAGGGGACTGGACTATATGACTGCTGTAGGTCCCTTTTAGTTCTATGGTTCTATGATAATTTCTGATTCTAGAAGCAATAATCTGCAAATTCCAATGCAAGTAATGTAAAAGCTGAAAATCAAAGAATATATCCATATAATTCACTTCTGTGCTAAATTGGGGGCATAGACCTTGCATCCTGAAAGTACTCCACCTATTTTTACAGATGGGTCGTTGTTTGTTAACACTTGTTTTTGTTTGTGAGTTCTCACTTAAACTCTTGTTAATTTTTTTGGCCTATATGTGCAGATTGGGGATCTGCTGGTTCAGATGCATTTTGAGTTTAAGCGAACAAGGATATATAGCAAGTTACAACATGGAAGTCGTGTTGTTTTTCCTGTTGTCCATCCTGACTGAACCTGTCTCAGATGAACAAGAGGGTTAGCTCTGTGGAAGTTTTATACGCTACTTTTCCTTAAAAGACTGCATTTCAGCTGAGCACTGACTCACCTGGAAAAAATCAGATTTTTTTTTCCTCACAGACCATTTCTATCTATTGAGAGGGACTAGTTAATATGAATTTTGTAAATCCCTCAGTTAGTGAGAAATGCCTTATTTTAATATTTTGATTAACAACTATAACCTAGTTTTCCAAGAGGAAATATTTTCCCGGAGGTCACAGTTCTGTTACTGCATTAGGGCTGAAGCAAAGTCTCATTGTGAACTCCTAGAGAGTGCAACATTGCATGTACCTTCTTTGATTTCTTTAGATAGTAGAAAATGTCACTTTATTGTTAGTTTTACTTTATATCTTAGTTTCACAAAAGACAATGCAACAGTAGGCACCAGAATACTGACTCTTGTATTATATATATATTAAGGTAGTGTACTTTTGTAATCCTAATTGATGTCATGTTACTGGGTCAAAGAATTTAAGGCCAAGAGGAACCACCAAATCATCCAGTCCAATTTCTTGTATAGCACAGGCCATCACTATCACCTGAACACTTAATCCAACAGCCAAAATTAAACTGTAATATTATAGCCCTTACGGGATTAAATTATTAGGAAATTAAGGTCTAGAAAATAAAGAACACCTTCTCATCAGAACTCCAATGTCACCCTCTTGGTATGTTGAGGACTTCAACAAGCAGCAGCATAAGAAATGGATTGGTATGGTCAAACACTTCACGCTGCTCTTTGATCTCTGCACAAGGAGACTTTTTGTATAGGCCTTAGCTTCTGAGTTATTCACAATCAGAAATTGGTCCTTTTATTACGGTTGATAGATTTGGTGTAGTGGCTTATTCTAGAAATAGGAAAGAGAGCCTCTCGCCCCAATTTTTTCTTTGCCTTCAGGTTTTCTCTTGTGCCTGTGGAGAAGGCAACCAAAATTTGGTGCAATATTTACTGTCAACATATTTTCCTCACAATCTTGCTGTGGGTTTGCTTAAAGGATGCAAAATTAATATTTCTAAATGAGCTAATTTTACAAAATTAGTAATTATCTGATCTTTATTTTTCCACATAGACAAGATCAGTTTAGTCAATACTTTCTCCACTTACTTACAAAGTCTAAATAATATTAATTACAATGAAGCTTGTTCTTTAACAGTGCCATCTAAAATTATACAAGAACAAGATTTTCTCTGTCATAAAAGCTGTTAGATACTACATATATTAGAATACTGATCTTATGCTCAACATGCACATCAGTTTCATTATCAGAAATCAGTATATTAATAATAACAGAAAATAATTATTTTGCTTTAATAACGATATGCATTACCCTTCATATATTCTTAAAGCAGGATGTATGCTGTACATTTATATACAACAGTTTGAGCACAGACATTGCAGTGTCATGCTTTCATTCAAAATTAAGATGCCATATTTTCACTACAATCACATGGCATCTTTAATGCAATATATTGCTTTGCAAATGCAAATAATTTCACAGACTGGCTTTCATGATTGGGAAAGGGAATAAAGAAATATTTTTTTCATTTATGTAAAATATAAAATATTTATCATAAATATATGGACCAGTATATGACATTGAAGAACAAGAAACAGAAAGGAAATAATGCTCTTGCATAAAGATCAATTCGCTTTGCTGCTGATGGAATGACAGGCTTAGGAGGAGGTGGCTTCTTGTTATTCTTTGCTTGAGATTTTCCGAGCCCACTATTGACTTCAATGGGCTTTCCATAACAGTCATAATTTGATAATTCAAAATCTCTCGGCAAGCTTCCAACGATGCTAAAATCATTGGATCTCAGATCAGATTTCGAGGTGCAAACTTTTTTGCATCTGGTCTCACCAACCTATGAAATAAAGAGTTTGGGAAATCATGATCTACTCAAATATTTTATTCATAAACATAATGCACCTGTTAAAGAATACAGCAAACAAATATATATGAAATTACTTGTTGATGGAGATGCACCACATAAGCTTAATTTGCAGGAATGGTTGTAATATAGCATACTTAAGGATGATCACTCAATCATATAAACTAATCTAAACATTCATAATTATATAAATTTGCATATACAAGGTGCCTCATGCTGTGGAACTAACTACGCTATATTGCTAGATTATATTTTAAGACTGCAGAGAATATTTGTAAGTGGATTCAGAACTCAAGAAAGTTGTCTGATATTATTTAATGCTTATATTACATTGAGCATTAGGACTGAAAACTGGTAATTCCAGTACTTCTTCCACTAAGCTTGAGCGCAGAAATATTCCTTATACAAGATAACTACTATACCTAAACCCTAAGCCATAGACTCCTCCTTAAAAGGATAAAGAGCATCCTCCTTGTATCAATATTCTTTCTCCCCTCAATAATGACCACAATAAAGGAAATGCAGCACTTTCCCAGATCCACACATGGCATGAGAGGATCTCATCACTGGAAAACTCCCGAGAGACTGAAGGGCAGTCTTTCTTCCAGCTGCCTGTTCTTCCAATACTCCTGGAAATCATGTGACTGCGGAAAGGGATTTAAAATTCAGCTGAGTCTGACTATATCCCTGACTTGCCTTCAATCCTGGCACATAGAAAGGAAATTTAAAAATACATTGATATTTAATGTAATTCAAGGACTAAGGTTTTGAAAAACAGTTACGTGGGTCTCCTGACCTGGTCTACAGGAAGTTTGTATTTGAGCTGTTATAAACACCAGAAGAGATTAAATCACCACACAGTGCAGACATCCTGAAGAGATTTGGAGACCACTCCCAGGCATTAATGGAAGTTGAATACCTTAACTTTCTTGTATATCTTTGAAAACCTCTCCCAATGACTGTTTAGAATATTCAGAGAAACTGTCAAAAATAAAAAAAGTATACTGGTTTAACAGGTAATTTCAGGAGTGGAAAGGACATCAGGACTTTTGGATTAACTGAAAAAAATATTTTGGAGTTTATAGTTTATCCCTCTTTGAAAACTGACAAGTGATACTGCTTAAAATAAATTATAGCATCACAACAGAACATCATACTACTCCTGCTCACTTCTTTATTTTCCTTTTGCTAATCACAATGGTTTTGAGGGAGATAGTGAGCAAATGTTCCATTTTGGCCCTGGAGTTCATCATAGAGTATTACATTTGCCAAACTTAGTTTTGTAGACAAAAAAGGAGGATTTGCAAACAGAATGCACTAATATTGCTATTCTAATTACCCAACAAAAATCAAAGGTTATATTATTTTTAAAAGTATTTTACTTCATAGATAAGGCAAAAATACATTTGGATGCAGCAGCTGCAGCTGCCTGAGCAGGTCCCTATGCGTGAAAGGAGAACTTGATGGATTGGTGACTCAAGTCTGTTTTTAATGTAAATGTTTTTGCTCAAGAATAATGGCACTTTTTTCTTTATCTGTTATAAATTTGTATGTATTTTAGAGTGCCTGACTCATTTTATCATGATTAAACCCACTCAGATTTGATGAATGGATATGCCAGAGACTCCTACTATGAAACATCCATGAGCAACTGAGGCCTGTTTACACAACATCTAACACTTTGTGTGTTCTACCTAAACCAAAGTATTGTTATAAATAAATTACAGGTGCTCTCAAAAATAAAACAAAGCAATAAGATAGATTAAGATGACAAGATTAAAATGTAGTATAATATTTTCAAAATAAATAGTGGGAGTAAAAATGTTATCTATACTCTACTAATGTAGGATTGTTCCTTGTAGTTTACAGTGCATTTTTAATTGTTCTATTAACTCAGGGTGTGTCTAGACTACATGCCTCCGTCGACGGAGGCATGTAGATTAGCCAGATCGGCAGAGGGAAATGAAGCCGCGATTAAAATAATCGCGGCTTCATTTAAATTTAAATGGCTGCCCCGCTCTGCCGATCAGCTGTTTGTCGGTAGATCGGGGCAGTCTGGACGCGACGCGCCGACAAAGAAGCCTTTCTTGATCGGAACAGGTAAACCTGGTTTCACGAGGCATACCTGTGCCGATCAAGAAAGGCTTCTTTGTCAGCGCGTCACATCCAGACTGCCCCGATCTGCCAACAAACAGCTGATCGGCAGAGCGGGGCAGCCATTTAAATTTAAATGAAGCCGTGATTATTTTAATCGCGGCTTCATTTCCCTCTGCCGATCTGGCTAATCTACATGCCTCCGTCGACGGAGACATGTAGTCTAGACGTACCCTCATAGGGCTATGCCAGTCTCCTATTGTTACAACTGCCACTCTCAGTAATATGTTTCCTGATATTCACTCTAAATTTTCCTTTTTGTAATTTCATTATTATTCATTCTCCTAAAGTATGTTTCTTGTATAGGTTGAACCTCCCTGGTTTGGCACCCTTGGAACCAGAGTGGATTCCAAACTAGGGATGTTAAATTTAGTTTAATCAACTCATTGACTAGTTGATGGATTTCCCAACAAGTAGTCGATTATTTGATAAGCAGGGAAGCCACAGTGGGATTAGCTCCAGGAGCTAACCCCACTGCATCTCTGCCCTTTTTAATGTATTAAGAGCCTGGTGACACTTACTGCATTTAAAAGGCTGGTATGCAGCGGGGGGAACCTGGCGGGACCTGGGAATCAGCTTTCCCAACTAACATTGGGTCCCCCTCTGCTGCACTTCTGATTTTTAAATGTATTAAAAACTGAGAGGCTCTTAATACCTTTCAAAGGCTGAAGTGCAGGGGGGTGACCCAGTGCAAGCCAGGCCAGCTGATTTCCGATTTGCGTTGGCAGGCTCTTAATACATTTTAAAGCAGAGGCACAGCATCTGGTACTGGGTACAAGCCAGGAATCATCCAATTCTCAGCTTGCACCCAGTCCCCATTACCCCCCTGCCTCCATTGCCCCCCACAGAGCCAATGCTGGGGGCAACCGGCTTTAAACCTAGCTCCCCCCAGTACTGACTCCTGCTCTCCCCACTTGCTGCCCCTGATAGAGGTGGTAGGGGGTGAACGACTAGTCCAGGGACTAGTCAACTATCCAATAAGCTTTTGCTTATTGGTTGTTGACTAGTCGCTTATATTCCTATCCCGAACAAGGGAATTTCCTAGACCAGGGAAGGTCAGGCATCTGGGCTCTCCTGGGGCTCCCCTCCTGTTGCTGCCCCAGGAGAACCCGGAGGCCTGACCTCCTCTGGCACACTTGCCTGGATCTGCTGTTCCCATCCCACTTGGCTTGCTGCCCCCAGGCCTGCTGATGAGGTTTGGCTCAATGTCCCCAGCCCAGTCATGGGGTTCTGCTCACTGCCCCCAGCCTGCTCATGGGGCGGCATCTGTTCCCGGAGTGCGCATGGTGGCAGCTGCTCCCAGGGCTCCCCATGGGCAGCTGGGTGGCAGCTGTTCCCAGGGCTCTCTACTCCCAGGTCACTGCCCCTGCAGGCTGCTTCCGACCAGACTGACTCGGCACCCAGTCACTCTCAACCACTTCGGTCAGGGCTCTCTCATCTAGCTACATCTGTGGTCCTACTGGACCACAGACGTTGCCGGATCAGGGAGTGCCAGAGGAGAGAGATTCAACCTGTAGTATCAGTTATTCCTTTCCCTTCCTTTCAGGGCACTTGTACGCTTAAGTGTGCTCTTCCCATTTTCTCATTTAGTCACTGTGTAAGCAAGCTTTTAATCTCTCTTCATATATCAGTTCTCCAGCTTCTAAACATTTTAGTTGCTCTTCTCTATATTCCCTTTGTCTATAATTTCTGGTGATAAGGTGAAATTGTTCATGTTAAATATAGTTCTTCTGCTTTTCTAATCTTAGCAACATAATATTCCTGTAAACCTATCAAAGGCTGCTGGAAATTTTTGTTGGAATGTAAGTAGTGTACAGAGATTGATTTTTGGACAGTTCATAAAGAAATGTTCATAAAGAAATTAAAATATTTTTTAGACACTAACTATATGAAACAATATACTTTGAGTCTTCTAACTATCTTATAATAGCTGTTTTACAAATTTGCTCAGTCTTATATAATAGCAATAGCTTGAAACTTTACAAGTAGGATGTATATTTGCATGACAATACATATATTTTTTAGATGATAAAGTTAAAAGGGACTATTTAAACCATCTCATCCAACATGCACAACACAGGCTATAAAAGACTTCCTTGAATTAATCCAATTTTAAAGTCCTGTAGCAGAGGTCAAACGAGACCACCTTTTAGAAAAATATATTCAATCTTGAATGAAAAATCTCCAGTGGTGAAGAATCCAGCACAACACTTGGTAAATTTTTTCAATGATAAATTAAATTTGCTTCTACAAATCTTGCCTTATTATTAGCCAATATAGACTATGAACAAATTTAGCTCTTAATGTTTCCGCTGATGAGTTTAATAAATTCAATTATTTGAGCCTTTCATTATAAGGCATGTTTTCCAGTTGAGTCATTTTCAGGACTCTTGTCTGAACCTTCTCCAATTTTTTAATATCCTTCTTAAACTGTAGACACCAGAATGGAACACAGTATTCCAGTGCAGTCTCCAGTTCTGAATAGAGAGATAATATAACCTCCCAATTGATATTCCCTATTGATACATCCAGGATTACTTTAGCTCTTTTAATTGACACTGGGGACTCAAATTTGGCCGATTATCTGCCATGAGCCTCAAGTCTTTTTCAGAGTCACTGCTTCCCTTCACTGTGTGTCACCTGGGAACTTTATCAGTAATGATTTTATATTTTCTTCTAGGTCATTAATAAAAATATTAAATACTATAAGGCCAAAATATTGTCTTAAGAGCTCATTAGACACATGCCTGCTCAATGATGATTCCCCATTTACTATTAGCTTTTGAAAATTAACAAATTTGTAATCAATTTAATTAATGCCATTTGATTTAATGTATTTAATGTATTTGTTACAAAATTACGTGATACCACATCAAATACCTTACAGAAATCTAACTATATTAGCACAAAACTATTGCCTTTATCAACCGAACTTGCAATTTCATTAAAAATAGTATATAAAGTTAGTTTGACACAATCTATTTTCCACAAACCATGTTGATTAGCATTGATTATATTATCTTCCTTTAATTTATCAATCAAGCTCTGTATTAGATGTTCCATTATTTTGCCTGGATTGATGTTGGGCTTACTTGAGTTATCCTATTCATCTTTTTTCAAATACTGATGCAATATTAACTTTTCTGAATCTCCAAGAACTTCCCCAGTTTTCTAAGACATTTAAAAAAACCAAACAAAACCCACTAACAGTCCTTAGAAAGCCCTTTTAAAAATCTTGGATCTATATCATTAGCAGGGCCTAGTTTTAGAGGGGTCTATTTAACATCTTCCTTGGCAAATGCTGGAATAGAAAGTATTTAATCATCATCACATGATATGGTTACATTGCCTGTCTTTTCCCCAACTACAAAACAAAAAATATTTTAACACTTCTGTCTTTTCATTGGTAATTCTACCACCTCCCTCTAGTAGTGGTCCTATACCATTTTTATGGTCCCTTTTATTCCTGGCATATTCAAACACTATATTTTCCTTAGCTCTGTTGATCATAGTTTTCCTCCTTGTGTCTTTTTTGCTTCTCTTACCAATTTTCTACAATTTCAGCTTCTATTTTTTATTGCTAGCAATTCTCCCCTTTCCCTCTGTTTTTAATTGTTAATTATTATTTCTGCTTTCACTTCCCTCCTAAGCTATATTTTTTAAAAATCTGTAACTTTTTTGATTGTAGGAATTCAGATTTTAGGGCATCTAGCAAAATGTTCTTAAGCAATTACAAATTATGTATACCTCTCTCTATATATATATATCCCGACAAATGTGTCTTATAATTGTTTTCAGTTTTGTGAAACTGGTCCTTCTAAAGTGGTTTGTACAGCACATATTACAATGTAGTCTTGTTCCAATGCAAGGGCTCTTAGATGCTATGGTAAAATAAACAACAATAATACTGCTGCTCTGTACTTCATTCTGTTTGCATATAACAAATATAATCAAATCATATTCACTTTTAACTAAGCAAGCATTAACTTTTAGATCTGTGATCAATCCCTTTTTCTTTGCAAAAATGCGGGGGTGATAATAGGCTCCCCCTCATAATGGTTGCAACAATTTCTGAGTTAGTAAAATTGTCATCCAATTTTCTAAAAATTCCAAAGATGTTTTAGTATTGGCAACATGAGATCTCTAGCATATATTCTAAGATTGACATAATCCTGATAATTTTTTTTTACATTACACACTATAGCTAGGGGTATGTCTAGACTACAGGCTTTTGTAGACAAAGCTTCTGTCGACAAAGAGCGTCTAGACTACATCCAGTTCTGTTGACAAAGCAAGCCACTTTGTCGACATGAGAGTATAGACAAAGCACAGTGTAGATGCAATAATGCCTTCTGTCAACAGAACTCTGTCGACAAAAGGCATTATTCCTCGTAGAATGAGGTATACCACCGTTGACAAAAGTGCCGAGTTCTGTCGACATTATTGGCAGTAGTGTAGACGCAGGTATAGTTTTGTCGATGAAAGTCCACTTTTGTTGACAAAACCCTGTAGTCTAGACACACCCTAGATGTGTAAGGAGCCAGGCATCCTGGTCAGTAGTGTGATTTGGTGATTCATAATAAACACCAACTAGTACTCCATTGTGTGCTTTCTCTCTTATAACATTGATCCATTGAGTCTTGCCTTTACCATGCAAACCTAATGCTAATACACAGTGTAATGAGTTCCAAAGGTAAATTAATTCTACCTGTATGTTTTAGGACAGTGTTACTAAGTTTCTTGTGTTTTATCAAGAAAGTCTGTATGATACTAAGTGCCATCCCTTCTGTACATTCCCAAGATTATTCCCAAAACCATATTTATGTCAGAGCAATAGCATCAAAACCCACAAAAGATACAAGCTAATAAAATCCAATATTCCCATGATCTGCTTGTCTTGAAGTCAACAAGTAAAAGTTGTTTAGTATTGCCTGCACATACATATACAGTAGTTGTCAAAGTTGAAGTTGTGCACATAATGACTCTGCAAGAAAAATCTGAGGTGGTTAAAGCACACAGGTGAAGGAAAAAGCACTACAGTAAGATCAAAGAAATGGTCATAAATGTTATAAATCACCATAGATGAACATAATATGCATCAGATGCCCAAGCCCAGAAATATGTTATCACAGCTCTGAGAAGATTAGCAAGAAATATGCCTACTTCTCCTTAAGACTGAATTGGGGGTGCTGTCACCACCTTCAGGGAGCCATTCATCATCTGCCAAAGTCATTATTCTTTTAACAAATGTTCAGTCATCAGCACACATGTGTGCAATGGCTTCTATAAATGGGCATGATGAAAATGTGACTTTTTCAAATCTGGGAGGATTTGCCAGAGTTAAAAGTGTAATCTCTCTTTGTAATCACACCACCAGTGGTAGCAAAGAAAAGATGACTCATCTTGCAAATATTTCTCTTTTTTCCCCACTGTTTTTCTCACTATATGATGTGACTCAGCAGTGAAAAAAAATTAAACTCCCACAGTGGTTCCCATTAAAAAGTCTGAATTTGTTTAAATAAAAAGTTACCACAAAACTGCATCACAAATTATCAAATCTTCTCCATGTTTAGGAACAGTGATGTGCAGATTGATATGCCCTTGCACTTTGTGGAATAGCAAAAGCTATAGCAGCAACTGAATCTTTTGTTATCTCGTACTCAGGTGTCCATGGTGATTTTGTTAGATCTACCAGATGTCTTTTGATAGTACTGATCATAAGGCCTTATTAATACATCTGTAAACTTTAGCAGACTAAGATAGCACTTCCCTTTACATTTTTCAGTCTTAACTCTCAGAGATCCTGGAAGGTAATATGGGGCAATTATTTTTCTTTACTAAGGGCTCTCTTGTGGAATTCTTCAGGGTTTAGTCTTGTCTCTTTTCATTCACCATGTAGATGGGTGATATATAGGGGATCAGATGACATGATCTCATGGGCCCTTCTGGCCTTAAACTCAGTGTCTCTAAGATAGTTGGGAGGGGCAGTGACAAGGTTATGACCTTCGCTGTATACTGACGAAACCCAGCTCTCTTTCTCCTTCTAATCCAAATCAAGCTGGTACTGTCGAACATCTCACCTAGGGTTTGGGTAGAGAGGAAGTTTATCTATCTGACACATGGTTTGGGAAAGATGATGCTTGTAGAAACAACTGGAAATGTGGGAATGATTCTATCTATCCTTTTAGGCATGTGCGTGTACTCACATTTTTCTTCTAGAATTCACAATTTGAGACTACTGAACCTCTCCTTTTCAGAGTATAGAATTACTGAAAAAAGCTTTTCTCCACTTTTGTCTGTATCAGAAACTGATTTCCTGGGACCTGCCTACATGACGGACTGCTACTACCATAAATGACCCCTTTGTTATACTGTCACAGCTGCTGCCATCAATAGGAAATTGAAGCTAGACTCCCACTAAAGATGTACAATCCTGTTCAATCAGTTAATCAGTCAAATGCTGTGTTTAATCCGTTAACCGCTTAAATGGGGATGGACAGAGGCAACTCTGGCTGGGCTGGAGTGACCTCCTCCCCACCAAGGCCAGGGCTACTCTGATTGTCTTGAGCAGCCCCACCCACAGCACCCTGCTCCAGCCAGACTGGGCCCCATGAGAGGGGGCTGATCAAGCAAGATGGAGTGCCCCTATCTGCGGTGTGCTGGACCTGCTGTGGAGGAGGGTACTCCAGCCCCCATTGGTTAACCGTAACTGGTAGCCATCACTAAGGATGATGTTAACCAGTTAACTATTTACACCCCTAGTTCCCACTGGTTTAAAAGAAGGTGTTCCGACCAGGGAGCAGCTCTGATGATTTTGGAATTTACTTTTCACTCTCAATCCCAAATACTATCAGCCTTAACCTTTAGAACATAGCTGACTTGAGGTGGCACTGGGAGGTAGGTACATCAACCCTCCATGTGCCAACAACATTTTAGTTGTTCAATGGGGTGCCCCCACATGTCCCCTCCCAATCCCTTTGGGTGGCCCTCCCTACACTTCCTCCTCCCACAGGCACCAGTCATCCTTGCTTTAGAACCCACTGCAGAGCCCACCACTTTATCTAGAATTGGGACTGAAAAGCATGGTAAAGACAAGCATTTCTGGGTGAGCATGAGTACTGTTTGCATTTGATTTTAATTTCTAGTTATTTTCTAGTTTTTTCATGACAGATGCACCTTTAATAATGTCATGGGTGTCCAGAATCCATATTTTATTGCTTATAAATTGAATGAATGAATAAATAAATGAAAATAACACTTGTTGCTGGACTAAGCCCCATGCAGGCAGTATACTTGCCATATTAAGAAGAATGGCTTGGCTGTACTCTGGATGCTTACTTTTGGGGGCAATTTCAGCACATTTTTCCTACTAATGCATGTTTTTGCATTCAAGATGAGGAATGAGGTCCAAGACCTTTATGCTGATGCTGACGACTCTAATGAACCACTAGAGGGAGGCCAAGGGTAATTTGTTGCCAGATAGATTCTAGTAAAGGATCCTAACTGCATTATTAAACTAGTGTTGGCAGAATTCTGTGGAAAGCTGCACATTTCCCATCGTCATCTCATGGTATTGCATGCTGAAACTGTCTACATATGCTTTTTAGTGGCATAAAGCGGTTTCCCACCTTAAATTACAACAGAAAATTAGAACTAATGTATATAATTCTTCTAATATTTAACTAACCAATTACATTTAGCACCCGTTAATGACGATTCCTCTATGTCTTTCTTGACTTGTGAGTTGGTTTCAGTTTCTTTAAGGAAATTGTCAAAAATCAGGAGTTATGTTTGGCCAAAAGGTGCATTTGAAAATGCAATTAGTTCTCTCTACTCCACTCAACTTCTTTTGCCTCCATAGTGTTCAATTTGGTACCATTTTTGAACCTGTAACTCTCGTTCAGCCATTGTCTCAATTCTACCCGTGGCGAAATCTTCAGGTGTACCTATAATCTTTCTTGCCTTAACTATTACAACTTTATGCTCTCAAGGACTGCATTATGCCCAAGCAGGTCTCCTGGCTCCTCCCCTTCTCTATAGTATCAAGGTCCATGTTGCTTTCCGTATTCTGAAAGTTCTCTGAGTGTTTTACTCCAGCTTACCTCATTGACCCACTGTCTGCTGACCCCTCCCAAGACAGTTAGGGCCAGTCTCCACTTTTTCCTCTCACATGCAGTCCTATTACCACTGTTGGTATGAAAGCCTTCCTTACAAGTTCCTGCTACCTGTAACAGCTACCTGCAACAACCTTCCTGGGGGAGGAGGGCTGTCTCAAAATTTCTACTTTTCAGCGCCTCAAAAGTTCAGATATATTTTGATTTAGGGGTTTAGTTCAAACTGTCATAGCAATTAGAACCAGCTGTGAAATGTGGATTTGGATTTCAGATCTCTCCAGAATGTCAGGTTGTTCAGGTATGGTGTTTTCACTCAGGCCTATTTTTAATTTTTAAACTTTGACAAACAACTTTCGGCTCCTAAGACTATAGTTGAACACCTAAGTAAGTAGGCTTATTTGAAGACTTGCTGAGCATGCAACTCTACTCAGCAACTTCTACCAGTCAGACTTATTTAGGGCGCGTCTATAAAGCAGGGCTTAACTCAAAATAAGCTCTGCAAATTGAGCTATTTCAAAATAGCTTATTTCAAGTTTTGGTTTTGTCTACACAGCACTTATTTTGAAACACAGCACTCTTCCTCTGCCTTCCCTTACTCCTCATACAATGAGGGTTACAAAAGTCCGAGTAAGAAGTCCTCCAGCTTGACAGTATTTTGACATGTCAAAATAATTGCTGGCTGTGTAGATGCGAACTATGTTATTTCAAAATAACACTAATTATTTTGAAATAATGTTGCTGTGTAGACATAGAATGAGATGTCTAAATATAGATTCTGGTGCTTAATTATAGTCACCCAATTTTGAACATTTTGACTTTATTCACAACTCAGAAATGAATAAAATACAGTTGGTGTAGCTAAAAAGGAATCAAAGCTGAAATGCTGGGGAGATGGAGCACTCTGGCCTTCTCCAGAAATGCTTAGTTTTAAGCATGTGAATAGTCCCAATGAAGTCAGTAGAACTATTCTAATTTACACCAGATGACTTTCTGTAACTGTTGGAGACATGCATCCCATGCTCACTTCTATTTTATGGTGTCTTTCATTTTGCTATGATCCACCGAAAGAAGTGCAATATAATACTGATTTTTAAAATCTGGGCTTATCTCTTCACCTTGGCCCATCAATACTGTCTGATTTACTAAATTTAGGATGTTACAGGTCCTGAACAGTGCTGCCCTCTGGTGGGGTATTTCAGTCACTCTTGTTTTCCTTCTTGGTTTTTCAATAGAATGCCCTCTTGAAAGCTGGATTATTAAAATTATCATAAAATAAACACTGTTTATTTGGCCTTTACAACCTGAAAACATTCCTTCCTACTCCAGGTAGGATACCCACAACTTTTCTGAGTTCCTGCTCCCAGTACAGTCTGGTGATCTTTCCAGGAACTACCAGCACCAGAACACCTGGAAACAGAATTAGCTGGACCCAGACTTCACTACCATTAAATGTCTTCTTTTAGGAAAACTTTACAGAACAGTACTATTTTATAGCATGGAAGAAAGACAATCATAGAGAAACACCTTATATTCTTGCACAGTATGATTAAGGCAATTAAAAGGACCATCTGCAATGGGTAGAGGGCATGCAGTCAGGGGAATACATTATATGGACAGAGACCAACATAGATTTTTTTAGGCTTGTAACATTTTAAAATCTTTAAGCTGCACAAAAGTAATCAATTTTGACAAAAGTAATCAAATTCCATGCTGCTGTGCTAGAATGTTTTAGCTACACTATTCTATTGTATTTCGTATCACTGAAATTGTGCATCACAAAGAGCATGAGTATAATTCTCAGCTGTTCATGCTTAGTGCACCAGAGAGTGGGGAGGCAAAGGTGTTGCTATACCACCTTTACCAGCTGCTGACCAAATCCAGGGATGACTGGGGGGTTCAAAGTAGCTCCTTGCACAAGTTAAATCAGCCAGATGGTTGGTTTAACTTATGCCTTCCAGAACGGTTCCTTAGGGACTCCACTGCCAGCTGGAGTGCATCATAGTCCAACCCCAGCATGTTCCCAATGCTGGTGGATTAGTAGAAAATGGTAAATGTCAGCTTTGCACTAACCCAGGATTCCCACTCCCCCATATGTTAGGTGAACCCTCCCATGCCTTCTTAGGGCAGTTTTTAAAGTAATATGTTGTTAGACTCAAAGAATCCTTAGCAGGACTCCAGATCTGGCTTAGTAGCCTTATTTTTTCCTCATTTAAGTTGTTGAGTCATTGAAAACCATGAGCCAAATTCCTGCCTGATATAGTTCTATATTCCCTTCTGCAGAATAGACATCAAGTTAAATGTCATATAGGACAGGTAGGGGTTCTGAACAAGAATGGTATTACTGCCACATAAAGACAGAATAAATATAGAAAACTTTGGCATGGCACAGTATGCATAACCATATAATGAGAAATAACATATTTCTTCTTCAGCTCTAACAGCACAAAATAAGGGTGCTGTTTGACAGGCAAATAGAGATCTCCCCTATTTGTAAACACCGCATCCATGTCTCTGGGATTATAGATTCTTTATGCTTAATGCAGTGCAGCTGTGGCCATTTCAAGCAAAGCAATGAGACCAATGTTACTTGGGTACACTCTTAATAAACTATTACTGAAATCCCCGACTGACTTAAATCCAGCTATAATTTAATAGCTGCTATTATAAATGCAAGATTATCATAAAGATGCTTGATTTACCTGAAGCACAGCAGTAGGCATCTTATTAGGATGTTAAAAATATGTGCTTCGAAGTTCTTCTCAAAGGATAACATCTGAATATAAGTCATTTGTGGTGGATTGTGCAGAATGTTGCTCATTAATGACCATGGTTCACAAAGAATAATATGTCCTGGCTAGTTCTAATCCCATTTTTAAAATTAAGACTATGAAAAATATTTCTGAAATAATGATGACTGCTAATAGGCCAATTTCGTTAACAATATCATAGCTCTTACCTGTAAAGTGCTAATGTGGACAGGGGTCCCTGTGCCATTTACCGTGTTCTTTTTGGCTACATTGCTTCCTTTCCCTTCTGCTTGTTCTGCCTTGGCAATTTTTGCTTTTTCAGCTTCAATTCTCTTCGGATTATTGAGCATTACCTGAACCACTGCATACTCAACCAATGAAGCAAACCCGAAAAGAAGACAAACAATCAGCCAGACATCTAAGGCCTTCACATAAGACACTTTGGGGAGTTCTGCAGCAAGAGTAGTACATTCAGATGCCAAGCTGAGCACTGAGAAGATGCCTAGAAACAATAAAGCAATATGTTAAAATAATGAAAACTATGCAGTCTTCTTAGCCTCTTCCTTGTTGGAGCGCTTTAAACATCTATACTGCTAGTTTCTAATGGATGGCATTTCTTATGAGTGAATGGAACTTCATGATGCAGCAAGTATGTTTTGCAAGAAATGACCATCAGCTAAATATACATTATACACATGCCCTTAGTTAATTAATGGTTTAATAAGCTGAACAGGATTGATATCTAGATAGGTTTTTATTAATATTCATAAACCCTGAATGCCGTGGAAGCAGACACTGAGGGTGTATCTACACAGCAGCATTATTTCTGAATAACACAGAGCACGTCTACACAGCAAGCCATTATTTCAAAATACGGCAAGCTGGAGGACTTCTTACTCGGACTCCTGTAACCTTCATTTCATAAGAAGTAAGGGAAGTCAAAGGAAGAATGTTCCTTAAGCTAAAGTTGCATAGCTTAATTTCACTTTTGTCCTGCTGTGTAGACGTGCCCAATTACTTACATAGAGAGAAAGAAACAGTATGTATCTATAGGAAGATGGAATGGCATAGAATACACTGTAAAAGCCCTGTCTTTTCCTCCATAACCTTTAGCTCTGACTTGATGGTCTAAAATTAAGCCAGCAGTGTCCCAGGAATCTGGAGAGCATAGAAAATACTTACAAATTTCTGTATCAATATAACATATCTCAACTACAATTTCTGGCTAAAAAAATCAAGAAAATATATCCACAATTAGCTGTGCAAAGGACGGCACTAAAATGGCTAGGGACTACATGGACCCTTATAAACCTCAGCTTCAAATGACTGGTACTCAGGGGTTGGGGGCTCTTTTATGGTTCCAATGAGCACCACTTTCCTGGAAGTTTCTCAAAACTCAGAAACCCCAAGTAACTAAATGCAGAGATCATCTCAAGAAAGCAGTTTAGTCATGCACAGATGGGATAGTTACATGCACACAGTTATGTGTCAAAAGGCTGACATGTTCTCCAAAACACACAACAAAATATTAATTCATGCAGGGATCTATTTCTGATCCTTATCCACTTACATTTGGAAAATTTTAAATGGTCCTTAAAATATTAGTACTGCTCCATCAAAATAATTTTAAGCTAAACAGGCACAAAATATCAAACTTTATCATCCCATTACCTTGTTTATTTTGCTTAAATTTTGATAGGATTGTAGTGGCCAGTACATTCAGAATTATTATAGTTTTGTCTCCTATCACTTTAGAGACCCTGTTTTTATTTGGTATAAGGCATTAATCTAATGCTGACAGCTTGTCATACATTAGTTATTAAAACAAAGATTGTGAAATAATAATGATCAAAGGGATATGATTTTCAAGTCAAAATCTTTCAATATACTGTCTAGAAATAGATAATATGCTTATGTTATTCTGAAGCTGAAAACTCCAGCTTTCTATTGGTGTAATACATTTATTTTCTGCCATAGCGAGATATCAGAGTGATACCACTGGGCCAAAAATGAAATTCCTGCTTGGATCGGACGGTTTTCCCTGTGTGGGATCTGAAGCATTTGAGCATGTACAAAAAAAATCCCTCTTTTCCCCTTCACTTTCAGAATATCATTATGAATCACTTATCGGGATGATCTCACCAGAGATTTATATGTATATTTTAAGCAACTGAGAGTGGAAATGCAAATGCAACGTTAGAGTTAAAAATGCTGTATGTCCAATCTATAGAAAATGCATATACAGTTGTGGATGTCCATTCAACAGCCCTGAAAAATCAATACTATGCTGAATCTAAATTACCTAACTAGCTGTCAAACAGTCTTTTTTTTACAGCTATAAATATCGGCTAGTAAACAACTCTTTGTAACTGTGGATATTCTTATTACTGCTGTAGAATGTATTTATTTTTACTGTCTTTAAGTATGTTTATTGAGCTAATAAGCTACTTTTGTTGGTATTATTTGATAAGTGCTGAAAAAATTCAGCTCTTTACAGTCACTGCCCAGAAGCGCGTAAGATGTTGGAGGCTTATGATCTTGGACTTAAAGTTGAAAAACCAACTTGTAAATCCGACTCTCTGAAAAGATTAGAGCAGAGCTTTCATCACTTAGTTGAACAGGGCAGCTGAGGCCACAGTGACCTCCTACTAGTTTCCATTTGTCTGGAAACCTGGGGTAAAAAGTTCAGGTTCAGAGTGAAAGAAAGGAAAGAACATTTTATCAGATTCAGAGGAAAGAATATAATCAGGAGAGAACAAATAAATATTCCATTAAGTAAACATTCACTATAAAATCAACACTGGCATGACTTCAGAGAACCTGACAGCAGTTTGGTAAATTGCACCTCTGAGAGTTACTGTATTCAGTGCTTACCTCAGCTGGCCCATAGCAAAATGCTGGGAGGAAAAAAAAAACTCTCTCAAAATTGAAACATAAGAACCAATTCTCTATTCTTACGTAGCTCTGAAGGAAGGGCTAGTAGCCCGTCACAGTTTTGTTGAGGGAGAGAAGTACTTAGGCTAGGCTGGGAATGTCTCTCTTCCTCCTCCCTCTGCATATTCCTGGCTGCTTTTTTGAAAGATAGCATCTATAATAATGGACACTATCTTGCATTTAAGCTGTGATTATTATGGATGGAGTGGCCACTAGGGCCAAAAGAGCTCTTTCGGAAAAAGGCTTCTTCCTCGTAGAAAGAGGTTTACCAATGTCAGAAAAACCCCTCTGGTTCTTTCAATTTTTTTTCAAAACAATGCAATTTAACTTTTGTTATTGATAACTGCTACACAATGAGGAAATGTCACACACAGCAACCCTCAGGTATCTCTTCTGTACAGTCAGAGTTAATTTAGAACCCAGGCCCATTAGAAGTTCAAATTCTTCCTTTCAATGTGTATTATTTGGTATCTGCCAATAAAAATTTCATCTGCCATTGGGTACTGTCAATTTATGTACATTATTAGGTTCCTCTGTCTCACAGTTTAACATGGTTTCCCTCTAACTTAAAAAAAAACTCCCTAAAATGGAGTGGTCCTGTAGCACCTTAGAGACTAACAAAATAATATAAATAGCATCATGAGCTTTCGTGGGTACAATCTACTTCAGATTAGGTTCCTTTGCAATTCTTCAACCATCTTTAGTTTTAACTAACATACATAACCATATGTCCCCTACAAAATGCTGTCCAGTTCCTTTGATGTGCTGAGATTCACCTACCCAATTCCACGTGCTGCTAAATAAATCCTCTGGTTCGGAGTACTGGTTAGTCAATGTTCCAAGCTCTAGCTCTCAAGTTCACTCCCAAGTCACAGACCCCAATGGCTGATACCTTCTGGGGCAGTGGGACCTTGAATCCTGATGCCTACTGCCAGGAACCAGTGCTATAGCCTTCCTGAGCCTGAGTTGTTTAGCCCCATTTTCCCAAAAAATATGTGTAGCTGGCAGTGCTCTAATTTCCCTACTTACACCCATTCAGTACCACAATGCAGTAAAGTACGGCACACAATTTAGCAAAGGAATTGCTTAATCAGACTTTACACTTAGAAAGCATAAGATAATAAAGGAGCTATGAAAAACAGCCATCCAATTATCTTAATCTAATCTCACCCTCTTTAGGAACTCACTGGATTTGATCTCAGTCTTTAGAAGAGGCAAAGACAACCATTTTTTCCCACCCTTTCCTGCTGAGTTATGTACTCTTGATGATAAAAAGTTTCCCCTGGCTTGCAGAAGCCTACTTCTGTCAATATTCGGTTCCCTTTTGGTTCACTAAAGAAAAAACACAGCTCTTCTAGTCTAGTCACGTCATAAGGCTGGTAGGATTCGAGCCCCGTCCTCTCCAATGAGGTTTCTGTGAAGACACAGTCCAGTCAAGGTCCTACATGCAGAAACTTCATTGTTCAAGCAAGTAAGAGTCATTCAATACTGATGGGCACTTGGTTGCTGTGACACACCTTTCCAAGCATAGTGACTCACTGCTTGCCAGGTTTTTACTACTAAATGGATGATCTAATGCAGTGGTCCCCAACCTTTAGAGGCTCCCGGGCGCTCGGAAGGTAGGGGCCACTCATGCGCCGGGCGCCTGGGGGCGGGGCCGCGCGTCCGGGGGCACGCCAGGGGACTGGGATGCCCTTGCACCCGGCGCTGGCATGTGCCCTAGGGCTGGGGCCGCCTGAGCGCCTTGGGCCCGGGGCCGGCGCTGCCGCCCGAGACACGCGCCTGGGGCCGGCACCAGCGCCGCTTGAGCACCGCGCGCCCGCATGTGCCCCGGGGCTGGGGCCGCCCAAGCGCCACGCACCCAGCGCCGGTGTGTGTCGCGTGCCTGGGGCCGGCGCCTCCCGTGCGCCGGGGGCAGGACCGGCCCAGGTTGTCGGCGGGCATACATGAATGCCCCGGCGGGCGCTATGGCGCCCGTGGGCACCGCGTTGGGGACCACTGATCTAATGCATAATGATCACTACAAGTAGGGTTCATAAAACCAAATGGAAATAATAATTGGACACAGACATATTTCCCACACTAACACAAGATAATTCTGATTAATTAGTGAACACAATAATCAGCTTTTGCCTACTGACTTTTAATGGGTTTTTAGGCCTCTAAGGGTATGTCTAAATAGCAGTGTTATTCCAAAATAACAAAGAGCATGTCTACATTGCAAGCTACTATTTTGAAATAATGTCGAGCTGGAGGACTTCTTATTTCACAAGGAGTAAGAGAAGACCTGTGGATATGATGGATCCCATCACTTCTTCTGTAGTGTGAGGCATTATGGTCACCAAAGGCTGTTTTGGAACAATGTGGGACAGTGTTTTCTTTTTGATGAATTATGTTCTGCAAAAAGGTTGTAAAAGGGGTTGAGTCTGAGGACTGAGGTATGAGATAGCCATTGAGATTCAGTCAACCCTCACCAGGAAAATGAAGTGAGTGTTGAGTAGGACTCTGGCACATCAAGAAAGCTTGTGGGTCAGAACGGCACAGAAAATAGGGAAACTGAGTCACAGCTGGACAGTGCTGTGATACAAAAACGACTGAGTGAAGATACAAAAATGACTGAGTGGCACAGTTGATGATAGTTGTAAGCCAGAACTGTGCTAGAAGCTGTGCTGACTCAGTTTGGTTTAGAGGTTTGATTTCAGATCTTAGGGGGTGACAATTCTTTGCTGCTCTAGATGAGGGAAATTGAACCACAGCTGGAAGAAGCTCTGATGCAGGATCTGGTGGGAGCAGTATGACTCTAACAACTATAGAATAGTTATGTGCCATCACTCCACTGAGAGTAGGGCAGACTGCTAGGAGTAATGAGCCGCTGGAACAGCTAAGAAACTTGTGGGACACAACTCCACTGACAGCAGGGCAGACTCAGTGGTAAGCAAGCTCAGTAAACAGAGACAGATCTTTTTATTGGCCTGAGTGCCTGTGACAATCTCTATCCCAGTGTTCACTCCATTTACAAGGCAGCGATAAATGTTGTACAAAGTATGCTTTGTATGGAAGTCGAAGGAAGAGTGCTCTTCCTTTGACTGTGGACAGTGCCAAAAGCTGAATTAATCTATTTCGACTTCAGCTACGCAATTGACATAGCTGAGGTTGAGGAGCTTAATTCAACTTTTGCCTGACTTTTGTGTAGATGTACCCTAAGTCACTCAAACACTACCGAAAAATCTCACTCATGCAACAATTATATTAATATCTTGAACTAATTGATTTATAACCGTATTGACAGCAGGCATTCTCTCTTGTAATTCTTTATAGCTAGTTATTCAGGAAGCAATCTTTGCAGGTGTGGAGAAATTGCTTCTCCAAAGGTTATACCGATGTGAGATATGATCAGTCAACACACAGATATCTGACAACACCCATTACTGCTGCTTTGCTGGGTTTAGTTATCTCTGATCTCTCTCAATTCTGCAAGCACAATATACTTTTTCTTGTACAAAGGAAAAACGTTAGTATCATTTTACCAGCATATTTTACTTGGGGCTTCTTTCAATGTGGATTGTACTGTAAAGTCTACTTCACTCAAAAATTGTATCTCATTAGATTATAAAAGTCAAAACTACAGGATGCTGCTATAAAAGTTAGGGTTCTCCTGATTCTATTCTGCAAAAAACAATGCCTGTAATTTGTGGGGACTTAAATTCCAACCCTCCTGCAGTAACACTCCAACCTCCTGTGCAAGAAGTGGGCAAATTATGTACAATCCATTATTTCTTTTGGGGGTCACACAAAAGGCCACATAATTATCCTGTTGTATTACATGTAAAAAACCCAGGCACATATATTCATTCTGAAGTCTGCAAGGATACAATCTTCAAAGTACTGTACAATCTGCAACATGCTTCTTATAAATATAATGTTAAATTAGTTCAAACATTCTACTATATTACTTTAAAAAGGTGTACCTTTCATGCATAAAAAGTTGAAAATATAAAAATTCAGGTTTTATCATATTGGAAAAGAAAAAAATTTGTTTTGCAACACTATATATATATATATATATACACACACACACACACACACACACACACACACACACACACACACTTCATAAAAATTCCTCCATGTAAATACTTTCTCTGTTGTATTTCATATTCATATGTTTTTATTTACATTGTATAGTTAGCACATGAAATAATCATGTTCTATCAAACTAAAATAAACTATATTTCATAGACAAATAGTCACTAATGTTTTTAAAGGAGCAAGTAAATAAGAAAGGAGAAAGCATATGCATGTGATGGATATGCTAAAATACTCTTCTGAAAAAGAACAAATTTTAAATATATCTATTATATTTAATGTGGATTTTATTTTCACATACAATCCAAATAGTCAAGTTTGTTTTTTCTTAATTAATTCTGTGCCATATTGCTTGGCAGCAAATGAAGGATCTGCTCTTGTGCCCATTGAACTCAATTGGACGTTAGTCATTGACATCAACAGAAGCAGCAGCACTCCCGATGAACAGTAATAACTCTTCTAAGCCTAAATTCAGCCTTTAGATAACCTCAGAGTAAATGTTTAAGTGTTTTGCTGAACAGGATGGAGTACATGATTAAAGCACTTTGATAAATTAAGGCCCTGATGAGATGTGAGCCAGGCTGGTACTGGTGGCTGTAATCCTCTTCAGAACATTACCATTATTTAATCTTCAAATAACTGCTGCAGGAGGTAGGTAACAGTCTTCCCTATAAGCTGGGTGCTTGTGCAGCCACTTAGGAGAGATTCAAATGCCTTCCAGCTATTAGAGTGCCCACAGCTAGGCTTTTGTTTCTACTGCTGGTGCACATTTGCATATGCCTTGGTGCACATAAAAATTTATTCTTCACGTGAATAGAAAAAATCTGCACATGGATGGAAAAGATTAGCATGTACACTGGTACTCTATACCTTAATAATCATCTTGACTATCCATAATTTATATAGTTATTCAAGTTTCTACAAGGTTTCTATCCCACTGAGTGCATTATATATGTCTGAGATAAAAGTGAGAACTTTTCCAGATATGCACAGTAGAGAAATCACTACCTCCTTGTCTCAAAAATCACATTAGAAGGCACAGATAGGAAAGCAATGCCCATCAAACACTAGATATGGCATTAAGCAAAAGCCTGGATGAAGAGACGTGTTTCACAGAGGCTAGAAATGAGGTTTAGGTGAAAATGAAGACCATGCAATGGGATGTAGTTGCTTTCAATATCCCATCTTTTGCTATCAAAGCAACCAAAAAGGGTGAAGTGGTGCTAAGTGGGTTCTGACAGTAGATGTAAATGTCGGTTACCCAGTGGCACTCTTGCAGCACTTGCATCAGGATTGATCCAAAATGACAGCCAGGACAGAACAACAATTAGCAGTGTAGGAGCATAAACACCCATCATGTAAAATCCAACTTGTCTTCTTAAAGTGAAGATTACTTCTACACAAGTGTAATAACCTTTAAAGAAATAAACACATTAAATGTTCTCATGTTTTACAGACCAACATTTTTCAAATTAGAATGCCTGCCCGGTTGAAATTAGTGGGAATTCTGCCAATGATTTCAAAAAGGCTCTCAATGAATTAGGCTTAAAATGATTTGTTTTTCCCATAACTAAATAGTTTATTTAAAAACATGTTTGAAGCACACAAAAGAGCTTACAAAACCAGAATGAAAAGAGAGCTGCAGCTTGTACCTGACCTTTCAGAACACAGAGGAAATCACAGTGCCTGCTGCTAAATCAATCTCTAGATTTACAAGTCCTTCTACATTGAAAAGTAGAGTAATATCTTGTCATTGCTAGTGGGTGTTCTTGCAGGCATATGAACTCAGGAAACCAAATAGGGACAAGCAAAAACAAAGGAAGTAAAAAGACCGTAGGGAATTCTTCTGTAGTCCAAGGAACTGTAATGCATGGACAGAAGCAAGGTGTTTCTAGCAATCCAAAAGAGTCAGGCTTCCCAAATTTTGCACACTGGCAACATTCTGTTCTTGGAGATGCACAGATTCCCGAAGCAGAATTTTGCCAAATGGCAGAAGAGCACTTAACTCCCTTAAGTTCTTGTGAAAATCCCAGCTGGTATCTAGTTTGTGAAAAAGAAGGAATCACTTATTAAAATAACATGTACAGCTATGAAGTCTTGTTCAGATTAGAGAAAAAAAAATTAAAAAGTAAAGACCTATAGCAGGGTTTAATAAAAATCACCACAATAATGAAAGTTGATAGATATAATATTTTGTGTTGGTACACAATTTTAAAAGAGAATCTTGTAAATTTAAAATTGTGAAAAAACTAGGAATACAGGCTCAGGTTTATTTAAATACGGACTACATCACATACACATACTGCCAGACGACCTGGAATGGTCACTGAAGCAAAGATTAAAAATGAACCCCACAGCCCCCTACATTTGCCAGTAGAGAACAAAGGAATCAAGAAGTATGGTGGTACAAACAGTAGCTAAATTCTGCCCATATGTAAACTCATATGTAACTCCACTGAAGTGTGTCTTAAATTCACCTGATTTGATAGTATAAAAATAACCCATAAGCTTCAGTATCATCATTTCAGGGCAAGACTTTTCCCAAGTGCTTTATAAATTAAAAGTCTTTTCCAGTTAGTAGCAAAAGTTGGTGAAAAGCAACTTAAAACTTAAATTTATATCTTAAATATAGAGCTTAAATGCAAAAAGGGAATACATTCTTTTTTATATTGTTACATTAAATATAACATGTACACAGTTTACAGTTATAAGTTGTTTGGATAAACAGTTGTTTAACTGTTTAAGACTCAAATACAAAGCAAAGCATAAACTAAAACAGAAGGAAACAAATTTTCCTTATTTCTTATAGGTAAAAGACATGCATATAAGTTAATTTTTCCTCTCCTCTTTTATGATCTTTAGGCTAAGGAATTCTTCCTAGTTTGTGAATTGTTTCCAGATATTTTCAAATTCTTACTTATTTTCCACACTATTTATGACTTTTATGTGTTCAGCTGTTTGTGTTAACCAAAATAAATTTGACCTCTGGACTTGTATCATCTTTCAATACGCAGAGTATAATATTCCTTGCCATCCCCATTTATCTTAATGGTTTCCATTTAGCACATTCATGAGAATTTTTTGCCTGGCATACAAGAAAAAGAAATATGGAGATTTTCAGTGTAGTGCAGGCAGTGATCATCATAAAAATGTAATCCCCAGATTTGCTTTTGCTTGTACAAGTACAGAACATATGGATCCAATCCTATGTCTACTGAAGCAAATGTTAAAAACACTGAGGGACATAAATGGGTGAATAAGGTAGAGTACTATGTTTGCAGTTATCAAACATTTCCAGCATAAACCATAGCTTTGCAAATTCAGTTTGTACGTTAATGAGGTGTTCTTGTACAGTGCAGGAGATTAGCTTTAATTTGGTATTACAAAGAGATGTTCTCCCACCATATGCCTTCAAAATATGAACCTTTTGAAATCGATATACAAACCTAACAATGCCTGCTTTTATCTGCAAAGATCCTGCAACAGTACCTCAAAGTCATCTCAAGGGAATGTTTAGTCTAAAGCCTGGTTATAACAAAGGTGATTATAATTAAAAGAATCTGTTAAAAAATGATTTGATAAAAATGAGTCAAAATGTGGCAAAAACTTTCATGAAAATGTCACCAGTTCTAAATGTTAACTCTTTCTTTCATATGAGAAAGAAAAGAGAAGAACATCAAATATATTCATAATCTACCATAACGTATCTTTTTTCCCCTATCATAAGGGAGCACTATTACTTCTGCCTCTTCCCAAATGTAAATTTATTTAGGACAAAATGCCAATTAATTCCATTTAACTATCAAATATTTTTTCAACATCTTAGCCTAGCATAGCACTTAGTGAAAATTGAATACTTAGGACCATCTAAATAAAATGGAACAGTATCTTTTGTATCATCTGCTGTTTCCCCATTTCATTTATATATCATCTGGTCATTGAAGCTCAAATTCAATTTATTTAGGCTCAAATTCAATTTATTTCTGAGTAATGTATTGTTTAACTGTTTAAGACTCAAATACTGCTATAGTTATTATACATACTTTTAACTTATCTGAAAGCAGAGATAAACAGGATTGTTGCCTCGCACCTGTGGGTTGTACTTTTTACAGTAGCATAATTTTTCTGCATGTGGATTAATTCTATATTATTTTAAAATGGTAAGTTACCAGAGACAATGGATAACCTAGCAAGAACTTAAAGGATGAGAATTCATTCCTACTGTAGCTAAGACCATAGTTCCAAGGAATACTTACACTGAAACCTGAAATAATGCAAAGCTCAACTGATTTCAAATTACAATACAAACTTCAGATTCAGATAAAATTAGCTCAGAGGATCACACAATTTTCTGGGAAATCACCAGATATAGGTACTGTGGAGCCAGACAAATGTTATCTTTTGACAAAGCAGAGTTTCTTGATGCTAGCAAGGGGAGCCTCAGAGCTTCCCTCCTTTCTGTGTTCTGCTTGAGGATCTCTGCAAGCCTGTGGCATATGTTTCAAAATGAACTTATCAAAATACAATAAAAAACATGCTGAATTGAAAAAGAAATGTTGATTATTGCTTCTGGATGTGATCAATTTTATAACTATGAATGTGGTCACAAATCAGAGGAGGTAGAAACAGACAATAAACCACTAGAAATTGTATTTCAGAAATCATTGTACAAAACAGAATCTGGATTTCAGAATATCATGAAATTGCAAGTGTATAAATATAGAATCTGTAAACAGTTTTAATGTAGAGAACATGCTTTCAAGAGCACACTATTATCAGAAAAAACCTAGAAACTACAGGAAGGTTCGAATTAATACTCAAGCATTCTGAAACAATAATTGACAAGCTCAAGATCTAGATGAATGGCCACCGAGAAGAACCCAGGCACTTTCAAACATAAAAGCTGCTCAGGACAATGGAAATGAAATTGCTATGGGAGGATCAGAGATATCCTAACAAAAATAAGAAAAGGAAGTCATATATACTGACCTTCATCTCAATCTCTTTATAAATTTGTGGTTAGCATATCTGGCTGTTATATAATTTGATATGTTATTCATATCTAAATTATTAATTAGTTAAAAACTAATTTCCCCTTCCACAATATAAAAACTATCAATGCAACTATCAATAACAATATACAATAACTAAATGCAAATTGGCGTATTTAATAAATAAATTTGTTAATAGAATTACAAACCTGTGCCTTTATAATATTTGGTACAGTTACCATATTCAATATCCTCTTTTTTAATATCAAACTGTGGCAAAGCAATTTTTTCTAACTGAACAGGATCTCCAGATTGCCAGATGAATCGTAAATCATCAGTTGTGTATCCAACTACAAGAAAGAAAAACAAAACATTTAAAAGCTACCTTACATGAGAGCGAATTCAGAAAAAAAAATCTATTTTTTAAAAAATTTCTTGCTTTCTGCTTTTGTCACAAAATTATGAGTGGCTTCACAGATATTTATTCTCTATTTTTTACTAGGACTTGACAAAACTTTGTTATTTTAGTACTCAGTATTCACACAGAGAAAACAGTACCTGATCCTCCACAACTTTTAACACTGTATTGTCATTTAGACTCTGATTCAGCAAAGAACATTAATACATGCTTAATCTGCAAACATATTCTTAAATCCCATTGATCTCTGTGGGTTTTAAGACTGTGTTTAAGTGATTTTCTGAATCTGGGCCTTTCGTATATACAAAGTGGCCTTAAGTGCATTCTTCAATACAGATGGACTTAACCACATGCTTAAGTGCTTGCCTAAATCTGGGTCCACACAGATGACTTTTGACCACTTCATAACACACTGCACAAGAAAGTGAAAAAGCAGGACCATCATGTTTGAACATAAAAAGATGTTAATTAAAAGTGCAGTCATGATAATGATTTTACATAATTTTCTGTCTGCCTGACACTCATTAAAAATGGAATTAAACACAGAGTGGTGCTTAAGTAATGGGAGGGATAGAGGACATAAAAAGGATAAATTCAGAATGTAGTGTATTTTTTTCTAAGGGTACGTCTACGCAGCACAGCTATTTTGGGATACCAAAGGTATCCCAAAATTGCTACTCTGTGCATCTTACCAAGCTGCCCATTATTTCAATTTTTTTTAAAAATAATGGAGGCGTTATTTTGGCATCCTTGTAAGCCAAGGGTTAAGGGATGTCTCAAAATAGTGCATTATTTCAAAATATGATACTGTGTAGATGTGCCAAATTACAAAATAAGCAATTTTGAGTTTAGGGTGCTGCACCTTAAGAATGCAGACTCTTTAAGAAATGCTTAACAAGCTGTTCCTTCCCAGGGGTGGGAATAAGGTACATTATTTTTACATTTGAAAAATATCTGTGATAAACTAAAATGTGGATGAACTTTTCAAACTTTTCAATAGGTAATACTGATTATGGAAAACTTCCCTAAGTTTTCCACCTGAACATTTATATCATAAAAGCTATAGCATGAAAGTATGTTTTAATACTTTTATTAAGTGTATTTCATTCTCAAATGCACAGCAAATTGCAACAAAACTGTTATAATTGAAAGGAGAAGTACAAAGCGTCTCTCAGTATACAGAGAGAGTTGTGTAGCATGGTTAACAATAACAGCATATATGAAAAAACTGGTGTGTGTGTGTGAGAGAGAGAAAGAGAGAGAGAGAGAGAGAATTAGTGAGGGAAAAGGTGGCAAGCATATGGTCAGGATAGCTGATGATGCAGCAAAAGATCAGAGTGAGAATATAAGTGTAAGAGGATACTTCAATTGGTAGAGCAGAAGAGTAAAGAGATGGGAAACCAGAGGCATTTAAGTGCATAGTCATGAAGGATACTTAGTAGAGTCAATTTTTCAAATGGATGGGAAGTCAGTACAGCTCTTTTATGACAAAGATGAGAGGTATGAGAGAGGTGGTAGCACTTCCAGCAAACTAGAGTTTGGACAGGAGGAAGCCTTATAGGAATGTGCTGCAATAATCAAAGCATGAAATAACTAAGTCACAAAAAACAGTTCTTTATGTGTTATGCGGACCTGTGAAGTGAAAGGAAGGTCAGGGGCAAGGAAGGAGATGCATGTTTTAGAGACAAAGCTGAGGATATTTCTCTTGTAAAGGTGGAGGATCTGTCTTTGTAATACTCAATTTAACATCACATCAAGGATTTATGTGGTTTAGAGAGATGAGGGGGAGTGTTGAAGGAAAGGTAAATGAAAGAGTTAAAAAGAGAGGCATAGATATCACTGGCATCAAAGTGGTATTTATGCTTAAATTGTTAATTTTTAATGTAAGGAAAATGAGGCAAAGCAGATAGTTTTTTAATGTAAGGAAATGAGAAACCAGAGCAGAGTGGTTTAGAATCTGAGGCACAGTCACTACCAGTTTCAAAGAAATGGTCATTGGAGACATAGTAGCCAAAGTGAGTGAGTAAGGACTCTGACCTATTTAATGATTAGGCCAGTCAAAGAGCATATGTATTGACACTGGTGTCATATGCTGTGCTGAGGTTACGAAGAATAAAAAGCATGGGAAGTTATCTTTAGCAAAGTGGAAAAGTTAACTGAACATTCCAAGCCAAGCAGTTTCTTGGCATGGAGGACGTTGAATACATACGGGCAGAGGGAAAGCAATACAGTAATTAGAGAAGTCAGCTTCTCTAATCTCACCATTTTACAGAATGGGTGTAATTTATGCATGTGGTAGTAGTTGTTGAAATTACTGGGATCAAAGATAGATTTGTTATCAATTATGACTTTTAGTGTAATAATGAAAATTCTACAAAGTAAGCTGATAATATAGGGATCTAAAGCTGGGGGAAATATTGGGTGTGTCTAGACTACATGACTCCGTTGATTTAAATAATCCCCACTTCATTAAAATAAAAATGGCCACTGCACTGTGCCAACAATCAGCTGATCCAGCACAGCGCAGATCGGTCAACAAGGGAAGCCTTTGTCAACCGCTCCTGTAAGCCTCGTGACCTTGTTGACCGATCTGCGTCTAGATTGCCGTGCTGTGCAGGATCATCTGATTGTCGACAGCGCTTCGGCCACTTTTATTTTAATGAAGTGGGGATTATTTAAATCCCCACTTCATTGACTATGTCGGGTAAACTACTTTACATGGCTCCGTCGATGGAGCAATGTAGTCTAGACACACCCATAGAGTTGAGTGAGCTGGGTTAAGAACGTCAGATCTAATGAACCAGCTCAGGACACTGGTCAAACTAGTCCAGTATCCTGTCTCTGATAATGGACACATGACATGCTTCAGAGAAATGAGCATAAAACTCTATAGTTGACACTTATGAAATAATCTGTCCATTGGGGAATTTTTTATGGCTTAAATGACTGCTTCTTGGAGCAGCTCGTACAGGAACCCACAAGGGGAGAGGAAATCCTCGATTTAGTCCTGAGTGGAGCACAAGATCAGGTCCAGGATATAATCATTACAGGACCGCTTGGGAATAGTGACCATAATATAACAACATTCAACATTCCTGTGGTGGGAAGAACACCTCAGCAATCCAGAACTCTGGCATTTAATTTCAAAAAGGGGAATTACACAAAAATGAGGCAATTAGTTAAACAGAAATTAAAAGTCACAGTGACTAGAGCCAAATCCCTGCAAGCTGCATGGAAACTTTTTAAAGACACCATAATAGAGGCCCAACTTAAATGTATACCCCAAATTAAAAAAAACATAGTAAGAGACCTAAAAAAGAGTCACCGTGGGTTAACCACCACGTAAAAGAAGCAGTGAGGAACAAAAAGGCATCTTTTAAGAAGTGGAAGTCCAATCCTAGTGCGATAAATAGAAAGGAACATAAACACTGTCAAATCAAGTGTAAAAATCTAATAAGAAAAGCAAAAAAACATTTTGAGGAACAGCTAGCCAAAAACTCAAAAATATTTTTTAAGTTCATTAGAAGAAGGAAGCCTGCTAAAAAACCTGTGTCCCCTCTAGACGATCGAGATATAAAAGGAGCAATCAAGGACGATAAAGTCATTGCAGATAAACTAAATGATTTCTTTGCTTCAGTCTTCACGGCCGAGGACATTAGGGAGATTCCCAAATCTGCACCGTCCTTTGTGGGTGAAGAATCTGAGGAATTGTCCCGGACTGAAGTGTCATTAGAGGAGATTTTGGAACAAATAGAAAAACTTAATGTTAACAAATCTCCGGGACCGGATGGCATTCATCCAAGGGTTCTAAAAGAACTCAAATGGGAAATTGCTGAACTATTATCTGTGGTTTATAACCTATCCTTTAAATCGGCTTCCGTACCTAATGACTGGAAGGTAGCTCACATGACACCAATATTTAAAAAGGGCTCTAGAGGAAATCCTAGCAATTACAGACTGGTAAGTCTAACTTCAGTACCGGGAAAATTAGTCGAAACAATAGTAAAGAATAAAATTGTGAGGCACGTAGAACAACATAATTTGTTGGACAAAAGTCAACATGGTTTCTGTAAAGGGAAATCATGTTTTACTAATCTATTAGAATTCTTTGAAGGGGTTAACAAACATGCAGACAAGGGGGATCCAGTAGATATAGTATACTTAGATTTTCAGAAAGCCTTTGACAAGGTCCTGTAGCCAGACAGAGTCTCCCCCCCCCCCCCAATCACATCTATCTTGCTTGCCCCTCTGAGGTGCCTGAAGCATACAGGGCAGAGAAGGAGCAATAAAATCAGCAGTCTTTGAAGCCTTGACAGAGGCCCGGATATGCTGGCTCATCTGACCCTGGGTAAACTGAAAACACCAATAGGAGAGAGAGTGATCAAGCCAATAAGCTGACCTCGAGGCTGCGAGAACTGCCTTGGCTGGCACCTATATTGATACGATCACACACAGTCGTCCCTGGAGAGGAATCTCCCGCTGAGAAAAGAATGCCCAGTACTCCCAATTTAGCTATCTCTCATACAAGTGTAAATTAAGTTCACAACTCCCTTGTAAGAACTGGCATCACAAAGACAGACCGGTACCATTTGGCATCACAGATAAGAAAGAGAAATACGTGACCCCACGGATATAAAGATGGGTACAGCAGCCCGCTGAGTGCCAATCCACCCTCTTTAACGATTAAGTTGTCACTTGGTACCACTATTTTCTATCTTCCTTTTTCCTTTGTAACCATTTTAAGATCTGTATTTGCTAGCAGTTAAGAAGTAGAGCAATAGCCATTGTAACCACATGCTTTATAAAGCCTCTTCAATAAACCTGTAACTGGTTAAGTTTTAACCTGACTCCCTCAGTTGCTGTAATAGAACCAAGCACAATTTAAAAGAAATCCAGCCAGTTATAAGGGACAGATATAGGGAGAGCTGGGGCGTTTGGATCATGTCACCTCCAAGGGACAAATCCGTGGGGCACCTCTCAGCCTTCCCTAGGCTGTCCGCTGTGAAGGGATCATGTGTCCTAGCAGTTAAAGTCTGAGGTGTAATAAGCTCTCCCTGTAAACTCTGGGACGTCTGTCAGCCTGTTGGCTGCCCGCCATGAAGGGACCCCGGTCCTAGCGGTTAAAGACACGGACGTAAAACTTCTGAGGGTGCCCGTCGGCCTCCGCTAAGGCCGCCTGCAGTGACAGGGTCTAGTGTCCTAGCAGTTGAAGACTCGGGTGTATAACACACACACACGCACTGCCCTGACCATCGGCTGACAGGTCCCTCAGCAAACGCTCTTGTATAAATTACATTGCCATGGGATAAGAGGGAAGGTCTTTTCATGGATTGAGAACTGGTTAAAAGACAGGAAACAAAGGGTAGGAATAAATGGTAAATTTACAGAATGGAGAGGGGTAACTAGTGGTGTCCCCCAAAGGTTAGTTCTGGGACCAATCCTGTTCAACTTATTCATAAATGATCTGGAGAAAGGGGTAAGCAGTGAGGTGGTAAAGTTTGCGGATGATACCAAATTGTTTAGGATAGTCAAGACAGAAGCAGACTGTGAGGAACTCCAAAAAGATCTCACCAAACTGAGTGATTAGGCAACAAAATGGCAAATTAAATTTAATGTGGATAAGTGTAAAGTAATGCACATTGGGAAAAATAACCCCAACTATCCGTACAGTATGATGGGGGCTAATTTGGCTATGACAAATCAGGAAAGAGATCTTGGAGTTATCGTGGATAGTTCTCTGAAAACTTCCACACAGTGTGCAGCGGCAGTCAAAAAGGCAAATAGGATGCTAGGAATTATTAAGAAAGGGATAGAAAATAAGACACAGAATATCTTACTGCCCCTGTCTAAAACTATGGTACGCCCACATCTTGAATACTGTGTACAGATGTGGTCTCCTCACCTCAAAAAAGATATTTTGGCCTTGGAAAGGGTTCAGAAAAGGGCAACTAAAATGATTAGGGGTTTGGAACAGGTCCCATATGAAGAGAGGTTAAAATGACTGGGACTTTTCAGTTTAGAAGACAGGAGACTGAGGGGGATATGATAGAGGTATATAAAATCATGAGTTGTATGGAGAGGGCGAATAAAGAAAAGTTATTTATTAGTTCCCATAATAGAAGAACTAGAGGACACCAAATGAAGTTAATGGGTAGCAGGTTTAAAACTAATAAAAGAAAGTTCTTCTTCACACAGTGTGTAGTCAACCTGTGGAACTCCTTGCCACAGGAGGCTGTAAAGGCTAGGACTATAATGGTATGTCTACACTACCATCCTAGTTCGAACTAGGGTGGAAATGTAGGCAACCGGAGTTGCAAATGAAGCACGGGATTTGAATTTCCCGGGCTTCATTTGCATCTTGCCGGGCGCCATTTTAAAATGTCTGCTAGTGCGGACTCCGGGCCGCGCGGCTACACACGGCACGGACTAGGTAGTTCGGACTAGGCTTCCTAGTCCAAATCACCATTACTCCTCGAGGAATAGGAAGCCTAGTCCGAACTACCTAGTCCGTGCCTCGTGTAGCCGCGCGGCCCAGAGTCCGCACTAGCGGACATTTAAAAATGGCGGCGCCCGGCGAGATGCAAATGAAGCCCAAGATATTCAAATCCCGGGCTTCATTTGCAACTCCGGTTGCCTACATTACCACCCTAATTCGAACTAGGATGGTAGTGTAGACATACCCTAACAGAGTTTGAAGAGAAGCTAGATAATTTCATGGAGGTTAGGTCCATAAAAGGCTATTAGCCAGGGGATAGAAATGGTGTCCTTGGCCTCTGTTTGTCAGAGGCTGGAGAAGGATGGCAGGGGACAAATCGCTTGATCATTGTCTTCTGTCCACCCTCTCTGGGGCACCTGGTGCTGGCCACTGTCGGCAGACAGGCTACTGGGCTAGATGGACCTTTGGTCTGACCCAGTACGGCCGTTCTTATGTTCTTTTTCCCCCCAAAATACTTAAAGTTTGTTTTATACCATGATGCAGGAGGTTTTACGTCCCTTCTATTTTAAAAGATCTTAAATATAAAACTGTAGACATTCCTTTTTTGAATCCTGCCAGGCTCTGTCTCAATGAGTTTAAAAGGCTAATTCTATTATAATAAAAATGTATTACTTATCACGTTTAAATTTGCTGCCTTTTAACTACAATAAATGTCCTCTTCTTTTTGAATTATGAGAAAGAATAGCAGAAGCATTCAGTTTACCTCCTCTGAACTACTATATACCCTATTATTCATCTCCCTCTAAACTAAGCAGTGCCAGTCTTTTCCCAGTCATTTTCTTACAGATTCAGGATGACCAGAGGTTTTAGGGAGATAAAGGAGGAGCTGTTTTACTTTCCCAAGAGAAAGTTTGTGCAGTCAGATGTAATAGGAGCAGAAGAGCTACAGATTTGGGGGCAATAAGAGGAAGAATAGCAGTAAAAAAAGATAAACTGTGGAGTTGGTGGCTGTGGTGAAATGGCTGTGGGGGTCTGGATTTATTAATAAAGTTTCCAAAGAAACACAAGAATTCCTACTTAGTCTTCCAAGCTGGCTCACAAGTTTTGGGACAGGTTTCTTAGTCCTATCCCTGATGGAGCTCTCTTCTATTAAACTTGCTCTCCATAGTCTATCCATCCTCACTGACTCCTGCTCCCTGCTGTCATGTACGCAAAACCTCCCTGCTCTCCATCAAGCAGCAACTACCAGGGCTCACAACATAGGTCTTCCCTTCCCTTTGACTCTCCATAAGCTTTGTTTTATCTCCCTCCCAGAACCCTGATTTAGCCATACAACTTGCCTGCCACCTAGAATCAGAACTGAAAGGGATCTCGAGAGGTCATTGAGTCCAGTCCCCTGCCATGAGTATGGCAGGACCAAGCACTGTCTAGATCTTTCCTGACAAGTGTCTGTCTAATCTCCTCTTAAATATTTCCAGTGGTGGAGATTCCACTACCCCCTAGGCAATTTATTCCAGTGTTTAACCACCCTGACAATTAGAATTTTTTTCCTAATGTCCCACCTAAACCTCCCTTGCTGCAATTTAAGACCTTTGCTTCTTGTCCTATCCTCAGAGGCCAAGAAGAACAATTTTTCTCCCACTTCCTTGTAACACCCTTTTAGACACTTGAAAACTGTTATCATGTCCCCTCTAAGTCTTCTCTTTTCTAAACTAAACAAGCCCAATTCTTTCAGTCTTCCCTCACAGGTCATGTTTTCCAGACCTTTAATAATTTTTGTTGCTCTTCTCTGGATCTTCTCCAATTTTTCCACATCGTTCTTGAACAGTGGTGCCCAGAATTGGACACAATATTCCAGTCAAGGCCTAATCAATGCAGAGTAGAAGAGAAGAACAAGAGGTGTAACAGTTAACTTGAACTAAGGATTTAGCTCGAGTTAACGTTTCACTGCCACGTGTAGCCACGGGCAGTTAGTTCGGACTAAGGGGATTTAAAAATGGCGCCTGGATGGGAAGATGCAAATAAAGCCTGGGATATTTAAATCACGGGCTTCATTTGCAACTTCGAATGCCTACATTAGCCTCCCTAATTCGAATTAGGGGGCTAGTGTAGACATACCCTAAGGTGCTGCAAGACTATTCACCGTTTAAGTTTTTCCTCTACCACATTGTTAGAGCTACAGTTTAACATGGATACAAGGCCTTTTTTATACACATATTTTGCAACTATTTTGCATGTGCTGAAAATAAGGTCAGAATAATGTCTAAATGTATATAATTAGGAAAAACACATCCAGAGACCTTCCATCAGGGACACATTTATAAGTATGCTCTACAATGGAAGAGTTTAAACCCATAGCCAAATCCATTTAATTTAGAGAATTTTGTAACTTTTTTCCAGATGGTGGCCTTTTTCTAAAAAAGACTAACTCTATGTAAGAAATAGTTTGGTTTGGAAATTCTATTAGTCAAGTAATTAAGTAAAACAAAACATCAAATTGGTAACAGCTAAGTGAAACAAGAAAGCCTCCCCACTATTGGAACTGGAAGAAAACACAGGGGCTGTGTCTACACTGGCATGAATTTCCGGAAATGCTTAAAACGGAATACTATTCCGTTTTCAGTTTTTCTGGAAAAGGAGCGTCTACATTGGCAGGCTGCTTTTCCGGAAAAGCCCCTTTTCTGGAAAAGCGTCTGTGGCCAATGTAGACGCGCTTTTCCGGAAAAGAGCCCCGATCACCATTTTCGCGATCAGGGCTTTTTTCCAGAAAAGACTACTGGGCTGTCTACAGTGGCCCTTTTCCGGAACAGTGTTCCGGAATAAGGACTTATGCCCGAGCGGGAGCAGAATAGTTTTTCCGGAATAGCAGCTGATTTTGTACAGCAGAGCATTGTTGCTTTTCCGGAAATTCAAGGGCCAGTGTAGACAGCTCGCAGCTTATTCCGGAAAAGCGGCTGATTTTCCGGAATAAGTGGCCTAGTGTAGGCACAGCCAGGTAGTTATTCTATGGACTAATTCTTACTGTTGCAAGTTGAATTAAAAAGGACAAAAGCTTAAGTCACACTATAACTTCAAGGGAGAGGATAATAATCAATTGCTTGTCCTCACCACTTTGAATACAGCATGTCTGGTATTAAAGAAAAGGTAATTGTTTCTAATGGAATGGAAAAAACTGTTCATGCATACTTCCTCCTTGAGTAAATATGGTATCTGTAATGCTGCTAATGAGCCTCATATTGGAGTTCTTCTCAGGAAAACTTTGCTTGATATCAAAGGTTTTGGGGAATTAAAGGACTGTATGAATTAGCCCAGTATTAAAATTTTAAAACCTAATTCAAACCTAGTATTATTAGGCAGGTGCAGGCCTATTTAACTTAGCAGATTTACTCTCAATGATACAATGGATAATAAAGCCTACAATATTCTGCAGAAGAAATGTTTGTCATACAAGATACAACTACCTGAGGGAAACACTAATTCATTTTTCCAAGTGATATATATGCTCTGATTTTACTCAATGCATTTTAAACATCTTAAAAACACTAAACATTATTATGTGTTTGCTAGCAGAAAACTAAAAATAGAACAGATTAAAAACATTGAATTTTCTTGTAGGAAAGAAGTGTACATTTAAATTTGTAGTAATCACAGAATATTAATTTTAAAATTAAGAAGTCTTTACACTAAACATAAATAGAGTATTTCTTGTTTGATTTTCAGGCCTGCCTAGAAGGTAACTATTTTTATGCATAGACTTATTTACATACAGCTCTCCAATTGCATCTTGCAACGCTGTGTATCCATAGGAAACAAGGTCAAGTCCAAAGGGCATGACAGAGTAACGGATAATCTGAAAACAGAAAAATAGATCTTAGACATAATTTGCACTGCTTTGTAAGTAACAAACTAGAGTAAGACTGTCTCTGTGCATGTACAGAGTGTAAAAGTACAAAAATAATAAGAATCTATAGTATAGTATAGTGACTCAATTTTCTGTTGTCACTGAGAATCTGATTCCAAAATAATGGGGTGTTGAACCAGCATCATTCTAGCTGTATTCATGTATTTTGTCAGCAAAATTCTGTATGGTTTAGAAATACAGGATGAACCTCGTTAGTCTGGCAACATCTATGGTCTGGCATGATTTTAGTTGGCCAGATTTACCATGGGTGTGGCCATGTTTCCCACAGTCCCATAAAGTTTTTGTTTATAGCCACCAATTCAGGCTCTCAATGTTCTGTGCCACTATTTAGCTTTAATTTACCACTAACTAAATGTCTTCCAAGAGCCCAGTAAGTAGGGGAAGCATTGGTAATGCTGCTAGACAATATTGATCTCTTGGGATCGGACAAATTCTCAGATCGGAACTGGTCAGGTCCTGGACAAGAGAGTTCAACTTGTACAGCAATAAGGCTTTTCATGTATAAACTTTTATAGGAAAAATGCTCACCTTGTTAGTCAGTGTGTGTCTTTGATGGGTCTGGGTGGTGGGAGGGGGAAAACTCAAGTGAGAGCACCTGGGGCAATATTACACTATGGGGAGGCTGCTGCTTTCTCATTTCCCCTTCACTCCATCCTGTGGGGGGAAAAGAGGGAGGACCACATCCTTTCTTCTTTTGCTGCCACTGAACAGTATAGTAAGCAGTTAGGAGAGGCCAACTGAGCTGAGGGAGGATTGTTTCTGCTTACTGTTGGCAAGTAGCCAGGATAGGGACTTTTCAAGCCCCACCTTTTATCTATAGAGCTGGATTTCACAATGCCAAGGATGAAGCTGATTGCCAAATTTTGTTTGGGGTCTGGAAGAGATTTCTGGTTTTCCACATGACAAAACTGTCAAACTGCTCTGTGGATTTTTTTTCCCTTCCATCCAGCACCTTGAAGGTCTACTTTGGGGATTTAAATTATATTCAACCAGTGGGTTGCTTGGGAATGGGCCTCATACACACTGTTCATGGTGATGGGGTTGCCATCATGTTTCATGCAGTATATGGCTCTCCTCATCTCTCTCTCTTGTGTGGAGGAAAGGAATGGATTGGCATTCTAACTTCCAGCCAAGCCTGAGAGTATAGAGGGGGCATTGCTCCCATATCCATCCTCAGGTTTGCAGAACCCAAGTCCATTGATACCAAGTGAAATCCACATTCGAAGAGCCCTGCCAGGTAATTTGGGGTAGTGGTCTCCCATTCAGCAATAGCTATAGTAAGATTGTAAGTTTCTGTATTTAAATATACAATGGCACATTGTTACAAATACAATTAAATTTGTTTTTGTTGAGGATTGAGTTAGTGGCTAAAATGGAAACAGTCTAATAAAAAATATTTGGATCAATTGAAAAACTTATCTCCAGTATTACACTGACCCTAATCAGTATTTTCCTACAACATTACAGACCATAGGATAATCCCTTATCAACTGGGGCTTGTTTTTTAATTTTCTGCTTCCAGATGCAGCAATTGTTAGTAGCTATAAATCAGATTCTTATTAACATAGGGTGTATCTAATGTGGTCTGAAAACTGTATCACTTACTCTGAAAGGCCCTAATTGTTGTCAGATTATTATCATAATAGACAAAGTATCAATCAATATTCTTTAGAATCTGTAGTTTTGAGAACTTCTGATTTATTTGTATATATTTTATTTAATATCAATACCAGCTGAAAGTACTATTGATTATTATCTTTGTAAATTATACATATTACTAAGCTGCAAACTGAGAAGTATGTCCTACACCAAATAACTTATTGAAGATTATTCAAACAAAACCAACAGTAAATATTTACAATTAAAGTAATACAATACCTCATGCTGACTAGAACATCTCCATCCCGAAATATAAATAGAAGAATATTTTCTTGAGTGACATCATGGAAATTGGCATTCTTTTCATTTGCAAAGAACAAATCTGGCTTCCACAGGCATTTAAACATTGTTGGATCCACAGTCAACGTATCTGAACCCCTCCAGTCATTGGGCAATTTAAGTCTGGGGTCATTCCACTTCTGTCTTAGGAAGATGTTAACTCTGTAATCCTGATGAGAAGAACTTGTAAGTGTGTAGCCACAAAAACACCAAAATTAATACAAACATCCAAAAATCATGCGGGCTCGAAAATGAAAAAAGATTTTGAGTTAGCGATTTTCCTATAATGGATACAATTGATCATTCTTCAGTACAATATACTGTCATGATTTTCTCGGTTTTTTTAAAAAGAGAATTAGCTCAAAGATAGCTAAAGTGAGGTTACATGCTTTCTTTAGATTAACTATCTTAAACTAAGAGAATGTGGGCCAAATTCTGCCTTCCCTTACATCTGTGAAGCCTCAATGACAGCAATGATACCTTCTGTGTGTACATGAAGATTGGGTGTAGTCTTATAGTTCTACAAAATATATGTATTTCAGGCTGCAAGATATCAGGCAGAGCCCATATGTATTTCACACTTACATCAATCCTCTGACCCGGTAAATGTAAATTGCAGCACATGCTTCAGCTGGTTATACAGTATGTTAACAATGTGGCACCACATTATGAAAGTAGAAAACAGGGCAGAGAAGTAATGCTTAGGAGCCATAGAATAAACTAAGAAACCAAAGAAATATGAAACGGTTTTCCAAATTTTGGTGTCAGTCCATTGCTGTACTGGTGATGTTATGCCCCTGGAGTAACTTGAAATAATCTCTCCCAAAGGTAGCTAGAGCTCATTCATTCCACCATGCATGCTGAACCTCACTGAGATAGTACAGGCACAATTAAAAGTAGAATTTGACATTGACAGAGCAGCACTGTAGACCATACTCATGCAAAAATCAAGCAAAATTCTTCCTGAATTCTGAGAACACATGGATGATAGTACAATCAGATCTAAAGAGAACCACATTTTGCCTTCAGTAAATGAAGCAGATTATCTGAATGGTAGCCACATGCATTTCATCCTCAGTGAGAGCAGTGTGCATCCAGGGAACTATTTGACCCAGAATATCAACTATGATTTTCACTCTTACTGCCTGTTCATTAAGGTTTAAGATAGATGCATGCTGTGAACCAAAAATGGAGGGAAAGAGTTATCTTAATTTTTTTTTAAAAGTTAAAAACCTTTATGCAACATAAGTCCTTGCTTTAGACCTCCTAATACTTCTTGTGTTTTATGTATGTCTATTAAAGGGTAAATATTCTGGGATATAGTCTGTCATGAAATGCATATCTTGCATAATAGATAACTCTCTGCCAGTGCTTTACAAATGATAATAAATTGTTATGGATGAAACAACATGTGGTGGAGATTTAAGTACATTTGGATGTGTCATTATGCCACACCAATTATAAAAGATCATTTCTTGTACAAGTTAGTCTCTTTCGCACAATATATTCTGGGCAGTCTTCCAAAATATTGTCTTTATGACTAAACATAATTGTAAATAACAAAAATAATTAACTGAAAAATACATTAAATACATTGATATTAAATATTATTTTATACGATAATATACAATAAGCATACTTCTGGAAAAGCTATAGTTAATAATAGAGATGTATAGCTTTCTCACAGTCTGTTCTTGGTGAAAAAAAATATGACCTGATTTTCATTTACATTAAAGCTAGGGATGTAACTTTTAAATGATAAACACACACTTAGCGGGTGATGCTTATCAGTAATTGCTTAACCAATGGCTTGGCTAGAATGCTCCCCACCCAAGGCACAGTGTCCCTGGCACAAGCTGCCCACCCCCACCTGCAGCGAGCTCAGCCCAACCTGGCCAGAGCAGCCCGTAGCAGGGTAACCAGGATTTTCCATCCTAATTACAGCCCATTTTATACCACTTTAGAAGTGTAAAAGTAGGATAAATGTAAGGGCCCTTTGTACTACCAGCATGATGTAAAGAAAGCTTAATATACATGAAAACTCAGGCTATTCTCGTCATCTCCAAATGTAACTTTTCAATTGCATGTATAATTATGGCTCTGTTTGCTTTTTGTATTGCTGAAACTCCCATCCTGTATGGAAATTAGTTGTGTTCAAACCATTTGTGATAAATACAATTCATTGTTTATTCTCTCTAGCATGCCATTATTCATTATACTGAATATAGAGTTCCTCCAAAAATCTACTCTCCCTGTTACAACCGAAAAAGCTGCTTCTTCAATTTGATAAAGACAAAGGGTACGTCTACACTACGTTAATTTGAACTAACTTAGTTCAACTAACTTAGTTCAACTAACTAAGCTAATTCAAACTAACGGATCCAGACTAAAAAACTAGTTCGAATTAGTGTTTTGCTAATTCGAACTAGCATGTCCACATTAAGTGGACCCTGAACCAGGCTTAAGGATGGCCGGAAGCAGTGCCAGCAGGGCATCAGAGGAGGACTTAGAGCATGGAGATGCTGTCTCAGGCTAGCCGAGGGCTGCACTTAAAGGGTCCCGACCCCCACCCCGGACAGACAGTTCTCAGGGGTGCCCCGCTTGCAAAGCAGTCCTGGCTTGGAGTGCCCAGAGTACCCACACTGGGCACATCACAGCACTCGGCCATCAGCCCGGCTGCACTTGCTGCAGGCTGCCATCTGGGGAGAGGGGGCAGATGCTACCTAAGTTTCTACCATTCCCTCTGCCTCTCCTTGGGTCTAGCATATGTCTGCACTAAACCCAGATAGCTTTTGGTTTCCCTTTCTTTTTATTGCCCTTTTTGCCTCTTTGAATTATATTGTGATACAAGGTAGGAACTATGGAATGACCCAGATCACATCCATTTATACTGGATAACCAGATGACGGGTGTGGTATTTATTATTATTATATCCTCCTTCAGCCAATGCTGATATCAAGGTGGAAACCAGTCTCTTCCATTCTTCACAGTGTTTTGAAGTTTGCAGGTGAACAAATTCAGGTGCCAATCACTTGGGTTAAATGTGCAATGTAGGCATAGCCTAAATGAGATGTTGATAGACTATTTACCCTTCCCTGATGAGGGTTCTTCTTAAGATTTCTCTTGGGCATCCACTTGTCTTCATATCAGTTAGTTTCTACTTGATAGCTTTATGTGGAAGTTTGTGTTGACATTCACAGTATATGCCCCAATTCCAGCTTTTTGTTCTGTTTCTGGTGGAATAGGCTGCTGGCTGGCTGATTTCACCATGGTCATGACATTCCAAACAAAATCCAGAAGCTCTCCTAATAGACCCAGAAGGTTGCCTTAAGGTATAACTCCAGCTATGTAAATAATGTAGCGGGAGTCGACATATCTTAAGCTGAGCTGGGCACCTTCTCCATTTGATCCTGTTGGCTTCCTGTACTCCATGGAACTCAAAGAGTCCCAGCACTGAACAGGGGCACCCACAGTGTTCGATTTAACAGGCCCTTTCTAGACCTGCTAAATCAAATGCCAGAAAATCCACCTTCAGTGTGGTAAATATAGACACATCCTTATGTACCTGTAAAAGGTAGACCCACAAAAAAAACCCTCACTTGAATAATCAAATTAGATAAATATACTTCAGGCCAAGCAATTTGCATACAAGGATATAGTAGACTTCCGATAATCCGGAATCTTCGGGACCTAGGTAGTTCGTCATATCTGATAATCCAGCACCATCAGGAGGTACTATAAGCTGGTTATACATATACACTGTATACATTACATACTGTATATAAAGTGTTTAACCCTTTTTATTGTACATACTGTATACAGTATACTGTAATGTTTTAGGTTTTTTAACCTTTTTACCCTTTTTGCTCGTTCAGCTGCTGCCTTGTGACTCATTTTTTGACAAAGCTCACTCACTAGGCTTTTACGATTTTGATGCTGGACTATCGGGAGTGCTGTACAGTTGGATGCCAGACTATTGGAGTTTTACTGTAGATGGTTTTGTGCTCAAGGTAGTTGCAATAGGTTTTTGGGGTGGTTTTTTTTTTAAGGCACATTCATTACATCACTTTTTTTTTTTTAACCATTTGGCTCTTGGTGAATCATAAAGAAACCTCTGTAAAAGTCACTTTTTAAAGTGTGCAATAAATTTTAGAAACATGAAAGGGCCATCTGGCCTAATATACCTAACATGTTAAACATTTATCTCCCTTTTACCCTTCTGCTTTTTTTCACATTTATCCCTCAATCTCCTTTTTTTCCCAGAACTAAATCCTAGGCTGTTTTGAGCACACTTACATTCTTTGTGTCAATGACAATCTCCTATAACACAATGCACATATTTATTATCCTTTGCAATAAAATACATCCAAATTCCCTATTTGCTCCTGATTAAACTTTAAAAAGTTTGTTTCCAAAATTTTCAAATATAAAGGTAAGACCTAAAGTCAGGCCTTATCACCATAAACACTTAAACATATGCTTAACTTTAAGCAGTTGGGCAATTCCATTGAAGTTGTCCGAGGATGTGCTTAAAATTAAGGACATATGTAAGGTGCACTGACACCAAAAGGGGCTTTTATTATTACTATTTAACATGTATATTGTAATCTATTTGTTTACATACTGTCCTTAACAGGGAAGTTTTCCTAAATTAGTTTGAAGTAAATGGACTGATCAATTCCTGCTGAACAACTAAGCTAATGATAACTGAAAAATAACAGGACTGAGGTGGTGGAGGAACCCAGTGAATTACCACAGGTATCTGAATTACATACAATTTATTTAAATGAAACTTCCTGAGTGATACAGGAGAGGAAATAATGTCATACTAATGAAATTCACAGATGGAATTGAAAACCTATAGGAAATTGGAAGCAGTTTCAAACATCAGTAAAGACAGAGATATAATACTCAAGAGACTTAAAGGGGATTTAAAAAGTGAGCAGAACCTCACAAATTGGATTAATCATGGAAAAAAGATAATATATTTGGAGGGGAAGTAATCTAAAAATAACGACAAGGAGTCCTGTGAAGACTATAAGTTGGCACAGGACTCCTTGTCACTTTTGCAGAGCCAGACTAACACGGCTACCCCTCTGAAAATCTAAAAATAGATATTCAGTGTGAGAAAAAAACCTGGAAAGCAGTAATGCAGAGGGAATGGACATCAAAGTTCATAATGCAATATGGCAACAAAAGAAGCCAATACAATGTAGGATGCACACACACGGATGAATGTAAGTTACTGGTATTTGACCTGATACCAAGTAGTTGGCCTGGACATTTACTGACTACTGAATAGGGATCTAAATAGTAGGCTGGAACTAGAGGCAGCAAGCAGAAGCAGGGAAACACACTGGGACAAATGGAAAAAAGCTTTATATTTAGACTCCTCATTCTTAAACAAAACTCCACATTTTCCAAACTTAAATGCAAGTCTTTCGCAGTACTGCTAATATCACTGGGTTCAGCAAGGACTAAGCTGATGAATATTCCTCATATTCAAGCAGAAGTTTTTTATACACATAAGAGAATGCTTCTCACCCTGGTACTCAGAAATGATAATAGTCACAAAATGACTTAATGCAGTAGGGAGTTCCCAATCATTACCATCTGTCTTTTATCAATACTCAATTATCTTCTCTCATCCTGGACAACAAACATGGGCATGAGTGTGATCTACTGTGCATTGATATTCCGTTTCTTTATGTTCAACTCTGCTTATTCATATCCTCAGATGCCTGGAAAATTAAGAATCTGAACACTACACATCCTCCTGCTCTTGGCATAGTAATCTTTCTATGCGCCTCATTTATAGACAACACATTCACTTTAAAGTTACACAACATGACAAAACTGGTTCACAAGGAAGTAATTGACCTCACACGAATACACATTCCCCTTCTGAGTAAGCAACGAAGAACCACACGCACATCTCTCAGAAGCCACTAGAGTTCATTTAATTTTTTAGGCCTTTAATCCATCAGATTTTAAATTCTCTCACAATTTATGAACAAGAGATACAATCCTCTTTGTGAATCAGTAAATTTAATTCAGTTTAATGTAATAAAATTTGCATGTGAATATTGAAATTTCACACTTACCATCGTTGTCTCTTGAATTGATCCAAAGCTATTAATGAAAATGTTGACTGTTACATCAACTGGAATTCCTAAAGAAAAACAAAGCATAGAAAATGCACAATAAGTTATACAATGTAAGATTTAGGTCCTGATTCTCTTGTGAACTAGTGACAATGGTAATGTAAAGGGAGCTTAAACTAATTAATTATACATACGTTAGGGTCCCTTTTAAATTCACTTAACAGTGCTCTGGCACATTTGCCGGCTTGCCCCCTTTACATTGAAAATTATGAAAATTCCAGTGATAAGAAAAATTCCGTAGCCCAATTCTCTTAGCTTACAATACTACGTGTGCAGTAGACTGGAATCTTTTGTAAATATCATGTTTCTGTGTTATCACAGTATAGTGATATAGAGCAGAGGTTCCCAACCACCGGTTCGCAGACTGGTGCTGGGCTGCAAACTGTTGGCTGGTAGGCCATGGCAGCTCTAGGGCCCCGGGGCTGGTGTCCTGCCCTGCCTCTCAGCCAACTAGTGTTGGGCAGGGACGGGGTCTCCTGAATGTGGAAGAACACTTGCATGGCGGGAGAGCCACTAGGAGTCCATCACAGCAGCCTTAGAGCAGCCGTGATCCAGGTAGCAGCACTCAGCAGGTGTTTGGGAGGCAGCTCTAGGCTAGGTGAAGGGAGCAGGGAAGGCACTCAGGGCTCCGGAGATGAGACTAGTGCTGGGGGCAGGCTCTGGAGGTGGGGGACTCTGAGGCAGGGAGCTGCCACTGAGGGGCTCTGGGAGTGAAGCTAATATTGGGAAGCTTTGGGAGCAGGACTAATACTGAGGAGCCCTAAGGGATGGGGGTCTCTAAGAGGCAGAGGGCTGACACTGGGGCATCTGGGGTGTGGAGCTGGTACTGGGGTGCTACGGGGCCAGGGCTGGCACTGGGAGGGTTTGGGGGACAGGGTTACTACTGGGAGCTGGCACGGGGAGGTTCTGGGAGGTTGGGTGCAGTAGGGTTCTGGAAACAGGAGGCTGGCCCTGGGGTGGCTGGTAGCGTGGGGCTCAAAGGAGTGGGGGGGGGGGTGGCTCTGAGTCATTTGGGATGGACTGATATAGACAACATATGTATGCAGGAAAGACACATACTTTGGGCTCTCCTAATCAATTTGTGACATTTATTCTTGGTTTAAGTCTGATGTGAGTGTGTAAAGGATTGTGGGTTGTGGTGGGATATAAAAATGGCCCTTTGAAGCCTCTTCATTCTCAGTACAATATAGATTGATGAACCTGAGGGTTGCTCTTGCATACTCTTCCTTGGTGACTACAACTTTACATGGTGGGGCATTTAAAATCCCAAAGATCCTAAGAGATATGTTGGAACCATAGTTCCTGGTGACGTACACCCAAGATAAATGGACAATGGGTAGAAAGGGACATGGAAAAAAAGCAATTCTCTGGTCCTCCAGGATGAGGATTGAGCAATAGGCCAATGCTACAAGATAGCCATTCCATCATGATGGACAGGGATGGCAATGTGTTGCTTTTTTACCTTATTTAGGGCATAAAAAAGGGAAACATTCAAATTCAGAATCTAATACACATTTAATTAATATTATTCCAATTCATTCTGCTAAGATTTACTAGTGAAAATGTAGATTTTGCCTTATGCACAACGTTGATAGTATGGCCATGCTAGCTCCTCCTGTAAGTGGCTGAGTGCCCTCAACTCCTATTGCCTTCAGTGATGTTGAGGGTGCTCAGTACCTTGAAGATTTAGACCAGCTCTGTGTGAGCCAAGAAAACCAGTCATGCTTGAGAAATATTTTAACTTGGACAAATCACTTGTCAGAAAATATTATTCTTCCCTTATCTCCCTCTGAATTGATGCAACATTTCAGTCCTGATTCATTTGGGTGGGAGAAAAGAAATCAAATATTAGCAGTAAGATTTGGGGCTATGTGCCTACCTATAACTGAATATCACAGACTATTAAGTGGGCTTTTTTTGAGGGAGGAGATGACATTTTGAGGTTGGGAGGGAAGTTTAATACTTTTATAAAGTTAGCCGAGTAGAGACAGCTGAAGAACCGTTTTCCCTTGGAAAAAGGAAAAGTCTTTATGTTGAGGACAAGTTGATAAAGGGATATCTGTAGCACTCTCTTCAGAAGCACAATCAAGATTATACCTCTCCAGAGTAATTTCCTTCATATTATATATGTGTATGATACAATTATATAGTACATACACATATAGTTACATATGATTTTTAATGTGGTAGAAGCCACACTCCCAATCTGCAGTGCAAATGTTATAAAAATTTTGTGCTTTCTGAAAGGAGAAAATCTCATTCCTGGAAAGCTTAAAATGCAGCTGTAAGAGTTATGAGGGTTTTTAAAAGAGAATATATACCTGTCATTATTGTAACAATACAGAAGTGATAGCTGTTAAAGGCATGTACTTAAGCAATGAGCCACATTAAGGGTACGTCTAAACTACATGCCTCCGTCGACAGAGGCGTGTAGATTATACAGATCGGCAGAGGGAAATGAAGCCGCGATTATTTTAATCACGGCTTCATTTAAATTTCAATGGCTGCCCCGCTCTGCCGATCAGCTGTTTGTCAGCAGATCGGGGCAGTCTGGACGCGCCGCGTCGACAAAGAAGCCTTTCTTGATCGGCACAGGTAAACCTGGTTTCACGAGGCATACCTGTGCCGATCAAGAAAGGCTTCTTTGTCGACGCGGCGCGTCCAGACTGCCCCGATCTGCCGACAAACAGCTGATCGGCAGAGCGGGGCAGCCATTGAAATTTAAATGAAGCCGCGATTATTTTAATCGCGGCTTCATTTCCCTCTGCCGATCTGTCTAATCTACATGCCTCCGTCGACAGAGGCATGTAGTCTAGACACACCCTAATTTCCCACGTGCAGCAATAAGATAAATGGGAATTACAATTTTTGTGTGCTTTAGGAAAACTATACCATAAGACCTAAATTCCGTAGTATTTTCATGATAATCTTAAAAAGAAGTTAAGTAAAACAGTTCAATGCTTTAAACATATACTGCTTCGAAAATAGTATTCAAATACCACTTTAAAACCATACAATTTAATTTGTAAAAGCCTTAGATTGAAAAAATCCCTAAAACCACTCCATGGAGTTATTTATCAGCTAACAAGGGTAAATATCTTTCAACAGTTTCACCCTCTTTCCAGAAATGTAATCCTAAATCCTTTCAAAAATCTGGTTAGCACAGATTCAGTGCATGTGGATTTTAAAAAGGAAATGTTATTAACTTGAAAAGTAGAAAAAGTCTTTTATACGTGACAAACCTTTGAAATTTGGTCTTATCCTGGGATCATAACTGACCAACAGCCTATTCAAGGTATTGCTAGTAGAATTAACAGGTACTCTTGCAAGATCTTCAGCTGATTGCTGGCTGCAAAATAGTTGATTGGTTATTGTTAAGATACAAGGCACTGCAAGTCTGACAGTTCTGAGTAATTTTAAAATACTGTAAGTATTCAAAACGCATCATACATATAAATCTCCCATGGGTTTATCCCTTTCAAGAAACTTATAGGATGTGTCTACATTGGCATCCCTTTCCGGAAAAGGGATGCTAATGAGACACATTGCAATTGCAAATCCGTGGAGGATTATTCAAGTAGGAATAAGAGATCCTCCAGAAAAGGGCTTATTTTCCGGAGAATCACGTCTAGACTGGTGCTTTTCTCCGGCTTATCCCCAAGCTGGAAAAAAGCGGCAGCCATGTAAATGCAAATGCCGCGGCGGATATTTAAATCCCCCGCGGATTTGCAATTGCGATGTGTCTCATTAGCATCCCTTTTCCAGAAAGGGATACCAATGTAGACACAGCCATACTGTATTGAATCTTACTTTTACCTGTTTAATTCTAAAACAATCTTACTTTACCTGTCTAATTCTAATAGTACTCACATTTCAAAATTTTCTTCATAATGTTATACAAACCATGAAAACTGTAATGATTTCTGATTGTAAACTAAATAAAAAACTAAAAACACTGAATAAGTAAAATTGAACTCATGATTTTTTTTATCAAATATCAGAGATGCTTTAACTTCTTCATTACTAGAAGCAGCCTACTGGACTACATGTTAGGTCCCAAAGCAGTCTGTTGCTTTTCATGTGACAGAGTCAGCTATATTACAGAGAGAGTTAGGATATGTCTACACAGCAACATTATTTTGAAATAACTAGTGATAACTTATTCCACGTCTATACAGCAGGCAGTTATTTCAAAATAATGTCAAAATACTAACAAGCTCGAGGACTTCTTATTCCGACTCTTGTAACCCTCATTGTACAAGAAGTAAGAGAAGTCTGAGGAAGAGTGCTCTATTTCAAAATAAGTCCTGTGTAGACACACCCAATTTTGAAATAAGCTATGCAATTGAAGTTGTTCAATTTGCATAGCTTATTTTGAGTTAAGCCCTGTTGTGTAGAAACACCCTTAGAGACTACTAATTTAAATTGGCAAATCCTGATACCCTTTTCAACTGAAAAAAGAGGCTGCAGTCTCATTTTATTTTTGATGAGAGAACTGCAAAATCCTCATTAACTGTTTTTCATTACTGTTCACGTTTTAGGTGATTACTCTTACCTGTCCCAAGCTAACTTTACTTTTATTAGAGTAGCTTCTGAATTCTGATATTAAAGTCAGTGAGCATATACATTCATTTACCTCCGCACACACCCCTTTTGCAACTCACCCATCCAATTCAGTAGACTATCTAAACTCACAGTCTGATTATGCTAGATATATGTGATTATTAAATTCCAAGACTCCAGAGTAACCCCAAACAAAATGAAAAAAAAAATGAAACAACAAACCTAAGCCTATTTGTGATTTATCACAACTAGATCAGTGCTGGGCAATGAGTGACCTGCAAACTGGATGCCGTTTGCCAAGGTTAGCCCCGATGGACCACTAGATGCTTTATTTACCTTCATGTCTACAGGTATGGCCACTTGCAGCTCCCATTGGCAGTGGATTGCCAATCCCAACCAATGGAAGCTGTAGGGATAACATATTAATGTATTGAAAATGATTCCTCCAAATGGAAGTGACTCCCCATAATTTGTTCCCCACAACTTAAAGTGTTTAGATTTATTATTAATTCTTCTTCTTATTATTATTAGTTAAGATTGTTAAATGTTTAGATTTATTATTATTATTGCCCCTTTAGAATATAATGTATTAGGTCATGTAACTTAGAACTGTTAAGAATATAATCCTATGTAACCAGAAACAGCCCCGCCCCCCCCCCCCCGCCCCCTGTGCTCCAGGGCATGTTCAAGTTTGTGCAAGGGGGCTGCTTGAAATTGACATTGCAAAGATACATTGTAACAATGCATTGTCAAACCACTAACTCTGCTATGGGAGCCAAGCCCTGTAATTGACTAAGGGCATTGTTAGTTAATTGACGCCTGTTCTCTTTAAAACATTGTAACTTTACTCAGCACTCAGAGAATGTTTTAAGCAATACCACCCAGAAACTTTTTGTACCTACAACTCTGATATATGTAAAGTTATTATTATACAAAAACATTGTATGGGAAACATTAATTAAGGAATGTATGTAAGAGAGAGAGAGTGCTTGGATGATGAATGAATGGTTCTGAGAGGTGCCAGCCTGAGAATACAGCAACAAAGGGCTGAAGAAGGCGTCAGGTGCCAGTGCAACCAAAAGGTGTCAAGTGGAGAAACTGGAGGTCCACCCGATGAGATCACTGACGAGCACCTGGCAGCTACCCTGGAGACATCAGCATGATGCAGCAATTTCCATAGACTGGCATAGGAAGAAATTCCTATAAGAACTGGACTAAAAAACTATGGAACCAGAGTCCAAGGTTCTGCTGCCAGCCTACCAGGAGCTTCAGATGCGCATCTGATCAGGACTTCGCTCCCCACTACCATCACTTGTGTACAAAGTACCTGGCCAGTATTCTGTCACAAGCAACTTCCAGGCTGGTAACTATACACAGAACTTGAATGAATGGATGTATGAATGAATGGTTTTATATATATATATATATATGTATAAGTGTATAAGGGTTAAGTAGTGATAGGAATAAGTAGTTAAACAAGGTTGTTTGCTTCTATCTTTTCTTTATTTTTTTTATTATCTTTACAATAAATGTGGCTTTTTGCCTTATCCCCCTCATAAGATCCTGCTTGCTTTTATTTGGTACAACAAAGCTGCCAAAGTGATTCCGGAAAAGCAGCCTGCCAATGTAGATGCTCCTTTTCCGGAAAAACTTAAAACGGAATAGTATTCCATTTTAAGCAGTTCCGGAAATTCGTGCCAGTGTAGAGACAGCCCCAGTAAGCCTAGCTTAGGGTTTCCAATTCTGGTCAGATGTATTCCTGGAAATTTTATCACTTGACTCAATCTTTAAGATTCATCTTTAATTCTTGGAGACTCCACAACAATCCTGGAGGGTAACTCTTAGGGTACGTCTAGACTACAGAGTTTTGTCGACAGAAGTTTTGTCGACAGAATCTGTCGACAAAACTTCTGTAGACAAAGCACGTCTAGACTACTGAAACAATAGACAAAACTTTTTGCTTTGTCGACAGAGAGCGTCCAGACTGCAGGACGCTCTGTCGACAGAAGAAAGTACCCGGAACTGCTTTGTCAAGTCACAGGTGCAGCATGTACTTCCTTGTTCTGCTGCCTGCACTTTGCAGAGACGCATGCTAAAAGGGGCACCCCCCCCCCCCCGACTAGCCCTTGCTCTGCTGCTGCAGCTGCCTAGAGGGATAGCAAAGGTTCTGCAGTACCTGTTTGGAGTGCCCTGCTTCCTGGCACAGCACAGCAGTGTGGGGTTTTTTTTTTTGAAGGTTTTCCCTAACCTTTGTTTACCATGGAGCGAGAGCTTCCCCTGGCCAGGCGCTGGCCCCACTCCACGGTGCTTCAAATGCTGCTGCAACTGCATGAGACAATCATGCTGTTAATGCCTGGTCCAGAACCTGAGCCCAGACTGGAGCCCCTCCTTCAGGATGCAGCAGCACTGTTCCTGCCTCCAAACTTTTTCCCGGACAGGCGATGTTGGAGGAGGGAAACAAGTACAGACTGGTGGGCCCGGCTCGTAATGGAGCAGTGGGATGATCAGGCTTGGCTCCAAAACTTTAGGATGCGGAAGTCCACCTTCCTGGAGCTTTGCAACTGGCTTGCCCCCATGCTGCAACAACAGGACACCCACCTGCGCCCTGCCGTCCCACTGGAGAAGAGGGTAGCTATTGCCCTCTGGAAGCTGGCCACTCCTGATAGCTACCGGTCAGTGGGACACCAGTTTAGTGTGGGGAGATCAAGTGTTGGTGCTGTGTTGATGGAGGTAAGTCCCTTGGGGATGGGGGGGAGGGCAGTCCGTAAGGGGACTGTAACCAAAAAAGGGTGGTTGGGGGGCAATGGAGGGGAGGTGGTGGAGGGCTCCTGTGCCTTACACCATCATACTACTGGGAGCAATCACTGGGAGGCGGGGGAGGGGGGGTCGCCAAAGGACTTAGGCAACCCCTCTTACTTCATAATCTGTGTGTGTTTGTATGTGTCTATTTTTGCAGGTGGCGAGGGCCATCAACTCAGAGCTGCTGAATCGGATTGTCCACCTCGGAGACCTAGACACGATCATAGCTGGTTTTGCAGGGCTGGGATTCCCAAACTGCGGAGGAGCGCTCGATGGAACGCACATTCCCATCCGTGCACCACCCCATCGAGCCGCCCGGTATATCAACAGGAAAGGGTACTTTTCCATTGTGCTGCAGGCCCTGGTTGACCACCGTGGACTATTTACGGACCTGTGTGTGGGGTGGTCGGGCCAGGCACATGATGCTCGGATCTTCCGCAATTCACACCTGTACAAAAGGCTGCAGACAGAAACCTTCTTCCCCTAGCGAACCTCTGCTATCGGGGACGTAGAGATGCCGGTCTGCATTGTGGCCAATGCAGCGTACCCCCTCATGCCCTGGCTTATGAAGCCATACACAGGGCATCTGACCCCGAGCAAGGAAGTGTTTAATGCACACCTGACACACGCCCGTTTACAGGTAGAATGCGCATTTGGCCGGGTGAAGGGAAGGTTTAGGTGTCTGCTAACTCGCCTTGACATGGGGGAACACAATATCCCAGAGGTGGTGGCAGCATGTTGCATCCTCCACAACCTGGTGGAGAGCAAAGGGGAAGCCTTCCTCCCAGGTTGGGGGCCAATGGCTGAAGTGGAGGGCAGGCGGTTTGCGCAGCCTCGGACAGCTGCCGTTCGCCAAGCCCATCAGGTGGGGGTTTGCATCCGGGAGGCTCTGCGTGAGCGCTTCTCAGCTGGAGCCCTATGACTCCCCAAGGTATCCCCAATGGGGTCTGTGGGCCTTCCCCCCAATCCCAAAACCTTCCCTCCCACAATCCATCCCTGCAGCAGCCTCTGAACAGTTAAGGCGCACACACCATGTTAAACTTGAAAAATATGTTTATAAAGGAGTAACGTAAGAAATTAGATCAGTTATACAAAATAGAATTGTTCAACAACAGTGAAAAATAAAGTTCTTTTTTTAACTAATAACATGTGTTTATAACTGTGGTAGAAGGAGGAATTTCCAACATGGAGTGAGGGAGGGAGGGAGGGCAGACACCTTAAGGGTAATGGTGGCCTCGCCTGGGCCGCAAGGCTTTGCCACCCCTGGTCCGTGGACCCAGTCGGGCTCGAGTGGGGGCTGACAATGACTCTGCTCTAGTGGGGGGGGGAGGGGCAGGGGCTCAGGGGGAGGACAGGGGGTCAGAGGGGGAGGACGGGGGGTCAGAGGGGGAGGACGGGGGGGGTCAGAGGGGGCTGGAGCTGGATGGGCAGGAGTCCCCCCCAGGGGGAAGAGGACCTGGCACAGCCAGGGACTCCCGGACGGTGGCACACATACTGCTCCACTCTGAGAGGAAGTCCTGCAGCAGGCGACTATGCCACCAAGCCTCCTCCCTCGCTCTTTCAGCCATGGTCCCTTGCATTTTGGCCATGGTCCTCTCCATTTTCTCCATGGCCTCCACATGCCACTTTAGGAGGTCATTATAGGTCCTCCAATGCCTGCGGGTGCTGTGGGACCGGGTGGGTGGTGGCACAGGAGTTGCGCGGCAGACAGCTGCAGCAGGTCCGGCTGTGGAGAAGAAGAGGAAGAACCGATCAGTGTTAGCAATTCACACACAAGTCCATACAACAAGGGATGGGAATGTTGTTACTGGTAGGCCACGTCTGGCCTTGCCAGCTGCCTCGGCTGCACAGGGGACCCGTTGTGGCTAGGACAATGTCCACCTCCACCCCCTAGATCCTGCCGCCCTCCACTGTGGCTGTCCAGGCCAGATCAGTGTGCAGGAACAGTAGGACAGGGGCCTGCTGCACCTTGGGTCTCCCATGCCCCCCACCCACATACCCACCACCTGCCCGCCTGCCTGTACATGCACAGAGATGCAAGCTGTCCAGGAGGGAGGACCAAGATGTGAACACTGCTCTGCATCCTCTCTGCTCCCACCTCCCCTGTTCTGTGTCTGTGACCCTGCCTGTACTCACCTGATGTTCCTTCTCCAGCATTGGATGGTGCCTGCGAGGCTTCCTCTGTCTCTGGGACAGGCTGCAGAGTCAGGGTCAGGGTGTTCTCCGTCTGCTCCTCTGCCTCCTCCTCCTCGACATCGTCCCTGGGGACCTCCTGCCGGCTATGCTGCACCAGTGTGTGCAAGCCTGTCTGCACGAGCACGGTGCAGACATTGGTTCCTGGCCTCCCAGGATACAGTCCAGTTCCTCATAATAGGTGCAGTGCACTGGGGCTGCACCTGAAGCCGAGCTCTGCTCTCGGGCCTTCATGTACCCCTGGCGAAGTTCTTTTACTTTGGCCCGGAGCTGTTGGAGTGTCCTGGGATGGTGCCCTTTATCGGCCAGCCCCTGAGCCATGCGGCCATAGATGTTTGCGTTCCTGCGCCGGGTGTGCAGGGCCTGGACTGCTTCCTCCTCCCCCCACAGTTCTAACAGTGTCAGGACCTCTGTCCCTGACCAAGCTGGGGCTCTCTTTTTTTCAGCAGAGGGCACCCGAGATGGCTCCCTCGAAGGTCCTTGGGGGCCTCGTGGTACTGGAGCTGCACACATGGCCATGTGCAGGTTATGCTGGGAGAGCTCTGGGCTGACAGGATCGCTCTGTGGCCAGCTTCCTGTCACAATGCCTGCCAGGGATGTCTGTGCCTTTAAAACATGGCTATAGACAGGACCAAGAAGAGGTTTTTCCTGAAGAAGGACTCTCCAGCAGGGGGCTTCCCTGGAGGTCTCCTTCTGTCGACAAAAGAAACCCCTGCGTCCAGACTGCCCTTTTTGTCGACAGAACTCTGTCGACAAAGACGTTATGCCTCGTAAAATGAGGTTTACCAGTGTTGACAAAACTGCTGAGTTCTGTCGACGTTATGTTGACAGAACTCAGCGGTAGTGTAGACGCAGATATAGTTTTGTCGACAAAAGTCCACTTTTGTCGACAAAACTCTGTAGTCTAGACACACCCGAAGTTGTTCATACACAGGGCACAGTAGAACAAGGCCTTGTCTAAGAGTAAAAATATTGTGGGATTCCGTCTCAGGAAAGATAAAGAAATCAGGCCTGACTACTGAAAGGAGGTGCATTCAGTGAGATCAGAAAGGGGGGAGATACACTTAGCATTGCAATCATCACTATCATGTAGGATATGTTGGGCTTCTTAATCATTATTACTTCAGCAATAACTATTAGCATCATTAACAGAATGTAACAATGACTTAAATGAAAGATTTTCACTCAGCTCTCTTGTATAATGCTGCAAACCATATGGATCTTATATCAACCTGAACTCAGACAGCTTACCCATATGGATCTTATATCAACCTGAACTCAGACAGCTTACCCATATGTGATTTGGAAGCAAGGATTATCAAACATGTGGTGGAAGAGATACATTTATATTGGTGGTAGTGGGATCAGGAACTGATTCATTAGCCAAAGGTAACACTTAGAATTGTGGTTCAGCTCAGAAGTCTGAGCAGACATACATGGGGTATTCTCAGTTTGAAGCTATAAGGTTTCCTTGAGCTTGTCAGGATACATTGTGTCTCACTCTTTGGGGATTCTGAGACATACTATGATGGGATTTTATTTCCCTCCCACAATTCACTGCAGTTACAGGGAATCCTTGCCATAGACCATATTATTCAGGAATAATTATTTGGGAAAACAACTGCTAGTGAATGATGCTTCTTATTGTCTTGTTCTCATATTAATTACCTCTTATCCTAAAATATCATCATGCTCTGGCATCTATAATTTTAATGAGTGGCTGTTATAAACTATTGTCATGCAGAAGACTTTCAGGGAAGAAATAAGCATGTCTCAGAGAAGCGAACCCACAAGTCATTTTGTAACACAGTTGTCTAGAGTCTGTCATATGATATGTAACCAGTTGCCAGAATCTGCTTATAGTTTAGATGTTAGATAATTTAGCATGGCAATTTTTAAACGTCATTGCACTGTGACCCCCTTCTGACAATAAAAAATACCATATGAATATGACCCAGGGAGGGGAAACCAAAGGCCAAGCTCAACCAAGCCCCACCACCCCAGGCAAGGAGCCAGAGCTGAAACTGCTGCCCTAGACAGGGGGGCATGTAACCTTAGTCCTGTATAGTGAGGTTTTGGCTTCTGCTTCAACCCCGAGCAGAGGGCAACGACTTGCTGGGGTCCAGACCAATACTAGCTTTGGTAATCCTAACCTACTTTGGGCTCCCAACCCAAAGTTCTCATCATGTCCCACTGTTGAAGAGTTTAAGGGAGCTGGTTGACAGATAGAAATGTGAGATTAATATACACTGCTATATTAACTTCAAGGATTTAAAAAAAAAAAGTGTAATTCAAGATGCAGACTTTGATTCTAGCTTATCTAACCAGAATACAAGCAGATGATTTATACACAAATACCATTGATAAAGAGAAACACAACGCAACACACCTGACATATGATAGTAAACCAGAAGCATTATTACTTTTTATATGAATTAGTATTTTGGGATGCGGGCATTTGGCATTGAGCGATATGTACCATACTGTAGAAAGAGTCTAGTACTATAAAATTATATACCTTCCTTAATCATAGGAGTAATTTTACAACATGTACATGAGGAATATCAGCATGTATAACTGTCCCATGTACAATATCTTTTTGGGGGATGGGGGGGGGGGAGGGGAAGCAAGCACTGAATGATATCATGAACAATAATCCTCCAGAAATTCTAACATGTTCACATGATTTCTTGTAATATCTTAGAACTATGTCTCTCTGAATAATTAGGTGCATATTCTTGCAGACAGGAAGCTCCTTCAATCCAGTCATACATTCCTTGCCTATTCAAAATTTCTCAGTTCACTGGAAGTTTTACATGCATAAAGATTTCAGGATTGGACCCCTAAATAAATTACATATCCAATACACATTAGGGATGTAAGTGACTAATTGACTATCTGATAAGCATAAGCTTATCGAATAGTTGAGTAGTGACTTGACTAGTCGCTTGCCTCTGTCTTTGCTGCTTCTATCAGAGAGATGCAGCAAGGGTCTCCCATTCCCAGCAAGGGTGATCCCAGCAAGGGTGGGGGGAGCAGGAGATGGTGCTGGGGAGGAGCCGGCTTTGGTTTCCCCCAGCACCATCTCCACAGGTGACGGGAGGCAGAGACACAGAGGGGAAACAGTGCAAGTGGGGACTGAAGCACTCCCAGTTCGCGCTGGTTCTAACTGCTGCGCTTCTGCTTTTGAAATGTACAAGAGTGGCATGGGGCTCTTGTACATTTCAAGAGCAGAAGCACAGGGAACAGGGGAAACTCAAGCAGTCCCCCGCTGACCCCATGCTCCCTGTGGCCACTTCAGCCTCTGAAATGTACAGGAGTCTCGCGGGGCTCTTGTACATCTTGAAAGCAGATGCATCACAGGGAGCATGGGGCTGGCAGGGGACCCTGCGAGGCTCTTGTGTATTTCAAAGGCTGAAGCAGCCTCTGGGAGCAGGAGGTCAGTGGGAGACAGTTTGGTGCTCCCTGCCGCACTTCTGCCTTTGAAATGTACAAGAGCCCTGAAATGTAGCAAGAGCGCCATAGAGCTCTTACTACATTTCAAAAGCTGAAACCACAGTTCCCCTATGTTCTTCTGCCTTTTAAATGTAATAAGAGTCGCAGGTGGTTCTTACTACTTTTAAAAGGCTAAGGCACGGCTCCCCCTTATTGACTAATTGAGTAGTCAATGGAATTTACGTTAACTACTCAATTAGCTGATTAATCAAAATGTAACATCCCTAATACATGGTACATCTAGACACATGCAGATATTCTGTCTAATGTTTGCATAAAATATGGCCAGCATCTTCTAGTTTCAAATGATACTAGGCAAAAAAAATAAAAAAACCAAAACCCTATCTTGGTTAGAAAGCATAAACAGAGCTATATAACATAAAAACATAAGAACGGCCATACTGGGTCAGACCAAAGGTCCATCCAGCCCAGTATCCTGTCTGCCAACAGTGGCCAATCTCAGATGCCCCAGAGGGAGAAATCACAACAGGTAACTCTCATGTGATCCCTCCCTTGTCACCCACCTCCAGAGAAAAACACAGGCTAGGCCGGGACATCATTCCTACCCATCCTGGATAATAGCCATTGATAAACCTAACCTCCATGAATCTAGCTCTTTTTTAACCCTGTTAAACTCCTAGCCTTCACCACATCCTTTGGCAAGGAGTTCAAGAGGTTGACTGAGCACTGAGTAAAGAAAAGTTTCCTTTTGTTTGTTTTAAACCTGCTGCCTATTAATTTCATGTGGTGACCCCTAGTTCTTATATTGTGGGAATAAGCAAATAACTTTTCCTTATTCACTTTTTCCACACCAGTCATGGTTTTATAGGCTGCTATCATATCCTCCCTAAGTCTCCTCTTTTCTAAGATGAAAAGTCTTTTTAAATCTCTCTTCATATGGGACCCTAATCATTTTTGTTGCCATTTTTGGAATCTTTTCCTATGCCAATATATAATTTTTGAGATGAGGTGACCACATCTGTATATAGTATTCAAGATGTGGATGTACCATGGTTTTAAATAGAGGCAATAGGATATTTTCTGTCTTATTCACTATCTCTTTTTTAATTACTCCTAACATTCTATTTGCTTTTTTCACTGCCACTGCACATCGATAGTTCTCAGAGAACTATCCACAATGACTCCAAGATCTCTCGAGCAGCCACTGTAGACAGCTGGCAAGTTTTGCAGAAAAACTTGCCAGTCTAGATGCAGCCTAAGGGTATGTCTACACTACCCCACTAGTTCGAACTAGCGGGGTAATGTAGGCATACCACACTTGCAAATGAAGCCCGGGATTTGAATTTCCCGGGCTTCATTTGCATAAGCGGGGAGCCGCCATTTTTAAAGCCCCGCTGGTTCGAACCCCGTGTAGCGCTGCTACACGGGGCTCGAACTAGGTAGTTCGAACTAGGCTTCCACGAGGTGTACCGGTAGTTCAGAATAGGAAGCCTAGTTCGAACTACCTAGTTCGAGCCCCGTGTAGCTGCGCTGCACGGGGTTCGAACCAGCGGGGCTTTAAAAATGGCGGCTCCCCGCTTATGCAAATGAAGCCCGGGAAATTCAAATCCCAGGCTTCATTTGCAAGTGCGGTATGCCTACATTACCCTCCTAGTTCGAACTAGGAGGGTAGTGTAGACATACCCTATGGGTTTTACCATATATGCTCTTTGCCCAATTGAATATCAAGCAATAAGTAGCAATTAATAACTTCTAATTTCTATATTTCATTAGTGGAACTATTCCAAAAAGGAACTGTATTTATCTAACACAGCAACCATAATTTCTATTTACTGTAATATCAAATAAATATTTATATCTTATCACTGGACACTGACCTTAAACATTAGTTGAATTGCCAGTGCATTAAGAATGTCAACAGTTGTATTACTTTTTGGCTGGAACAAAACCTATATACCCAGAAAATTGATTTTAATACCAAGCTTAAAACCCTCTTTATTTACCAGTATATTTTTATCTGATGTTAGACACCACACAGTTATAAGTCCGTACTATGATTTCTGCAAAAATCTGAGAATATTGGTCTGAAATCAAAACTAGCATTCTAAATCACAATTAAAAATATAAAGTAATTTTGTCACAAGAAATTCTCATTAAATTTGTAAGGAAACCTAGACGAGACTACACAGAAAATGAATTGCAACTGAGTTTTAAGACATTACACTGCCCAAAAGACCTCTCTTTTTCCCAGCTACAAATCTCATCAGCTATGCTCTTTTGATAGGAAAAGTCAGACACCACTTTATAATCACATACAGTCTTTAGAAATATAGTATCGCTATCAGTCTTGTCACACAGAAAGTATAAGAGAGATAAGCAACATACGATGGACAGAGATATTGCTTCTTTTTCCCCTTTCCTTTCTTTGAAGATTTCTCTTTGGAATAGGCTTCTTCAATCCAGGAAGACAACAAAACTAAAGAGAGAACTGCCAGTAAGAACTTCATCTTGAGGGCATAAGTCTATGAAGTACAGCTGATCTATGACAGATAAGAAAGAGGGCTATATTAGTGGGGCTAATTATGGAAAATGGGACCTCCTAAATGTAGGAAGTAAACAAATATGTTTCCTTCATATTCAGTGGTCTCACACACACACACAAAGCTCAGACGCTCAGTAAGCGTATGTCTACATAGCAGGGCTAAAGCCAAAATCAGCTACGCAATTCCAGCTACATCAATTGCTAAGCTTAAGTCAAAATAGCTTATTTTGGCTTTTGGAGTGTTCTACACAGCAGGAAGTCTAAGAGAGAGCACTCTTCCTCTGACTTACCTGCTTTTTACGAGGAGTAAGGGAACAGGAGTCAGAACAAGAAGTCCTCCAGCTCGACATTATATCAAAATAACTGCTTCTAGTGTGGACATGGAATAGTATCAGTTATTCTGAAATAACACTGCTGTGTAGACGTACCCTAAATTATCTGGAAAGACAGGTGGTCCTGGGCTAAGTATCCTCCCAATATTTACATACAAGGATAGACTTCAGGATATTTAGGAAATATACCCATCAATAAGCTGACAAACGTATTTTTGTTGCTGTGTTTTGGAGAAATATATTTAAGCCCTCTAAAGGCAGGCCTACTTAAGAGGCCTGTGAAGCCTTATCTCACATGGATGGATTCCCCACTCCAATAACATGACCATATTCTCCCAGAGACTATTATATATCACAGCATGACAATTACTGAGACCATGAGAATTTAATATTGCATTTTAAAACATTGTGATCAACAAATTTACCATACTAGGCATATTGCAACCCTAACTCACACAAGCAGTACCACAAAAACACCCCACACACATTTCAAATACAACAATGGTCCTGTAGTCTCTCGGGTACTAACAAAAATATATAAATGGTATCATGAGCTTGTGTGGCCACAACTCACTTCTTCGGACAACAAATATTTGTCATCTGAAGAAGTGAGTTGTGCCCTGAAAGCTCATGATACTATTTATATGTTTGTTATGCTCTACAGTGCTACAGGGCCATAGTTGTTTATGGGTTTTTTTTCATTATAGACTAACACCACTACCCCTCTGAAACTTGTAAACAAATAGTATCATTCAAATTTTAAATGTGAATAGTAGGCTCTTCTATGGGATTGTATATTTGAACATCTGTCAAATACAATGCATTAGACAAAAAGTAATATACCACAACAAGTATTATAGAAATTACAAATTAGAATAAACATGGAAATTATAAAGGGTGACTAATAAGTCACATAATACTATAATTTCTTCTGCATTTTGTGTCCTCAGTACCATAAGTAGTTTTTCCATCCTTTTCTCCCCAGAGCAACAAAAGCACTTCATGGATTCTTTGTCTAAGAAATAGTAGTTGCATTTCTTTCTCCCTTAGAAGCAGGAGGATATTTATATTCCTTTTAACAACAGAAGGAGCTTCTGTCCACCCTCCAAAAGCAACAACAGAAGGGGCATCTTATGCCTAAAGCAAAGAACAGCAGGGGCTCTTTGCCAAATTACAAGATATTGTGATCTCCATCTCCTTCCCAAGCAACAGCTGCAGAGCTCTCCAACACCATCCCCAACTGCAGCAGCAGTCTCTTGACTCTCAACTACAGCAGAAGGGATACCTTAATACCATTTCCCATATACAGTATCCAAGGGCTTTCCAGCCTCTTTCCTAGTTTTACACACACACACACACACACACACACACACACACACACACAAGCAGAACTGCATCGCCTCAAAAAGAGAAGCATTAATACACAAGAATAATAATCAACAACATAAATAATATCTATGTGAGATCTTACATTGGAAGCTCCCAAAGGGCTTTACAAAATGCACATAAGGGATCCTTACACCCTCTCTAACCATGGCAGGGGGTCCCACTGAACTACCTCCCCTACACCCACATCATTCTCCAATCACAGCAACTGTTGCTCTGCTTCCATTGGCAGAAGTAGAGAGTAACAGGGGGTTCCCCCATCCCCTGCTTAGCCAGCAGGAACCTCTCTGGGGCCTGGGCTCCCTTCAGCTCTGGGTCTCGTGCACAGGTGCTGCAGCACCCGCTGGCTAGAAGCGCATTCCTTTAAACACAGGGTTTCGCGTTTGGTTCAATGGCTGTCAGCAGCCCCCCCTATACACACTGCTCCAGCCCCGCTGGTCTTGTGCGGTGCTGGCGGCAGGTTATCTGCCCTGAACTCACCATCCACACAGGGACAGCCGGGCCCCCGGCCCCTCCGTTCGCCAGCAGCAGCCACCAGAGCGCCCACCCCATCCGCAAGCGATGCCCCGCCGGCCTCTGCAATGCCAGCCCTGGGGCTCTCCTCCCCCCCCCCCCCCACATACACAGCGCAGCATCAACCCCGGCAGCACCCGCGTCCCCCGCTCGCCCAGCTCCCACTGCCCGCCAGCCTAGTGCTGGCCGAGGTACTGAAGACGCTTCGGCAGGAGGCAGCGCGCGCCGTGCCTGGGGCCGCCGGGGACACGGGCTCACCGGGCCAAAGGGGACGATGGGGCATCTCCGCCGCTTCCCGCTGCAAATCGCACGCAGCGCCACGGCCCACCCTGCGAACACCCGGCACCTACCACAGCGCGCCCCAGCCAACAGGAGCGCAGGACGCCGCAGCCCCACGACGCCCCTTTCCTAGGGCCGCGGGTGTCCCGGCAGCCTGCAGCGCGCCATGGCAGCGCCGCGACGGCCCCAGCAGTTCCCCTGGCAGCCGCCGCCGCGCTAGCAAAATAAGCCCTGCATCAAAACGCGCCCTTCCCCTTACTGAGCATGTGCAAAATGCTCGGCCCGGCCTGAGTGAGCATGTGCACAGCGCCTGCCTTGGGGCAAAGTAGCCCCTTCTCTTCCCTTCCCTGCCCTTTGCTCTCACTTTCCTGGGGAAACTCACGTTCAAGGAAATGGGTTGCAAGTATCGGTAGGAGCGTGGGGGGAAAGGCATATGGATTGCTCTTACCTGTGAGCATCACTGCTACAGTTCTGGGAGGAACAAAAAGTTCCAGGCAGACCTTCTGAGGTCCAGAGAGGCCCTGGTACCCTTCCAGCTTTTGAGCCCCCTAGCTATACTAAAAATCAAAACCACACACCCGAGACAGGCAACAACAAAATAAGGGACGAGAAGAAGAGAGGTTATTTGACTTTTTTTTCCTATTTAACAAATGCATTTCTAGCCTTTCTGTGCAACTGCACTACTTATTGAGGAGAAATCTAGCTTTCATACAATGTCACAGTTAAATGCAAGCCCATTCAAATGCTCTTGTCCCACAGTTTAATGGTGATAGTTCTTTGCCTTCTTCAACACAGTGAAGGTGCATTCACCTGAAGCCACTGATGAAGGCAAACTGACAAAAATATGCAGACACCAAGTTTGAGTTTTTCTTGAAGCAATTCCTTTGATTTGCAAGCTAGTTTAATGTTTGTGGAATATGTTAATTTGAGGAAGATGACTTTGTGACGGAGGTCTTTTGAGATTTGTAATACTGTGGCTGAAATTGGTCAAAATCTATTAGCTAATAAAAGTTATGTCTTTTACCAAATCACATCTCTTATTTGCTTAAATGTGCAGCTGTAAGCCATGCCAGTGTGTCACATTTTGGTCTGATATAGGGATGTGCATAACAAAAATTTGCGAAACTTACCAAGTGCCAAAAAGTTAATAAGTGTCTAAATTTGAGGCCTCCTTTGAGCTTGAGGCCCAGGCCAAATGGCCCTTCTGCCGCCCTCCTCCCCATTGGCCTTGATTACAGGGGCAGTTCAAGAAGAGATTAAAATGCTAGGATTGCTCCCCCAACCTCACAGCCAGATCATCTGCTATTGTGGCCCCTGGAGTGCTCAGATATAAAGAAGCATGGGTATATACACTGTGAAACATGAGGACTAGAGGAGGGTATGGTTTTTCAGGGTATGTTATTGGGGTGGGAGTAAGTATCCAAAGAGTTTTCAAAGTAAATGGGAAAGAGCAATTAACAAGCACTGACAAAGACACTTCACAAAAGTAGAGAAAATGGATTAGGAATGGGCAGCAGTTAATACAATTTGGAAAGGGGGGGACTGAAATACTTTTAAACTATCAGAAAACCATGCAAGGGGAGACAAAGTGAAATAATCTTGAACTTCAAGATATGTACCCATCATCACTCTGCTCATGTTTCTTTGTCAATTCTTTGTCAATTTGTGTGTGAGCAAATGAGGGAGACAATTTCCTCCTACCTGTTTGTACAATACCTAGCACAGATGGTTCCATTTCCAGTTCTGGCCTGGAGGCACTACCATAAAAGTAAATTATGATAAAGCTCCTCCAACAAGAACTTGAGAATTGGACAATGTGACAGAGCATGTCATTTAAAGCAGTACAATTCCCCAGGGAAAAATGCTCGGATTCCGGTTTCAAAGATAATTGTAATTTTGCATCTCTTTGAGATGCTGCAATTTTTGCTTTAGAATTTTTTTCTTCAATTAGTTTAATTGCAAATGAAGAGAAAGATCTCTTCTAAAAAATTTAGGCTCCAATCCTACTGAAACCTATACATGTACAGCACGTTAACAATACAGGTAGTTCCAATGAAGTACATAAATACTGGCAAAATTGGGGCAGTAAGGCCAAATTAAGGAAACACATACAAGACTAACTTTAGTCATCTAAATAGACTTAGCACAGAACATGTCCTCTCTCCTTTTAACATTGGAGTCCTAAGCAGAGCAACTTTCAACTACCATTCCTTGTGGCAGGGCATATTCTCAAAGTTATGTAATATTCCCACAAGGTGTTCCTATCCTCAACTCTTCATCTATAGTTTACAGAAAGACGCATTGCCTCATGCCACTCAGAATATTCCTTGTGAGGGACCATGGATATTAATAGGCAGGCAAGCATGTTCTGCTAAGTATATCCCTTAGAATCCTTATGAGAGATGAGATTGTATTGATGGAAACATTCTGAAGAGTGTCATATCCTTCAAACATGGGTGCTAGTAGAAGATGGGTACTTTCTAATATTTGCTTTGTGTCCATAAAAAAATGCAATCCCAGATTTCATTTCCAGAAGTTAAGATGGCCAACAGACTCCTTCTGATGGGCACATTACAAGAGGAAGAGTACTCCACTGATTGCATCTCCTCTTTTGCTGTGCTGGCTACTGTTGTACTAGAGATAAAGGAAAGGGTTAAAGCAGCAGTAGAAATAGGGTGTCAGGATACATTTATCTCCCTACAATGTGACATAGGGACTTGACCACCTAAATGTTTCAATTTCCTTTGGCTCAGGAAGCATTAACATGTAGGAGTGGAGTACCTGTAGCATGTGCAGTAATAGAAGTACACACAATTCTGGTGTTATTAAGCATTTCTTAGGCTGCAAAATCTGCAGTTGCCTTCTATGGCTTGCTGCAAGTTCACTTGCATTTATAAGCGCCTACTGCTACAGGGGTGCACAACTAAATGAATTGGTCAGTGCTAGCCAGATAGTTAACAAGATGATGTATAGAAAGTAATGCATCTGACTCTTCTCCCCAAGAATCAAGAAAATGAGAGAACATGGCTATATCTTTACATAGCATGATCGCTATGAGATATATAGATGTTACAAATGCAAGCATAGAAGACCTGCCTGATTAACACATAGATTCTGTCTAGCTGTACATACATCACACCATAAGATCCAAAACCCACAAATACAAGAAGCAGATATTCCCATAAAACTAATTTTTTTTAAAGTACTTAATTTTGGACAGATTATGACTAGCCCATAAGCAGCTATGTAGAGTTGAGGAATAGATGGAGTAATGAACATAATTTGGGGGAAGTCAACATGGTTTCTGTAAAGGGAAATCATGCCTTACTTTGTTAGAGTTCTTTGAGGTGGTCAACAAACATGTGGACAAGGGGGAAATCCAATGGATATAGCTTACTTAAGATTTCCAGAAAGCCTTTGACAAGGTCCCTCACCAAAGGCTCTTAGGTAAAGTAAGTTGTCATGGGATAAGAGAGAAGGTCTTTTCATGGATTGATAACTAGTTAAAAGACAGGAAACAAAGGGTAGGAATAAATGGTAACTTTTCAGAACAGAGATAGGTAATTAGTGGGGTCCCCCCAAGGGTCTGTCCTGAGACCAATCCTATTCAATTTATTTATACATTATTTAGAAAATACATTATTTATACATTATTTAGAAAATGGTGTAAACAGTGTGGTGGCAAAACTTGCAGATGACACAAAACTGCTCAAGATAGTCTGCTTTGGTCTTGACTATGAAGAGCTTCAGAAAGATTTAATCAAACTAAGTGACTGGGCAATAAAATTGCAAATGAAATTTAATGTCGATAAAGATAAAGTAATGCACATTGGAAAAAAATAATCCCAACGATAAATATGATGGGAGCTAATTTGGCTACAACTACTGAGAGATCTTGGAGTCATTGTGGATAGTTCTCTGAAAACATCCACTCAGTGTATGACAGCAATGAAAAAAGCAAAGAATACTAGGAGTCATTAAAAAGAGATAGAGAATAAGACAGAAAATATTCTATTGTCTCTATTTAAAACCATGGTATAACCACATCTTGAATAATGCATACAGATATGGCCACCTCATCTCAAAAAATATATATTGCAATTGGAAAAGGTTCCGAAAAGTGCAACAAAAATAATTAGGGGTTTGGACCAGGTCCCATATGAAGAGAGATTAAAAAGACTTGACTTTTCATCTTAGAAAGTAGGAGACTAAGGGAGGGGATATGATAGAGGCCTGTAAAATCATGATTGGTATGGAAAAAGTGAATAAGGAAAAGTTATTTACTTGTTCCCACAATATAAGAACTAGGGGTCACCAGATGAAATAGGCAGCAGGTTTAAAACAAACAAAAGTAAATTTTTCTTCATTCAGTGCACAGTCAACCTCTTGAACTCCTTGCCAGAGGATGTGTGAAGGCTAGGACTTTAACAGGGTTCAAAAAAGAGCTAGATAGATTAATGGAGGTTAGGAGTCGGGTTTGTCTGGAAATGGGTGACGGGGAGAGATCACATGAGAGTTACCTGTTGTATTCCCTCATCTGGGGCATCTGATTTTCGTCACTGTTGGCAGACAGGATACTTGGCTGGACAGACCATTGGTCTGACCCAGTATGGCCGTTCTTATGTTGTTAATGTCTCCCCTTCAGCCACTGGAAAACCTGTGTAACAGCTGGACAAGATCACATCACCTGGAACTCTGAAGCAAAGAAGGCATGAAGGAATAGTCACTTTCTACTCTGTCTCCTTACTCTGTCCTTTCTGGAAAAATCCAGGGCTTTCATATGTACAGGATATTTCACATTGTCCAAATCTGCTGCTTGGTTCACTACATTGCCCAGTCGGGGCAACTGTATCTGTGGATCAAAGAGATAGACAGGAATTTCTCCACACATGCTTTGTAACAAGAAGCCAAGATACTATGAGTTATAATCACCAGCAGAGCTAAAACCATATTTCTGCACATTTTGGAGTGCTAATTAATGAGCAAAGCCTCATGACTTTCTTCAAAGTTGGGTAATATCCACCCTGTCACCAGCCACTTCTTCTTTTAAAAATAGTTAACTGGGAAGTTACAGAAGCTAGAAAAAGAACAGAGCTCTGTAACATGGCAAACCCACATCTTATCCACTATGCCTCCCAATACAGTGAAGCCCAGAGTTTGGCACATTGTATCTAAACATTTGACCATGTTCACCTTGTAGATTCAGGAAGAGATCACAGGATTCCTGATCTCCAATATTCTACTAGTAGTAGTTCTATAACCCACTGGCAATAAATATCAAATTACCTTCTAATGATTCCTCCAAACTGGGGGCACCAGTTGTTTCTTAACGCAGATTGTAAGGGTTTATGCTGTGAATCTGAGAGAGCTCAGCACCAAAATCCTACTGCCCACTCACGTGGACTATTCTTACAATTGATGACATTTGGTTTTCCATTTTTTTATAAATCTAGTTTATTTAATTAACACACTATCAAGGGATGTGCTCCCCTTGAACAGACTCTCACAATCAAAATCCCCCCCCCCCCCGGGGGCCTCTTACCAGTGTCAGAATGGCCAGAGCCTGAGTCCCAGATCCCCATCTATGGGGGCCAGTGCAGCTCAGCAGCCTAAGTCCCTATAGCACACTTCCACTGTCGGGGTCTCTACAGCCCTGAGACCCAGTCTTAGTAGCACTCCCTTCTACTGGGGGTAAATACAGCCCTGAGGCCTAGTCCACAGGCTTCAGGAGACTACCTCTATCTAGGAGCGCTGCAGAGGGAGGGGTAGGGGGACCCAGGCTCTCCCATTCCACTAGGTCCCAGTCTAGGGCTCTATTGGCAGTGGCTTGGGCCACTGCCTGCACAGCAGGGGATCCCTCCACAATGCTCTTAGCACTCAGGATTGCAATTCCCCACCCTGCCCTACTTTCTACCACCCCAGGCATCTCCCTGTTGCTGTACCTCCAGACTGTCTCCAGGGGCCTGATGGTCACTGTGGCTGCAGTGGTAGCTATGTCAGGTTGGGCTTCATCTGCTCCTCCAGCTCTGGAGCTTGGTCAGCAGGTTCTTCCCTTTAGGTGGTGAGCTGCTTTAGGGCCATTTATACTCAAGCTCACCTGTGAGCATGCCTGGCAAGGCTGTGGGGAAGGGGCACTTTCAGCCAGCTGGGCCCAGCCCACACTCTGTCCTACAGTGCCTGGCCAAGGCACCCTGTCACACACCTTTAAAATACTTTATTCTGCTGAAAAGCAATTTGTCAGTTGTGATGTGATATGCAACAAAACACAGGTGCTCCTCATTTTGGTATGTGTCAGACATTTTGATTGCCTCTGTCACAAAGGTGTAGCAAGTTACTCAATCTTTCTCTCCCAGCACTACCAAACAACCATAAGAGGGTTTTCCCCTCCCCTATTGGCAATGTGGTTCTGTACCATCCCTAAGAATAAGTTACACCTACCAGCCTGGAACCTTGCAGAAAATGTCAGTACTTTTGGATTCCAATGGCCAACGTGTAAAAAGAGCCTGATTTATTTGTTTCCTAGAAGTCTAGGCACTTTAAGTTTTGTGTATGAATTGTATATTTTAAAATGAAATCAAAATGGCACACACAACATAAAATATCAACATGTAACAAACTAATGGAATTAATCAACCAGCTGGACAACCAAATGCAGAAAAAGATAACCCATCACTTCTACAAACCTCAGTTCCTCCGTATCTCTGTCTTTCTCAAACACCCAGTTAAAACAGATGACCCTTTATTACCCAAGAACCTCTGGATGCCAACTGACAGAGGGTACTGGGGTACAGGGGCCCCTGAAGTAACTATAAGAATATCATATAGGGTCTCTATTGAAAGCCTGTGTCACATAAGACCTCTAGATAATACCTATCTGGAGGTCTGCTGTCCCCTGGCAGGCTGAGGGCTGGTTTCAGAGGGGCGGCAATGAACTGGCATTAGACTGGCTAGAGTCCAGGACAGAAAGCCCCAACCCCATTGCACCATGGAGCAGAAGTTCTGAGCTCTCACAGTACTTTTTATTTGAATCTCTAAGCTTTATGAAATGATTGTGTCTTTATTTTATAACTGAACTGAAGCATTGTGCATAATACAGGAGGAGTTTACCTAGGGGCAAGCAGCATTCAGACGCTCACAGCAAACCTTATGTTCTTCAGTGAATCAATCTCACCTCCTCCATAGAATCCAGCTGTAGCTTCCTACAGCTCCCCTTGACTGAAAACAGTTAACCCAAGCCAATGGGAACTGCAAGGCTCTGTGTCTGTGGAGCCTTTAAATATACAAAGTGGAACAGCCCATTAGCAGCTTTCCCAAAGTGGGCCCATGGCCCTCTTTGAGAAACAATGATCTAGAGATATTTCATATGCACTGTTGGCACCAAACACTAAGCATAAAATGATTTGATGTTGTGTGACTCAGAGATCTGGCCTTCTTTCAATCACTTCTTATATTCAGAAGCAGAGTTGCTTGCTTTTCAGCCATGTTGCCAAGATGAACAGCAACGCCTTAGCACACTGTGCTCTCAAACACATGAAGGAGTGAATGGCCTGACTGAATCTTTGGAGATCTGTTGATTCACAGAATTGAGCCAGGTGTGGAAATTGCCCTACACAATACTTGATGCAACACCATCAGTCATGGTCAATGTATCTGGCACAATTGTCTGCAGTAGACTATGCATGTTTGAGGCTTTAGAGTTCCACATTCTTGATGACAATTAGTTAAATAATTTGTACTGTTGTCAAAACTAAGAGTATGCCATGGTTATATAGCAAGCATATTAATATTATTAAGGCTTTCCTTTTTGTTTGCTGGAGTTAAGTCATGTGTCTTCTCAGAAGTCTTAGATTATTTGAGGGCACCTATAGTGATCTTTAGCTTTTAAATATAAAAGAAAGCTCCCTAACCTTGGTTTACTAGAAGCTGCAAATGAAGGACACAGAATGGATCATCTGATGATCACCTGTTCTGTTCATTCCTTCCAAAGCACCTGACATTGGCCATTGTAAGAAAACAGTGTATTCATCAGTCTGAGCCAGTATGGCCATTATTCTGTTCTAAGGACATCAGACGATATGGCCTCCCATCGGTTCTTCCCAATTGTATTGGTTTTATGGTTGGAAAACTCTTCAAATATTTTTACATACATTTTTGCATTTTCTCTTTCTGGGAGTTGTCTTTGCTGACAGATGTCCAAATTCAGATTGTTGTTGTACTGAGGAAAATTGGTAGAACTCTTCCGTGAAGATTTTCACCCCATTCCCCTCAGATTTGTAGCAATAAAAATCTACTGACGCATTTTCTCCTGTAGTAATTCTGCGGGACTGCGTGTCTGCACAATTCCTGTGCTTTCTTGCAAGAATTGGCAAAGAAGCAAAGGGAAGACATGCAAGGGGACGGGTGGTGGAGGGATGACCATGAATGCAGTTTTTTGAGGGGTGTACTATCACCCCAAACAGAGGCAAGGTATGATGAGCACATCGAATTATGAGCCAGCGCTCCCTGCCTCATTTCTGCAAGCTGAAAGAAGTTGCATCTGGGCTCCACTGACCTTGCAGTTGAACACTCCCAACTGCATCCTACTGCCAATTGGGTTTCTCTTCTGTGTGCTGGAAGCCTTCCTCTTTTCTGTGCTACAGTAAGTGCTAGCAGTGGGGTAAAGAGGCAGTGGGGAAGGAAGGGAAGTAGAATTAGGCAAGAGGAAGGAAATGTGGGAGTGAGGCATAGGTGTTGGAAGTACAGGTGCTAGTGGTGCTGCTGCCCCTATTGGCTTGAAGTGGTTTTCATTATGTACTGGGTTCGTAGTTTGGTTCTATAGCTCTCAGCATCCATGTTATACAAATTGTTCCAGCACCCCTGGCAGAGGGGATGATGCATGGGGCAGTGGGACGAGATGGGAGGGGGAAAGGGGATAGGGAAATCACAGGGGAAGTGGGAGCCTACCATGTCATATCCCCACAGCAGCAGCTGGGCTCTCCTATTAAGCAAGCCCATCGAACCTTGACAAGCCCTTCTTCGTATACCTGGAACCCTCCAATGAGCTCCTGTGTTTCCAGATCTCCCACTGAGCTGACTGCACCCAGTTGCCCCACACAGAAACCTCTCACCCCACACCTGGCTCACTCTTTCCACACTTGGTTCTTGCTCCTGCTGAGCTTGTCCACCCACAGCTGGCACACCTGATGCAGAGAGGCAGAGCTCCAGGGTGCTTGGGGGCTCTAGGTGCTCTGCACCATGTCAAGACGTAGCCTCACTGCCAAGTTCCTGCATGAGGGGAGGTGGGGGCTTCAGGTGATCTCCTACCTCAATGGAGCCAGTAGCCTGTGCTCCCCACTGCAATGCTGGAGCCACATTTATTTATTGACAAATATAATTTGCAGAAATACTGCAGAATTTTAAAATATTGTGGCCATAATTTGGAGGGAGGGTTTTTTTGGGGGGTGCAGAATTGCCACGGAAGTAAGCAATGTTCCTTTAAAAGCTGTGAAAAGCAAATCACAGTACATGAGATCTTCATGTAAGGATCATTCAGTATGGGAAGTAAAGATGAATTATCGTTAAATATCCATATGCCAAAACAACTAAACATATGTGAATGTTTGCATCCAGAGGGGTCAGTCTCAGAGATTTGGAATCTAAACCTGCACCTCTGTTTCACTGACTTCAGTAGGAGCAAGGCCTTACAGAGGTTCTGACTTATAATTCAATCTACAGAAATGTTAAGTTAATTGTTTCTTTCATTATATGAGTAAGTATAGAATGTGCTCTTAAATAGGTTGCCAAAGTGCAGCTTTATAAATTCCTTAAGTGATTTATCCAGCATGAGAAACTTATTCAGGGCCAAAAAGCATTTGCTTGCCCCAAACTCTTGTCTTTATGTTGGAAGATTTTACTGGTGACGCTGAACTGGCTTTAAACTTGGTGTATAAACATAGCATCCAGGATCAATATCACCCAATTAAAAAATGTAACAGATTGCACACTACCATATTATAATGGAATTCACCAATATAATTATGTTTGAAAGGCAATATCCTTAAAAATCCCCCCTTTTTTTTGGTTGTTCTTGCTTATTTTCTACTTAAAGGAAAATTCTTTTGGAAAGTTTCCCAGCAAAATCCATCACACCATTCTTTGGCTAAAACTCACAAAAAATACAAGCAAAACCAAAGTAAATGCATGTAACATGTGTACATGTATCTACATGAAAACTTGTCTCATAGAAATATTATAAATGTAAAGCTCACTGGCTAAAGAGATTTTGTCCCAGCTTTACTTTATAGATTTTATTGACATAAGTACTGATGACCAAGTCAAGTTTGAAGGAAATCAATGGAGCAGTTTTAAAGTTACGAGTGTCAGTTATTCATGCATATGCTTTACAGGTTGAACCTCTTTAATCCAGTGCCCTCGGGACCTGACCAGTGCCAAACCAGAGGGAGGTCAATATTGTCTAGCATCTTTACTAACATTTCCACTGTTTACTAGGCTCTTAGCAAACATTTAGGGGGTAAATTAGAGCTAAATACAGCAACGAACACTGACAGCCAGGACTAGTGGCTGTAAGCAAACTTTATGGGGCCATGGGAAACTTGGCCACACCCATGGTAAGTGGGCATTCGACTAACTAAAATAATGCTGAACCATGGATGTTGCTGGACCAGAGAGTGCCAGACTAGAGGTCTCATTTTATAAATGGCTTACACAGGATTAATAAATTAAGACTATTTTGAACATGTTACAGACCTGAGTAGTATGTTATGGACAGTTTGAAGTACATCAGGCGAAGTTGTTATTGTTATTATAGGTATGTAAAGAAGTATTTTCAACACTAGTGCACCCACGTGGTTTAGGATTCAATGTTGCAGAAGATTTTATCTCTGATGTCCTCTTGTCACCATCAGTCTTTGTGCACCACTCTGCTTTCTGGCTGAAAGGTGGCTAGTCCAAACTTCTCCCAGGGTAACCAAGTGTTTAAATGTAGTCTGTGGCACTTCAGCACTTCACAAGTGCCAGTTTTACCGTCTACCCCCTGTTGCTTCCTTCCCAAAGAACTGTTGTCTGCTGAGCTATCACCTGATCAACTCTTCATCTCACCTTCTCTGGCTGCCAAGTAACTCCCTAAATACAGCCCAGGTGAAGTGAATATGACTAACGGGGCCTTTTAACCCCTTCTTTTTAATATTGGTAGTTTTTTAGTGTGAGGTAGTTGGTCTCATATTTCTATTTTGAGTTAAAGATGATTAATATTTCTTAAATAAAAAATTGTTGCGCCAATCATGGTAAACTAAGCCAGAGCTTATGAACAGGAAGAAATGTTATTACTGTAGTATTATCCAAGAAAATGTCACACACACATAATTTTTAAAAGCCATATACAGTTAAACCTTTGTTATCCAGCACTCTGTTAACAAGAAAACTTTGTTAACCGGCATTGCCCCCAGCCACAATACTGTTACATCTTCAGGTGCACAGGCCTGGCTTGGTTTACCATGATTGGCACAACAATTTTTTATTTAAGAAATACTAATGATCTTTAACTCAAAATAGAAATGTGAGACTAACTGCCTCGCACTAATAACTACCAATATTAAAAACTTGAGTTATATTATTATTGTCCACTGGTTTTTCCTAGGTTGATGGGACCCTCAGATAACCGGAATTTGTAGATAACCAGAATGCCCTAATCCCCCAGCGTGCTGGATAACACAGGTTTTACTGTATTGTGTTCATGCATTGAACAAGATATATAGGCACCTGTCCTCATTTTCTTTTCTGAAAGTGTAAATAGAAGAGACTCACCCCTTGTGTCCAAAACCAAACCCTTTCAGAAATCAACTCATTTCCAGGAATATATACTATTAATAACCATGGAAACTACATTTGGGCATATTCTTGCTTTCAGAAACTATAAACATATAACTCTAGCTGACATCATTTGAAGTTATATGGTTGTATGAGAGTGCAGAATTGAGCCCACTGAAAATCAAAGCTCAGATGGCTCCCTTTGCCCACCATTATGAATACATTTGTTCTAGTTACACTACCAAAGCATCTTCCTTTAACTGCTCTTTTCTTAAATGCTTCTTGATTCATACCACAGTCTACACAGCTGTCAGCTACCTGCTAGACATATGGAGCCATAGGCCCTTAGGGTGAAACATCTTAAAATCCACAAGATGTTCATTTCTGGAGGCTGGAACTTTCAGAGGGCACTGTCATCTAGACTCTATCTAGATCCAATGAGCATGCCAACCTGCACTGTAATACTGGATTCCTAAAATTTATCACGTATCTGCTAGCTAAATAATCCTAACCAAAGGGCTTTTTTTCCCCAAAGACATCCACTATTATGGTAGAATTTTGGCACAATAGTTAGGAAATTATTTCAGTCCTTAGGATAAAAAATATGAACAACTCCGGGTATCTGTGCTATTTTGGAAAATGTTTCCTCAGACAACCCCAGAAACCCCATTCCACAAAAAAGCGCTATCATTACCGTTAACATAAACTCAGTTTATGGACAAAAAGTTCTTATTTTTTGCTGTGAAATGGAAACATCAATTTTATTTGTTCCAGTTTGTGACTGTATTAGTTATCATAGATATGTAGAGTCAGTTACTATATGAGCTTCATTTATATAGGACCAAATCCTGAGAGGGAGCTATCTAAGCAAAGAGTAGAATTTGGCTCATAAACATGTCCTTTTCATCTAATAAGATACCAAAAATCAAGGAACTGTGAGAAGTAACTGTGCATTGCCTGATTCTCTTTATTATAGTGACTACAGACATAGCAACAGAACCAGTTTCATTTGATTTATTACCAATTATCATTTTGGCTTGTGAAATGGGTCTGGAAATAAATCTATCAACCAGTTACTAAGGTGCATGGGAGATATCTGAAGAATTTTTCATGTCAAGCAACTAAACTAAATTAAAAATGACCTTCTTGATTCCACAAAGCACTCAAGAACACTCTTAATTTTAAGAATAAGCAAAATATTTTCACATAATCAGAATCTTGGGGCCCTTTTATTATAGGCGTTTTCATAAAAAACAAGTGCTCCCAAAACAAGACAAAAACCCACTCAGGTGAATTTTGCCCAACCACTTATATGTTGGGGGGAAATGACTTTTTTTTTTTAGCATTCAAGACATTTTTCGTATTTGAGTGCCAAAAGTATATAGTGAATGCTGTAGTCTTTAATGTTACTGTAAATGTTAATGGAAATGCAGTTTATCATGCAGGGGATTGGACTAGCTGATCCCTTGAGGTCCCTTCAATTTTTATAATTCTATTAACATTTTTTCTTTGTCATACACAGAAGTTGGAGAAGCAGTTCGTCCAAACTTCCCCTCAGTTAGTTTTCATAATCTGTGAAAATGTTTTCACAAAGAAAAACAAAGATCATATTACAGTACATCAGAATAGCCCATCAACTTGTTAATTTACAGAACCATAGCAGTAGTGTAGGTTTCCATAATTACTTTGTTTTGATGAGGTGGGAAAACTTGTTTACCCCTGTGATTCTGATAGCTATTCTGTTGATAGCACAACTCCTGGTAAGTCACCCATGCCTTACAGGTCTTAATATAGGAACCAGACATAAGGCAGGCCACTGACCCTCTGATAGGGGGTTGGGAGTGAGCTAATGACTCCCATGAAAATAACAAAGCCTACATTCTACATGGTATGAAATTCATGAGCATTTATATTATTTCACCTAACAATTTTTGCAAAACATCTCATAATAAGGATGACCTAATTCCACAACAACCATTTCTTTAAGCTTTTTTTCATGATCCAAACAACCTAACATATAGAATAAAACAAATATAACAGTGAAAGTTCAAGGAGTCCTGGCAAGAGTTGTGACACACTAAGTACTCAGTTTTAATTTTATTATTTCCATGCCTAATCATGTATAATGTAGGGGGGTTTTGTCATTCAGCATTAAAGAACACACTGTCCTCTCCCTTTGTGCTTAGAATAACTTTTTTTCATGCTAACAGATTTTCCTTTTCTTTCAGAATAGTTGTCAAATGCATGTGCTAATGGATCTGACATCAGTGCTCTAGAAAGAGGGAGACTCATTTTTACCCTTGAAAATAGTCTTATTATTGAAGATATGCTTTAGTCTTTGCAAGGTATATAAGCATTTTAGTATATTTTGGTATGTAAACAAATTTAGGTCCAAATGTTTAAGCACACGAGTAATCTTACTGACATTAAGAGGACTGCTAATAGGAACTATAGACAAAGGAATCAGACCAGTGAAGCTTAATTTTGGTACCCAGAAAGGTAACAGAGCAAACAAACAATCAATCTGTAAGCACCTGGAAGACGAGGTGATAAGTAACAGTCAGCAGATTTATCCAGAACAAAATATGTCTAACCGATCTTACATGCTTCTTTGACAGGGTGAAAAGCCTTGTGGGAAACAGATTATGTGAGATATCTCGAATTTAGAAATACCTTTTATGCTATCTCACATGCTCATCTCATGAACATATTAGGAAATATAAACTAGAGGAACCAACTATAAAGTGGGTGCATAATGTTTGGGAAACCATACTTAGGGTACGTCTACACTGCATGCTTATTTCAAAATAAGCTATTCTGAAAGAAATACTCCAAAACAGCTTATTTTGAAATAGCACATCTACACTACAGGGAAGCCTCAAAATTAGTCTGAGGCAGGCTTCCTTAATGTGGACACACTACCTTGACTTAGAGCCCCAGAAGGCACTGGGGAGTAATTAGTCTGAATGGCCCTGGGAAGGATCATCCACACTACAGCTATTTCAAAATAGCTGTTTCAGAATAGGCATTATTCCTCATGGAATAAGCCTTCCATTACTTCAAAATTATTTTGAAATAAAGGAATTGCTGTGTAGATGCTCACATTGTTATTTCAGAATAAGGCAGTTATTCCGAAATAACACTGCTGTGTAGACGCACCCTCTGAATATTTCTCTATGGTTCATCATTAAACTGAAAGGTATATCAAGTGAGGTCCCACAGAGATTTGTCCTGGTTCTTTTAACCAGCCCTCAAGCTTCTGCTAGGAAGCAAGGTTGGGGACTTGCCCTGCTCTGCATGTACCATGGCATCACACATCTCCTGTAAGTAGTGGTATGTCCCCCCTCCGGCTCCTATACATGCTTTGCATGCTTCCCCCACCACAGGCACCACCCCCGCAGCTCCCATGGGCTAGGAAACATGGCCAATAGGAACTGCAGGGGCAGTGCATTTCACTTCTAGGAGGTAAGTGCCATCTTGTGCCTGTACCCCTGAGACCCTCCTGACCCCAACCCCCTTCCTTAGCTTTTATCACCCTCCTATCCTCCAAACTCTCCAATCCCAGCTCAGAGCACCCGGCTGTATCCCAAACCAATCACCCCCAGCCCCACCCCAGAGCCTGCAACCTATTCCAGAACCTCAACCAGTACTGCCCCAGCCCATAACCACCTCCCACTCACTGAATGCTTTAGTTCTAATCTGGAGCACCCTCCTGAACCCCAAATCTCTCAAACTCAGGCACACTCCAGAGCCCACACTCCCAGCCAGAACCCTCAACACCCCCACACTCCAACTCCCCACTCAAAGTCCCCCTCCCTCCTTCTGAACTCCTCAACCCCATGACACAAATATGCAAATGAAGTGTGGGAAATTCAAATCCCAGTTTCATTTGCAATTTCCAAGTGTCTAATTTATATCCCTCTGTCAAAAGAGGGATGTAAACTAGACACACCCTCAGAACTGCTTGATACTTCATTCACAGGAAGATAAAGCCATAAGGCGGAGATCTATAGTCCTAAAGTAGATTCACCCTAAATATGAACAGTGGACTATAACCTATGGACTAATTCTGAAAGAACTCTTTGAAACTACAAAGTTCACCATCTGTACTATAAATCTAATCTCGGAACTGTGCTTACGTCTGTAAGTATACTGATCTTTTAACCAATAGTCTCTGTTTTCATTGTAATAATTTTTAGTTTAGTTAATATAATTGGCTATATTTAATTTTTTTATTTAAAAATGTTTTGCCCTACTTCTCCATTTAAAATTTTCAAGACAGTTTACACGATTTTAAAATACAATATACACAAAAATAAAATAAAAGACCTGAAAGGGCTACAAAACCTACAAAGACACACCGAGAGAAGGGGTGCGCACACACACCATCTTCAAGTACTTAATAGGTTTCTATAAAGAGGAGGATCAATTCTTCTCCTTATCCACTGAGATCAGGACAAGAAGTAATAGACTTAAATTACGACAAGTGAGATTGAGTTTAGATGTTAAGAAAAAAAATTTACTGTCAGGGTGATTAAGCAGTGGAACAAATTAGGTTCCTAGGGAGGTTGTGGAATCTCACTCTTCAGAGGTTTTTAAAAATAGGTTAGATAAATACTGGTCAGGAATGGTTCAAATGATACTTAGCTCTGCCCCAGTGCAGGTGATAAGACTATATGGCTGTCAAAATCTCTTCTAATCTTATATTTCTATGATTTTATGTGCTTAAAATTAAGTGTATATTTCAATGCTTTGTTGGATTAGGTTTTAACTCATTTATACAGATTAAATATGGTTTGGTATGTAGAAGTCAAAGGGAGTTTTCTAGGCAGCTGCAGGACTGGGACTTTAGTTTGCCAAACCAACTGTGTGCTATGTGCAGTGTATTTGTAGCTGAGTTCAACTTAGGATATGAGATAGTATTTTTATTAGACCACTTCTGTTGCCGAGAGAGAAGCTTTAAAGCCACACAGAGCTCTTTGTCAGCTTTAGGAAATGTATCCCCAAAGTCACAGCAAAATGTACGGTGGAACAGATATTTTAGCATAAAGTAATTAGCACATACCATAAAGGAGCATTCAAGGTAGAGTGGTCTGCTAACATCTCCAAAGCCATAGGCCAAAAAGAGAGGGTTAGTGAGTGCCAGATAATTGTAATAAATCATAAATGTTGTGTCTTTGTTCAGTCCATGATTTTAGTATAAGTTGGTCCAATTAAAGACATTACCTCTCCCAGCCTGTTTCTCTAACAACATGCTGTGCCAAAGAACTAGAACCTTGTTGTTCCAAACACTTCAGGAACAGAGGTTGCTGGTAATTCTGAAATGCAGGCATCTCTGAACAAAACATTATAATTCTCTATAAAGTTTACAAGTGAACATCACTTAATATAGTTTTGAAATTTGACTATACAGAAGAAAAAGGCTGTTTTCAATTATCTCAATTTAAATGAAACAAGCACAGAAACAGTTGTATTACCTTATCAATTTTTTTCTTTTAAACTACTAAAAAAAGGGAGAGAGAGAGAAAGTTTGCATTTAACATAGTACTGTACTTGCTTTTGTCATTCTTCAGTCTCTGCTCTGCCTGACTGTGTACTTCTAGTTTCAAATTATGTGTGTGGTTGACCCGTCTGTTCATAACTGAAGTTAGGGGGTATCATAATTGGCTTTTCTGTAGCATATACAGCTGAAATAGTATATACATGATGCACCAGTCAATTAAGTATTTGCTGAAGACTATCAAATTAGTGCATTGTGTTTTATATAAATAAACCAATCATGTTTAATGACATTTATTTTTGTTATAAAAAATATACTAACGATCTTGCTTAGCTAAAGAGAAAATGAAGTATAGCACTTAAAGATGTTATTTTTATACCCTGGTGAAAGTCTATGGGAAAATATATAGTCGTCCCAATAAAAAAGTAGTGAAGATGGTCTGTAAAACTACCAGTTTACACTATATGCAGTGCAATCATGCATTCAAGGGCCTATTCTGTCCTATATGTAAGGGTAACTTTCATTAACTTTAATGGTAATTACTGGTGCAGGTCAAGGGAACTGCAAGTATTTTCAAGTCAGTTGCTAGATGAATAACCTAGAAAATAAAAAAAAGTCTGCCACCTTTCTTTTCCATCTCTTTTCCACTACATGCACCTGTGAGTTGCATCTAGCAATTAAGACAAGATTTTTATTTCAGCTGTTTATTGTAGAAAGATAATACAAATAAACTGATATATTTTCATTTAAGAACTCTTTCTTTTGGCCCCTTGAGCTTTGTAAAGCGCCAAGTCCTTATCAGCAGTATAAAAGGATTTTTTTTTTATTTTTGTCTTTTAAAACAAAGTAGCTTTAATTGTTTGTATTTTAACAGTTAAAAGAACAGCAATTGGGTTCTTCTACTTAGAGGTAAACAAACAAAAATATATAAAGTAGTTTAGACAGAATCTTTATTTGAAGATAATGGCAATTCCCCCAAATTGGTCATCTTATACTTGCCTTTTTCCTCTATATATTTCTCTGGTATGCAGCTCTAGTAAAGGAAGTCAAAAGAATCAGCTCCTGACACAAATGTCTTACACTTACATGGTTTCTTGAATTAGCTAAGCATCAATTCTTCAGATTAAAGCAATTACTATTAGCACCTGTGCTTCTAGAAACTAACCCTGACACCGGTGGGACTCTCAAAGCTTTCACTAGCTCAGTGAGCTAGAATTCTCTGGGAGCTATTAAACTTGGGCCTTTCATGAGAACATTATGTTGCTGATGTGACAAGAGAGGAATTTAAATGACCATTCCTTTAGCATTTGTACAATAATTCAGTCTCTTCCTGTGAGGAACTAAAGCATTCCCCTTACTCTTAGTAAAAGCATAGGTTTTCATTAATTATAACAGGTAAGACTGAGACTTTGGGGTGGATTTTTGGTTGGTTGGTGACATTCCACTGATAGCAAGTTATAGTAGCTGAAGATCGGCCTCAAAATGTGTTACTTTGATGGAGTGTGAGCGAGAGCCGTGTAGCAGCATTACTGAAGGAGCAAACCAAGGAAGAAAGTAATGCTTGTAATCAGGGGCGGATATAGTGCAGGGCGAACGGGGCGGCCGCCCCGGGCCTCGCGCTTCAGAAAGCCCCGCGCATGCGCCGTGGCACCGCTGCGCATGCGCATGGCCTCACTGCGCATGCGCCATGGCAAAGGGGGGGCCCTGCGGAATTATGCTGCCCGAGGCCCTGCAAAACAGTCATCTGCCCCTGCTTGTAATTATTCTTTTGGGTTTCCTTCCGGCTACGTCTAGACTGGCATGATTTTCTGCAAATGCTTTTAACGGAAAAGTTTTCCGTTAAAAGCATTTGTGGAAAAGAGCATCTAGATTGGCATGGATGCTTTTCCACAAAAGCACTTTTTGCGGAAAAGCGTCTGTGCCAATCTAGACGCGGTTTTGCGCAAGAAAGCCCCAATCACCATTTTCGCGATCGGGGCTTTTTTGCGCAAAACAATACCGCGTTGTCTGCACTGGCCCTCTTGCGGAAAAGCATTTGTGCAAGAGGGCTTTTGCCCAAACAGGAGCAGCATAGCATTTCCGCAAGAACACTGACAATCTTACATGAGATTGTCAGTGTTCTTGCGGAAATTCAAGTGGCCAGTGTAGACAGCTGGCAAGTTTTCTGCAAAAGCAGCTGCTTTTATGGAAAAACTTGCCAGTCTAGACACAGCCTCCAAGTTTTTTGACTGCATGAACAACAGATTATCCCCCCACTTCATGTTAACTCAGCTAGTTTCTTCAATCCATTGGGGGTAGGCGGTAGTCTAGGCTTTGACTATTTCCCATCTGTCTGTCTATGCAAAGGGAGTAGCAGCTCTGCACAGTCTGCTCTTCCCTGACTTACGATAAAGACTATTGAGAAAGGGGACCTTATATTCTCAATAAACCTTATATTCTATATTAGCAATCTTTCCCACTGAGAAGAACCTGAAATTATATAGTGAAAAGTGTAGTTCCAAACAAAATGTACTGCACAACTTTGTTTTACTTTTAGCTCCACTAAATTAGCATTAAATTTTATTGCTCACCTGGCCTATGAATGGCTATGTCCGTCACAATTTGTAAGACAACCCTTACTCACTTGGCAGCAAGTTCAGTCTTTATTATGAGTTCAAGTCAGCTCCACTGAAGTCAAGGAAAGTTTATTTTCCATTGTTTTTAGTGGTAATTAAACCAGAGTCGCTGATTTTAAAGAAGTCATATTGTTATAGGAAGACTTGCAATGTTAAGGGTTATAAAAAGAATTAATTCACGAGTCCTGTAATCCAATATCTTTAAATTGATGCTAGGACTGGAAATAAAATATACATTTTCAACAATGACAGTAATTAACCATTAGAATAATCTATCAAGAGTCATTGTTGATTCTTCCTCACTGACAATTTTAAATCAAGTATGGAATTTTCTACAAGGAGTTATTTTGGGGAAGTTTTATGGCCTGCGGTATATAGGAGGTCAGACTAGATGTGAGAGAGGTCCCTATAGGCCTCAGAATCTATGAATCCTTTAACTGAACAGAGCAAAGCTACTGAGTGATGCAATGCTTTTTTACACAGTATGGTATCATGAATTAGTTCTTTCAGTTACTGTTGAAATTGCAAGATTTCCTATAATAATGTGAAACCTGTTCCAATAAAGATAAATGGCTTTCAAGAACTTAAATTATCTGCTCCAGTGTCTGTTCTTAAATAGAAAATCTTCGATACAGGTGAAGCCTCTGTGATTCAGGACTCTCTGCTCCAGTAACATCCATGGTCTGGAAGGACCATGGAAGTTGTGGGACTATAGAACCCCAACAGCAGAAATTGCTGGCGGCTTGGAGACCAGCAGAGCAGTGGAGCCCATGGAACATCAGAGCCTGCAGCCGGTACAGAAGCTGGAGGGGAGATTGGAGCTCATGGAGCAGTGAAGCCTACAGCCGGTGGAGCCGCCAGGAACTCCGGAGCCTGCCACAAGGTCGGCAGGGCCACCAGGAGCTTCACAAGGGCTGTCACAAAGGCAGTGGGGCTGCCAGGAGTTCCAGCAGTGCTGCTGCAGCTTGCAGGACCAGGAGGTAGGGGAGAGAAGGCTGAGGAGAAGAGCCCTGGTGGCTGGGGAGAGAAGTCCTGCTGGAGGCTGGCCCTCCCCTCCCCCCATCACAGACCTCCCTGGTCCTGAAAACTCCCTTGTCTGGGATGGGTCAGGTCGAAGGAGCTGGAACAGAGAGGACCAACCTTATGTTCTTATGTTCTAACCTGTATTATACGAAATAAATTGTAACTTGTTCTGGTACCTTATTCTCCACTCACAGAATGCAGGCAGTTCCCAATGACTGTAAAGAATTGTGGAAGTGTAGGGCTGGAAGGGACCACAGGAAGGCTATGTCTACAGTTGTATCTTCTTGCGTGAGTAATATGCAAATGAGGCTAAGCGTGGAATATCGCCGAGCCTCATTTGCATACCTAGTGAGCCACCATTTTTTTCAGAAGAGGTTCTTGCGCAAGAAGGAGCTGTCTACACTGAAAGTAATTTTTGCGGAAGAGGCTCTTATGCAAGAAGGAGCTGTCTACACTGCCCCTTCTTGTGCAAGAAAAACCCTCTTGCTCAATGCCATTACACCTATTACTTTGCAGGAAGAACGGCATTGTGCAAGAGGGTTTTTCTTGCACAAGAAGGGGCAGTGTAGACAGCTCCTTCTTGCGCAAGAGCCTCTTCTGCAAAAATGGCGGCTCATTAGATATGGAAATGAGGCTCGGCAATATTCCACGCTTAGCCTCATTTGCCTAGCTCTGGTGCAAGATCGTGCCAGTGTAGACATAGCCGAAGTGTTCTAGTCAGTTTCCCATTCTGAAGCAGGATTTAAGTGTACATAATACATCCCATTCAGTGGGAATTATATGTAGTCACTGGAGGGACAATCATAACTAGAACATCTTAGAGCAGGGCAAGGGAGGGAAGGATGGACAAATACCAGCCCACGGGCCAGATTCAGTCTGCCACGGTTAACTCCTGATGGTACCCCACTGCTATATTTACCTGCACAGCTGCAGGTACCAGCAACTGCAGTTCGCAATGGCCACAGATCGCCATTCCTGGCCAATGGCAGCTGCGGGAAGTGGTGTCCCACTCCCATTAGCAGGGAACAGCTAATGGGAGCTGCAATAGCTGATACCTGTGCCCATGCAAGTAAATATAGCGGTGGCAGCCCATCAGGGACTAACCCTGGCAAAATGCCACCATATTATTGCCCACCCTGTGTTAGAGGACCTGTTCTTTTTCATCATCTTTCATTCAGTCTGTCCAAGACACTCACTCTCTTTCTCTTTGCATGTTGGACTTCTAAGACAGCAAGGCAGAAGTTGCATGGCAGTTGTCCATGTGGAGTTTTTCTTCACAATTGGTAAAGCAATGTGTTCTCTGTTCTCACAGTCAATTCTGACAATATAAAATATGATCTTGTGTCCATCATACAGGCCATGAACTCTGAGCTGGGTAAGGAAAAGTTCAGCTTCTGAGCATTCTCAGCTCCACAGGGGCAAGATATGGAATTTCAGAGGCTTACGTTGCCAAATTTTAGATAAATGGAAACGTAGGATCTGACTAATGGGTTTTGCAGGCATGTAATACAGGTATTTATATGGGTCACAGATCGTTTAAAATGTCTCAAGGGGGGCTCTTTCTAGTTACTTTTCAAAGCCCCATAATGATTTAATAAAATAAATGGAATATCAGTATCTTATTTGATTTTGCTCAAGACCTTGTTTAGTAGCTTGGTAAATCCAAAGGGACATGAGACTGCAGATTAACTAAAATTTTTCCCAACAAGAAAATTTAGCAACAACAGTTTCCTAATTCTTGTCAAGATACTCGTGTGCATCCTTCCAATTAAACTAACACGTCTTTAGACAGTTGTCATCATACTGATAAGGTATGTCATCAGCCTACAACACGGGAATTTAAAATTGCACATGTAACCTGATTCTTCTGGCTGTACAGCCGAATCTCATGTCACAGAAATCAGTCTTATTGGAGACAGTGCATAGAGGAAAAACATGAGAATTATACTTTAACGATAGTTAGTTTTTGTTCTTTAAATGACATTATGAGTAGTTTTTACTGTTTCTTTTGCTTCAGTAGCCATTGTTCCTTGATTTCTCAACTCCTACATGATTATTCTGCTTTAGATTATTTACTAGGCATTTTTACTTTGATAGGAATAGTTCTAGATGGATATATTTAAGATGGAATTTATATTATGCCATATGTATGTGCTCTACCAATTTCACATTTCCATGAGGCACTTACTATATTCTTAGCTTTGATCCAGAAAGATCATCTCTTCTTGTCAGTTTCTCATTTTTGTCAAGGGTCAGACCAAGAATAAATGACACAAAAGGCTCCAACAGGTGAGAAATAATTTCCATATGGAGATTACATCTCACTTCAATGTTTTCTAAGTCATGAAGGTCGACATCTTTCATATATTTCAAAGCCACAAAGGACCACTGTGATCATGTAGGACATAGGACCTCCCAAAGTAATTACTGCAGCATTAATCTTTTAGAAAAACATCCAATTTTGGTGTGAAAACTGCTGTTATTTTGGAGAATCCACCATGACTCTCAGTAAGCTTTTCCAATAGTTAATTACTCACTATTAACTCCCCCCCCCCCCCACACACACACCAGTATACAGGTTGGACCTTGCTATTTCAGTGCCCTTGGGACCTGACTGGTCCCAAATTAGGGCATTTACCGGACCAGAAGAGGTCCCTCCTCTCTTGATCTGGGCTCCCACTGGATTAGGGCTCCAGTCTGCTGCTGCTGCTGCCCCAGACTTCCCAAGCTCTTTAGATGCTACTGGTCCTGCTGCTTCTGGGGCCAGAGCTCTGCACCTGCCTGGCTCTGCAGCCGGGGCTGGAACTCTGCAGCCAAGGCCAAAGCTCTCTGGCTGCAGCTTGGACCAAAACTCCATGTTGTGCCACCTGACCCCCCACCACACATACACTGGGCTCCCAGCTGAGTCACTGGTGCCCCCATAGGCACTCCTGCCCTGCCCCCACACCTTCCTGTTCCTGGGCTCTGTGGTCCAGGAACATCCATGATCAGTCCCGGACCATGGATGTTCCTGGACCAGGGAACCCCAGCTAAAGGAGGTACAACCTGTATTTTATTTCCAGACTGAATTTGTCTAGCTTCAACTTTTAGCCGCAGAATCACATTGCATCTTTCTCTCCTAAATTGAAAAGCCCCCTTATTAAGTATTTGTTGCCAGGTAGCAAGTCACTCTTGAATCGTATCTTTGTTAAGCTAAATAGATTGGGCTCCTTGTATATACCTCAGTAATTCATGTTTTCCCATGCTTTAATCATTCTCATTGCCGTTCTCTGAATCCTCTCCAATTTTTCAACAGGATTTTTGAATTGTTGACACAGGAAATTCCAGAAGCAGTCACACAAGTCCCAGGTAGAGTTAAAAAATAGCCTCTCTACTAGAGATTCCCCAGTTGAGGTATTGAACAATCACATTAGTCAGCATGACACTCAGATTCATGTCTCCCATTATCATGCAGCTTTTGTTCCCCTATATATACACAGCAGTCTAAGGAGCTGGTCATTTTGTTCCCTAGTATAGACACCAACTAATCCCCCAGCTTGTGCATTTATCTTTTATGATACTGATCTACAATTATTCAAGAGCATCTGCTTCTGGGTTGACAGTGGCTCCAAAACAGGCAATGCCATTTTTGATAGAGTGCCTCTCCTCCTCTCCTTTTAGCCATTAGTCCTTTATAAATAGGTTATAAATGTTGGTTTTAACATGCTCATCATAAGACTCATTCCACCTGGCTTCAGTAAAACCAAACTAGATCAAATTTATGCTAAAAAATAAGCACTTCTAACTTTTCTATTTGTTACCTAGATTCCTACCATTGAATAGACAATTAAATAATTTCTTCTCTTTGTGTCATATTGTTCCATGATTAATGCTTTGCTCAATATCTCAATTTTGAGGTAAATTAGTGTTCCTACCATTTTTCTTTTTATACCTTCCACTTTCATTATTAGTTTAATGCTTTCTGGACACTTCTAGCCAGTCTGTCACTAGAGAATTTGGTGAGTTGCTGAGCTGGACTATCTAAGCAACACAGTCTCTATTCATTATAAAACATGGGCAGCTGTTCCACAAAACCATAGCCCTCCATCTAGCTAGCAATTATAGAATAAGACTGTTTGGACATTCTTCTTCAGCATACTTATGAGTTCCCTGAAATCATCTGTGAGAAATCCTGTGATGCAATGTCCATTAGGACATTAGGCTAGACTGTGGGGGGGGGGGGGGGGATTGGGGATACCAGAGGTATCCTGAAAAAACTCCACAGCATCCCGGGAACGCGTTTGCTCTTCCACTTTCTTTTGCAGAAGAGCAAACATGCTCATTTGGAAGCCCCTGTATTCATTCTACGAGGAAGAAGGGGGCTTTCAAAAGAGGGTTTTTTCCCATCCTTTGGCCCAGTCTAGACGGACCAAATGTCAGAAAAGCCTCTTCTGACAAAAGTATCAGAAAAAGCTACACAAAATGCGAAGCACATTTTGCATAGCTTTTTCTGACAAACAGATGTAGTCTAGACATACCCTTAATGTCAATACAAACCATTGCTAATGGAGCCTTGTCCATCCAACTTCAGAAGCCTATGCTGGCGAAGTAGTGGATTGTGGGGGGGGATATAAGAGAAGGCATTAACCACATTTCTTCCCTTAAAATAGTTTTTTCCATTCAGTGTGCATGGTTATTCCCTAGTATATTATGAAGTCTCAACCTTTCAGACAATATATTTTATTTTCCTCTCTTTGGAGGCCCACAACTACTGGAGAGTACCTTCTTCTGAGATAGTACTCTTTTCAAAGTTGTTTTGTTCATATGTTTCCAGAAAGGTTTATGGATCAAGGATCACATCATCATGTCTTTGGTTATTCAAGACTTACAATTCTATTGGTATTTTTCATTTGTTAGAGAGTGAACCAGGGAAAAACTTCAGACACAAGTGCTGTAGAGATATTCATTATCAGTCATCTTTAAAGTGAAGAAATAATTAGCAAGAAGAAAATAAAAACTTTTGGAATTTTATTAAATTGGAAGTCAGTTCTGTGACCTTTCTTTAACAATGACATTATAATGAGGAGTCTGTCCTAGTGGTCATTATTTACTAATCTTTGATATAATGCCAAAAGTAACTGTTGATATGAGCTGAAATGTGCTGCTGGACTTTTGGAACTGTACCCTTGTGGTTAAGATGCATGAATGCTTAGGAAATGTTATAAAGGGAAAAAGTTATAAGATTTGAAAAATCTTCCAGCAAAATTCCACCATCACAGACTCAAATTACAAATGTTCTTGAAATCCATGTAGATAAATGAATGTAAAATTACTTCTTTAAGGTTACTGAATGTGTAAATTAATAGATATTTTTCAGCATAATTACACCTATTCATGGCATTCTTTGCTTTCAGGTTGTAAAGACAGATGACTGGGCAAGGCGCTTTGCCTCATGTAGAGGCAACAAACACAGAGCCCATAGAATCCTCACAAAAGATCACCATAAAAGCTAAACACAAACAAGGATTGCTCAAAAATACCAACTGCTCAATATGCCCCACAATTGCCAGCATCAGTTTCTTCTTTAGGCAACTCACTTTATAACCTTCCCAACCCTCTGTCTGTATCCTGATAAACAAAACTCTTCGACAGCTTTGTGACAAAATAAACCCCTTCCGTTGGCTGTAATGATTCTTTTCCTCAAAACTCAGTCAATTTTAAAATAGAACTCAGAATACAGATTTGTGAAAGTTTAAAAGGTCAGCCACCTTATCCTGGGTGAGAAGGTCAGACTACACTAGCTTCTTTTGTCCAATATCTTGAAATGAAGTTAGAAAACCACAAAAACGTAGTGGATCTTCCTCTTTCTAAAAGATTAAAATGGTATTCAGATATTCTATTTAATAAAAATTTGTTTCCATGCTATCTCAATGGCATAGAGATATGAAAAAGGTTTTCCAGGGAAAAAGAATATAAAATCATTCACTGAAATATGAAACATGGTAATTTATCCTCTAATTAAAATAAGAATTTGATCTATAAAGCTAGTGTCTTATTATGAATTCTTGTAATTAATCTACCTAAGCTACTCAGGAAAAACCGAACCAGCAATTTTTGAATATAAGAGCAATAGAATAAAAATGTTGGAAAATGATACATTCTGTGCAGCTTTGGCATTACATTTCAAAATACTGTTTGCAATCAAGTTAGTGTTCATAGAAAATATTAGACAATAAATTAGTCATGTATTAGAACAAATAAAACCCTAATCCTGACACCAGTGGGACTGTTTATGTGAGTAAGTTTAAGCATGTATTGGTGTTTGCAGTATCAAGCTGTCAGTTTGCAACTATCAGGGTCCAATCTTGGCTCCATTATAGTCACAGCTAATGAATGAAGGAAACACTGAATTTAACAAACAAGCATCTGCAGGGTATTAGGGATTGGATGGAGCCATTCTTTTACTTCCAGTACTATTGGTTTGGCAATGAAAGCCATAAAGATCATTAACAATTCTTCCTGTCTAGGTTTGTCTCACCTTCTACAGCATAGTACCTAGCAACTGGGCCCCCATTGTTATTGGAGTTTTTAGGCACACAGCAAATAGTACTTTCAGATCTAGACATATGTTAGGCCTTAAAAAAATGAGCAAAGACAAAGAGAAATAAGAGAAGCCTTAAATCTATAGCTGCTTATAAAATAACTATTTTCCATTAAAAGCTTTGAAAGGAACATTCTTCATTTTTTAAAAATGTGTGGAAATTTATTTCTAAAAAATAAACAGAAAAACAAAAACTTATTTCTACCACCACTTGAATTGCTTTTCAGCTTCTCCTAGAAGTGACGTAGTTTTTTTAAATGGTAATTTTTCATTGAATTTTTAGACAGTTTTTTAAAACGAATTACTGTTATTTTCAATATTATTATTTATATTGCAATAGCCCAGTCATAGACCTGACCTCATTTTGCTAGGGGGCAGTGTAAAACATAAGAGGAGACAGTTCCTGCCCTAATGAGCTTACATTCTATTTCGAGTTGACAGTGCTTTTGAAGTTGTTCACTGCTTTGGCAGTAGTGTTGAAGAGTACCATATTAGCATGGTCTTTGGAATGTATTGTGCTTCAGGTGGGATTCAGAGTAGTATGGCTGCTGCACTACCCAGGTGCAGAGTGCAGAATGTTCTACCCCTGTATCTGGCCAGCTCACCTGTTGCATGTAATTAGTGATATGGAAATGATATGAGTGATCAAGGATGTATAATAGATAAGGGGTGTGCCTGAATACTTAATGTGCACAAATACTTAACGTGACCAGTGATTCAAAATGGAGTCTGAGGGCCTCCATGACGCTGAAGGGAAGGGATAAAATCCAGTCAAATCTGGATTTTCTCGCTGAAAGTGCTTTGCACTCAGTACACATGGAGTTGCACTCATTTCTAATTTGTGCTCACGACCTGCTAGATCTATGCACTCATCACGCTAGATCTATGTGCACGGCACTAAATTGATGCACCCAGTTCGCAACTAGTTTTCCCGCCTTGAACGTAGTAAAAGCTTCCTGTGAAGAGAGTTCATGTTGGCTTTTTGAATTTGGACCAAGGGTGCATTGCTGTCTTCATTGCTGCCACCTGCCTGTAGCAAAGGCTCAGGATAAGGACTTGGCACTTGGACTAACCGTAGCCTTCCTCTCATGTAACACCATCTGGACTGCCCTCTGGTTTGCACGATTATACCAAATGGTTAATCACCTCCATACCAAGGAGAAGCCACCACCCATTGTGGACTTACTTACTTTGGGTTCCCTCACTGTCGTGTGCTGAGGGCCTGGAATTGTGCTTCAAGGGATCTCCTCGTTGTTCCTCCTCCGAGGCTTTCAATTAGCCGATGGGTTGAATGTCACGAGCAACGTCATCGTTCCACAATCGCCTTTACTTACCAGGAGTGTGTAATATATATCCCTACCTTGTTTTAGAGGTTTCCTATCTTCTTTTTCTTCAGGTTAGGGTTGGATTGGGGTGTTGGTTGTTGTAAGTTTCATTCGCTGCTCTTTCAAAATTTACAATATATGGTTTGCCCTAAATTGGAGTTTCACTGTTATTTGTTGAAGGGAAAAATCACTGGTGACAGAGATACAGTAGGTCGTCAGTGGACCTAGCTTCTGGTTTCAGGGATGCTTAACATCTTTATTGAAAACAGAGCCTAAAATATTCCAAATCAATCTAAATTGATCCATTGCAGAGATCCCTGTGCAACACACCAAACCAGTGTGGAAAGTGGGGGCAGAAGGTCCTTTGTCAATTCATATTCCTTCCTGTCCCCTTACAGGATGATAGTGTTGCAAGAGCTAGGGTGCATCCCTGAATGATAATTATGCTTGCCTACTGCATGGATGGAGAAGCAAATGAGCTTGATGTGGTTTCTTGTTTCTTGTACCCTCCATAAACACATGGCAACAGGGCATAATTTGGTCCTAAATGATTCATACTATTCTACAGGATTTCATCTGAAACTCATCATGGCACATTATGTCCTATTCATTTAAAATAGGAGACACTGTCTGCACACTAGAATCTCAAAAATAGGCTCTGAAGTTTCCCCCTGCACCATCTTTGAATAATGTAAGCTCCATACTTTGACTCCAGTAGACATAGAGGAGTAATATTGAGATGCTCCAGAGAGGCAGTGAAGCACCCTTCCTAGTCACTACTACTGGAAAGAACTAAGTCAGAGAAAAGTTTACAAAGGTCTAGTGGCCCAATAATGACTATGGGTAAACTTTCAAGCGTGTTTTATGATGTAAATGGAATAAAACTTTGACATTTTCAACATAGCTTGGTATAAGCTAACTTCATTCCTAAGTTCTAGTGCTTCCAGTACATTTTTTTGTTAGTTACTCCAATATTTTCATCTGCTAATTCCAGATTGTACATCGTAAGTCCTTCCACACTGAGGTATTTACTCCCTTAGGGTATGTCTACACTACCACCCTAGTTCGAACTAGGGTGGTAATGTAGGCAACCGGAGTTGCAAATGAAGCCCAGGATTTTAATTTCCCGGGCTTCATTTGCATAAAGCCGGGCGCCACCATTTTTAAATGTCCGCTAATGCGGACTCTGTGCCGCGTGGCTACACGAGGCACGGACTAGGTAGTTCGGACTAGGCTTCCTAGTCCGAACTACCATTACTCCTCGTTTCATTTGAAAATGGCGGCGCCCGGCTTTATGCAAATGAAGCCCGGGAAATTCAAATCCCGGGCTTCGTTTGCAACTCCGGTTGCCTACATTACCACCCTAGTTTGAACTAGGGTGGTAGTATAGACATACCCTTGGAGAGAATCATTCAACCAGTGAAAGGCTGATGGCATACTGATGTCATAATAACTATTAAAATGAAGAATAATTTAATTCTAAATGGAATTTAATTAAATTTGGATGGAAAAGATATGTGTTTTTATTCCCTAGACTGCTTTGAAAACCTCAGTTAATGACCCTGAAATTAATTAGAAATATTATTTAATCCTAAATATGTATCAACAATTTGTTTCCTACTACTTTGAAATTTAGCAAATGGAAAGTACAGTGTATGGACAATAAGCAAGAAAAATTATTATCTTCAGATTGCCTTTAACATAAAAACATTAAGGTATCGTCATTTTGCAACATTTCTATCATCTGCCAAATTAACTAGCAAATATCCAAACTAAATAGAAAAAAAATCTGGTTGGCAAAGCTAAAGAGATGGAGTAAAAAGAAGGAACCCTGACTTACCAAATAGTTGATCTACAGCATCCATGGCCCAGTACACGAGGCACACAGAAACATTTGTTTTCAATTGTTTGCTGCTGGACTGATCTTTTCTTTGTCTGGATTCCATTTTTCAACCTCCAACACTTCTCCAAAAATATTTCCAAGCTTGAGTATTGCTATTGAAACAGAAAAGTGTCAACTTTGAAACAGCATGTAATGAAATCAATTGTCACAATTTTGTTAAAAAGAAATCAATGGTTTGATCTGGACTTATGTGTATTTAATAGTTTATTGTAACATACCAATTCTAGATGTGGAAAGTAAGTTTTGTGAGGGGGAAAAAATTCTGATGCAAAGTTACCAACAACATTATCATTAAGGCCCCAATCACACTCCCATGGAAATAATTTGAATGTTTACAGTTGATTCTGGTTGGAACAAAATAGGGTCTTACCTTTTACTTAGAAACAACTTGTGTCTAATTTATGGAATTAAATTAAAACACAAAATGAAAACCATGCTGTTAATATCTTATGGCATTTTAGAACTACAGATACTCTTATTTTTTTCTAACTTTCCTTCCTTTCCCTCCATACACTGCTATAGATATGAAGTTGGCAAGCAGTAGATAAAGTGCAGATTGAGTCAGAATAGAATCCTACATGTTGAAAAAACCTCAGAAACCATTTGTCTTTTGACCTTAAAGGTTTCTTATTGACTCTTCAGCTTTGATAATCTATTGCAAACTTCCTGCCTACCTGCCACATCTGATTGTAGTTTTTCCACACATCTAAGGTATCATGAGATTCCTGCCCTGAAAATGATGGTGGTGAAATCAAGGAAGAAAACAAGCTATTGTTCAGATTGTAAGTGTCTGTAGCTAAGAATAACATAGATCCCTCTGGTGCCACTTCTGTCATCAACATTCTTACTCCTTTCTATTGTATGTCAGTGCTATTGGATTTTATTGTGAGCAAAGGGATTCTAAATAATTTTTTTAAAATTGATGGGCCATCACAAAACCCTAAGAGCCCGGAAAGGCTCTCCTTACAGACTAAACATAATGGGAACGAACAGGAGAAAACAAACAGTTATATATTAAGTGCTGTATGATTGTCAGCATATGCTGTCTGACAATCACAAGAGATTTAATCTGTGAGCCTAACAATGTTACTGAATTTTATACTTTATTTTGTCCTGGGAATTGTTTACAAACTTCTTTTACAGCTATTGGTTTAAAAGCAACTTCTAAGAGGATAAGAAATAATGAAGATATAAGTGTGAGTACTTGCTTCAACCCTATACAGACTGATTTTGAAAACTCCCGTTCACTTCTATAGGTACAGCACTGAGTCTTTACTTCAGACAGAATTCAACTGCATACCTTAGAATGTAAGTGCCATATACTGAATATGTATGAAATGATGCTGTAAAAATTCTCATTGGCCAGCAAACACAGATGGATAGGAGTTAATTTCATCTATCCTGATGATTCTCAGCTACTGACCTAAAAAATACCTTTTAAACAAGTTTAGGGATTAAAGTTAAAATAAATTACTTCCACAGGTAGGTATCTGGAACTACACAGTATAGTGCCTAGGTTTGCCAGGTTCATAAGTTTTGCCTGCTTGAATCTAAAATGGAATAAAAAGTAGGAATAGAGGCAAAAAATGAAGGAACACATAATAAATGTGCATGCTTACCTGTCATGCTGAAATGGATTAATCTTTAAATATTAAGGGTCAAATCCTAGTCTGCGGATACACATGAAATAGAGGTAAAGGGATTATGCCTCCCTATGTAAAACAACCCTAGACTAGGCTGGCATCTTCCAATTGTTGAGCCTCGTGCTAGGAGCTCATGATTTCCTTAATCTCCACATTTCTCTCCATGCATCCTACATCTCTTCCCTCCTCTCTCCCCCCAGCACAAGAAAAACTCTAAAGCTAAGATCTGTCTTGGAGAGAAAAAGGTCAGACCAGTCTCCACAGGCTGGTATTCCCAGCTTTGTGGAATCATAAGCAATCTCTCTTTCATCCCTTTCCTTGGTAAAGGGGGACGGATCTCTGCCTGAAGCATCTTTCAAGCTTTCTCTCCTGCAATGAAGTCAGTTTCTACCCATCATCATGCTGAAGGGCACCGGTGCTAGCAGCATAAATTCCACAGCACCGACACAAGGGCTGTCTTCACAGCTAGCTCCAAAGCTTCATACCTTTATGAAACATTCTAGGCTTGTAATTCTTTATTTTCTAATTAACCCAACCTTTATTGAATTAACTCTTAAGACATCAGTACCTCACATTGCTATATTTTCTCAATGATACATTTTGCATATATTTGTAATGTACAACAGTAACTGCACAAATGCTAATGTTAATAAAACAGGCCATCCTATGAATCATTGTAAGTACTTTATACATACACTTAAGTACAATTGTTCTGAATTCCTCACAGCATGAAACAGATGAAATATCAATATTTTATCTTCAGGCACATAGTCAGAAAGGAATGGCGATACATGAGATGTTTTGTGAAGAAATAAAAATTACTGCCTTCATAAAGAAATGCTCACCTCTCATTGTTCACTTACAGTAAGAGATGTAGAAAGTGAATCTAACACTTGAAAACACACTTGTATTTTGTCATATTTCTATATTTAATTTTAATCTTTTAGTAGCCTTTCAAGAAAAGGAACTATAAGGCTTAGCTTAATATACGCCCCAAAAGTAAGATTTAGGTAAGGTTGAAAAAAAGTTACTTTAGTTAGTCTACATAGCTAAGCCTTTCCAAAAATTGTCTAGGGTTTCTTATTATTACAGCAACAAAATTATCTTGCTGAATCTTGTGAAGTTTTTTTAATCACATGCTGACCACTGGTGTTTTTTGAGACATATCGTAATGCATTTGTCTTTCAACAAGAAAGGCCTGATCCAAAGTTGTCTGAAGTCATATTGAGTACTTCCACTTACTTCACTTGGATTTGGATGAAGACCTAGCCAGAGTTTTAAATATCATCTGTCTTTGGTACATTTTAGAACTAAACTGTGGCTTTGAATCAGAGCCACATTACAGAGTGGTGACGACACTGGTAGCATTATTCCTGAAGATGCAGAAAGTGATTGCAGAAGCAACAACTTGGTCCCAATCAACCCAGGCAGTATTTTATTTTATTTCCTGAAATAAATTTGATTAAGACACTTGAGTATATTGTGTTCTGATTGTGGACTTGATCCGCTGCTGGAGGTTGGATGGATAAATGTATATTGCCTCCCATTGTGTCTCAATGTACAATAGTTTATGCAAGCCTGTAAACTTACCCTCACTGGTTGATTCTATGCATTTGTGTTCTTTGTCTTTGTCTGTCTTGGTGTGAATACTAACCAAGATTGCCTTCTATGATTATAAGGATTTTTTAATAGAAATTAAAGTAAGTGCTCCCTCAGTTATGAATAAAAAGCGTACATGGCCTCAAAACCTTTGCTTCCTTTCCTTATTGAACAATAAGGCTATGTCTAGACTGCAAGCCTCTTTCGAAAGAGACTTTTTTGAAAGATACTTTCGAAAAAGCTTCTTTCAAAAAAGAGCATCTAGACTGCAACCTCTTCTTTCGAAAAAGTGAGCCGCTTTTTCGAAAGAGAGCACCCAAGCAGTCTGGATGCTCTCTTTCGAAAAAGCCCTGTTTGCATTCAAGAACGCCTTTTTTTGAAAGAGTACTTTTGAAAAAAGGCGTTCTTCCTCGTGAAATGAGGAGTACCACTGTCGAAAGAAAAGCCGCGTTCTTTCTATTTAATTTCGAAAGAACACGGCTGTAGTCTAGATGCAGGTGAAGTTTTTTCGAAAAAAGGCTACTTTTTTCAAAAAAAACCCTGTAGTCTAGACACAGCCCAACTGCACACTGAATGAATGAGGAAGTCGGAAAGCTGACCAGTGAAGTAGATCTTTTCTGTGATAACATCCGAGACCTGTTATGAAACATGCAGCCCTCGGCATATGCTGTGAGTATCATTGTGGCCCCCGGGGCTTCCAAAGTTGAGTAGCCCTGTGCTAGACCATTGGGGGCCCTAAGGAGGAATACGCCCACTCCCCCCCCCCACATACAATACATATTAATAATTAATAGGGGATCCCCTTGAGCAGCTCTCGGTACTAAGAAGTTGCTAAGTCTGCTCATACCTAGCACTAGTTCCTTTTCTATGTGATTGTTAAGAGTGCAGATATCTTGACATTTGTTCTGTGCAATGTACAGGGGGAAAGCCTTCACTATGTTAACTGAGACCAGCCTGTCACAGCATAAACAGGGACTGGTGGCGAACATGTAGCGTCAAAGTTAAGAAAGTATGTTCAGGGCAACATGCAGCAAAGAGCTTACTATTAAATATCTTTAAAAGTGTCTGAATCAGAGAAAAATGTCATAACTTGGCTTGATACATTAGGGAATTAGAAAAGTCAAATTTACTATTTACTAATTTTTACTATTTACTAATTTATCTTAGCTCATGACTTAAAACATAACAGTTTGGTAAACCTGAAGAAAAATGTTAAATTATCTGTAGTTATAACTAAGGGTTGCATTTCAGATGAAACTATAGGCCATTATAAAATCTTTAGTGTGTCTAATGAGGGTTTGCAATGTCCTGTTTTGTATGTGTGCATGCACATCTGTGCAAAAGTCTGACTGGATTTTTTTTATTAAACTAGGAAATTGTGTTTTGAATTTGTTTAAACAACTGATTAATTGTTAACCTAATTTGAATTTCTAACTTTTAATGTGTTTTTATAACTCAATGGTCACTAAATGCTAGTTGACAGGAATTTGAGTAACATATAGTGAGCTGAATTAAGGACAGCTGCCTAAAGTGCTGTTCCAGTCTTGACAGGGCCAAATGGTGGAAAAGTTTCTTCCGGAAAAGCAATAGGAAAAAGCTATGCAAATTGTGGAGCGCAATTTGCATAGCTTTTTCTGAAAAAAAAGCCATAGTGTAGACTCTTCCTCCATCTTCTTTATCTCCAGGATTGTTTTGACAGTATCTACACTATAAGGGTATGGCTAGACTGCATCCCTCTGCCGGCAGAGGGATGCAGATTAGGCAGGTCAAAATTGAAAATGAGGCAGAGGTTTAAATATCCCACACCTAATTTGCGTAAAAATGGCCGCCGCGTTTTGCTGACTCAGCACTTTGTTGGCAAAAATAGGCAGAAAGAAAGCCTTTTTCGACAGATCCCTTATACCTCCTGCAAGGAGGTTTACAAGATCTGTTGAAAAAGTCTTTCTTTCTCCACAGATCCCCCTCTAGACTGCCTCTTTTTGCTGAAAAGTGCGGAGTCAGCAAAAACAGTGGCCATTTTTATGCAAATAAAGTGCAGGATATTTAAATCCCCGCTTCATTTACAATGTCGACCTGCCTAATCTGCATTCCCCTGCCTACAGAGGGATGCAGCCTAGACATATCCAAAGACTATACTAACTTGCTATGTTACTATAATCCTGTAGTTTATGCTTAAAGAGTTTCTCCCTTACCCAATCTGTAGGAATATACCTCCCCAAAACAAAGTTAGCAACATCAATAGAAGCATTCGTCCATCAACATAGCTGTGGCTACACAGGTTTAGGCTGGTTTAGTTATGGCAGAGGCTGATTTTTGCACCTTGAGTAGCATAGTTATTTTGCCCTGTCTTGAAGTATACGCCAATCATTTGTAATTTTTAAACAATAAAAAGAATGCCAGTTAACTGGTAATGTTAAGGTATCTCTAACCTTAGAGGATATGGTTAAAAGAAACTGATGATGTGCTTAGATCTGTACAATAACTGAAAAAAAACAGCACAGTTATATTACATAATTATAGGTTTGACTGAAACATTCAGGTATAGGTCATGGCAGGGGACTGTGTGGCACCATTCTCTACTAAGTCTCTTTCAGAGTTGTAAATGGCTACACAAGGGACATAAAAAAGTATTTCTCACTGACATCTGTGCAGACAGGCCAGTTTGCACTCAGCAGAGTGTATGGTCCCTGTATAAAGGCATGGGAAATGAGGCCTAATGGAGAAATGGAATTAGGCCTGGAGCAGAAGAGGGAATGGGAGGTGTGGCAGAGCAAGGGCCTATGGCCCAGCCATGTGCCTCTTCCCCCTCCCCAATGATCCAACCTTTTGCCAGAGCAAAATCTGGAGCCTGGCCTGGATAAGAACCATGTGGGCAGCTGTGGGGAGCTGTGGACCTTCTAGAGGAGCCCAAGAGCAATCACCACCTATGTTCCCATCCACCAGGCTCCTTGTCCAGGGCAGGTGGAGATCCATGGCTCCCCATGGCTGCTTAAACAGCTCTTACCATGGCCCCACTGCGGCTCTTCTGTCCCTGGTATAAGAGCCAAATGGGCATCAGCCCTGGGCACGGAGTCTGGGGGACTAGGACACAAGTCCCAGGCAGGTGCAGGGTCTGCAATTCCTTGATATGACTCTGGCTTCCAGCATGGCTAGGGGGCAGGATCTCAGGGAGAGAGGAAGAGAAGTGGGTGGGGCCATGAAGGGCCTGCTACTGGAAGAGGATCCTAAAGTTAGGGCAATTAAAACAATTACAAATAAATTGCATTTAAACAGTGTAACATCCTTCCAGTTACTGAGTTCTCTATGGCCCAGCTCCACAAAGTGACTTTGACATTGAGATGCTCAGTGTTACAACACCTAATTTTAGGGATCTAGAAAGTCACTAGAATCTGCAAAGCCTGAGTTAGGCGCCCAGTCTCACTATACATTGAATAGAGAGAGAGACAGGCACAAGAATGAGCTCCACAAAAAAGCCAGTGTGCTAGTTGGGGAGGCACTTAAACTAGCCAATAGTCATACATACAGAAGGGATGACTCTTTGGCCTACTGTAATGACTAGTTCCTTACCCAAACTGAAATTGCTTCAACAGGAGAAATTAGGAGCCCCACAGCAGAATAGCACATGAATCAGTGGTTAGGACACTGTCCTGAGATGTGGAGATCCTTGTTCAAATTTTCTTTATGAGGCAGTCTCTGGCATCCTGAACGAGGGCTCCAACTTTTAGCTAGTGGGCTAAAAGTTACAAAGGAGGTGGCACAGAGGAAGCATAATTTCCTCTCCCATCTGGATTTTTTATGGAACCCAATCTGGTAGGTACATTCTGATCAAACCTACCTGACTGTGCCCTGCAGTGAAGAGGCAGGTAAATGCCCATCATCACTTGATCTGAGTTTCCCACTGGGGTATAAGAATGAGATAGACATAGAGACATCTGCACAAGGCAGCAATGTGCAAATCCATAGGCAGAAGCTTTGGTGCTTTCTAAGGCAAAATTCAGGTTGCAAGTGAATTCAGATGCCTAACAAGTTAGGAAGCAGTTCAACAGTGAGTGAGGATCTCCAAGGCACCTACATTTTGTAGTGAGGCTCCTAAAGTAGAGGGTTATTCCCCTAAGTTCTTTTGTGGATTTGGGACTATGTGACCACACTTAGGCTATGTCTATACTCGCGGCTTCTTGCGTAAGTATGGCTGTTCTTGCGAAAGAATCCGCAGACCGTCTACACTGCCCGCCCGCTCTTGCGCAAGGAAATTTACAGTACGGTGTGATAAGAGAGGGCATCTTGTGCAAGAGCTACACTCTTTTTTAACAGGTGTAAGCCCTCTTGCACAGGAGCTCTTGCACAAGAGGGCAGTGTGGACACTCGGTAGAGATTCTTGCGAAAGAAAGCCCTATGGCTAAAATGGCCATCGGAGCTTTCTTGCTCAAGAGAGCATCCACACTGCCATGGGAGCTCTTGCACAAAAACACAGTGTGCACATGGCAGTGTGGACGTTTTCTTGCGCAAGACTTCTTGCACAAGAACTCTTGCGTAAGATGTTCTTGCGCAAGAAGCCGTGACTATAGACATAGCCTTACTGCTTCCAGCCTCTTCACATTTCCTTTCAGGGAGTGGGGGGATCATAAACTGTTTTCTATGCCTGAGGGTTGAACTCCATTACTCCATTGCTGTTTCTATCACTAAATTCAGAAGTCAATTTACTTCTCTTGGTAGTACCCAGCTGTGATTATCCCCAGATGCATTCCACACAGGTGATCCCAATTATCTAAAACAAATATGCTAAACTTTATGAGATCAGGGAGTTCAGCTGTGAACTTAGTCGCTCTGAGTATTGGCTAAATTACCTGAAGATTTGAAATACGAGTCTTTCGCAACTCAAAGCATTGTAAGATAGAGTTTAGGATCTTCCTAAGAGGAGTGAATGTTTCCAATCATTTGTATATCCTGCCTCTGCAAGGAAAAGTGAATTTCTTAATTCCTTCCCTGTTTCTTTATAGTCGTCTATTGTTTAGTGAGTCTTGATTTCATTAACATATTCTATATTACCTCATTCTTTAACCTAGAATTGAGCACACAGTGTCATTATATTTTACAGTTTTCCCAGATACGACACTGCCTGCTAATCAATGTCTTCTGGCAAAGTAACTTCCATTCTGATTGGATTTGAAAATTTCAAACCAATTCTATAATGGTGGGAATGAAGAAAGCTTACTACTGCTTAACATTTCATTCCAACTTGCAGTTTTTGTGGGTATGTATTTCATCTGTGTTATAATTGCAATACTGTGGTTTGATTCGGGAATAAAGGGGTTCATCGCTTTCCTGGCTAGTGTTAGTAAGGCTAAAGTATTAAGATGGCCACCAAGTGGTACTAAGCTTTCTGGAAGCCTATTTATTGTTCTGAAACTCCAAAAAGGTTCAAAGTCTGAGTTCATTTTGGATAAGCCACTTATTTGACGTTTACCTGAATTAGCCAAGACACATATATGCAAAATGGGATTGGAAGTTTGTGAGAGCCAGCAATCAGTTACCGTCTCAGTCAGACAGCTAGGGTATGTCTACACAGACATGTTATTTCAGAATAATGTTCGTTATGACGTTATTTTGATATAACATAGTCTGTGGCTACACTGCAGATAGTTATTGTATATCTTATTTAGATGCTATTTCAGAATAGCTTATTTTGTCATTTGGTACTGTCTTCACTATGCCAAATTTCGAAATAAAGTGCTATTCTGAAATGTCCTTTACTCCTCATAGAATGAGGTTTACAGGGGCATTGGAATAGCGAGCCTGAAATAATGGGCTTGTTGTGAAGACATGGGATAGCTATTTGGGCATACTCCAGTACCACAAAATAGCTTTGCAGTGTAGATGTACCCATTTTGAAATAATGTCAAAATAATGTTGTGCTAGAATACATCTTACTCTGACTCCTGTAATCCTTATTTCACAAGGAGTAAGGGAAGTTGGAGGAAGAATGCTCTAAATCGGACTTGACGTAGCTCAAGTTGCGTAGCTTATTTCGGCTTTAGCCCTGATGTGTAGACTTGTCCCAAGAGTAAAACAGAGTTTAGTTTTAAAAATCAGGCAACGATTTGGAACCAGTTTGCCTATCCACAACATGTATGGTCACAAAAGTGACCTTCTCTTAAAAAAATTGCAGTCTGCGTGTATTCAGAAATATATTTTTACTTTTCTGACTACATTTTATGAGCAGTTGGAGACAACTGGATTTTTGTCTGGTTTCTATACAATCTACACAATTAACTTTCAGTTACATTTAGCTTTGTTACTGGCATTGTGACTATTGTGAAATTACTCTTACATAGCACACAGCTGATGTGTGATATAGAAAGACAACAGATACAGATTGAATTTAGAGGATTCATGGGGAGAAAAACCAAAACCAAACACTTTTACTTGTCAAAAAAGTTGATATGGAATCCATTGACATGGAACCTCATTTTGATATAACTCCTGAAGTAACTATATAAATAAGCTTATTCCTCTTCACAAGCAGGAGTTATTGTTTCAAAGTAACAAGCCCGTTATTTTGAAATAATAGGCTTGGTAGTGTGAATGCTCGCCTTGTTATTTTGAAATAAGGAGAGTTATTTTGAAATAATTTCCCAGTATAGACATGCCCTCTGAAACTAATCTGTCATGCTGTGTTTAGACTACACAGTTCTTCCGGAAAAAGATACACAAATTGTGAAGCGCAATTTGAGTACCTTTTTCCGCTTTTTTTGGAAGAGGCTTCTCTGACATTTGGCCCATCTACACTGGCCAAATGTGGGGGAAAAAACCTTTTTTAGAACATCCTTTCTTCTTCATAAAATGAGGTTTACAGGGACACTGAAAAAATGTTTCTGCTTTAAAAAAAAAATTGGATGTGACAGTGTTTTTCCAGGATACTGGAGGTACTAGATGTATCCTCAGTGTATAAATATATTATAATATGAAGAATTAAAGTTCTAAGTAGATGCAAAATGGTTCAGACAGATGGCATCAAGTTTTGAAGAGCCCACAAAACATCTGATGCACTTTTGTTTAGATGACACTTCCATTTATCATTAGAAACAGTTAAATATGCACCATTTCAATCCCTGCACTACTAAAATCTAGTGAAGTATTTTATTCTGTATACATAGAACTGAATTGTTTATGTGCATCTAACATTTCCCAGATGCATTGTCGATTTTCAAAGGACAGAGGAAGATCCACTACAGAGGAGAATTCCTTCCTAGAGTTTGGTGGGTTCCTATAGTTTAAACCACTTAGGCTGTGTCCAGACTCAGGGGTTTTTTCGAAAAAAGTAGTCTTTTTTCGAAAAAACTTCACCTGCGTCTAGACTACAGCCGCATTCTTTCGAAATTAAATCGAAAGAACGCGGCTTTTCTTTTGACGGCGGTAAACCTCATTTCACAAGGAAGAACGCCTTTTTTCGAAAGTGCTCTTTCGAAAAAAGGCATTCTTGAATGCCAACAGGGCTTTTTAGAAAGAGAGCATCCAGACTCACTCGCTGCTTTCTTTCGAAAAAGAGGCTTGCTTTTTCGAAATTTCCACTTGCAGTCTAGATGCTCTTTTTCGAAAGAGGCTTTTTCGAAAGTATCTTTCGAAAAAGCCTCTTTCAAAAGAGGCTTGCAGTCTAGACATAGCCCTAAGCACTTCCATCCAACAGGAGTTTTTATAGACCTAAGAAAATCCATGTAGGGAAAGAAGGAGACAGATTTTTTGCTACTTTGTTGAGTCAGCAGTATGGCTATTAAAATGAAATATTAGAGAATTGAATTTAATATTCTATTGGAGGTAATATGTCCAGTTTAGAAAGAGATACAATTCCCTCTCACACCCTCACAAAATGCAGTTTTCTAAATACTGTTCACTTTGCTACTCATCTTTTAGTTTCCTATTATTCTGGCTTGGCATATACATAAACACCTGCATATCAAATCAAGAAGTTTCTACCACCCGCCACTCCTGATTCCCACATCTCCTTCCATACACATCTCCAAGCCCCTACCTTGAATCCTGCACTCCCTAAACCTTCAGCCCCCTGCCTGGAAGGTTCCAAGCAACACCAGGTATGTCTTCTAGTTGAGAATATTTTGACATAATTGCAAAAAAAGTTAGATGAAATGTTTTACATTTTGAATTATCAAAATATAACCATCAAATTATTTAAATGTAAATGTTTCTAGAGTGAAATGTTTTAGAATTTTAGTTTTCCTGTAAAGTTCATTTTTTCATTCAGATTTGGAATGAAAAACAATCAAAATATTGGAATTTTCCATGGAATGGCTTAAGCTTTTCCAATAAAATTTCTCTATGTCTTCAAGCTTCTACTTTCCAGAATCCAACTTCTGCAGAGTACTTTGTTACTTTCACTAAGAATCACAGTTGCATCATCCTCCACCTTCACCATACACCACTGTCCTGATGTTTATTTTAAGACTGAATTCTGATTGGCTTCTGTGATCTAGTAGATTGAGCATAATGCTGAGGGTCATTGTATTCTCAGCTCTGTCACTGACTATCTGTGGACCTATAGTAATTCCTGTTACCTCTCATTGCATTAGACATTCCATCTGTAAAAACTGACCTAATCATGCTTGACCACCTTTGTAAAACACTTTCAGAGCTGTGGATGAAAAGTTGTATGAAGTTGTATCTCATTCTGAATTATTGCTGTTTAAAGCAAGAAGAGAGTTGTGAGTAAGGCTGGAGTAAATGAATAAGAAGACATTTTGTGATTTTTTTTTTAATTCCTACTTACTTTTCTCCTCTTTTCTTTCTTTCCAGAGAGGTTTAACACTGTTAATGATAGCTTTCTCCTCTGTAAAGCCTGCATACTTAATAATTCACAGTATCCTTCACTCTCCAAATCTCATCTGAAAATACCCTTGTCCTTTTGCATACAGCTACGAATGTACCCATATTAGTTGAACTGCATACAACATTTTGGGATATATCTGGGATAATGTGGGGGAACATTTGAAAAAACTGTATTGTCATTTTTATTCTGTTGAATGAACAAAAAGTTTACTTCATACTAACTTGAGGATGAATAAGGACTATGAGATTCTGTGGGGGTGGGTGAGATTCTGTGGCCTGCACTGTTCAGAGGGTCAGACTAGACGATCATAATGGTCCCTTCTGACCTTAAAGTCTATGAGTCTATGAGATCCAATTCCTTTAAAGTTACATTTCTGCATACACTGTGGAGGTTATGATGGTGGCTTATGGTTAGCCAGATGTTAGTAAATTAAATAGCAAATAAACTATGAAAACATGTTTAATCCTACTCTGGATTGTATCAATTTTTGTCTGTCCAAATTGTAGCTAGATAACATTGTATAAGCCCTACAGTTGATCAAAAAAAGTGAGGAGAGAAGCTTTCCTAGATTGGAATCTAAACGGTCTAGACAAGAAAAGTCAGTTGATAAAATGAAAAAACCCCACCATAAAAACCTCGTTGAGGGTACATCAGTTGAAGCAGGACCTGCTCCATAATTTTTCAAGGATCTGTGGTGAGGCTGACTGGTTTGTATTTCCCTGGATTTTTCTTCTTCCCTTATTTAAAAATAGGAACTATGTTTGCCTTTTTCCAATCATTCAGGATCTCCGTCGATTGCTATGAGTTTTCAAAGGTAATGGCCAATGGCTCTGCAGACAAATCAGCCAAGTCTTTCAGTACCCTCGGATGCATTGCATCCAGCCTCACGGATTTGTCTAACTTTTCTAAGTAGTCCTTAATCCGTTCTTTCACCACTAAGGGCTGCTCACCTCCTCCCTATGCTATGCTGCCCAGTGGTAGAGTCTGAGAGTTGACCTTCTCTGTGAAGACAGAGGCAAAAAAAAAGAATTGAGTACTTCTGCTTTTTCCACATCATCTGTCACCAGGTTGCTTTCCCCATTCAGTAGGGGCCCCACACTATCTGCTGCTGGTGTAAAGGGAAGCTATAGGGAAGGTCAGGAATCAGTGCACTAGACTCCACTTCTTCCTAAAGAGGCCAGCCACATTGTAACAAACTCACAATTTTTTACTCTCTGTAATCTAAAGAAATAGTAAAATCAATTTGGTTTCATGATTAGAGCTAGGGACTGGAAACGAGGAGACTTGTATTTTATTTCTAACATACATGGCTTGTAGCTTGACCTCAAGTAAATCAAGTAATCTCTCTATGCGTCAGTTCCCCATCTGTAAAATAGGGCTAATACTACTTACCTACCTTTTAAAGAACTTTGAAATCCCCAGGTGAAAAGTATTATAGGATAAACCTCTCCTGATTAAATGGCGAGGTCAGAACTATGACTTTGCAGACTTACAAGACATGCCCCCTTAAGAAATTCTCAAGTCAAATGAGTGTCTTTTGACTCAAAATGCCACTAAAGATTAAAGTGATTGAGAAATTCTCTGCCAGTAAAGATTTAAAACCTCCCAACTCTTTTAAGGTGCCAGCTGTACTAAGTATAAAATGCCTGATATGTACTGTCACATTGTGACAGCATTGAAAACTGATAAAAAGTATTCCTTCCTGCCTATGGTTGGTGTTTGTATTTATTTTTCAACCAGAATGGCATTATTCTTCACTAGTGCTTTGTCACTCCATCCATGCTTATGACCCAGCCCTGCAAAGTATTGAATACAGTGTTCTGAGCACCATAACAGACCATTGATTCTATTCTCGGGGGGCACAAAGCACCTTAAGGATGTTTCAGTATAAGAGTACTTTATTCATTCCTGGAATTATTGTCTGCCCAGCCATTTTATTGTTAGGAAGAGGCTCCCTTCCTAATTTTACTGGGAATTACATTTTAATTTAGCCTTTGTTTTGAGGACCAATGTGATTCCAATTAACTGAGAAACTTGCATGGTATTTGGACTCCACGCCCCATTTGAAATCCTCCACGGGGAATGCTTTCATTTCACTGAAGTAAATTAAATTATTCCAGATTTACAGCCCTGTAACTGAAAGCAGAGTCTGGCCCACCATTCCTCTTTACCTACCATATCTTGTTAAAGGGTCAGAAAGTCAGGTGATGTAATGTAAAATTGCTCCACTGTAGTCAGTGGAAATGTGCTGGATTATACCAGCTGAGATTTTGAGCCTGCCAGTCTTGCCTTTGTCCTTACCTTCATGGCTCTTCACAGCTCTACCTTCCATACCATGATAATTTCATATTTTTATATTTTCCTAATCAAAATGTCATACGGTTGCAGATCAAATGCCTTACAGAAGTCCCATATCAGCTGTTCATATATTTTATATAGAGCTAAATTCAGGCTGGTGAACCCATCAGAACTTGGGTCGTCCTGTTTAATTATAATATTGGTACAGCATTAGCTTTCTTCAGATCCATTGGAACTTTCCCAATGTTACAACATCTAATAAATATCAACAGTAATGGTCCAGCCACAACACCTTTTAAAATTATTGGATGTAGGTTATCCAAACCTGCTGATTTAAATATGTTCAGTTTCAATAACTGTGGTTATTTTCCATTCCAATAGTTAATAAGAAGGATGTTGTCATGTGATATGAGTACATCAACAATTCCCAACTCCTCCCCCCCCCCAAAAAAAACAACCTAGAACAGAACTATTTATTGTTAAAAATTTGATTATGTGGAGAATTTAGTGAGCTAGATTAGAAACAGCATAATGACAAAAACTACTTGGAATTGTGTCAGTTCTTGATAGTGATAAAAATATACTTTTATGTTTGAGATCAGAAATTGTCACTGAGATAATGGGCCAGGTTCTGTGGTGCAGTGTAGGCACTTTATACCTAACTGCTAGTGTGAGCTGGTTCTTAAACTGGGGTTAACCAGACAGAGACAATTACTTCATCTGAACCTCTGGTGACAGTTGACATAGAAGCTCCTATACCACACTCTCTCCACCTCCAGTTGCTTGTGTGTCAGAGACAAGAGGATGTGACTGTGGGAAAGGGGATATCATTGGAAAGATGCTTAGCTGCATTTTTTACTTCAGTGATTGTTGCAGCTTGGCATGAGATGGAGTTATAAATCAGAATGAACTACCTTACCATAAGGATTGTAGATTTGCAAATGCATATCAAACTTTCCACTGTTACAGGATGAAGAAACTATTTATAATTCTTTTGTGAGCTCAGTGGAATTAACTGATACAGAAAAGACTTTCAGATTGGGCAAAATTCCCAGATCTGATTATTGTATTAGCAGTTGTGAATTAGTCCATGCAGTGAGTAATGCTTTCCTTATCCATTCAATTAACAATCATCTCTAGGTTATTTAAGGCACTATATAACATTTAGATGGATTGTGTCTGAGCTCAAATTTGCACAAGTTAAAAGTATATCTGCAATGCGATGCTCTCTGTACCTCCAACACAGATGATTTTGTATGGGTTGTAGAAGATACTTGCCCTCTTTCCTCAATAACTGTTTTCCATTTATTTGGAAAGGATGTAGAAATACTAATGTTTTATTTGAACTGCCTAGACTCACACACTCATCTTCCTGAATAGGGAAACTAATAGATCTGGGCAAACAAGTAGTGACCAATTACTGTAGAGCTAACTTGCAGAAGAAATTAGAATGACCATGAATCTGTGATAATTATTAAGCATTTGCTATAAAAGCTGGCATTTTACCAGCTAATTCTCACACTAACGTAAATAATCAGCAATGTCACTGAAGGATTTACTGTGGGTTAGAACTGGTCTAAATACTATTGGTGGGCTCCTGCTGTCCTTACCCAGACAAAATTTCCACTGATTACAGTAGGATATGGTCTTCTATATCGTCAATTACTGGATTGTGACTTTATTACAATAGTCACTAAAATATTCTGGCTTTTATAAGATCCTACCTTCAGGAAGAATATGAAACTTCAAAGTGAGTTTGACTTTAAGCAAGCACTTCAGAGGATCCATTATTCTCTGTTAGCTGGTCACTTCCAGGGTAGGTGAAGAGAGGTGGAACTTGAGCTGTTGAGGGTGAGGGGGGTACTCAAACCCACCCCTCTGTGTGCCTTAGGCTAATGCCCCATCCCCTAAGTCAAGTTTTCATGGAGAGTACTAAACAGGATTAACACAGTAGGGCTACGTCTACACTGGCCCCTTTTTCGGAAGGGGCATGCTTATTTTGAAAGTGGGAATAGGGAAATCCGCGGAGGATTTAAATATCCCCCGCGGATTTAAATAAACATTTCCGCCGCTTTTTTTCCAGCTTGGGGAAAAGCCGGAAAAAAAGCGTCTAGACTGGCCCGATCCTCCGGAATAAAGCCCTATTCCGGAGGAGCTCTTATTCCTACTTCAAAGAGATCCTCCGGAATAGGGCTTTATTCCGGAGGATCGAGCCAGTCTAGACGCTTTTTTTCTGGCTTTTCCCCAAGCTGGAAAAAAAGCGGCAGACATGTTTATTTAAATCCGCGGGGGACATTTAAATCCCCCGCGGATTTCCCTATTCCCACTTTCAAAATTAGCATGCCCCTTCTGAAATAGGGGCCAGTGTAGACGTAGACTTGGTGTCGGTTCCTCTTCAGAACAACTATATCTTTGTAGCTTTCAGAACAAAGATATAGTGAGCATAGAAAATTGAGGGAGGACCAAGAATAGAAGTTCATTCTTGCAACATTATTGAGGGAACTGTCAAGAGAACAACAAACATGTGGTGCATGACCACTGAATTATGCTTATCCTTCAAAACCATTATAATACTTTACTAAAACATATTTCCATATGACCAGATATGAAATTAAAAATTATTAGTTCTTTTCTATTTTTCATAAATTAAAATGTATTAAAATATACTATAAACAATACAGTTAGAGCCCATGGAATGCATCATTGGGCAATGTCTTATTTCTTTCCTATAGAATGACGGATTGGAAGGTTGGGGGTTTTTTTTTGCAGTGTTTATAATGGAGTTAAGCATTCATTCATGAGTCATTTGCTAAAATTATTTATAAAATGAATTACACAGATACATGCAACACTAAAGCATGGTCAAATCTTGTGTGCCTTACACAAGAATAGACACAATGGGACTAGTCATGAGTAAAAGCCTGCAGGTTCTGGTTCTAGCTGAGTGACAGGATTGGGATTAGGATGGAGCTGGGAGTGTGGGGGAGACTTGGACTGCAGTGGAGCATTCACAGGGATGAGACCAGGTCTTTCCTCAGTAAGGAAATTGGAAGTGGAATGAGTAGACTGGTAAACAGAGACTGAGATTGGGATGGGGGGGGGTCATCTTTGGGTAGAACTGTGAGAAGAAACAGCAGTTAGAACGGATCAAGCGTGGGGAGAACGGGAAGAAGAGTCCGTGCTCACTAGAGATTCTCCCCTCCCCAAAGCCTGGAATGGAATCCCAGAACCTTATGTCAGCACATAGCTGTGAAACCCACAGGCAGCATCCCCGTAGAATCATAGCAGCTTAGTGCTGGAAGAGATCTCAGGAGGCCATCTAATCCAAGCCCCTACTCAAAGCAAGGCCAACCGCAACTAAATCCACAGTACCCTTCTGGTGCTGAGACAGAAAGGACAAATGCCTACTAGTGAGATCTATCCTTTCCTGTGGCATAGAGCTCCTGTGTGATGCTGGAGAAATCTCTTCAAACAAACTTTTCACAGATTGTCACTAATTGTGGGTTCCTCTGAAGTGGGGCAGCTGCTCCATACTGGCATGGAAGGGGCTAAAGCAGCCTTAGACCACATCCAGACTAGTGGGAAGATTCATCTTCTGACATTCAGTTTAGTAGATCTAGTAAAGACCCACTAAATCGAACACTAAAGGGTACCCCTGTCAGAAGGGGTAAAGGGAGAAATGCTCCCATCAACTTCTATTAACCTCCTGCTTTGGGAATGGCACCAAAATTCAGCTTAAGGTACATTGACTGGCTAGGATTGCCAGGTATCTGGTAATTGTGTCTTCTGTCTAGTAGGAAAAAACAGAAAATACTGGACATGTAAAATGTGTTTCTTAGGTGGAAGGCCGGTGGGGACATTTTTCCCCTGCAGTGTCTGGCGGGGTGGGGGGAGTGGGAAATTAAAGATGCAGCGACTTTTTTTAGGGGGGCAACAAGTTTGTTCCTTCATTTTATTTTATTTTTTGCTCAACCAATTCCCCACCATGTTCAAGATTTTTTTGTGAAAGTATCTGGTAACCCTAACTCCAGCTACATTTATGTAATTGGTATTGCATACCTTAAGATCACCTTCTCCTGTAGTATAGACCTGGGATTAGAGAGGCAGATCAGAGACCAGCCAAAGGGGAAAAGGATTATTGGAAACCCATAAAGTAAAGATTTAAAAGCAGCAAGTCAGGGCAAGGCTGGACCCTATCAGAAGGGCTACAAAGCATAGAAAAGCTCAGTCTCTCCCTGGAGCTTAGGGAGAAGGATTGGCTGCTTAGAACAGTGCTGGGCAGGAGTGGGGGCGAGGAGGATGGGAACTTCAGTCTGACTGGCTGCTTGATCGGGGCACTTAATACAAAAGGTTGGGAAGCTGCTGGGGTTAGTGGCCCAGGGAAAGTGGTCCAAGGAAATAGATAGAAGGAGACACAGCATGGGTGCCACCTACAGGATATCAGGGTTGGGACCTGGAATAGTGGGCAGGTCTAGGTGTTCTTCCCCTTTGTGCCACACTTGCTGCTGATGGGCATGGCTGATCCAAACTGCAGTTTGCTCCTGAAGTGAGGGGTTTGATTTTGGGCTTCGGTTGGCTGCTAAGGTAGGTGCCAGGAGTGGGAACTGTCAGTCCCCTAGAAGGAGAATAATAGAATTGGAGGCTGGAACAGGTCAAGACTCACCACTGTTGTACCTCCTACTGGGAGGGAATTAGCTCTGCCCTTAGCTTGGCACTCCTTCAGGCCAATGTCTCACTCGTTGTCACTCCACACTCTGTTCTGGATTCACATCACTTCCCAGATCACAGCATTCACATCAGGACACTGCCCCTGGCAGTGCCCAACATACTGGTTTCTCACTCCCCTTCCGGGGATCATTAGCAGTCTTTAATCCCATGAATACCACCGTGGCTAACTGCAGTCCTGAAGTATAGACGCTCGGCTCAAAGGCAAGCCACAGTCTATATAGACCATGGTCCCTGATGGCAAGGTGTATGTAAGGGGTAGTCCCAGCCCATGCACCCTTCTGTGGCTGTCTTATTCTGCTCTCCTCACCCTCTCTACTGACTTCTGCTCCCTGGGCCACTTCCTCATGACCTTCACATCCTCCTGGTCCTTATATCAAGGTCTGCAGCCTGGAAGGTATCAGGCTGAAGTCTGCCCAGCACTGCTTTATCCCCAGTACTTCTCTGAGTGGAGACCCGGTGATCTGATTTATAGACATGCTGAGCAGTCACAGCTGTGATCAAAGTCAAGAGGAGCTGTGAAGTGCTATATGCTAGCAAATGTTCTGAAAAATCAAGTCCCAGATGTCTCAAATTGGGTACCCAAAGCTAGTGGATACTTTTTACCTTGATCACTGTTGTGCCTCAGTTCTCCATCTATAAAATGGGATGATACCTCCTAATTTCATATAGTATTGTGAAAACAAATACATCCATATCTGAGAAGCACTTAGATACTATACTATGGTGCTAAGCACCATACAAAAGCTCATGAGGAAATAAAAAATTCTGTATTCACAGCGGGGCTTGATTAGTGTGCAGTAAATAAGGCATGGACCACACATTGAACAATAAGGAAAAAATTAAATATTGAATAGCTGCTTGTTAACTGAGCATTGTCCATTGACCATGAGCTGAATGGAACAGAGATCTTGTGAAAACAATAGTCTATGATCGTGTAATTAGATAGTATCATAATGCACAAATACAGGGGAGGGAGTAGCCTTGCACAGCAACCTTAATTCTGGTATTTCTGGCTTGACTCTGAAACCTTTACAATGTTCTTTTAGCATAGCTTTGTGTATGTGTATATATTTAGTAAAACAGAAAACAGAAGCTTTGACTGCACAAAGGGAATATAAATCTAGAAGCACATGATGGCATCAGGAGGATTTTTCCATCAGTAGAGAGACATTTCAGAGGTATGGATGGAGGATAGGAAATGTGATCAGAGAAGCTAACAGCAAGCTGTATTTACCTGGTTCAGAGGCCTATTGGGGATGTTGGCAGATGACTATTTATTAGATCCTTTCCTTACAATGATAAATGGCAAATGTCACAAATATAAAATATAGACACTACTCTTCCTCTGCACATTTCCCTGAGTTTTGTTAGGCTCAGCATAGTCTTCACTGATTATAAAGTATATATCACAACTAGGGTGTTATGAACATTGGTTTCCCTAATCCTGCTACTCCAGAAGATCAATATATTATTCCTGTGCCCGTACTGATTGGCAATCACTGATATCTTATTTTAGGATACTTCCTGTGCCAAAGACAAAGCTTTTCCTCTGACAGTCTCTTACAAGTTCCTTTTCAAGAACATACATACTGTCCCTTTAAATGTTTAAGCACTCTGTAGTCCTCCTTTCTAGTGAAAAGCTTCACTTTGGTTTTTATTTTGCTGCCAAAAAAATAGAGTTACTGAAACAGACTGCTGTACTTTAAATCACCTCCCCCTTCATCACTGTCAAAGTTTCTGATGGGTCCAAAAATAACATTGTGAAGAGGAGCTTCTATCCCATGACTATCTCTTTGCCTGAATGAGAAGATTCAGCAAATAATAATATAAGCAATAGGGGAAAAGGTACGAGATGGCAAATTGCTAGTTTGCTGCAAGAGACAACTAGCAAGAGAGAAGAATTAGGCAAAAAAGAGTAGGACAAAGCAGGAGGCTAAACTGCTGGAGAAAAAACAGGAGAGCAGCCATTTTTAAGAGGAGAACAGCTAATTTCGTTCTCATGCAAGCTAGTGAGAGAGACAGTCCACCAGCAGAATAGTGATAGAGATGCAGCCGTGTTAGTCTGGTCTAGCTGAAACAAAAGACAAACTATGTAGCACTTTAAAGACTAACAAGATGATTTATTAGGTGTTGCACTTTTGTGGGCCAGACCCACTTCCTCAGATCAATTTGTGGAAGAAAATTGGCACGACCATATATACCAAAGTGATACAATCAAAAAAAGTGAACACATATAAAATTGACAAATCAAATTTTAGAACAGAGTGAGGGTGAGGAGAAGGTTAGTGTCTGTGAAGTAATGACATTAGGGGTGATAATTGGAGCACTGATTCTTCAGCCAGAAGAGGAAACCCAAGGAATCAATCTGCAGTGTAAGCACACAGCCAGCAGAGGGAGATGAAGTTCAGAGAGTGCATCCTAAAAAGGAAAAAATTTAAAAAGTTTAAATTTAAAATTTCCCTGTGGAAAGGAAGCCATCCAAGAGGGTATCAAGTTTACAAGAAAAATGAAATGGCAACTTTTATCATCAATATAGGTGAGTTTGATGAGAACCATGACTCTTGTGTGATGTACCTCAAATGTTCCCGGGTCCTGTGGTGACTGCTCCAGCCCCTCTGAGTCCCACTCTTATATTTGTCCCCCTCCTTGTGTGAGGGAGTTTACATAGTGGGGGGATAGCCCCTCATTCCCTTGGTTTCACTGCCTAATATATTTTTTATTTTTGTCATGACCGAAGTGTGGGTGGCTAGGCCTAGTGGCTTAGATCAGGATAGTAACGAAGCTGGGAACAGGAGTGATTACAGCTGCAGTTATATGTGCTGAACAGCCAGGATGCGTCTAGATTACATTCCTCTTTCCAAAGAGGAATGCAAATGAGGGAAATTGAAAATGCAAATGAAGCGCTGATTTACAAATCTCGTGCTTTATTTGCATAATCTCTTCCAATCACTTTTTCGGAAGAGATTTTTTTGAAAAAATACAGCAGTCTAGATGGGATTCTTTTGAAAAAAAATGAGGTTTACAGGGTTCTTTCCAAAAGGATTTTTTTTTCCCGAAAGAACCCTGTCTAGACTGTTTTTTTCTGAAAATATCTCTTCCAAAAAAGTGATTGGAAGAGATTATGCAAATGAAGCACAAGATTTGTAAATCAGCGCTTCATTTGCATTTTCGATTTCCCTCATTTACATTCCTCTTTTGAAAGAGGAATGTAGTCTAGATCCCTAGTGACCTTCCTCTGCTGAATTTAAAAGCAGGTCTGCTAACTCCCTTTTGTCAATTAGATGGCCCTACTGCAAGCCAGCTAGCATGTTAATGTGCTTGGAGCCTGGGCTGGCTAGTCCTGAGGCTCATCTAAAAGAGCTCATCCTTGACATTTCTAAAGCCACAACAGTTTCTTGCTATCTGTAAGAAAGCAGAAATCTGTTGCTCATTTTAGGGCAATAAAGGTTTGATAATAAGTTCATTGAAATCATCTGGAGTCTTTTAATTGATCTCAAAGAATTTTTGAGCTAGACTGTGGCAAATTCTGCTTCCACCCTGCCCCCCAAAAAGCAGAAATCCATCTTTATCTGAGAAATCTTAACAGATCCAAGAGTTTTATGTCTGAATGATGAAAGAATATAAAGGGGACTTTTTCAGTCATAAAGCTGAACTTCCATTGCCTTCACTAGTGACATTATCCAAAGATGGAGCTCAGGATTTTGCTCATAAATGGTCCATTTGAGGTAATCTTAGCAATTGCAGGCCAGCAAACCTCACTCCAGTACTAGGAAAATTGCATGAAATGGTAATTTAAAATAGGAATTATAATATATCTTGATGAACAATAAACAATAGGAACAAACCATTACCACTTTCCTTAAGAAAAATTGTGCCTCTCTAATCTTCTAGCAATTTTTGAGTGTCAACAAAATAATTTAATGGTAGACACAATTTATTTTAACTTTCAAAAGTCTTTGATCATGTCCCTTACATAAAGATACAGAGGGGCAAAACTGTCATGCATAAAACTGACTAAGAGACAAAGTAGAGAAATTAATAGTCATTTATTATCATGACAATGGGATAAGAGGATGCAATAGGGAGATAGGTGGAACTGGTGCTGTTCAAAGTATTGATCAATGATCTGGAAAAGGAAATGAACAGAATTTTCAATGGCACAGTTAGGTTAGCCGTGACTAAAATATACTGAAGTATTCCAGAAGTACTTAATAGTGTCGGATGTACAGGCAGCCTGAGGGCACATCTTCACTCGCTATGCTGGAGATCGACATTCTGGTGATTGGTTTAGTGGGTCTCGTATAGACCCATAAATCAAATACTGAGGGCAGCTCTGGCTGGAGCCTATGCTCATCGCAGTTGTGAGGAGTAAAGGAAGCTGACAGGAGCATTTGTTCCCATCTGCCTCTCACTGTGGGACGCTTCCAAGCTCGGCTTAGGGAAAGCTGACTCCAGCTATGTATTCTATGTAGCTGGAATTGTGTATAAGCTGACCTGCCATGTCTAGTGTAGAGCTGGCCTGAGCCTAAGGACATGCCTACACTGTTAATTAAGTTGACCTAACTCACATGCTCAAGGATGTGACTCCTCTCCATCTGAGATGAAAGTTTCATGCTGTTCATTCCAGTGCTTTGACACTGTGAAAGCATCTCCCATTTGTATAGCTTCCACTTCTTGCTGGGTGAAGTAATTATGCCAATGGAAGATCATTCTCCCATCAGTATAGCAAGTCTTCACCGGGAACACTACAGCAGTACAGCTTCTTCAGTATATTGCTGTAATGTTGACTTTTCCTAAGTGAAATTCAGTATTGGCAAATGCAAGGTAAGATGTACAAGAAGAAATATTCTGAACAACTCATACACATAGCTGTGTCCTAAAGTAACCAGCCATTCAGGAAAAAAATAGTTGAACATTATTTCAGGTTACTCTAAGCATAAGTTTACTTTATGTGCAGTGGCAATTAATTAAAAAAACCCTAAAAGAAATCTAGAATTTGTAAACAATGCGATGAAAAATAATTAAAACATTATCCCACATCTGGAATATTATTTAGCTCTGGTCCTTTCTAAAAAGGATACAAGAGAAATAGAGGGGGCTTAGAGGCAAACAAAAGTACTAGAGTTTCAGAGGGGTAGCCAAGTTAGTTTGTAACAGGAAAAAATTAAAAAACAACAAAAAGTCTAGTAGCGCCTTAAAGACTAACAAAACACGTAGATGGTATCATGAGCTTTCATGGGCACAATCCACTTCTTCAGATGACAGAAGTACTAGAAAGTACTAGATGCATGAAGACTTGAAGAGAGATCTAAAAGTATATAATTCTATTTTAGAGAGGAAATAATGGGGGGTAAAGTAGAAGTATACAAAATAATGCAAGGAATAGATTAGGTTAACTGAGTGCTTCAAATGATCTATTCTCAGAATACAAGGATAAAGAAACATTCAGTGAAACTGAAAAGCAACAAATTTAAAAATGATAAATGGAAATATTTTTCTGCCACTAGATATCATAAAAGAAAAAAAGTAGTATGATATTTTTAAAGGATTATCCTTTTATAAAGATAGGATTTAAAGAACATTTTGGAAAGGATATAAATTTCCATGCTTTAAAGCATAAGCGAACTCTTAACTGATGGAGATTTAGAAAAAATAAAACAAAACAAAACCTCCCAATAGAGGAAATTTTTATACCATACTTGTCCACTATGGGGTTTCTTGCACTTCCTTTGAAGCCTTTGGTGCCAGCAAGTTTAAGAAGCAGAATACTAGATTAGAACCATTAGTGTAATACAGTATGACAATTCCTCCAGCCAAAACTTTCAAAAAGCAACTCATGCTTTAATTTGTAGGTGTCTAAATGGAAATGTTTTGAAGGACCTTGAATTTCAAGAAAATAATCAGCATCCACCATGTGAAAATCAGTCCTTCTTCAGTAACCTCTAAATGATCAGAATTGGAGGCAGCACAAAACACTGCTGAATTGGTCAATGTTCCTTTGTGTAGTACCACATGAGCTTAAAAGCCAGCTGGCTTTTAGTGAAGGCTATAGAGCAGACTCATTGTTCTCTCTGTAAGTGGTCTCAGTGCCACTACATGGGACAATACACCACATCCTGCAGGTGTGTGGGTTACACAGTAACTTTAAAATCTTGGAAGGAATAAATAAGCATGTTATCCTAACTATAATCTCTATTTGAGAAGTGTACATTTAAATATTTGCAAGTCTATATGTCTATCTTGTATTTTCCAAAACAAACAAAACCTGGTTAAAATACATACTACTTTGATAATCAAATGTTATTGTTTATAATTGCCCATGTAAGATTTCTAAAGTACTCAGTTTGTCAGTTTGTATTTGTTTTCTCATTTTTTTAATAATAAAGTTGGAAGACAAATCAAATACAGTCCTCCTTTGCAGAACGGCCTGTACCATTAGCTCTCTGGGGCAGGGACTGTCATTTACAGTATATTTGTACAGAGCTTAGCACTACGTGGTTGTGGCCAGTAAATGCTACTACAATGTGAATTATTAACAGTAGACAAGCCCTGTCCCTGCTGCCCTTATCTGAGTGGCTACCACATGTATGGAAGACGAGCAGCAGGAGGACCAAGTTCTGAAGGGACATAGAGAATCCTGATAGGCCACAGTTGCGACTTTATTGGGGCTTTGCATCTATTGGTGCTTAGATTTTACCCCACGGTCAGCTCAGAATCATTGGATTGGAGTAACCTCTGAGGAACTGTTGCAGCTGCATTATGACTAGAGCAGGGAGATGATTCTGCCCTGTACCCAGTATTGCGTCCAGTTCTGGGCCCCCCGCTACAAAAAGGATGTAGGTCCAGAGGAGGTAAACCAAAATGATTAGGGGGCTGGAGCACATGACCTATGATGAGAGGTTGAGGGATTTGGGCTTATTTAGTTCACAGAAGAGTGAGGAGGGATTTGATAGCAGCCTTCAACTTCCTGAAGGGAGGTTCCAAAGAGGATGGAGAGAGGCTGTTCTCAGTAGTGACAGATGGCAGAATAAGGAGCAATGGTCTCAAGTTACAGTGGTCTCAAGTTGGGGAACTCTAGATTGGATATTAGGAAAAACTATTTCACTAGGGCTATGTCTAGACTGCAAGCCTCTTTCGAAAGAGAGCGTCTAGACTGCACGTTGAACTTTTGAAAAAGCGGCTTGCTTTTTCGAAAGAAAGCATCCAGTGAGTCTGGATGCTCTCTTTCGAAGAAGCCCTATTTACATTCAAGAACGCCTTCTTTCTAAAGAGGAACTTTCGAAAGAAGGCGTTCTTCCTCGTAAATTGAGGTTTACCGCCATCGAAAGAAAAGCCACGTTCTTTCGATTTAATTTCGAAAGAACGCGGCTGCAGTCTAGACGCAGGTGAGGTTTTTTCGAAAAAAGGCTACTTTTTTCGAAAAAACCCCTTAGTCTGGACACAGCCTAGGAGGGTGGTGAAGTACAGGAATGGATTATGTAGGAGGTGGGGGAAAATCCATCCCTAGAGGATTTTAAGTCTGCCTCGACAAAGCTCTGGCTGAGATGATGTAGTTGATATTGGTCGTGGTTTGGGCAGAGGATTGGACTCAATGACCTCCTGAGGTCTCTTCCTGCCCTAGGATTCTATGATTCATTCTCCTTTTCCCTAATTCACCTACTAAGCATTCCAGCTAACTTGCTACTCAGGCTGAGTGCTGGCCTGCCAGCATGAAGTTAAATGCTTGAGATTAGGGAGTCCATGGTAAGTTTAACAATATTTTTGATGATAATATTTGTGTAAGTCTTATTCTGAGAGATGTTGCATATCATTTCCTTCTAAATTTAATCAGATTAGAGGGCACTCAGTGTTTCACAGAACCGGGGTTCATCCTGTTAAAGAAATAGCACAAAAGATCTCTGAGAACTGCTGCTTCAACAGGGGCAAGAACATAGCTTGATTCACTGACCAATGCTCTGGGTTACAAAATAACACTTCAACAGAAAGGAAATAATGGTTATCAAATGTCAAATGACACAAAGTATTGTTTCTATTTATTTATGTAAGTACTTAGCTTTCTCATTTCAAGGCAGATGAAAAAATATCAGTGATAAGAGAAAATTAAGCTGTCCCTTAATATGGGAACACTTTAAGGGAAGTGTTTAACTATGCATTTTTTTCAAATAAAAGCCAATTGCCATCAAAACAAATCAACAAACACCTATAATTAGAGACTTTCACAATACACAAATGAGTCACAATAATTATTCCTCTTAATTAAGGAATTTGGCAATGACTCAATACAATGAGAAATTGATCCAAAGTAAAAAGAGCCTGGTTTTCCATTCAGACCCCCTTGGATTCAAATAGTGTCCCTGTCGTGAACAGGGATGGGGAGAAGGGAGATATCTGCCCCCAGGAATCCGATTGCAGCAATAGGGCAAACTCTGTATATGGAGCTAAATATTCTAGATGAGCCAGGCTTTTGACTAGGCCCACACCCAAGGCTGCAAGCTGTGAAGTTTGGCTGGAGAACAGAGCTGTCCTTACCATATGCAGACTACACAGTTGCATAGGGCACCCAAAAATTTGGGGCACCACTGGGTCTTAAATGTCCATCCACGTGCTTTTTCCTATCCCTGTTTTGTGACTCTGCTTCCTCCAGAAAGGATCTAATTAACTTAAAAGTGAAAAAGCCTGCCTGGCCTATTAGCAGAAACCCCAGGTATATACTGCCAGTTTCTGAATTCACTGTGTTAGTCCACAGGTCCTTAGTTGGAAGTCTGTTTTAAAAATATTTCATTAGTGTGTTGCTGAAGATTATGCTCACATCTGTAAATAACAGTCATTCTCCCCCCCCCCCCACCTTGTAAGGCATAGGGGCACCAATTCACTAGTACTGAATAGAACCACATAAAACCTGAGGAGGGCCATGGTGGAGAGCCCAAGCTGCCCCAAGTTAGGCAATGTTGCAAGTTAAGGATCAACCCATCTCCATGCCAGGGGTGGCTAATGGGTTGTGTAACTGAGCAACGCACAACCAGAGACGCTTGAAAGGTCAGAGGAGCTCCTTTCCGGGCGTGAGCCAGGGGGCTCTGACTCATCCCGGGGGAGCGGCGATGAGCTGTCTCCTGCGTGACCGGGCCGCAAACATGATCAAACCAGGAGCGGCGGTGGTGGCCTGGCGGGGGGCGGTGCAGGTCAGAGAGGGCAGCACTCGCCCATTCCTCCTTCCCCGGGAAAGCGCCAGGGGCTCCGCTGGAGGCTTTGGGCCGTTGTCTGGCAGGTCAGCGCTTGTTTTGCTGGCGCTGAAGCCTTCCCCTCGCCCGGAGGGGGCAGAGACTGGCCCTGCTCCGGCTGCCCCGCGCTCCGCTCTAGCACCTGTTGTGAGCCACTTGGCAGTCCCGCTCCGAGAGCGCCAGGCGGCGGCTCCGCTTTGCGGTGCTTCTCCTCCCCCCGCTCCCTGCAGCCTCCGGCCGGGCTGGCCCCTCCTGCCGACGCGAGGGGCACCCTCCCGCGGGCGTGGCGAGGAGGCGGCTCCCGGGAGAGGGGTGCGCGGCAGGCAGGGTCCGGGGAGCCGGCAGGAAGGGGGGCGGGCGCGGGGAGCAGGGTCCGGCTCGCTGGGGGGCTCCGGAGCGAGCCTCTGCGCGCGAGGAGCTGCTGTCGCGTCAAACTCAAACCAGGTGCCGGCCGGGCTGCGTGCGGCCGCTGGCGGGGGAGAGCGGAGCCGCAGCCGCCTGCCCGGCTCTGGGCGCCCCCCCTCCCCCGAGGCCGGGCCGCAACACGCGGAGGGGCGAGGGAGGCTGCCCCGCAGAGGGCGAAGAAGGGGTCTCGCAGGGAGCTCGCCTCGCTCTCCGCCCCCTCCCCGGGCTGCTCCGCTGGTGGAGCTGCTGACAGGTGCTGTGCCGAGTCAGCGGCCACCCCTCGCCTCCCCTCCTCCCGTGGCCCCAGTGCGCGCTGGGCGCCTTCGCCAGCCTTCCCGCTCCCAGCCCCGCGTCAAGCTGGTTGGGGGCCAGATCGTGCTTTGATCCGTCGTCCCCCCCCCCCCAACCTGGAGACCCGGAGAAGGGCGCTAGGACAAAGTTTTGGATGGGATTATGTGGCAGCTACCCTGCACTTCTGCGCTGCCAAAGCAGGCTCAGGGCTGCTCTCTCCCCAGCGGCGCAGCCGTCGCCTGGTGGTGGTGAAAGAGGCTCGGGGCTTGCTGGCGATCTGAACGTGCCTGGTGTGTGTGAGAGCTTCCCCCGGTCAGCCAAATGCACCTCTTCGCCTTACTCCTGCTGACATCTGCCCTGGCCAGCCAGAGACATGCAGCCCGAGCGGAGTCCAGTTTGAGCGGCAAGCTGCAGTTCTCCAGCGCCAAGGAGCAAAATGGTAAGGGCAGCCGGGCTGGGGGAGGAGGGGGTGCCTGAGCTCTGCGACTTCAGAGGCCAGGCTGTCACGAGCCTGGGACCCTCTCAAGTGAGCGTAACTTTACCATGCACAACACACCGCGCGGGTCGTCCGGAGCGAGGCTGTAAAATATCTTGTTGAAACTCACTGCGGGAGGGGGAAAAAAAAAAATCTTACGTCGCCTTTTAAGATTGAAGCCAAAATGAATGAGACTTGGCAGGTCTGGCATCGCTGTGCGTTTGCCACTGCAGGAAACTTGTCAGCCTCGTTACACTGAAGTAGTGTAGGTAAAGGGGCATCGATTAACTAGCCAGCAGATAGCAAAGTGAAAACCTCATAGCCAGTTTGGAGACTTGAGATTGTGGAGGGTGGCTTAAAATGTCTTTCCTTTAATATCTTTCTTTCCACCTTTTTTTCTCCTCTGGTGGGGTGTTTTTGTGTCTGCTGGTGAATGAACACTATTTTGTATGTTCTGGAAACCAGCTATTCCTGCGTAGGAAATGAAAATTACTTTCAGCTTTCAAGTATACCTGAAATGTTTAGAAAACTCTCAGATGCAAGTTCCCTTGGGCGGGGATTGCTCTGAGCTGGAGAAAGGCTCCTTTCATATAGGCAAGGGCAGCTTCAGGGTGTGTAATTTGCTTAGCCTCTGAACTCCATATGATTTACATTATTCAGATTTTTAAGCACCTTTTCTCTTGGTCTGCTATTATGAAGTCATTTTACAGAATACTTTAAAAACAGAAATTTTGTACCACATGAAACCACACTATTTATGCAGAATGTCTACAATTAGGTTATTAAACACCCTGTTTTTCAGTGATGTGTGCTGGTATATAAGGGGGAACTCTTAGCAATTTGCAGGTTAGCTAGAAGGTTGTTTCTCCTAGGCAAACCAATGCAAAGGCACAAACAAACTATTCCCATATTTTTTGTAGGTTATAAATAAAATATAACAAAATGTAAAGCCTTGCTCAGTTCAGCAAAAACTGCCAACTTTGAAGTTGGTAGTCTCTTGAGAATTACATTGTATCTTTTAATACAAAGTAAATAAAGAATTAAGTGTTACAAGGCAGTATGTGAATTAACAGAAGATGTGGGTATTATCAAATTTAGCAGAAGAGATTAATATTGCTGTGCTTTGCTAATGTGATGACATATGGCACCTGCAGACTGCCAGGGCTGCTGATCAAAGAGCAGCATAGGGATCAGTCTCTAATAAGAGCAACTCCAAATGGTCAGGTGAAAGTGATCAAAAGAGTCAAACCTAGCTATACCCTGACAGGAAAATTAAGCAAACTAATATTTGTCCTCAATACAGGAAAATATCTACGTTGTGGGATAGTAGAAATATCTCTCATCTTACCAATTCATCTTACTGATGGAGGTTTTAAGGAGCTAGGTTGTGACAAAGTGAACTCAGAGCAAATGTAATAATAGTAAAAAAGAGCTGTACTCTTTTATTTACATAGTGTATACAAGCAGCATATTGCAGTGTATGAATGATCATTGTTTTCTTAATGCAGAGAAAGTTAGTGAGAGACAACAGGTTGTAAGCCTTCTACAGGGGATTTGTGATATGACAGTGCAGCAGGGTCCTAAAACTGTGGAACTGCTATACAGGAGAGAGATAGTATTGCTATAAAATAAATATTTATGGACAATATAAATAGTTGTAGCTGACTGCACAGCATATACACTGTTCATACGCTAGCAATGCAGCTGCCTGAGGTCAAGGTTCAGGTGGCTAATGATCCAGTTTGGCACTTTGTGAGGTACAATAACTACATCTCAAAGTGTTGCAACAAATATAAATCCAGAAGAATTAGAGTTCCAAAAATGTTTACTCTTAGTATAATAAATATAGTTCATATACTATAGCCATCTGAATTATTGTGTAGGTATGCTTTCATTTCTTGCTCTTAACTGTTGAATTTAGCCTAATGTAACATTTTAGCTAAAACTCAAAAAAATCCTATTTTCTTGACATGCTTTAATTATTTGAGGGCTCAGTAACACTGGTCAGACCAGTTTTAACTTGATTTAGAGTAATTTTTTTTAAAACTCTACAGCAATTTAAAGATTGTATAGCTTTTGGCTAGAGGCAGGTTAAAACACCATGTAGTTGAATAGTAGATGTTGCTGTTCACGTCAGAGTTCTATATACAATGTTTTGGTTAGAAGAAAAAGGGAAGGAGGGGAAGTGGCTGGGAGGGAAAAACACTTCCCTTCCTCATCCTAGAAATAAAAAGTTATGTCTCTTAATTGTTAAACTGTTATCCCCCCAAACAATTGTACTACAACACAAATTAAAATAGTATTCAACTGCATGTTAGAGTAGATTTTGGTTCAAACTGCTCTGGAAGTTAGTTAACTTTATCACTTGAATAAAGTTAAGCATGTTCATAAGTGTTTGTGATCTGGTCCTTAGTGTCAAGAATCCAAAACATTGTCAAGATGTGATTTATATATTTATTTATTTATTTATTTTTTGGTGACGGTACTGCTCGGTATGCAGTTCTGGCACCTCCCAACGCAGTACCAGCATCTCCTGTCAGAGCTCAACAACCTTTCCCCTGGAGTAACAGCACTCCCCCCATACCTCCCCTTCACCCCCCCCCCCCAAAAAAAAACACTGGATGTAACTATACAGTCTGAGCATAGGTGACTAGTGGTAGCACTTGGGAGGTGCACCACCCCTCATGTCGCTGCCACAATTTTAATTGCTAAATGGACTGACCCCCACATGCCTCCCTGCCTCTCTGGGTGGCCCTCCTGCACCCCTCCACCGGCACTAGTTTTCCCTGACTGTGATTTGGAGGGCAGGTACTGGCAGGGGGGATATAAGGACTTCACTTGTTGTATTGCATATAGTCTGTATTTTTGTACACAATTACAAGATAGAAAGTCTCACGAGAAATAAATATTTTACCACCACCTGCTAGGAATTCAGTATGATGGATGCTAAGAGGTCAATATAGCTCTACATGAAACCACTTAGAACTACATATTTGCTTTAATCCCTTTGGTATAATAGTTAAGGTTTCTTGAAGGTGTATTCCTACACGCTGCTTGGCCTTAAGGAGTTTTAAGATTATTTAATTCAGCTATACTTAGTTGAATTACAAAACTAAAGATTAATAAGGTGTTACATTTGGAGCTCCAAATGAAGTGATTATTTGGTAGGCCTGAGATTGGAGTAAATGATATAGTTTGTGGGGATTCCATTTATATGGATGAATTGTTTCCACATTTCTGTGTAATTTTGAATGAGTGCTTGAATGGGTTGGCAAGCTTATGAAAACTTCCAAAGTTTTGTCTCAGCTCTCTAAAATACCCATAGCCGTCTTTGTACCCATACCAAAACATGGACCAAAACAAAAACCTTCAGAGTTCCACTTACTCTTTTGAGAAACTCCCAATCTGCCTTGCATAAGACTTAATTACATTCAGTGATGATTTGCATTTTTCTTTCTCCTGTTATTTCTCACATCTCTCTTCCTGTTTTTCTGTTCATCCTTCCACTTTTGAACCTCTCCTTTGTCTTTCAGTCCCCCACTCATGGTTCTGTTGCTTAAACATTTGAGAAAGTGACTGCAACTCCATTTACATGTTTTTGCGATAGCACGATTTTTTTTTTTTAGGGAATGTTTTTTAATTACACGACCATCCCTGGAACAACACGATTTCCCCAGCTGGCCCATTGCTGGCAGCTGTGCAGGGCTTCCCCCGCCTCCCTGCAAAGCGGCGGAGGGTTCACCACTCACCGTGCCATTCCCTGGTGATCCCCCTCCTCGCCTGATGCAGTGCAGGTCCCGGCAGACCCGTCACAGGGGCATACTCCCAACCCAATCCCCCTTACCTCTCCTCTCCTTCCCTTCCCCAGAGCCAAACACCTCCCCTCCCTGCTGTTACCCAGTCCCCTTTCTCCCCCAACCATATGTCCTGATCTCAACAGACACCACCGCTTGAAATGCAACCCCCACCTCTTCCATTATTTTCAATGGGAAAATTGACCCCGCATAACACATTTTCACTTAACACAATCATTTTCTGAAACATATCTATAGTGTTAAATGAGGAATTACTGTAATTCTATTAAACTATAGAAATCAAGATATACATAATACTTTGTGTAAGATGACAGGAAAAGCTACGATTAGATGCCATGTTAAAATATTTTGTTTATCTCTAATCTGCTTTTAAAAACAATAAAACTACTAAAGAACTTCAGGAGACCCAAAGGCTTGTGATCAATCAACACACAATCAATTAATTCACATGGAATCAAATTTAAAGCACGAATAGCAGCATTCACAAGTGGCATACCAGTGCCTTTGTTGATTTTTCTGTAAGTGATTGCCTCATCAATGGAGCCTCTGCATATGAGTTAATGCTCCAATTCCTGCAACAGTTTGTTAAATGATGATAAAAGTATAAGCAGTGAGGAGTCCTGTGGCACTAACTGAAGTGTAGGAGCATAAGCTTTCGTGGGCAAAAACCCACTTCGTCAGATGCATGTAGACTTAGTTTATAGTTTATAAAGAATTCTGGATGGAAAGTGACACCACTTTTAGTAGAGCTTCCTGAATTATTTACAACAAAGCTCAAGCCCATTTAGAGTGGAATATGGTAGCGGGTATCATAGACCAGCGAAAGCTAATCCTCCCCTAAACTGGGGTGTGGCCCTACCATTGCTCCCCCTTTCCACTTAAACTAATGGGGGCTGAGCTTCAACAGGCAGCCTGGGGCCCAGGCCTGCCAGAGTTGGGGCGGCCCGGGGCAGTTTGGGCCAACCTGAGGCTTAGGCGTCAGGCTGGCCCGGAGGCAGCTGGGGTAGGCAGGCCAGGGTCCCTCTGTCCCCGGTGGGGACGGGAACTTGGAGGGCCCAGTGCTCTGTCAGACAGGAGATTGGGGCTTTGTTTGGAAGGGTTGGGGTCAGCAGGCTAGCCTCACCAAGTTGGGTTCATCTACCACCTATGGTCTGGAGGTTAATAGAGTCTAAACCTGTAGGCAGTGACATGCAAAAAGCTCTATGAACATGGGTGATGTTTCAATGAACCGCTGAAGAACTTATATTCATTGAATCTCCTCATCCCCATGCTTGGTGTCCCACATTTCCTCTGAAAAAGTCATGGATTGCCAACTTTTTACACAGAGATGTTCAAAGGTAGATTGAGGCTATTTGCTTCAATCAAAGACCAGCAAGTGTTAGAAAGTCAAGATTTCAAGTATATACTTTATTTAAACTGATAAGAAAACTCACCCTACAGCTATGCTTTTCAAAACAGTTCAATCTAAACATTCTCTACCAGCTATAATGGGTCCAACAAATACCAAGAAAATCTGCTAATGATGGGAGAGGCAGTTTTGTGAAGTCTTCTTTACTGGAAAATAGTTGTCACGTGTTCAGAATTATATTTATTCAAAAGAAAAACTAGATCCAATAAACTTCTGAAGTTTAATCTGTTTCTGTCTAGTTCAAAATGTGGTTTGGTGTGAAACATTTAAAATCCTTTTATGGAAAGAGTGAAGAGTTGTACAACTCCCTTTTAAAAGTTTTGAACAAGGGATTTTGTGGCAAATTGGAAAAGTTGAAACAAATCTTCAAATATGAAATGAATGTAGTAAATTACCATGTAAGAACATTTTAAAACTCATCACTGGTTTTGTAGTTTACTGTTAACATTATTACTACTACTATGTACCATATTGCTTGTAACCTTTATTTCAGCTACTCTTCTCTGTTAGGTAAAGTTTGTTTTAGTAGTGTGGAAAGTTCCCTACATTTTGCCAAGTCTGTTCACTTCTGCCTTTTCTCTCCATTTGTTAAATATCTAGAATGTAATATTGAATACAATTTGCCTAAAATCTGATTTCTTGAAAAATGTATACAACTTTAGCGCACAAGAGCCATTCTCATGAATCAGAGGGGTAGCCGTGTTAGTCTGAATCTGCAAAAGCGACGAGGAGTCCTGTGGCACCTTATAGACTAACTGAAGTGTAGGAGCATAAGCTTTCGTGGGCAAAGACCCACTTCGTCAGATGCATCTGACGAAGTGGGTCTTTGCCCACGAAAGCTTATGCTCCTACACTTCAGTTAGTCTATAAGGTGCCACAGGACTCCTCGTCGCTTATTCTCATGAATGTCTCATGTTGAGCTCTGTAGATAACTTTATCTACATGGTTAGGATTTAATCCTAACCTTTTGGTTTTAATTATTATCACAGCTGACATGTAGTAGCAGACTTGTGCTTTTCTGCCTGGAGCAGTGGTAATTGCATTTTAGCAATATTTTTCATGTAGCCATTAAACCTATCTGGCAATTCCTCACTGTAGTGTGTCCTCCTTTTTACAGGCTCATCTTATTTGAGTGGAATTTAGGCTTTTGCTCTACCTTTTTATGGCTTTCTTTGTTTAAAAAGATGATTTTCACGTCAGTCAGAAAATGGATGTCATGCAAAATGAACCATGGGTAGGTGAGTGTTCTGAAGGTGTCCAATAGACAAGTAACTTTCAGCAGAGTGCACAGCTTTGTCAAGCAATTGTACTACAAACAAACAAACAGACCAATGACAGAAGTATGTGAATGTTTAATAAGCACTTAAGCACTTATATATACCTGATTGTTTTGGAGCCAATAATTTATTTACACACTGTGGCTTACTCAGACCTGTTACTCCTTGTTTGGAAGACTTGTACAGCTTTTTAAAAAAATCTAAAATAGTTGGGAATACCACATAGATGAAACCTCAATGTTTTTATCTGCACAAAGCTGCAGTATAATTTTCACATTCCTGAGAGACTTGTGGGATACTATTTTAAGTTTTCAGGGTCTAGAAGAGTTATGCATTCTTTTTGGTTCATGTTTGTGTCAGCTGCAGTACACACCTGCCTTTTGATCCCTTTGTAGAGAAAGCATATTGGCTATATGACACTACGGTTATATATTGTTAATCTCCTGCTCCCATAATGCTATCTGGTTTTAAGTCCTGTTGTATTAAGGGGTCCTCTGATGTAACTATGGATAATGTTATGAAAACAGCTAATTTCTAAATTGCTGGGATGGTTGAGAAGCAACAGAATATAACAGTAATATCTATTCTGGGAAATATCTTCATCAACACAAAGCAAGCAAGGTAACAAGTAAAAGGAAATATCAGTTAGTTAATTAAAAGCTTCCTCAGACTCTAGATCAATCTTATAATCAGATTAGTGAGCACTATATTGCCGAGAGGGTCTTCTCTTGGGCTAGTGGGTTGATGATTCTCCACTCTATTTGCAAGTAATGTATCAAATGACTGCTGCGTGATGTAAAATACTGACATTCTGATTTGTCATTTTACATCCTCCTTGCACAGGTGTAAACAGCTGTGTAAGGCAGTGCGGTATTAGGCCTTCTGTCTTTCAGGGCTTGTCTTCACTGCAGAGTTTACTCAAGTTATAGCTCAATTGTTGCCCTGTGGGTTTTTAACTCAAGCTGGCTGGTCCTCAGAGGGTATAAGTTACACTTCAGTTAGCAGAACTCATCAGCTGCTAATACAATCCATCTGTGCAGCTTCAGTGTTACTTGCCATGGTGGCTTCTCTACTTGAACTAGACTGACTTTAAGAGGAATTAATTCAATAGTGAAGACGCAGTCTTACTCAGTCCTTTTTATAGCCATTCCACTTATGCAGGTATTTTGTGGAGGGTATGAGAATCTGATTAAACCTCTAGTTTACTGGGGACTGCGTGGTATCTCTGCATCTTGTCACATTTCAGCTGTGACAGAGCTTAAGACTGTTCAAAAGTTATTTTTCATATAGTCATTCTCTCATTGCACTAATAATGGAAGAGATGCAAAGGAGGAGTCCTTAAAATATACTCTCTCTTTCCATGACAATTTGGCTCTTATTAATTCATCTTCATGAATGAAAAACATTTACTTAAAATATGATTAATAGCAAGCTGAACAGATTCGTCTTCTTTTTCCTCTGGAAAACATAATTCCACCCTTGAAATTCTTCCTGGATTTTTGTGTTTGTGGAACTATCACAAGAGTAGAAGTAGAGAGGGCAATCTGTTAAATAGCGGAAAGGCATCATATCAGCTTTTTAAGGCAGTCTCAAAGAACACAGTAGACGGTTTGACATCATACAGAAATATATGGGAAGAAGAGGAAAAAAGTGAGAAAGGGCTCCTATAGTGAAGCTGTCAAAATGTAAAATTTGAAGGGCATTCAGTTCCAGTCTCTCCCATGTAAGGTACTTACACAGACTTTTCCAGACAGAATAAAGAAAGCTGTAGATTAAAGGTTTTGATGAGAGCTGACAGGAAAAATCATATATAGATCAAATAATAATGAGGATCCTGTCATCAGAGAACTGTTGATCAAATGGCAGTCACTGTTCTTACACAAATTTTATGAATTTACAAAAAGTCTTTCAAGCAGCGGAAAGAAGTGTTTTATGGAAGTTGTTACACAACTATGGAATCTCTCAGAAATTTGTGAACCACATTCCATGGAAGTATGAAATGGGAAGTTATACATAATAGCAAACTTACTAAGGCAACTGAGATTACTACAGGTGTCAAAGATGTTTGATGTTATTCATGATCTTTTTACTGGTTATGGATTGAGTAATGAGAGAGACCACAAAATAGCAATGGTCTTTGAGACAAATTAGAGGACCTTAGCTTTGCAGATTACATCAGCTTGATATCCCATACCCACAGAGACATGATCTCCAGGTCTACATACAATTAAAGAAAACTAAAATTGTGAGAATCAACACACAACCAAATCCCCCCACTTCCTGGCTCTGATATAGAAGAGATCCAAAATGTCATATATGTTGGCTGAATTGTAAATACAGCAGGTAGAACAGGCAAAGCTATTGAAGACAGAATTGCAAAAGCCAAACAGGCTTTTGAAACTTTAAACCTGATCTGGGAAAATAGAAATCCTACTCTCCAAGAAAAACTTCAGATATTTAACACTATTAAAAAGCTGGTCTTCATGTACAATGATTTGGAGAGTTAAGATTTTATGAAAAATTGGAGTTTAGATAATAAACAGCTGCCTTAGACAAATCCTTAATATCAGATGGCCAGACCCCTGCCTCCTGCAAATAGAGAGCACTGGAGGAGGAGGGTGAAACAGAAACTAACAGGAGGGGAATAATAAAGGAGGTGGCTAGGACACATATGGAGGACAGTAACATAACATTGGACAAGAGTCCCCAGGGCAAGAGGTGATTAAGTAAACCAAGGAGAGTATGGAAATATACAATAGAAACAAAATTGAAAGCTAAGATTACATCAGAAGATAGGTATCGTTGGAAGGCTCTATTGAAGACGTAATGTTCCTCAAGGAATAGCGTGGGTGTGGCTCCATTGGGGGAGGCTAGCTCTTGGCTCCACCCCTTCAACTGTGCCATATCATCCCTCCCCTGGCTGGAGCCCAAAGTACCTCTCACTCCCTGGTCTACAGAAGCCTCAAATGCCCCTAGCCCTTGACTGGAGAAGCCCATGCTTGCAGAAGGGCTGACAGAGCCTCCCTCCCTCAGCTTGAGGAGCCTTGGGCTGGCCAAAACCCCAGGATACTCCCCCACCTGCCCAAAGGAGCCATGGGTCAGCTGCAGCTTCACTTTCCTTCCACTTCCCAGAGTCAATCAAAGACACTCTTGGAGAAAAAAAAAGTCTCTTTGAAGATGCTTTTGATATGCTCCAAGCAGGTTCTGGGGTAGCTGAGGAAGTGGTATTTGTTAATCAGTTTCCTGGGTTCATCATTAATTTTCCTGGAGTCCCCCCCTTGCCTAGGCTTATTGGTTAATCATATAAACTACATTCATCCCTGCCCCCTTGCTGCCTCTGTATCAGAGGCACAAGGAGGGAGATGCATGCACATGGGCTTCCCACGAGTACTGGATTGCGTGGATCCACCTGCCTCTCCCCTCACCCCCAATCACCAAGCTGCTGCCTCTGATAGAGACGTAGCAGCATGGAGGGTGAAAGGGATAACTGGGAGTTGTACGTGTGCAGAACTGCCTGTTTTCTCCCCTTCCCCTTGCAGCGGGGGGCGGCGGGGGTGCAGAGGGCAGGCAGGAGCTAGTGCTCGGTGGAGAGCTGGTTTAAAGGCAGCAGCGCGGAGGCAGGGGGCTCCCCAGGAGTGGGGCTGGGAGCACACTGGCTGCTGGCCCCACCTTGGGGACTATGGAATAATCATGTAACACTAAAGTTTTGATGCAGTTACACAACTGTTCAGTTAATTGATATCAAACATCCCTGCTGGTTAGGCTGTCACAAGAACCAGGACTTCATTATACTAGGTGTTGTGCAATCTTACAGTGAGGGAGATTGTCCCTGTCCCAAAGAGCTTGCAATCTAAATATACAAGACAGATGGGGAGATACATTTTCTGCTATTTCCTTGGATTCGCATAGCTAAGAATAGAGCCTTGTGTCCTGACTCTTAAGTTCAGTGCTATGTCCGCTACAATATATTGTTTCCACTATAGTTATTTTGAAACTGACAGTAGGTAATAAAAAGATGATATGAAAGAAAGTGCAGGTGGGCATAAAAAACCTTTAACATAATTCTGGAATGATTCATTCTATAATGATTCATTATTATTGCCCTTACTCTGTATTTTTGAAATATTAAGTTTCAAGAGCCAATATGAGAATACCTGCTCAAAAATCATTGAAATCAGTATGATACTGTGAGGCAGTAAACTTATTTGAAAAAAATTCAGTAGCTACTTATGGTTTTTCAAAACTGTGTTAACATTCTTTTACTTTCTTACCATGTAGTTTTGGTTTTATGTCATAAGTGACATAAAATGGAAGAAGGTATGTGGCTAGGTGGTACAATTAGTTAATGCATTAAACTTGATAACTCTACTTCAAAACAGATTTAGGGTGTAAAAGTTATTCAATTGATATCCTTAATGGAGTTCCCAATGTTCCATATCTTCAAACTGTGGTTAAATTTGGTACTTCTCAACAAAGTTGTATATTTCTACTGAGGAAAAGCTCAGATGTAAAACACCAGGGAGTGTTATATGCAGAAATGAGTTGCACAAGCAGAGGTTTGGGGAGAAGCTTACATAACATCTGCTTGAATTGATCTGGTACTGCTTTTCTTTCTGCAATTTGAAACATCATATATTTCAAAACAAAGGCAATGGGAAAAATGGGTTTGCTAAAAGAGGGGCAGATGCATGAAGTAAACCTGGAAAACACTCTTGGCACTTTAATGGTCTCTAACAGGAAGTGTGTCTGTTATTCAGTTGTCCAACTGTATGTTAAAATGTTCCCAAAATAAAATAACCAATTGGCGTTGAATTTCTGATTTCTCTGCCCCCCTACCCCAATCCCCTGAGGTACAAGTCTTACTGGATGTGTTTTTTCTCTGAGAGAGGAAAGCAGCACTCATTTTATACAACAGCTGAATAATTAGAAAGACACAGGAAGTTTTTTTGGCTGTATGTTGTTTTCAGTCTACAAACATTGGTCTGAATATTTCAGCAGTAGTTGTGATTTATAGGAGCTCACTTCCATTTGCGGAGAGCCTGCTTAACTTGCTTCTGGTTCTGGGGCTCATTGAAACACTCCAAAGCAAAATAAAGAGAATGGATGTAATAACTTTTTTATGGAAAGGCCATAAAAGCTACAGGGCCATGTAAACAAATTAGGTTATTTACTAGATGTTCAAGTGATGTGTTTGAAGTCCAAATTCAAGGGTGTGGATTATGATCTAATTATTGTTTTTCCCCCCAAAAAACCTTGTTAAGGGTGACAATTCATGTTTAATATTTGTTTCCTTTATCATAATACTAATTTGTTCTTAATGTTCTATTTTTATTCTTTTCCTTCATGTTAGAGGCAGTTATTTTATAAAGTTATGATAGCATCATACACTGTTCCATAAGGGAAAAAATTAAACTACAGTTTTCTTTCTGTACTTTGATATGTTTCAAGTAATCACAAAATAACTGTTTTGGCTCTCAGAATTGTTCATATAGATACAACTGTTTATTTAACTAAGCACATGATACTCTAAAAAGATAATATTGTAAATGTCCTCTCTTAGTATTTCAACTACTTTCTTGAATGTTAGGATATCTCTCTGATGTTTGCTACTCATCAGTTTTCTTGTGCAACTGCAGAAGCATATATGCTGCATTTGTTTTTAGTGAACATTTAATGACATTATCGGAATGTGTCTCCAACTCTCATTTTGTCGTTTAACAAAAGAAGAATTCTTGTCTAAACTCTGTTATGTGCAGGATAGTGTTGTCTACTACTGTGCAGGAAAACAGGGCTTTGAATTTGCATGGCATTTCACAGTTTAGAATTCTCTCTTGGAAATAATTAGGACTGTTAGTGTAGAGATACCATCCTTAGCTCTAATCTTCTTCATTTAATATTCCTCTTGTGATGACTTCACAGATGAACACTTGTGCAATGTAACTGGAACTGAAAATTTTGTAAAACCTCATAATTAAGAAATGGGAATTTGAAAGCTCCCAAGGAAAGTTCATTCTCTCAAGTCAAGGTATGCAGTTGTAATGTGAGACCTTATCTACAAGAACAAGGAAGTTAAAATGTGATATTGTTTGAGGCACTCTCCATTCCAAGTTTTTCCAATCTGTGTGCATATATACAGGCAGTCCCCGACTTACGGGGATCTGACTTACGTCGGATCCGCACTTACGAACGGGGCTTTCTCGCCCTGGAGGTCGAGGTAGCGGATTGCTACCTGCGATCTCTGGGGCAAGAGAGCCCCGTTCGTAAGCTGCTCCGGTGCCCCTGGTCTGCTGGAGACCGTCTCCAGCAGACCAGGGGCACCGGGCGGGTTCCCGCGCTTCTGAGGCTTTGCCAGAGCAAAGCCTCAGAAGCGCGGGGAACCGCCGCTGCTGCCGCTTGAGTCCCGGTACCTGTATGGGTACCGTCCCCAGCAGACCACAGGCACCGGGACTGAAGCCGCAGCCGCGGGGGGGTCCCGCACCTCTGAGACTTTGCCAGAGCAAAGCCTCAGAGGCGCGGCACCCCGCTGCCGCTGCGGCTCTGCTTCCCGTGTCCCTGGTCTGCTGTGGGGGGGAGGGCGCGGCTAGTGTGCCCCCCCCAGCAGACCAGGCTTTTGTTTTGGACCCTGGAGCAGAGCAGCTGGGGCGCTGCGGATTGGTCCTGCAGCGCCCGCTCTGGGCACTACTGGACCAACCCGGCAGCACCCCAGCTGCTCTGCCCCAGGTCCTGATTCAGCTGCTGCTGGTCAGTTTCAGCAGCGGCTGAATCTGGATGCCAGTTCCGACTTACATACAGATTCAACTTAAGAACAAACCTACAGTCCCTATCTTGTACGTAACCTGGGAACTGCCTGTACTCCCTTCTTCAAGGAGTAGTAATTAGAATGCTTTAGTATTGACAAGTGTGATGTTCCCTTCCCCTCTCCAAAGACATTTTGTGTACTACTGCAGGTGAATTACACTGCTTGCCATGGTTTTACTTAAAAATGTGACTTTTAAGCAGACATCATAATCTTTTTCATTACTTTTTTAATTCTTTTTTTTCCCCAATCTTGATGGTACAATGCTTTGTATAGTTAGAACCTGATATTGCACTGTTGAAATAAATGAATTTTGCTACTGACTTCAGTGAAAATAGGTTTGGGTCTAGTCTTTAATTCTGTCATCTGGTAAGAAGATGTGATGGCCTTATTTTGAGTACAGCCTATGTTTCAGATAGCAGAACAGCTTTTCAGGCTCCTTTCAGCCTGCCTTTTTTTACTCCCCGTCCTCCATGGGATCATTGAAGGAGGAGAGAGAATATTTTTAGCGCTATTCTTTCTTAAATTAAATATGTATTCTTATTTGATGATGGTGAGACCCATGGCCACTTCACTTGCTGTCCACCTAGCAATCCATCTCTGAGGGGATGATTAATATTTAGACTTCCACAGAATTCATAGGTTTTTTTTCATAATTTCAACAGGAGCATTTTAAAAATGTTTTATTGATTTGAAAGTTTCACTATTATAGAAAATTAGGTGGTATTGGAAAATAATTATTTTATGAAAGTAGATTGAGATTCAAAAAAATTAAAACTTTACATCTGTTAAAATGCATTAAGATGACATGTTAAAAGAGTTTCACTTTTTATATTTTAAGTCCATTTCTAGCAAATTCTCAAGCAATGCTTTTCTTTCTTTGCTTGTGTGTAAATTTAAATTATTATTGATGGAAATATATTTTCATCAATTTGTATGTATGGACAAATCAATAATTACCAGTAAAAATCTAATGATGAAGCCTACTCATACTTCAGCTCTGAGGAGTTTCACACTTGCCTTTCAAAAGCAGCTAGTAAAAGAAAATTTTCCTACTCTCTATGGCCCATATGTGGAATTTCTCCCCTGAAAAGGCATTAACCTGAAACTGAGAAATATGTAATTCAGTGACTAATATCAAACTCATATACTGTGAGGCATCTGGATTAAAAATAGGTCTCTTTTATACTAAGAAGCTCTGCATCCTTTCCCTTTAGCCAAGAGACAGGCAAATATAATCTTTAAAATGGCAGCAAATGAAAAGTGGCTGGGTTTAACTGAAATTATCAATATTGTCTTCAGAGAAGGCAACCTGCTATTATCCCTGAAGAATGCCATGGCCCATCTTGCATGTCACTGTTAATGCTGACAAAGGATCCATATTGGCTCTGGTCAATTTAGATTATGAACAGGAGGTGACCAGACAACCCCAAAACACCAGATTCTACAAGTCTCTCTCCTGTGATGTCACTAAACAATATTAAAAAAAACCCTGAAACAACAGCTCATGAAGCTCAGGACCAAATTTACACTAACACCCCTCCTAATACCCGACCAGGAATTTTCTATCTACTACCCAAGATACCCAAACGTGGAAATCCTGGAAGACCCATCATCTCAAGCATTGGCACATTTACAATGGATTATCTGGCTAAATTGATTCTCTCCTCAGACCCTATTCTATCAGCACTCCTAGCTACCTTCAAGACACCAGTGACTTCCTGAGGAAACTACAAAATATTAGTAATCTACCTGAAAATACCATCTGGGCCACCATGGACATAGAAGCTCTTTATACTGACATTCCACATGAAGATGGATTACACGCTATCAGGAACACCATCCCCAATGACAGCACTGCACACCTGGTTACAAAGCTCTGCAACTTTTTCTTCACCTACAACTATTTCCAATTCGGAGATAATTTGTATCTTCCAGTCAGAGGCACAACCATGGGCACCCACATGGCACCACAATATGCCTACATCTTCATGGCTGACCTTGAACAATGTTTCTTCAGCTCTCGCCCCTTAACACCTCTTACTCTACTTGCACTATGTTGATAACATCTTCATCATATGGACCCATGGGAAAGAGACCCTTGAAGAATTTCACAGGGATTTCAACAACTTCCACCCCACCATCAACCTTAGCCTGGATCAGTTCACACAAGAAATCCATTTCCTTGATGCTACAGTATAATTAAATGATGGGCAAATTTACACTACCCAATACTGGAAACCTACTGACTGCTACACTTACCTTCATGCCTCTAACTTCCATTCCAGACACATTTGTTAATCTATTGTATATAGCCAGGTCCTAAAATACAACTGGATTTTCTCCAATCCCACAGACAGAGACAAACACCTACAGGATCTATATAGAGCTTTCTTAAAACTGAAGTACTTGCCCGGAGAAGCGAAAAAACAGATTGATGGAGCCAAAAAGTACCCAGACATGAACTACTTCAAGAAAGGCCCAAAAGAGAAAACAGAATTCCCACTTCCCATTAGTCTCCAATTTAAACCCTCCCAATGCATTATCAACAATCTACAATCTATCCTGGAGAATGACCCCTCACTCTGAGGCTTTGGGGGAAAGGCCAATTCTCACCTATAGACAACCTCCTAACCTCAAACAAATTCTTTCCAGTAACCTCACAATACAGCTCCATCATAATCATCCAGGAACCCACCCCTGCAATCAGCCCCAGTGCCAACTCTGCCCACACATCTACATCGGCAATTTCATCACTGGACCCAAACACATCAGCCACCAAATCAGAGGCTCATTTAACTGCACATCCACTAATGTGATCTATGCCATCAAATGCCAGCAATGCCCCACTGCAATTTATATTGGCCAAACTAGTTAGTCTCTACAGGAAAGAATTAATGGACACAAATCAGATATCTGAAAAAGCAATATGCAAAAACCTATTGGAGAACATTTTAATCTTCTTGGACACTCAATGGATCTCCAAGTCACCGTTTTGTTTCAGGCCAATTGTTCTTATCAGCCTCTTGTAATTATTTGAACTATCAATTCACTGTCTCTTTTTTTTTTCCTTCCCCTCCTTTTCTCTCGCTTTTTTTCCTTCTTCTGCCCCTCCCCTTCCCTTGTTTATTCTTGGATCTGGACTTCTAATACTCCTGTCATCTAAAGAAGTGGGTTGCGACCTCGAAAACTCATGATACCATCTACATGTTTTGTTAGTCTTTAAGGTGCTACTATACTATTTTGTTTAAGTTTTTCCTGTTACAGACTAACTTGGCTACCCGTCTGATGCAATTATATAGTTGGCAATCACCCTTGCTTGGCCACCACCTCTGAGGCCCCCCCCCCCTTGCTCATTCTGTCTGCCTTCCCTCCATTGCTCACCCGCACCCACAGGTGCTGACCCCACAGCTTTCATTGGATATGGTTCCCAGCTAATGGGAGCTGTTGACAGTCAGGGCTTAACAGAAAGCATCCTCTGCGCCTAGGAGGTAGACATGCCAGTCACTTCTGGGAGTTGTGTACAGGCAGGGCAAGTAGGGAGCCTGCATTGGTCCTGCTATGGTGCTGGACTTTTAGCAGTCTAAAGTATCTTGAATTGTCTTCCGTAGCCTCTGGGACATTGAGCCTGATTCCAGGAGACTCCTAGACAATCAGAGAGGGTTGGCAAGCCTAGATAGTGTTGGTCCTGCTTCCAAACTCCACTTCTTTGAAAAACTAGGATAATTATAAAATCCAAGAATATACAAACATCCTGAGCCCTCCACATTCAAGCTTCATTAGAACATGGCTATTCAATCTCACTGCATTTTTCAAGACAGTTGATTACAAAATACAGCTGACTACATAATGAGACCTACATGGCACAGCACTGTATGTCTTCAGTCATTCCTCTTAAACAGGGCTTGGACTAGTGATGGAAACATCCTCATTCCCAAGAATCCTCACATACAGAGTGCCCAACAAATCAATACCATCTGTTTTCCCTTTCAGTGTTTATATTAGGCCTTTTGTGAGATGCCACAGGCTTCATTGTCATCATAATGGTATAATCCCTTCTCTTTCTCTTTTCTCTTTCTGTTTAGTAAAGACAAAATTTCAGACCGGCCTCTGATTTTATGAAGGGCTCATTTTGAGGGTGCTTGTTCCTGGAGATGCTGCTTGAGATGCTGGGGGTCTGAGGTTTTTGAAAGTGCTCTGCACCTGGTGGTTTGCATGGAAGCTAGTGATGCTTAGCACTTCTGAAAATGAGGCTCAGGAAGTTTAAAAGTGAAAAACCGTGGTCATTCAAAATCTGATAATTCTTTCTGCAAAATTTTGGCAGTAAGTCTTTCCTGACCCTCTGAGTGCTGTCCAACTAATCTCTAGAGCGGCAAGATTGTGATCCAATCTAACTACTAGAAAAATGAATTTCTGAGCTTCCAGAAACCTGATAAATGAATGCTAAGAGTTCTGTTTCTTTTTGAACTGACCAGCAGTATCCTTGGTTGGTCCTTGCTATCTGTTATAATTGCTTGTGTGGCCACATGAAATTTGATTCTAATAAAGCGGAAAAGAAACAAAGCTCAGCAAGGGACACACCTACACCTTGACTCCAAAATAGAATAATTGTGAGTATTTTTACCTGTGTTATTTCTGGCATTTTTGAGGAGGGAGTGATTTTTATAAAGCCTAAAGTTTCTTCTAGAAAACTGCTGCCAAGATTTATCATTTTGTCTTTCTCCTTAATTTAACTTTTTTAGATGGTGATGAAGTCTAAATCTCATATCTAAGCAATACATTTAAATATATATAGATGTATATTATCTGTGTTTTGAACACTTGTGAAACAGCTGGAACTGTACCATTCAGTCACACTTCAAGAGCTCTGTTTACAGAGAGAAGTTTGTGTGTTTATAAACTATTGAAAAAACAACAATGCTTGCAGAAGCATATAGCTGCAGTCTGTATGGGCCAGTATATGTGCAAAAATGCTAAATAAAACTGACAATTGTTTTTGTGAAAGTGGGCATCAAATAGCAGCAGACTAGTTTCCTGATATAGATGTAATTAAAATAACAGAAAAATGCTAGTACCCGAGGTGCACCACATTTTTGCACAGTCAGTCAATAGTTAGCTGTGAAATTTAACATTTTCAGATATATTTTAAAAATACTGTAGATTGTTTGAATGTAGCTACAGTGTCTGTAGGCAATTGCTGACATTCTAGTGATGACTTTGGTGCATATGGGCTGACAAGGATTACATCCAGGGTTGCTAACCCCCCTGGATTGTCTGGGAATTCAATGTCAATTACATTAGTCACTGGGAGATTACTGTAAGAAATCTGGAGATTTTAATACACTGCTAAAAGTCTGGTTGGCAGTTCAGGTGGGCTAAAGCAAGCTTCCTACCTGCCCTGGCTACAAGTGGCTTCCAGAAGCAGCAGGCATTTCTGACTCCTAGGAGTGACCAGGGGAGTCTCCATGTGCTGTCCCCGCTAAGGTGCCAGCACTGCAGATCCCTTTGGCTGGGAACCATAGAAAATAACAGCTATGGGGGAGGAGGAGCCTTCGGGTACATGCAGCGCACAGAACCCCCCTGTCCCCTCCGTCCAGAAGCTATACATGTACTTAAAAAACAAGGAGTTGTAAATTTTTCCTCCTAGTTTTTTTATCTTTTCTAAATAAATTTAAAGTTTTGCTACTGTTCTTTCAGTAATCATAGTTAAGTGGGTCTTCCCTCCTTTTCTAAAAGCAGTATTTACCAGGCCTTATATTTTTATGCTCCACCATTTCAATATGATGTCTCAACAAAGAAAACATTCCCCTTAAAAACCACAATTACCTTATTTTCTTATGAAAATGAGTGTTTCATTCCTTGCATTTTTAGACTTGATAGCCTTTTGCTTTCTTTGTGTATTCAGACACAGAACAACAATTATTTTTGGTTTAAATTGTTAAGGTATTTCGGGTGAGGTCTAACCTCAGAATATTATGGGTACATTATGATAATGCCACCTTCTCACATTGATTTATAATGCCTGAGATACAACTGTAGATTAGGCTTTGTTATTGCTTTCCATAGTAACTAAAAAAAAAAATCCTTTCAATGCCAGAAAAGTGCATGAACTCACATGAAGTCACAGCACTCACCTGACGTTCCCTTCCCGGGGTCCGAAGTTGTCTGGGAGAACTGCTGAGTTTGGGCATCTGGGTGCTCCTGCTGCTGTTTTTCCTCCTCCTGTTCCTTCTCTTGGAGCTCCTGGTTGTCTGCCTGGAGTTGAGGCCATTGCTGAACAGGGGTCTCCAACCCAGACTCTACAAGCCGCTCGGGAGGCAGGGATTCCCCTGCCCCCCAGGATCTGGTCCAGATCCTCATGGTAGGCACAATAGTGTGCCGTTTCCCTGGAGAGGGAGCTGTGCTCATGGGCCCTGACGTATCCCTTTCTCAGCTCCTTTACCTTTGCCTTGACCTGCTCCAGTGTGCGGGGGTGGTGACCTTTTTTAGCCAGGCCTTCTGCCATTTGGGCATAAATGTCCGCATTCATCGTCCTGCTGGACTGCAGGCCTGGAGGGACTCCTCCTCAGTCCAGAGCCCCAAGAGGGCTTTGATCTAGGGTCCAGACCAGGAGGGTGCCTGGCATTTGGTGCCCCTGTCTTCCTGCGGGGCTGTGTACCTGGAGGGGCCAGGGGTTTCTTGGGGGGCGTGTCCCTACCAGGAAGAGCTGTGCAGTCAGGGACCTGGCTGGAGCTGGCTTGCTGCCAGAATGGTAATCCTGGGTGCCTGTGCCTTTTAAAGATGGCTGCAGGCAGGAACAATAGAGTTGAAAGCTGTGGCAGGAGTATCCACCAGGGCTATTTCCTGGACGCTTTTATTGTCGACATAAATTCTCTCCCATGTCCACACTTACCTTTTGTCGACATAACTCTGTCGACAAAGGCGTTATTCCTCATAGAATGAGGTTTACCGCCGTCAACAAAACTGCCACGTTCTGTCAGAACTCGCTGGTAGTTTAGATGCAGGTATAGTTTTGTCAACAAAAGTCCACTTTTGTCGACAAAACCCTGTAGTCTAGACACACCCTAGGTTACCTCCTTCATCCAATATAGGTCCCATTCCTTCTCTGACTACCCTCTTATTGCTCATATGCCTGTAGAAACCTTTCTTGATACCCTTCACATTCCTTGCTGGCTACAATCCAGTTGCACTTTGGACTTCCTGATTACACCCCTGCATGCTTGAGCAATGTATTTATACTCTTCCCTAGTCATCTGTCCAAGTTTCCACTTCTTGTAAGCTTCCTTTTTGTATTTAAGCTCACTAAGGATTTCACTGTTAAGCCATGCTGGTCGCCTACCATGTTTGCTTTTCTTACCGTGCATCGGGATGGTTTGTTCCTGTGCCTTCAATAAGGCTTTCTTAAAATACTGTCAGCTCTCCTGGGTTCCTTTCCCCTTCATGTTAGCATCGAAAGGGACCCTGTCTGTCAGTTCCCTGAGGGATGATTTGGTAAGTAACTGGATGTGGACTTCCAAAGATAGTGTAAATGTTGTATAAAGTGGTTCTGATGATGCAGTGTGTGGCATCAGGAAAAAGACTCAACAACTATTTTATACATATGCAACAAACAGTTTCATAAGGGAGTTATCCAGGTGAAGGAGGAGTGACTATGTAACCCTTCGTTTGTTGTATATAGTATATGCACTGTAGTATACATTGTGGAGTGTAGTGTGCTGAGCTTAGTGATCTTCTAGGCAAGGTTTACAACTTCTTAACAGGTTTTGATCCCTAATCTCTTTAGGATCCATTAACCAGTGGTCTGGGCTTCTCAGGGAGAACAAGGGTTTAAAAAAGCCAGCTCCTAAATGACCAGAGGAACTATCAAACAGAAGCAGTAAAAGGGAGTTTAGACAGTGAGTGAGGATACACCTAACATCCTCTAACTGAGGCCAATAGGGAAGAATGTTTATCAACAAAGAAAAAAAGCAAAGCTAGAGTTGGGGGAAAAAAAAAGCAGATGGATGTCCAGCACCAGAGTGGCAGCTATCCCATTTACTGCACTGAATACTGCGTGTATGATTACCTGCCATGTGGCTAGGGTGTGTGTGTGCGCGCACACGCGCGTATTTGATGTAAGGAGTTCATGGCCCTCAGTGATTGAGTGCAGGCTTTTGAGACTAAAGTGGCTGACCTGAGAAACTCAGGCAGCTTTACAGATAATATAAAATTCCTCAAAATAGTTAAATCCAAAGTAGACTGCAAAGAGTTGCTCATAAAATCTCATAAAACTGGGTGACTGGACCACAAAATGACAGATGATATTTATTTATGATAAATGCAAAGAAGTGCACATTGGAAAACATCATCCCAACTACACATACAAAATGATGGAATCTAAATTAGCTATTACCAGTCAAGAAAGAAATCTTGAAGTCAGATTGGATAGTTGTCTGAAAATATCTCAGTATGTACAGGTTGGACCTCCCTGAACAGGCACCCTCAGGAACTGACTGGTCCCGAATGAGGGAGTTTGCCAGACTATAGGAGGTCAATTCCATCCCTCTGCTGATGGGGAACTCCAGGGTCTCTTGAGTCCGTCAGTATATCTAGTGGATCTCCCTTGTCCCACCGCCATCATCTCTCAGCTGTGCCAGCCAGCCAGCCACGCGCTCCCAGATCTGCTGACCCTGGTCTATCAGGCTCCACTCACCCCAGGGCTGCTGCGGCTCCAATGCCCAGGGACTACCGGGACTTCACTGTGAGACCACAGATGTTACTGGACCAGAATGTCCCAGACGAGAGGTTCAACTTGTACTAACAGTCAAAGCTTACATGTTATGTCCCCTTAAGAATAGGGGATCATAAGACAGAAAAATATTTCTATATAAATCCATGGTACATCCACAGCTTCAATGCCACATACAGTTATGATGATTACCCCATCTCAAAAATTATATATTAAAATTGCAAAAGGTACAGAGAAGGGCAACAAAAGTGACTAAGGGTATGGAACAAGGTTTTGTTTATGAGAAAGTATTAAAAAGGCTGGGACTATTCAGCTTGGAAAAGAGAGAACTAAGGGGAAATATAATAGAGGTCTATAAAATCATGAATGGTGTGGAGACAGTTGTTAATAAGATAATGTTTATTCCTTCCAATAACATAAGAACCAGGGGTCACCCAATGAAATTAATAGGTAGCAGGTTTTTTTTTTAAAGAAAACATAAGGAAGTATTTCTTTACACAATGCATATTCGACCTGTGGGGCTTGTTGCCAGGAAGTGTTGTGAAGGTCAAAACTATAACTGGATTAAAACCAGAACTATTTATGTTCAGAGATTATAGGTCTATCAATGTTTATTAACCAAGATGGTCATGAATGGAACACCATGATCTGAGGGTACCTAAGACTCTGACTGCTAGATGCTAGAAGTGGATGTCTAAAGATGGATCACTTGATAATTGCCTATTCTGTCATTTCATTTGAAACATCTGGCATTGGCCACAGTGGGAAGATATGATACTGGGCTAAATGGACTATTGCTCTGACCCTTGTATGTCAGTTCTTATGTTTTTATCATGTGCCATTAATGAACATTTGTGAGGGCTTTTATTAAGTGATTCATCCCAGTCATCCACTCTGATGATGTAGCGCTTTGTTGCTAGGAGAACTATCTTTGGACTGAGGTGTGTGTGAACATTAAGCTCTTATGGCAGTTATCTCAATAGCAGAACTAATATGTTAAATTCCTCTGGTGATATTCTAACAGAATAAGTGGCTCCCTTTTTAAAAACTTCTTTACTGAACATTTCAATATTATTGCTATGTGCCAATAATTTCCCTACTTAAGAGGTGGAAAGCGGCAGCTTTTTTACATAGTTTTGAAATTTTATTTCTCCTCCCCATCTCAGCTCTCAGCTGAGAGAGTAAATATCTTGGGATCTTTACATTAAAAAAGGATATTTAATGTGAATCTATCATTTTTAGCCAAGTTTTAGAGAGAATAATGCTATATGATGGAACAGATTTGTGTTGACCACAGAAGAATAAATTGACAGTTGAGTCAATGGGAAATGAAAACATCGCAGGAGATTTTAACAAAGATAGAGAAAATCAATGGCAATGCTGCAGAGAGATGTTGAGTTCCACACGTAGGTTTTGTGGGAGGAGGAGGAGAAATAAAGACCAGTTAATTCCATCCAGGTTACATGCCAGTAAGGTAATTTAAGGCAGACCTGTTCTTGAGGCTGTTACTCTTATTCAAATAATACAGTCCTGTATTGGAAATATTTTACCAAAAGAAATTAAGATAAAATTGGAATACTTTGCAAAAATAGTTATGGAATGGTTAATAAAGGTGTCATAGTACATGTACTTGGGATTTGCCAATTGTAAGTAAAGGTGAATATTGAGATAAAATGCAGTAAAGTACAATACAGCAGATTAAAACAAAGAGTTAATAACTGGCTTTGGTGGAGTGGTTTTGGCACAGAGAATGCACTATCAAGAGTGTGATTGGCAGAATATTGTTAGGCTGTGGAATCATGACTGATGCGGATTGACAGCTGCTACATATGAGGGGGAAATAGTTCAGAAAAGCAGAAGATTCCTCCAAGTTATATGGAGAACTTGGGTTATGGAAATACCAGCAATAAAAAGGAAATCAGCCACCTCATAGAGGAGAGCTGTTTCCATGCTATGGTTGTGATATCCCCCTACTGACAATAGTCAAAGATATTGCCATGTGCAAGGTGACTGACGAATGAGAGAAGTAGACAGTCTCAAGACCTTTGCTGAGTAAGAGAAGTTTACATTAGCAATATCAGGAATTTAAGAAGGCATTGAACTTTTCCTGTTCTTCTTTTTTCTTTGCTAGTTCTGTTACTCTGGAAAAAAATTACATAAGCATCTGCCTTCCCCTTATGCAGAGATATATGGTAAGGTGAAGAGTGTGTGATAAGGTGTACCTGGCCTTTGCAGTTCTCCCAGTAGCTATCCCCAGGAAGTAGTGAAGTATCAGGAAAGGAATATAACAATGGTGGGTCTTACAGGCTTGCCTATCAAGGCCTTACAGTGAGGGAGTAGGCTGTGTGGCTTCTAGCTGAGCCTAAGCGAGCAAGTCCTTGGCTGGACCAGCTTCTCTGGCTAGAGGATCTTGAGAGAGAACCAGAGTTGGTTTTGGGCTGTAGTTACTTAAGATGGATGTGCGGGAAGGGAGAGGACCTAAGAACTTTATCTCTGAGGTAAGGATGAAGTTACAAATGGGACAGGTACACCTTAGGAGGAATCTCAGGGAAGAAGCAGCAGTGAATTGAAATCAAGCAATCTATAGCTATGTTAACAGGGTTCTTGGTATGGATATAAATGATTAACTGGTAGGAGCTGGAGCAGCTCCTCACCCACCGTGGGCTGGGAGCTGCTCAAGCCCTGCAAGGCCCATCACAAGCAGGGACTAGTCCAACCACCCAGCTGCAATCTGGTATTTTCTGATTTTTTTTTTCCCCTCTCAGGAGGTGAAAATACTGGACTGTCCAGATCAGTACCAGACACCTGGCAACCCTACACTCAGCAGTCATGCCAATTCCCCCCCCCCCCCCCCCCCCGCTTACCTGGTTCTGGCTCAGAGCAGGAAGACAAAATGGCTGCCGGCAGCCTGTTACAGTAAAAAAGCCTCAAAGGCATTTCTTAAAGGGGCTATGCTGTTTTTCTTTTTTTGCTCAATAACCTTGGTCTCCCCCCTTTTTTTCCCTGGTGTTTTTTTGGGGGGGGGGGGTGGTATTCGGTATTTTTGGTTAAACCATCTGGCAACCCTACGTTGTGTTGCAGGTAGGGGCTGCTCTGACCGACTAGCTGCAGCAGCTCTTGTCCATGACGAGCCCAGCCCTGCCCCTCTCACCCCTCTTCCACCCCTGACACAGGCAGGGGCTGCTCTGACTGCCTGACTAGTTGGACCAGCCCTTGTCCATGGAAGGCAGGGCGCTATGCCAGCCCAGTGAGGGGAACATAATATTTAACCAGTAAACCAATTAAATGGGATTTTACATCCCTAGTTCCTGGGTTGTAAGTGGGTGATCCCTTGTTCCCCCTCCCTACCACAGTGGAATAAATGCCAAAAAGGGCCTAGGGCTTATTTTGAGAGCCCAAATAAAGGGCTGAATTGAAAGAGGCCAAAGCCAGGGCTGCAGACACTAGTGAGGGGAATGGCACTGTTTGTTTACTAGGTTCTTTTCTACTTTGGATGGGGTTCAGTTGAACTTTGTGACTTGGCCAGAAGGCCAAACACAGTGGATCCATCAAAGTTGGCCAGCAGACTACAGTGTGTGCCAGGTTGAGTAAAGGACAGCAGTGCCACACCCAGCTATTACCAAATGCTCAAAAAGTGAGTGCCCTCCCCATTATCTTGTGTATATTATCTCGTGTATAAAAAGTTCTGTTCTGTCTGAAATGAGTTGTTTTTAATGCATTTTTTAAATGAAACTGCAAGCTTAACTTGAATGTACAGAGTCGGGTGTTTTCCTATATATAGCATTAGTATGCTGTTGCACTTTGTCTTCAGTTAAAAAATACTAATTCTTCTAAAAGGTATTACGGATTTTACTTCTCCCTGTGGATATTTCAGATGGATTTATATAATTTATATTGAGCAAAATCAGGGTAATTAACATGGGCCTCAAACTAAATAGCGCCTTACTCTGCTAATAACCCAATTAATTTCATTGGGCAGAAGAAGCTACATTTGGCCTACAAATACTTTTGACCTATAATTTTCTTAGTCTCTAACTTGCATAGTGTTAAATTCTTCAAGTGGATTGCTAGATCTAATTGTTCATTTTAGGCCAGGGAAACAAATTGGTTCTCAGATGTAATCTGCTATGAAAGGTTAAAGTTAACTTGTGATGGTGTTTGGGCTTTTAAAATTATGCTTTCCTTTATAGAACAGCCAAAACATTCAGAAATAGTATTAATCTTCTATAATGTTTTAAACATATATAAAAAAGTAAATAGTTATTTAACAAGTGGAGAGGATTGCTAGATGGTTTAACAAAAAATACCAAATACTCCCCTCCCACCCATCCCAAAAAAAATCAGGAAAAAATTCTGTTGAGGGGGGAAAGGGGGGGAGATCAAAATTGTTAAGCAAAAAAACCCCAAAACAAGTGCTGTTTCTTTAAACGGCCCTGCACTCCTCACTCCCCCACCTCCTCCAGATGTGGCAGGGGAAAATTGTCCCTGCTGGACTTCCATCTGGTATTTTCTTGTTTTTGTACCGGATAGGGGACCCAAATCACGGACAGTCCACATGAAAACTGGACACCTGGCAACCATACAATGAACTCTGAAATCTTTAAGGGCCCAGTTCAGCTCTCACTGAAATCTCTGTGGGTATGACTACACTTGCCCCCTACTTTGAAGTAGGGAGGCAAATGAAGCATACCAAAGTTGCAAATCAAGCTCGGGATTTAAATATCCCGCACTTGATTTGCATGTTTCCAGCCAGTCGCCATTTTAGAAAATCACTAGCCCGGAGTAACTGCCTTGTGTCTACACGTGGCAGTGAAATGGGAGTCCGATTTAAAGCCCCTAATTCGAATTAGCTGGTAAACCTCACTGCAGGCGGAATCCCAGCTAATTTGAGTGAGGGCTTTAAATTGGAATCCTGTTTCACAGCCGTGTGTGGACGCGGGCAGTTACTCCGGGCTAGTGAATTTCTAAAATGGTGACCGGCCGGGAACATGCAAATCAGTCATGGGATATTTAAATCCCGGGTTTGATTTGCAACTTCGGTATGCTTCATTTGCCTCCCTACTTCGAAGTAGGGGGCAAGTGTAGACATACTCTGTGAGTTCTCTCATGGACTTCAGTGGGAGTTGGCTAGGGTGTTGACAAAGCTCAGACTGATTTTACTGATGCTGAATGAATCCCTTTGCAAAGAAAGTACCCCATAGGTAGTTGACAGTAGTGGTAATATATATAATTGATTCTGATCAGATTTGTAAAAAGAGCAATTGCCTTTTTGCAATTCTTGTTTGCAGCCCCAAGATTTTTGCATAAACATTTGAATTCCTGATTTAAATCTTAGTGCTAAACCCCCCAAAAAACTATAGGTGGACCATTCATTCAGTTATTACCAAACTAGTGCATGAGTAAGATAGGTAGAAATGCAAGTATTTCCAATTAATGACATTTCTTGTCCATTGCTATTCACAATATGTCAGTTGGCCCTTTCTCCTCTGTTTCCTGTATCTTCCTATATCTGCCTTCCTTATACCTTCCTGTATATACCCTCCTAATTTTGCAAAAAACTCTGTTAGTATTTGTGGGGTGTTTGAGATGAGATGAAGGGTGTGGATGGGATATATGTATTTGTGGAAAAATTGGAAGTCCTTGTATAGTATTTTACAGGTTGCTTATTTAAGAATTTTGAAACGTGCTAACAACTTTATATTGTTAATGTTTTTCTTTATTCAGTGAATGCTACACACACATTTATCCACTAATATAAATATAATTAACTGATATATGAAAGTATATGACTAAACAAAACCATGCTGGGACAAATTTCATATCCTATTTGTGTTAGACTGTGGGTACTTCCTTTTCTGGCTCACTTTCAACTGTGCCTGTAAGCGCAAAGGAATGGCATGTATTTAGACATTTGTAAATAAGATCCCACACACACTTTCCTCTTGAGAACATACTTACATACCTTTTATGGTCAATAAGGGGTGTTCCCCCGTCTGTGTGCTAGCCTCAGAGTTACCCATATCCAAGCGTGCAGTTCAGAATCCTATGTATGGTACCTTGTGAATTTGAATTCAAACGCAAAAGTTGTTGGCAGTAGAATAAAATCATACTTTAATCTGCTTTCATCTGTTTATAGATACTTCTGCAATACTTCAGTAGATTTAAAAAAAATCTAGTTTCTAGCTCTTCTAATCTGAGAGTCCATTCCAATTCTATTTCTAAACATCGCAACTAGATCAGACTCACTTCAGCACATTTCTTTGAAAATTGCCAGTTTTTGGAAGAGAAATTAATTATGCATTTAGGTATTGGGGCACTGAATTTTCTCTGGATGTTTGGTGTCAGTTCATTAACTTCTGATATGAAAATTATTGATCTTCTTTTTTTTTAATCATATTAATGCTTTCTTGTGTAACAAGTACAAAATTCTTTCTGACAACATAAACTGCTCTCTTGTGTCCACTCTTTCCCTTATAAAATGTAAGTATAACTGCTGTAGGCATTTTCTTTGATCATTTCTGAAACTGAAGTTTTGCAGACACCAAATGTATAACCTAAGTGAGAGTCACAGAACTCTTCATTGTATTTGACATAAATTATTTAAATAGTAGAAATGTCACAAATTTGAATTGAACATAATTAAACCCCTATTAAACTTCAGCATTTTGATGAACAAGAAGTAAATATATTCAGAAAAGGTAAAAAAAAGAGATGATAATAAGTTGTGAAGGGCTGGAATGGAAATGTTATAAAACTTTGCCCAAGCTTTTCTTTTGTGCAAACCACATCAGTTATTCCATTGATTTGCTGACTGTTACATATGGTTGATCCAACTCATCTATGTAATCTACTTATGCATGCTATGAAATATCATAAATAGTTAAAATCAAGCTATACATGTCCATATAAATGGCCAAAGGTAGTAACCCTGTATGTTTTATGTGTGTGTCCATCTCCCCTGGTCTCCCCACAAGGGGCCTCTGCATAGTCCCTCTGTGCCTTTTCACCCCCATACTTCTCTTCCCTTGCCTTCCCGGCCCACCTTCATAGAGCCATAGAATCCTAGAGCTGGAAGAGACCTCAGAAGTCATCGAGTCCAACCCCCTGCCCAAAGCAGGAAATCCCAAGAAAATCTACCCAGCCAGGGCTTTGTCAAGCTGAGACTTAAAAACCTCTAGAGATGAAGAATCCACTACCTGCTGAGATAACTCATTCCAGTATTTCACTACCCTCATAGTGGAATTTTTTTCTTATATTCAACCTAGACCTCCCCCAATGTAACTTGAGACCATTGCTCCTTGTTCTGCCATCCGTCACTACTGACAACAGCCTTTCTCCATCCTCTTTGAAATCTCCCTCCACTATTATCACGAGGTCCTTTTCTGCTGAACTGAACCTTTCTCCCTTGCAGATAAAATAAACCAGACCTTTTGGTTTGGAACAATGAATTCTGTTGTTTTTATTTGGGATAAATATATAACTGGGGAGGGACTGGGGAACGAACCTGGGAGGGGGGAGAAAGGGGCATGATGGGCTTAGGTATGGAGCTGGGACTGGTGGCTGCCTTGGATGGTCCCACTGCCTCATATGCGGGGCCCTCAGGGTGTGTCTAGACTACAGGGTTTTTTCGAAAAAAGTAGCAATTTTTCAAAAAAACTTCATGTGCGTCTAAACTGCAGCTGCATTTCTTTCAATTTACTTGCAAAAGATGTGGCAGTTTTTTCAATCATGGTAAACCTCATTTTACAAGGGATAACGCCTTTTTTCTAAAGTACTCTTGAAAAAAGGTGCTATTGAATGCAAATTGTACTTTTTCAAAAGAGCATCTACTCTTTTTCGAAAAAGCGGTTCGCTTTTTCAAAAAGTCTGCTTGTAGTCTAGATGCTCTCTTTCTTTTGAAAGAGGCTTGTAGTCTAGATGTACCCTCAGTGGCCACGGGAGAGCTAGGGGAAGAAGTTGGAGGGCCAGGGGCAGGAACAGGTGCTGGGGGGACTTGGGAAGGAGCTGGTGTGGAGGGGCAGCTGCTGGACCACTTGATGGTAGTGTCGAGGCAGTCAGTGGCGGTGGTGTATTCTGTGCACATGCTCTGGGTCTTCTGGGACAGCTCCTGCCAGATGGTGCAGTGCAGCTCCCAGTCAGCACAGTGCTCCTGAAAGTCTGTGTCCCACCTCTGCTCCTCCCACTCAAGACACTGCTCCAGGACCTTGCGGGGTCGTCTGTGCGGGCAGCTGTTGAGGGACCAGAGGATGACACTGGAGGTGGTGGATGCACTGCATTCGCAGATGGTCCAGCTGTAAAGAACAGAGAGAAGGGCAATCATCCCAAGAGACATGGTGCATGAAGCCTTGCCCGAAAGGTCTCAGCTCAGATAATGGCAATGTGCTTCAAGCAAGGCCATCTGTGGCCTAGACAGCAGACCCTGTCCTGCAGGAGCATGGACGTTGCAGGGGAGCCTCACCACCCTCATGCGCTGGGGACAAACAGGCATGGGAAGGTATAGGCCAGGAGCCTGCTTGAGGAAGGGGAGCAATGGGGCAGCTCACCTTCCCTTGAAGCTTTGCACATGACTGGTCTGGCTGGCAGTGGCAGTGTCCCAAAGGGAGAAGACTTCAATCTCTTTACCTGCTGGAGGTGGGGCAGGGTGTTGGGGGAGGATTGAGAGAGCAGCAAATGCTGCTTGCCAGGGATGGTGGTACTGGGGACCCCTCCACTTCCTTCCTCCCAGCAGGTTCCCATGCAGGGGCTCGGTATCCTCTGCCTCACAATGCTTGCCCAGGAGAGGATGCTGCCGCGAGAGTGCAGACATGACCATGTGCGGTTCTGCGGTGTGTCCCCATTACCCCAGCCTCTTTAATAGTGGTGTCTGTTCTGGACTGGTGCTCCATGTACACCCACATGCACAGTCTGCTGTACAAGCCCCAAGCCAACACCGAAAGGTCTCAGCTTGTTGCCCACAGCCTCCCCCCAGTGTGTGGTTAGGGAAAGCAGGAACTCACCTGATGTGCCTTCACTGGCTTCGTCTGAATTCCAGGAAACATCCTGGGAGGGGGTACTGGCTCAAAGGAGATGACCTCCTGGCTGGAGGGCATCATGTATTGGCTGGCCTCCTCTTCCTCCTCATCCTGGTCCACAGCCCCAACCTCCAGGAGGTTCATGATGAGTGTCTCCAGGCCAGAATCAATGATGAGAGGGGAGGAAGGGACCAACGTCCATTCCCAGGATTCTGTGCAGCTGGTCAAATTAGCAGCACGACTGATGTGCTGCTCCTGATGTCTGGCCTTTGTGTAGGCCTACCTCAGTTCCTTCATTTTCACTTGCTCCTGGGTGTGCATGTGACGCTTCTGGCCCAGGCTGGCAGCTATCCAGCTGTACACATCTGCATTCCTGTGCCTGTTGCAGAGATCATGGAGGTTAGCCTCCTCTCTCCAGACTTCAGTTGGATCCAGGATCTCTGCACCAGACCAGGAAGGGGCCCTCTTCTTCTGCCCCCGGTCAGGGACTTTTGAGCTGTCTGCTAGCTTGCTTGTAGCCTTGGAGGACTCAGTGGGAGTGCTGGGGTCAGCCATTGCAGCACAAATGGGTCCTGCAGTGTGGCGCAGGGCTGTCTGGGCATGCGTTGTGCCACAAGCAATTTCCCCTGTGGTTGTAGCTTTAAAGGCTACAGGGGAAGGGAAACTATAGAGTTCTGAGGGAATCAGACACAGTGGCCACCAGGGCAGCTGTGAAGTCCTGGAGGTCAATTATTTTGAAATAAGCACATCTGCACCGTCCACACTCACCCTATTTTGAAATAGCTATTTAGAAGTAGGCATTATGCCTTGTGAAATGAGGGTTTATCATTTCAAAATATGAAGCCCATTATTTTGAAATAATTTGCGGGCTCCAAGTTTGTTTCCTGAAGTTTCAGTTTCAGTTTCTTTAAAAACAAAACAAAAATCTTGTAGGTTACAATGGAATATCAATAAGAGCTGAGTTTGGCTGAACCTGCAGGATTATATTTTCTTTCTAAGTGAACTTTGATCAGTGCTCTAGAATGAATAAGGACATGAGCATCCATTTTAATGAATAAGTGGTGTTGGTATAGTGAACTTGATAGAACTTTTGGAAGTAGTGAAGCCTGGGGAACGACTGCCTAAAGCCTACAATTCCCAGTGCCTCCAGTTAATTAATGACGTAGTGCTGAACTTTGCCCAGGTACAGGCAATGAGAGCTATTATTACTTAAGTGAAAATTAGTGTGCAGGGCTTAAATAGAGATAATAAGGCCTCAAGGGAGTGTGTGCTGTTCTGGTGTATTCCTAAAGTCAAATTATTTTAAATATCTCTTGATTTACAAGGAGTATGAGACGTAATTATTTGGATATGTAAAAAACTCAAACCAAAACAGGCCCCCTCCTCCCTAAACCACTAAATGTATGAGCCAGAGGGGTCTTTTGTATAGGTGTTAGACTGTGCAGAAAGCATATTTTACATATTTTCCAGTTTGGAATGATCTCAAGAAAGCTTGAAAGCAGTGTATAGGGTTTCCTATTGTTATGTGTGACTAAAACCCCTTATTCAGACTTCTTTCTGTTCTGTACAAGTGGCTAGGTCTCTTATCAAAATATAGGTTTACATTTCTTCATCAAATTCCTGAGAGTGATTCTGGTGGGGTTCACTTTTCAGGGCAATAAATGCAGAACTTTATCTACTCTTTGTACAAGGCTAGGTTTTTACTCTATCTCTACAAACTAGGAGTGACTTTATTCATTTTCCTTTATAACCTACCAAAGTCTTTCCATTGTAGCAGCTTTAATTTTCAATCCTTCAGTGAGTGCTATGTGTATAGGGCCAAATTCATGGCTATAAAAAAAAAGTCACAGACAATGAAATGTAGGCTTTTGTGCAGTTTTATCTTGTTATGCAGATTTCATGATTTCATTGTGGATACCAATGTTTCTCAAAATGGGGGCTGTATGAGGATTGTAAGATTTTTGTAAACGAGGGTTACAGAATTGCTGTCCTTGCTACTTTTCTGCCTTCAGAGCTGGATGGTCAGAGAGCAGAGACTGCTGAATGGATGCCCAGTTCTGAATGCAGAACCCCACTAGCAGCAGCACTGAAAATAAGGGAGGCTGTAACCATATGTTTCCAGCCCAGCCTTGGTGGGTAGGTGGGGGGCATTCCAGCCCAGCCACCTGGAGCAGCCCCCCTGCCCACCCTTCCATTTAGTCGGTTAAACAATTAAACATAATGTTTAACCAATTAAACGGGATTATACATCCCTAGTTGAGAACTCCTCTTTCCTTGTGTGATTCTGAGGTGTTCAAGCTAATTGAGAAAAGGGTGGAGGGTGAGCTCTTCAGTGATGAATCCTCAGTTGCAGAGAATTTTCTTCCTTCTTTCATTGACCTTGATTAAAACGCGTTGACTTTTGGATCTTTCTGCAAGTCCCATTTGTTCCTGCTAGTTTGTCCTAGTGAGAAGGATGTGTTACTGGTTTGTAGAACTCCAATTATAGTGGGAACTAGAGGGTAACATTCCATTTGCTTGGCGTTAGATTTATTTTTCTACATGGTTTTTATAAACTGAAATTAATAAATGAATAATTCTGGGCTATCAGGATACTGAAATGCATGCACCAGCAAAAACAATTTATTGCTGTCTTGGGTGACCAAGCCTATAATTTTACTCTTTTTTTCTCTTTTTTTTTTTTTTCTAACAGAAATATCTCTTCTGTATTGTAGCTTTAGGGCACTCTTTAAAATCTTTGTATTGTCACTGTGGGTAGTTATCTTCTCTGCATTCAAATCAGGGGAAGGTAATCCCAAAATGTTTTTTAATAACAGGAAATATTTGCCATTTCACCCACAATACAAAAGAATTCATGTTTGCTGAAGAGCTGGGTCATCCATCTGGTTTCAAGTGCTAAAGGTCAGCATTCTGAAGCTTGTCACATCCTTTGCCTTCACAATTCTTGTCACTTTTGTCTATTTGGAATCAGCCTTTCTGCTATCCCAGCAGACAGTGTCTGACTTTTCTATAGGCTACAGGAAAACAGTTTGAAAATATAATTAAGAGGTTTCTGGCAGGAATACTGAAGCGTTGTTAAGCTGATGATGCAGAAAATGTGACAATGGATTATTGTATGTTCAATCCAACTAAAACATATTTTGTGCATATTTTTGGCAGCTAAAACATACTTTTCACAACTCTGGTAGGAATCTTCAGTTACCTGTCTGAGACCTGGATAAGGTCAGTAGTTTAGTTAAATGTAAAATGTATTGATATATTCAAAATCATTAATGTTGTGGCATTTTGCATATCACTCAGAAAAGTAAGAGTTCTGTCACTGTCTGTCTTGTAGATTTGGGAGTCTCAGGGCTGTGCTGACATCAGTAGGGACCCTACAAGCACAAAGGTTCCAACCGTGGCTTCAGCTTACTAGTTACTCCTTCCAGCAGGTTTGGGGAACCTTCTTTGGGTAGGGGACTGCTGACCCTCACTGATGTGGCCCCTGACTAACTCTAAGGAGAAAGATGCTCCCTATGTTCCCCTTGCACACCAGAGCCTAGGGGAGCCCAGGCTAGTAGATTTTGTGTGCTCCAGTCCCCACAGTAGGGCAGCAGGAGCGTTGGAGCGCCTGTGCAGGCTCCCCAATGCTAGGGGGAGCTCTGAGCCTTGGGGGCCAGATCCAGGCAAGCTGGGGACTACATTTGGCCCCAGGACCTGAGGTTACCCACTCCTGCCTTATAGGTGACTCCACTAGCTAGTCTGACCTTGAGTCTTTCCAAATCCATCTCCCAAAGTTCTTTACTACCAGACACCCAGGCTATGTCTAGACTGCAGGTTTTTTTCCAAAAAAAGTGGCTTTTTTTCGAAAAAACTTCACCTGCATCTAGATTGCCACTGCATTCTTTTGAAATTAAATCAGTACATCTCATTTTACGAGGAAGAACGCTTTTTTTCAAAAGTGTTCTTTTGAAAAAAGGTGTTCTTGACCACAAACAGGGCTTTTTCGAAAGAGAGCATCCAGATTGCCTGGGTTCTCTTTTGAAAAAGCAGATAGCTTTTTCGAAAAAAGTCATGGCTGTCTAGACAATCTCTTTCAAAAGAAGCTTTTTCGAAAGATTCTTTCGAAAAAGCTTCTTTCAAAAGAAGCGTGTAGTCTAGACGTACCCTCAGAGTTTCTCCCTCTCTGGTTCATCATCTCCAGAGGAGTGAATCCTGCTCCCAATTATCAGTTCACTTTGGTACATATATTCCATGCAGTCTACATAGCAGAGATATATTTGGGGGTAAAAATCAATAGTTTATTTAAGAAAAAAAAATCTTAGATTCAAAGATGAAATGGTGAGCAAAAGCAAACATATATTATACATAATTTTTAAGTCTAATTAACTTTAGTGCAAACGCTAAGGGAAGAATGGACATCTAAATATGTCTTTCAAAAATATGAGCTGATGGTTGTCTCAGGAATTGAATTCCATAATTAACCCTCTGCAGTACTATGTAAATGAAGGGATGGAGAAAAAGGAAGAATGTTTTGGTATGGATTTAGGGGTACCCTCAAGATTTCTGGTTTTATGGCTTATGAACAGGTAGAAGCATCACAGAATAGGTGGCACTTAAGATTTTGGGTTTGGTTAGTTGTGATTAGGCTTCATTTGTACTGTGATAACACCATTCCAAAGCTTAAAAATCTTCACCCAAAGTTTTTAAAAGACTGCATTCAAAGTACCCCTCATTCCATAAGTGAATGCAAATTATCTGCATCTCCTAATGGGAAGAGCTTTGCTTTCAGTAGACACACACTTTTTTTTTTTTTTTTAAACACACGTCCGTCTCCACACTTTGGCTATACTGGATTCTTTGTGCTGTCTCTCTTCATAATCTAACATTACTGTTGCTCTTTTTTACATCTCCCCTGTATGTGCATCTGTTGTCTTCTGGTGTTTTGGAGACATTAAAAAGAATCTTATCCTTCACCATTCATTGTGAATCCCCTTAGCTTTATTTAGGGCATTGCCCAGGGGCTGATGAAATTACAATCTCAACTTTGTCAGCTGTCAGTTCTTTGTTTTGTGGACACCTGCATGGATCTTTAATGGACATGTTCTCTCATATCCCTATGTAAGAGTGGATAAACACTACCAACTCTAATCAAAAGCATGTTCTCGTGAGATTTAGAGTATTAAATATTTATAGGTCTTGAAAAATCCACTCATTTATTAGGAGTGAACAGAAGCTTCCCTTCACAAGTGTCCCTTTGTAAGTATACACGGGGACAATGGGTGGCACAGGTGGAAGGAAACACATCACTTTTCTAAAGAACTTTACCCTGTCACTTGAAATAAATATTGTTTTTTGTTCTTTAGGTTGTAAAGATTACCTTCCAAGGAAATTGAATGCAAACTAGCACAGTTTCCTGAGAGTCCAAAAAGGGATCCCAGAAACCTATGCTGCTACTTAGAGTTTTGCCAGACTGCAACAAAGTAAAAAAACAGAGACTATTTAGGCACTCCTAAGAACCATCTGGTTATCAACAAAATTGAAAAGAATTTGTGTCAATTTAGTCATTGTAATTGCTCAATAGTAATTCTTGTGTTTGAAAAATGTATTGATAGCAGCAGAGGCAGGCCCTGGAACTGGAGCCATTTGTGGGGTAGGAGTGAGAGAACGATAAAAGTAAGTACAAGTAATAGTAAAGCAGCAGTATCTTCTCAAGTCAAATATGAGATGACAGAAATAGCATATCTGTTTGTCAGAGGCCAATGTTAAAGATGGAGACCCCAAACAAGATCTTGGGACAGCCCCATGCTCTCTAAATTTCAGCACTCTCCATTCTTTCCCCCCTCACCATCGTCATCTTATTTATTTATATTCTGTTGGCTTCAGGTTTGTAGGTTTGCTTATATCTGGTATATTTTTCAAACTGAATAATTAAGAGTCACTGTTTTGTTTGCTATTGTTGTATGTTAAATCAATTCTTTTGCTTTATGTTTATCCCATCGCTAATTAAAAATGTCAGATGGATATTATTGTTCTGTGGAAAGAAAAACCGTCTTTTTTTTTTTTTTTTTTAACCTTTATTTCTTACATAGATGTCCAGGAAGAGATGGATAGGGAAGGTCTCTTTAAGATGCAGAATTTTGGGGCCACAGAGCTAGTGAATTTGATGGATGGTTTGATTCTATTGTTCTAGAATAATTTTTTATTACAGTAGTATTTTTTCCCAATGCTGTGGGTAAAGTTCCTTAATTATATAGTCAAATATCATGGTTTGAACAAGCAGACTCAGAAATTATTAAATTATTTAAGTTTAGTAATGTATCTATTTTTACTGTTACTTCTTTATGAAAAAGGAGAAATGGTTTCACCAGTTTGATTTGTTGTATATTAGCCAAATCTCTCATATATGCACGTGAATGCCAGATTTAATTCTTCTAAATTCTGATATTACTTTTTGGCCCTTACGTGCATAATTTTGACCACATTATTCATGTGTCCATTATCAACTTCCAGTTGTAGCTGCTAAAGTCAGAAGACTGCATAATGGGCTTGATGGACCATTGGTGTGATCCACTGTTGTTAGATTCAAATTGTTGCTATTTGCTTTATAATAAATAACTAGAAACATTTTGGGTGATTAAAATTAAGTTTCTATGTGTATTTTCTCCTTTCTTCCTGCACAATGCTGCCTCCTAAATTTATTTGCTACCTTGTTCGACTGTTGTGTAAATGGGACTATGTATTGTTAGTATGATACTTCTATTAAGAACCACAACGTGGATAAACACTTAGTTCTTGAATAACCACAAAACTCTAATCTCATGACAAGTAGTATTTGAAAAATTGGGCTCTCATATAATCAACTTGTTGTAGAAGCACCATTATAGCCAAGTTCTGTTAGAAACCATTTATAGTGTAAACCCGTTGTCTCATGCCATAAAAGGAGTTTTCTAACTTCAAATAGAACATGTACAAAACAGAAACAAAAAGGAAGAAACATTAAATAACATTTTAGTTTGCTAACATGGTTTTTACTGTTAACATTATAATACTGTATTAAAAAGCAATCCTGTGCTGCAATGTGATAATACCCTAACACACTAGGGCTGTGAACGGTTAAACTGTTTAACCAGTAGTAAGCATCACCCTTACTGGTGATACTTACCAGTTGCAGTTAACCAGCAGCTCAGCCTGGCTGGAGGAGCCCCTCACCCAGCATGAGTGGGGAGCTGTTCCAGCCTTATTTGACTCGCACTGCAGTGTGTTGTGGTGGGCCTGACCTTGCTGGCACAGCCTACCACACCATGGGTGGAGGGCACTCCATCCTGTTCGGAGCAGCCTTTGCCCGCAGTGGGCCTGGCTTGGCCAGAGCAGATCCTGCGGTGCTGTGGGTGGGCAGTGTTCCAGCCCAGCCAGAGCAGAACACTGCACTATGCCGGAGTTAACTAGTTAAACATATGGTTTAGCTGGTTAACTGATTACATGGGATTTTACATCCTTAACACACATCTAACACATTCCATCTAAGTGGGTAGAAGGAATGGTTTGAGCAGCATTCTGGAATGGATGGCACAGTATGGTCATGTCTAAAAAGTTAAGTAGACACAGCTATAGAATCATAGAACGCTAGACCTGGAGCTGGAACTGACCTCGAGAGGTCATCGAGTCGAGTTCCCCTGCCCTCATGGCAGGACCAAGTACCCAACATGCTAGACCATCCCTGATTAGAGGTCTGTCTAACCTGCTCTTAAATATCTCCAGAGATGGAGATTCCACTACCTCCCTAGGCAATTTATTCCAGTGTTTCACTACTCTGACATTTAGGAAGTTTTTCCTAATGTCCAACCTAAATCTCCCTTGCTGCAGTTTAAGCCCACTGCTATGTTGCTCAGGGTTAGGATTGCCAAATTTCCACAAAACCCATCACCTTTGCCCCATCCCATCTTTGAGGCGGCACCCCCTTTCTCTCCCTCCCCCTTCTGTTGCTTATTCTCCAACACCCTCACTTACTTTGGCTGGGCTTGGTCAGAAGAGCGAGGTGAGAAGGGGAGTGAAGGCTTCTTCTGAAGGAGGCAACTCTGGGGTGGGGCTGGGGTGGAGTTTGGGGTACAGAACAAGGCTCTGGGGTAGAGCCAGGGGGTTCATAGTATAAAAGCAGGCTGAGGGTTGAGGAAGGAGTTTGGGTTAAGGGAAGGAGTGTAGGGAAGTTAGAGAGCTAGAGGGTGTTGAGAGTTCAGGCTCCAGCTGGATGGTGCTTACCTCAGGCAGTTCCCAGTTGGCAGCACAGAGGGGCTAAGGCAGGCTCCCTGCCTGCTATGTCTCTGCATATCTCCCAGAAGCAGCTGGCATGTCTGGCAGGGCTGGCCAGACAGGTCCAAGCCCATAGGTGCTTCCCCTGCAGCTCCCGTTTGCTGCTGTTCCCAGCTAATGAAGTTGTGGAGCCACTGTGCAGCTTTTCCAAGATCGTCCCAATGCTAATGGGCTGCAGGGATACAATGGCCACTTCTGGGAGCTGCACAGAGCCAAGGCAGGAAAGGAGCCTCTTTTACTCCCTGCTGCACTGCCAACCTGACTTTTAATGGTCCAGTGAGAACTCCTTGGGTCCCTTTTTGCCTGCACAATCCAGCCCTATTCAGGCTGTGAAAAATCCACACCCCCTGAGCAACATAGATAAGCTGATCTAACCCATGAAGTAGAGAGCAATAGATCAATGGAAGAATTCTTGTCAACTTAAGCACCACCTATTAGGGAGGTAGATTGACTTAGTGATGAGAGAGCTGTAATGAGTGGGTATGCGGTAGCAGTTTAAGTATAGAAATATCCAAAAAGGGCAAGGAGAAGCAAGCCTGGGAGTGCAGGTCTGGGCTCCCACTTGAAGCATTCTCTGCTTTCCATTGCTCAGACAGGGCAAACTGGAAGCTGATTGGTCCACTGCTTCCCCTTCATTAATTAAAAATCACCCGCTCCTTTGGGAACAGCTGGTTCTCTCTGGCAGCACCTCCTTCCTTCCCTCTACAGATCTGATCTCTGTGGTCTGGACTCCCACAGTTCAGCAACATCTGTTGTCCAGCATCTCCATGGTGCTCCCGGGGTGGAACATTTACAGGAAAAGCTGAGCCCTGCACTCAGCAACTCCTTCCCAGCCCTCCCATAGCTTCTGGAGTGCTGCAAATAGCTTATCTGAGGTGCTCAAGCTGAGGGAGGGATAGAGAAGAGTAGGGATAAGGGATGCTGAAAGAGAAGAGGGTTGCTGCTTAGCCCTATGGCCAGGAGCACATCACTGCAGATGGTGGCAAGGGCCAGACGTGCAGCCTGCTTGCTGTTGGGCTAGTCCTGCAGGACTGTGCACCTAGGGCTATGCATCCAATCTGCCTCTCCCCCCCAAGTGGCTTCCCTAGTCCTCACTTGGTCAATGCTGGACCCTTTGCTGTTGCTGGCTGCAGGGCTTTGTTCTGGTGGCAGCAGAGGGGAGGGCATTGATCAAGAGAGTACTGCAGGGGGATCTCATGAGAAGAGACAAGGTAGTTGAAGAGCCCCACAACTGGGGGCAGGAGTGCAGTCCCATAGGAGCACGCTGACCCCATGCCGCCTCCGAACTGCCCTACTGGCCCCTGCTGCCAGCCGTGGGACTCCGTGTACTCTAGCGGGGCAGCAATCTTGGCAGGGTTCTGCAGCTACCCTGCCTCTTCCCCAGAGCACCTCCCACAGTTCCTTCTTGGTCAATGCCTGCCCCTCTGCTGCCACTGGAGCAGAGCCCCGAAGGTGACAGCAGTAGAAGGACCAACATTGACCTCCTCTGGTCCAGCAGATTCCTGGTTCAGAACCAGTTGGGTCTTGAGGGTGCCAGACCAGAGAGGTACAACCTGTAGAACAACAGTAGAAATGAAGCACTATTTTTAGAATGCTGTATGTCTGGTTGATTATTTTGGGTGTCAGCAAGTAACTTGACATTGGGGTCCAATTGTAGAGACCCGGTCAGTATTTTATCCCCCACTTTCCTCACAGCAGCATGATTCAGTTAAGCAGGATTAGGACTTAAATTTCTATTTCACTCCCTCCCCTTTTTGTTTTTGTTTACAAATTCCTGTTTGTTCTGGCTTGCTGCCAGTGTCCAGTGTAGATAAAGGGGAAAAGAGCTAGCTTTTAAAACTCAAGGAATATCTATACAGAAGCATCAGAATAACTTATATTATTTTGAAATAATGAAGAGCACGTCTACACAGCAAGCCATTATTTTGAAATACTGGCGAGCTGGAGGACTTTTTACTGGAGGAGTAAGGGAAGTTGTAGGAAGAGTGCTCATCCTACTTCCTGCTGTGTAGACATCGCCAAAAGCCGAATTAAGCTGTTTCAGCTTCAGCTACCCAATTAATGTAGCTGAAGTTGTGTAGCTTAATTCAGCTTTTGCCCTGACGTGTAGATGTGTCCTAAGAGATTTCACTTACAGACTTTTGTGCCTATGGGAGAAGGAAATCCCTGAATTCTATGCAGGCCAGGATCCCTCACTGCTTTCAAGTGTTCCTCTCTCTGGGATGGGGAAGAGATTGAGGTATTTCAGACATGAGCTGAGTCTTACAGGTAGGCTGAGGTGAGACTACCCCAAGCTATTGTTACATAGTGGGAGAACTGGAACAAGTTCAAAATCTGGTGGATCTCAGGTTGTAATGGAGCACGTAGTTCCCTCCCCATTATATTAAATAGTGCCACTTAATCCCATTCCTGTGTATGTTTCATTGACCTGTATGTCCTGATCAATAGTATAGGACTATTCAGTTTGACCTTTGTGTTTTTCTATAAGTAAAAAAACAACAGCCATCAATGAGATGCACGGGAGCATGTAAAACAAATTTGTTCCTTAATCTTGTAAACGTTTTATGGCCCTAAATGCTCCCACTGGAACCAGTGCTCTTCAGTCTTCTGACTGAAGTGTCTGCATAATTGGTTGCAGGATAAAAGTATTAAAATGTAACTGATAGGTGGTTAAAAGTGAGTGAGAGAATCTTTTATTGGACAAACTCCTTTAATATCTCACCTTGTCTCGCTAATATCCTGGGACCATTATGACTATGACATAGCATGCAATCTAAGCAATGACATTTCTACAGTGGGTTTGGATTAAAAGCAAACTTATGTATACAATTCTGATGATCACTTCTCCACCTGTCCATTTTCTTATTTTTACAATTATTAGAGTACCTGTTCTAATAAGACATTTTGTAGAACATGGACTCACTGGTCTCATGTTAACAAGGTTTTATAAAAGCAGAAAAACAAAAAACTTACAGACACTCTGCACTGCCCTGCTTGTCAGAGATGAGTCAGGACTTGATAGTAATGAATATAGCATAAAGGGTCTTTACTCAGGCTGCTGATTTCAGACCGAGATTACCCCAAGAATACATTGGAGGCTGCTCGGGAGAGAAAAATGATTTATCAACCTAGGACTGTGATCTTACTGGGAAACTCCTCAGATGAGAAGCAGTTATTGCATTTCTAATCATTTGTAAACTATTTTGCGACTGCACTTCTGTAGTCTCATTATGACCTTCCTGTACTACTGATTACATACCAATTATGGTCTAGCTCCATCTTCATCTGGCCACCATTGGCTATCAGGGTTCCCCAGTAGATGTCTAAGGACCTTAATTACTGGTGATGATAATAGTGCGAGAAGCACAAAAGAACAGTAATCTCACTGAATTGTTAATTATTGTTCCAGAGAAAACAAGCCTGAAAATAGTTGCAAATTATTTCTGGGACTTCTGGCGTTCATATCTCTGAATATAAGAAGTTTGTTGTGCAGTGGAACAGTGTATCACTGCTGCTAGCTGTTGATAAAATTAGTCTTAGCATCTGAATCTTTCTGGAAGCATAGGCTATGACAATGATACCTCAATTTGGTGTATAGTGGTTGACCAGAAATAGTGTGCCATGTTTTATAAATCATTACAAGCAATCAGAGGGTGAGTGCCACCATCCTGATTACATGCAGGATTTCTCCAGAGCTCAATGGACTCACTGCCATAGAATGTTGACTATGCAGGAGTCTCTCTTCAGTTGACTCCAGGAACTGCAATGTTACACCTTTGCAGCTGGCATTAAGGTTCACTATATTCCAGGTGGCAAATCTGGTGGATTTTTTTTCAAATCAATCATGGGCATTTTGGAGTTTGGCTTTGAGTATGGCCCATATTTTATGTTAGGCAACTTGATTCACCCTTTGTCTTTGGGACAGGGGAGATAGAGTTGTGATTTTTGGCTTGGGACATCAAACCCTTCCTTGTGCAGCAGGTGGTTTCTGAGACCATAGCTTATCCACCTTCATCACTGTTTGAGGATCTGTTTCCCTTTTCTGCTGGGTCACTGTAGGCCTTTGGTCATATACATTAAAAGCACCAGCTCAGAGTTATTACCAGCTGGAAGCAGGTGGAATGGAGGCTAATATTGGCAGGAATGACCAGACCCCGAAGTAGTGCAGCAAGTACTGTTGCCATATGTGCTATCAGAAGTAAAATCCCATGAGATGCTGTAGCTGCATTTTTTTAATCAAAATTTTTGGTTCCAGCCAGAATTTTTCAGTTTTTATAAAAACCAGAGACATTAGACTTAGAAATTTAGGATTGAGAGGAAAATCTGCAGTTTGAATGTCTAGCTGTGTACTTGTTTGCCTCTTTAGTAGAGAGAAAGTGAATTTAATTTTTTCTTTTTCTGCTGGTTTATTCTTTGCACCTTTGTCTTTTTCGAAGTGTAAATAGAGAAATTATTTACATTATATTTGTATATCAATGTTATTTTAATGTTGTTGTTGTTGTTTTGCAGAGAAATACTTGAAATTTAACTTCTTTTCCTCAAAGATTTGTTATGTTTAACTAAAAAAAAAAATACACTACTCTTTGTGTTCAGAACTTGAATACAATTCTATGCCCAAGTAATATTTTGTAACTAATCTTTAGCCTTGTGAAAGCAGGAATTTTCTGAAGAAACATGGAAAGACCCATAGCTTCAGAAATTTGAGTAGTGCCCATGTAACATAGTGCATGATACTTAAATAATCCATGAATTGGTCACACATTTATCAGTTACACAGCTGCTCAGTAGAGCTTCTCATTACACTGCATCCAAAACACCCTTTCCCAATGTTCTGGGGGGAAAAAGGTTTAATAGGCATTATTGTTTGTTACTTGTATAAAAAACCCACCGATTGTTAAAGAAATACTGAATATTTAAAATTGATTTGTATATTTTTTTATCTGTGTGTTTGCATTACCCATAGATTTGAGTAAAGCATGCATCAGTTTGCTGCTGTCACAAAGGAAGCACAAAATACTTTGTTATATATGACAAATTAGTGGCCATTTGTTTTAAATAAGTGATGGAGTGGCAGATTTAAAAATAACTAGTGTCTCCATAAGTATCTTAGACTTATTATCTTGATGGCTTGTACATGGCCAAATTCTGCAACTCTTATTGCCTTGAGTAGATCTTAGTTCAGGGGTGGGCAAATCACATCCCATGACCTGTGTCCGGCCCATCGACCTTTTTCATCTGGTCCTTGACCTTCCACGGGAGAGTAGGGTCAGAGGCCCATCCTGCTTGGCCTGATGCTTCAGCCAGGCAGCAGTGTCAGAGGTTTGCTTCCTTTTAACCCCACTCCGTGGCTGGAACACTAAGCAGAAGGTCAGAGCTGGTGGCAGCTACAGGGGAGTGCCTATTTTCCTGGGCTCTCCAACTGGCTGGGGCTCTTGGATACACCACTTTGACCTTGTGCCTAAGCTGCTACTAGGAGGAAGTTGGGCCTTGGAGCATTCATGCCCCAACATACAATATGCCTACTCAAATGTGGCCAGAAAGTTTTCCCACCCCTGTTTTAGTTGTACAAGTCAACCTGTTGACCTCAGTTTGCTTAAGTACATGTTGCAGGATCAGGGCCAGGCTATTTAAGTGACAAACTTCTGCTGATAGTTGTAGCGCTTAATCCTGTAGTTACTCCATGTATAGAGTTTCTGTTGAGGTCACTGGAAATTCTAAATGTGAATCTATTTACAAGATTTAAAACCTGTGTTAATCTTTTTAGAATACTGAAAACCCATAACTCCTTCAAATAAGACTAGTTGTACTAAGTTTAAATTTGAGATTTAAATCAGTAAATAAATACAGAGAAAATAATATATTGGGTTGTTAAGGTATGTAGGTCAAATAATAATTTTCAAAATTACTGTACAATAAAAGGAACTTCTCTGTTTTGCCCTTCCCTAAGCGTTAGTGAGCATATGTTGCCTCAGGAGCTTTAAGTAGTAAAAGCCAGAAATTGTAAAATTAAGGCATGTGTTTGACACTCCACTGGCACTTCATAGTTAACATATGTCTTCCTGCCTTCTTTCTCAGTCTTCAAGTGACAATAGAAAGAAAGTGCAAAATTAAGACCTGACCAGCTATTTAAACAACATTTTAGATAGTTATAAGGATAATGTCAAGTAACTTTTTAATTTTTTTTCTTTTTCTACTTTTGAGTGGGCCTGAAATGAACATGCATCTCATTTTTTAAAAATTGGCAATATTTCGAGGAATACCTCTCATTGTCGTGCTGAAACATGCAACCAGATAACTGACTGGTTATAAGAAACAGCTGACTATTGGAATATTTTGACCCTCATAATTCTCAAATTTGATTTTAGATAGTAGTTCACAGAAGGATAATATTTCACATATTGATTCTGGGCATGACAATGGTTTCACTATCCTCTTTGGAAGACACGCTGGGCCAAATTCTATTCTGTTATATCTAGGTAATTGGACTTCAATGAACTTTCTCTGGATTTACCTATGGCTATTTGTTTGGACTAATTCAGTGCTTGGTGTTTCCTTTTTCACCTTGTACCATCAACATTTGTTATTATATAAGTTATTATTGTGACATTTTATGGGCTTTCATTCACTTTTCACAGTTGAGCTTTATAGGATATGTTTATAAGCCCGGTTATTAGAACAGGGCTTGGCGATTTTATAAAGAGAAATATAGAGATCAAGTGGACATTGAGAGAGATCTGTGAGCTGAGAATCAAATAACTAGTAAAATCAATGAGAATTTTTCCTTTGACTTCAATGTATCAGACCAAGACTTACTTACTTAACTTAAAGATACTCTAACCACCTTCATCCTCCCACACAACTTGATTGCTAAAACAGACGACACTTTAAGATCTTTTTTTTTTTTTTTGAAGACCCATGGATTCTTGATAATTAGGGTTGCCAGGTGTCCGGAATTGACCCAGACAGTCTGGTATTGTCGCCTCCTGTCCGGTTAAAAAAAAATTCAGAAAATATCCGACACCTAAAATGTTCGGTATTTTCTGTTTTTTTTTCCCCCCTGCCAGGAGGCAAAAATACTGGACACCTGGCAACCCTATGACACACTCAGCAACTGGGCCCAGCCCCCACCCCCTCTCTGGGCCTCCGGCCCCACTGCTTACCTGGTTCCGCAGGGAAGCTCCCTTCTGGCTCAACCAAGAAAGCAAGATGGCTGCCGGAAAAAAGCCTAAAGACCTGAGCAAGGGGAAGCAATGCCTTCCCTGGGTCTTAGTGCTCAACCTCTCCTCTTCCTATCCCTATTCTGACTCTGCACACCATGCTGTTTTAATGCTGTTTTATTGCATGTGCGTATGTATGTATTTATTTTGCTTAATAACTCTTGGTGTCCTTTTTTTTGTAAACAACTTTGGTCTCCCCCTCTTCCCCCCCCCCAACATATTTTTTCCCCCCCCGGTGTGTTTTTGGGGGGAGGCGGGGCAGAGGTGTTCAGTATTTTTGGTTAAACCATCTGGCAACCCTATTGATAATCAAAGCTAAAGAGCTCATTGTTGATGTTAATCTCCACATTTTCTGGCTAGACTGAGACATACAGTAGGGTAAAACCCCTAAAGGAAGTGTGATTCACTGTTGACTTTGTTTGACCTGGGTATTGTAATCAGCTGTTTCCTCAGCAGAGACCCCCCACATGCATCTTAGTAATTGGCCTCCCATGAAGAAGCAGTGATTGAGTGTTCTTAAGTGATTTATTTAATCTCTACCATAAATCTGAAATTCTGTAGATAAACATTTCAGCTAAATGCCTTCTTTGGTGGTGTAACTGCATCTGTCTTGTGCTCTCATGTGGAAGGGGGATTCCCTCCATCAGCCCAAAAAGGTGATCTTTTTTGGTGATCTTTTACCTCTGGCTTTATCACCTGTCTAGTTTTCAATTGGATAAACTGCTTTCTCACCCATCAACTGTAGCAGACTCAGCAAAGTTCTGTCTACAAGCAATGTTCTGCTTCTCCCTAGCACTGCCCTCTCACCAAATACTGGCACCTCTTGTTTTCCTATCCCTCTGCCATTACTTACTTGCACTAAGGGCCTCCTGACCCTCCTCTCCCTCTCCCACATCATTCAAGAACCATCTCCTTCAAGTAGAATAGTGATAGAAATGTAGCCGTATCAGTCTGGTGTAGCTAAAACAAAATACAGGACTATGTAGCACTTTAAAGACTAACAAGATGGTTTATTAGATGATGAGCTTTCGTGGGCCAGACCCACTTCCTCAGATCAAATAGTGGAGGAAAATAGTCACAGCCTTATATACCAAAGGATACAATTAAAAAAAAGTGAACACATATGAAAAGGACAAATCACATTTCAGAACAGAAGGGGGATGCAGGGAAGTGGGGGGAGGAAGGTGAATGCCTGTGAGTTAATGATCTTAGAGGTGGGGAATGGCATTTCAACCAGAAAGGACACTGTCTCAATGACCTCCTCACCTGCATCCTACTTCAGAAGACATTCAAATCTGCACTTGAAAGAGAATCCTCTGAACTGGCATTCATGCTAAAATTCGACACTCTTCGCCAAGGCCTGAACAAAGACTCCAGCTATCTTACCCATTACAAAGATAGCTTCCCTAATTATCACCTCTAACACTATTAACTCACAGACATCTACCCTTCCCCACCTCTAATATCATTAACTCACAGGCATTCACCTTCCTCCCCCCCCCCCCCCCCCCCGCATCTCCCTTCTGTTCTGAAATGTGATTTGTCCTTTTCATATGTGTTCACTTTTTTTTAATTGTATCCTTTGGTATATAAGGCTGTGACTATTTTCCTCCACTATTTGATCTGAGGAAGTGGGTCTGGCCCACGAAAGCTCATCATCTAATAAACCATCTTGTTAGTCTTTAAAGTGCTACATAGTCCTGTATTTTGTTTCATCTCCTTCAAGTGAGGGACATTGGATTCCCTTTATCCTAAATGGCAGAGTGGGAGAAGTGGACATATTCTGCTAGTACACAGATGATAATATGGGTGTATGTGAAAGTGCCACCAGGAGGATTTGAACAGGACCTCTGGATCTTAGTATAAGAGCCTCTGCAGTTTAAGCTATAAAGCCAGCTATAACTCCATTCATCTGAACAGGTGGGTTGTGCCCATGAAAGCCCATGATACCATCTACATGTTCTGTTAGTTTTGCAGTACCTTAAAGACTATTTGTTGTTTTTTCAGTTTTTTCAGTTACAGACTAACTTGGCTACCCCTCCGAAGCTTTTATAAATAAAAGGACCAGATAACAACAGAAATTGCTGGGACAGATAATTCTGCTGCTGTACTAAGCATTGCATTAAGAAGTGTTGGGGGGATTCTTTTTACGTTATTGCTTCTTTTCAGTCTCGATACTTTCTATGAGTCAGAGTCCATCTGCAGCAATGGCTGTGCAATTCTAAAATTTCCACTGTTAAACATTGGATATGATTTGGTAATGGTAGGAGATCATGTATTGCTGTTAATGGCAATCATTTTTTAGTTCACAAAGGTGTGTTATATGCTTCCCAAAACTGATTCTTCAAACTACTGTGCATGTACTTAACTTTTTGCATGAGTTCCACTAAACTCACATACTTCTCATGTCAGAGGGAGTGGTAAGAGGACAGTAAAGAAGAACGAGAGCAACAGCAAAATGTTTTTGATAAAGACAACATGCTTCTGTAACTCTGGTGGTGGTGATAATGGTTTTTGTTTGTTTTGTTTGTTTCTGTGTAAGTAGGGTCTGTTCATTTGTGTGAGAATCACATACACCAGTGGTGAAGGAAGTGCAGTGCTGATACCTTAAGAAAATGTACATTAGGAAGAGATTCTGAATATAATTAAAATTATGAATTTTTAAAATCTTTATGGAGTCTATTCTGTAATTACTCAAACCCCATGTAATTCAACAGACTTAATTACACTACAACGATTGACTTCTTGTGCTGCTAATTCTCAAATAGGGAGACTTTGTGGTGCTGTTTCTTCTTAATCCAGCTCCTGTTATCTGAAGGGTTTTTTTTAAGAGTAGGTTTTAAAAAACTGCACGAATTAGTTTTTCATTTGTAGAATGTCTGAGAACCCAAATCTGCTGTCATTGAAACAGGTTCAAAACAACTGCTACATTCAGTGTGAGCAAAAATGATTGCTGAGACAGTAAAAGCAAGGATTTAGTAAACAGACTATCCATCTTTCATCAAGGTTCTGTGAATGGCAGAATAGTGACATCTGTAAAGCTTCCTAGCTAAGATTTCCTGGGGATAATACTGATTAATTTTCTCAGTAAATCTGCCATTTTAACTAAAGTGAAGCCTTTTATTTCTGAGGAGTACGTAGTTCTCCTCTCCCATGCTGAGGGAGAAGAATATTAAAGTAGACTGCTCAATCTTCTACCGTTTGGGTCTCTTAAATAGCCAATACCTGATTTAAAAGAAAACTTAAACATAAAAATATATTTGTAAACATAAACACATCAGCATATTTGACTGCAATGTAGTGTGTGTGCGCACGTGCGCGCGCACACACACACACACAAGCTGTAATAACTTCTTTCATCAATAGTATCTCATTGTGAGGTGTGTGCAGAAGCTAAAGCAACTACTGTAAATATTAAGGGCCAGAATGTCTTCTACCAGTGGAAAAATGACAAAAGAGAACTTGAAAATTTGGATGTGTGCGCGCATGCATATATATGCCCATGATGGGCAAGAGGATGTACTCCAGATTTTTGGCTTCCAGAATGTGTTGTGGGTTTGATTTCCTTGAAGATTTGTCAGGAAAGTCCATGTGACATTTTTGTGCTTCCATATCTGGGAGTCTTTGCCCCATCTCCAGTTCCATGCCAGCTGGTCACATTTGAATTCCTGAACAGGTAGTCTGCAGAGTTGGCACAGGAAGTATGCAGACCCTCTTGACCTCAAAGTGTTTACAATAATGAAGGCTTGCAGGTATTTGATAATATCAGTTTCTGTTTTTTGTCTTTATCAAAAAAGTAGTTATCAGGGCAAAGTGCATTCTTGCTTTTGAAATGTCTCAAACATTAATATTGTTGGAATGTATTTATCAAACCAAAGTAAAACGTTTTTTGTTACATTTATTCTTTCATTATCTTTTTCTGTATACCAGTTGCCATATTGCTGTGCCCCAAGATATTTTTATATTTGTGTCATTTGTGAATAGTGCCCATTGACAGTTTAGGATTTGATTTACATTTGGAAGTGATTTGGTTTATACTTAGACATTTTTGTGGCTCTGGTAATGTTATTTTAATTAGTAAGTAATGTTGGAGACATGTTATAACTTGGTAAGTGTTAAGTTGCCTGTGTGTAACATACACATGTGCACACACACCTCTTTAAATATCACCCTGTCATTTTCACTATGATTGCTTGTTTTTAGCAGTTTTTTTCACTTACCAAGGGTCTGCTCTTATCCTTGGAACATCAGAAACACTTTTGAGATTGAGTTTGATGGCTTATGGTGTGAGGATATCCTCTGCTAGTTTCTAAAATTCCACGAGACCTCTGGTGTTTAGTTAGTCTACCAAAGAAAGGCAGAACATTTCTTAGTCTAATCTTACAAATAAACGAATAAATTGTGCTCTTACTGTCATTTCACTGGCCATTTTACAAATTCTGATTTACAGGCAACCCCCGACTTTCAACCCCTACATTTACAACCATTTTTTTTTTCATGTGAGATACCCTAAACACCCCTCCAATTTACATTCACAGCTCGCATTTACGACGGTGTATGACACAGACTCCACACGTCATCCCAAAACAGTAAATACACAAGGTTAATCAGACTCACCACTCTGAAGCTGCTGCTTGAACTGCGCATGTCTCTGCCACATCAGTCTTCATTTTTTAGTTATTTTTGTGGATTATTTGAAGTGTTTAGTTTCGTTTTCCTTCATTTCTGTAGTCAGTTTTGATATTTTTAGGGTATGAAATGGGCTTCCAGGAACAGAACCACCATTTATAACTTAAGAGTTTGACTTATGATGTCAAATATCAGAGGGGGTACAGCTTCTGCTCTCTTGGAATTCACACCTCCAGATCAGCTGCTAGAAGTGGGCCTCATCCTCCTTGATTGGATCCACCTCGTCTTCTCCAGCCTGATCCTGGCCTGCATATTTATTCCTGCCTCTGGAAATTTCCACTACCTGCATCTGACAAAGTGGGTCTTTGCCCACGAAAGCTTATGCTCCTACACTTCAGTTAGTCTATAAGGTGCCACAGGACTCCTTGTGACTTATGATGGTTTGACTTATGATGGTTCTCCAGGAACCAATTAGGTCATAAGTGCAGGGGTCGCCTGTACAGGCAGTCCCCGGGTTACGTACAAGATAGGGACTGTAGGTTTGTTCTTAAGTTGAATCTGTATGTAAGTCGGAACTGGCGTCCAGATTCAGCCGCTGCTGAAACTGATCAGTTTCAACAGTGGCTGAATCTGGACGCCAGTTCTGACTTACATACAGATTCAACTTAAGAACCCCAGGCATCCCCAAGTCAGCTGCTGCTGAAACTGATCAGCGGCTGATTCCAGGAAGCCCGGGGCAGGGGCTTCCTGTAGTCAGCCACTGGTCATTTTCAGCAGCTGCTGACTAGGGGACACCTGGGGCAGAGCAGTTGGGGTGCTGCTGGGTTGGTCCAGTGGCACCCAGAGCGGCGCTACGGGACCAACCGGCAGCGCCCCAGCTGCTGTACCACAGGCGTCCGGAGCAAAGCCGCGGAGCACGGGGGCAGCGGGACAGCCCAGACGCGCCGTGGCTATCCTGCTGCCCTCGGGCTCCGTGGCTTTGCTCTGCTTTGCTCCCCGTCCCCCTGGTCTGCAGACCAGGGGGACGGGGAGCAAAGCGGCGGAACACGCGGGCAGCGGGACAGCCCAGACGCGCCGTGGCTATCCTGCTGCCCTCGGGCTCTGCGGCTTTGCTCTGCTCTGCTCCCCGTCCCCCAGGTCTGCAGACCAGGGGGAGGGGGAGCAGAGTAGAGCAGAGCGGCGGAACGCGCGGCCAGCTGACAGCCCAGACGCGTGCTCCGCTCTGGCCGCGTGCTCCGCTCTGCTGGCCGCGTGCTCCGCTCTGCTTTCCCCCCCCGCATGGTTTGCAGACCAGGGGGAGGGGGAGCAGAGCGGAGCAGAGCAGAGCGGCAGAACGCGCGGCCAGCTGACAGCCCAGACGCATCTGGGCTGTCAGCTGGCCGCGTGCTCCGCTCTGCTTTCCCCCCCCGCATGGTTTGCAGACCAGGGGGAGGGGGAGCAGAGCGGAGCACAGCAGAGCGGTGGAACGCGCGGCCAGCTGACAGCCCAGACGCGTCTGGGCTGTCAGCTGGCTGCGCGTTCCGCCGCTCTGCTCTGCTCCGCTCTGCTCCCCCTCCCCCTGGTCTGCAGGGGCGGGGGGGGAGCAGAGCGGAGCGCGCGGCCAGCTGACAGCCCAGACGCGTCTGGGCTGTCAGCTGGCCGCGCGTTCCGCCGCCGCTTTGCTTCCTCTCCCTGGTCTGCTCGAGACCAGGGAGAGGAAGTGCCCCGTTCGTAACTGCGGATCCGACGTAAGTCGGATCCGCGTAACTCGGGGACTGCCTGTATTAAAAATATTGACATGTAAAGATGTTAATTCCGTTGTAACTCTATCATTCTTTTTCCTGTAGAATCTGAGCATCTCATGTTAATTGGATTATTTCCCTTATAGCAGGGGCGGGCAATAAAATAGCAGGGGTTCTCACCAATGTTAGCCTCTGGCATTCTGCTGCTATATTTACCCGTGCCTCTGCAGGTACAGGCGATTGCAGCTCCCATTGTCCGAGGATCACTGTTCCTGGCCAATAAGAGCTCTGGGAAGTGGTGCAGACTGGGATACTGCTTCCCACAGCTTTTGACCATACCTGTGGAGGTGCAGGTAAATACAGTTGTGACAGCCCACCAAAGGCTAACCTTGGTGGACCAGATCTGGCCTGAGGACTCATATTTGCACACCCCTGGCATAGAGAATATGCTTATAAACTTTGTAGATAATACCAAGGTGGGAGGGATTGCAAGTGTTTTAGAGGATGGGATTATAATACAAAATCATTTGGACAGACTGGAGAAATGCTCTGAAGTAACTAGGATGAAATTCAGTAAGGACATATGCAAAGTACTCCACTTGGGAAGGAACAATTAACTTTACACCCGTAAAATGGGAAATGACTATCTTGGAAGGAGTACTGTGGAAAGGGACTTTGGCTATGGCTACACTACAATGATCTATCAGGAAAAGGTACGCAAATTGCACTCTGTCTACACTTGGCCAAATATCGGAAAAACCTTCTTTTTCAGAAGAGTCCTTCTTCCTCGTGGGAAGAAGAGTGCATCTTTTCTTCTGCAAAAAAAAAGTGTTCCCTGGACACAGCAGAGTTTTTCCAGGATACCTGAAAAACCCCCATAGTGTAGACATAGCACTAGAGATTATAGCAGACCGCAAGCTAAATACAAGTCACTGAGATACTGTTGCAAAAAAAGCAAACATCACTCTGGGTTATATTTCTTAGAAATGTTGTAAGACATGAAAAATAATTCTTCTGCTCTACTCTGTGGTGATTAGGCCTCAACTGGAGTATTGTGTCCAGTTCTGGGAACCACCTTTCAGGAAAGTTGTGAGGAAATTGGAGAAAGCCCTGAGAAGAGCAACAATAATGATTTAAAGGCCTAGAAAACATGACACACAAGATGAAAGAAGCTTGAAAGAATTTGGTTTGTTTAATCTGAAAAAGAGAAGACTGAGAGGGGAAGAAACAGCTTTCAAGTATCTAAAAAGCTGTTACAAGGAGGAGGGGAAAATTATTCTTAATGTCTGATAGGATAATAAGCAATGGGCTTAAATTGTCCCTTCGCTCCTGAATACCAATCTGACAACACATGTCCATGGGAAATAGAGGAGAGAGAGCCCATTGAATTTTTTTTTTCCCTGGGACAGTATGAAGGGTGTCCCAGTACATGCAGGCACTCTGTCCCAGGCCGTTTAATAGGTGGACTGTGACAATAAGTCTTGTGTCTGATTCCTTGTCATCATCCCCCACAGTATACTTATAGGCTGCGTCTAGACTGGCATGATTTTGCGGAAATACTTTTAACAGAAAAGTTTTTCCATTAAAAGTATTTCTGCAAAAGCACGTCTAGATTGGCATGGATGCTTTTGTGCAAAAAGTGCTTTTGCGCAAAAGCATCCATGGCCAGTCTAGACGCGATTTTGGTGCAAGAAAGCCCCGATCTCCATTTTAACCATTGAGGTTTTTTTGCGCAAAACAGTTCTTCCCTGTCTACACTGGCGCTTGCTTCAAGTATTCTTGCGCAAGAGGGCTTTTTCCCCGATCGGGAGCGTGAAAGTATTTGTGCAAGAAGCACTGATTTTGTACATTACAAAGTCAGTGCTCTTGTGCAAATTCAAGCGGCCAGTGTAGACAGCTGGCAAATTTTTAATCTTGCCAGTCTAGACGCACCCACTTAGTAGCTGTTGTGCTTTAAACATCAGTTTAAAATTTGATTATTTATTGCATTAGCTTCAATGGCTTGATCTGCATCAGTCTTGAATCAAGATTGATCTCATGGTCTCAGATACTGCATTGTAAGTTTTATTCTGAAACTGAAGATTGCATCTGCAAGAACAAGCTTATTTATGATGCAAAAAACCTACCTTAATCTTGTGCTGCAAAAACGAACACAAAACAGTAAATATGCAAATTCTGTGTAGGTGAAGAATTTTTTCAAAATCTAGTTACATGTAAAAATTAAAACAGTGACCAGGAAAGACTTTTGGAAACAGTAATTCTGGTAATGTGTTCCCATAAATTGTGAAAGTATTGAACATAAGGACATTGTACAAGGGTGTCCCTCTACCTACCCCGTGTCGGTCCTTTAGTTCGGTGGTGTCGGCTGCGCACACCGGTTCACTGTCTGACTCCCTCTAGTCCAACAGGAGAAAGAAAGTCTTGACTGAGGATTCTTGATCGCCTCTCAGCCGGGGGATGTGGGGTAGGTGGGCCCAGGCCCGCACTCTCTCTTGGCCCTCTGCCCAAGGTCCTAAGGACAGGCTCTCACAGCGTCCTGTCGGGCTGGTGCCCATGGAAAGGTGCTTCTTTACTTTGCCCCAAACTGCTGTAGTGAGAGTGGGTTGGGGTAACCCTCCCTCCCTAAGACAGCCTGCATTATGAACACTTCATCCCCATTCCAGAGCAATTAATTAAATGAAGAAAAAAAATGAGTTAAGGATTGTAATAAATGATAGTTATTGGGTAGTCATGTTTATAATTTATAATATTTGTACATGGATTTTGATTTCTTGTAGTAGATTTGAGATAAAACCTAGGAAGAAGGGAAACAATAATACTTATACAACACAATGTAACTTTCTTCATCACTTACCTTCAGAAAAGTTTAGATGGGCAATATTACTTTAACAGTATGAGCTTTTCAAGGGTTGTTTCCTGTATTTCACTGAGGGTACGTTTCCTTGCATCTAAACAAGCCACCTATTATTTCAAAATATTTTTTGAAATAATGAGCACACTATTTTGGCATCCCAATAACCATAGTTCCACGAGTGTTAAGGGATGTCTTGAAATAGCATGTTATTTAGAAATTTGGTGTTGTGTAGCTGCACCAAATTTCAAAATAAGCTACTTTGAAATAAGATATGCAATTTGCATATCTTATTTCAAGTTTAGGATGCTGTGTAGGCTGCCTTTTAAATGCATTAAGAGCTGCCAGGCATATAAAAGGAAGAGACACAGCAGGAAGAGGAAACCCAAGTGCAAGCCTGGAATCAGCTGTCTCAGTTCACGTTCGACCCCAGACGCTGCGCCTCTGCTTTTGAAATATTGTGAGAGCCACCAGCTGATTTTTGGCTCACTTCAGTTGCCCTGCTATGCCTCTGCCTCCTCTGCGGAGATGGTGCTGGGGGAAACTGACTTTTAGGTTGGCTTCCCTGCAGCATTGGCTCCTGCTCTCGCCCCCCCCCCCCCCCCCGTTGCTGTCTCTCTCTGATAGAGGCAGCAAGGGGGGCGGGAAAGGACTAATCAAGTGACTACTGTCCGATAAGCATATGATTATCAGGCAGTCAACTAGTTGACTGGTCACTTACATCCCTAATTTTGGAGTCAGGGCAAACCTTCGGGGAGGCAGGGCTTCCATATTTTGGGAGATGCCTAAGCCCTGAGCCCCAGCAGAAGTGCCGCATGGTGCTGAAGCCACAAGTCCCTAGTGATCTTGTAGGACCAGAGTACCTAAAATCAGGTGTCTCAGCCTGTTAAGGAGATGTAACTTCTGCAGGAAGTCCATGTGTTTGTGTCTCTTCAAAACCTAAAGTAATAGTACATTAATGTTAGCAGTAGGGATATCAACGTGTAGTTGACTACAGGATTAACCAGTATCTCTAGGTTTATCGGTTAACCAACTATATGCATTCTCCCCCTTATGCCCCCTGTGTCAGAGCTGGCTCCCCTCACGTATTGGCTCCCACATAGCTTCCTATGTCACTCCCCCTATCTCCATGCTGCTGTCTGTCTATCACTGGCTTCTGGCCCCGCCCCAGGGACTATCGCATAGTCGCGTGACCGCTAAACTTTGATGTGGTTAACAATTATTCAATTACATGATATCTAATCTCCTATGTGTAACTGCTAAAATTTCAAGTGGTTACAATTTTATACAAATAGCCAAAAGTTAACATCTCTAGTTAGCAGTATGCTGACTGAACCTTGAGTTGCCATTTCATTTTCAGGATAGTTCAATTCTACACTGGTTAGTTTGAGCAAATCTATTGTTGCTGTTGCTTTGTTTTAATTTGTCTACAAGTATTTTCCTCTTTCAGCATCTCTGAATATAATATTTATTCACTTACATTTCTCTAGTAATACCCCTTGAGAGGGGGCATTATTGAGTGTTTATCAGGTGGTTCCTTACAAATGAATGGAAAACAGAAATGCATGTGGTTTTGCTCCTCCTCCTTCTCTTTTCCCCTTGCAGCAAAGAGCTTACACAGAAAATACATTTCAAAGACTCAGAGACCAAGCTCATTTATAGGTTTACTTCATCATTAAAAGCCATGCATATATATACAATTCATACTAAAGTGACATATTGTTTATTACTGTCACAATCTGGTGGGTTCAAATCTATGACTGAGCAATCCAATCTCCTAGATAACTTAGCTTCTAATAAATTTAGCAGCTGGCCTATAATCAATGAAGCATTGATATTTGTGATGTCATTTTTTGGTGTTTTTAAAAGATATTGATAGAATCAGAAAATTACTATTATTATTCAAACTAAATAACCCATTCTAAAGACAACCTTAATTTTGGCTGGCTATAGTAAAAGATTTCCATTTATTTTGGGTTACAATTTGAGAACTGTTGAAGTTTCATAATGTAGTGATATGAAGCCACATTTTGGGGGGGGGGGGGAGGGTTTCAGACCACTTTCTAATTTTTGTGGCCATTGTATTAGCTTTGTAAGAGAAATAGTTTAATGTTTTCCCTTTCTAAAATTTTATTTCTTACAGAACACTTTTTTTGTCAGAATTAAGTTTTTCTGAGATTATTTAAAGACAAACATTTCAACATCCTGTTTAGAAAGTATATCAAACAGATTTTAGAAAGGAAGGGAATAAGCACATTAAGAATTCAGCGAATCATTCACATTTAATTTGGACAGATTGATTTTACCTGAGCTTTCACAGATAAAGAAGATGAGCTAGAATTGAGTTTAACACATATGACATTTTATAGCATGGAAAAACACAAGAAAGTCAAACCTCACTTGTCACATCTGCATTCTTTAAGCTTCAAAGAAAAACCTGTTGGTGGAGGAGGAGGAGGAGGAGGAGTAATATTAATAATATAAATCACCTTGCCTTGTACAGTATGTGAGATGTACTGTATGTGAGAACACCTTGAGAGGTACCAGAATTTTTTAATAAATCAAATGCTTTATTAATCTGAAAAAAAATCTGTCTCTGAAGTAAAATTGTCATATATCTCTTTCTGGGTAAACCTTTTGGAGCAGTGCAAACTTTTCATATATGCTGTAAAAACTTTTTAAAGGAATTTGGGTAAAACAGTACAAAATAATGTTTTTAAAACTTTCAGTTTTTCCTAGGATTTAAGTTACACCATGCAAAAGATTTTAATTCATTATATTAAAGAATACTTTCTATAATTTTGCACTTGATATCTTTAATGTAGCTTTTAAAATGATAACTTTAAGTTGTGTATATTACATTTGCTATGGAAATTATAAATACCTTTTGATACACATATATGTGAACATAGGAGGACCATTTGCTGTGTTTCACTTATTAAGATATAATATGCTGGATAACAGCTGAAAGTTATTATGTAAGCTTACTAAGAGCTAAGAGTAAATGATAGGTGGCACTAGGAAATGAAAGTAGGACATCTGCCAAATGGAAGGGCAACACATGACTGAAGTGTAGTGGAACAGACCTGTAAGTGCAGGAATCATGTTCTCTAAGAAAGAATGTGTCTTGGAATGCAGATGAAGTGGAATGAATAAACAGTGTGATTGACAGCAACAGAATGGATACCCAGACATGAGCAAATCAATTGAGAGCTGAGTTTGAAAATAAGCAGTTTTCAAGATACTGTGTTAAGGAGCCTGTGTGATGACATTCAACTGCATTATCCTTTTTAGATTGCGTGTGTCTTGGTAATGCTGTGGTCATATTATTTGAGATGTCTGTAATGTCACCTGTGTTACATGTTACATGCTATAAGTAACCTAAACCAGTGTTTCTCAACCTTTTTTTTTGTAAATTACCCCTTTAAAAAAAAAAGTACCCCCAGTACCTACAATTTTCAGATACACACATTTTTTTCTGCCGCTGCAACTTGTTTGTTTAAACAACTTAATCATAGCCAGGTGGATGATGAAATTTTTGGGTGTAAAAAGTACAAAAATAATAAAGCACTGTAAAACTTAAAAAAATACAGTTTTCTCCCAATTTCAGTTGTTGACATACCCATCCCCCAGACTTCTTTTGAGTACCCCTAAAGGTACTCGTACCACTGGTTGAGAAACACCAACCTACACAATAATTTTAAAAAAATCCTCTATCTTCCTCTGTGTAATTGTTTTCCCTTTGGACATCACTAAGATTTGCATGTATTTTTCTTGTATCTTCAATTTTGCAAAGTTCTGTTATGTAATTTCCAACTTATATGTCAAAGGGAAGCATTGTATATGACAGGTTAGTATTACAGTGACAATCACGGCTGTGCTAGCAATATAAAAGCTGTATTGTAGACCTCCTCGCAATCAATTCCCATTAGAGGAGTAAGGCTTAACATGCACCCAAAGTCAGTCATTCCTAGGATATACAAAAAATGTCTTTCTGCTAAAACAAATAAAGGAAACCCTACTGGGAACTGCAATTAATTCCACTGGTATCACTTTTATGACAAATCTTTCTGACCTCTCAAACTCCAAGAGCTGGAAATTGAGAGGCTCACACTCTTAAACATACTTGGAAAAAAGGAAATGACCAATGGTAGAAAATAGACTTCAGTATCTACCTTTTTTGGTGCCAATTCCTTGTGAAACTTCATAGCATCATAGAATCACAGGTCTGGAAGAGATCTCAGAGATCTCACAAGTCCAACCCCCTGCCCAAAGCAGGACCAATCCCAACTAAATCAGCCCAGCTAGGACTTTGTCAAGCCAAGGTGTAAAAATCTCTAGAGATGGAGATTCCACCACCTGCCTAGGTAACTCATTCTAGTAATTCACCACCCTCCTAGTGAAATAGTTCTTCCTAATATCCAACCTAGACTTCCCACACTGTCATTTGAGACCATTGCTCCTGGTTCTGCCATCCGTCACTACTGAAAACAGCCTCTCTCCTCTCTTCTTGGAACCTCCCTTCAGGAAGTTGAAGGTTGCTATCGAATCCCCCCTCAGTCTTTTCTTCTGCAGACTAAATAAGCCCAAATCCCTCCGCCTCTCCTCATAGGACATGTGCTGCAGCCCCCTAATCATTTTGGTTGCCCTCTGCTGGACCCTCTCCAATGCATCCACATCCTTTCTATAGTGGGGGGCCCAGAACTGGATACAGTACTCCAGATGTGGCTCACTCATGCCAAATAAAAAAAAAATCATGTCTCTAGATCTGCTGACAAAGCTCCTCCTAATGCACCCTAATATTCCATTCCCCTTCTTGGCTACAAGGGCACACTGTTGACTTATATCCAGCTTCTCATCCACTGTAATCCCCAGGTCCTTTTCTGCCGAACTGCTACTTAACCATTCGGTCCCCAGCCCGTAACAATTCTTCCATTTCTAGTGCAAGCCTCTACACTTGTCCTTGTTTAACCTCATCAGATTTCTTTTGGCCCAATACTCTAATCTATCCAGGTCATTGTGGACCCTATCCCTGCCCTCCAACGTATCTACCTCTCCCCCTCCATCAGTACGTGCTCCACAATATTTGATGGTTGCAGCAGTGAATACTTTTTCTTAAACATTTTCGTGGGAGATTTACAGGAGAATTTACAGACCAATATCTTTGGGACATAGATAATTGATTATGAGGAGAAAGGATCCATATAAGGGGAGGTGATTTGTTTTCTCATTTGGGTCCTCAATATTGCAGGATCCTTGATGGAACTTAGAATGAATTATTCTTATTGGCAAAACATGACTTTACATAGAAAACTAAAATTGCAGGTTCTCTTACCTCTCACTCGGTGGTGGGCAAACTGCAGCCTGTGGGCCAAATGCAGCCTTTGGGGTTCTCTGTGTGTGGCCCATGAGACATTTTCTTTACCTTTGCCCATATGCAGGTTCCCAGATTCTGATGGTTTTCATGGACATAGGGTTTTTTTTCCTCTACCAGTATTACGAAAGAGACATGTACATAAAAGAGGTAGTGCTGATTGCATACAACATCGATTGCTTAGAGAGGAAGCGCATGGCTCTCACATTTGGTGCACCCTGCAATTTCTAGATACACAAATGCAGTTGGCAAAATTACCCGATCTTGGCAGATCATCTTGGTTACGACAATCTGCGGTTCCCATACTAACCTGGATTGCCCATCGCTGCTCTAACTTCCTGAAAAATCTCATACTTCTTGAGTTTGAAGACCTGCTCAGATAGTCCAATTTCAGGCAAGAGGTGCTCTTTCCAACTCCAGCTTTTCCTGTTAGACTTGAACTGTCATCCAACTCTATCATTTAACTGGAAGCATCTGGAGGTGCTTGAAGTTTATTGCACAAGGGATGAGGTCTAACAAATTCTGTGTGCTTCAGGGAAGTGTTGGCATTGATTGCAGTGAAAAGAAGAAATGTGATTATCCAGGTTAGTTAGTTTTAGGATATATTTGAATTACCTCTGCAAACACTGAAGGTTTTCTCACATGTTAATTTTTTTAGCCTAATTTGATTTCAAAGAAACAGAAAACTAGCTAAACCTGATTTAAAAGAATTACAGTTTTCATTTGTTTAATGGAGTATGATTACAGGGGCTACAGCTTTAAGCAGGTTTGTTTTGTCTACTGTTGGATTACAGCACTGTAAAGAATCTAAAACTTTTCAGGTTCCTGTTATTCGTTTTGTTTAACTTTTGGCTGTAAATTACATTTGGCTGAATTACAAGGCTTGAAATAGATAATCAAAAGACAGGAGGCAGGAAGAAATAATTTAGATTGTTTTTACTCTCTACATCTGCTTTATCACAGGCTATTATGGTGTAGAATGGAAAAAGAGGATGATTTCAAAAGACTATTAATATTTCCAGGTGGTAAAACACAGTAGTTAAGCAATCAAAGCTGTTTATCTTTTTCAATTTCACCTCTTTAGCAAACAAAATAATTTTGCAGGGTTTTTTTGCAGCTGAGTTTTATGCATTTGTACATTGGCATGGCATGTGAAATTTGAAATGTGAAACCTGGTATTTTATTACTGATCATACTGTTCTATTAACATTATTCAGCATACCCAAATGTTCATACAGCAGCACAAAGTTCAGTAGGAGAGTATCTGGGGGCCCATTTCTATCAATATTTGCTGCTATTGCGCAAAATCTTGCCACCTGTCTACACTGGCTGTGAGTATTTGCGCAAAAACACTGACTTTGTACTGTACAAAATCAGTGGTTCTTGCGCAAATACTTTGATGCTCCCGCTCAGGGATAAGCCCTCTTGCGCAAGTATTCTTGCACAAGAGGGCCAGTGTAGACAGCTGAGTTAATTTCTTGGCCATTTTAGCCATCGGGCTTTCTTGCACATCGGAGCTTTCTTGTGCAAGAGAGCGTCTACACTGGCACGGATGCTTTTCCGCAAAAGCATCCATGCCAGTATAGACGCTCTCTTGCGCAAATACTTTTAATGGAAAAACTTTTCTGTTAAAAGTATTTGCGCAAAATCTTGCCAGTCTAGACGCAGCTAAGTGTTTGCAGAGTTAAGAGTTTAGATTAGACATGATGGTAAGAAACTGGAGAAACTCAGGTATGTTTGAGACATGGAATAAGTTTGAGATATGGAAAGTAAGGCCATGAAATTGATTCTACATAGATTATTTATTTTTTACTTAGATTTTACTGGGTTTCATGGGAGTGTTCGTCACTGCTTGAGATCATATGGAAAAAATGGGTTTTGAATATAATATTATCTAATTACCACTAGATCAGTCATCACTCACCCAGATGCCTCTGAAGGGAGTAACTTCACTTGAAATGCAGAAGTAAAACTTAATTTTAGAACACAGATAGAGGGCCTTTGGATAACTACAAATGGAGTTCATTGGTGTGGACCAGTTAGAAAATGGTGAAGTGTGACAATAAATGAGAGAAATCAGATGCTTAAAATCCTTAATAATCTCTTGAATACACTTCCAGCTGCAACCAAATGACATGTGTCTTTACCCAGTCCCAATTACTTACAAAGAACCATGCAATGAAATGAGAGGAAAAAATAAAGAAGAAAAAATAAAGCCATAATCAGATTTATTGCTGAAATAAAAGAGTAACAATGTAGTGGTTTTACAGTGTGTGCATATGGGGGGGGGGGGGGAGAAGAGAGGGAGGGTATTCTCAATTAGCTTCTTGCTTTCAAGAATGCCCATATTTGTACATTCATCCAGTGAGGAATGCTTTGACATTGAACAAAAATCTGAGTCTTCTGGTTGCTAGTATTTATATAATCATTCTGCCATTTCACTTGAAAGCTTTGTGTAGACAATACATTTGTGTATGGCATTTAATATGGAATTTGTCTGTTTGTTCCAGCTGCCAATGCCTGATAAATGTGTCTACAGATGTTTTAGAGCCCATGATTTCGGACACCACAGCTGCAAAGAACATTTTCTTTCTTACAACCTGTGGCATGTCTATCATCTTGTCAGATGTTGTAATTCTGTCCTGAAAAGATGTTTTTTCTATCCAGTTGTGGAATGGTCTTTAGTGTGCCTGATTGGTGTGTCAAAGAGATATTTGGCAGTTCCCAGTCAAGACTTTAACTATTTAGGAGGAGTTCGAGGTTCATCTCTGTAGCTTCTGTTAAAATTAACAGGATTATTCCTGTAATATATTCAAATAGTCTTCTACTTAATTTGAAGATTCCTGATTTTTTTAAGAGTTTCCAACCCTTATTGGAGTTGTATTTGTTTTTTATTACACACACACACACACACACACACACACACACACACACACCTGTTCTAATAATATGTATACCAATTCATCCTGTGTGACATTAGACAGTAGGAAGAATTTTATATGAATTTTATAATTTTGGAATGCTATGACATTTATAAGGACTTCCACTGAAAGGGATGTCTCTTATGTCTGCAGTTTCAGAAGTTGATAAGGCCATTACAGTCTTTTCATAGTTAATTGTTGGCTTTTTCAGTTTATGGTTCTACTTCATACCTTGCTTTGATGACATTGCAAGTTCATTTAATTACAAATTTAAATTATCAATTTGTAAGAGAATTAGAGCAAATTTCACCTTATGAAATTTCTTCCGGAGTCTTATGTCAGAGAGGCGGCTTAGCTGTCCGTTCCCATTTCTCTATGGGAGTAGTAGTTTCATAAAGACTTTGAATGTCTGTATCCGTTCCTACAACTCCTATCTTCTCTCTGACTCCAGTATTGCTATTCCATTGTATTTGACTGCCTGTGACTGCCTCTGAGATGTCATTAAAGGGGGTTTCACAATATAGAATGGCTCTGCATAAAGATTACTAGATCTACTACTATAACGTCTTACCCATGTATTCCCTGTAAAGCTGGCATGAGACTGCCTCATGATCAGAAGAGCAAAACTTGGTGATCAACCATTAGATAGCCAGGCCTTATAGGGAGTCTGAGGAAACCCAGTTGGGAAGGAGGGGCAAGACAGTAAAGAAAATAGACGTGCGCAGAGGGAGAGGCTCTGATGAGTCAACTTTAACATAGCCCAGGGGAGGACTGGAAGGTCTTTTCATCTTTATGGTTATTTGGAGCTTATAGTGTTGTACTTTTATACCCTGGAAGAGGATGAGACTGGTTAAGTGTCTAGATCAGGGGTGGGCAAAAGGGCCTCCATGGGCTGGATCCGGCCCGTGGAGGCCCTGCTGCTTCCCTGCCCTCATGCAATTAGGGGCTGGAGGCAGCGGAGTGTGCAAAGTTTCCTCCACTCTGCCAGGAGCACGTGGTGCTTGGAAGTGCCAGGTGTTCTTGACAGGGCTGGAGGAGGCTTTGTGTGTTTCCCACCCGAGGCCAATCAGGGCCTGGGAGCAGAGGAGCGCACAAAGTTTCCTCTGCCCTGACCCTGTCCTATGAGGCGCACACGGCATTTAAAAGTGCCATGTGCTCCTGGCACATCGGGAGAAGACTTTGCGTGCTCCCCTGGCACCAGCCCCTGATTGGCCTGGGGGCGGAGGAGTGTGGGAAGTCTCCTCCCACCCAGGGGCATGAGCATTCCCCCACCCCCAGACCAATCATGGTCTGGAGATATAGAACATGGAAGTATCCCAGCACCGTCTCTCTGCCTGGGGCCATGTCAGAAATTTTTGAAGTGGCCCCTGGCAAAAAATTATTGCTGACTCCTGGTCTAGCTGGAGGGCTAGTTCACAGTGTAGAAGACAAAAGACAAGCCCGTGCAGCCAAAAGGGATGCTCAAGGTGCAGATCAGGGGAAAGCTGACTCCTGGAACAGAGGAGCTATGATGGTTACAGGGAATCTTAAAAATTACAGTTTGGTCTGATATCTCAGACCACAATTAGTTCTCTAAAGTTAAACTGGAAATCTTATGAAAACAGCCTTTCTTATAGGACACAGAGACATGCAAAAAAGAACTAAAAGTAAAACAAAGTAGAAGTTTTTTCTATTCTCAGAGTACCAAATAAAGGGTTTGAGTCTGTTCTGACTTAATCTGAAAAGGTTTGCCCATTCAATCCCTGTGATAAGGATACTCTCTCATATCATGCATATGGGATATATAATAAGGTGAAATGATTTTTCAGCTGTTCTCTCTGGAATGTAAGTTTACATTGGAAGCAAAACTTTGCTGTTGCTGTTTCATACTACCACCTATTTAATCAGGTGCTTTTTCAGTTACTTATGTGAGTTTCTTGAAAGTAATTGCTTGTTCCCTGAACTAGATCAGACAGGAAAGTCAAACAGTTTAAGCTCTAAAAATGGATTGGACACCAAAACCTTTGTACCCTTGTGATTATAGGCTGCAGGCCAGTAAGTAAACCTGACATTACACTTGATAGTGTGTTAGTGATATAAATGTTGATAATCAAAAATATTTAAAGTGCCTTAAGTTTTAATTGGAACTTTATGACTTTGAGGGGAAACTATTTTAAAATCTAATTTTACATGATTGCAGAAAGTTTTCTGATTGGAAATTCAAACTCTTAGTACCTTAGCTTAATTGTTATTATTGTTTATGTATGCCACATGTATGTATTTTTATAAGGAGCTGTAGTAGTCTTAGCATTTGGAAGAAGATAGCCTTTTAAGTAGCAAAAGAGGAATTGAGGTATACTATGTGTTTCTGGTATAGGTACCTGAAATGCCATAGTAAAAGACTGGTATGAAAAAGAAATGGTGATAGTGTGACAAGGAGTCCTGTGGCACCTTATAGACTAAGAGTATGTCTACACTACAAAGTTAATTTGAAATAGCAGCAGTTATTTCGAATTAACTTTAATAGCGTTTATACATGCAAACCACTATTTTGAAATAAATTCGAAATAGTGGAGCCCTTATTTCGAATTTGGTAAACCTCATTCTACGAGGAGTAACACCAAATTCGAAATAGCTATTTAGAATTAAGTGCTGTGTAGACACTTAATTCGAAATAGGGGGCCTCCAGCCTTTCCCAGGGAGCCCTGGTGGCCACTCTGGGCACAACCAGGAAAACTTACTCTCCTCTCCTCGACCTCAGCCCCAGAGACATTAAGGGGGTAGACCCTGGCCACAGTGCCTGTACTAGCTCCAAGCCTGCCAGCCCAGAGCCAGCAGTGGCCACCAGGGCCTCTGACCCAGTGGCTTCAAAACATGAGCCAGCAAGCCACTGGCACCCAGACCTCCACAGCTCCCCAGGAGCAGTCTGCCAGCACCCAGGAGCCTGACAGGGGCTGGAGAAGGTGGGTGCCTTCCTGGTCCAGGGTGGAGGTCATGGACCTTATTCAGGTTTGGGGGGATGCCCCCAACATCCATGATCTCCGCACTAGACAGAGGAATGTGACTGTTTATGGCAGAATAGCTGCCAGTCTGGCCACTAAAGGTCACATGCGAACCCAGGAGCAGGTTAGCATGAAAGTCAGTTGGTCCAGCAAGACCCACAACCCTGAGCCCTGAGCTTCCCCTCCCCTTTCTTCCCCTTGCTTCCCCATTCCAGCTCCCTCCTCCCAGTTTTTCCCCTCCCCTCTCTCACCCTCTCTCTTCCCCTCTCCCACCTCATTTTCTCAGTCTCCCCAGAGGCTCATCCCCCTGCAGTTTTGTTCAATAATCCCAGTTTCTATTTTTGAACATACGTGTCTTTTATTTGACATCAGGAAGGGGGATTAGGGAGGAGTAAGTGGAAGGACGTGAGGGAGGAATGGGGCACGAGCCCCCCATGGGGAGGACCGGGGAGGCTCTGAGGGGTAGACGCTCTCCCTCAGGGCCTCCTGGATCCTGACAGTGCCCCGATGAACACCCCCGCCCCCGGATGGCAGCCTGCAGCAAGTGCAGCTGGGCTGATGGCACCGATCCCACGAGACCCACCGGCATGCCCAGGGGCAGCTCTGGCTCCATGTGGCCAAGTGCTGTGGTGTCCCAAGTTGGGGCACTCAGGGCAATCCAAGACAGGACTGCTTTGCTGTCCCTCATCGAGGTAGACAAGCAAGCGGGGAACCGTGAGAACTCTCGGTCCGGGGTGGGAGTAGGGTCTCTTTAAGCACGGAGCTCAGTTAGCCTCAGGCAGTAGCTCTACACACTAAGTCCTAACCTGATGCCCGGCCGGCACTGGTTCCGGCCAGCCTTAACTTCGGTTCAGGGTCCACTCAGCGTGGATGCGCTATTTTGAAATAGCAAAATGCTATTTCGAAATAGTTTTTGTGTATAGATGCGTTATTTTGAATTAGCTTAATTCAAATTAACTATTTCGATTTAAGTTAATTCAAAATATCACTAGTTATTTACGTTAATTTGAAATAGTGTAGACATACCCTAACAGATTTATTAGAGCATAAGCTTTCGTGGGCAAAGATGAAAAGCTTATGCCCACGAAAGCTTATGCTCCAATAAATCTGTTAGTCTATAATGTGCCACAGGACTCCTTGTCTCTTTTGCAGATTTAGACTAACATGGCTACCCCTCTGATACTTGTAAATAGAGTGTCTCAAATAGAATTGCAACCAAGGTTTACAGGGCATGGAATTAGATATAGAAGATTAATTGAATCCACTGGAGGAGTGGTATTTGTTGCTACTTTACTGAGGAAAGTGACAGTTAAGATGGACCTTACAGTTACCGAAGAATTTACCGTAATGGGAATAAACATAATGTAGTTTATACACCTCCCCCCATTTTTTTCTGATTAATTATGAAAATTCCATCCTTCAGGGGAAAAAATCCATAGTTAAATTATGTTTGGTTTTAATTTATAAGCAAAAAGAAATGCACAGCAACCCCCCCCACCCCCCCGCAAAACAAAACAGTCATGCTGTAATTTATTTTAGGGTACAGTGCCATGCACTGTAGCCACTGTTTGTTGGTTGTCCTGCCAACAAAAAACTTCCATCTACCAATAGCTTTGTTGACAGGAGAGCATTCCTACTGACCAAGTGCTGTTTACACCAGCGCTTGTCATTAGCAAAATATTTGTCTTTTGGGAATGGGCCTTTCTTAACACATCTGAAAGACAAAACTTTTGTCATTCAGTTGCTAGCATCGATATAAAGAATGTGACATAACTCTAGATTGTTCAAAACCAACAAAAACCAAGAGAGCTCTACAATATTATATTCATATGGATAGCACACCAAAATCCATTCTCCATATGAGAACAGTTTCCTATCAGGCTTTAAAAAAATTGATAGAAAGTTCCATCATATATAAAATGTAAAGTAAATATATATGATTGTTTTATTATATAAAATACTTGGATATTCACTGCTTTTAATAATGTCTATATTTTGTAATTTTCTATACATATTTAATAATTGACTTGCTTTTCATTTCTTGTCTTTTTAAATTTGTCATGTCTTCTTATTTGCCATCTTTGTCTTTTCTCCCTCATTCTGCATTTTTAAATTACTTGGTCTTGGTCTGGGCTGGTCATTGACATCCTGAAACAGCATGTGGGCAGTGTGCCATTAGGCTCAGCATGAGGCCCCTGAGCCTGGCACTGCTTTCCATCAGCTCCAGCTCCATGTTATAAGTGCTGTGGCATCTACAAGGACAACCAGAGCACACAGCATGAGTTTGGTGTCCCACAAGGGGGTAGGCAGTTGGAGAAGAGCCCCCGTCTCAGCTAACATTAGCAAGAAACTACAGGAAATGTCCACCTTCCTGGTGCCCTCTCTGGAATGCTTCCAGGGGCTTTATATGTGATGCAGGCTCCAATGAATGTGGACACACTATTTTGAAATAATTCTGCGCTATTTCGATGCTGCCTCGCAGAGAAGATCCTCTATTTCTAAATAGTTATTCCAGGAATTATTATTTTGAAATAAATTACTTGGAAATAATTTCCATGCCCTAAGGTGCTACAGGACCATTTTGTTTTTGTATGCAGGTGTTGTTTTTCTCTCATTACTGCAACATTTCAAGGAGGGAGGAATCAGGATCCTTGGTCAGTACCTTGTGGTCATTCTGAGCCTAGAACGAAAAAAATATTTCCCTTTGGTGATAGCCAAATGCAGACTCATTGACATTTTTATGTTAATTCATGTTTTTGTCAGATTGTTTATAACAAACTTGTGGAGAAAAACCTAATACGTGTCACTTCTTTTCAACCTCGCCCCAGCGAGAGAATCAAGATACTGGGATTCTAGATATAGAACATCTGTGATTCATTACTTGTTCTCCCTACCTGAGAGTTTCAGGTGGCACATACTGAGAAATGAGTGATGTTCCTTTGTGTCTTATAGAGCATGTCAGTCATATATTTGGGAAATTTCACATTATAATAATCCAATTGGGATGTGACAAGAGCATGAATCTTACATTACCTGAGATGATAGAAGTTTACAAAATAGTAAATTTTGAAAAGAGAGTCGCATAGGCAGAAGTTGTTGTACAGTTTAAAGGAAAAAATAAATAAATTTATACCAAACGAGTTAAAAGTTAATGGGTATGAAAGGGCTAGTCCAGTCGCTAATGTTCAGATTATTTCTAGTTGAGAATGCCCCATCTAAACTGCTGGTTTGTTTGTTTTCAAAAAACCCCGTTTTGGGAAAAAAGCGGCAGCTGCAATTATGCAAATGAAGTGTGGGATATTTAAATCCCGGCTTCATTTGCACTTTTGATACGTCTAATTTACATTTCTTTGCCGACTGAGGGGTGTAGTTTAGACGTAGCCTCCGGTATTTTCTGAATGAGATGTAATGTAGATTGTGATGTAATGTCTAGTGTGTTCAGTATTTTTGTTGAAACCATTTGACAATTCTAGCTGAAATGGGATCTCCCATCTGCACTGATACAACTAAACATTTTACCCCCTGCTCTCAAGCAAAATATGTTTACAACATTCAAAAGCTTTTCTTCAAATAAAGTATGTGGGGGAGAAGACTATTAAATCCTAAGTAGCCTCTTTCCAGTAGGACATTTTTACTTGTTTTATGTTTTGTTAGGGCTAATATTAGCCTTATTTCAGTTTATAATATTTATGACAATGTAATATTTTCATTTTGTGCCTTTTCAAAAGACATTAGAGAAAATGTTATAAAAGAGTGATACATCTTATGAAAACTGGAGGAAGCATGTTTATTTATTAATGATCCTCTTAAAGTCACTGGCTAAGTAAACCTTTCTATGTATTTTACACCAAAAAGCAACTGGGTAAATAATGCCAACTGAAATAATAAATTAAATTAAATTAAAACAAAATAAACTTGGATAAAAACTAATATGGAAGGAATTAAATATCTGTACATCAACTTTCAGACAACTTCTAAAGGTCCTGAAAACACTTAAGCATGTTCTTCACTTTGTTTGTATATAGTCTCACATACTGAAATACTGTAACTCAGTCATATTTAATTGTTCCTTTGTGTTTTCTTGATGGAAACTTGGATGTGGAAATTTATTTCAGAATAAAAGTGTTCTATTTTTTTGTTTTTTTTAGCTACTGATTTAAGGTAAAGCCAACAAGGGAATTTTAAAAATCAAAATACAATTATTTTAGAATAAAAATATTCTATCACATACAAACTTGCATCAAAAACAGCCAAAAATGTGCACTAAAACTGATTTATTTCAGTGCAAGTTTTTGTGTAGATAAAGACTTGCATGCGTAGCTTTGTTGACTTCAATGGAATGAACCATAGTGCTTTAAATTAAGCACTTGAATATATTTTGTAAGATTGAGGTCTTGGATTGCAAGCTGTTTGGGGAAAAGAAAATGTGTTTCTCTGTTTTTAAAGCACTGTGTAAATCTACAGCTTTAAATAAATGACTAATGATGGCTATACTTCTTATTGCAAAGTTCCAATTTATTTTTCTTATTTCAAAACTATAAAAACAGTGCAAAAGAACAAAAAAAATGGCCTGTTTCTCGATCTTAACTTTCAAGGAGTTACGCACATCAGCACTGGGGATCCACTTTGAAATACCAAACATTCCCACAACTGCTGCATGCTTTGTTTGCAACCTATTCTTCAAAACATGATTCTTTTCTAAAACTAAGAGTAACATATGAAGCCATACTTGATATCGCTTATTACCTATGCTTTGTGTTCTGGATTCATACTGATCTTTATGGAATATCAGAGATAATGGGTTATTAAGGGTATCATATTTTCCTTTGAAGGCTTTGGAGTTGTTGGAAGCAGACTACTAGATGGACAGTTGTGCTCCCTTAGAATGGCAGTTTGGTTTACATGTTTGCATGTGATCTATGTATTCAGAAGTATCATCACTTGGTTGAACTAACTTGGCAATGTCTAATCTTGACTGATTGGAACATCTGTGTTAGTTCTTTAAAGTAAATTACTAAACTTCCACAAGAAATTTGAGGGAAGGCAGCATTATTAGGAGGCAGAAATTAGATCAGAGAGATTTTGGGGTGAGAGTGTTTCAGCCAGATTGAGGTATTAGGTGAAAGTTGCCACTTCACTTACAGAAGGTAGCCTGGGTGTGGCACTTGATTGCTCCTAAGCACCCTTTTTGGGCTAGTTGAACTAAGTTTGCCCCCTGGTTTTCAGGGTAATTACAGGTGGCGAAATGGTCTGTGTGACAGCTAGAACGCCGCTGAAGGAGATCTTGAGCCAAGTCCAATTGACTGCAGATTAGAGCCAAATTCCACGCCTGTTCTGTGGCAGTGCTGACTGCGAAGAACTTACTTCTTCACCTGCATCACATCTGCACAGTGCTGTCCGGCAGACTTGTTTCGAGTGGTGTGGGGCCTCATACAGCCGGGCCCTGGTGATGAAATGGAGGAGTCCTCAGCAATCCACTGTGACTTGTTTGCAAAGCACTTTGCAGATAAGATTACTCACATTCGGTCTGATTTGGACTCTGGCTGTCATATAAGCGGGGTACAGAATGTGTTGAATGCACCACCCAGTCATTTTTCTTTGGATGAGTTTCAGCTTCTGCAGACTGAGGATGTGGGCAAGGTGCTTGGAAGAGCGTGACAGACCACATGGTCACTTGGTTCCTGCTCTTCATGACTTACTAAATCGAGCCAAGAAGCAATGACTGATTGGATCCAGAGGATTATGAATGCATCTTTTAGATCTAGGATGGTTCCCACCATCTTGAAAGAGGAGGTGATAAAGCCATTCCTTAAGAAGCCTTCCCTGGATCCCTGTGATATGAATAACTATAATCTAGTCACTAATATTCCTTTCTTGAGCAGGGTACTTGAGCAGGTGGTAGCACTGCAACTCCAAGCTTTCTTGGAAGAAGCAGATTGTCTACATACATTTCAGTCTGGCTTCAGGCCTGGTTTTGGAACAGAAACCACCTTGGTTGCCCTGGTAGATGACCTACACCGAGAGACAGACAGGGCGAGTGCATCCCTGTTGATTCTCTTGAACCTCTCAGTGGCTTTCAGTGCCATCAATCATGATATCCTTCAAGAGTGTCTGGTGGAGTTGGGTATCAGAGTCTGTCTTGCAGTGATTCCAGTCCTACTTGTCCGGACTCTTTCAGAAGGTGGTGCTTGGAGGCTGCTGTTAGACCCCATGGTGATTGTGCTGCAGGGTCCTGCACGGTTCCATCTTGTCCCCTATGCTCTTAAATATATACATGAACTGCTGTGCGAGGTCGTAAGGAGATTTAGAGAACGGTGTCATCAATATGAAGATGACACGCAAAATGTATTTCTCTGACATTGGATCCAGGTTTGGCAGCGATCAGTCTGAAGCAGTGTCTGGAGGCAGCGATGAACTGGATGAGGTTGAATACGTTAAAGCTGAATCCAGGTAAGACCAAGGTCCTGTGGATCAGGAAACCATCTGGCTGAGAATGTGATGTGTTATCTGTTCTGGGTGGGGTCATGCTCCCCCTGAAAGAACAGGTATGCAGCATGGGAGTCATTTTGGACCATTTTTTAACATTTGAAAATGGAGAGCTTTTGGGCAGTTTGGCTGATCCACCAGCTGTGATCCTTTCTGAATAAGAACAAAGTGGCTACAGTGATTCATGCTCTTGTCACATCCCAATTGGATTATTATAATGCGCTCTACGTGGGGCTGCCTTTGAAAAGTCTTTGGAAGCTTCAGCTGGTGCAAAATGCAGCTGCTCGAGTTTTAACTAATACTCGTTATACAGAGCACATTATGCAGGTGCTCCAGCAGCTGCACTGACTTCCAGTATGTTTCTGAGCACAATTCAAGGTCTTGGTTATGACTTATAAAGCCCTAAATGAGTTGGGACCGGGGTATTTGAAGGACTGTTTCCCCCTATATGAACCCACCTGGGGATTGAGTTCAGCTGGGGAGGCTCTGCTCCATGTTCCTCCACTTATGGAGATGAGGTTGACATCTACACGGAGCAGGGCCTTCTTAGCCTTTGCCCCTATGCTATGAAATTCTCTCTCCCTGGACATGTGCCTGGTGCCAATGTTGGCATTGTTTCGGTGTCACGCCAAGGCCACCCTTTTTTACCTGTGCTTTTATTGGTGTTTAGTTGTGTGTGTGTGTGTGTGTGTGTGTGTGTGTGTGTGTGTGTGTGTGTGTGTGTGTGTGTGTCCCTCCTCTTGAGGTGTTTTAGCGGGCTTTTGTAAGCTGCCTCAAATATTTTTAATAGAGAGGTGGGGTAAAAATATTTTAAATGAAAAATAATGGCTGCTAAAAGGTTGCCATTAACCTTTTCCTTAATTGTCCTACAGTTGTATAACAGACCATTCCAAACCTGATTGCTAATAAATGTTGTTGGCCTCTTGAGAATCAGGTGCATGATGCAGTACAACATATATTAATTTGTAAGATTATAACAAAACTATAATAAATCCTTAATATGAACAGTGGTACAGAAATGTCATTATTAGTTCAGTGTTCTTTTTTCTCTCTCTTTTCAGAAGATAGATTGGGCCACCTAAGACAACAGTTGTAAAATGGACACTGCTACTTTCTCAACTGCCATTTATTCTGCCTATTAAGTTTCAGATTGAATTCCCCCTTTGAAAAGCAGGAGAAACCATGTAACATTGTCTCCTTTTATAGAAATTTAACTTCCTTTCAGATATCCACTGGTGTATCTATGGCTAGAGTATATGCTTCATCCAAAAGAAATTCCTAATCAATTTGAATACTGGAATTACATTTTGTTTTGCAAGGAGTCCTTGCCAACCTATTTCTATTCCTAGAATTCTTTGGAGAATCTAGATAAAGATTTTGAAGATTAAGAAAAATTCACAGATAAGACAAGAAGGCGTGTTTTACAAATTCAGGTGTTTTTTTGGGAAACTATGTAAAACTTAGAAGTCCCATTAGCAGGTCATAAGTTTGCAGGTTATGCATCCCAGCATGACACTAATCTGTCCAACCTCTACTTTTTTATTCCTCCAAATTTTGAAAATTAAAAGATTGAATTGAGATGGGAGCAAATCTTCACACAGTTACATTATAGTTATAATATTGCTGGATTATGTAACATGTACTTAGTCAGCTACTATGCATAATAATGAGAGCAATATGAAAATAACTAGTGGAACTGAGGGTATCATTGGAAACGTTGGGTGTATTGAACACTTCTACAACATCTGTTTGTACTAGTAAGGGACAGTAGCACTGCAATTCTACTGAGCTCACCTCCAGCACCATGAATATCTGAATTCTTCAGAAATTCTATCTGATGGTGGTGAGCACTCCTGTAGATAGAGAATGGTTCCCTTCACTTTAGTCAAGTCATTCCATAGTTCGCAGATCTTTTTAGTGAAAAAGAAATTCTAAGTAACCTACCTTCATTTTTTTCATTATAAGAAGATGGGGTCTTCAGTTGACCCTGTAACTGAATGTAACCACCTCTTGCATAATATGAACATCATCTGTCCAAAATGTATGCTGAGCTGCATACAACTCTGCATGCAATACAAAATGTATGCTAAACTGCTTAGCTGAACTCAATGTACTAACAGGACTATTACCCTGGTTCAAAACTAAGTTGCCTGCATGGAACTTAATGATTCTGACTAGTTTTACTTCTTGCAGATTCAAATTTTGCCTTCAAAATAGTGTATATATGATAGATTTAAAAAAAAAATTATTGATCTAGGACCAGATTAGACTCCTGTTAGGCATATGTTAGTATGCGAGTAGTCTCTAATGTTAGTGAAGATAATAGAATCTGGCTTTGGTGTGAGATCTTATTTGCAAGAATGTTTCCAGAAATTAAAGATATCATGAATAATAGTGTGAATAAATGTTGGGGAGAGTATTTAAATTTGAAAGGCTTTGACATATTTTGAAAAAGCTTCCTATTTTTCACTTAATAGAGTCTTGAAGCAATTATGAACATTTAAAATTTGAGACAGAAAATTAGACTCCTGTTGGAAAATAGTTACAATACAATGTGACTTTGAACTACATGGCACACATGGAAGGATTGTTTTTATTGCAACAGTTATTTTTCCAGATGAACACATTTCCATAAATTATTCTCCTTTGCACATAAACTGTATCCAGAAAAATGATACCATTTGCTGGATAAGTTGTAAGCAGAGAATAATTTGATTATCCGTGTTTACAATTATTTTATTGCAGTGCTGCTATGATGATATGAATAAGTTCTTATTTATTCAGCAAAACAGTATCTTCTTTTTGTACTGCACTGTAAAAAGTCATAAAATGAACTGACGTTACAGTCCTCTTTTAATGTTTTAAAAAGTTGAAAACCCAAGCTGAGGTGGGTGCTTCATAGTTTATGCAGCTGAACAGATAAAGACAGCTGCAGGAGTAAGCTTTTAAAATATATTTATTTAGCTTGTACATTTCTAACCACATGCATATGGATAGCCCATCCTTCTGAAGATAGACACCTGGTATCAGAATGTTTTGCCTTAGTAAATGTTTTTTATTTGAAATAGCACTTCCTTGTTTGCAGGAAAAGTAACAAGACATATGATGTAATTATATAAACAGTGTAGGTAGGTGCTCTAAATGTAAATATAAGAAACCTATTACTCTGTCAGGACATATCTATGCTAGGAAATTATTTTGAAATAACTTATTTCAAAATAATAACTCGGGAAATAATAATTTTGAAGTACCATGTCTGCACTAACATGATTTCAAAATAACAATTTCAAAATAAGTGTTATTCTTATGGAAAGCTGGAGTTATGATTTTGAAATAACTAGAGTATGGATGCTCTGCTTGTTATTTCAGAATAAGGGAAATTATTTTGAAATAGCTCCCTCGTGTAGACCAAGGTGCTATCATTTCTATAAGCATGAGAATAGGTTTGTTTCTGTTTGTTGGGATGGTAGTATCAACAACAATGACAATAATTGGATAAAGAGTAGGGAGAAAACTGATGTCAGAGGAAAAATGTTTGAAAATCTTTTGGAACCTAGGAACATGGATAGACTTTTTATTATTTTTAAATGAACAACCATTTGGATTTGGTTTTGGTAAATAAGCATTTTTATCTCTGCTCTTGGTGAGGCTGTATATAAATGTAGTCCTACAGATGGAAGTTCTTTAAAAGAAGTCATATATTAGCAAAGAAGAACTCATAATATGAAATAAGAACTTTACTCTGCTGCAGATAGTAATAATAAATCAAATAACCTCTCAGGAAGAAGGTGAGACTCTATTCTACTTTTTTTTCCTTTTGAAATGAGCAAAAATTTTGACCCACAGTTGCTGGCAGCCCCAGTGACCAGCAGTGGAGCCCAGCTGGCAGCTGCTGGGGACTGGGAGTGGGTCAGTGGCCAGAATTGGAGTCAGCTGGGCAGCCAGTGCTCCTGGCAGAGCCCTGACCTTCCTTGGTCCAGCAAACCCCCTTGTGTGGGACCAGTCAGTCCTTGAAGGTGCTGAACCAGGAAGATCCAACCTGCATTTGGTGGGCATTGGATCTGATGAAGTGGGTTCTAACCCACAAAAGCTTATGCTCAAATAAATGTAGTCTTTAAAGTACCACAGGATTCCTCATTGTTTCATCTGTAAAATTGAAATTATATTATTTTTGTTTGTCATGAGTATGTTTAGGCTGCCAGATGTTTGGTTTTTCCCAGACAGTTCGGTATTCGTGTCCCCCGTCCAGGTAAAAAAAATACTGGACATGTGAAATGTCCAATATTTCCTGTTTCCCTCGGATGGAAGCTTGGCATGGACAATATTTCCCTGCCACGTCTGGTGGGGGCAGGTGAATGAGGAGCATGGAAGCCCGGAGGGGACAATTTTGCCTTGCCTCATCTGGCAGCGGGGGAAGTGAGGAGCACGGGGCCATTTTGTTAATTTTTTTTTTATTTGCTTAACAACTTTGGTCTTCCAATTTTTTTTTCCTCAACAGAATTTTTTCCCAGTGGGTTTTTTTTTTTTGGGAGGGGTGGGGTTCAGTATTTTTTGTTAAACCATCTGGCAACCCTAAGTATGTTGTAGTGGTTGATTATGGTTATATTGTATCAGAAAAAATGTTATAAATTTGAAATCAAACTTCTGCTATTAGTCGTTTGGCCAAAGTTTCAAAATGCCTGAAAAAAAAAAGTCAAACATTTGGAAGTGAGTACTATCTTTTACCCCATTGGAATAGTTATGTCATTATGACCAGGCGAAACACTTTGTTTAACCCTCCTCTCATGGCCAATACTGAAAGTGATCATGAATACGTCACAGAAGGTGATTGTGAATCTTCACTCCATCCTACCTGGCATCCACTGCCGCTGTGTACTAAGCCAACCTTTTCTAATTTCCTCTGACTATTTTCTGTTCTCTGCAGGACCCATACGCCTACCCCAAAATAAACCGGCATGCCAGGGCAAACTGCAGTATTAATGTTTCCATATAGCTTATGGCAGTTAATTGTCTCACTCCCCATTCTTGGAATTAATAATAAAAAACAATTATAAATTACCCTGCCACAGCCAACGTGCAGTACTAAAAGAAGTGGGTACTACTTTTAATATATGCTCTCAACAATTTTACTGGCCAAACATCTTAGACCAAGCCCCTTTTTCCAGCTCAGTGGCTGTTTCCTTTATTCCTTCTGGTGCAGTGAACTGATGGTTAGTTACCCCTTAATCTTAATTGGGTCTCCTTTTATGTATGCTTTTATGTATGCATTATCATATCCTCTTTAGTTAATGTTTTTCCACAGATCCTGTCTACACATGGGTCAGGCTGCTTTCCTTTTCACTCCTTGAGGATCATCCATGGAGAGAGTGGGAAACAGTCATTGAAAATGAAGGAGTGATCATGTCCCTGCATTCAGGTCCAGTTTTTGCAGCCCTGCATTGAGCAGGCTCTGGAATGGGCAATTGCAGAGAAAGTACTGTTCAGCCCCTGCAGCTTCAGGTGTGAGCATGCTAAGTTCAGAAAGAATCTTTGGTGAATTTAGCTGGCAAATTCTAACAAGTCTTTATGAATCATATAAGACCTAAGATTTAACTTGGCCAAATGTGGGCTCCTTTTCCCCCAGGAACATCAAAAGGCATGTCCCTGGCACAAAGACAACCCCACTACTACATGTCCAGGTGCTTCTACAAAGTATGGAGGCACTAGAACTTCTTAGTGAAATGCTTGTAGCAATTGTTGCAATATGGGGAAACCACTTCTTTTTTCAGTAATTTCGTTCATGGATATGGCAGAAGAATTTTTGCTGAAAAGTTTCACAACTCAGCCAAGGACAGACATTTGGTATGGGAAAATTCATCCTGAATGAGTAAAGGAAGAATTTTGGCAAAGTGATAGGTAAGGTTTATGATTCTGTCATGGAGATCAGATTCCATGATTTCCCAGGACCCCTGTGTCTATTTCTGGGGCAGAACTGGAGCAGTTGTCAGTCTTAGTGCCACTGGAGCAGCAGCTTCCAAAACAATTGATGAACAGCCAGTCTGATGGCTGCTGGAACAGCAGTTGCTGGAGCAGCAGCTGGGGTTTCGTCAGAAGAAAAAGTCAGCCTCTGCCACAGGAGCAGTGGTGGGGCTGAAGCAGCTACAAGCCCTCGCGGTGCTCGTCCTTCTCATCCCCTCCCCCAAGAATTTTTTAGTTAAAGTCAGGGACTGAAACTGCAGGTTTCAGTGAATTTTTATTTATTGCTCGTGAACTGTCCCTGACTTTTACTAAAAATACCTGTGACAGAATCTTAACATTGGCTATAAACTGAAAACAGGATCTTATAATGGGAAATGTTAAGTAATCCTAACTATAGATGTTGTTGCCAGCTCTGCCACTCATTAGGATTGGACAGAAATTTCTGTACATGTGTTTAATCAAAAGTAGATGTTCCACTTGTAGTACTTTGTCCATAACATTTGCTGATGATAGCAGTTTAACAATATGTAAAGAAACTTTCAGTATGTTTTGTGAGGTTAGAAAGCTGAATTGGTACTTTTTATTACTAATATCTTGTTGCAATAAACAGTCTCATATAATAGCTGTAACAATACCATTTATTGCTGTATCTGGAGTTCTGCCTATAATTCAGCTTTACCACTTCTGCTTAATCTCTGTTCATCTGACCCCTAAAATTAAACATTTAGTACATCCTTAGTTTAACACAGGGCTACTCAACTTTGGAGGCCACAGTGATACTTACAGCACGTCAAGGTCCGCAACTTAAGTATGGTTGCATATATGTGCTAATATATATGCAAATATATGCAAATAGCTTCTTTCACATTGACAGGCATGAATACAAAGCACTTCCCACAATACCCTGGCGATCCTGTAACCTCTTTCCGGGGGCTAGAAACGCCGACACCCTGTACCATCTGTTCTAGCCAACCTGTCCGCTTGCGTCTTTCAGTGCTCACCCCGCCTGTGAGACGCCTCACCATTGTGGAGTGTGTTCCGAGTGGAGGCCATGTTCAAAGGATCCCACTCATGTGCTGTGTATTGAGTCCCACGTAAACCCAAAATGCACCGTGGGCCGCAAGCATGTGGCCCACGGGCCATGTGTTGAGTAGCCCTGGTTTAATATTTTCATGGTACTTTCAAATTGTAAAACTCTATGGCCAGGTCTACACTGGACCTGGAAAGTCAGCTTAAGATATGCAACTTCAGCTACGCAAAATGCGTAGCTGGGATTCTGATTACCTTAAGCCAAGCCATGGTGGCGTGCATGCTGTGGGAGACCTGTGGGAGAAACACTGCTGATGGGTTCCCTTATTCCTGACAAAAGGAGTACCACTGGACTCCAGAGGGGGTTGCTCTAAATGTTCAATTTACTAGACTTGCTAAATCAAACTCTAGAAGATTGACTCCAGAGTGTCGATCTTCCAGTAAATATATATGTGCCCTACGTGACTACTGTGTTATACTAATATGCATTAATTAATATATCAATCCACGTATGAACCAGTGGTTTAGTGTGCTTATTTGGTAGCCACACTTTGTGATAAATTTCCTAGTCTGCTATGCCCTAAAACTGCATGAAGTGGTACTGAGGCATTTGCGTAATGCTAATGGGTGTTTATGTGTGAAAGTGTGTGTAAAATTTTCAGAAATGCTTGTCCTATTTTTATTAGTGGTTTAAGCATTCAGGAAACTACAGATGAGGCTTAGAATCCTGTTTTTTCTTCCAGAGAATTAATTATGAATATGATATTGCTCAGCTCTTATGTGGTGCTTTTTCATCCATAGATCATGAAAGTAAGCATCTTCCCATTTTACCAATAGGAACAGGGATAGATGTATGTTCAGTGTATATTTGTTGTTAATCTAGTACAAGAGGCAACCAAGGAGTATCCATACTTTAGGAAAGAAAGATTTTTCTTGTTTGTGAGGAAATATCACAATAGGTTCTTCTTGATTAGAGTTAATTCAATATAGCTTGATTAGAATTAAATCAATACAGACAGAACAGTGATACAATAAACCTACCTTTTTGTGGGTAAAGAACACTTGAGACTTAGAATTGAAACTGGCAGCTGTGTTTTATAAGACATCTGGATTGCATCCACACCAACATCTGAAATGTAAATGGAATAAAATAAAGCAATGGCAGATGAGAGAGATTCCAATAGATTATGTCATCAAACTACTGTGGCTTGTGTAAATATTCAGGTGAAATAGTTCTGTAAATCAGAAACTCCAGTTTTAAAACCTTTTAATAAACACAGTGACTTGCAAAAAACCAGTTTCAGAAAAACAATTTCTGATATGCCGTTTATATCCGCCTACGCAATCTTATAAGTGAACTGTCACATCAGTGTGTGTTTCTGTTGTTAGAGTTGTTTTTATTACTATTATTAAGCGTTCACGGACACCATATTTGAAAAGCTTATTTCTAGCTTTGGCACCCTGGAACACAAAATCCTATTGCATTAAGGCTGCTGCATCGGTATACATTGTTTTTTCCCAGAAAGCATTTGTAAACATGCTGCCAAATGAACTGGTATTTGGTAAAAGATAGATATACTTGAATATATTCAGATTTACTATTCATGCTATGCTAGGTTAAGTAGTCTAGATTTTATTTTTCCTGGGTTTCCTCAGTTATAGGGTGTCATTGGGATAAAAAGCTTCTATAAGAGGTAGGTGGTATTATTCTATTATTACTCAATTGATGTTAAGCATAGGCTTAAGTGCTTTGCTGCATTAGGTTCATTGAAGGAATGAGCACCTTGAAGGAATGAGCCCTAGGGATGTAAAGATGCAACAGATGATTATCACTACAGATTGAAACTTTCTAGTCGGGCTCTCTTGGGACCTAACTGGTACCGAACCAGAGAATTTGCTAAACCAAGAGAGGTCAGTATTGTTTAGGTGCATTACCAGCACTTCAGCTGCTTACTAGGCTCTTAGAAGACATTTAAGGGTAAATTAGAGCTAAATAACATCATAAAATACAGAGAGCCAGGACTCATGACTGTAAACAAACGTTATGGGACCACGGGAAAACTTTGCCACACCCATGATAAGCAGACATCTAGCTAACTAAAATCATGCCAAACCACGGATGTTGCCAGACCAGAGTGCTGAACTAGAGAGGTTCAACTTGAAATTGTTTTAGCCATCTACATTTACATGTAATATCTTTAAGTGACATAAATATATTATCGCTGGCCTTGTTACCCTACAGCATCAGCCCTGAGGCCTAGGGTTCCCCTCCAACATTGGGGAGCCCATGCTAGTGCTCCAGCCTTCCCATCTCCTGGGGGGCTGGAGCACACAAAATCTACTAGCCTGGGCCTTCCTAGGCTCTGGTGTGTGAGGGGAACATGGGGGAGTGTCTTTCTCCTTTTTAGTAGGGGGCCACCAACTGATTTTTTTGTGTGGGTCAGCCCCTAACTCAAAGTTTCCCACCCCTGCTCTACAGCTTGACTATTAATATATCCACCGACACAACGGGTGCATCTACACTACATGCTTCTTGCGTAAGAAGATTTTTGCGCTAGAGTTTTTGTGCAAAAACTTCTTGCACAATAGCACGTCCACACCTCAAAGCACATCGCAAGCGCGATGTGCTTTTGCACAAGAGAGCATCCACACTGCTGGACACTCTTGTGCAAGAAAGCTCTGATGGCCATTCTCAGAATGGCCATCAGAGCACCTGTACTTTTTTCCATAGGGGTTTCTTGTGCAAGAAACCCCTCTAGAGCATCCACACTAGCCTTCTTGCTCAATAGCTGTAGCGCTAAAAGCAATTATGCCTCAGAAAAGGAGGTTTACCTACGGTGGAAAAAGCCCTCTGTTCTGCCATTTAACTGCCCATTTAATTGTGCAAGAGCTCATTTGAGGTATGGACGCTCCCCAGGTTTTTGTGCAAACAGCTGTTTTTGCACAAAAACCTTGTAGTGTAGAAGTAGCCCAGATGGATAAACACCATTGCAACATAAAGTGTTGCACTGAAATCAGAATCTGGTCCTTATTTCTTTTTCCCCTCTCAAAAGTTCATGTCAATACTCTCGTTCCTTCATTCTCTCGTTCAGACTTGTAGAAATAAATCAAACTGCTTCCAAAAACTCTGTTGAAAATGAATGTGATTAGTAGCTCTTAAGGAATATTTCACTTGGATCTTTTTTATGTAAAATGATCAAAAAGAAATACTTCAGAAATGGCACTGCAAGTTGTCTTCTGGGTGGTTAGAACTACTAAACAATTTAGGTAATTGTGATGAAAATATTGTTTTAATGAAGCTATTTGGGCAGGTGTTATCAAGAATAGATGTCTGATATTTGCTGATCTGCAATCATAGACTCATAGAAATGTAGAACCCCAGAAGGAGGCTCAATAGGTAATCTATTTCAGTCTACCAGATGGAGGCAGGACAAAGTTCTACCTATAACACACTTGGTAGGTATTTGTTTAACTTGTTCTTAAAAACCTGCAGTGATGGAGATTCCACAATAGCCTTAAATAATTTGTCTCACTGCTTAACTACTGTACAATTAGGAAGATTTCCTAACGTCTAACCTTGCTGCTGTTTAAGGCCCTTGTCCACTGAGAATAAGAGAAACAATAAGGAGAACAATGTACCCTCCTTCTTTTTATAACAAAATACAGGACTATGTAGCACTTTAAAGACTAACAAGATGGTTTATTAGATGATGAGCTTTCGTGGGCCAGACCCACTTCCTCAGATCAAATAGTGGAAGAAAATAGTCACAACCATATATACCAAAGTATACAATTAAAAAAATGAACACATATGAAAAGGACAAATCACATTTCAGAACAGAAGGGGGATGCGGGGGGGGGGGGGGAGGGGAAACGTAATTAAGTCGTTGAGACAGTGTCCTTTCTGGTTGAAATGGCAAGAAACTGTTTTTTCTTTGTGATCCTGTCAAATGTCTGTTTTGTGGGCATTGATCGTTTGGCGAAGTGTCTGAGACGTTTGTCCAATGTACAAAGCAGACGGACACTTTCGGCACATGATGGCATAAATTATATTTCTGGATGCGCAGGAATATGTATTCTTGATCTTATAACTCACTTGGTTAGGTTCAATAATGGTATCAGCAGAGTGAATATGTGGACAATCATGTGCCGAAAGTATCCATCTGCTTTGTACATTGAACAAACGTCTCAGACACTTCGCCAAAGGATCAATGCCCACAAAACAGATATTAGACAGGATCACAAAGAAAAAACAGTTTCTTGCCATTTCAACCAGAAAGGACACTGTCTCAACGACTTAACTACCTGCATCCTGCTTCAGAAGCCTTTTAAATCTGCACTTGAAAGGGAATCCTCTGAACTGTCATTCATGCTAAAATTCGACACTCTACGCGGTCTCAACAAAGACGCTAACTATCTTATCCATTACAAAGATAGCTTCCCCAATTATCACTCTAATACCATTAGCTCACAGACATTTACCTCTTCCCACCTCTAATACCATTAGCTCACAGACATTTACCTCCCCCCCCCCGCATCCCCCTTCTGTTCTGAAATGTGATTTGTCCTTTTCATATGTGTTCATTTTTTTTAATTGTATCCTTTGGTATATATGGTTGTGACTATTTTCTTCCACTATTTGATCTGAGGAAGTGGGTCTAGCCCACGAAGGCGCATCATCTAATAAACCATCTTGTTAATCTTTAAAGTGCTACATAGTCCTGTATTTTGTTTCAGCTACACCAGACTAACACAGCTACATTTCTATCACTCTCTTTATAACAGCTGTTTATATGCTCAAAAACTTTTATTTCCTTCTTTTTGTCTTCTCTTCTGCAGACTAAACAAACCCAGGTTTTTTCTGTCTTGTAGGCAATGTTTTCTAGACCTTTAATCTTTATTTTTTCTTCTCTTCACTTTCTCCATTTTGGCCACCTCTTTCTCAAAGATGAGATGGCCAGAACTAACACAGTATCCATCTAAGGCTTTATCAGTGCAGAGTTGAGTGGAAGAATTACTTCTTCTTTGAGTGATGTCCCGTGGGTGCTCCTTTGTTGGTGTCGAGTCATTTCAGGCATGCAGATTTGCATTTCCCTAGCAGTAGTCAACCAGAGTGACAAGCCATGTGCCATTCGCACCTTTTTCTTTTTGGGGGTGGTCTGGCTCGCACCAGTTCCTTCATTACCTCCTTCAGTAGTAGACAGTGCAAGCACCTCTCTTCAGAGAATCTAGTCAGAGAAAAGAATTTTGATACTTAACTTAGTAGTTTAGCCTGTTAGAGTTAGTTCATTGTTGACAGTTATACCATTGTGAAGGCCACAGCTTCTTTATAAAAAAAAAAAAAAGAGAGAGATGACGAGGCAAAGGGCCAACTCCTCTAATTCAAATGAGAGGACAACAGAGAACCTCTCCAAACATCATGCCAGGATTTCCTGGTTTTGAAAAGTGTGACACTTGTCATGAGCTCAAGCCCACCTCAGATGGACATTCCTCCTGCATTAGGTACCTTGGGGAAGCACATATACCTCAAAAGTGGTATTGTTCAAAACTAATGGCTAGAGCACAGTGAGACAAGGAAATGCAACTCCCATGCTCCTCTTTGATAAGGTACTCCAACTGTCAGAATCAGCACCTTCAGCTTCCCATTCAGACCTTATCAGGCCTGAGAAAGGAGAAGCCGTTTCCTCAGGCCTTGGGCTCCTCAGCAAAGAAATGGGCTAGTGTGGTCTCTTCTTGCTTCATCCAACCACGTAAGCTGAGGACATGTGGCACTGGGTCCTCCTGTTCTAAGAGTGTTGTGAAACTGAAATCACAGTGCAGAATGTGATTGGTGCCAACCGCTGTCACTTCCACACAGGCACTGGCACCAGTACAAATACCGCGGCCAGCACCAATACCGGCATGGGTACCAATAAGACCTTGGGAACCTGAGACTCAGCCTCCTATTTTGGCACTGTCAGCACTGAGTAAGTCACAGGCACCATCCAAGGACCATGCAAAAATAAATAAGGAGACAGTCTGGTCCCTTAGTCCAGAACCATTAACTTTCTCTCTGGCACCATCATCACCATCGCCGGCACCAGCTTCGCTGGCACTAATGTACTCTGTTTCTGGTCAAGATGAGCGTACTCCCAGGACGCAACATGGATCGGTCTCCCCAGATCCTGTGGCACCGCACCATGGATCCTCCTGGGATGTAGTACCTAGGCAGATGTTGCTATCTCCTCCTTCCTCAGTGGACTCTGTCAGATCCTCGAAGTCTCTGGCACTATCGCACACATTGCCTTTCATGAGGAACTCAGAAGTGTTTTCTGTTCTAGTTTTTCTTCCCCCATAAGGTCATCATATAAACAACGCAGGCGAGGACACTCTCATGACCATCCACCCCATTGGATGACACAGTACCATTACCCACCAAAGTACTCCAGACATTGGTCACCATGTTGCTACCACTCTACCTCTAGACACCAGTCTACAGTTTCCTCTATGCCGGTCCATAGGTGACCCATCACTCCACCTCATCTGAGTGCCTCTCCTCCTCCTCAACCTGAGCTTGAGGAGGGACAAATGTCTGAGGCTGAGGAACAACAACCTGACACCTCATTCACTGACCAGCCCTCCCTGTCTCCAGACGAGGCAGTGATCCCTGGTGACACCTCACATACAGATGACTTGAAACAGTTTCAGGATTTGTTTAAAAGAGTGGCTGCTAGTCAGGAGGTCCAACTTGTCCTGCCCACCCAATGCGGGGTTACCCAATACAAGCATGGCGATGGATGGACCTGGCAACCTTGGGACAAAGGAAGGATAAGGGGGCCCAGAATGTATGGAGGTTGGGGTCTCCCCCAGTGGTGCAGTGCATAAGGTACCCAGAGCCAGATGTCAAGAGCTCAAGCTCCACCTCCCGCCCAGGACAGCCACCACCAGCTTGCTGATGGATGAACTTTGCACTCTTGGGACAAAGGAAAAACAACATTGTCTCCTCAAAAACCTCCAGCCCTCCCAACAGGCTAAAATTGCGTATCCAATCAATGAGGCCATCATGGAAGCAGCCAACAAAATCTGACAGACCCCAGCCTCTGTGCAGCCCACCAACAAACAGACTGACAAAAAGTACTTTATCCCTGCCAAGGGCAAGGATTTCCTATTTTTCCACTCATAACCAAATTTTTTGGTTGTGGACACAGCCCAACAAAGGTCTAGATTACCACAGTACAAAGAAAGTAGGCACATGGACCTCGTTGGTAGAAAAATGTATTCATCATCAACCCTACAGCTCTGCATCACAAATTACTCCACCCTCTTGGTGAGCCATGATTTCGATCATTATTCCAAACTTACTGGCCTCATGGATCACCTACCAGATAATAAAAGACCCATCCTAAAGACGATTGTCCAAGAGGATTTATACAACCACATGAGCTGCCCTATAAATGGCTCTCAATGTTGCTGACACAGCAGCACGCTCCATAATGACCTCAATAGTAATGTGCTGAGCATTTTGGGTACAAGTGGCTGGCATCCCAAGAGAGCTACAAAATAGAGGACCTCCCATACAACAAACCAAATTTGTTGGCAGAAAAGACTGAGCTTCTCCACACAAATGAAGACTCTAGAGCAACTTTACGTATATTAGGCATGTATACGCCACGCTATCACCAGAAACTGAACAGACTGTACCAGAGGTGTGATTTTTTTCATATTCTCGATATCAGCATAGGGGATTCAACCAATTCCATTATGAGACAGCACCCTCGGAGGAGACGTCCACAAAACAACCACGCCATTAATCTACAGGCCAATCTGAAGCACCGGGATGACCAAGCATCCACAGTGGAGCACCTATGGGGGACACATCTCGAAGAACCATCATTACTGCACAAGCTGAGTAACTTCCTTTTCTTGTGTCTTTCTCACAGCACTCCTGATGCTGCAACTGAGAATGACGTTCACTTGTTTTACAACAGTATTACATAGGTGAGTCATATTTAGTTTGTGATCCACTATAACCTCTAAATGTTTTCTGCAGTACTTCTTCATATGCATTCATTTTCTTTTCTGTGCAGCCAATTGTTATTCCCAAGTGCAGTGTTTTGCATTTGTCCTGATTGAATTTTATCCTATGTATTTCAGACCATTTCTTTTGATTCTGAATTCTGATTCTGTCCTTCAAAGAGCTTGCAATCTCTCCCAGCTTGGTGTTATCTGCAAACTTTATGAATGTGCTGTTTGTGCTCTTATCTAAATGGTTTCTGAAGATCTTGAATGGAACTGGGTCCAGGACAGATATAGTGAGGGGTTCCAACAGGTATCTTTCCAGCTTGACTGTAAATACTCTGTGTGATTTTCCAACTAGTTGTGCCCCCGCCGTATAATAAGTTTATCTAAGATATATTTGCCTAATTTGGTCATGTGAAATTATATCAAAAGCAATACTGAAGTTGATATTTATCATATTTGCTGCTCCCCCCCTCTTCTATTCCCATGGCTTTCTTACCCTATCCTGTCTGGTCTTGCCTTGTGCACCTTAAGCAGGCAAATCTCCCCTTTATGTCAGCATGTGTAGGACTGCAGCATTGGATCGTGTTCTAGGAATGTTTGGAAATGCAAGTGCATCCATTGCCAAGCTCATGTTGGGTGACCCAGTGTTGAATTGGGGCGGGGGGGGGGGGCTCAAGCCCTCAAACTCTGGCTCTGGAGGCAGGTACCTTATCTACTGCGCCACTGGAGGAGCCAGTCAAAAAGGATATTAGTTTAATTTGGCAGGAATTGTTTTTGGCACAACAGTGCTGGCAGTTCTTAGTCAATTAGATAATAAGCACCTTATTATCTTCCAGGTGCTTACAAATTGATTTATTTGCTGTATTATCTGTCCAACTATCAAAGTTAAGCTAATTGGTCTGTGATTACCTCCACTGTCTTATTCTATTTTATAGATCGGTTCTATATGTGCCATTTTTCCAGCCCTCTGGGAGCTCTCCCATTTTCCAGGAGTTCACAAAGATAATCACTAATGGCTCAGAGATCTCTTCAGCCAGTTCCTTAAGCACTCAAGACCTCAGTATTCTTACTTCATTCTGTATAGCTTATTTTCAAAGAGGTTTGCACAGTCACATGCACATTGATTCTTACAAAACTGCTAGCTTTTCGTTTAATTTTTCTGTGTGGTGGTTAGAGGGAAAGTGCAGAGACAACTTTTACCATTCACTAAAGGGAGTCATTGCAGTAGTCCAAACATTGCACTCTTCCTTTTCTCTTCCTGCTCCCCTGCAGATAGGGCAAGACAGGAGTTAATGAGTCTGAACTCCATTGTCTTGCATCTTGTGCTGTAATTTATATTTGTGTAAAGCATTATCATTCTGGTTTTGTTAGTGAAATATTCCCATTAAACAATACACAATCTGCAAAATTAGGTCCAATGCATTTCCTAACTCCTGTATCTATTCTATATTAGAGTGAAAGACACAAATTTTTGAACATTTGGTTATCTTTGGGCATTTGAAGTGAGTGCAAAGGAAGCAGGTGATGCTTCAAGTGGGTAAAGCGATTTATAGCGATCTACAGGGTATAATAGAAACTGAATGAGGAGAACTTTCCACTTATACAGGTGGAAAGGAGTTTAGTGTAAAAATTGCAAATAAAAAAAGAGAAGTTTTCTTCCAATTCATTATTAATCGGTAACATTTTTACTTTACAAGCTTACATTGTTTCCACCGGGGTCTTTGCCTAACATTGTCCCAGATTAGTCTCTAGTAAGTAAAATAAGCAATAAGTGCAAATGCAGTCCTTTATGGAAATGTTCAATTCTTTGTTAATATTTTCCCAATGGAAATCCTAACAATATTATTCCTTCCTAAAATGTCATTTGTAAATTTACTTTGAATTCCATTATCTTGCTTTTGATAATCTTTTCTTTAATTTGGATTTGATTCCTGTGAGAATCCACATAAGTGAATCTTCAGTCCATATTGGTGTGGGGGTCTGTCTTAGTAGATCCTGATACAAAATCAGGATGTCAGTCGGAACTTAGTTGACCTGCATCTTCTTTCATAGGTCTCATATTTCACCTTTACAGCCCCTTCTGTACTGCTTAACCTGTTCAGAAGATGAATCAATCTGTTTTTATAATGGGAAAAGGATAATGTTCCCTTCAGACCTCATGATTGAAAATGGCTAAAACATTTTTCTTCAAACAGTTGACCTTATGGGAAATTTTAGCTTGAAAGATGAATGTTTTCAAAAAGGCATGAGTAAATGAAAGCACAGTTAGAATGGAAACACTTAAGCAACCTTAGTCATAGACTGGTCAAGGTTTTCAAACTGAAATAGTGATTTTAGGTGCTCCAATTTGGGGGTGCTTGGCTTGAGTCACCTTAAAAGGAGACTGGCTTTAAGTGCAAGCTCAATGATGTTGAAGTTAGGTAATTAAAAATGAAGGAACCCAAAATCACTAAATATGTCTGTAAATCTTGGCCAGTAGTTGTTAATCACACAATTAATGCAGAGTACTATCTACTAAAACCACACTGCAAAGGGAGATAGGGACCAGTTATGTTATCTGTATATTTGATACAAGTTGTACCTCCCTTAGCCAGAGCTCCCTGGTCTGTTAACACCAGTGGTCTGGCATGGATCACAGATGTTCCTGGACCACAGAGCCCAGGAATAGAGAGGTCTGGCAGAGGGGAAGGAGTGCCGAAGGGGGCACCAGCAACTCAGCCAGGAGTGCAGTATGTGTAGGGGAGGGAAGGTGGGTGGGAGGGCAGGACAGGTGTCATGGTGGGGAGTTCTGGTCCCAGCGGAATTCCCTGGTCCAAGCAGCAGCCAGGAAGCTCTGGCCCTATCCCTGTTCTGACCCAGGGGCTGGGGAGCTCCAGCCCCAGCAACAGCCAGGGAGCTTTTGGCCCCAGCTGCGGAGCGCCAGCCACAGCCATGGAGCCAGGTATCTGTGGAGCTTGCTCTGGTTGTGCAACTCTGGCTGTGGTGTTCCAGCTCCAGCAGCAGTGGGGCCAGCAGCATCTAGAGAGTCCTGGGGGGCCTGGGCAGCATCAGGGACAGGCTGGAACCCTAGCATGGGCCAGGAGGGGAGGGACCTTTCCTGGTCCAGCAAATCCCCTCGTTCAGGACCAACCATAGCTCTGTTGTCTTCAAAACATCATTCTTGTTTGTCTTTTTATATTGTGAAAGAACCATCTGAAATCTACTGTTTCATTTTGGGACAGTTTAGGGAAATTCTCTCACCCTTCCACCCAACTATTTCAGTAACCCAAGACTTAATGTATTTTCTGTTACACTTTAGAAAACAGAATCTACTTGCATATTGGCCAGAGTTATTAAATTTGATTGCCTAAAGCAGTTAAATTCATATTTAAGCATAGGAAAACAAGGGCTAAGGGCAATGAATGGGGTGGTGTGTTCTCAAAAGCCTCCACTGATAACTAAGTGGTTGCTTCAGTGGAAACCACCATCCCTCTCACATCTAAACACAAAATATTGGGGGTGTCATTCATTAAGCCCAAAGAGATTAATATGTCAAATCCAAGTGTGATAGGATCGATTAAAGATTTTTTGACTAGCTATGGATGAAATAACACCTGTTCAGCAGGTTTAGTTATTTAGGTAAACAAGAAATAAGTACATGTTAACATAAATTCTTGTGAAATACTATATATTGCTAAGTTTCATGGTTCTCTCCCATCAAAGCCAATGTGAAGTTAGTGAAAATATTTGTGGGTAAAATTACTCATATGTAAAGTGTTCGCAGCACTGAACCTCTAAAGTCCTCATGAAAAGTTCCATGCAGTATTACCCTGCAAAGTAATCTATCTAGAGTACTAGCTGGTGTACCTGGTGTTGCTTGGGTTCTTAACTGTAGTTATTTTTTTTTAAATTAAAAGGGAAATGTACATGCTTTATTCATTTAAATGATGGGTCTCAGGGTTAGGGGTGGGAGTACAGGAGTCAGGGTAGGGGTTTGAGTGTGGGGAGGTTCAGTCCAGTTTGTAAGGGTGCAGGAGTGAGTGGGTGGGAGGTGTGTGAGGGCTTAGGGGAGGGGTTTGATGGCGGGCTCAGGGAAGGGCGATCCATGAATCAGGGATGGGAGTAGAGGCAGGGGTTGGGTGTCAAGGGGCTCTGGGCAGAGGGATGGGCATGCTGTAGTCATGGGAAATGGGGGACTCAGAGCACAAGGGATGGCTGGTGGCAGAGTCAGGGCATGGGATGCGGATGCAGGAGTGAGGGCGGGGGGCTTAGGGAAGCAACAGCAGTGCTAGAGTCAGGGCTGGGGTTGGGGGATGTAGGAGTGAGAACAGGGATTGGCAGGTGCAGGACTCGGCAGTGGACTGGGAGGTCAGGGGAGAGCTTAACGGGGCTGCCTGTAATAATGAGAGTGAATGCTTCCCATTCCAAACACTTTCCATTTTCCTGGCACAACCAAACCTTGACTTTGATTTAAGTTACAATAAGAGGGAACTGTATAGGAAATCTGGTAGCCTTAACTGTTACTGTTAAGGAGAGGTTCTAGAACAAATGGACTTGCAGTCAGACAGATGCGCAAACTCTCATATATATATATAGATACTGTCAAAAACAATGTCACTCCATTGTTCTGTCATTGTATGCAGTCAGTGCAGTTTTAAATACCACATGAAGAGAATGGTGATTGTATTTCAGTGAGATTAGATCCATGAGAAGTAAGTGTTAATATGGTATAAAAAATATGCTGAGTGATGAAAGCAGGGTTTACAAGAATATCATTTGTTCAACCTCCCTGCTTTCACAGAAGTCCAAAATATTGTGCTATATTTATTATCATTAAAAATATTTTAACAATTACATTTCTTAAAAAAATTACTGATACTAACTTTATACTCAGGAATTCTTGCCCTTATATTTAGGTTCAGAGTGTAGACAGACAACATTTGGCATCTGGCACTTCATATTTCTTTCCAGAAGCCAGGCTTTGATGTGCAGATAATACCTTACTTTAATGTGGCTTAATTGAAGCGTCAACATTAAACAGCTGCTTTTATTTTTTATTATTCAAGATTTTTGTAAAATTGACTCAGACTATGGTATTTGGGAAATAAAAAATGGTTCAGATCTGAACAGGAACTGAATATAATAATTGTTTTAGCTCAATCTCAAATTTTTGAAGTATTCTTGAATAGTTCTTTTTCATTCAGTACCATGTGCAGTGTATAAACAAAATCAGAGGCCATAAAATTTTACTAGACATTTGGACTATTGCTAGAAGTATGCAATGAACTAACTAGGTCTGAAAAGATTTGCTTTGTTTTCTTCCACCAAATACACAAGACTTTTATATGCACTTTTTGTAGGTGTTTTATCGCTGCCTAATTGAAACTTCCTGTTAATTAGGGTGCTGGACTAAATTGTGAATGTGGTAATTTTGTTAATGCTAAACACCGAGATACACCAGCTTGAAGGCTTGGCATTCCCTCTCTTTGTTTGCATTTGAACTAACATCATCTTCCTCTGTTAGTGTTTCAACCATTGATAAATGTTCAGCATATAAAATTGTAAATTAAATGTGAACTAAGAGATGGTAAGGATGCAAGATATCCTTTTCCTTTGAATTACTTTTTGCCATGCCTCACAAAACAGTCTCTTAATAGTACAAGTCACAATTACAATTAATTGGTGAAAGAGAGCTACTGATCTTCTGTTTGCAATAAATTGTGATATCTTTACAATATTTTGTATTAGTTTAACAGAAAAAGAATCCAGCATCCTAACCCTAACCCATTGCCTTAAAATAAAGGTCATGCTGAATATATTTTGATTCCAGGTTCATGCAAACATCATGTAGTTGAGAGACCGATTTCCTTTCTGATCTTCAGCCATATGTAATTTGACATGATGAGCTTTGAATCCAATAACCTGATTCACATTTACTCCACATTTTGACAGAGTCAGCCCATGAAATGGTTGGGCCTGATCCTGCTGCTCAGGTGGCAGAAAGGGGCTATAAAGCTTCCCTAAATAGGCTTCTGAGGATTACTTTAATGGTGGGTGTTGTTAAGGGTGTGATGAAAAAAGGAAGGCATCTACCTGGTACATGCTGTGTACCTGTTCTTTACAACTAGCATAATGCCCCATGAAGAACCATTACAAATGACATAGGATGCAACCATAGTGAATAAAGAAGTATAAAATTGCTGAACCGGATGCCTTTGGTCTTAATCTGAACTCAGTGCAGTTGGATTCAAGTGTTTGGCATAAATTTAGAGCAAAACAGTGGTGAATCAGACCTTGTCACTGTTATAAGGGATTCTTTAGAGAAATCATATGACCACTGACGATTAATGAAGGGCTTGACTGAGATTGCAATACTTACTCGTACTCAAAAGTTCTAAAGAAATTGGCTAAGAAAAACTTTGACACACTCGTGTTGATTTTTTTTTTTTTAACAAATCTTAAAATAGTGGGAAAGTTCAAGAAGTCTGGAATAAAGCTGATGTGCGTGTGTTTAAAAAGGGTCAAAGGGATAATCTGGGTAACTATAGGACTGTTAGCCTGACATTGAACTTGAGCAATATCAAAGAAAGGTGGATACTGGATACAATCAGTAAAGAATTTAAAGGAAGTAATGAATGCAAATCCATGTTGTTTTATGAAGAATAGGTGTCAAATTAATTGAATTTTTTTCATGAGATTATAATTTTGGTTGGAAAAGGTAACTGTTGACTTCATAAACTTGTATTTTTGTAAGGCATTTGATTTAGTTCCACGTGACATTCTGATTTTAAAAAATCAGTAAAATCACAAAATTAGTGTACCCATATTCACACGCTTGTGCTCTGGAGAGGCCTTCACTATGGCTTATTTGCCCTGTAGGATGGTCTAAGTCCTAGATACCCTATGGTTCCAGCACTGCATGGAAAGTCTGAATGGTGCATTGTGGCTTTAGTTCCAACCTGAAGATAAGGCTTTCTCCTGAAGTGTCTGTGCCAGGGAATCCTTCCATGGTTGGATACAGGGCTCTTAAAGGCACTTTTATGTCACTTTAGCTCATTTATACAGCAGAATGGGGTGAAGATCTTACTCTGTGAAGTGTGAAAGCAGTACAACTGATTTCAGCATGATTACTCATGTGAGTAGAGGTTGCAGGCTAATACCCATTACATTTATACTGAAAAAAAGACACGGACATAAGATACATAAAAAGACAATCACTGTAGATCAACTACTAGCTAAAACTCTCAACATTTTCATAAAACTGTCCACATTAAGCAAACCAAAAAGAATCATAACAGAAGATTTCAAAGAGTGTTTGTTCAGAGATGTTAAAGGGCAACAAAAATGATTAAGAGTATGGACCAACTTCCGTATGAGAAGAAATTAGTAAGATTGTGACTTTTCAGCTTAGAAAAGAGAAACTACTAAGAAGAGGATATGATGGAGGTCTATGGAATCATGACTGGTGTGGAGAAAGTAAATAAGGAAGTTATAGTCCCTCTTATAACACAAGAACCTAGAGGTCACCAAATGGATGCGGTAAATTTAGTCTGGAAACTAGAAGATTTCTAGCTATAAGGGAGTGTAGTTCTGGAAACACCTTTCAATCAGCACAAAGGGGGCAAGAAATATAACTGTTTTAAGATAGTATCAGAGGGGTAGCCATGTTAGTCTGAATCTGCAAAAGCGACGAGGAGTCCTGTGGCACCTTATAGACCAACAGATTTATTGGACCATAAGCTTTCATGGGCAAAGATCCACTTCATCAGATGCATGTAGTGGAAATTCCAGAGGCAGGTATAAATATACAGGCATAAAAAAATAGATGTTTTAAGATGGCTCTTATGAAGGTTAAGAATGTGTGACATAGTTTCCAGCTATAGAAGGAGACTGGACTTGCTGACCCAGGAGGTCCCTTCTAGTTCTTTGTTCTTATGTTACTTGTATCCCTAGTTTAATTTAGGATATTTGTCTAAATATCCTAGAAAAATTCATTCCATGAAGGATTCTTGTTGCCTGTGGTAATCTTAAAAATTCCATTTTTAGCAGATTATCTGATTTACAGAGTATGCTCTATGCTTGTATTATAGGAAGGTGTAAATAGATGAGCCCAAAACATGTTCTGAAGCATTATTTTCCATAACTCTCTCCTCTTACTCTCTTCTCCAAACTAAATAGTTTGTCTTTCTTTAATATCTCTCTATAACTCAAAATTGTTAACCATCTCTCAACAGTCATATCCTCTGCAGGGCTAAAATGTAGTTAGTGTTTTTCAAAAATTGTAGTTTGGATATTGCTTTCCTTTTCAATCTTAATATATGCCCAGTGATCCTCATAAATGAAATATCTAGATAGTCAGAAATTTATTTTAACTGTAGCCTTTACAATAATAATATTGTGGAGGGATTAAAAAAACTTTAGGTTTATATCTTATGCCGAATACTTTGACATAGAGCCATAGATTCAATTCCATACAGCCTAGACATAAACTCTTTGCACATATATTTGCTAATTCCTCCTCTTTACAATTGCTGTGTATTAGAAATGGAATTCTACATGAAAGAGTGTTGTAGCAAAAGTAAGCCCCTCTTTTCAGCCACTTCTGATTTGAAAGGAATTTACCTGACTTTCATAAAGCCTAGATTTAAGTTTGAGTTGATTTATATAACACTTTTAAATGTGTTAAACAGCATGAGAAAAATTGCATGTGAGAGATATCAGAATGTCCTAATAGATTCCTAAGATTGTAATTGAGATTAACATGATCTAGATTCAGTTTCTGACTATGCCAAAAACATCCATTCTTGCCTGATTCTGGTAAATCATGCAATTCCTTGTTACCTCATCTCCCTTTCCATAAAATGAGGCTAATAATACTTTTTTTATCTATTTTATATACTAGACTAAGTTCTTTAGGACAAAGAACTGTGTGTGGTTGCCTGTGATATGGTGCCTAATGCAGTAGGTCCCAATATTGATTGTACAATTAGGTATTGTCCTAATAAAATGTTAACTAATAATAGGTTATAATTTTACAATGGATAGATTTCATTAAAAGGCCTATTATTGATATCTACATTTTTCATGATTTTGGGGAGGTTGCAGTTTTTTCCTGAAATTTATTTATTTATTTTGTTGTTTTAAATAATCTTGTAAAATATTTAAAACTTTTTAAAATTCCACCATTTGGCTAAGCTGACATTTCTTCTTTAAAGTATTTATTGCTCAGAAAACATGAAAAAGCAACAATTTGGAAATATATTAGTTAAAACATGGAAAAAAATCCAAAAAACCAAAATGACTATAACATTTTTCCCAATTTTTAATTTTTGTGTTCATCTCTAAAAAGTCTTAAGATGGGAAAGACTCCCATTCATCATGTCCTCTTGAAAACTTGTTTATCTTTTGTTGTCACTTATCCATTGGGCTCTTGTTTCTACACTGCAGCTAGGAGTGAACCTCCCAGCCCAAGTGGATAAACTCATGTCACTGCAGCTACTGCAGTGTGGACATTGCAGTTTTTAGCAGTGTGGACATTGCAGCATTATAGGATGCTCAGGCTATGCAGGTGAGCTTGGACTGAATGGGTAGGGTAAGTGTGAGCTCAACTGGCTACACCAAGCCTTTGCAGGTGATGCAAAGTCCTCACTGCTAAAAGTAGGACACCAGGGCTACGTCTAGACTCCAAGCCTCTTTTGAAAAAGAGCATCTAGACTACGATCAGTACTTTCGAAAAAGCAAGCTGCTTTTCCGAAAGAGAGCACCCAGGCGGTCTGGATGATCTCTTTCAAAAAAGCATAGTTTGCATTATATAGCACCTTTTTCGAAAGAGCACTTTCTAAAAAAGGCATTCTTCCTCACAAAATGAAGTATTCTGCGGTCGAAAAAACTGCCACGTTCTTTTGATTTACTTTCGAAAGATTGCAGCAGCAGTTGAGACACAGGGGAAGGCTACTTTAAAAAAAAAAAAAAAAAAAAAAACCTGTAGTCTAGACACACTGCTGAAGCTCTGCTAATGTATATGTATTTACCTCGGCTGTGAGCAGCAATGAAAGTAACTTAAATTTTCATATAGGTAATGTCCTATTGCAGCCTGGGTCCCCGTTATTTCTTTAAATGGCTCCTTGCTAGCTTTTGCAACAGCTTAGCCAGTTCTTGCTGGAGCTGCATATCAGGGCACATCCACTTACTTTCATCACTGGCTGTGAGACTGTAGGGATAACATATTAAAGTATTAAAAATGATTCCCCCAAGTGGAAGTGACTCCCCATAATTTGTTCCCCACAACTTAAAGTGTTTAGATTTTTTATTATTATTATTTATTATTTATTATTAAGACTGTTAAATGTTTAGATTTATAATTATTGCCCCTCTAGAATATAATTTGTTAGGAATGTAATATTAGGTCATGTAACTTAAAACTGTTAAAAATATAATACTATGTAGCCAGAAACAGCTCCCCTCTCTGTGTCCCAGGACACGCTCAAACTTATTGTTACACAATTGACCCCTGTTCTCTTCAAAGCATTGTGAAGCAATTAACCCTAATCGCAAAGTGAAACATTGTAACTATAACAGTAACTAACTCAGCACTCAGAGAGAGAATGTTTTAAGAAATGCCACCCAGAAACTTTTGTGACTTTTTGTAACTACGACTCTTGTATATGTAAAGTTATTATTATACAAAATACTGTATGGGAAACATTAATTAGGGAATGTATGTAAGAGAGAGAGTGCTTGGACGATGAATGAATGGTTTTGAGAGGTGCCAGCCTGAGAATGCAGCAACAAAGGGCTGAAGAAGGCATCAGGTGTCAGTGCAACCAAAAGGTGTCAAGTGGAGAAAACCAAGTACTGGAGGTCCACCCTATGAGATCACTGACAAGCACCTGGCAGCCACCCTGAAGACATCAGCATGATGCAGCAATTCCCATAGACTGGCATGGGAAGAAATTCCTATAAGAACTGAACTAAAAGACTATGGAATCAGAGTCCAAGGTTCTGCTGCCAGCCCACCAGGAGCTTCAGATGTGCATCTGATCAGGACTTCGCTCCCTACTACCATCACTTGTGTACAGAATACCTGGCCAGTATTCTGTCATAAGCAACTTCCAGGCTGAGAACTATAACAAATACACGGAACCTGAATGAATGAATGATTAAATGAGTGAGTGTGTGTGTGTGTGTGTGTGTGTGTGTGTGTGTGTGTAAGGGTTAAGTAGTGATAGGAATAAGTAGTTAAACAACGTTGTTTGCTTCTATCTTTTCTTTATTCTTTATTATTATCTTTACAATAAATGTGGCTTTTTGCCTTATCCCCCCTCATAAGATCCTGCTTGCTTTTATTGGTACAACAAGGCTTGCTCTTTCTTTGTATCCTCGCCTAGTGATTAGATGTATTTCATGTTACTTTTCTCTAAAATCTATGTGTATTTGCATTTTTCCATGGTAAAACTCATTTTAATGTTATTTGTTCATGTTTTAATTTTTCCTTTGTGACATTCTGACATTGACAATGCTACTCAGGTTAGTTCTGTCTTTGAGTTTCATTAATATCCTGTTTACTCTTGCTATCAGTTCATTAATAATAATGTTAAATAAAACTGAACCTCCTGCTGATCTGTCTGATCGCCTACATCCTGCACCTAGACATCTTTCTATGTACCATTAGTCTTTGTTTACAGTCTCTTAACCAGTTTTTAGTGCACATGACAATGTACTTGTGCAAGCCACTTTGAGTTTGTGAGTTCCGTGTGCTGAGTGTATATGGGACTGGACCCTTTCTCAGAGTAACTGAAAATAAGATGTGAAAAGCAGCAGCAAAATTATATAGGTCATAGATTCTAAGTGATTTCAGTTGCCAGGTATCATAAGTGGGAAAAAAATTATGTAAGGAGTTACTTTGGCAGGGAAAATACTGTTGATGATCTCTCATACTACTGATGGATGAGGGTCACATGTCCATGCTGATTACCTTGCATCTTCTGCTGCACTTGACACCATTGATCACCCTCTGTAGATTTGTGGAGGAGGAGATGGATTAACTCTTTTTTTTTTTTTTCTTTGTGGCAACCCAGAGAACACTGCTGGGTCATTTCATCTCTCTTTCAGGCATCTACAGGCTTCCATTTTGTCACACCTCCTGTTCCACTTGTATATTGACCTATTAGGGATTTTAGCAAGGAAGTATTCATTAAGGTGCTTTCAGCATGCAGATGGCTCTTACCTCTTATGTGTCTTTCTCATTCATCTTGCTGATGCAATTGAGCAATTCATTAATATCTAACAGCAAGTTAGGTAAATTGACAAGCACTAGCGAGGTGAGGCTAAGTCTAGATTAGACTGAGGGAGTACTTTTCAAATGGGGGGGGACTGACATCAAAATAGGTGGGATTATTTTTGGCTTCATTGACAGTAGAAGAATCCTCACATTTCATAACATGGATCACGGTCTGCTAGTATATGTGGAACCACAGCTGCTACTTACTGTTTTTTATATATACACTTGGCCAGAAGGCTGTAGTCCATACTTTTTGAGGTGGATGATGCTATAATTATCCACACCTTTTGTCACTCTGAGATCAGGTTACTGCAACCTGCTCTAATCTCATATTGCTGCTCCACTAGGGACAATAGAGAAACTTCAGCTAGCTCAGAGTGTGGCTTCCCATTAACTTTGTAGAGTGCTTATCTCTGGAAACACTTTACAAATTTGCTCTTTGGCCTGTAATAATCTCAAATCCATTCCCAGTGTAAGTCAAGATATTATTGTTGACCAATAAAGTTCTATATAGTTGAAGAACTTTCTTACCTCAGAAGTACACCTCTCCTCTTGTGATACCTCAACAAGACAGATCAAGTCAATGGCTCAAACTGAGTGCCACAGTTTAAATGGAAGGGATCACTCCAAGTGAGAGGTTTTGACTGGAATATTTTCACCTGTCCCTCTTCATGAGATACAGTTTGAACGCTGGCCTGAGGGGCAAACTACAAATGGTTATCTGTTCTCATAAGCTTTTGAGGACCTACTGGCTTATAAATAAGAGAGAGTTGATTGGACATAGACCAGTTAGTGAATTACTTTTGGCAAGGTGTTGTAAATATGTTTATTGTACATGCACCTAAAATTGAGTGTACTTTTAACAAAACAAAATAATTATTTTATAATTGTATATGTCACTCTTGCACCTCTACAATGTGCTGCCAGGTAATGAGATAAAATAGCTCTGGCTTTAATGCCATGCTTTAACTCTGTTTTATTAGCTTTTCAAACAATTTGTTTCTATTAGTACTGCTGTTTTAGGGTGACACTTATGCATGTATTCACTAATTCGGAATTCATATATGCTGTTTTCAAAAGCCACTTTTAATATGTAATTAAGAATTAATTGAAGGAAAAGAGTGGAAGATTCATAGAGCTATTGTGACTAAAAAAGAGCTGTTTCTCATCAGTAAGGGAAAAAAGGTATTTTATTAAACAGATTGGCCTTCCCATTATAGTATTGTAAAACTTTTAAATATTTCACATTTCCATATGGCAAACATATTTTCAAGCTGTTAAATATTTCCCATCATGCTGATTACAGGATTATTGGTTGGGGGAAAAAACAACCTAAGGTTGCTGGTGTACCAGTTTTATTATAAAAACATATTTTATACATATTTTTATTTAATAAAATCTTGATGAATTTCTGACCCCATTGAAGTCAGTGGGAGTTTTGCTGTTCACTGCATTTGTGCCATGATTTCTATCTCTATCAGAGGCAGCAGCCAGGGGGCTTGAGGGAGGATGAGCGATGGGGAGGCTGCCACAAAGCAGCCCCTGTCCACAAGGGGTCTGACTTCCACGCAGACAGAGGCTACTCTGCATCCCCCAGAGCAACCTCTGTTTGCAGTGAGCCTGGGCCTGCCATGGGTGGGGTGGGGGGGGGGGGGTCCAGGCTCCCCGCAGACAGAGGTTGCTCTGCATCTTATGGAGCAACCTCTGTGGAGAGCTTGAACCCCACACAGACAGGGGCTTCTGCCACCCCACACTGCTGCCTCTATATCAGAGGCAGCTGCACAGGGTGGCAGGCAGGCGGTGTGTGTGGGGAGCTGGTTTGTGGACTGGCTCCCACCTGATACAGGGGCAGTAGCATGAGGTGGCAAGGGGGCTCCTCGGGAGTGGGGCCGGGAGTGCACTGGGACTATCGATTAATCATGTAACTGATAATATTTTGTGTGGTTACACAACTATTTAATTACACTATATCTAACATCCCTAATTTAGAGCTTATTCTGGTGTTGCCACAAGTATTAAACCTCATCTGACATCTATCAAAAGAAAACCTTAAACTTGGCTAAAGTGAAATACTTATCTAATGGAAAAAATATTGAGACATTCCAGATCAAGATGACTTTTGAAAAGAATTTGGTCTGAAATCAAATCTTATAAAGAGTTTACTTTTATTGCAAAAATTCTTAAGATACATGTTATGAAAACTCCTTGCTTAATTGCCCTCCTCTCCTTTGAGGAGAATCCAGAGTGTGAGAATGTGGGCTGGCAGAACATACAAGCTTTATAAAGTTTTGTGCTTGTTTTGATTCCTTATGCAACTTAGAATCAAAGGAGAATTATCATGTATCTAGTAATGATTATGACACACATCCCCAGTGTAGAATACACCCACATAGCAGTTTTGAAACTTCATTAGGTTCTGCTACTGGAGCTTTTGTCTGATCATTCTCATGGGAAGGTGATTTTCCCTTCCCTATCTGGGTCCAGTTGCCAAAACCCATTGATTTTTGTAGATCGCTGTGCATCACAGAAGGGACAGTAGATGTCCTCTGCCTCTACACTCACTCTCATCTCTCCCTAATCTCCTCTGGCTCTCTGAGAGTGTAGCTCCTTCAGGAGCAACCATGTTCCTGGGTGATTCCCCATCTGCCGCATCCCCCAGAACATCTCTCAAGAGTAATTCTACAGCAAGGAGAGAGTAGGTGCAAAATTTTAAATACTTATGGATCCATGGGATCAGAGGGTGAAATACTTGTGGATCCCATGCTGCAAAGTGCAGGCAGAGGAATGTCAGCTCTGTGACACAAGGTAGCATTCTTCTGCCTGCACTTTGTAGCATGGGATCCACAAGTATTTTATCCCGGGGATGAAGCAGCGCCGGCAGGAGCGGCATCAGGAGAGCCACGGGGCAGCGAGCAGGGCCATTCTCCCAGCCCATGCCCTGCAGCCACTGATGCCTCTCCTGCTGGTGCCGCTTTGTCCCCGGGAGCTGCAGGGTCGGATAAAGCAGTTGGATTACTGACGGTCGGATAATCTGGACTCTACTGTAACTGAAATAATGAAATTTACAATTTTTTAAATCCTATGACCATGAAATTGACCAAAATGGCCCTTGAAATTGGTTGGGGCCTAGTTACAACCATAAATACATTCACATGCTCACTTAAAGAAATAGAAACACATGCTCCATCCTGCAGTTAAGCTGCTTCCAGGATTATCGTGATAGCTGTGCAAAGTGGGTGGAGAAGAGAGGAGAAGGCTTAAGTTAGAGTGTCCCCCTGTCCCTCTACCTCACACAGTGGATTTGTTCTAGTCTGAAGCATGGATGGTAAATGAGTCAAGGGAGAGTCTGTCTTAAGAGGCAATCCACTGTTTCTAAGATTTCAGTGCTTGTGTTTTCTCTCTCTCTCATATACACACACACTCTCTCTCTCTCTCTCTCTTTCTCTCTCTCCCTCACCATACCCCATCTCTATGGAGCAGAGGAGGGGTAGGATAAGAGAACAATACAGCTTTCCTTGTCTTAAAGAGACAGAGCATAGCTTCTCTCAGAAACTTACCCAGCAGCAGTCAGCACACACACTCTCTGTATCACTGTCACATGCACCAGGGCTGTGCCATACTGTCTCTGCATCACACACAGGCACACTGCTGCACACACTTTCCCGTTTCTGTGCCACCCGTACTCAGTTTCACAAAGTGAGAGTGTCTCTCTTTCCCACTCCCACTCTTCTTTGACCATCCCCACCTCTTCTGCCTGAGGCCCCACCCCTTCTGGGTGGGTCTGGAGCCAGCTCATGACCATGTACCAAAATTCATGAAGTGGTCCCCCTGTGAAAGTCATTCTCCACCCATTCATTGGATAGGCAACTTTCTAGGTGTCTTTTTAAGTGTTTTTCTCTCTGGATGTTCAACATAAACAGGACATATTATGCTCTTCTCTAAAGGCATGCAAATTGAACTGTTGCATAGGATTGTCGGTATGTATATATTAGTATTTATAACTTTATCATCAATTTACTTTAATATTTTTAAATAATGAAGTGAGTTTACCATATTCTCATGATTGTCAGTTTTTTTTAGATACCATTTCTCAAGGTGAAAATAATTGGAGGGTCACATAGATTTTACATGTGCAGTTGTATAAAAGTATAAGTAAAACAAACTTCAGAAAACAAATCTGCTTCAGAAAGCCATTGAGAAGCACTCTAGAATAGGTTTAACTATCCAAAATTGCTTAACTATGTAACATTAATTCCTATCCAGAATTATATTGGGACATAAAACTTACTCCATGAAGGTTTGCTTGGTAGTAAATGAATCATGGGATAAGATAAGGCAGATTCTTGTAATTCCTGATGCTGCTTTCAGTGACCTACATTCCACTATGTGAAGAATAGCAAAGAAGTTTAATTTTGAAGTGCATCAGGTGGCTCCCAGTTGTATACCCTTCCGCTTATTTGACCATCTGTTCAAACAATCACAAGATGTTTACACTATTATTTGATATATAATATCTGAACATGAAGTCATTTGGAAAGTATTTTGTCAATGTAGATGATTGTACATACAAAGAGTTTAAATTTAAAAAAGGCCAAGCTGAATTTGTGACTAATTCTGGGGTTTGCCCTCTCGTTACACAGAATCCTTCCTCCACATCAGTGACCCCGCACTTTTGGATGTCGATCTGAATGTTAAGATCCTCTTATGTGATGTTCACATTCCTAACCATTTTACCCAATGAAAAATGTTATGCCATGTTATTCCCAAATAAACAATATTGAATTTGATGAGGAAGTCATTTATTTACTTTCAGGCTTCTGGCTGTAACAGGTGAGATGACCAAATCTTTTGATTTCTGATTAGGTTAATTTAAACTTTGCCTCTTAATAATTGTCCAGTCTCTGTAGTTGAAGATGATTTGTTTCAACAGTTCATCTTCAAATGACAATAACATTGACCATATTGTGCCAAAAATTGGGTGACTGGGATCAAAACCAGTCTAATATAAGCATAGAAAAGAGGATACTTCCTTTGAGGCAGTGGTCCCCCAACCTTTCGGGGCTGCCGGGTGCCCAGGGCCGGGGCCGCTCATGCGGCACGTGCCTGAGGCCGGCCGCCCATACCATGCATGTGCCAAGCGCTTGCGGCAGGGGCCACCCATGCGCCACATGCCTGGGGCCGGCCCTGCGCATGTGTCATGTGCCGGGGGCAGGGCTGGCCCAGATGTTTCGGCGGGCGCCATGGCGCCCGCGGGCACCACGTTGGGGACCACTGCTTTGAGGCATTGGAATCCTTCTTTTAAGGAAAAGCCTATTGATCAGAGACCAAGGACAAGTATAGGGTAGACAGTTTCGTCTGGACATAATCCTGGAGGTTTTCTTTCCTGACATAATCTTTAATTCCTGGAGACTCCAGGACAATCCTGGAAGGATGGCAGCCCTAGACAATTAGAAGTGATACCTGAGCAACAAAGGCAATGGGGGTAACACAGGGCACAGTATTTCTAAGTGTCTGGTCAAAGCTGGTCCAGTGGGATTACTCCAAATAGTTGAGCTGCTTAATGAGTAGGAGGAGAGAAGTTTGCTCAGTCCTTTCTCCTTTTCTTCCCATCCGTGCAGCCTGTCAGGGACCCATTCTTCTATCTACCATTTCTTGTCTTTTGTTAGCACCTTTAGTTAGTTTGTGGTCCGTAGATCTTTAAGGAGTTAATCTGCTTGGTATAAAATCAGGCATCATCTCCAGCCCCCAAAAAGGTATTTATTTAGATGTCATCCTCACACAAGTTTCTCATGTCTTACCAAATGTTTTACTGCATCTCTTAAGCATTATCTGTTTTTAACATTACAAAGGGTAAACCTATTACCTTTTGTCTCCAGATCTTACCTTTGGAAATAGATTCACATTATGGTAGCTCAAAAAGGAGAAAATAAATTAGATAAAAAAATCCTTTTACTCCTTTAAAAAATGTTGATAGTTGTATAATTGGTCACAATGATTTTAAAAGCGAGAGAGAATCTTAATGAAATTTTAAAAAATCATTGTCAATGGACAACCATAGCTTGCACCCCTCCTCCATCCAGGTGAATGGTATTGGGAGTAATACTTTTGGCATGCTAAATTACCCCATTTCTACTATTTCCTGTTCCTAGAACAAACATTGGTTTTGTTTCTAAGTTTTAAGAGACAGATTTAATATTTATAATAATTTTATCTTGTTCTATTAATTCTGTTTTAATATATGATATATTTACACTACAGATGTTTTTATTTTGTCACATTATGCAATGTATGAGAGATTTATTTATGTTTTTAGCATTGGCGTTATTTTCCAGGCAGTTTTGAACAATAATGCTATTTCTGTTCTGTGGATATCTAAAAATCTTTTATATATCCCAAACTGAGAGTATTTTAATTTCATAAAGGGTTAACTTATTTAATTGTCATCCTTAAAGGTGATGGTGAACACTTGTTTCTGAGTATGATCATCTTCCGTGGGGATTGTGGACCCTCAGGTGGCTATTAAGGCTGATCCTTGAACAATAAGTTATATTACAGTGAGCACAGATGTTTCTAGGTACAGCAGGAGGCCCTTGATTATGACTAGAAGCCAGACTCTCCTTCCTCATGCACCTCTTCTCCTCCTCAGTTTGTTGGAAGACTAATTCAAAATGCAGGGAGCCATTGGAATTGTAACTTCTGCAATTGATAGGCAATGTTCATAAAATCATAGAACACTAGAACTGGAAGGGACCTTGAGAGGTCATTGAGTACAGTCCCCTGCCCTTACAGCAGGACCCAGTACTGTGTAGACCATCCCTGATAGATGTCTATCTAACCTGCTCTTAAATACCTCCAGAGATGGAGATCCCACAACCTCCCTAGGCAATTTATTCAAGTGTTTAACCACCCTGACAGTTAGGAAGTTTTTCCTAATGTCCAGCCTAAACCTCCCTTGCTGCAGTTTAAGCCCATTGCTTCTTGTCCTATCCAAGAACAACAAATTTTCTCCCTCCTCTTTGTGACACCCTTTTAGATATCTGAAAATTGCTATCATGTCCCCTCTCAGTTTTCTCCTTTCCAAACTAAACAAGCCCAATTCTTTCAGCCTTCCTTCACAGGTCATGCTCTCTAGACCTTTAATCATTCTGTTGCTCTTCTCTGGACCTTCTCCAATTTCTCCACATCTTTCTTGAAATGTGGTGCCCAGAACTGGGCATAATATTCTAACTGAGGCCTAATCAGGGCAGAGTAGAATAGAAGAATGACTTCTCGTGTTTTACTCACAACACTCCCGTTGATGCATCCCAGAATCATGTTTGCTTTTTTTGCAACAGCATCACACTGTTGACTCATATTTAGCTTGTGGTCCACTATGACCCCTAGATCCTTTCTGCAGTACTCCTTCCTAGACAGTCGCTTCCCATTCTGTATGTGTGAAACGGATTGTTCCTTCCTAAGTGGAGTACTTTGCATTAGTCCTTATTTAACTTCATCCTGTTTACCTCAGACCATTTCTCTAGTTTGTTGAGATCATTTTGAATTATGTCCCTATCCTCCAAAGCAGTTGCAACTCCTCCCAGCTTGGTATCATCTGCAAACTTAATAAGTATACTCTCTATGCCAATATCTAAATCGTTGATGTTGAACAGAACCAGTCCCAAAACAGACTCCTATGGAACCCCACTTGGTAAGCTCTTCCAGCAGGATTGTGGACTGTTAATAACTACTCTCTGAGAATGGTCATGTACCCACTGTATAGTAGCTCCCATCTAAATTGTATTTGTCTAGTTTATTGATAAGAAGCTCATGCGAGACCATATCAAATGCCTTACTAAAGTCTAGGTATGCCACGTCCACCACTTCTCCCTTATCCACAAGACTCATTATCCTATCAAAGAAAGCTATCAGATTTATTTTACATTTGCTCTTTACAAATCCATGCTGGCTGTTACCTGTCACCCTATTATCTTCCAGTTGTTTGCAGATAATTCCTTAATTACTTGCTCCATTACTTTTCCTGGCACCGAAGATAAACTGACTGGGCTGTAGTTTCCTGGGTTGTTCTTATTTTCCTTTTTGTAGATGGGCAGTATATTTGCCCTTTTCCAGTCTTCTGGAATCTCTCCCATCTTCCATGAGTTTTCAAAGATGATAGCTAAAGACTCATATACGTCCTCTGCTTCCTTAAATATTCTAGGATGCATTTCATTAGGCCCTGGAGAGAGACATATAACTTTTCCAATTAATTTTTAACTTTTTTTATTTTATCTTCTAAACCTATCCCATTCCCACTTGCATTCACTATGTTACACATTCCTTCATCAAACTTCTTTGTTTCAATCTTCACCAAGAACTCATTAAGCACCTCTACCTTTTCCAAATTTCCAGTTTCTGTTTCTCCCTCCTTACTGAGAAATGGGTCTACCCTGTTGTTGGTCTTTCTCTTGCTTCTCATATATTTATAGAAAGTCTTCTTGTTTCCCTTTGTCTGTTGCTAATTTCAGATTGATTTGTGCCTTTGCCTTTCTAATCTTGCCCCTGCATACCTATATTGTTTGCTTATATTCATCCTTTATAATTTGTCCTTGTTTTCACTTGTATATGACTCCTTTCTGATTTTTAGATCATGCAAAATCTCCTGGTTAAGCCAACACAGTCTTTAACCATACTTTCTTTTCTATGCAGCGGAATAGCTTGCTTTCGGGCGATTAATAATGTCCCTTTGAAAAACTGCCTTTAAAAAACTGCCAAGTCTATTCAGTTGATTTTTCCCTCAGTCCTGCTTCCCTTGGGACCTTACATCCCAGCTCTCTGAGAGTATTTCTACACTACAGAGTTTAAGAAAAACAGCCGTTTTCCCGTAAATCTTCAGTTATGTCCACAGTTCAATCGTGTTCTTCTGATAGTAAATCAAAAGAATAGAGGGTTTTTTTTGACATTGATAATCCTCATTCTACGAGGAAGAAGCCTTTTTCCAAAAGAGCTCTTTGAGAAAAAGGTGTGTGCGGAAGGTGAAGAGGGAGCTCTTTCGAAAGAAGAGGAAAGAGGAAAAAGCACAAGTGCTCTGGTGGCCATTCCATCCATAGTAATCACAGCTGAAATTCAAGATAGCGCCCATACAGTGTGGACACTATCTTTTGAAAAAGCAGATTGCTTTTTTGATGCACTTTTCAAATGTGGATGCTCCCTTTCAGAAGTTTTTCCAGTTGATCTCTTCTGGAAAAGCTTCTTCTGAAAGAAGCCCACTGTCTACATATAGCCTGAGCTTACCAAAATCTGCCTTCTAGAAATCCATTGTCTCTATTTTGCTGTTCTCTCTTTTATCATTCCTTAGAATCACAAACTGTATGATTTCATGATCCTTTTCACTCAAGCTGCCTTCCATTTTCAAATTCTCAACCAGCTCCTCCCTATTTAAGATGAAATTTAGAACAGTTTCCCCCTTAGTAGCTTTTTCAACCTTCTGAAATAAAAATTTGTCTCCGGTGCAGTCCAAGAATTTATTGGATAGTCTGTGCCCTGCTGTGTTAGTTTCCCAACAGATGTCTGCATAGTTGAGGTTCCCCATCACCTCCAAATCCTGCGCTTTGGATGATTTTGTTAGTTGTTTAAAAAAGCCTCATCCACCTCTGATACCTGGGTAGGTGGTCTGTAATAGACCCCTAGCATGATATCACTCTTGTTTTTTACTCCTTTTAACCTAACTCAGAGACTCTCAACACATCTGGTTCCTATGTCCATCTCAACCTCAGTCCAAATGTGTACATTTTAATAGATAAAGCAACTCCTCCTCTCTTTTGCCCCCCCCCCATTCTTCCTGAGTAAGCATTACCCTTCTGTCAATATTCCAATTCTGTGTATTATCCCACCAAGTCTCTGCGATACCAACAATGTCATAGTTGTTTTTATTTATTAACACTTCAAGTTCCTCCTGCTTATTACGCATGCTTCTTGCATTTGTATATAGGCATCTAAGATACTGATTTGACCTTGCCTCCCAGTTCTGCCTTATCCCTCCTTTCTCTCGCTATTATAGCCCACACTCCCTCCCATTTGCAACCCATCTCCCAGGTCTCCATGTTCTTCACTTACCTGTGGGCTTTGGTCACCTGCCCCTGTCGAACCTACCTTAAAGCCCTCCTCACTAAGTTAGCCAGTCTGCATTCAAATGCAGTCTTCCCCTTACTCGAAAGGTGAACCCCATCCCTGCTTAGCAGTCCTTCTTGGAATGGCATCCCATGGTCGAGGAAGCCAAAGCCCTCTCAGCGACACCATCTTTGCAGCTAGGCATTCACCTACAGGATGAATTGTGTGGGACTTGTCTCCATTTTGAGTGATCTTGGATGAGTATCTCCCAAGTGTCCACATCAATGTGGACTTTTATCAAGTCCATTTAATGCTTCCATTGTCCTCCCATGTCAGTGTCCTTCTTTCAGCTGAGGAAACAAGACCTGTTTTGGAAGGCGATGGTCTGGCATCTGAACAATGTGACCAGCCTAGCGAAGTTGCTGACAGATGATCATTGTCTCAATACTGGTGGTCTTTTATCTCCTCCAGAACACTGATGTTAGTGCACCTGTCTTCCCATTTGATCTTCAAGATATTGCGGAAGAAGCATTGGTGATACTGATCAGAGGCTTTCAAGTGATGTCTGTAGATTGTCCAGGTTTCAGACCCATACAATAGTGTTCAGAGAATGATGGCTTAATAAACAAAGTTTAGGTTTTGTTCGAATGTCATGATCTTCAAAAACCTGTGCCACAAATGAGCAAAGGCCACACTAGCACATCTAGATAATATTGGATTTCTATGTCAGTATCTGCCTGACATGAAAAACAACTTCCAAGTTAGAGAAAATGATTGACATTCTCCAGTGCCTCTTTGTTGATATTAATAGATGGTGTATATGGTACCTCATTTGGAGAGGGCTGAGTAGAGCATTTTGGTCATCTTGATATGGAGGATGAGACCACGTGTAATGGGGTAGGCCCCAGTCCTGGAGTGGATTCACCTTGGCTCTGAGAACACACACCCTATTGGCCTGTCCCCCCAAAGTTCAATGCCCCTCACTCGGGAAATATGGCCCTTTGGCCTAGTTTATAGAGTTTAGTGCCCCTCACTTAGGGGAAATACGGCCCTTCGGCCTAGTCCATAAAGTCAGTCCTTTTTCCCAATCCTGGAGGCTGGACTACGGGGGAGGTGAGGTTTGGGGAGGTAGAGGGACCTGGGCTCTCCCACTCCACCAGGTCCCAGCCCTGGGCCCTATTGGCAGTGAAAGTACCCACTGCCTGGTTGACAAGGAAAATATCAAGGAAAATAGCCTGTGCAAAGAAATTCATATCCACAGTTCCAGGACATGGTCAGAAGCCACTCTGTGACTCTGGAAAAATATCTCCAGACAGGGGAGAAGACATCTTGCAAGGACCCATGCCAGAACTTTTCCTGCTACAGCAAGAGGAGAGATACCACAATAGTTTCCACATTTGGCTTTATCCCCTTTCTTAAAGGGGGTAACAATTAAGGCATCTGTCATTTCATTAGGTATCTCCTCCTTTATCCAGACTTTTAAGGATAAGTAAGCTAAGCTGCCAAAATAACTCTGGTCCACAGTATTTAAAGTTTCAGTGGGGATCCCATCTGGACTTGCTCCCTTGTTGTTCTTCATCTGCTTGATGGCATTGTATACCTTATGCAAATTGGGAGGATCTCTGAGCTCATCTCTAGAAGGTCATTGGGGGATTTACTCAAGAACTTCATCTGCAACCATGGAATTATAAGATCTTCAAAATATTCTTGCCAGTGAAAATTAATGGCTTCATTGTCCTTCAAAAATGTGGTTTCATCCTTAGAGTGAAGGGAATTCATACCATGATAAGCTGGCCGATAAACAGGCTTAATGACACAAAAGAAACCACATGTATTATGAGTGTCCACAAAATGTTGGAGTTCTTGAGTTTCCACAATCTACCATTTGTTCTTGAGTTCTCTAATTTTATATTGGACTTCTGCTTTTACCTTATAACACTTATATAATTGTCATCCTTAAAGATAAGGCATGGTTAGCCTTCCTCTCAGCTTTCTTTATCTACAAGAAGTGTACAAGAAGTGCAGTGAAGAATTTTCTGAAATGAATCTACCCTCAGAGACACTCCCAAGGTACAAGCTCCCCCTCTCATTCCTTCTTTCTGCCTTGCTCTCCTCCTCCCTATATCTGTACTTAATTTATTTAATTTCTACTTCATGGGGGAATTATTGAATTTTATTTTATTTTAAATATTTTTACCCTGCCCCTCTATTTGAAATATTTGAGACGGCTTACAATTTTTTTAAAAACACAATACAAATATATATAAAAAATTAAAATAGACCCTAGAAGGACTAAAACCTGCTAAAAGCATCTTGAGAGAAGGAACACACATATACAGACTCAAACACCAATAAAAGCATGCATAAAAAAAGTGGCTTTAGCCTGACGCCGAAGCAATGCTAATGTTGGCACCATGCAAATATCTCAAGGAAGAGAATTCCATAGCCTGGGAGCAAAAGCTGAGAAGGCCCTGTTTGGTGTAGATGTTAATCTTATCGCCACAAGTGGGGGAACACTAAGCAGAGCCTCCCCAGCTGACTTGATTCCCCGGGCAGGTCCATGTGGGAAAAGACGGTCCTTCAGATACCCTGGACCCAACCCATCTAGGGCTTTAAAGTTCATAACCAAGACCTTAAACTGTAACCGGAAATATACTGGAAACCAGTGCTGCTGCTGGAGCAGTGGCATAATGTGCTCCGTATAACCAGTATTTGTTAAAACTCGATGAGCCGCATTCTGGACCAGTTGAAGTTTCCGAAGGCTCAGGGAATCATGGCACTTCTTTTAAAATATTGACTATAATTAGATATGACAGAATTCAGTTTTTATTTTATTTGTGTATGTTTGAATGATATTAAGTTGCATAAGTTTGAAGGCTAGTTCTTTCGAGAATGTTTGGCATCCTATTATTTTCTATAATGGACAGTCTACTTTGATATATATTTAGATTAGGTGATTAGTGTCTGGTGTCACATGAAAGGAAACTGTTGCTAGCCTCTTTCTCAGAGTGGAATAGTTTTGTTACTATCAAAGGTGCACTAGTAAGCTAAATTTAATGGGCCTGATCTTGAATGATGTTAAATGCCTTTGTCCCTGAAGATGGTCCGCCCTGGAAACTACCATATCTAATCACCGGCAGATTTCTCAGCTCCGAAATGAAGCACAGACATGAATGTCAAATTTAAGACTATATTGTAAAGTACAACAGGTAACAGGTAAATTAAAATCATGGATTACAAACACTGAACAAATAAAACAACCCCCCCAATTACTGATATAGTAGAAGATAGAATAGGTAAATGAAACAGTCTGTCAGAGGTTCTGGTGGTTTTGAAGCTCAGGACCTTCTGCCCTTTAGCTGCTGTTAGCTTTAGGGGAGGAACACTGAGGTGTCCTGAACTCTGGTATGTTAGCGACGGTATGGCGGAGCAGTTCAGTTCTTTGCTTAGTCCCTGCTTTCGTAACTGACTAGTATAATTTTCATGGATCACAAGCAGAGCAGTTCCTGGTGCTGTAGAGGGCCTTCGCCACAGCAAGCAAAATGGAGAACAAGGCTCTGTGGTGTCATGACCCGATGGTGTGGGAAGCAGGTAGTTGGGGTTCACAATGCTGAGCAATTGCCACAGCTGTGGACTGGAGCACCCTGTTGGCAGCAGTGGTGAATTGTGGTGACAGGTCTGGTCTGTCACTGGACTGGTCCCGGCCTTTGTCACAGTCTCCAGAAAATGGAATGACTCTCCTCCAGGGTGGAACAGGAAACTGCCGACCCGATCTCCTCACAAATCCAGATTATATAGAACCCAAGGCGGGAAAACACGGAAGGTCCAGAATGCAAAAGGCAACACGTAACCAGTGCAAAACTTTGGGGCCTTGTGCAGATCCAGTGCCGTGTGCAGGTTGATGGTGCCGTGAGCATAGCTACGTGCTGTCTGAAAAGGTGGTGTTTTGGCGGCAAAGTCACTTGGGTTCCATTTTGAATTGTTCCTTCATGTACAGACTCCATTTTGATTTTACAATGTCCATACAGCTAACAGTTTGTGTTATTTCCTAATAATAACCAGTGAAAATGAGATCACCACATTTTCATTGACCCCTTAGGCTTTATTATTTCAGTTTTCTCTATGCAGCATTGTTTGATCTTACTCATTTTGTGCTACCACTGATCTACAGCTATGTCTGTGCTGTTATGAAACCACCAATGTGTTTTCCTTTTTCTTACATTTTTTCACCCACTCCCACAAATGAACATGTGTTGTCAACTACTTTGTCTGTTGTTTCCCTCTGACTAAAACAGTAGAAGGCCTCTGCTGCTTCAGTCCTGCTGTTCCTTAAAATGGTTGTTAGAGGTTCATTGAATCTTACCACCCACATGGTCCAAAGCTGTTCTTATTTTTAATTGAAAAGCAGATGGAGCATAATAGAGAATTAATGTAAATAACTTGGAAGTTATGCAGATGGTAACTGTGAACTCAACTAAATTGGATCAGTTCCTTTTCAATCCTGACTTCGATTGATTTATCCTTAAAATAATTAGGACATGATGTGTCCTCCCTGTGAAGCGACTTTAATACTTTTGGCTCAAATTAGATACGAAAGGTAGTAAGTATTTTTATCCATATTCCTGTGACATTGTTCTTCACACCCAGTTTGTTCAAAAGATGTTTCAAAAATGAATTGACATGAACAGCCAATTATTCTTCCTGGAGGATGCTATTTTTTTCAGAGTATGGCTGGCATGCATTTGTGTACAATGAAAGAAAAAATACTATACTATATATAAAGACAAATCGCAAGCTTTATTCTCCAGTGATAGGAATTTACTTGTCTTTGTAAGTTACATAAAATATTACTCTCGAAAGAGAATTTCTGTGCAAGAGCAAATATTTAAAATGGAGCAAGTAATGTGCAAGAGAAGTTGATGCATTCACAGAACAAGGCTGTATGCTAAAGCAAATATGTTTTTACATTGTGAAGAGATTATGATCTTATGGAAATGGAGGTGACAAAACTTCCCTTGACTAAATTACCCCATAGGTTTTCTTTTGACACTTTTTGGTGAATTTCCCATCATCTTTGAGCTGATACTTTTTGCTCCTAACTTGTAGCATTCTTTAAAAGATAATCTTGAGTATATAAAGGAAGGAAGGGTATCTTAATTTTCTTGGGATGTACGCATTTATTGTAAAACTTTATATTAATGGTAGTATTCTGCACATTTTAAAGCGAACATGAACCTGTGAATATGGTATCAAAAATGTGGTTCTTGATATAGTGACATGAATTCCACAGCAGCAAGCTTGAGATACAGATGAAATTGTAAGCCATTACATACTTGGAAAATAGAACTCTCATAATAATCTCAGGTAATGTCATTTTATTACTGTTGGCTGCAGTGTTGTGTGGAAAGCTCAGCTTATACCTTAATGAAGAAGTGCTCTGTGACTCAGCCAACAAAAAGCAGATGAAGAGTCTAAATTAGGACATTCCTCACACTTTTTATTATTATGGGTTGTGCTATTTTAGTACTACACAAGACTGACAGTCATCTTCAAATTGCATGGGGGTGCTGTAAAACCACAGTTTTCTTTATCAGTTTTATGTGAGTAGCAATTGAGCTTGTAAGAGAATTTACTGTTCTTGTACCACAAATTAAAAGACTTTGGTCCTTCAGACTTTAAATTATATTCAATTACAGATTAATTCCTTTGACATTCTAACGCTATTACTGTACTCTCTTCGCTCTAGAATGCATTCATTTGAGCTATCAACCATTAGCTGTGGATCTAAAAGAAGGATTACAATAACATTGTAATTTTCTTCACTATAAACCAAAGGGTAAACATTTTACTGTAAAATGCATAATTGAAAATATGTATTAGCATTTTAAAATTAAAATAAAATATAATAGGATAAATAGTAAATTGTAAAATATTTTTTTCTCTAGAAACAAACAGTATGGCATGATATAAAACCACATGAACAAATTAGTTAATATAATTATTAGTATCATTACATTAGGGATGGCATACTTATTGCTTATGTGTGTAATTTTTGTCACCCTAAAGAGGCTAATTCAGAGGCTGGAAATGTTACTATTTTTATAGTTACAGACTAACATGGCTACTGAGACTACTATAGATAATAAAACTTTCTTTTTCTGAGGTGTTGGGGGACTGTTTTTGTATTCAATAAAATTAAAAACCTGTCCAGTTTTGTCAGCATCTGTTTGCAGTTACAGAGTTGTTAGATGCCTAACTATTGGATATGAACTCATGTATATTTCAGACCTAGAGGAATAAGATTTGCCTACATATTATAATAGTGTGTGTTTGTGTCTGTACATAACCACTCTCTAGTGAAATGATTTTTTTCTTCCCATGATTCATTATAGTAATTAGTTCTCAAATTGAAGTAAGTAATCTTTGCAGCAGGGTCTGATTGATTTGTGCATTAAAGGGCAAAGATCATTGGTGACTTTCATTTCTTCAAATTTTGTCTCTTCATAAGCCAAGCATTTTAGTTTCCAGTATTTTATGATGAGAATTTGAGGCAATGACCCTCCTACAAGGTGGGTTTGCCATTAGTGAAAGATAGTATCTATATCCATCTCTAAGAGCCTTGCTTCGCCCATTTAGTAACTTTCTAAAACTATGGCTGAGATTCTTTCCTGTGTTTTGGGCAGCTCTTTAACCAGCTTAATCAATCATAGGAGGAAACCACCAGTTTAGGGATGATCTCTCTGTAGGAGAGGAATCAATATATCTGCTCGAACACAATCCTTTTTATATGATAGGCATAACCAGTTTTTGTTTTGTTTTGTATTTGTTTTTTAAAATTTCAGTGACCCCTGGTTGCTGTAATGGCCTATAGGGGGGCATTGCCAACTTGTGCAGTTCAAGAAGTCCTTTTGTCGGTTTTCATTTTTGCCAGGGGATTGTTCTGGCGCATAGCTTGCTTGGGATCAAAAGAGCACCTGCTGCAGATGTCTCATCTCCTGAGTTTCTGTGTTTTCTTCTGAAACACCTGAGGATCTCGGTCTGAGCCTTTTACTTAGAAGCCAAAAAATAAATATGTATTTTCTTTTGTGGTCTACTATCTTGTTTTTTATAAATCTTTCCGGGCCTAGTAATCCTGGCCAGCCTCCTCCACTTCGCCCCCCCCCCCCCCAAAAAAAAAATCCCATACCAACCTACCAAGCAAACCCTTTGATTGTGCAGAAAACAAACGGTTGTGGAAAAATAATAAAGCCTTAACTATATATGGTTTTGTGTGTGTCTCTACTATAGGAGTACAAGATCCCCAGCATGAGAAGATTATTACTGTGTCTACTAATGGAAGTATTCACAGTCCCAAGTTCCCACACACTTACCCACGCAACACTGTACTGGTATGGAGATTAGTAGCAGTAGAAGAGAATGTGTGGATACAGCTTACTTTTGATGAAAGATTTGGGCTTGAAGACCCAGAAGATGACATATGCAAGTAAGTTACTTAGCTGATATACAATTTGAAAATGGGGTGGTGACAACTATATGGGCACTGATCATGTTTGCCAAAACACAGCACTTATATAAAATGTACTTTAGTAATATGTTGTCTTCAAATTGGTCAGAAAATTATATACATTTACAGTAAAAAGCTTCATTTGACATAAGCCATAGAATTATTCTAATATTTAAACATTCAAACTCTTAGACTCTCAAAAAGCATACAGGCAGCTTTAGGAATCCAGAATGACATCCCTAACCTTAACCAAAAAAATGGGTAGTCATATCTCGGTGGAATACCACTTGTGTTTAGTAGTGCAGAGCAACACTGCACAGTTTAGTGTGGGAGTTAAAGAAGAGAGTACATACAGTTTGTTCTGCAGAGGAAATTTGGGGGTAGGCATATTCCCTGAGATGAAATTCCAGTTAAGGAATTAGAGTGTATCTCACCTATTCTAATAAAAGTACCATACAATCTTATAATATCTACAAAGGATCTCATTTCTGTATGAAAAATGGCATGTGAGGATACAGTGCCCCTTGACAAGGTTAAGATCAGAGGGGAATATCAGGTTATCTAGTCTGATGTGCTGCACATCGCAGGCCACAAAGCCTCATCCACTCATCCTGGCTGAGTTATTGAGGTAGTTTTTAAATCATCCTTTAAAGACTTCATGTTACAAAGAATTGACCGTTTATGCTAGTGTAGACTGCAAGTGATCATTGCCCCCATGCTACCTTCTTTCCCATGAGCCGTGCCAATTGGACCTGGGGAAAATTCATTTCCTGCCTCAAATATGGCAATCTGTTAGGCCCAAAGCATGTGGGCAAGGTCCATCAGCCAAACACTTGGGAATGAATTATTTTCAGTAACTCAGGGTACGTCTAAACTACATGGCTCCGTCGACGGAGCCATGTAGATTTGTTGTTTTGGCAAAGGCAAATGAAGCCGCGATTTAAATGATCGCGGCTTCATTTAAATTTACATGGCTGCTGCACTGAGCCGACAAACAGCTGATCAGCTGTTTGTCCGCTCAGCGCGCTAGTCTGGACGCTCCCCTGCCGACATCAAAGCCCTTTGTCGGCAGCCCCGGTAAACCTCATCCCAGGAGGAATAACGGGGCTGCCGACAAAGGGCTTTGATGTCAGCAGGGGAGCGTCCAGACTAGCGCGCTAAGCGGACAAACAGCTGATGAGCTGTTTGTCGGCTCAGTGCGGCAGCCATGTAAATTTAAATGAAGCCGCGATCATTTAAATCGCGGCTTCATTTGCCTTTGCCTATGTGTCTAATCTACATGCCTCTGACGACAGACACATGTAGTCTAGACACAGCCTCAGAGTCCTCTCCATTTAGTGTCCCATCTCCAGCTGTTGGGTTGTTTTTGCTGTTGGCAGTTGCTGATGGGCCACTTGCTATGGTAGGCAGTCCCATCATACATACCGTTCACTCCATAAATGTATCAAGCTAAGTCTTGAAGTCGGGTCATTATTTTGTCTCCAATAGTCTCCTTAGAAGGCTGTTCCAAAATGTCATTACTCTACCTCATTTCATTTCTAGCCTAAATTTGTTGATGTCCAGTTTATATCCATTTATTCCTGTGTTCACATTGGTGCTTTGTTTAAAGAACTCCCAGGAATTTATCCCTGATGTATTTATAGAGAGCAATCATGTCCCCCTTCCACCTCCTTTTGGTTAGGCCAAACAAGTCAAGACATTGCATTAGTTTCATCATGATTCAGTGAGTAGAGCTTCACCTACGTTACTTTCTACAGGAACAATGTCTTACTGAGTATGTTTACTAGCTTGAATTCTGGTGCAGGCTTGTCCATAAGGAGACTTGGGCTGCATCTACACTGGCATGATTTTGCGCAAATACTTTTAACGGAAAAGTTTTTCTGTTAAAAGTATTTGTGCAAGATAGCATCTACATTGGTATGTGCTTTTGCGCAAAAGATGTGCTTTTGCGCAAAAGCATCCGTGCCAGTGTAGAGGCTCTCTTGCGCAAGAAACTCCGATGGCCATTTTAGCCATCTGGCTTTCTTGCGCAAGAAATTAACGTTGCCTGTCTACACTGGCCTCTTGCGCAAGAATACTTGCGCAAGGGTGCTTATCTGTGAGTGGGAGTGTCAGAGTATTTGTGCAAGAAGCACTGATTTTGTACATTACAAAGTCAGTGTTCTTGCGCAAATACTCACGGCCAGTGTAGACAGGCGTCAAGATTTTGCACAAAAGCGGCCGCTTTTGTGCAAAATCTTGCCAATGTAGACACAGCCTTAGTGTGTAGCAAGCTGGGTAGTAAATTACAGTGCACTAGCAGCCTGTCATGCACTCAGTCTGCATATGTACTCTAGTATCACATGCTGAAAGTTCTGTAGTATACTTTGACTGTAGGTTTGTCAGAGGAGACTGTGAAAATTTTAGTGTGTGGTGGCAGAGTCCACAGCCATTTAGCATGCAACAGGCTTGTGCACTGTAGATTTACACCCCAGCTTGCTGTATACTTAATTGCCAGATAGACAACGCACCTAACTCGTAAGATCGACAAGATCATAATGCAAGGGGATTTGGTGGCAAAAAAGGGGCATATATAAATAAAGATATTTCAGCAAGGTTATTACACCTGAGAACAATATTGAATATGTCATTGCATTACATGGTCATAAGGATATATTTACCAAAAAGCTTCTTCTTACTGTGAGTTGTTTACTCTGTGTACTTACTTAATGTGGAGCTTTCTTTTACCTCTCTCTTGGTTTTGTGACTTTCTATTTGTCATCTTTACCATTATTTTTGTTACAAAATTTAAATTTAAAATGAGGATATTTTTGCACTCAACTTTCTTTCGTTCCGTTTGCTTGTTTTTTTTCTCCTTTCCATAACTAATATACACATTTATCCTTTTCTTTTGAAGGGAGTAATCTTTCTTCTTATTGCAGCTGTATTAGACATTTTATGTACCATAATCTGTTTGCTGACAAGTTAAAGAAAATCCAAGTAAGGTGCTTCATTTGTCCACTTGCAAAGAAAAACGTAAGATAAGTTGAAATGTTCTTTTAATTATTTAACTTGACAGCTACTGAGCACAATTTTTCTGGGAGTACACTTATTCTAAGTAAACCTTTGATGCAAACCTATATTAGTGGCAAATTTTAAAAATACCCAAAGCAATAGATTCATCTGCAAAAAATATTTAAAAGCATTTCATGCTCCATCACTCCCTAGAAGCAGTCTGCAAGCACCCAGGAGCCTGACAGGGGCTGGAGAAGGCAGGTGCCTTCCTGGTCCAGGGTGGAGACCATGGACCTTATTCAGGTTTGGGGGGGATGCCCCCAATGTCCATGATCTCTGCACTGAACAGAGGAATGTGGCTGTCTATGGCAGGATAGCTGCCAGCCTGGCCACTAAAGGCCACATACGAACCCAGGAGCAGGTTAGCATGAAAGTAAGGTTGGTCCGGCAAGACCCCCCAATCCTGAGCTTCTCCTCCCCCTTCTTCTCCTTGCTTCCCTCTTCCAGCTCCCTCCTCCCAGGTTTCCCTCTCCCCTCTCCCACCCTCTCTCTATCCCTCTCCCACCTCCTTTTCTCAGTCTCCCCAGAGACTCATCCTCCCCCCTCCCCAGTTTTGTTCAATAAACCCAGTTTCTATTTTTGAACATACGTGTCTTTTATTTGACATCAGGAAAAGGGACTACAGAGGGGTAAGTGGAAGGACATGAGGGAGGAATGGGGTATGAGCCCCTGACGGGGAGGACCGGGGAGGCTCTGAGGGCTCCTCGGGGTGGACGCTCTCGCTTAGGGTCTCCTGGATCCTGACAGCCCCCCGATGGACCCCCCCGGATGGCAGCCTGCAGCAAGTGCAGCTGGGCTGATGGCAACGACACCACGAGATGCACGGGCATGCCCAGGGGCAGCTCTGGTTCCATGTGGCTGAGTGCTGTGGTGTCCCAAGTTCGGGCATTCAGGGCACTCCAAGACAGGACTGCTTTGCTGTCCCTCATCTAGGTAAACAAGCAAGTGGGGAACTCTGAGAACTGTCTGTCTGGGGTGGGGGTAGGGTCCCTTTAAGCATGGAGTTCAGCTAGCCTCAGGTAGGAGCCCCACACACTCAAGTCCTAACCTGATGCCCTGCCAGCACTGGTTCCGGCCAGCCTTAACTTCGGTTCAGGGTCCACTATTAGTGTGGACACGCTATTTCAAAATAGCAAAACATTATTTCGAAATAGTTTTTGTGTATAGATGCGTTATTTAGAATTAGCTTAATTCGAATTAGCTATTTCGAATTAAGTTAATTCGAAATAGTGCTGTAGTGTAGACATACCCTAAATGATTAATTTCTAAACAAAACCAAAGTGAGCCACCAGTATTCTCACCTAATTGCCATTATGAATTATCTGCATGTGCTTCAGCTACATTAAATGTGCCCGGTGTAGCTGTATTGAATGGTGGTATAGTAAATTAGAGCAACTTGGAGGAGCTCTGATTATGTTAGGAGTTCTGGGTCTGAGTGTCTTATCCCACTCTGTTATCAAGGGAAAAAAGTATATTTATACCTTGACATTAGAGTCTGCATCAATTCAATTCAGATTGTGTCAATAGCCGAGTGTTGGAGCCTTTTTTGCCATAGGTACTCTCAGTCTGTGGATTTAATAATGAACTGGGGAAAGTGTAGGTTTAAGTGGTTTCCTGAACACAAGTGGACAGAAATTGTAAAAGGGTACAAACTGATTGTTAAATTTTACAAATTTGGTATTCTGTTAGTGGAATTGGCTCAGTGCTTGATCATAGGGTGATTGCAGGAAGCATTTGTCCATTACAGGGAAAAGACAGAATGGGAATGGACATGTTACACTGGTCTATAATTTTTTAGAAGTCATCTGCTTCAGAGATAAAATGTGCTATTTATTATGTATTTTGATGTGCTGAATTCAAATATGACAATTAAAACAACTGATTGGCTACTGTTTCCAAGATATTTTAGTTTTTACATTTTATGTCTATGTATATTGTGTAGATAGAGTTGTAATCATAAATTGTAAACCTAGGTCTTTTCATGTTTTTATGGTTGCTTTGCATGATAATATTTCACTTGTCCTGTTACACTTTAAAAATCAGCAAAAGGGTTATATAAATAAAATTTATTATGAAACAAAAGGCAAAAAACTATTATGTACATAGTTTAGTCCTATTCAGTGTCTACTCGGCGCTTCTTGGCTTGTCTCTTGTATTCATTAAATGGAGCATCTCTTGTCACTGTCCAGCAATAGTCTGCAAGCATTGATGGGCTCCATTTGCCCTGATAGCATTTCTCCATTGTTGCAATGTCCTGGTGAAATCGCTTGCCGTGCTTGTCGCTCACTGTTCCGCAGTTCGGTGGAAAAACATCTAGATGAGAGTGCAAAAAATGTATCTTTAATGACATGTTGCAACCAAGGCTTTTGTATGCCTTGAGGAGGTTTTCCACCAACAACCTGTAGTTGTCTGCCTTGTTGTTTCCGAGAAAATTTATTGCCACTAACTGGAAGGCTTTCCATGCCGTCTTTTCCTTGCCACGCAGTGCATGGTCAAATGCATCATCTCGAAGAAGTTCATGAAACTGAGGACCAACAAAGACACCTTCCTTAATCTTAGCTTCACTTAACCTTGGAAATTTTTCACGGAGGTACTTGAAAGCTGCTTGTGTTTTGTCCGTGGCCTTCACAAAGTTCTTTATCAGACCCAGCTTGATGTGTAAGGGTGGTAATAAAATCTTCCTTGAGTCAACAAGTGGTGGATGCTGAACACTTTTCCTCCCAGGCTCCAATGACTGTTGGAGTGGCCAATCTATCTTGATGTAGTGGGAATCTCTTGCACAACTATCCCATTCACAGAGAAAACAGCAGTACTTTGTGTATCTAGTCTGCAGACCAAGCGAGAGCAACAACCTTCAAATTGCCACAAAGCAGCCACTGATGTTGGTTATAGTTTATGCACCTCAAAAGTTGTTTCATGTTGTCATAGGTTTCCTTCATATGGACTGCATGACCAACTGGAATTGATGGCAAAACATTGCCATTATGAAGCAAAACATCCATGACTTCTAGGAATAACATGATGCAATTCATATCATGTATGACGCAATACCAGCTTCAGATTGCATCATTCATTGTTTTGCTTAAAAAGCAAGTACTGTCCAAACCCAGTCATAGATTTATTCATAGATCCAGTCAAGATGTATTTTAGTCATTTCTGGTTTAAATTGAGATCCCTTCCCTTTATAACTCACTTATCCTCCGCCATTTGCAAGTCAAGGGTCATATATACGGACCCAATAGCATATCTTGAAAACTAGAGCCAATCAACAATTTTAAGCATCATTTTCGTTCTCAGTGACCCAGAATTAGTAAGGTTTGACTACATTTATTTCAGAAGCATTTTGGCTGTAGAGCAGTGTTATGGGCATGCAGGTGCACTGCTCAAAGAGGGAGGAGTTAAGATCATGTTGGTGTTTATCTTAATTCTGTATTTCCTCAAAAACAATAATAGTCCTGTGGCACCTTAGAGACTGAAAAAAATATAAAGAATCATGAGCTTTCTTGGGTAAAACCCACTTCATCAGATGAGTTGGAGTGGAAATCAGATAAACCAATTATATATCAGCAGTAGTACCTGGTAATTGTAGGAGCTCTGTTAATGAGGCTAATTAACTGTGTTCGATGTGTTCCATTTGTAGCTTTTGATGTAAAAATGCAGATTTAAAAAGCAAGAGAAATTGGCTTTGTAATGCGCCAACCAGTTAATGTCTATTCAAGCCCAGAATAACACTATCAAATTTGTAGATGAATTCCAGATCAGCAGTCTTTCTCTGTAATTGGGGGATAATATTCCTTTGTAGAAGAATAGCTACTTTTCAATCCATGATTGATTAACTAGACAGGTTAAAATGTTCCACTACAGGTTTATGTGCCTTACCATTTCTGATGTCTGATTTCTGTTCACTTATCCTTTGTTGTAGAGTTTGCTCGGTTTGTTGCAGGGGTAGTTTTTTGAGTAAGAGTACCTGAGGTGTGATGTATGGCTGCTGGAAAGGATTTGCTTCAGGTTGCCGGATTTTCTATAGGCTAGGATTGGTCTATCTCCCAAGGCCTGTGAGAGTGAGGGATCGTTTCTCAGCTCCTAGAACACTAGTCTCTGCCCTTTCACCTTATCTAACTCAGTACCTCCAGGCATCTTTGTTACCTTTCATGCAGCCTCCCTGGCTCTCACTTTACCCCGCAGTCCTACCTCTGCTGCCTCTTGTCTTTTCTTGATCCCAGTATGTGTCCTAGTAACTTTTGACAGCTGGTTCACATGGAACTTGTTTGATCTTCTACACAGAATTAGTATATTCTGTGATACACTTCTGGTTTGAATTCAGCAGTGGCAAAATGTTAAGACTTGCAGACCTTTAGGGCTTATGGATGTTGGACTGATAGAGAAGATCTTTTCATGTGAAAGATAATTAAAGGTGTGGACCAAAAGTTAAGTTACAAGAAGGGAGCTGAAACCACATGGCAGATAACACAAGCAGTCTATCAACCAGTTTGGAGACATATTTATGTGTCTCCTGAGTACTCATTCATTTCCTTACTTAATCTGAGGCTAGAAATCTATCAATGGTGTTTTTCTAGCTGTTGCTTAACTTTGAGTAGTGACACAAAAATATCAAAAAGAGGCACACAGCTTCAGAAATGTGACATTCTCTTTGTACTCTAGCTGTGCAATGGAAAATTATTTGCTTAGTTATTGTACTCACTGACATAGATATTATACAGTGTTGAGTTATGATAAACATAATAAATAGACTAAACATTTGGATATGTAATATTTCCAAGAAGGGATTCATTGTAATAGCCATAGGAACAGGCGGTAGTATATGGGACATCTCTGTTCTCATTAAATGAGTCCTATGCCTTTTCCTATGAGACTGCATACTGGTCCTTGACTGATGCTACCACTAAAACAGATGATGATGATGAAGTCTGAATACTAATATGGCCCACATCACTGTGGTGTCAGAGCACCTCCAAAATATTTCAAAATAGAAATAATCTTTCAAATCTTTCTTTATAACCTGTATAAAATATAGCTTGATTTAGAGGCCACTCCAACTGTTGGCACACAGCAGTTTCCTGGGGTGAGATTGATGGTGCTGAGGCATGAGGCAGACAGGGTTGCCGGAGGGAGGGTGCTGGGATGGGATGTGAGTATGGCAGGGCTGATGCTCAGGAGGCTGAAATGTGGAGCTGGGTAGGGGGATCTGGGCTTGGGACCTGGCCAGGAGTGTGAGGGCTGAGGTATGGAAAACCCCAACTCAGTGGGAAAGCGCCTGATGCCCCTTGTTAAAAGGAGAAATGTGTTCCCAGTCCAGATGGCTTCAGGAGAGATTGGGGAAGGGAGTAATCTCTGCCGCTTGTTAAGGAGGACCTTATAGTCTAGCAACTGCCACTTGCTGGTGCCTATGTCCCATTGTGGGAAGGAGTCTCTGCAGTCTCAGGGTGCTGAGCCATGGCTCACTTACTTCCCTCTTGAACCACAGGTGGGTGCTGCTGACCTGCCGAGAAAGGGCAGCCTCAGGTGAGGATTAATGCCCACACAGGGAGTAAATCCTGGCCACTTTGACAGCCCAGGGCAGAGGCCAGGGTAGGGGACTACAAGTTTTATCTTGACCTTGGACTGTTCCTATCCTGCAAAGTCTGACGTCATGACCAAGAGGTCTCTGCAGCATCATGCTGGGGTCTGCCCCATTAGCCTCTTACTCAGCTGCATGAGTGTGGAAGTAGTGGGGGTGGTGTTAAGTATTGGCTTCAAACTTCTGAAGGGGCCGGCAGATGGAAGTTTTGCCTTGGGCAGCAGATTATCTTGAGCAGCCTCTGAAATAAATCTGTATTTATTTGTGCTTGTAGGATTAAGTGTGTGTTTATGTGTTTGTATGCATGAAGAACGTAGTGATGTCAAGTTGAGATGAAGAAACAAGGTTTATACTTATTTCTGAAAGAATTGATATCTGTCCACTTTTCACTTTTGTGGCAAGGAGTTCCATAGTCTAGACATGATGCTTGTGAAGGTTTTCTGTATGTTCATGAGCAGTTCATATTGTTCTATATGGAAGATTCTGGTCACTGAAGGTGAAATGATCCCTTGGGTAGGTAAGGCCGATCTCATGAAGGGTTTTAAATATCAGAACACAACCTTGAGCTGGACTCTACTTAGAAAAAAACTCACACAATGTGTTATTAAGAAGCTGGGCTATGGCAGTTTGTGCCATTTTGTGCATTTTCAGGTGTGTAGTTTCATTCCTAGATGCCTATATAATGAGTGGTGATTCTTGGGTCACTGGCCAGAGCTCTGTCTGATGGAAGAGAGTATGATCTTATGCCCATGCATAGATGGAATTATCCCCCCACACTGGTTGTTTGGGCATTCAGAAGTGGTGAGGGGCTCCAGAAGACTGCAGGGCTGTAAATTGACAACGATCGATGGCAGGCACCCTCTGTAGCAGAGAATATTATAGAAGCCAAATCTTCATAGTGCTTCCTTCTTTTCATGAGCAGCACTTTAGTATTACCTGAGTTCAGCTTTAGGCAGGGACTGATTTTGGCTAAGCTTTGAGAAAGATGGGATATGCTGCAGCACAAACAATGGTGACTGCACATGGTACCTAAGTAATCTATACAACTAAATTGCCTCTTGCTTCTTCAGATATAAAATCTGCTGCAGTTCTGTAGTATGGTATCCATTTGCTGCTTGTGTTGTTTTTCACTCTTAGCTCCTGCATCTCCAAATAAGAAATACGTGTGTGTTTGTAAGACTTTTTATTGGGATGGGTTTTTTAAATGTACATTAACAGGTTTTTTGTGTGTGTTTGTTTCAAAGAGAAACCCATGTCATTTGAAGGGTAAGAATGAATGTAGCATTCGGGTATCTAGCTAAGTGAGGATGAACTTCATACAGTAATGTAGCTTAACTGTTTTATAAAAGAGAATTAGTAGGATTTATATTGATGACTTAAAACCGTTAGCTGCTATTATGCGCATTTTAATGCTTACAGGCAGACAACAATTTGGGAGCAAGCTACAGGGAGCATACTAAATCTTTGTAGAGATGGCATTTTTCAAAGAATCATCGATGGTGGGGCTTTACTGGATTTGACGGCCTCTGTTAGATCATCTGCTGTCTTCAGAGGACTCCTGGAGGTCCATGGAAATTCCAGAGCATTCCAGTTATATAGAAGGGAGCTGGCTTATTATAAGCTGCTACACCTGCTGTAAACTTGCAGTGGAGTTGGTAGTAATATCAGAAAAGTTAGCGAAGTACATCCAGTAAGGGGTAATCATGAATCCACAAAAAAACCCACCATTTTTTTGAAATTTTAATTAAAACATTGAATGTACAAATTGTTTGAGGTTTATTTATCACTTGTTTAAAATTGCTGATTAGCTATCATGTTTACATACTACTTTTTATTCAGAGTTCACAAGGCAAAAATATCACAAACAATACACAAGGTGTCCAAGTTAGAAATCCCACAAATATTCTGCAGTCACAACCAAGATTGCTGAGACTACACATTATTTAAAGTTTAAATGTCGTAGCTCTACTCTACAGAGTCTGAGTACATAGTTGCCAATTTGACTTAACACATTCACTACCTATACTTTGCTTGAAAGACACTGACTACAGTTTTCTATTGTTTGGAAAGTGTTTGATTTTGGCGGTGAAAACAGATATTCAGTTTTGTTTCTACTTTAGCAGGGGTGGTATCATGTAGGAGAAGCTGATTTAATGCCTGCCCTTTCCTCACACCAGAGACTTCATGCATTGATTTAGAAAACATTGTATACTCCTTAAAATTCCTCACTGGTACTCTGTCTCAAGAAGGCTGTTCAAATAAAATAAACTAGATCCAAGGTATCAAAATATTTTGGCAAATGAACCTAATCCTAATTTATTGCTTCTAAAATTGTTTCGTGTTCCTGTTGTCAGGTCTGTTTCTAATGGTGTAGTCTGCAGTTATTTTCTTTGAAAATGAGCACTGCACTCTTGGATCTTGTTTCTGACTTGGATATTCTGGGAACAATTAATGTTGATGGAGTTTTTCCTCTGGTTACTTATTTAAAGATGCAAGTAAATGAATATACTAAAAGGCATAAAAACAGACTCTGTAGCCATGGCCTTCTGAGTTCAGTGGTGTAGACAGTTGAGCAGCTTTGATGCCAAGAGTCCAGATACTGTACTTGCTTCTGTGGTTTCTTAAAATATGATGTCAAGAGTTAAATGCAAGCTACAAAGACAAGTTCAGCAGCATAATCTAAACTTACTATGTATAGTCTCTAAATACTGTAAATTATACATAGCACACACTCCCACCCTGATGTTTTTCTATTACTGAAAGTCTGAGTACAGTACAATCAGCAGGCTCACAGTCAGGTTTATAAGCAGCTTCCCCCTGTTTAATCAGCAGAAATAACAAACATACCACTGTCCTAATCCTAGACAGACATTTGTGTTCCCTCACCTGTTGTCCAGCTTCACTTCTTTTCTTACTTTCCTTTTGTCTCATACTTTTTATGTAAATATTCAACACCTTCCAGCAAATTATATGAATTTTGCTATATAGTGGGGTGAATTACCACTAAAACACTGCTAAATTCAGGGGAAATAAATTGAATTATATGTATTGTATTTGGTTTGAAATACTGGCCCATATCCTCTCCTGCATTGTGTCTGCTTTATGCTGCTCCACTGGTACGTAGCAGCCTGAAACCCAGCATAACCAGTTATTAGGGTTGACATGCATTCAAGTTTTTGACTGGAACAGCTGGTCAAAAAGGGACCCAGGTGGTGATGCTGACCTGACCTGTAAAAATCTGGTCAGAGGGGCTAAGGCAGGCTCCCTTCCTGCTCTGGCTCTGCATGGCTCTCAGAAGCAGCCAACATTTCATATGTGCAGGGGTTGCCTCGGGGCTCCATGTGCTACCCCTGCGCTAAGTGCTAGCTCCTCAACTCCTTGCCTCAGCTCTGAGCCTCCTCCTGCACCACAAATCCCTCATCCACAGACCTTGCCAAAGCCTGCATCCCTAGCTGGAGCCCTCACCCCTTCCCTCATCTGAACTCTTATCCCACCCCAAAGCTCCTTCCCACACCTTGAGCCCCACACTCGGGAACTGTCTCCTATCCCAACCCCCTGCCTCAACCCAGTGAAAGTGAAAGAGAGCAGGAGAGTAAGCAATGGAGGGAGTGGACTGGGTGGAGTTTCAGAGATCGGGCAGGGCAAGGATGTTCAGTTTTGTGCAGTTAAAATTTTGGCAGCCCTACCAACTATTCATCTCTTGACTCTGAGCCCTGATTCTTTTCATAAAAATGTTCCTTTGAAATGATTTTGTGTGGTTTACAATACGCCTCAAACATTTCAGTTTTGTTCAGAGGCTTGCAGTCATTTAGCATGTTTGTCTGTTAGCACATGTCCAGGACACGAGAGAGCTTTTCTTTTCTCGCCAGCACATATATGAGAGCTCCTTTAGAGTGGCTAGCCATCTGTCAGCTTCTGTCCTCTGAAATGGTTTTACAGAAACATTTCCAGGGTAAAAGCCAATTGGTTGTATATTCTTATACAGTAAGTAGTTGTCATTGCAGTTTCCTTCTGACGCTCTTTCTTGACTCTAGATAACGTGATTAAATACATTGCACTCCAGCAGAGGCTTTTCAGACATAACTGATTTACTTAACTTTACAATACTTCACTCCCAGCAGGAGTTTACTTCCTGCTATCAGTGGTCTTAGGCTATGCCTACACTACAAATGCTACAGTGCTGCAGCCACACCACTGTAGCATGGTAAGAGGGAGCTAAAGCCTTTGTGGGCCCCCTAGGTGGGGGGGGGGAAGAGGGAGAGGGACAGCTCTGCACTTCAGGAAGGGGCAGGGCCTCAGGCAGAAGAGGCAGAGTCAGGGCACCGAGCACCACCCCAAACCTGCCTTGCCAACCCCAGGCAACCCTCAGCACTGCCCAGAATGTGGCACACTGTCACCCCCCCTTTCCTCCCCCCGCCCTTAGCACTGTCCAGGGGTGATTTAAAGGGCCCAGAGCTCTGGGAGCCACCGCTCCTGCTACAGTGGCAGCAGTGGCCAGGAGCCCCATGCCTCTTTGAATTACTGAGCCCAGGGGCAACTGTCCTCTTTGTCCCACATTTGTCGGTAGGGCTACATCATAATGAAGGCCCTTGCTTCAGTGACAGAAGGAGATTCTTTAAAGACTTTATGTAATCCACTCCCTGAATACTCAATAGCTAGCACAATGTAAAAATCACTGAGAGAATCACTGAAGCAACCCTCTTGCAGCGGGGAGGACCTAAGAGAAGTCTAGCAGGAGGCACATATAAAGGGGATGTGCAAAAGTAGGATTATTTAGCTTGGAAAAGAAAAATCAGTTTTTTCTGACAAAAGAACAATCCCATAATCCAGAGATTATCAAACAGTTTGTTGGGGTCAGGTTGGACTAGGCTTCATCTTGCTACTTTTTATTAGAGCACATATATTCTATTTTACTCTGTAGAGATACCAGTGTGGAAATTTTTTCAGCTAAAATCACTGACGGCAAGAAATCACTATTACATTTTTATTTAAAAGAAGTAATCATAGTCAAAATTGTGATTTTATAAGCATAGCTTGCCTCCTTTCCAACTGCTGCATAATCTGTAGTGATGTCGTAAAGAATTCCCTCTGACTTAGTGCAAAGCCCAGCCAAGTCCATGTAGAGGGGAGGAGGGTTAGGGTAAAACGCTATACAGGCTGCTTTCTTCAGCAGCTGGAAGGCAAACTGCTTTTAGGCACCTATTTACAAAAGGAGAATAGCCGGAAGGTGAACTCTTACAATCATTTTAAACGGTGCTAATATTGTTTGGAACAGTGTTCCTCAAACTTCTTGAAATTCTTAGCACATAGGTCACACATTTCTATTAATTATAATCAGAATGGCTCCACCCACTCTTTTGCCATATAGACACTAAGTCTTTGTTGCTGATACAAGGGTTCAGGCTGCCAATTTTTTTTCTAAAATGTGTGTGTGTGGGGGGGGTGTTTTTTGTTTTGATTTGGCAGCTGCTAAGTGGTCTGTGTGGGGTTTTTTTTTATCCAGCTATAAAGAAATTTGTCAGGACAATAGCCTTGTCTGGAAATGAACGAATGAATATAATGTTACCTGGTTCATTTCAAAGGCAGAAAGAAGCTGTTCTGAAGTTTCTAAATTCTAGGGATAAAATTCTACCCTCAATGGGGTGATTTGGCGTTAGCTGGAGAAGGGGATGAAATCTACCAATGTAGGAAATTCCGCCTTCATTTTCACACTCCCTCTTACAGGTTGGAACACAGTGCACTTGCAGTCATGATAGTAGCATTACTTACATTTATGTTATTGTAGCATTTTGCTATTCAGTTCTTTCATTGTGTTTTTTATTTCCCACGTAATCAGACCAGATACATAGGACATCTGTTATATGGGTTAACATATTTTATTCTCTGCTGCCTAGTTTTGCATAGCTGTGGGTTTTACCACTGCTACTGTTCAGCCCTGTTATGTGAAGGTTCAGTTTTGCACGCCATCCAAGTACAGTGTGGGCCTGTACACGCTGATTCCCAACTGTTCTGTTTTGTTATCTTTCACAGCAAGTTCAGGCTCCAGTCGACACGTGCAATTCTAGGAAGTTTGAGATGCACATCTGATTCATCTGGCAGACTCTGGCCAAACAGTTAATTTTATCCCTGTCAATTATATATATAATTGACAGAATTTCAGTATCTCTGGAAAATGTGTTGGTTTTTTCTGATGTAGAATGGCTGCATAAAGATTCTCCATTTTTTTAAGAGTGTAATACCTATTTTGTATGTGTATATATATATATATATATATATATATATATATATATATATATATATATATATATATATATATATATATAAAAACCTGCCTAGTGCTATGCTCAAGAGCAAGAATCTGATCTTTACAGCTTATAGACTCCCATATGAGAGCAGAAGTTTTGTCTAGAACACCAGATCTGTTTGTTTGAACATAAATCCTGTATAGGCCCCCAGGGAGAAGTTAGAGAAAGGGAGTAATCATTATAAACCACTTAGTGTTGTATGGACTGTATCATGTTGCTGTGAGAAAGTTGTGTTTAATTGGCTCATAAAATAGGTTTAGTAAATCCTTTAAATAGTGATTTGGGCAACTGTGCACACTGCAATACAGTAGTGAATGCATTATAAGGATTGCAATGTCTCCAGAATGGTCACCTGGGGACATATGGCTTTCTTCTTATCAGAGTGATACTGGGTTTGTTTTTGTTTATTTTCACATCTACATGATGTGTCCTTTTGGTATCAAACTGCTTTCTGGTGTTTCAAAGTCAGTCTCAATGAGGTTATCCTTAGTGACACATATGCTGAATTAAAAGGACATTGGTTGCAACACACGCTTGTTTTCAAATAACATGTGCTAAGATTGGTAAAGCAAGAACTGTCTATAAAAGTGAGCCAAAGATGATCCTTCTTATCTGGACTTACTTTGCATATGAGTCACAATTCTCCTGGCTTTTGTACATCTAGCTGAGTTACATTTGTGTTCACTTTAAAAAGCTATAGGTTTAAAGCTATGGAAACTGAATTGTGCTTTTACCCCTAGAATGCCAGGAGTCTGGAAAGTGCCATAGAAAGAAGTGCATGAATTACATAGAAGCACTGGTGACTACAGTATGCCTGGCATCCAGTCCTTTTCAGACTGAAGTCAATAAATATAACACCTAACAGATTTTTATTCACATTTTATGAAATAGAAGAAGATACTTTTTTCTTTTGTTTTGTAGCTGAGTCTATAAACTACAAAAATGCCCTCTTAAAAATGTATACACTGAACTTAAACAGCAATCACAACTTTTTCTCAAATCCCTGAGGCTGCAGTATCCGTACATACACATTGTATTCATATTAACATATGATCATAAGAGAAAAATATTGATGGATGAATTTAAGAATCGGATTATTTAAGTGGGTGGTGCTGGTTTAGAAAATAATTCAAACACAATGGTGATAAAAATCTATCATGATTTCAGTAAAGTTTTAAAATTCAGGTATATGGCAGTAATATTTCGTGAACACATTTTAATGAGTATGTTCATTGTATTCATTTTTAATTAAGGGGGGAAAATACTGGTCCTTTAAAAGAGATAATATATAAGTCTAACATGCATGGACATGCAGCACAACAATATATTGCCTGCTATCTAGCTAGGAAACTGGAATAACTATAGAGTAAGCTTATGAAAACTTTAATGGAAAACTGTTATGAAGTAATGATTTTCGCGTTAAATAATGCCTGCCTTATTTGGAAGTGTGTGTGTTCTTTTTTTAAAATCAGAGTTTGAGTTACAGTTCTGGGTAGTACTATTTCTTTCCAAGAAAAGATTTAAACTGTATTTATGCTTTACCAATTCAAGTTGCATTGTGAAGCAGAATTTGTGTGTTTGTTTATATACATGTTTGAGAATATGAGCAATGCTTGAAAAATTGAGGGAGAGTAGGAATCTTCTCCAGGCATTTGTAATCACTGTTTTCAAAATCTAAATTACCATTTTCTGTTTTTCTGTCTAATTTATCTACTTACCTATCTTCCTTCCTCCCCTTTCTTCTTAATGGCTATGAATATAACCTTCCAAAGGTTTCTGTAAGTTTAAAAAGCAGTGCTGCCTTCATACATCACCAGGTGGACCACTGTAGTGCCTCTGGTGTTGTGTAGAGGTACTAGATATGTCAACATGTAGATTACTACAAGATTAACTGATAAGCCTGGGCTATGATAGAAAGGCAGCATGGTGGAGGGTGAAGAGGACAGGCAGGTGCTGATATGCACGGAGAGCTGGCTTTCAAGCAGGCTCCCTGTGCGTGCTGGCTCTGTGGACACGCCTGCCCTCTTGCTGTCTTCTGTAGAAGCAGAACGGGGCGGGGGAGGGGAGCTGGCTTAAAAGCCGGTTACGCCCAGCGTGAGCTCTCTGGTGCCACCTGCCCCACCCCCTGATCTGCGTGGGGGCGGGGGGACAGGGAAGGCTACCACAAAGCAGCCCCTGTCTATAGTGGGGGTTTGAGCTCCCCATGGACAGGGGCTTCTCCCACTCCATCTGTTTCCTCTGATACAGAAGCAGCAGCGCAGGGTGGCAGGGGACTCCCCAGGAATGGGGCTGGAGCGCACTGGCTGCTGACCCTGCCTCCAGGGACTATGGAATAGTCATGTAACCACTAAGATTTCATGCGGTTATATGACTGTTAAATTACATGATATCTAACACCCCTAAGAGATAACCTATTGATTGTGAGACAGTTGCCCAAAATGCTGAATAATTTTTGGTACATTATATACTTAGACCCTACCCAGCAAAGATCTCAATGAAACTACACACATGCTCTAAGAATATTCTTAAGAGCTTTGCTGGACTGAAAACTTAATGCAGCTCAAGCCTTTCCAAACGTTTTCCTGTTGGGGTACGGGAGGACAAAATTATTAGCTGCAAAAGAAGCCATTGAACTTCACTGGTCATCAGCAAAATACTATTACTGCTGCTACTAAGATAGTATATACTAATTATTCTGTCACACACAAACATATTTCAAAATCCCTTCATTTCTTTTTTATGATTATTTTCTTCCTCTCTATTTCATATGTTCATATATTTTCCATATATGGAACAAACATTTGTTACTGAGAGCTTTTGTTCAAAATGCTAACTCTGATTCTAGCTTTTTTAACTGTACTGAATGACTTTATTATGTGTTTAAGCCAGTAGCTATTTGGATGAACAACTTAGGATTAAAATTGCTGGTTTCAGTGACATACTTTCAGCATGAAAAGATCAATATTGTTGTTTTAAAATGAAATGTGACTATGTTGAGTGAAACATAGGAATTGTATCAGTCAATAAATGTTTGATTTTTCTTTTTCTTTTAGGTATGACTTTGTAGAGATTGAAGAGCCGAGTGATGGCACGATTTTAGGGCGCTGGTGTGGTGCCAGTACTGTCCCAAGCAAACAGATTTCTAAAGGAAACCAGATCAGGATAAGATTTGTATCAGATAAATATTTTCCTTCTGAACCTGGATTCTGCATCCATTATACTCTGCTCGTGCCAGTAAGTAGTATCATTTCAGGACCAAGAGATATCAGGAAAACAACATTTTAACAATTACTACTCCTCAGGAAAGTGAATTGATGGTTTAGGGTTAGCCACTGATTATTTATCTTTTATTATTATCACTATTATTATTCTTAAGTCTGTCTTCCAGGGCCATAAATTTTAGCTCTGTATTATAACCAACCAAAAGTTCTTGTGGTTAGAATGGTTGGCTTTGGATTGGGAAGTTGTGGGCTCAGTTATTCACGTAGAAACTTCAGTAAAACTCTTGCATTACTAATGCAGTATAGTAAAAAGAAGACTTTTTTTTCTAGCTATGGGAAGAATCAGTTGCTTGTCTGTTGGAAAACTGACATTTCAGAGCTCATTGGGAAATTACACAGAGAAGCCAGAATGTTCTCATGGGAAATATAGAAATAATAAATGTATTTGTTAGTTGTGACTTGCCATTAAGAGGACACAGCCAACCTTCTGTGTGGTATAAATAGCTAAAATACAGGAAAATGGTGGTCATTCCTAATTGCTTTATAGTAAAAGCAAAACACTCAATAACTTACATATTGCTTTTCATTACATTTTTTCTTGGGGAACATGCTTTAGGACTGATTCTGAGATTTGCACTACTCAAAACATCTCAAGACCAAGTACTCGTTTGAAATGTCATTCCTAATGTGTATTGGTTTTCTTCCTCAGCATATTGTTATTGCCTTTGTTACACAATATGAAAGGTCTCCAGTAGCCAAAATAATGTTTCTAAGTTTCCAATGATGAGGACATATTGATAAAGGGTCAGAATGCCTACTTTATATTTCAGAACTACATGTGTTTTAGTCCAGTTCCTTAGAGTTTATTATGCGTGTTTTATCTCCTAATTACCCTTACTGGCCTTGGTGACCAAAACTGTTTTTAAGCTCATTATTGAAGAATAAAATAATCAAAATAACCCATACTGTAATAACTCATATTGTAACTCCTTTGGCTTGAAGCATAAAGCTAACTTGAGTGCTACTGAACCAGAAATGCATTTGGCTCATTCACTTGAATGTTATTGCAATTTTCAATTAAGTTTTCCCATACTTTGTGTGGTTTTGTGGCCTGAAAGTGCTACTGTATTACAAATAAATACTAAAAATATTTATAAAGTGCTTGCACCTCTACTTAGATGAGAGGAAGGGAGTAAACTGCAAATTATTAACAAAAAGGGAAAAGTTAGGGTTTTCTTTCACCTCCAGTGGTTGCGAACAGACTACAACTGTATATGTAACACCTTGGTACAATATTTTATTAGTACAACTGCTACATACCCACAGTTAACCTGAAACTAGCTCATTGTCAAAGGTCCATATGAACTCAAAATTAAGTGCAGTCTATGCAAATAGCCCTGTTTTACAGTTTCACACATCTCAGTTAAAGGGAGTGGAACATGTATAGGTGAGGGCAGAATTTGGCCACATGTATTCAATTTTAGAAAATAGTAAAAAAAATCCAAAAATAAATGATTCTTGAGGACAGCTGCCAGTTTTTTTATTGTCTCCCTGACACATGTAACAGATGGGATGTAATATTATATATGATTTGCACATAATTTAAATTCCATCTGAAATTTGTGGAATGGTTTAAATAAACACATTCCTGAGTTCCAGAATCCCCTTATCTTTACATTATACCATACTGTAAAAACAGATGCTGTAGTAAGAGACGATTATACTTACTTGATTTGAGAGAAGTGAATTTTGTTATCTTTCTCATAACTTGAAGAATAAATTGGTTAGCATCAGCCGTTTTCTGAAGGAAAAGAATGTAATTGAAACATTAAACTGTTGTTTCTGCCCTAATAGCATCTTCCTCCAACTATCTATATAAAATTATAAAAACGGCCATAGTGACTCAGACCAACAATCGATCTTGTCCAGTATCCTGTCTTCCAACAGTGACCAATGCCAGGTACTTCAGAGGGAATGAACAGAACAGGTGCTCATCAAATGATCCATCCTGTGTTATCCATTACCAGTCTCTGGCACACATGCTAAGGACACCATCTCTTTCCATCCTGGCTAACAGCTATTGATGGACCTATCTTCCATTATCTGTATTATTATCCAGCCTGTCAAAAACTCTTTGAGTTAAAGAGATTTGTCCCATTCAGAGGATCAAGTGAATGATGTTTTGAAAGAACTAACGCTGAATAAGTGAGGTTAAAATTGCCATTTTACATGAGTGGTAAAGACACTACAGGCAGTCCCCGAGTTACGCGGATCCGACTTATGTCGGATCCGCAGTTACGAACGGGGCACTTCTTCTCCCTGGTCTCGAGCAGACCAGGGAGAGGAAGCAAAGCGGCGGCAGAACGCGTGGCCAGCTGACAGCCCAGAAGCGTCTGGGCTGTCAGCTGGCCGCGCGCTCTGCTCTGCTCCCCCCCCCCTGCAGACCAGGGGGAGGGGGAGCAGAGCGGAGCAGAGCAGAGCGGCGGAACGCGCAGCCAGCTGACAGCCCAGAAGCGTCTGGGCTGTCAGCTGGCCGCGCGTTCTGCCGCTCTGCTCTGCTCCGCTCCGCTCCGCTCTGCTCTGCTCCCCCTCCCCCTGGTCTGCAGACCAGGGGGAGGGGGAGCAGAGCGGAGCACGCGGCCAGCTGACAGCCCAGACGCGTCTGGGCTGTCAGCTGGCCGCGCGTTCCGCCGCTCTGCTGTGCTCCGCTCTGCTCCCCCTCCCCCTGATCTGCGGGGGGGGGGGGGGGAGCAGAGCGGAGCACGCGGCCAGCTGACAGCCCAGATGCGTCTGGGCTGTCAGCTGGCCGCGCGTTCTGCCGCTCTGCTCTGCTCCGCTCTGCTCCCCCTCCCCCTGGTCTGCAAACCATGGGGGGGGGGGAAGCAGAGCGGAGCACGTGGCCAGCTGACAGCCCAGACACGTCTGGGCTGTCAGCTGGCCGCGCGTTCCGCGCTCTGCTCTACTCTGCTCCCCCTCCCCCTGGTCTGCAGACCTGGGGGACGGGGAGCAGAGCAGAGCAAAGCCGCGGAGCCCGAGGGCAGCAGGATAGCCACGGCGCGTCTGGGCTGTCCCGCTGCCCGCGTGTTCCGCCGCTTTGCTCCCCGTCCCCCTGGTCTGCAGACCAGGGGGACGGGGAGCAAAGCAGAGCAAAGCCACGGAGCCCGAGGGCAGCAGGATAGCCACGGCGCGTCTGGGCTGTCCCACTGCCTCCGTGCTCCGCGGCTTTGCTCCGGACGCCTGTGGTACAGCAGCTGGGGCACTGCCGGTTGGTCCCGTAGCGCCGCTCTGGGTGCCACTGGACCAACCCAGCAGCACCCCAGCTGCTCTGCCCCAGGTGTCCCCTAGTCAGCAGCTGCTGAAAATGACCAGTGGCTGACTACAGGAAGCCCCTGCCCCGGGCTTCCTGGAATCAGCCGCTGATCAGTTTCAGCAGCAGCTGACTTGGGGATGCCTGGGGTTCTTAAGTTGAATCTGTATGTAAGTCAGTTCCGACTTACAAACAGATTCAACTTAAGAACAAACCTACAGTCCCTATCTTGTACGTAATCCGGGGACTGCCTGTATTAAAATATGTGGATTATTCAAAAGCAAGTAATGCTAAAACCTTTTCACTATATTTGACTGTTATGTATTCCATATACATTGTTCCATAGCTAAATCTCCCCTTTCTTCTACTTTTATAAAGCTCCCCTTTCCAGCTGTGCAGGACTGTGAGATAGTCAACTCTAAGGCTGTACAGTCTGTCTATTCAGAAACTCTGTCATTATGATTTACTTTTACCCATTCTGGTCTTTGGGCAGATATTATTTTGGAGGTAAGGTATGTCATTCAAAAGTAAAGGGAGGAAACCTTTCTTTGTAAGGTTGAATTAAAACAATGGCAGCTGTTTGAAGATGTGAAGAGATTTGGAATACAAGAGTATGTTTCTAAGAGATGGATTAATAAGCAAGTGATATATGCATCATTCTAATTTATCACAGAGATATCACCTTTCATAGATGTGTGTATACATAACATATTATACATATAACTTGTATGTCTGATAAGGTACAAATATGCATCATATTAGATATATAGATGTAGTGATACTGATTTCACTTGCATAGGTATCAGTCAAGTGTATTTCCATTCACATCACTGGAATTTCACTGGTTTGAGTACATATTCAAACAAAACACCCTGGCTTTAAAAGGAAACAACAAATCACTGATTATCTAATAAATATTGAACAAATCACTGATTATCTAATAAATATTGAAAAAACAGTGGAATTGGTTACTTGCCTACATACAGCAATAAGGTGGGCTATGGGGATTAATTTTTAAAGCACTCTAATGTATTGTGCATTAATTAGTCCATTGCTGATGTGCACTAGGGAACATTACAGAGATTACTATATATACTACAGTATATACTACATTCCTCATTACAGCAGGTACAAGGATATAAGTCTCAAGATTTTGGACACGTACGTACAAATCAAAAATAGCTAAAAATCCCCTCCTCTGCAACTGAGTTAATATACCCCTTACAACAGAAGCCCTAAATATAACACATCGTCATTTTTCAATGTCAAATGTACTTGTGTAGCAAAGTATCCATTTCTCCTTTTGGAATAGGAAATGCTCTTTCACCCCAAATTTTATTGTGTAACAAGCTATAAAGTGATGAGCTTCAGAACTGAACCTATTTAATCTAAGATCTAGATATTCAAAACTGTTGCACAAAGCTTACTGACACTAATATTGCTATTAACTGTAATTTTTAGGGGGCTGGAAGTTAGCATTCCTACAATGGAAATATTGTGGAGGCTCTACCTGCATATAAACATTTGCATGCCCCAAAGGGAAAGGGGAAACGTCATGAGAATAGGACCCCCAGGGGCTGGAGTAGCTCCCATGGAATCTGGAATCAGGGAGCAGAACCCAGAATATCTGGAACATGTAGGTAGGAACCCTGAGATCCTCCTTCCCAGCCTGGAGCCCCCCTCAATCCACCTCCTATTCTTCTGCCTCTTCCCAATTCCCAGGTACATAAGTGTAGTCCTATATCACACTATATTTCAAGAGATCGAGAAATCCATATGTCCACAAATGAAAGATGGTCCTATATGTGCAGAAATAAAAAGTCTAAATGAATGCAAAGTATAAAGTAATCAAATGGACGTTGAAAATAACCGGTCTACTTTTATGACTTGGTCCTAAACAGTTAACATCTCTCCCTCCTCCCCCCATTCTGCTAGGGGACAGGGTAGGCCTGGTAGATTAGCAATGAGAGATTGTTTGAGAAGAAATGAAGCAAAACTGAAATAAAACAGTGCAAGCTTGTTTCTGTTATTGGAGGCCACACACAGTGAGGGGCACAGGACTCATTTCAGGTCTCTGAAGGAGGAGGGAATGACTTTGTTTAATTCTGCTGTAATTTATAATAGATTTTTTAAAAAACTTTTGTATACTACATTGCAAACCAGCATTTTACATGATGATTTAGTGTCTGATGAATGGTGGTAAGTCTGATGACTTTATGACTCAGATTTAATTTGACAAAAGGAATTCCAGCAGTTGTGTCATGAGTTGCAACATCATTTTATGGAAAGCTTTTACCCTAGTTTTACTATATACAGACCCTACCCAGTGTCGATGCCAAAGATTCCCTGACCATATCTAATGAATTTTCTTCAAATACATGTATACATAGTACCAAACTCAGACACGTGAAGCTCTTCACTTTTTCAGTACTTACCAGCTGACATCCCTTATTTTAGACCTAATTTTACACTTGTTCTTCAAAAACTACATACAGTTGTATTAACAACTTATAATTGTAAATTATTTGTTTTGGAATGTTCTGAAATAGAGTTATTTTGAAATTGTACTATAGAATTTAAACTGTATAATTGTAAATGCCCAACACTTAAAAAAGTCTGTCATTTTGAGTCATTTTTCCATGTTCATCCGGTTGGGGGTTTTTGTTTGGTGGTTTGTTTGTTTTTTAAGACTTTGCTTTGTGGAGAGACACATTATGCACTAAGGATTACTAAAGATGGCTTTGCAATTCAGCTTTTTTGGTGTGTAAAAGATTGCTGAAGAAATGATTTCCAGTAATCTCCATGTATGTTATGAAACCATACCTCAGGTCTCCTTCTCATCAGTTATTTACATAGTAACCATATATGACTGAAACAAACTTTATGAACTATTACACTACATGCCTGAGTAACTTTCTGGTGACTTGTTTAGTTTCAGTTATGTCCGTTGTAAGTTTGGCATAGAGAGTTTGATGTAATAAAATCTATTGTTACTTGGGGGAGCAAGTGAATGAGACATTTGATGCCTGAGGTGCCATTAAAGAATGCATGACTGATTGCCAGAGTTGTTATTAATTATTCAGGGGATTGAGAACAAAGCTGCTGCAGTTGAAGTTGAAGTTAGGGGGTGACTATATTCCCCATCTTTCTTGGCACACGGTAGAATGTCATTTGTCATTGAAGATCATGCCAAAGTTTCTTTGCAAGAAATATACTTTAACCCTCTTGTATACAAGTTGAGATACAAATGGAAATCGAAGAAACTTCAGAAAGATCACCCTGGTTTTAAAGGTAATTTTTTTAGATGCTTGAGCATTGAGTGCAATATTTATACTATTAATATAAGAGGAAAGTCTTTGAGAGGCCACTTGAGTAGAAATTTTTAGAGATCTTCTCTTTAGAACAACGTAATCACTATTTACACTCTTCCCTCCAGTTTAGCCAAGTTGTGGAATATCAAAACTTGTTTCACGTAATTTAATGTATATTAACTGTGTGTGTGTTTGGTTTGCTGAGTGGCTGAGTGACATAATGTGTGTGTCATTATGAAAGAACATTTTTGTCTGCCTATTCCCTCCTTGCAATTAGACAGAAAGAAAAATAAAACCTGAAAACTGGATTAGGGGGTTGGAAACACTGCAGCAACCAAAAGACACTGATCTTGCAAAGGAAATCTGATGAGCAATCCTTTGCTTCAAGTCAGAGACTATTGTGGTATGAACTCCTGTCTCCACTGAAGTCAGTGAGGGTTTTGCCCTGGATTTTGATAGGTCCAGGATCTCATCTTAGTTGTTTGGGGATATTAATTTTGTTGGAAAAGATAACTATAAAGTCAAATCTTATTTCCCTGCATTCTCAGAAGAAAAAGGATGAATATTCCTTTCTTAATCACTGCTCCACTAAATAAACTTTTTTAGCTTATCTGCCAAATTTACCAGGATCCTTACCCTCACTCTAAATTTTGAATAGTTAGTTTATTCAGCACTGGAGAGTCTCTCTCTCCTTTTATATCTGTCTGTAAATATAGTTGGGGATTTTTCTTTTTTTGGCAAAGTATTGATTGCATTTGTAGAAGCAAACCATCTCCACAAAATGACATATTTCAAAAAGATCCACATCAGAAGGGGATATGGTAAAGCCAGGATGGAGTCTTACTGAATCTTACTGATTCAGTGAGGAGGCTGAACCTGATGACAAGGAGAGTGTTCATGAAATTAGAAGGGAAAATGGGCGAAGAATACTGAACACTATGCAAAGAAATGTGAGTGAAGATCAAAAAAGTTTAAAGAAAGGAAAAAAATTGAGAGAGGTGATAAAAATAATGAGTGTGAAGAAGGTAGAAAGAGATGTTAGGCTGAAACAGGTTAACCTGGAAATCCTGAAAGATGAAAATGATTAAAGGATATCAAAAAGGAGAAAGATGAATGAAATGTGTACAAAATTCTATAGTGATCTCTACTCCTCGCATCTCTGTGTCCAGCATACAACGTCATGGCAGCAGGCTACATAGAAGATGTTTCCAACACTATGTGAGAAGAAATAAAATATGTTGTTTATAACAGAGAGAGGGAAGAGCCCAGAAGCAAATGATATTTGGCCAGAATATCTCAGAGCAGGGGAAGATATTCTCTTCCAAGTGTTGGTGCAATAGTTCATCATCTACATCAGCATCAAGCATGTTCCAGAGGCATAGAAGAAATGTAAAACTATACTATTGATAAAGAAGGGTTATCCAGAAAGGTTATCCAGAAGACATGAGCAACTATCAGCCCTCCTCTAAGTGTATAAGGTCTTCATCTGCTTCATATCAGTTTGATTAAGGAGCACGTTAAAATGCATGAAAGTAGAAAAGCTGGTTTTTGCTCAGGGTATTTCACAGTTGATCACATCCACTCTGTTTAGCAGCCCAGAGAGAAATGCAAGGAATACAAAGTACCACTGTGTCTTCCATTTATTGAGTACAAAAAAAGTGTTTGACTCAGTGGAGATTAATTCTGTACTCAATACGCTCAATGAAATTGGATTTGATCTCAGATACATTGACACGCTGGAAGAAATTAACTATAGTTGTTAAATAGAAATAACATTATTAAATGTCCTGAGCACTTTTATTATATGTAGAGGAGTCAGAAAAGGTGACACAATTTTACTGAAGCTGTTTGTGGCAGTGCTAGAGCGGGTGTTTAAGAAGTTGAACTGAGGAGGAGGTAGAATTGATAAACAGTTAACAATCGTCTTTTCACTGTTAACTGTGTAATGCTGGCAAAAAACACAGCAGAACTGGAAAACAAATTGCATCAATTGCAAACACTTTCACCAGATATTGGATTGGAAGTGTACATGTCGAAGACCAAGTGAATGCAGAATGAATATTGAGCAGTGAAACTATTATTGTAAACGGAAAAAAAAATGAGGAGGTCAGCAAATGTATTTACCTGGGTCAGCAGCTGTACACATACAACTCATTTGAAGGGGAAAACCGGAAGAGGAGAAAAGTGCATTGGGCAGGTTTCAAGAAAATAGACATCTCTAACGAGTACTGAACTGCCCATGAAGAAAAGGAATGAACTGTTTAACTCCTATTGCTCTGCTAGCAGTGTTACACAGAATGTAAAGCTGATCAGTGATAAAAGCAGCAGAAGAAAAAATTACTGTCACCTGGAGAGCAATGGAAAAGTGAATTTGCAAGATATTACTTGTGATCACATGCAGAATGAAAGTTCAATATGCGTGCAGAGTTGACTGTAGTGCAGGTAATGTAGAAAGCAAAGTGAGATAGATTGGTCATGTTATCCTCAGGCAAGACAATAGGTGAGAAACCCACATTAGTGACTGGACACCCAGAGACCACAAATGACTGCTGGGCAGACCGAAAACATGCTAGGATGATCCCTTGATAAAACTTTTTGGCCAGAAATGGAAAGAATATGCCCGCAACAAAATGGAATTGTTCAGCATTGACTTGTGTTTGTGGAGAGATGGACAAGGACAAGACAGACAAAGGTGATTTTCTTCTTAGACTTATCAGTTCATCATAATCATGACACAAGGATTTGAGACCATCTTAAGACCTTCTGTTATCCTGTTTATCTCATTATTTATTTCAGTGTAACAAGATAGGAGTTTTGGTGAAAAACAATAGATTTTTAAAAATTATGAAACATTTAATTTTTGCATACTATATTCCATGTAGCCACCCCTAATAGTTGAATGGAAAAAGATAAAAACAAAATTAAACCCTCCAAAAAAACTTGCAAGGAGAGTAAGGATCTCTTCCTGACACCTGGCAGGGGCTTGCTGAACCCTGAAGTATAAGTTTTAGGAAATAATTCATAAACTGGAAGAGAGTCCCAGGGCTGTTTAACCCTGCCTCCTTAGAAAAATAATGAGAATAACTTCCAAAAAATGTCATCTAGTTTCTGGGTATGAGCATCACATGTGCAAACATGTTCCCCTTTCTTCACAGACCTCTTTCTTCACAGACTCAACAAAGTGCTTTCCTACTAACAAACCTCTCCCCTTACAATGGATATTAACTAGAGTCAAATGCCATCAAACAGTAATTTATTAATAAAATATTTCTGAGCTATAAAAATTGAAGATGTATGTCCCCTTCTCCATCTAGAAATCCACTCATTCAGATTAACTTTTTTGTCCAAATCACCCTGCAGTTTTTTAAATCTGGATTGGTTTTTTTTTCCAAAATGGGTGTGTCAATTAAAGTTAGATACAATATACAAGTGGAAGTTTTTGTTCCATCTTGCTCCTGGATTATCCTGAAATATGAATAGAAAATCTCCCTTTATAAGAGGTACCTTGTATCTAAATTTCACAATAAAAATGTTTTTCTAAATATTAAAAATATGGAACTGGTGGAACATGCTATGCTGCTTGGTATGATTTAAAATCAGGATCCAGGACAGCTGTCCAAATTGAGTAATCTCAGCTGTTACCTGCAATAAATAGCAACTTTGAGATTTCCTAGGGATTAATGCAAGCATTTAAGGGAGAGGGCCCCAACAATAGGAATTAAAATATAATTTTTCCAAAAACTGCTTATTTTTTCTGCATGAATTGTTTATTTTTATTTGCTTGCTTGTTTGTTTGTTGACTGACTTAAATTCTTTGTTACCTAACTTTTACTATGAAATAACTGTATTTGGGCTCCAGTCCTGCATGAGTAATCTGTTGTTAACACAGTTGATCACTTGTTTTAATTGTGGTGCATAGTAATAATGAGCCCTATTAAGGAAAGTTAGTCTACCACACTTTGTAGGGTTAGACAGAATTTTAGAACTCACCCTTTGTCCTTTGTTTCCATATAAGATTTTAATACCACACTATGTGATGTTTTTAATGTCATGTCAGGGGCATCAACAGAAATGCAGTCAAACATAAATAACTGAGAGGATATTAATCTGTACTGAGGCTACCCTGCCTAGCCAACAAATTTCATATTTGTGCTATTCCTACAAGTCTCTAATTATTTTTCCCATGTTGGAGGCTAATCTGCCTTTTATTTTTTCCACCATATTTAGTCCTAAATATTTCAAAGGTTTTCTTTTTACCCATTTAATGTACATAGCTGACCCTTTTGACCCTCATAGGGATACAAATTCCTAAAATTTCATGCCCAAATTCCAATATAAATTATTCTATAATATCTAACAAGACAACATGATTATACAGAGCTATTGTGTGTTCTGATCTGGAAGGTGATTTGGTCCCCTTTCCAAAGAGATGTCTCTGATTTCCTCAGCTGTAATGTACCTGTTAAGAGCTACCACATCATCTTCTGAAAGCTGGTCGGGATTTGCTGGAAATGGTTCCATTGTCAGAACAAATTGCGGGGATAACCCTACTTTGTACCCCTAGCCTGAATTAAAAGAAAACACTTGATGGTCATTAACCAAAGCAGCCCCTTGAAGATGAGTATGCATGGGCCAAAATGCCCATATAAAACTGATTTTTAAGCCTAACCTTACCATACTGACTCATCATCTAAAGAAGCATGCAACAATTATTGTAAATTAAATTCAGAGTTTTTCTGATAACAGCTTAAAGAGTGTAAATGTTTTTGGACAAGGTGAAACTCAGTCTGCTATCACATTGGCATTAATTTTAGAAGCCAAATTAATGAAAGAAATAGGTCTGCTGAGGTCCTGGAACAATTTTCATAGTGAGGGTGTTAAGAGCCATTGAACCAAACTGTGTATAATGGAAACCACTTCAAGTCAGGGGGTGCAGTACCCACTATCCCCCTAGTTCCAGCACCAATGCAGGTTTTACAGTGCACAATTGATAAAATATTTTCTGTCTTTAGGAATGACCACAGTTTTTACATCTTCCCATGAACCTGAGATCTTGTTCCCTTGTGATATACCATGAAACAATTCAGTTAAAAAAAAGGGGCCAATACTTGCTTTAGAGCGCTATAATATTCTGCAGAAAATCCATCAGCACCTTGATCCTTACTGGACTTATTAATAACTTTCATTTCCTCCAGAGCAATTTTCCTTTTAAGAGCTACCACATCATCTTCTGCAAGCTGTTCAGGCTTTGGATTTTTTTGAACCATACAAAGTATGGAAAAAGTTAGCAAATGTTTAAGAGAGTTGTTTGATGCCAATTAATAAATCTCCCTTTTTGTTTTTAATCAAAGGGATGGTTGACTTAACGGATTATTTTTTTAATTTTCTGGCAAAATGCCTATCAACTTTATTGCCTTTTTCATAATATATTTTGTTTACTATATCAAAGTGTTTACTCAACATTACCTGTTTGTAACAGGTTAATCTTCCCTCTTCTAATTTATTTTCTTATGCTATTTTAGATCCTGTAGATTTATGTCTACCTTCCAAAACAGAAAGTTCTTGAACTAAAATCTTCAAGACCTCTCATCTTTTTGAGGTAGGATGCTTTATTTATAAAGATCCCCCTCATAACTGCCTTTCTAGCATCCCAGAGAAAACTTACTGATTTTAGCCTTTTCATTTTCATCTATATATTGCTGAACATTTTCTTCCAGCTCTTGAATTCTAAGAAAGTCGTACATAAAAGCTCTGTTAACTGCCAGGACCTTTATATTTTTACTGTCCCCCCCAATCTTTTAACCTGATAAATGCAGGAGTATAAACAAATCAAGTTATATCCGCCAGATAAATTTTTTTTAACAAAGTAGTGAGGGTCATAAAAACAAAAAAATCATATCAGTCCTGCAATAGATTCATCAGGAACAAAATAATATATACAGTCCCTAGCATCCAGCTTCAGCTCCCATTAGGCATGTATCAGATTATTTTTAAGAGATGCAACACATTTGAACTTTTTTCTTTGAATACTCAAGTGATACAAAGAGGGATTAATATCTCATTAAATTTCTATTGAATAATATCTTCACTAAAACTTCTTAAATCCATAAAAAACCTGATTATAAAGAGAAGTTTGCTTCTAAGTGAGAGGTTATATTTTGAATAAAGTGAATAATTTCATCTATCCAGGACCCTTTAATAAAAATGCATCTGCCCTCCATATCTACAGTGGGCTCTAAAACAACAAAAGGAAAGTGTTTAGTAAAGAGTGTTGCAACCCCTCCTCTGTTAAGATTGTCCTGGAGAGCTACATGGTATATGTGTCCGAGAAGGGTTCAGGTATTTATCATCATTTTTCTTCAAGTGTGTTTCTTGTAAATAGGTTGCACTTGTAAAATCTTTTCCGTGAACAGAATACTCTTTTCCTTTTTGTTGGATGTCTCATCCTCTTCATGTTAACAATCATGACATTAATAAACTTACTTGCAGACAGATGCCAGGGTTCCAATATATTGTGATTCTTCTGTAAATAAGATTCTCTAATAGTGTACCCATCAAACACCCTGCAATCACATGTGTGTCGATTTTCCTTTTGAAAAGCCTATTTTTTCGTACCATGATCCTGAGTTTGATTTACAATAAACTTTTAAATTCTGGAACTTAGCGTTTTTATTAATGTAATAGAACAGTATTTTACATGTGTTCCCTTATTCCCTGTTTCCTTCTCTCTTCCTCTCTGGGCATTCCCCCATTGTCACCTGGTCCCCTCTAACAATGGGCTTGTTAGTTCTCTGCTCAACGAAACATATATTTTTTCTTTTCTTTTTCCTTTAACATGTATTTGTAAGAGCCAAGCCTTATTTAATCATGTCAAACACATTTATAATATTGAATATTGTTATATTATTATACTGTCTTTGAATTTACTTATTCTTAAAATATCCCACCATGTATTACCCTTAAATTAATATAAATTTTAGAATGTTTGTAATAATTCTATATCAAATGTACTTCAGTAGGGGATATCCTGATCTCTTGCTATTTTGTTATTAATTTAATGTTGTTTATATTATAAAATAGGTCAACTATGTTATATGGTTTAGGAATACTGTGTCCACATAGAGTCAAATATCTTGGACAAAATACAATCCCATTTTCATTTCATTATAACCCTTTAACAATACAACCATGAGGCTATACCATCTATAATATAATGACTTAGCCGAAATATTAATCTTCTACTTCTGGACCTAGACTGTTTATTCTGCTATCATATCTGTATGGTTGTTTGGTGATGCATTTTTTAAGGTGTTTTAGCTCTCTTTGATCTCCCTGATTTCCAGTGATTTCCATGGTTGTGGAGTGCAACCATGCTGCCCAGGCATTGAAGGAGCTGAAACTACCGTGGAGGGGGCATGCAAAAAGAGATGTACCATGGGCTAATACCCCTGATCGCCATGCTGCCCATCAGTTCTGCTGGCTCCACCCAGCAGAATTGTCCCAACTCCGCTCCCCAGTGGGACTCGAGGAACAGACTGAAGGGTCGAATAGTCCAGATATGACCCACGGGCCACAGTTTGCCCTCCTCTGATCTAAGTATTGGTAAGAAGAGCAGTTAGTGTGTGTCTCCTATAGGGATGTAAAAGAGTAGTTGACTACCTGATAAACCTAGGGTAGTTGAGTCAACTACTTGCATTCCTCTCCCCTCTCTTCCCCCTTCTCCCCCTCCCCCACGTTGCTTCTGTATAAAAAGCAGCAAGGGTAGGGGGGTTGTGCTGCCCCCTGGGAGCTAACCCCACTGCAGCTCTCCAGTTTAAATATAGTAGGAGCCAGGCTGCTGGGTGACTCCTACTACATTTAAACTGTAGAGCCTGATGGAAATTCCATTGATTACTCGATTAGATGATTATCCACAATTTAGCATCCCTAGTCTCCTGTAGCCTGTCCTCCTACTGGGCCCAAGCAACATGGAGAAGGAAATGGGGTTGTAAAATCCCATTTAATTGGTTAACCTGTTAAATGTAGCATTTTAACCAGTTAACTGATTAAAATGGGAATAGGTGGGGTGAGCGGTGCTTCAGCCCTCCCCCCCCCCCCCTCCCCAGTTAACTGGAATTAGTAAGCATCAGCCGTTAAGGTTGATGCTTACTGGTTAACCTTTCACATCCCTTAGAGGAAGGTGCCTGAACTGAAAGCAGAAGGCTTAGAGCCAAACAACTGGGCATAGATTTTGGAAAATCAAACCTTGAGGTGAAAACTTGGAATGGAGGTTCAGAGGCGATAGTAGGGAAAACTGGGATTGGGAACAAGAGGAGATTGAGTGGTTAAGGAAAGAGACTGCGACTGGGGTGAGAAGGAATTAAGGAGGGGAAAATTGGATCTGGCTAGACAGAGAATGGAACTGGAAGTGGGAGGGAAACTGGGACCGGGATGTCAGAAGTGGGAGAGTAGAAATGACTAGGCAAGCAGAGTAGGATTTTGATTAGAAGTTTGGGAGTGTGGAGACTGGGACTAGCTATGCGAGGAGAATAGAACTGAAACAATGAGCCATGAATGTGAAAAAGATGGGATTGGGATGGCTTTGAAGGGGATAGGAGTATATGTAACATTGTGTATCCTGGAGCAGCACCCTAGCACCCCCAGGTTTACCATGGTGATATGATTGATATGTTTTGCACAAAGAATACATTGAGAGGCATAATTTTCAAAGTCTTGCTCTCTTGAATATTAATATCCTGTTGTCTTGTATGTGTTGTTATGTATGAAATTATGAAATTTTGTGGTGTGTGTGACTGAAATATGTTCTGAGGTTATGAACACCACAACCAGCCCTTCATGTACAATAATGGATTAGCCAGATATGATATTTGCTGATAACCCATTAAAGGGAATCCATGCTCCCAATAATCATCTCAGAAAATTGCTGAGAGCGCGCACGTAGATAATGGAGACCTGTTTGACCAATAGGAGTGGACCTTCACGTTACAAGCATGTTTCTTCCTGCCTGCTGGAAAGATCTTATAAAAAGAGGAAGTGACATTATGACTTGGCTTCACTCTTCCCACAACTCCCAAGGCTTGAAAACACATCTGGAAGATAAAAACTTTTATCTGAAGAGGGTGGTCGTGGGTTGGAGGACAGTCCCAGCCTGTGTGTTGAGGGGCTATACCATCTGCCAGCATGAGACACTGCTTGATTCAAATCCTATTTAGTTTATGGAACTTAGACTATGAATTTATTTTATTTATTTTATTTCTGAGGTAACCAACTTAAACCCCTACACTTACTACTTATAATCACTTAAAATCTATACTTTATCTAAAACAGAGTGTTTTGGTTCATATGCCTTTATAAGCAGAGCTGAGATTTCCCACTCTAATATGTGTCCTTTCCACAATGAGGGAAAGGTGAACAGAGCAAGATGGTCAAAGTTCTGGGATGAAATAGTCAGAGCCTTTGTATTGTTGGTTCATGAGTGACTGGAAAAGCATTCGTGTAACTCAATTGGGTGTGTCCCTGCCTGTGGATGTCTGTGTAAGGGCAGTACCTGTCAGAGATTTGTAGCTTGTCACAGCTTCACAGTGTGAATAGGATACCCCAGGTTGGTGGGACAGAAAGCACATCTATTCCACAGTTCAGGTTGCACCAGACAGGACTGGGTCAGGGGCGGGTTGGAGGGGAATGGGATATAAATTAGTAAGTATGGGAAGAATGGGCAGAAAAGTCTGTGGCCCCTAGATTGCTCCCCTCAGAGCCTGGAATGGAACCCAAGAATCTGAAGTCACATTATACCTCAACTGGCAACACATTTCTGTGCAATCTCTGTGAGAGACTTTCCCATCACCCTCTAATGCTGCTCCATGTAAAAGGATGGCAATGTATTGCTGCTATTCGTCATGCTATTTGTTCATGTGACTGAGGTCTGGATCTAAAATTCCCAACCCTCTTGGTGACCCAGGTCAATATGATGCTACCTTATGGAATTAGATTTTTTTCTTTTTTAAAAATTAAGAAATTTCATAGAAAAAATATATTAAAAGTACATTTTTAAGTTTCCAAAATCAAACTTTCATAAGTTTGGAAATGCCAGAATTAGTCACCAGTGCAACTATAATCCACCAACCAAGTGTTTATGCAAGCTGATACAATTTTAATTACATTTTCACTTGTATTAAGGTTGTATAAGCAAGATTAGGAAATAGCAAATTTAAGGCAACCTTCCATGCAGACAGACACACACGGGTACAAACTATATTAAAAAGAATAAAGTGTAGGTCACTTGACTTCTTGGATTGTAAGCTCTTTAGGGGAGGAATTTTCTTCATATGTGTTTGTGTGACTCTTATCATGATATGTCAAGACTTCTAATTGGGGTCTTTAGGATCTACAGCAATATGACAATTTTCCAAATGTTTCTTTATCTGATCTTTCCAATAGTAAAATCCTCCTTTTACTTTTTTGAAACGTAATTCCTATTTTTTACTATTGATAGATAACAGATTTTTAAGAGTACTGTTTCTCTATTTTTATATCATCTTTAATTTCATCTGTCTCTTCATTTTTTAGACCTGCTTTCTTTATGTAGTACATTTCCCCTTAATGTATTTGTAAAGCCAGTCTTATTCCTCTCTCTCCATTACCATGATTTGCCTTGTGGTGTTGCATTTATCTTTTCCCTTAATGCTCTAAGTATTATGGAAAGTGCTTGTCTAGTTGCTAACCCTCTTTCCAATATTGTCGGGTTTTTATATTGTTTTATAGCTTATACTCCATATATTTTAGAATATCCAGCTTGTCAGATTCTGTTGTTTACTCCTGTAGTTTCTTACATCACTGACCTTTGTGCATGCACACAAGGAGTTTTGTTACCTTCCTTTCCAATCTGACCCTCAGTCTCTTTATACTTCAGAAATGAAGATGTCATGTTTCTGACCTGCTCAGTGATGAAAAGTGAAGACAAACATACATTTGACATCAGTTTTTATTTAGCAGTGTGATTTTTATAAGAGCTAATCCATTCTCACTGCTTTCATGTCAAGTTAATATCCATCTCTTAGAGACTTAGTCATGCCAGAACACCACCCACAACCTCTTTTTAACAAAACAGGGCGTGAGTGAATAATTAAGGGGTATGAGTTTTCTTTTTGAACATGCAAGTAAGATAATATGAAAATAGGAATGAAGAGAATTTGAGACAAGACAGACAAAAGAATACCTTAGTATAGCCTACTTACCCTGATGGATACTCTAGGTATGAAAGGGACTGTTAGAAAAGCAGACTGGTGAAGGAGATGGAATAACTGATACCATTCTAAGTGTGCAAGATCAAACCATGCAGGTGTTTTTGTAGAGGACAGGCCACACAGTTGAGTGCTGTAGGCCACTCAAAGCACCTTTGGAACAGAGGGGAGAAGTTCTTGACAGAATAATAACATTGTGCAGTAGCTCCAGGGTGAGTGTCTGGTCATTGGAAGGTTAATGCATAGATTCTGTTAGAATCACTTTTGTTTCTAAGAGGGTCTGGATAATATTCATGCGGGAAATGCTGAGATTTGCACCTGTCCTGTCTACAATGACTGGCGTGTGACGATACAGAAAGGGATTATAAGCTGTCATTTGCTTCTCTTCCATGAACAATCAAGATTTCAGAAATTATTATGATTAAAGGAATGATCTGGTTGAGCAATCCAAGAGTTTTGCTGCACTGTTTTTTCTGGAGAAAATCTAGGTAATGACAAAGCTTCTGCACTTACATTTTCATTCATCTCTGAATACATATCCAGTTCTTGGAAAGAAGGGAAAGTATTCTGTGAGGTCACTAACAAGCCCTCTGTTGATGGCTGGTACACACTGCTCAAGAACATTAAAAAATGTTGTGTGAGAGCCGTGAGGGAATTTTAAGCTGGCAAAGACATTTCTAGAGATAGAATTCCCATGCAATTTGAGTGTAGATTTCATACTTCTTATGAGCTAACTAATAAAAGCATTCACTGGGGAAAGAAAAAAATATTAATAATCTTTTATGAGAAAGAACAGTATGTGCCAGGCTTTAAATAGTTGAGGAAAATCAAAGGAAGCCAGTTAGTGTGCCAAAGACTTGGCTTAAAGACCCTTGAAAGCTGGAGGTACAACAGTAAAGGGCACAGCTTTTGGAAAAGATTGTGAATATGTAACTTCAGACATTCCAAACTAGCTTGCTCCTATTGTCCAAAAGGATGGGGCTGCCAAAAGATTTATTTGGGGAATTCCATAATAATGTCACCCAATTGTGTAGTGCTGCATTCCTCCAGCTCAGAACTGAACTCCTTCCTGGGGCAATATGGAGAAACTCCCAGGAGTGCTGTTGCTATTTATACTTATGGATTTGTAGGTGCTTCTTTATTCAGTTTTATCACTCTGGTATTTTTAGTGCATAAAAAGTACAACTGAGTTCATATAGATAGAGTTTCTTACTGGAGATGTCTTTTGCTACCGTTTTCTCTGTTTTTAAGGTAAAGCTTTTAGACTTCTGATACAGATTGATTTAGGGAAAGATTTTAGTAAATGGAGTCTTATCATTTACAAGGAGAATGAAAGTGAAACTCTAGTTCTCGCACACTACCATCATTTCCAGTGTATTTCTTCAGCAGTTTTCTTTTTATACTCCTCCCCTATTAAATAGAATATGGCTGATAAAGTTGTTTTTGTTAATCTTTTAAAATTCATCATCAGTCTGATCTGATGTACTCTCTGAAACTTTTCTCTCCCTCTGTGTACCCATGTGCCAAGTCCTAAAAATACAGGTGCTATGGTAAATCATAGATATTACTTTCAGTTCTTGAATTTTTTTGTGTGATGACCACTTGGATGTGGAATTCACATCCATGTTTGCTTCAAATAGATTTTGGACCTTAGGCTATGCCTTGGTCTGTCATTTAGATTCTGAGAGTATGAATAGCAGTGCACACCAAAGTTTTGTATTGTAATTCCCCTGGACATTGGAGAGGTGGACTAAACAGCTCCTAGTGTAGTTCTTTTCAAACTGGATTACATTAACGTGGGGCTGTATAATCAAGCCCTATATCTGTTCTCATTTGCATTACTTGCACAACAGTCAATAAATATTACTTATTTAATTTTTTAACCATCTTGCATCCTAAGCAACAGATAGGCTTCTGTCATATGGAAAAGGCTAATTAAAGAGTTAAAATAGGCATACAGTTTACATGAAAAATAAATATAGACATAAACTTCATGTGTGCATTTTCAAATCCTTCAGTGGTATGAAAAGTTTCAACACATAGCTCAGCCTTTCACTGAAACCCAAAGATGGCTGAACGAACAGTAAAAAAGAAACAAAGCAAAAATTGCCAAAAGTTTTTTTTTCCCCATGGTACATACCGAAAGGTCATTAAGAAAGACTAATTGAAGAATTACTTTTAGAGCTAAATATTTATGGGAATGGGAAAATATGTAGATTTCAAAGTCATTTACCACTTGACTAACAGAGCAAGTCTAAAAATACTAGAACTTCAGAGAAGTGAGCTGTGGATATATTTACTATTCAGCAAGTACTTAGTTAAAATGCTTGACAATATGAAAAGTTTAGAGACAGGGCTAACTAGAACTACAAACTCAGCTCTCCCAGCTTGAAAAGTTGATAAATTCTTTCTCGAGCTACTACTTGAGGGTTCTTTTAATTACTGTTCTAGCTGAGAAAAGTTCAGTTTGTTCAAGATCAGGGAAAAATGTTCATCTGTGTCAAGCCACTTGGTCCTAGGGGTAAATTTTTAAGTAAAAAATAAGAGGGCAGAAGCGTACATTTTGTTGTGATTCACTGTTGAACTAATCTAGCCTGATTGCTGTGTGGAGAAAAATCACCATTTGTAAAGCAGCACTATTCAAGAACACAAGTGCAGCCTAGTGGAAGATTGCCAACCGCACAGCAGCTTTCTGTTCTGCTGTGGTAAACCACATTGCTGTAGCTATGTGCTATGGAGCAACAACAGTATGTCCAAATTTAAACACTGAGAACATGTTTGGGCTGATCCCATGATGAAAGATGAACAAAGCAACCTAACTATTAATTTGGAGAGGCACCCCAGTATCTCTCTCATTTAGTTAGAGACCTGAAAAAATCCTTCCATCATAAGAGTAACTTTCCACAGCTTTCACTGGAAAGCTGTTCTTTTAAGTTTAAAAACAGAATTGCTATGCAGTTGAAAAAAATAAAATTCCTATGGCATGGAAATATTTCATTATGTGAAGCTCTCAGAGATTACAGCAGAAACCTAAAAATGTAATAGCAGCTTTAATGTGAACAGAAACACCTTTTGCTCTGAAAAAGATAAAACAAAGTTCATACATTTTAAAAAGAATTGTGGAGGTTCCCAACACATCATTAAATGAGAGATGCAAAGCTTATATTCCTGAAATGTGCAATATCTTAGTACACAAAATTTGCTGATGTTCATGAGTGTGGAATTGCCTACATCTAAAAATAATTCATTGGAAGACAAGCAAAACAGTAGGATTATTATATCAATATGAAAGGAGAGGGAAAACGTCAAAAGGGCTGTCAGTTGACCCACATTAATGCCTGCCATTAAAGCAGGACAGGATTAACGCGTTAATCGCAGGCATTAATGCTGCGCTGCCTCTTGGATGTGCTGCTGTGGCACTTCAAAGGGGCAGCTCAAGCGGAGCTGGAGATCAGCTAGAGACCCAGCTGATCCCTGGCTCCACTGTTACAGTGCCCCTTTGAAGTGCTGGAGCAGCACTTTTAAGGGGCTCCGCTTATACTGCCCCTTTGAAATGTTCCTGCAGCACCTTAAAAGGGCAGTGCTGCATAGAGCTCAGGGTTAGCTGGGAACTCCAGTTGATTCCGGGCTTCATACAGTGCTGCCCCATTGAAACACCACCACGAAGTTTCGAAGGGGAGTTGCATGCAATTAATCGCGATTAGAATTTTTAATCGCTTGACAGCCCTAGTAATTATTTAAAAACACTGTTTTGGTTTTTTACCTCAAATCCCCAAGCAAAACAAAAGAACTTTCTTTGAAGGAGTCCATGCCTTGTCCTCTGCAGTGCATGGAAGAGGAAGCACTGGAGCCAGCAACATAGGCTACCAAATCAGAGGCTCATTATTTGCACATCCAGTAATTTGATCTATGCCATCAAACGCTAGCAATGCTCTAATGATATATATATTGGACAAACTGGACAGTCCCTATGGGAAAGAATCAATGGATACAAATCAGATCGCTGTAAAGGAGCATACAGAAACCTGTTGGGGAATACTTTAATCTACTTGGTCACACTTTAAAAGACCTCCAAGTGGCTGTCTTGTTACAGACCAATTCTACAAGCCAAATATACAGAAAAGGGTTGGAATTACAATGGATGGCTGGGACATTATCAACCAACCAAACAATTAAGGTGCCAACAGCTCTTTGTCTGTGTAGCTTCTTGTGTTAGTACTCTTCCTCTCTAATTGCTATCCTATGATCCTTATCTGCTTCTTTTAACTATCCAATTTTTAGGTGCTTATAGATGACCAGTTTTGCCTATTTGGTTTTTCCTTTGATATTTACATACCCTCTGCTTCTTGTTTCTTACCCCCCTTCCATTTTTTCCTTCGCCCCCTCTTTCTTCCCCCCTTATTTATTTGGGCCTGGACATCCTAAACTCAAAACTCCAGTCATCTGAAGAAGTGGGCTGTGCCCACAAAAGCCCATAATACCATCCACATGTTTTGTTAATCTATAAAGTGCTACTAGACTATTTGTTGTTTTTTAAGTTTATCATGTATTCTAACTTGTCCAAGGAGTCCTTCAGCTGAAACATCTTACTACAGCATGTTATTGGCTACTTATACATAATAGACATTTTATGTCTTTCCAAGTATCTGATATTGATCATTACTGGACATAGAATTAGAGGTTAAATGAATCATCGGTTTCTTCCAATGTGGCAGGTTTTATATTCCTATTAAATATATGTTGACACATAGTAGCTGTTTTACACTAGCTGTAGTATACTGTGAGGTTTCAAAGGGAAAGGGGAAAAATAACTGTTTAAATTATAGGAGTGTTTGTGCCGAAAAAAGTCAAAAGGACAAAATGCCATTTCAAGACCTATCTATTTATTGATGCTTTTCCTGAGAGAGAGACATTGAGGGGAAGCTTTAATGTTATGTAGAGGCAGGTAGTTTTTAGGGTTACTGTTAGCATTATAACAATTTTGATTTATTTAAGATGTTAGTAATCATAGAATCATAGAATAATAGGACTGGAAGGGACCTCGAGAGGTCATCGAGTCCAGCCCCCCCGCCCTCAAGGCAGGACCAACCTCCGTCTACACCATCCCTGACAGATGTCTATCTAACTTGTTATTAAATATCTCCAGAGAGGGAGATTCCACCACCTCCCTTGGCAATTTATTCCAATATTTGACCACCCTGACAGTTAGGAATTTTTTCCTAATGTCCAATCTAAACCTCCCCTGCTGCACTTTAAGCCCATTACTCCTTGTCCTGTCCTCAGTAACCAAGAGGAACAAGTTTTCTCCTTCCTCCTTGTGACACCCTTTTAGATATTTGAAAACCGCTATCATGTCCCCCCTTAATCTTCTTTTTTCCAAACTAAACAAGCCCAGTTCATGAAGCCTGGCTTCATAGGTCATGTTCTCTAAACCTTTAATCATTCTTGTTGCTCTTCTCTGTACCCTTTCTAATTTCTCCACATCTTTCTTGAAATGTGGCGCCCAGAACTGGACACAGTACTCCAGCTGAGGCCTAACTAGTGCAGAGTAGAGCGGCAGAATGACTTCACGAGTTTTGCTTACAACACACCTGTTGATACAACCTAGGATCATATTTGCTTTTTTTGCAACAGCATCACACTGTTGACTCATTCAACTTGTGGTCCACTATGACCCCTAGATCCCTTTCCGCCATGCTCCTTCCTAGACCGTCGCTTCCCATCTTGTATGTATGGAACTGATTGTTCCTTCCTAAATGGAGCACTTTGCATTTCTCTTTATTAAACCTCATCCTGTTTACCTCTGACCATTTCTCTAACTTGCTAAGGTCATTTTGAATTATGTCCCTATCCTCCAAAGAGGTTGCAACCCCACCCAATTTGGTATCATTTGCAAACTTAATAAGCGTATTCTCTATCCCAATATCTACATCATTGATGAAGATATTGAACAATACGGGTCCCAAAACAGACCCTTGCGGAACTCCACTTGTTATCCCTTTCCAGCAGGATTTAGCACCGTTAAAAACAACTCTCTGACTACGGTTATCCAGCCAATTATGCACCCACCTTATTGTGGCCCTATCTAAGTTATATTTGCCTAGTTTATCAATAAGAATATCATGCGAGACCGTATCAAATGCCTTACTAAAGCCTAGGTATATGACTATACCCCAAGACACATTGATGCACACACAATGGAAATAAAAAACAATTATTTTCATTCTACACTAGTAGCCGTGTGGTCTAGACATTCTGAAAATTAAGGTCCAGATTTTCAAAAAGCAAGCCATTCCCATTGTTCTGAGTGGGAGCTGTTTGGGTCCTAAGCTCTCTTGGAAATCGGGGCATGTACATTTGGTTTCTATTAAAATAGACGCTGAGCACTTCTAAAAATCTATCTCCTTATTGTACATCAGCTTTCAGCATATGTATGTGTATGTTTTATTCGGTTGTGCTCTTATTTTCTGATTCAATGTGTAATCAGAATTTAATTGACTCTGGGCCAAATTTGACAGTGAAATTGATGGTTGTGTACATTATATACTGGTAGAAATTGTGTTTTAAAAATAGTGGCAGTAGCTCCAGATAGTAAATTACTGAATCTTTCACGAAGTTGGCATTCAGTATCCTGAAAGCCTGTACTTTACACTGGTTTAATATTCTATAAGGGTGTTTGGATAGTGTAGGCATAACATATGTAAATATGTCTGTGAGAGAGAGGTGCTATTCCCAGCCTCCGCCAGCTCCCTCAGCACATTACAGTTGTCTGAGGCAATCTAGAGAAAAAAGCACCAGAGTGGAGTAAAGCCTGTAACTTTTGTTAAATAACAAAAGAGGAAGCATAAAATGTTTTCTAGTATGGATAAGTGTAGCTGATCACAGTGATCGTTTTCCACCATTTGGTCCATTCACATTTTTGATCCTAGAGTCAAACATTTGCCTCCTTCCTAGATTATCTGGTTGGGCCCAGTCAAGATATCTGGTTGGGCCCACTGAGACATGATGGTTATGTTGGGTTTGGGCTAGAGGGTGCACATAATAATGGAAATTAGTAAATTCTGCCCAGAAGAGCAGCACATAGCTGCTTGCCACAGTGCTGTTACTTCCAAGACATCAAAAGTAAGGCAGGGGCCAGGCAAGGCATAGTAGACAAGGAGAAAGTTAGAGACTTGCAACCCAAGGGAGGGTGCAGAGACACAGATTATTTAAGCAGGGAGGATAAGTAGACAGTGGCATGAGTAACACTGGACATTTGGGTTTAGTGGTGAAGTGGCTGTGTGTGGACATAAAGTATTCCAAAATTAAGTAAGCGGGTCCTGATTCAAATTTGTTCTTGGAGACTGATCCATTCTGTTTTTCATAGAGGTAGCCATGTTAGTCTGTTTCAGCGAAAAAAAGGAACATGGTGGCACTTTAAAGACTAAGACATTTATTAGGCCATAAGCTTTTGTGAGACACAACTCACTTCCACAGATGCTTGAATAGATTTGTATGTTGCTCTCATCACAGTAGTATCTGTGTGCTGATCTCAGAACTTGTACCCACTTTTTTTATATTGTAGTTGGAATTTTTAGATTCCAAATTATGGGCAGTTAAATTGTACTATATTATAACTGTTATTCTCTGTGGATATGAACTCAGGTGTAATGCTACTAATGTTAATCTCTGGTATCCTTAAATCAATCTAGGGTAACTCCATACAGTGGATTTACACCATGCTTGTGCTAGTGTAAATAAGAGCAGAATTTGCTTCACACATGCCTCCTAAATAATTTAAATCCTTGTATTGCACATTTACCCTGCAAGACTGCATAAATGTTTTAATAGTCTGTATGTCTCTTAATTGAAAAGTGGGTAAAGAATATTATTTCTTCGATAATTGATTATATTCAATTACCAAAGAAACGGTAAAAGTAAGGCAGAAGTGCTTAACAACTTCTTTGTTTAGTTTTCACCAAGAAGATTGGAGATTGTACTAACATAATGAATGCAGTGAAAATGGGGTGGGTTCAGAAGCTAAAATAGTAAAAGAGCAAGTTAAAAATTACTTAGACAAATTACCAGGTGTTCAAATTACCAGGGCCTGATGAAAAGGCACCGTAGAATACTCAAAGAGCTGACTGAGGAGGTATCTGAGCCATTAATTATTATCTTTGGAAATCATGGAAGATGGGAGAGCTTCCAGAAGACTGGAAAAAGACAAATATAGAGCTCATTTATAAAAAGGGAAATAAGAACAACCCAGGGAATTACAGACCAATCAGCTTAACTTCGGTACCAGGAAAGAGCAAATGGAAATGGAGCAAATAATTAAGGGATCCATTTGCAAACATCTAGAAGATAAAAAGGTGATAAGTAATAGCATGGATTTGTATAGAACAAATACTATCAAACCAACCTTCCTGTGACAGGATAAAAAGCCTTGTGGATAAGGGGAAAGCGGTTGAGATGGGACACCTAGACTTTAGTAAGGCATTTGATACAGTCTCTCATGACCTTTCCATTAACAAACTAGGGAAATACAAGCTAGGTGGAGCTACTTTTAGGTGGGTGCCTAACTGGTTGGATAACCATTCCCACAGAGAAGTTATCAATGGCTCACAGTCATGTTGCAAGGTCATAACTAATGGGGTTCTACAGGGATGAGTTTGGGGATATTTTCACTAATGATTTAGATAATGACATAGAAAGTACACTTATCTAGTTTGTGGGTGATACCAAGCTAGGAGAGGTTGCAAGTGATTTAGAGGATAAGATGAAAATTCAAAATGATCTGGACAAGCTGGAGAAATGGCATGAGGTAAATTGGATGAAATTTGATAAGGACAAAAGCAAAGTACTCCATTTAGGAAGAAACAAGTTGCACACATACAAAATGATAAATGACTAACCAGGGAAGGAATACAGGGGAAAAGGACATTGAGGTCCAAGTGCACCACAAGCTAAATATGAGACAATGATTTGACACTTGTGGGGAAAAAAAGCAAACATTCTGGGATTTATTAATAGGAATGTTGTACGTAATACACGAGAAATAATTCTTCCATTCCACTCTGCACTAATTAGGCCTCAACAGGAGTATTGTATCCAGTCCAGTTCTGGGCAACATATTTGAGGAAAAATATGGACAAATTGGAGAGGGTTCAGAGAAGAGCAACAAAAATGATTACAGGTCTAGAAAAATATGACTTGTGAGGGAAGATTAAAAGAATTGGGTTTGTTTAGTCTGGGAAAGAAGACAGAGAGGTCATGATAATAGCTTTCAAGTGTCCAAAAGGTTGTTACAAGGAAGAGGGAGAAAAATTATTCTCCTTAACCTCTGATGATGTGTCAAGAAACTATGGGCTTAAATTGCAGCATGGGATGTTTAGGTTGGATGTTAGGAAAAGCTTCCTGCCATGACAGTTTAAACAGTGAAATAAATTGCCTGGGGAGGCTGTTTAGTCTCCAACATATGAGATTTTTAAGAGGAGGTTAGACAAACACCTGTCAGGGACGGTCTAGATGGTGTTTGCTCCTGAGTGCAGGAGACAGGACTTAACGATCTCTCGAGGTTCCTTTCAGCGATATTATTCTATGATTCTTTATGAAAATGGAGTGGAAGATAAATTTTAGGACTTGGTTAAATGGGGAGTTGTCCATGATGAGCTCTGTATGCATGCTCTCATTCTGGAATAAGATTTCCTTATTCAAAATAGGCTTAATCAATAAGAATACTAAATAGCTTAATCTTGCTTAACTATATATCTTCTTTTAAATTCACACACAAGCTTATTCCATATTTTAACTTTCATATATAGATGAGCCCTAACTCTTTGGTTATTTTCCAGATATCAGTTTGCAATCTTTCCTATTTTGAACAGCTCTTTTAAAAGTTAGAGCACGTCTGATATTGTAGGCAGTTTGGTTGGCCTCTTTACACTATTTCATTTAGGGGATATCCAGACTATATGGCTCTGTTGATTTAAATAATCCCTGCTTCTTTAAAATAAAAATGGCCACCGCATTGTGCCACCGATCAGCTGATCCAGCACAGCGCGGCAGTCAAGATGCGGCAACACATCTAGACTGCCGCGCTGTGCTGGATCAGCTGATTGTTGGCACAGAGTGGCAGCCATTTTTATTTTAATGAAGCGGGAATTATTAAAATCCCCACTTCATTGACTATGCTGAGTAAACTATTTTACATGGCTTCGTCTACGGAGCCATGTAGTCTAGACGTACCCTTAATGTTAACATTTGTATTATTCATCTACACTAGTTCAATTACATTTTACTTTAGTAGTGAGCAGTTGAAAACTGTTTTGTCCTGGTTTAAACAATCATCTTGTGGGGCCTCATTCCACATTGCTAATGTAGGCAGTATCCTCACAGATAGCTGCATGATCACAATGGCTGTGTCTAGACTGCATCCCTTTTCCGTAAAAGGGATGCAAATTAGACACATGGCAATTGCAAATGAAGTGGGGATTTAAATCCCCCCCCCCCACTTCATTTGCATAAACATGGTTGCCGCTTTTTTCCGGCTCGGAGCTTTGCCGGAAAAAAGCGCCAGTCTAGACGCGGTTCTTTCGGAAAATAAAGCCTTTTCTGAAAGATCCCTTATTCCTCTTATTTTAAATCCCCTTTATTTTAAGGGAATTCCCTTTATTTTAAGGGATGCAGTCTAGACACAACCCCTGATCTGTGTTTGGATCTTTTCCTGTGGTATTTCTAATTGTACCTAGCTACCAAGTTTGATTCAGATATTTGTTTCCTCAGCAGGGTGATGCAAGAATTACAGTTAGCAAATGGAGGGACTGAGGTGTGTTATCTTACTAAACATTTTAGAAATATGTGTTGGTCCATCCTTCTGTGAGTCTGTTTGTTCAAGAACTCCTAAATGATAAGAGCTAGGACCACCAAATTTAGTATGCCACTTCTTATCGTAACTTGAAGCAAGGTCAGGGTTTGGTTGTTCCAAGACACTGATATGTGCCTGAAATTCGATTGTTTCTGATAAAATGGAAAGGGAGAGGTCTGGTATGAAGGAATTATACTGTAGAATGACCACAAGGAGATAGCAAGGTGCCAGAGATAGGGACTGGAACAGTTGTAATCCCACTGAGGCAACAAAGGGTAGGGGTAGAGAATGGGACGGCAACCTACTATATATTTGAGAGATTTTGTATGACTGTGTCTCCTGTGTGTGTCTGTCCCCCAGTTGGGGGACATGTACCCCTCCCCGATCTGTGTTCATTGCAGCAGCTGGGGAGAGGCACTGCTTTACCTGGCCCCAACCTGCTGTGGCAGAAGAGCATTGATATTGTCTTCTATCCCTGGGGCAGCCGGCATAGTGAAATCCTCATCCCTAGCCCCACCCCAGAGCAGATTTAAATGAAGAAAATAAAAACTTATCTGAGTTAAGGACTTGAGCAATGCCGTGTAAATCTTCTAGGATATGATATCTCAGTGGCAAATTTTGGCAAATGAGGACTTTAAGGACAACCATCACATATATATGTATTTGGGTAACATTTTGCCACCCTTCAATGAAAGATTTCCTTGAGAAGGATTTGGTGTCATTTAGTATCATAAGAGTATATGTCCCTGAGATCCTTTTTGATCAAAGGACAGAGCTAGCAGTTATCAAGCATTTCCCACTCTGGTAAGCAAATGCAATAAATTATATAGGCAGCAGTGCTGGATTCAGTAAAACATAAATAATGTCTAACGTTCAGAGATTTACTAACGCACTGGAGAATTCAGGTGAAATCAGTGTTATGAATAATACAATTCTATGTTTGAATGAACAAAACACAGAAACCCCTCACTGCTAACCACTTCCTAGATTGTCGAGATCAGAAGCCTATGAAACTACAATTAGTCAAAGCTTGAAAAAACACAATTTTGATTACTCTTTTCTCTGATTATTTCCATATATTCTGCATGAAATGATCAGAAAATATCCAGCCAGAAAACAGAACAATAAGTTGAGAGAAAATATTTTTAGTGTAAATAATTTCTGACATAAATAAAAGCAGAGAGTATATTTCAGTCATAGCATAGGGTAGTCATGTGAAATTTTTTAAAATGTTATGTGAAATTGAATGGACAGTGGCTCCTCTGAAGAGTTTAAAACATGTATGACTTCATAATTGATATATGCTATAAGTCTTTACTTTTTTGTCTTGTTTAAATGTGTAAAAACACCAAGAACTAGGGACAGACACTTAAAAGTAAGTGATGTATTAAAATGTAAATTCATACATTCTGTTGATTTATTTAATTAACCTGTTTATGCTTAACACATCACAAATGATTCAAAATCTCAGGCCTGCCCAGTTGGAATAAAATGGCAAATTGATTTGACTGCGTCCAAACCAGCTTTGAACCCAAGTGTTTAGGGGTTTTATTTCAAGTGCTTGCACAAGTGTAAACATGTTTTTGGCTGTTCAGCATGCTAGAGCCATCCTCTAAAGGGCATGGGTCAGCTTCTTCAAGAATCACTCTCAGTAGGAACCAGTGAGACCTTCAGAGGAGCTGTATCAGCTTCCAGAAAATCCTGCCACCACTGAAAGCATATCTTTCCAAAATACAATCTCTTTTGCCATTGCTCCAGGAAAAAGTAGCAAAATTAAAGGCATAGTTATTTATTTGTCAAGATAGTAATGGGTGGTGCTCACCACCATGGTGCTTTCTGCTGGTTACTCTGGGAATTAGCTCTGTTCAGCAGCAGGACATCCTCTTCTTTTGTCTTACTTTCTGTTACTGCTACTCCACAATCTTTGCTATTTCTGGGGACCCATGTTGCTCCAGATCTCAATGTCCTCTTCAGAGCATGGCCCTCTGGCTGTTCTCCAATTCCAGTGTCTCCACCCCCTTCCAGGTGAATCAGCAATCCTTCCTCCAGCCTCTCACCACAGTGGTGAATTGCTGCCCCTAATCCAGGGACAAACTCTAGTTCTTTAGCAGACCACTTCCTCTGGAGGCCAGTGGGGCAAAGAGGAGGAGGTCCAAGGTCACCCGCAACTCTGCATCACAACCTTGGGACCTTATAGCTAGCAGCCACTCACTGCCTCTCCTTTTTTGGCACTACCTTCTTTCCATGGGCCACTTTCCCGTAGCCCCAGCACCTACTGAAATCCTGTTTGAAGGCCGCTTATCTAGGAGCCATTCATGCTGGAGTTCCACTTGCTCCTCTGACCCTGCCCAGCACTGCTCTTTCCTGGCTACTACTAGGCAGCCAGTTCTTTTCCCTCAAGCTCCAAGGAGAGACCGAGCCCCTCTCTGTCGTGCATCCCGTTCTATAGAGCCCAGATTGGCCCTCATTGGCGGCTTCTAAGCCTTCCTTTTATTGACTGGGTACCACATAGCCACTCCAAGGACTGCTATTAATCCTTTGCCAGTGAAGGGCAGCTGCCCCATCACACCCACTGACATCAATATAAAGACTTGCGCAAGATCTACAAAAATAGAAAAAGATAAAGATATTTTTTAAATCTGTTTTGCTATCACCTAAAAGTATAATAACCCACAGCCAATGTTTTTATTGATATTATATAGTAATATATTTGAAGTGTAAACATGTTTATGATAGCACTATGAATTTATACATAGACTCTGAAAAAGATTGTTTTTAGTTCTGATTCCACTAGTGGCTTGAGGCACACACAACATTTTCAGCCTTAGTCAAGAAATAAGATTGTTTGAAATAGTTTTGGTGCTCAGAATTAATTAATTTCCAAATGATACTTTCAAAATTCTGAATCGCTAGCTTAAGTTCATATAACATATTTTATACAACAATCTATGTTTTGCAGAATTATGAATACTGAATTATATAATAGTTATATTATGTATGCTATTGTTACAGGGCTGCAGAATCAAAACAATTGTGATGTACAAGGAAGGGCATATGATAGGTAAAAATGACAGCAAAATAAAGAAGTTGTGAGAGAGGATATCAGTACATCTAAATATGTCATATGTACAATTCAAACTGTTTTGTTTTGTTAATGTTAATATATTTTAACACACATTTTGGTGACACCAAAGAAACATAGCAAATGGAGATGGTACATGATTACTATGTAGCTTCTGTACTAAACTTTTCTTTTAGAACTTTTTACCTGAAGATAGGAGAAACTCTGATTTCAGTGTGTGTTGTATAAGGAATGTTAGATGTGCACTTTTCTGTGATATGAACACACACTATCTCCACACAAACCAGGAATAAAATATAGTTTAACAAATGCAAATATAAAAACTCCTCGTGGTAACCCTCATTTCACGAGGAATAAGGGAAGTTGAAGGAAGACTTTGACTTCCTGCTATTTAGACAGCGCCAAAAGTAGTTAAGCTATTTTGACTTAAACTATGTAATTGACCTAGCTTAATTCAACTTTAGCCCTGATGTGTTCATTACCCTAAGGTGCCACAGAACTGCTCTTTGTTTTTTGAGATGTACAGTTTAACAAATGTAAATCAAATTAAAATTGCTTACATTGCAGAAGAATTGTTCGATGTTAAGATCATCAAGTACATCTGACAATACACAGTAGCCCAAACACTTATAGTTTAATGAATCTCATCTGTTTTTACCAGGAAAAACAAGACTTTTAATAGCAGTCATTATTTTCTAATTCACAGAGGATTCGTAAGGATAATTGAGAGTGCCAGCAAAAGCTAAAAGCTGTCATGTAGTGGTATATAGAAATGAGTAATGGGAAATTACTAGTGTACAAAAGCCTTGGATAAAAAGACAAGACTATTGGTAACATTTTTATTTTAACTGAAAACAAGAAAATGGGCACACATTTGTATAAATTTCACTAAAATGCACATAGTTTAAAAGACAATTCATGATTTTTAGAGAAGTTATGTTTATTTTTGAATGAGGGGTTAGAGTTAAACTGCAAAACTTCAGGCCTTCCAAAATTTGCAATATAAAGGAAATGATAAACATTTTCACTTGAAATTCTGTGTGTGTGTGTGTGTGTGTGTGTGTGTGTGTGTGTGTGTGTGTGTGTGTGTGTGTGTGGTGGGAGGGTGGGGGCAGAACTTTACACAGATCTGAAAATTAATCTGTTGGACTTCTAAATGAGCAGAACTAATCTCATGAAGAAATTATCCACAAAATTCTATTGAATATTCAGGTCCACATCATCAGATGTTTTTAGGAGACTAACTCCCATGGAAATCAGTAAGAGGTAGGTGCCTAAATACCTTGGAGGATCTGGGCGTTAGTGACTTCTGGAATGTTATGACAAATAGCTTTCTAGTCCATTTGTGGTGACGTACCATATCCTTCCTGTCTGACATCACACACTCATGATCCTTTCTTTGCATTGCAAAATATCCCAATCATAAACAGGCTACTGGGCAAAAACTGAGGGAAAAAAAATAATCTCCCAAAGAAATTCCAAACACTTACAGATGCTGCATTTATTTTAGCATGTATAGTTGTTCACATATTTTGACTTAAATGAGTAATTTAAAAATATACTGCTAAGAACACATCCTTTAATTATGGCTGACCACATAGCCTGACATAGAGTAGTACACCATGTTTCCGTTGTTGGGAGGAGTTAAATTCATTTTATGAAAACAAATAAGTATGTTGGTCTGCTTATCCCTCACTAACTCAGGTATGTGCTAGTGCTCAGCAAATAAAGCAGAAAAGATAGTTTTCTACTATAGGTCATAAGAAAATGTAAATGGCTGGAAGCCTATCCTGGTGCAAATTTTAAAATATAAATGAAGCAGTTAGAAATCATGGCTTCTAGTCTTGAGACTGAATCAGTGCAAGTGCATCTTTGCACCTGTGTGCAGCAACACAATTCATGTGGGCCCCTCGTGAGCACACATGTTCCCTGGCATGTATCCAGTTTCAGGATTGTGATCTACATTATTTCTTATCACCGGCTCCAATACTTTCTGTGTAGATGATATCAGTTTAAAATTTCTGTATCAGTTTGTGGTGTTGCAAAGCCTTTCTTTTTAGCTGGGTGAAATTCAGTTAGGCATGGTGATGATTTTGTTTCTCAGTGTACTGAACAAGAAGCTTTGCTTAAACTATCTGATACAATTCACATCCAGAGTGCTTTGTTTTTTAGACCAAAGATTTAAGAAAAGAAGCTTGGCTATTTTGACATTGTTTGGATTCACATAATGTTACATAGTATGTTCACACTTTCGAAAAAGCTTTGGAGCCAGGAAACTTTTAAACTTAATTTTGAGCTGAACAATGAAAACTATCCATTGGTATACGTTTATGAGCAGAAGTGCAAAGAAACTTTTTCAAACTCTCTCTTTTATTGTGGCAAAAATTTAAAATATTCTTACTAAGAGTTTTGTTATAGAAAGGAATTACAAAAGTATCATTGAATATCTATTAAAATATGGCATTTAAAAAATAGCATTTCATAGACAAAACATTATACAACTATGCTAATATACTATATAAAGAAAGTGGGGGGGGACCCAGCCAATAAAGCTGGATAAATACTGCAACCCCCCCTCCCCCCAATTTCTTCAATTATATGCTTATTCCCTTTCAATCTCTTCATTCTCATGTTTAAGAAATAATTGTTCCTATTTGTACTCTGTTTTTTTAGTGCAATCAAGGAACTTCATAGATCTAAGAAAACAAACATTATTTGGTATTCCGTTCTAAAAAAATTAGTTATCCATTCAAGCAGAAGAAATGATACCACTTCACTAAAATGACTAAAACTTAAAAGCCGGCTGCCCCCACCACTGTCTCTGTGGTGCAGGGTGGGTAGGGAGGCAGAGTGGCAAGGTCCCAGGGGCTGCGCAAGCCCAACGAAATCCAGTTCTGGATCACACCACCCCAGGAGCTAATCCCGCTGCGGCTGTGTACTTTAAGGCTACGTCTACACTGCAGGCTTCTTGTGCAAGAACTTTTTGTGGAAGAGATCTTCGGCAAAAAGTTCTTGTGCAAGAGCACGTCCACACTGCCATGTGAATGACCATTAGAGCTCCTGTGCTTTTTCCAATGGGAGCTTTTTGCGCAAGAAATCCCCGTTGTCCGTACACACACACCTTTTTGTGCGAGAGCTCTTGTGCAAAAAGGCTTATTCCTCATAGAAAAAGGAATAACTCTTGCGCAAAAAGCCTTGTCTTCTGACAATCTACTGTACTTTTTCTTGGGCAAAAATGTGCTTGTAGTGTGGACGCTCCACGAGTTTTTGCACAAAAACGGACTTTTTTGTGCAAAAACTCTGCAGTGTAGAGTTAGCCTTAATGTAGTAAGATAACAAAGCCACACTCTTGCCTGCTGCCACATAGTGGGTTAAACTGAGGCCTAGGTAATCAAATAGATTGTGGATGTGGATTGAGGCAATACACTTAATTTGTCTGTGTCAATTTGTTCACCTATATACAACATATAGACAATGGGGATAATGTTACCTTAACTAGCTCATAGGGGATTTGATTTGCACCTGTTTATGCCAGAACTCAAGTTGGCCCAGTGAGTCCATGGTGAAACCAGAATTAATCCTATGAGTTTCTGATTCCCCACTATGTTAATGTACTAAACTACAATGTGTTTCTAAGGAATAAATGCAAAAATGTACCCACACAGTCTCTCGTGAGGACAAACAACAGTAAGAATAAAAACCTGTGTTTTTGTTTGTTAGACCTTTTGGAAAAAATGTATACCATTGTGACTTACATTCAAGATTTATTTCATTAGTATGCTCCCAAACATCAAAATGATTTCTTACTTGCTGTTAGTAATTTGTATTTTCCTTAAGTGGAATTTTATTTATCTGAATAAATACAATTTATTCTTAATTTTATCAGAATTTTTCTTTTTCTCCCTAGGTTTTTTTTTTAAACATCATTTGCAGTAACCTGAACAAAATACATTTTTGGCAGTTCTTTCTGAAAAAGTTTTGGTAGGGTGAGAGAAACAACATTTCAATAAATTGTTCCAGGGCATATTTATGCCTTTGCATAACCTACTCTCAGTTGTTCCTGTCAGGCATTTTTGTCTGCATGCCTCATGTTCTTCCTAAGCTCTTTAAAGTGCAGATAAAAGTTTGATGTGGCCTGAATGAGATTTGCTACACCTCTGCATTAAGATGTAGCTACAGTACTAAAAAGTTTGTTTTCCACTAGATTAACTTTTTTCCTTAATGTTCAACAATAAAACCTAATCTTCATTCCTCACTCTTCTGTTGGATATGCACAAGGTGAAAAGGCATCTTATCAGTTTTAAATGTACCATATGAGTTTGTCTTAAGAAAGCCGAGGCATAAATCTTTTTGAAGTTCAGAGACCAAAATATTTTGCAGCTGTTGCTAGGACTTGAAAGGTAAACTTTCTTTCTCTTGGAGAGCGTATGCATGCGTGGGGTGAGAGAGGCTCATTGTAAAAGAAATATTTTTGAAGTTACATTAACAAGGAAAAGACTTGTAAACAATGAGATTATGCTTGCTGAAAGATAACTACATCATTTGTGAAAACAGCATAATTCAGATATTAATGTTCCCAAAAGAAATTCTATTTCATTGGAAGTGAAGGATAGATATTAAATTAGCAAGTCATTCAGTGTAGTTATAGTAATTCAAATAGAACAAACCCCAAAACACTGATTGAAAGCTGAGAAAGAAATAAGCTAAAAGGCTTCCTTTTGAAGCCAGCTTTGTTTACTTTCATAAGGCAAAATAGATTTATAGCAATAACTTGCACAGTTTTAGTTCTGGTTCAGCAAAGCACAGAGGGACATGCTTAAATCCATCCCAGTTCGGCAAAGCACTTAAGCATATGCTTTTAAATTAGCCACATGCTCGTGTGTTTTGCTGAATTGGGCCTTTGGTTACTAGGGATCTCATTTGCTCTTAGCAACTTTTTGTTTGGTTAAGTCCTTAGTCTTCATTCTTCACCGTGGGCTGATATGAATACAGGTTGAACCTCCTAAATCCAGGATCCCTGTTCCGGCAACATCTGTGGTCTGGCAGGATCACGGATGTTGTTAAACCAGAGAGCCCTGGCACCTGGGAGTGTGAGCTGGTAGTGAATCTAGTGACGGGGAACCCCTCCCTTGGGACTGGCTAGCCCAGTCCTGGGGAGCTCCAGCTGGACACAGCACAGCAGGGCAGCCACAGAGTCCCAATGCCACGCGAGCAGCAATGGAGCCCTGTCCCCACCAGAAGCCAGGCTGCAGCTGCTAGGGACCTCCGCGATCCAGCAAATTCCCTCATTCGGGATGGGTCAGGTCCTGAGGATGCCAGACCGCGAAGGTCCAACCTATACAATCACATGTGGCCCTATCCACAGTAAAAAAACCTTTGTTCAAAGGCTATCAGGGAAGCCAAAGGAGATAAACCACCTGCTCCCAGGTCACAGCAGTCACCAGGCTCTTTCTTGACCATGGCTGCTTAACACCGTTGTTTACTACTTCACTCATGTGTTAATAGGAAGATGCCACAAGAGTTCTTGATGCTGTATTTTGTAGAATAAAAAACATGTACTGAATATGTGGTGACACTTATCTTACAATTAACTGGACTTCCTAGCTATTAAAAATTCTATAATTCCAATGTGGTCACACAAATGAACCATAGATATAGGTTCCTAAACATTTATTGTTCTCTATTCTCTTTTGTAAGTGTGGAAACATTACAACTACTACAGATCAGGCACATATGCCATGGCAGGCCATTGATTTCAGCATCTTCCACACGCCATAGCATGGACATGAGTTTTGTTTTTGTTTCATTTAGAGCATGTTGCATATTTCTGATGTTTGTGGTCTTAGAGAAAGCAAAATTAAATATTTGTTAATTTAAAATTGCCTGGAGGGATCCCCATTGTAGATGATATACATGCTGTCAGCACATAAGCTAGGATTACTTCAGACAGCAGTGTCCCTGGGGGTGAGCATGCTTGATTCTTGTGTCTTTGTGTCGTGTATCTAAATATATATATAAGGGAGCACAGCCCAAATTGCTACTTAAGTAATTATCTCCTTTGTAGGCAAAGATCAGGAAATCAGTCATGACACTAAATAGCTCCTGATGTAGTTGTTGCATAATGTGCATTAGGTACCTCTAAAAGTATCCTGACAGGATTGAAGGCTCACTATGCTGATCGTAGCTGAGGCCAAATCTTCCGACTTCAAACCCTGCCCATTCAAGCAATGGCATCTATCAATTTAGGCAATATATAGCCCCTCTTCATAATATATGAAATCCCGCATCAATAACATATGACAATATTCAGTGTCTTTTCTGCCTAGGACTAGGGCACAGTCAACTAAGATTCTGTTTGACAGTCTTTTTAAAAACTATACATAGGGAGGTTAGGGGAACCATTATAAATGCTGCCTCTTGGAGATGCCTATACTGACATCATCCACAAAACTGATTAAAAGCATTAACATCCAGCTCCCATGCCCAATCAGAGATGGGCACCCAGGACTCTTCCATATCCACAAATATTTGTTGCTATCTTATCATTCCAGGTTCTGTTGTGCCTTTTGTTAGTTACACAGCAAATACGGTATTCGATAATCACACAGGTATACTTGCTGCCCAGATAATGGTGTTTACTAAATATACACAACATGCCAGGTGTAGCTTAGGAGTCCTCAAACTTTTTTTTACTCCTCTCCCCATTTGAAAATATTTCAGGCTGTGATGACCCTTCTCTCCCTTCGCCCCAAGAAAAGTGATAGCAAATTACTGTATGTGCTGATAGATGCATACTCATGATATTGCCACCCTTACATCTGCAGGGCTGTGGGTAGCACCCCACCAACAGCAGCACAGAAGTAAGGGGAGCAGGACCATACTATTGCAATCTTATGCATATGCGACTGCCTTCAGAATTGGATGGCAGGAGTGTGGTGGCTGCTGACTGAGGGTCCAGCTGTGAAGGCAGCAGCAAAGAACTAAGGATGGCAATTCCATATCATCCTTGCTTCTCTGCTACTGCTGGCATAACACTGCCTTCAGAGCTGAGTGGTTAGAGATCAGCAGCTGCTATCACTCCCTCTTCAGCTTCTCCTTCCTCCAGCAATATTGTGGTGATCTCTCTAGCTACATACTCACATCATGCAAAGTCTAGGTACAGACATGAGCACTCACAGTGACTCTGTTGCTATGACTGCTTTTCAGGCAGCTTCTAAAACACAGAACACAATAAGCACTACTAGAAAGCTCCCAGATTACTTAAAGGGATACTAGACATTACACAGATGGTAGGCTTCAACGCCCAGGGGCAAGCTAAACCGCTTTGTAGAACTTCTTTGATGTCTTAATTTTATTCTAAAAAATCTGATACTGTAAGTTGGGAGGAACTTCCTCAATTGGACAGCTAAACAAATTAGATATTGGACTATGCTGCAGACCTTCAAACCATCAAGCTACCACACATCTTCTGAGACAAAAAAGAAGAAATGGATCCATGTGTGTCTTATGATTCATCTTCACACAATAACTGAGATAATTCGTGTTATATTTTTGATACGAGAATTTCCTTAATTTCTGGGCCATTCTGGATTTTAGTGCCAGCTGACTGATATCACGTGATTATGTGTTTGGTTTTTTTCTCTTATCCCATTTACTGTAGCTGTGTGAAAAGTGGCAGGAGTACGGGGCTGGCTGATGGAGAAGGGTTTAAAAAAATAACCTGCGTCAACTGTGCACCTGTCTCTCTAAGGTACTTCTGTTGTCCCCTTTATTGTAGCATCTAAGTTCCTCTCCATCCTTAGTATATTGAGATTCTTCACATCCCGATTACAATGTGCTATTTAGGAAGTCCGTGACAAAACAGCGCAATGTTCACAAAACTCTTATATCTGAGTCTACTGTCTTTCCTGTCCTAATATCAGGATGTTCACTTTGGGCTGTATTATTACAGCTACTTCTCAGCCCCATAGAGGAATAAGGCCTCCTTTGCTCTCCTGTCAGCTTTGCTTAGATTGAGACTCTGGCATTGGGGGCACCAAAGAGCACTTGACTGACATTCACCCCATCAAGTGAGTGGGTAGAAGGTGAGAGGAAGCATGGCTAGCTATACCCTTGTCCTCTTTCCAGCCAGAGCTACTCAAGAATATGGGAAGAATTGGGGAGGGGAGTATGGAAGGGAGAAAGCTGCTGCTTGAAGTAGTGAAATAACTTCCAGGTCCTGAGCAAAGAGGCAGCAGGGAAGTAATTCTAATTTTCTAAGTCAAAGTTGATTCTCTGAGCTCTTCCTGAAACAGTGCAGCTATAAGTCATCCCTTACTGTAGGCTGATTGTAAAATTACAATCTAATCCTTTGGTTTCAATTGCATAACTTCCTCCCAACCTCACTCTTGTCTTTTGCCCAAGCCCATCCTCCACTTTTAATGACTGAGAGTTCCTTCGGGCACATCTGTAAGATATTCATTTCAATGGGTTCAAATATCCGCAGGCAAATGAAGTATAAATAGCCTAACTGGAAATTCTGTTTGATCCAACACTAATTGTCATTCTTGGCTTTTTCTACAGGGCAGCTGCTGTTCTAGTGTATTTTACTATGGTTTTTGGTTTTCACCCTGATTCATATTTAATAGCACAGTAAAGACAAAATTGTTTGTCTCCATCTGGTATTTAAAAATGTTTCTTCATATTAAAATAAATGAAAATGGCTCCCTGGCTATAAAAATGAAAATTGAGGAGGGACACATGAAAATGCATAATTTGTCAAGATATTTTTCAAAGACTTATTTTGTTGTTTTGAGGTGAATTACTCATCCTTGGGGAAGGGAATCCCCAAACATTCCTGTTAATCAAATATGTAGTACTATGAAAGAAAAATGTAGGGTTTAGTCCATATTCTGAAGTGCCTGATCGTCACTAGAAATAATGGGCCATATTTCTCCCTGGTGAAAGTCCACTGGATATAGTGGGCTGCATTCTTAAGCTGTGTTATGGCCCCTTTGCTGGTATCCAAACAGCAAATACCCACCAGAGAATTCCCCTGATGGAGGGGAGCTGGTTTTGTTGCAGTCTGTGCCTATGCTTTTACCCTCTCCTCAAAGAAGTGAGTGGGGAAGAGGTGTGTTGGAATCTTTCTCTGCTAAGCTATGTCTTTTTTTTTAACAATAAAGATAGATAGATAGATAACTAATGCATGTTAGGTATCTTGGTGTAAGACTTTAGTGGAGGTGAGATACAGGGTTTATCCCTCTGAGGTAAACAAGGCCAGAGGATACAGTGCTGACCTTGCTACCTTATGGTTAAAACTAGAGTGCCTTTTATTCACTAGGATTCAGAAAGAGAAAACTATTGTCCATTAGTTATCCCAGTATAAAAGACCACCTTTTTGCACATGGCCATCTGTTGAGGATGTTAAACCAATGGTGTAACTTGAAGCTGCCTCACAGCATCTTTACATTGTGACAGGGCTGCAGCAAGACCCAAGGATCAAGGAGCCAGAACACACCAGGATTTGCTCAGTGTAGGTGCGAGTCTAGCCCCATGGATTTTCAACATGGATTAATTTATTTTATTTTCCGTAAGAACTTGTAATGGCACTGATGGGCTTAACCCTTACGACTTATAACATCATAGAGATGAGCCAGTTTTTTGGAGGAGTCACTAGATGGTCAGTTATAAGTAAAACACAAATATGGAATTTCACTATGTTTTTAAACTAATTGTGCAACAATCACATGTCAGAGCAATAAGTGCTCTCAGAGTGGAGAGTCTGTTAATGATAGAGATTGAGCTCTTGTGTTTGAGGGACAGTGCTGAATTCAGATAGTTTTCAAATTTTTTTTGGTATATTGTAGCATGCAACACCCATAAATAATTTTATATACATAGACTCATAGACTTTAAGGTCAAAAGGGACCATTATGATCATCTAGTCTGACCCCCTGCACAATGCAGGCCACAGAATCTCACCCACCCACTGCTAGAATAATCCTCTCACCTGTATCTCAGATATTGAAGTCTTTGAAATGATGGTTCAAACACCCCAAGATGCTGAGAATCCTCCCGCAAGTGACCCATGCCCCATATTACAGAGGAAGGCAAAAAACCTCTAGGGCCTCTGCCAATCTACCCTGGAGGAAAATTCCTTCCCAACCCGAAATATGGCGATCAGCTGAACCCTGAGCATGTGGGAAAGACTCACCAACCAGACACCCAGAAAAAAGTTCTCTATAGTAACTCCTATCTCTTCCCATCATTGGCCTATTTTACCAATAGTGAAAGGTGAATTAATTGCCAAGATCATGTTACCTCATCAAACCATCCCCTTCATAAACCCATCTAGTTTAATCTTGAAGCCAGATAGGTCTTTTGCCCCCACTACTTCCTTTGGATGGCTGTTCCAGAACTTCACTCCTTGGATGGTTAGAAACCTTCACCTAATTTCGAGTCTAAACTTCCTAATAGCCAGCTTATATCTCAGGGTATGTCTACACTAGCCCCCTAGATCGATCTAGGGAGGCTAATGAGGGCAACCGGAATTGCAAATCAAGCCCGGGATTTAAATATCCTGCACTTGATTTGCATGTTCCCAGCTGGCCGCCATTTTAGAAATTGACTAGCCCGAAGTAACTGCCCACATCTACATGCAGCAGTGAAACGGGCTCCCAATTTTAAAGCCCCTAATTTGAATTAGGTGGTACACTTCATTGCAGGAGGAATACCACCTAATTCGATTTAGGGCTTTAAATCGGAAGACCGTTTCACTGCCATGTGTAGAAGCGGACAGTTACTTCGGGCTAGTCAATTTCTAAAAATGGTGACTGGCCAGGAACATGCAAATCAAGTGCAGGATATTTCAATCCTGGGCTTGATTTGCAATTCCGGTCGCCCTCATTAGCCTCCCTAGATCTATCTAGGGGGCTAGTGTAGACATACCCTCAGCTAATTGTGCTTTGAATTTGAGTGACAACCAAGCATATTCCAAATGGACAGGTTTTCATACCTTGACACCAGGGCTACTCAACTTTGAAAGCCCAGGGGGCTACAATGATATTCGCAGCACATGCCAAGGGGAGCAACTTAAGGGTGGTTGCAAATATGTGTGCAAATAACTTCTTTCACACTGACAGGTATGAATACAAAGATTAAGGCAAGACTACACAACACACAGGCCCCATATAAGTCAGTTCTGCTAATATTAAAATGCAATATTTACCTGATTTCCACCCATATGACATCACATTTAATGAGCAATGACAGTCCAGGAATTTAACAACTAAAATGCGTATCAACAGAAGACCATTATATTGACTCACTATTGTGGAGTGTATTCCCAGTGGAGGTCATGTTCAAAGGATCCCAAACAAAGGCCGTGGTTTGAGCCCCGTGTAAACCCAAATGGCACTGCGGGCCGCAAACAAAAGGGCCATATGTTGACTAGCCCTGCTTTACACTGTAGTCCGAAGGCTATAGCAGAAAGAGAAACAGACTAGTTGAAAACTTAAATATAGAGTTGTTTGCTTGAGGATAGAATTAGCATGCTAACTCTGAGAATTATCATGTACAGCATTTTTCAAACTGTTTTGCATTTGTAGACCCCTAAAAATTTTGAATGAAGGTGAAGATCCTTTTGGAAATTTTAGATATGGTCTACAGACTCTTGGAAACTACTGATCTACTTTCCTTTTTGCCACTGACATCCCTGTAAGAATGTGCATACAGGCAGTCCCCGGGTTACGTGGATCCGACTTATGTCGGATCCCTACTTACAAATGGGGTGAGGGAACCCTGAACTAGCTGAGCGCCCCCCCCCCCCGCCCCCAGCAGACCGCCGAGATGCGCCGTGGCAGTCCCACCACCTGCATCCTCCACGTCGAGAAAAGCCGCTCTGCGTCTCCCTGGTCTGCTGGGGGCGGGAGGGTCACCCGCATCCTCCACGGCGAGAAAAGCCGCTCCACGTCTCCCTGGTCTGCTGGGGGAGGGGGGGAGGAGGACGCAGCTGGTCTGCCTCAGGCTTCCTGTAGTCAGCCGCTGGTCAGTTTCAGCAGCGGCTGACTTGGGAACACCTGGGGCAGAGCAGCTGGGGTGCTGCCAGGTTGGTCCAGTAGCGCCGAGGAGCGGCGCTGTGGGACCAACCCAGCAGCACCCCAGCTGCTCTGCCCCAGGCGTGTCCGATTCAGCCGCTGCTGGTCAGTTTCAACAGCGGCTGAATCTGGACGCCAGTTCCGACTTACATACAAATTCAACTTAAGAACAAACCTACAGTCCCTATCTTGTGCGTAACCCGGGGACTGCCTGTACTTGTAAATAAGTTAGGATACAATATCTTTTTCCAGTTCATTTCTCTCATAAAAAGGAGAGTAACCTCTTCTGTATTCAGAATTCATGACACTTCTCCTGATATAATTCTAATAAAAGCTTTGAAATAGTAGTGAATTCTTGTCATTAACAAGTTAAAGGAGCCATTTCTAACATGTTACTATGAGAGGAGTAGCCAAAGCAAAGATTTCTATTTATTGCTACTCTTGAGGTTCTGCCCATAGTGCTTAAATGAAAAATAAACAAGTATTAGATGTTTTAATATAGAGTGACGTTCTAATTATCATAAATTATTTAACTATTCATGTAATTGAGACTTAGTGGGAAGTTATATGGTAAATATCAATTACAGTATTCACATCTTTAAAGACAATTGCAGTTCTGCAATAGGGACTTTAATTTGCAAAGTCGTATACGATTAGTATGACTACTTTGCAGAGCTGCAGCCAGCATAGAGGCAGCTGCAGCGGGCGTAGAGACAGCAGTAGCCCCTATCCGTGGAGGGGTGGGGTTTGGGCCAACTACCCGCTGATACCCCTGGGTTTAGGGGCTGCTTGGCAGCAGCTTTCCCTATCTCCTCCTGCGGCCGTTGTTAGAGGCAGCAGGGGTGGGGGCAGGCTGCACCCTGGAGCTGGTGCTAGGGAGAACTGTCGTTTAAGCTGGTTCCCCCTAGCACAGGCTTGTGTTCCCACCCCACCCCATTTGCTGACTCTCATAGAGGCAGCAAGGGGCAAGTGAGGACTCAAGCAGTTCTACTTGCCCAGTATTCCCACTGTGGTGCTTCAGCCTTTGAAATGTAGCAAGAGCCCCTTGAGGAAGTGCAAGTGGGGAGTGCTTCAATCCCTGTTCACGTCATTTCCCCTGTGGAGATGGTGCTATGGAGATGGTGCTGGGGGGTACTGGCTTTTAAACTGGCTTCTCCCAGCACCAGCTCCTGCTCCTCTTCCTTCTATCAGAGGCAGCAAGGGGGGGAAAACAACTAGACAAGTCATTACTTGACTATCTGATAAGCTTATGCATATCGGATAGTTGATTAGTCACGTACCTCCCTAATTATGGAATAGGTACTCAAATGTTTTACAATAATTTATGCAATTTTATTAAACTTAATTGTTTTCAACAAATGATGTTAAAATTGTAACTGATGCTCATCGACATGTAAATCATTAGTTGTCAATTTTGCTATATTTTAACAATGTTTATTTTGTTTTGCTAAAGTGAGACTAGTGAAAAGTGATGCCAACTTTTGTGTTTAAAGTACTTGATCCATTTTGCAATGAAGCAATATGGATTGAATTCACCAGTTTCTTACTCCAGTTTTACACTGAAAAAATTGTATGATTTCATTGGGGTTACATGAGTATAAAACTAGGGTAACACACTGGTGAATCAGGCCTTGTATATGCATCACAAATGAGAGTATGCTGTTAAAATATTGTCAGAAAAAGTTTGTCAGAAAAAGGTACAGATAAAGTAAGGACAGCCATTCTTGTGGTATATCTTGAAAAATGTATGGAAAAAATGTAATTGAATCAAACATTATGGAAGGCATGACGACTACTTCCACTCATTGCCTTTCCCCCTCAGTTAATTTAGTGCCCGTTCTCCTGGAGAGTGTTCACATGTTAGTTCACTTAGTGAATGAAACACTGCTACAATAGCAGCAAATTTTTGGAGTAATTTTCAACATTTTAAAGAAGTTTTGTTTAGTGTGCAATGTCAAGAGGGCATTTCCGATTAAATAATACCTCGCTGTTATATAGCACTGTTAATCTGTGAAGATAATCTACTGTGCTGCTATTACCCTTCTGAATTATGTGGTTAGAAGCAACACTATGTTTGGCACTTCACTGAATATACTGTCCCTTTTTCATTGATAGGGAGAGCTGGATTTTCTACTCTTGTTACAATAGAATAGTTTCATATTTGACTCTACAGCAACAAACTCCACAAAAGGCCAGTTAATCCTCATGCTACAGGCAGCATGAGAAATGTGAGTTTCCTAAGATTTCAGGAGGGAGTAATTGTGTGTAATGCATCTATATTTTTCCATCAAAGGTTTAGTGCTCCATTTGCTCTATTTATTTCTGACATATCATCCATCATTTAATGAACTTCTCCAGAAAAGAGGTATAGTAGTATGTCATCCTAAAAGCTAAGAAAATAAGAAGAAAAAAAGTCTAATTAAATGAGCATTTCAAATGGGAGTAATGTTTAGGTTCTTCTTGGATTATCATTCATCTTATTCAGTAAATTGGTTAAACAGTTAGTTACTTTTATAATCTCCACTGCCAAGTTCATCCAGCCTCGTAAAGTGCATGGTTGGATTTAAGCAATTATATTATATATTTTACTGATACTGTTCTCTGTTTTTATTGCAGCACCATACAGAAGCTGCCAGCCCATCTACATTACCCCCATCAGCTTTACCATTAGATTTACTAAACAATGCTGTTGCTGGATTTAGTACTGTAGAAGAACTTATCCGGTATCTAGAACCAGATAGGTGGCAACTGGACTTGGAAGACCTGTACAGACCAACATGGCAAGTCCGTGGAAAGACATATATTCATGGAAGAAAATCCAGAGGTAACCCCCAATTCTGCAATGTATGGTCATACAATTCTGCTGAATGGTTTTGAGTTGTCTTGTATCTCTTAACTTTCTATCTTCTTTGTAGAATATAAATACACTATTTTTTAAAATTTGGACAAAGGGCAATAACTAAAAATGTCTCCACACAAATATGGAGGAATTTAGCAAAATAAATAATGAGAGAGGCTTTGAATCAGCCAATCTCAGAACACCTATCCAAGTCTCATAGCTGGGTCCTTCCATATTCAGGATGGTGAAAAATGCATCATGGACATTGAAATCTGGTCTGCCTCTCAACGAAATCTAGTGTTTGGAGTGCTTTTACCCTGTACTATACAGATTTAATGGGGGAAGACCAGTGGCCCTCACACTGGAGCCCTGACCCAAAAAGGGAGTTGCAGGGAGGATTACAAAACTATTTTAGGGGAATCGTGGAGTTGTCACCCTTCGGTGCTGCCTTCAGAGCTGGGCAGCTGGAGAATGGTGGCTGTTGGCCAGGTGCCCAGCACTAAAGGCAGCAGTGCAGAAGTAAAGTGGCAATACAGTACCATACCATGCCTTCCTTACTTCTGTGCTGCTGCCAGCAAGATGCTGCCATCAGAACTGGGCCAACAGCCACCAGTCTCCAGCTGCCCAGCTCTAAAGGCAGCACCAGCAGCAGCTCAGAAGTGAGGGTGGCAGTATCACAACTCTTACAATAATCTTGTGACACTCCCCCCCCCCCATTTCTTTTTGGGTCAGGACCTCTACCATTACAATACTGTGACATTTCAGATTTAAATATCTGATATCACGCATTTATTACTTTTAAAATCCTATGACCACAAAAATGATCAAAATGGTCTGACTTTGGTAGGTTCCTATCCGTAACACAGGGAATTTGGGGGACATTTGCTTCGTGCTCTGCCCTGGATGAAATCCCCCTTCTTTGGAGCGAGAGATCCTTTGATAGAGCTTCTTCTCTAATATAGCCCTTGATCCTGCACTCCAACCAGATTGTGGGCTGGTGAGTTTGACCATGGTTGCAGAGTGTCTCCCCTATCCCTGTTGGATCAGCCATTATCTCTTTTACATTATGACATCTTTTTTTTTTTCTTTCTCACCCAAAAGAAGCTTATAGCAGCTGGGAACAAAAAGGCTCAAAACGCCAAAATGGAGTTTTTCAATATATAGTTAAGCTGTTGGGCTGAGAAGAGAAATAGGTCAGTCAGGGGAAAGGAGTTCCAAGTGGAGATAAGTATGTTCTCATTAGACCAACATGAGTATGGCACCTTAGGGAATTCACTCTCAAGAAACCGATGATGTAGGCTGATGTAAAGACTCCCCAGTAGCCTTTCAGTAACAATAATATATGTTTGTTGTAAAGATGAACTCAGTAGACAGTTGTTCAGTCCATGAAGTAGCGCTTTCCTCTTTTGGCTAACAAATAAAGGTCCTGGAATTGTGTTTCCTGAACCGGGTATGTCAAGCCTGGAGGAAGTCTATTCAGATGTTAAAAGCTGGCCTCACTTGTATAACACTAATGTCCAGACTATGTTTAGGTCTGTGACATTGTAACTATAGCATATACTATATTTTCAGATGGCCATCTCTCTTATCTATTGATGTCACCCGTCAGTCTTAACTATAAGAGGCAATAGAATGTATACATAGAAGAGAGATCAAAGTGAAGTGAAAAATTACACCTGGCATGTTCTATTGGCTGGTGCTGTGGGCACATGACTTCATGACTTCTCATTGCCTCAGAATGCAAGGAGTCTGATTATCCATTGTGTGCAAAAAGAGGGATACCTTTCATCATCCAGCACACAAATTGGCTCATATTCTTTACCACCTACAGTATGATGTGGTGCTTACAAGTTTAGCATTGTGGAATTCAGGAAGGAATTGTTAATCCCAATGTGCAGCCCTTCCTTGACCTTCCTTTCAGGTGACTGTAAGGTGGATTATCTCAGAATGTGAATGTAGCAATGTTTATGGCCCCAGAGCAATTTGTGTCAATGCTGTCTTCCACACTATGACATCAAACAGTGGTGTCCTTGTTCACTACTTGGTGAAGTACCCAACTGCTTAATTGAAGGTGTAAAGTATACACCCTGTGTTAAGGATTTTATCTTCATAGAGTAAATCAAGGAAGTGACATTTCCCTACCACTTACATTGGAATTTATGAATTTTCAGCCAATTCTCCTGCAGATACTGCCACTATTTCATATTTATGGATTCCATGTTGATGAATAGCATACAGAGAACACTTTCTTCCCTCCCTGTCACATAGAATGAAAATGGAGATATTCAAGTCTAAATGAAATATCAGTAACTAGTGCCTGTGTTGGCAAGGGTAAAGTAGATTATCATTCATTCAGCAAGAAAGAGAAGGTGAATCCTTTTCATAACTCAGATTTAGGTTTTTTGACAGCTGATTCCTGGATCAGAGCCTAAGAATCTACCCTTCTAGCCTAGCTTTTATTGCTATAGCTATGTATAGGAAAATCAAGATTGGCCAGGAGGCAATTTGTCTTTAAAAACTTTCAGCTATGAAACGTACCTTTCAAATATTCATTTAGAACTTTCCTAATTAAAGAGTTTCATCATTTGTCACTGCATTATAATTTTAAGCATATCATAAATGAGAGAAAAGCTGTGTATATTTGTGGAAGCTTACATAAACAAAAATGCAGGTGTTGGATAACATCTGTGTAGACAAAATCAGTTCCCTACGAGACAGTGAGCTTCCCAAGAAACTATCAGACTAAATCTTTTAAAGACATCTAATTAGGCAATGAAATAGATTTTCCTTTGAATAAATATATCAGAGAGTTGCCACATTCATCTTAAAAGGACCACCCTCAGACTGCATTACTGAGCGTGTAATGTTATAGCCTGGGGAAGAAAATGTGTCCCATTAAGATGACACAGTATTAACTGTTAGATGCTTTCAATAGTTAGAGAATGTGAACTTTTTGCTTGTTTTTATTTTTGTTGTTATTTTTAATAATATGCTCTACTGCATTGCAAATATATTTTAAGAATTATAGAAAATTTTCAGACTAAAGATATTCATCTGTTTAATTCAGGGCTAGGGAACCTTTTTTGGGTTGGGGGCCATGGACCCACGGAAAAATCAGTCAGGTGCAGCACACAAAAACCCCTCACTGACATGGTGCCTGACTGAGAGGGAGAAAGACACTCTCCATGTTCCCCTCACACACCAGAGCCTAGGGGCACCAGTCAAGTAGATTTTGTGTACTCCAGCCCCATGGTGGAGCAACAGAAGTCTGGAGCACCCACACAGGCTCCCCAATGCAGGAGGGGCCCTGAGCCTCAGAGACCGGAACCAGGCAAGCCACAACCACCAAGCCTGAGGTTCCTCACCGCTGTGTTAATTTAAACTATTTAGTACCCTTCAAATTCTATAATTATGCCCATTTTCTTTTTGTTTTATTAATTTTAATTAAAGGCCATATTTATGTCCGGAATTTAGGACCTAACTGTGATCTCAATAATATCCATGTAACTCTGGCACACCTGTGTTAAGTCAAAGGCATTATTCCATGTAGATAAACACAAAATTTGGTTCTGTATTCAAAACTATTTTCAAAACTAAGTTCATTTTGAATAGTACACGTAATAAAAAGTTAAAAGTGCATTGCAAAGAAAAAAAAGTGGTCCAGTCTTATTCCCACTAAAGTCAATGAGTAATCATTGGGCCAAATCTGTACCATAAATACATCTCTTTTATAGAACAAGAATCAGATAACTCTTCTGGTATGCAGGAAACTCCTGTTGAGATATCTGCACTGCTGCTAGACCATATGTGTCTCCTACTTGCACTTCTGGTAAAGGACAAGAAGAGCCATGGGGGAGCTGTGTTACTGCTATGCCACATCTTTACTGTTGTATGGGGCCATTAAGTGCCCTATGCCACTGGGAACATCTCTAAGTAATGTGGAGCCTGAAAGCCATGACCAATTCCCTGATGTACATACACACACATACCAACCCTCTTTTGTAAGAGAAAGTCTGCCTCCGTCACTTTATTTAGACTACGGTCTAGCTGGTAAAATGCTTTGGGAAAAAGGGATTCCTTTTTTAGTACAAATCTCTGGAGATTTGTTAGAAAGTTATACTCTCAATTATAAAAAGCAATTAATTTCAGATGGATGTGAAGTTAGTATACATAAGTTATATAAACTAATGTAGATACTTTATTTTGAATCTTTTTTTCTTTCTGCTTCTGCAAAGAAAAAAATTGCATTTTTTCAGCATTAGTGATTAAAAAAGGAACTTTTGACTGTTGTGTCAACCATGATAAATGAGTGAAAGCCAAGTTGAAAGTGTGTTTAAATTTTCACATTATAATAGGTATCGAAACTTAGTTCACTTGGGAAATTCATAAAACCTTTTATTATGGTCAAGTAAACATTTTAAGGGAGTATATACATTCTGTCATCTAGTTTTGTGGTGACAGTATGTTAAAATATGTTTTTGGACAGACAGATACTCTGAAAAAATAAGAGCTTCATTCACACAGTTCAAAGAAATTATCACATAAGCACTGGACAAATTTGCCACAGACCCTTTAATGCAAGTACATTATGTAAGAAATAAGATAGGGCAAGGATACATGCTGTGAAATAGTAGCTATACATATTGGGTGCTTTGTTAGACGTAAAGCTGAACCTGAAGTTTTTCTAGAGAAGTTCTGTTGTTACAATAAAGCACACTAAACTATACTGAATTGAAAATGTTGGGACTGGGTTCACATTCAGAACCTGTCCAGAATTGGGGTGTTTGAATCTAGGATTTTGTTCAAACCTGTCTCCAATTTGTTTCTAAAATGATTATTCATTTAATTTTCATTTCGAACAAGCCCCACTCCACCTTCCTCCAACCTGTGCCCTATGATATGCCAATAACAGGCACTGGCAAATAGGCATGTACCTCTGCTTTTGCTCAGGCAGCAGATGTCAGTCAGGAGAGATTTTGTGTGCCAAGCTCTACCCTTTTTTAACTCCCTGCAGGAGTTCACCTCCCTTCTCTTACCCCCCTCCCCTCCTCCATCCTCCCACTTAAGAACATAAGAACAGCCATACTGGGTCAGACCAATATCCTGTCATCCAGCCCAGTATCCTGTCTGCCAACAGTGGCCAAAACCAGATGCCCCAGAGTGAGGGGACACAACAGGTAAGGTAATCCTCACATGATCCCTCCCCTGTCACCCACCTCCAGATAAACAGAAGCTAGGGACACCATTTTTTGCCCATCCTGGATAACAGCCATTAATGGACCTAACCTCCATGAATCTATCTAGCTCTTTTTTGAACCCTGTTAAAGTCCTAGCTTTTACCACATCCTCTGGCAAGGAGTTCCACAGATTGTGCGCTGAGTGAAAAAAACTTCATTCTGTTTGTTGTAAACCTACTGCCTATTAATTTCATTTGGTGGCCCCTACTTCTTATGTTGTGGGAATATGTAAATAACGTTTCCTTATTCATTTTTTCTATACCGGTCATGATTTTATAGACCTCTATCATATCCCCCTTTAGTCTCTTCTTTTCTAAGCTGAAAAGTCCAAGTCCTTTTAATCTTTTTTCATGTGGGACCCATTCCAAACCCCTAATAATTTTTGTTGCCCTTTTCTGAACCTTTTCCAATGCCAATATATCTTTTTTGAGATGAGGCGATCACATCTGTATGCAGTAATCAAGATGTGTGCATACCATGGTTTTATATAGAGGCATTAAAATAGTTTTAGTCTTATTCTCTATCCCTTTTTTAATGATTCCTAACATTCTATTTGCTTTTTTGACTGCTGCTTCACACTGAGTGGTTGTTTTCAGAGAACTATCCACAATGACCCCAAGATCTCTCTCGTGAGTAGTTGTAGCTAAATTAGTCCCCATTATATTGTATGTATAGTTGGGATTATTTTTTCCAATGTTCATTACTTTACATTTATCAACATTTAATTTCATTTGCCATTTTGTTGCCCAATCACTTAGTTTGGTGAGATCTTTTTGAAGCTCTTCACAGTCTGCTTTAGTCTTAACTATTTTGAGCAGTTTGGTATCATCTGCAAATTTTGCCACTTCGCTGTTCACCCCTTTCTCTAGATCATTTATAAATAAGTTGAGTAGAATTTGTCCCAGGACAGACCCTTGGGGGACCCCACTAGTTACTTCTCTCCATTTGGAAAACTTACCATTTATTCCTACCCTTACTTCTGGCCTTACTGAGGAAAGCATGTGATGTGTCTGGTTGTTCATTTAGGAGCCTAAATGGCCAGTCCAATTCATAGAAGAAAAGGCAGGATTTAAGAATATTTCACAAAACAATTTACCACATCTATTTGGATGACAGTGTGTGGACAGGAGAAACTTTTCACAAACTCTAACATGGAATTGCACCCACATAATTAGGTCTCACATTACACCTATATTCACATAAGTGCATTGGAGAGATGTAACTGTCAGAGAACTGGACAGGAGTTTCACATCTTGAGATTCTTTTAAGAAAAAGAAAGGCTTCTCTGATCTGCAGTGCTCATATTAGACCTCAAGTGACTCAGATTCTTCAAAGGATCAGAGGACATTTGATTTGTTTATAATCAGGATGAAAGTCAGAAATATCTATAGAGGTTAGGTGACTGCTCTGGATATTTCCAGTAACCACTTTATCTGATTAACCCAGTTGGCCATTTCATGCATTCACACACAGAGACCTCATTTCTGAAAGTGATGACTATCATGATCTTTGTTCTGTGACACAGGTGCCAGTTTGAATAGAAGGGTTTTGTGTGGGGCATGCAAGGGGCCAGACATTAATCTTACAAATTGTCAGGGTTCCCATGCAACCGAGCCATTGGATTGTCTTCATATTGAAAGAAGCCAACAAATCCCCATAGTTGTTCAATACTAGGGTTGATGGCAAGGATTCCTTTGGAATTTTATACTTAGTTATTTCTAACATGAACAATGCCACCCTCACTTTCCTTTCATGTTTATAAAATTCTCTTTCTCACTTTTGTTGTGGAGGTCCTGGGACTGAAGATTTCTCAGATCTTTTCAGAGAAAGTCATCATAAATAGAGTGAAGGCTCAAAATTGCATTGTTCTTGCATATAGCTTTGGGAGGTAGCAATAACTACAATTTTATATCTGAGTTTGATAACACATTGCCACTGCAGGGAACAAATGAATGTCCTTTGGGCCCCTGGCAAAAAACAAAGGGGACACTCAGATATGATGTGCTCCATTATTTGTGCCTGTTGACCACAGTCACATATAGGTGTTTGACTTATTTTCCATTTAAAGAGGATTGCCCACATCTCCTATGAGATGTCCTGATATGATTCAATCTGCAGCAGTCTTTCCAACATAATTCAAAACCTTGAGGAGGTTGTCTCCAGATAGTGTCGGATGCAGAGGACATTGGAATCCTGCTTTGATATGGTTAAGTGAGGCTACTTGGTTACAACTATATCTTGTACTTATGGGAGATCTGACTAGTCTCCCTTTCACTGGGAAGGCAACAGCGTGCAACTCATCCTTATCAGGTCACACATCACCACTTTCAAAGATTATTTGAACCACCAAATATAGGAACCAAGAGGCAATCCCTGCTGAAAAACTCTTGGGTTTCTGAAAAACCTCTAAGGCCTGAGCCTCTAAGGTCTGATCATCCATTCTGGCTACTCTCAGCATAATCCATATCTGTCCATTATTCATAGGAACAACTTTGAGGTCCCTCTTCAAAGTGGAATTTTCATGGATTGCTAGCAACATACAAATTTCATCCATGATCCGTTAGCCTCCAGCATTAGCCATCAGATACCCAAGTTCTGTGACAGATATTGAGATCCAAAATACAGTATTCATTTAGGCATTTCCTTACCACTACCTATATTCTCCTGAACTTCAGACCATTTCTCCAGAGCAGTAACAATTTCCGGGGAGGGGGAAGGGGTATTTCCTTGGACAAGCTATGCTTAGTTGTCACAAAATACACTACATACATCTTCACCAAGCACACTGACCCTTGTCCGGTTTGGCCAATATACATGGCAAGGGGGCATTGCTGGCACATCACATTAGTAGATGTACAGGTTGATGGGCCCCTGATTGTAGCTTATGTGGTTAGGTCTTGTGATGGTGTCACTTGCACAGATATGTGGGCAAAGGACCATCCCTGCACCAAAGGGTAAATGGACACAAATCAGACATCAAGAAAAGTAACATATAGAAACATGTAGGAGAACACTTTAACCTCCCTGAACATCAGTAATGAATTTAAAAATAACCACACTTTTTGCAAAAAACAAACTTCAAAATCAGATGATAAATTGAAATTAGAGGTATAATTCATTTTCAAATTTAACACAATCAAATTAGGACTAAATAAGGATTTAGAGTGGTTATCTCACTACAAAAGCAGTTTGGTACTCTCACTCCCCACAGCTGAAGGAGAAGTGTGTCACATCCACCTGGAGTGAATTTGCCTCGATAACACTGATCCTACAGTGGATAAGTAACTCTGTTCTTTGCCTCTGTAATTTCTATTCCAATGCATCAGACAAAGTGATTCTTAACCATGAAAGCTGAATCCCAAATAAATGTGTTAATCTCTAACATGCCACAGGACTCCTCGTTTGTTTGTTTGTTTGTTTTGTTTTCAGAGGAAGACACCTACCTGCAGCAAGGTTAAAAATAATCAATTCATTCTGTTTAGCACATACAGGCTGATGACCAAAAGAGACAAGTATGCTTTGTCTGCATCAATATTGTCAAACCATGGTAGATAATTAATATTACACTTTATTGGGGTCGGCAACACTTTTTGACTGGGGCCACTTGAAAGTTTAAGTGGCCCCAGGCTGCCGTGAAAGGAGCGGGGCCAGGACATTTCCATGCTTCCCTGCCTCTGATTGGTGTGTGGGTGGGGTTCTGAACAGCTGGCATTTCCCTCTAGATGTCTGTGCCTCTGGCAGTGGGAGGAGACTTCAGGCACTCTCCCCCCCTCAGGTCAATCAGGGCCTGCAGGCGAGGGAACATGTGAAGTCTGCACTTGCCCTGCAAGGGAGCATTGTACTTAGTCACCCACCAGCTGAGCAATGAGAAGTCTCGTCCCTGCCTGTGGTGCGCAGCACTTAATCAGCCACCAGGGTTGACTCTCACCACCATACACTCCCCTATCCCTAGGCCCTGATTCACCGTGGGGCAGGGGAGCGGCAGGACTTCTGCAAGCTGGATGAAGCAGCTTGGCAGGCCAGATCTGGCCCATGGAGGTCCTTTTGCCCACCCCTGTATTTGTAACTAGTACAAATATAATTTGTTTGCCTTCTCATCTTAGCCACAATGAGTACAAAACCCCATTACTGTATTTTAACCTTTATATTGCAGGCTTGTTACAACAGGAACTGTATCTTTTTTTTCATGTGGGTAGTAGCTAGCCCATTGTAGACACTATTGTAGCAGCTTTATTTAAGTTTTAACATGGTGGTTTTGAATATAGACAGTTCCTCATAGGACATCTGAAAATTCAAATGATTCTTTAAAAGTGTACAAAGAGTTACTTCCTCATACACAGGGAGAAACCAAATTTGACTGAAACAGTAAGGCAAACAGTTCCCACTGTGCTCTTATTTCTGTTATCAGTTAGTTTAATAACCAGCTTATCCATCAGTTGGCACAGCTAGTTTACAGTTGCACTATAGTACATATTCTTTACATAAGTTAAAAGGAAAAAGAAAGTGTTAAACCAGCTCATCTTGGCATAAAGTGAAATAGCTAACTGTGTCCAAAAACATAATATGGCCATGAGGGAACTAGTAGGGTAATTATATTTTGTTAATTTGAAACCAGAGACCATGTTCCACTAAGAATACATGCAGATCAGTGTTTAACAAACCAGCAGGTAACCACTGATTAATACACACATTTTTCTTCTGTTTTGTTTATTTTCAAGTGTTACACTTTTATTTGGAAGTAATCTGTTCCATGATTTTCTCTCTCTCTCTGAACCACTAGAAATTTACGCAAAGTATTTCTTTGGGTTTTTTTTACTACGTTTATATGAATGTATTTGTAATATAAATGGGATGATGTGAGGTTGTTCCCCATCCCGGTTTTCTGTCATTGGTCTTCTAGAAAATGGTTACTGTTAAGCATTAGTACTAGTTTGTCAGAGATTTTTATTTCAGCATTTCCAAAAGCTACGCTGACATAGGTGTTTAGAAAGAGGAAAATGTAATGCTACTGACTCACCAGTGAAAAAAATAGGAGATACCATTAGACACTGTGGCTGTGTCTAATGGGATGCTAATGAGACACTTCGGAATTGCAAATTCCGCGGGGGATTTAAATATCCCCCGCGGCATTTGCATGAACAGGGCTGCCGCTTTTTTCTGGCTCGGGGTTTTGCCGGAGAAAAGCGCCAGTCTAGACGGGATCTTGCGGAAAATAAGCCCTTTTCCGTAAGATCCCTTATTCCTACTTGAAAGGGCTTATTTTCCGCAAGATCCCATCTAGACTGGCGCTTTTCTCCGGCAAAACCCCGAGCCGGAAAAAAGCGGCAGCCATGTTCATTCAAATGCTGCGGGGGATATTTAAATCCCCTGCGGAATTTGCAATTCCGAAGTGTCTCATTAGCATCTCTTTTATGGAAAAGGGTGCCAGTGTAGACACAGCCTGCATGTATTCCTTGGGGAGGTGGAATCATTCCAAATATCACAGGTCATTGTAACCTTTTTTTCTACCCAAAGCCAAATTACAGCGCTTTTCATCAAAACCTACGCTAAGAAAATATGTTTAGTGTTCCACAAATCCAACTGTAGTTTTTTTCAAGAATGGCATTTTCCCCTTTCAAGGCTCATTAATTCTTGTTCATGGAATTAGGAGAAGTATACTGCCCTATTTTTGTTTTTTACCATTAGTTGTTCAGCCCTCAACATGCTAAAACTTTCATATGCTACAGTAGAACCTGTTTATAAGGAAACTGATGTAGTGAAGTTCCATGTATGATGGAGATGGATTAACTTGTTTTACCAACTTTTGAACTTGCGTCTCCTGCTCTCTCTCTGTATAGTAAATATATTTATATGCATACGCTGTATATAGGATATTCATTGATATAAGCATTGTTTTCTAGAAGTTCCATGAATAGGCCATAATTCAGACTTCCTTTAGCTAAGAAAAAGATATTCTGTTTTTCCTTTCTATTGACTCTCCTTGATTAAAAGCATGCATTGAAAATATAGTGAAGAAAACATTTGTACACTTTGAACAAGTTTTAAAATGTCAAAAATGTTTGCAGGATTTTTAATTGTAGTGGATTTACCAATCCTTAATGAATAATGAAATAGAATAAAAATCCAGAGACTGCTTCAAAATACTGCAGTTTAATTTACAGCCTAAATCCTGTCTCAGTATAGCTTTTTGACAGGGTGAATTACCTTCGGGTTTGAGGAGAGGAAGAATATTGTATGTGGCCACACTAAAGCCATTATTTGCAGCCTAAGAGCTAAAGCACACTTCACACAAGTTCCCCAATGGTGAAACTCTCAGAGCCAGATCTCTAGAAGTATTTTAGCATCTTACTCCCATTGAAATGAACTCCCCATCCAAGTCAATTGGGGATCTGGTCTGCAGAGACACTGCAGACCTTGGATTTGTACTCCTTTGAGTGTTTTGGTTTATTGATGGCATTTGATAAACAAGTCACTGAAAGATATATTTGCTCTTTAGTGGTGGATCTGAACCTTCTAAAGGAGGAGGTACGCCTCTACAGCTGTACACCTCGCAATTTCTCTGTGTCGCTGAGGGAGGAACTGAAGCGAACTGACACCATCTTCTGGCCACTCTGTCTATTGGTTAAACGTTGCAGTGGAAACTGTGCCTGCTGTCACCATGCTTGCAGTGAGTGCCAATGCATCCCAACCAAAGTTACCAAAAAATACCATGAGGTATGTACCACATTATGTGTTTCTGTATTTGAGGCCAGAGAAAATCCATTCACAAAATAATCTTTATTGTGAATGTGAAGGCTGACCAAACACAGTTCATAGGATAAGGATAATGTCACTGTACAGACACACATTTGGAAGAAGCTTTCTCATTTACTAAGAGTTTAAAAAAATCAGAACCTCTGCTCTCTTACTCCATTCTTCTGGGAACGTCAGTGGAAAATATAACTTTTCTATTTTTGTTGTAAAACATTCCAAATGTTATTTTTTTAATAGAGGTTATTTTTGTGGACAAAAAGGATTTTCCCCAGGGGAGATACTGTAGACTGAGGAGGTCTATATTTGAATAATCTATCTATGATGGGCTAAATAAGAGAGGCTCTATTTAAAAAAAAAAGTGAATTGAAAAACACTTTAAAACAGCTGGCCCATTTTGAAAGTTATCATTTTACACTTGATAATATGCCAAAGCTGAAGAAATATAAAGGGTTAAACAACAGTAAACGACCACTAGGTCATGTAAAATGTTTCCTGTTTCTGACATTAATTGAAGACCTAAATATATCCATTTAGTTTCTCTACTTATTTCTTGAACCTGTAGGTGTATGGATTCAATGACTCATTATTTATATATATATTTTTTTACCATGCTATAATCCATTTGTAAAGAAATAGATTTGACTAGTGGTAATTTTCTAAAGAGAAAGGAAGTGGCTTATGCAACATAGTGACATGAGTTAATTTACAGTTTATAACAATTTACAACATCTGTTTTCATGTTATCACAGAAATTATAGCTTTCAATAGAAAAAACAGCTCCTGTGAGCACTTTTGAGCAAGTTCGTGAACATCACTGAACTATCTAAGAGCAGATCAACTAATTTATTAGATAAATATGCAACAGTATACCTTTTAAACTATATTGTATAAGGCTTATAAAATTATCATTTTAAAAAGCTATTAAATTTGTATATGAAATTAAAATACCTTCCACAGCTGTGAGTGGAAAACCCTTTTTTTAAACTACACATCACTGAATATCTATAGCTAAAGTCAACATTATTTTTTCCAGAACCATCTGATAATATTTAATTATTAAGGCAAATATATGTGTAATCCTTCAACCAAAAAAGAAAAAAATACCCTGCCCAAAACTAACTGCAGTAAAGTTTGCTTTGACCAAAGTAAATGTCCGTCTAGCATATCTTAATGTCTTAATCAAGTTTGTGGAAAGCTTGAAGTAAAGCCAAAAAAAAAGTAATGTATATTAATGAGCGGAATAAATGAAGAAACTCAGTTGTGGAGTTGACTGTGTTTCCTTTTGTGGTTTCTCTGTCTTCCAGTTTACTGCTACCAGCATTTTGTAGATCATGAGCAAGATATTTAATGATTTACTTAAAAGCCTGGCTCCCAATTGTCCTCTTTCAGGTTCTTCAGCTGAAGCCCAGAAGCGGAGTAAAGGGATTGCATAAATCATTGACAGATGTACCCCTGGAACACCATGAGGAGTGTGACTGTGTGTGCAAAGGGAATACTGAAGGATAAATGTGGCTAACCGTGCTTCTTTCTTTCAAAGTACATTCAATCAATGGCTGGTTCTGTTATGGGGCTTGTGCATTATCTCCTTTCGTAATCTCAGTTGTTTGCTTTGGGGATCTTCCATCTTCAGGATTTACAGTGAGCTCTAAAGAGAGAAGAAACCAAGATGAGATTATATGTTGTGTAAAGGCACTGTTGCTTGGAGGCCCAGTCAAAGGATGGGAGAAAGGCACCGGTGAGGGATTTTTAAAGGTGTATATTGTCTTTTGCAGTTGGCTTGACATTACACGGATTTAAAAGTTTAGTATAACACATTAGAGTGCTCCCACCATGAAGACTTGACTCTGCTTGCTGCCTTACTTCTACATCTCCAATGCATCTGCCCTTTGATTGACAACATTTGGAATCTCTCTTACTGTACTCAACCACTCCTACATGCTCTAAATCCGAGTGTTCTAGGTCTTACAAACTTGGTTAAAAACAAACTGTCTTATTCTGAATTAAACTTAATTAGGAAAGACTGGATGTTTCCACACACGCTATGAAAGTTCCTGCCTTTTAGAAAAAATGGACTGAACCATATGCGTGAATTAAGGAGGCAAGTAGTGAGAAGAACAGTGGTTTTACTTTAATTACTATGCCCACAACTTTTTGTTTGTTTGTATTTTTTATCGTGTACATTTTTATACTCTCCTTTTGACATATAACTATTTGCTTTTTCTAATCTTGTTAAATATATCTATTTTTACCAAAGGTATTTAAGATTCTTTTTTATTACAGCCTAGATCTACTATATTTTAGTTTTGTAAGACTTTCAAGCCAGAGGTATACAGTTTAAGTAACAGAGATGTGCTTACTGTGGCAAAGCATCTATTTCTGAATTTTCTGGCCCTAGAAAGAAGGACAGATCTTGGTGTATGCATTTAAATATAGAAATGACAAATGAAAAGATTTTCAGTATGGATGAAGCTTTATGCTTGCAAGTTCCATGATACTGACAATATGAAAAACAGATGTTGCTATTAACGATTTCAAAAATAGCTATCAAAATCCCTCTATATTCTGGCCTTTTGTCAAATAGAAAAAATTAATCAGTTTTAGTGAGACCAGTTCTGGCTTGTTTTATTGTTTAATTTCTTTGAAGTAGAAAAGTCTACATCGTAATGAGAAGTTCAGTGGCTTGTTGTCTTCATGAGGCAGTGTGTTCATAGACAGGCAGCCATATTTATTGCTCCAGGTGTATGGTTTTTCATTTATGGTTATGTCCATTTAAAAGCAGTTGACTCCCAAGATATTAACTCTGTAAGTACAGTCTTATGAATTACAGTTTTGTTTATGTATGGTATATCCTTTAACCAGCACACTTATCCCATCCTATGCAAATTGGAAAGAAAAGAGTAAAGTATTTTGGTTTTAAAAAGCTTTAACATTATACTTAGTTTATACTTTGACTATTGGATACAGCTTGTAATAAATCACAAAATAAAGTCATAATGCTAACTTGGGAGAAAAAATGTCTGTGTAGTTATGTACTGCATTGGCTGTCTGGTCCATATTAAAGAAAAACAAACCTGAAATATATTTGCCAGGATGAAAATCAACTAGAAAAATTAAAGTCTTCTATACTGTAAGAGGTATATTCTTAGGTTCTATTCTGAATAGCAGCAAGTTCAAGTTCTAGTCACAAACTCTTTTAACCCTGACCTGATCTGTCCCTGTCCCCTGGAGCCTGACCCTACCCCAGTTTTGTCTCTACCTGCAATCATCTTCCTGTCTTACTATCACAGTCTCTTCTATCGCCCTTCCAGGAAAAGTCTGCTCCCCTCCTGACCATCTCATCCCATTCTTTCCCACCTTGGCTTCTAGTTCAAGTCTGCTTCACCTGGGCCTTTTCCACCACCTTATCTGCAGCTCATTTAGTCTGTCTCCTTGCCTAACCAGTCTATTTTCATCACTCACACCCATATCTGATTTCACTCTGCCAGGCCTCAACAGCCAGGAGGACCAAAAACAGGAAAATCCTGCTCCATCTCTGCATCCAGGAATGGTGCATGCTAGTTCTTTCTGAGGGGGTTGTGTATGTACTATTATCTAGTTGGCAATCAGGATGTTGGCAATCAGGATAGCGCATGCTCAGCGCAAACTGAATCTTCAGAAAATGTAGCTGCCATACTCCAGTCTTTACTGAACATGTATGACCTCACATTTTTCAAAGGCTTATACCTAGGCCGAGTTAGGAAAACATACTACTGGAAGTATTAAGGATGAAGTGTCAGTTTCTTCTAGCTTAGATCTCAATCTCTATGTAATGAGGGCATAGGATTCTGTACATTAATGTGCTGATAGCTTATACCCTGTTAATTGTATTGTTTACACACATTTTTAATATACTTGCATTCAGAAATATGATCACTGAAGAAAGATGTTTGGTTTAGGTGGTAGTTTTGAAGAATAGCTTAGATTATCTGTTGGCCTAACTGAAAACCCAGTCTAGACATAATCATTAGTCTTCATTTACAAGTGATACAGGGAAACATGAGCTTTATTTGTAATATGAATAAGACACTTAGTTGAAAAACAGAAAAATATAAATAAATAATTAGGTATTAAGCATAACCTACTATATATTTGAGAGCGTTTGTAAGTGAGTGAGTCTGTCTGTCTATCTGTCTTTTTGTTCAAGAACTCCTCCTAAATGGTAAGAGCCCTGGCCACTAAAGTTGGGAAAATCTTCTTGTATTAAATAGTTGTAGTGGGCTAAATCCTGCAACTTTTTGAAGTAAGGGGCGGAGAGATGCTTGAACAGGATTCATTCAGATAGGTGATGGTCCATCCAGGTCTGGGTTTTGGATGGGAGGGGCTCCTCCCAGGACTATTGGTATATCTTATTTTGAGTAAAGGCTACCAGCACAAACAGGATTTTCAGGCTCGAAAGCTTGTTGTAGTCATACTATATTGCATGCAGGGTAAATACTAGTGAATTTTTGCATTATGCATGTTTTCAAAATTTCCCATCTACCTGATTTAGTATAAGTAACTGTGAAAGGCAATATTTTGCATCCACATTGTGCTGATGGGCACTTGTATATCCTATGCTGGACAATTATATAAACTCAAAGAAGACAGGCTGTTTTTGGAAAGTTTCAGGAAGGAATATTGTGAGGATTTTTCAGTGTCATTACAAATTTGCAAGTTGTAAACATCCATCACAGCAGGAGGGATATGAGTAAAATGAATGTATAGACACAAATACAACATTTGTAGTATGTATAGCATTGCTGATTTATCGGGACACTCCAAGTACCAACTCCTGCCCACAGAGATAAGACTGGAGAGTCTGCCAAGTCAGATTAACAGCAGACAAGACAATTTAACACCAAGATAAAAATATAGCACCATCTATTAGTGGACATGCTGCTGTCTACACTACACTTTACGATATTTAGACACTGGTGAAATGATATATAGTTAGGTTTCTAAGGACACATCTTGATGTTCCTGTTGGCTTTGTCAAAATTATGAGTGTTATCTTGGATTTAAATGCTGGGACATCTTGTCATTTCCACTCTCTGCTCTAATTCCTATACTTGGGTACAATTCTCACAGCAATGGTTTTAGGGGCTATGTTTCAACAATTTCCCTATTCCAGATTATGTACCATTTACAAGAAATAGAAGACATGTGTACAGTGCTTAGTCATTGTTTAGGTCCCCGCAGTGCTCTATGTATACAACAGGAAAAGATGAACACAGGGAATGGTAGGAATCACTCGCGGGGGGCGGGGGGGGGAGGAGAATGGAAGCTTTTACTAATTTTTGTTTGGATGCATTTCTGTTCACTAACATTTGGTCTTTAAATATTGTAATTGAATTGTTTCTAAAGATATGTAGTCGATTATGTAGTTGTCTTTAAACAAAAAAGCCTACTATACTTTGACAATCAAACGTACTGCTATTGTTTTACTTAATATAAATATCAGCCATGTAATCCTTTAAACCATGGAGTAGTTTGTTTATTTTTGAAGATTGTCATGTAAAATTACATGACAGTGAGATCACATTAAAAACATGTAATTTGTTAGTGCCACAAAGCAGACCGAAAATCGTATGCATATCTTAAATCCACATCGGATATTCAAGCAGTAGTCCTATGATTTTCATGAAAATATTATTGCTTGTGCTTTATCTGAAAAGTTAAGTTTTGTCATAGTGTAATCTAGCTATTCATTTTGAATCGGTGATAATATAGACAGTGTTTTAACTTCTATTTTTGCAGGGCTCCAGTGAAGCTGAATCAGTATGTCACAATATGTTGCATGGGTGGAGGTTTAAAACTGGCAAACTGGGTAAAAAAGCCTATGTTCATTGAAATGGCACTGCTAGGCTTTGTTACAGGGTTTGTCAAGCTGAGAGCTGCTGAATTACAATAGCTTGGGCATTTGCATGAGTGTGAGGTAGGAAAAGGTGACAATATAAGTATGTGTCTAATGGGCCTAACTATATTGAAACAGCTGGAATAAAGCAGCCTACTGTAAATATCCAAGGTCAAAACAAAACACCATAGGCAGGCAGTACAGGGAAGGTTCTGCCATGAATCACATCCATAGCCTTACAATTAAAGTATGCCAACCCCATGAGAAAAATGTGGGGTCAGTGAGCCTTGCTGTGAATTGTTTTATGGATACTATGAGCATTTACCTTTCTGGAACTCTTCTGTGCACGAGTGATAGGTAGCACAAAAGTGCTACCTTTGGGTCCTACTCAGTCCCAACTGCTCTCTTTCTTGCTTTGCTGTGTTGCTTTTATACTAGTAAATATAGGCATTCATTTACTGTTTGGATCCCTGGGTATCAATGTATTATAATCAGGTTCTAATTGCACTGCAATTACCTATTAAGAGGTTTTTGCCCCAAAGAGCCCTCAGTCTAAGAAGATTATCACTCTCTTCTACAGCTAAAAAGAGAAGATTCATGGTTTATAACCAAGGAAGATCGGCAAGAAGTATTTATCACGCAGAATCACTTTATCTAACTTGTACCGCGTCTTTGCTTTGGGTACCTGGTGGACTCTGAATGGTGAAAGGGACCATATCAAAGAGAAGTTTTATAGATTGGCAGCTCAATTTTTCCAAAATGCACATAGAAAGTTATGTTGTCTGCATGTGTTCTGCATTTATGGGTACAGAAAATTATTTTTGTCACAGGCTATAATAGATGTGCATTACACATTTGAATGTAAATATGTCCCTTTAATTTACACACACATTCCTGCATTTACTCATTTGTTTATTATAGTCTTACTTTCCCTTTAAATAACCTTAGTTATTAAAAAGTAATTTAACTCTAGCTTTTTTATGTAAAATGTTACTTTCAATGATGTCTTCAAACTTGCAACAAAGTTGCAACTAAAATCAGCAGAAAAGGGAGGGGGTATCTCTGTAGTCCTCAGCAAAGATGACTGTTAATAAGGCCGACCCACAATTCCTCAAAAATGCCTACTATAAATAACTCAAAAACACCATATCACAATCCATCCAAGAATTTAGAGATATCAAATCATTCTCCAACTAGCTCCATCCACACACAAACCCATCCCAGGAACCTTTTGCTTCCTGTGATACACCAAAAAGAGAACCCGGGCAGACCCATCATACTTGCTTATGATACTCCTACAGAAAGAACATCAGTACTCTCAGAAACCATCCTCAAACTACTCATCATATGAAGGGCTTGTTTTCTTTGAGTCACTAATGATTTCTCTCTAGAAACTCAGCCACATTAGCTACCTCCCTCAGAACACCATCCTTGCCGTCATTACGCCCCTATAACATAGATATCCGTCATGACAATAGTATTGTCATCTGTCTCAAATGTCTAAAAAACAGGGCATCCCTAAACACATGGCTGATTTCATCAATTTCATTCTCACCTATAAAAACAATTTTACATTCAAACATGTCCAAACCATGATCACTAGGATATATCCCCAAACAGGCCAACTTCTTCATGGGTGACTTTGAGGAAGACTTTCTGTACAAAAGCACCACAAAATCCAATGATCAACATCACTGATATTTTCATGTCCTAGAGAGATGACCTAAACAGATTTCCACCACAGAGCAATATCTACACACCATTCAAGAGCCATCAGTTTAAAGTGCTGCTGCGGCACTGCCGCTGGGGCTGTGCTTTAAACTTCTAAATGTAGTGTGACAGTGTATTGCCCTGCCCTGGCCCTTTGAGGGGCCAGGGAGCTGGTGGGAGGAGACCCCAGCTGTGGGCAATTAGGAGGGCCCAGCTGAGATATATAATAACAGCTCCTGGGAGGAGAGAGAGTGACCTGACTGCTGCTCTTGAGGAGAGAGCAGTTAAGACCTGACAGCCTGGGAAGAAGGAGGCTCCTTGGAGGAGGGCAGGACGGGGGAGGCTTAGGCAGGAGGAACCCAGGCTACACGGCCTGAGGCCCAGGGCTGCATAGGAGGCAGCCCTAAAGGGCTGGGCTGCATAGGAGGCAGCTGCAGTAGGCCAGGGGAGGCTGAGCCAGGGAAGCCCTAGGCCATAAGTCCGGGAGGCAACCCGGCAGGCAGAAGGGAGCCTGTGGCCAGGGAGTAGGGGCCTAGACATCCTGCAGCCTGCCCAGAGGGGCTGTTAAGGAGCTGGCAAGGGGCCTGAGGCCAGGACAGCGCGAGGGGAGTTAGGAGTCTCCAAGGAGAAGAACTGGGGGTCCCTGAGCGTCGGGAGGACCCTGGAGAAGTGTCCCGCAGAAGGGGGGTGCGGAGCAACCGAGGAGTGCTCACTGCCAAAGGGCAGTGACCTGAAAAATACCACCACACCCAAAGGGGGTGCGTCGGAGCTACTTGCCCCAAACAGCCACCCTGGAGGGAAGAGCCGGGCGAAAAGAAGAAAAAGTGAGTCAGCCGTGCAGAAAGTGAGTGAACCCGCTACAGTAGACAAAGTCCTAGACATTAGAAGTCATGGGCTTGACATTGGATGTATGGTTTATCACGTTTCATTTTGTCCTTTGACTGCAGAAGGGTTAACTGGCCACTTAACATATAATTAGATACTATGGAAGGTAAACTGTTCCATCATGCGTTTAGCTGTGACACTGAGAACTTTTCCCATATCCGAAACAGAGCTCTGCAAGTTTGAGAGCTTGTATTGCCCACCAACGAGTTGGTCTAAAAATATTAGCTCACCCACTTTGATTCTCTGATATCCTAAGGATAAACACAGCTACAATATAACTGTAGAGGAGACATTCACATCTTGGATTCACAGAAAATATTATGAACAATCTCACAGCCTTTACTCCTGTGAGCAACAAATTATATGACTAGTGTGCTGTTGAAGCCAGGGGGGATAAGGAGCTCTTAAGATACAAGCACACTCACAATAATTATAATCAGCATCAGGGCAATGCAAAAAGACAAACATGCAAGTGACTGAACCACACACATGGCTTTGAAATGCTGTAGTGTTTGGGAGGTAAGTAGCAAAACTTGTAGTGACTTTGTAGAAGGAGAAGGAGAAGAAAAGAAAATATTTCAAACTTTGTGTTCACAATACAGCTAACTGAATAATAACAGAGCATAAACTCCAGATGTTGTCTACTTGTGGAGTATGTATCTCAGCCAGCTCCTTTTCTCAGACTCTCATTCCTGTTGTTTAAACTGAGCACTGAATTCATCCCAAGATTCGTACAGTACACAATGCTGACTGTAATGGAACCTCTGCTCTGTGTTGTGTGGTAAAATTATAGAGTTAGTTATAGACATGACCGTGGAGGGGAGAGAATGGAGCCATATCCAACAAGGAAGAGCAATGCGGTGATAACCTCAGGAAGGCACAGTCTCTCCATGGTCTTCTTCCCCCATATCTGGTCTCACCCATGGGTTAGAGCAGACAGCGTTTCCCTCGGCTCCTTTTACAGCATCTGGCTTCCTTGGCAGAAAGCAGCAGGGAGAAGACTCTATGCTCTCCAAATCACTGGGAGTGCAGTGACCACAAGTGTGAATGGCCCATAAGTAGGAAATCCATTTCGACCCAAGGAAGAATTATTTGAAGCTCAAAATTTGTCCCTTCCATTCATTTACCTTTTCTCTCTCTGGACTCATCAGTTATAATATAAGACTTAGACCAACCCCAGAGAGTTTAAGGAGATACAGGACTAACTGTACAAGTGATTAGAGATACAATATGATTTGAATGTTGGCCATGTTTGATAAATTGATGATTTTGATTAAGCTTATGTCTGTAAGTTACATTTCCTCTAATATACTTAAGCAGACATCTACGCCTAACCAGGTTTACTATTTTACCCAAAGAGCAAGGCAAGAGAAATTTACTGAAGATCAAATAAATACCTTTAACTGAATGACTGGAACATTAATATATAGCATAAGCAGTTCAGTAAAAGTGATAAAGCTGCTTCATTGACTGGTGTTCAATTATTATAAACATAAGTGATTCTTAACCTGCATTCAAAGCTATATTTTGTGGAAGTTTTATACAAAATCCACAGTAGCAGACATATGTGTCTCCATTAAAATATATCGCTGTTGATGAGTGTATTTTTCATGTGTGTGATACTACTCTTCCTGTTTCTAATGTATTCAGTAGTTGAGACAAGAGAACCTTAAACATTTTGTTTTTAAAGCTGCTTTATTACCAATGACCACTATAATCTAGCTAGAAATATTAAAGCGCTGCAATACAAATCACAAGCGGTGTATCTAAACAGATGAGCTGTAAAAACCTCAAAGAAAATGAGACAAAATGATTCAAAGCACAATGGAAAACAAGCCTTGGCTGTGAAGAATTCCTTTCAGAAACCTTGGCAATTTTACATTTCCAGTAATTCAGCAACATGTCATGTTAATGCCAAGGTAATCTAGTTCTTTTACTACTAGTAAAAATAAGGAATAATAGATGTACTGTATCATGGCCTTGTTGATTTATCCTTATTCAGTTTGTGGAGCAGAACCAGACAGACCAATCCAGCCCAAGAAAAAGACTAAATTGTACAATTTATGAATTAATACACATAAAATAGAAATATTTCCCTCTGTCATGAAAATTGTGCTGGTTAAATTGCTTTGTAATGTTTGTGGTCTGTTAATTGACAAACTGTTCAGTTTCATCTACCCTGCATTTTTGAAACAGTTCCTATCTGCTTTGTTAATCATTACTTTAGCATTAAAAAAGTAAAGATAAGAATGAGAAATTATCTCATGTTATGTGACAGAGAAAGGTCTATATCTTGAACAATATCCTGTGTGAAATCACACTTTTATTTTTCCAAGTGAGATCAAGTTTCTAGTATAAACAATAGCCTTTGAACTGTTACCAAATAATTAACTTGCTAGTCTGTCCCACAAGACTGGTTTGTTTTGCATGTCACATAAGAACATAAGGGGAATCAAAAGAAAATGGTTATTCATATGCATTTTATTTTGAGATCTTCTTTAAAACAGACTATATAGCAAAGAGAAGGAGAATTGCTATCAGAAAATGGAATCATTGTAAAATCATCCAGTTAGATCTTGTGGCTGGCTAACATGTCAATTACTCAGGGTATGTCTACACTACCCCGCTAGTTCGAACTAGCGGGGTAATGTATGCATACCGCACTTGCTAATGAAGCCCGGGATTTGAATTTCCCGGGCTTCATTAGCATAAGCGGGGAGCCGCCATTTTTAAATCCCCGCTGCTTCGAACCCCGTGTAGCGCGGCTACACGGGGCTCGAACTAGGTAGTTCGGACTAGGGTCCTATTCCGAACTACCGTTACTCCTCGTGAAACGAGGAGTACCGGTAGTTCGGAATAGGACCCTAGTCCGAACTACCTAGTTCGAGCCCCGTGTAGCCGCGCTACACGGGGTTCGAAGCAGCGGGGATTTAAAAATGGCGGCTCCCCGCTTATGCTAATGAAGCCCGGGAAATTCAAATCCCGGGCTTCATTAGCAAGTGCGGTATGCATACATTACCCCGCTAGTTCGAACTAGCGGGGTAGTGTAGACATACCCATAGGTAGTAGTGCTCAGATATAGTATCATACAGGACGATAATCATCAGTTCTGTATGTGAAATACTCAATTGTCCAGTTGGGGTGACCACTACTGATGTGACTCTGTGGTTAAAAGTACCCACGTGGAGGCTGAGTATAATTTAGCCATACTAGTCCATTTGGAGAGTTTGGTAAAGGCAAATGACATGATCTGTAACTCTATTCGGGGGTGTGGGGGAACTAAGAGCCCACCACGCTATCATGACACAAATTCTTTTGAATTTCTCTTCCACCCATGGAATTGGGAAGCAGCAAATACAGTATTTAAGCTGCACTGCATTCCCTCTTACCAGTGTTTTAGGATGACGGTTAAGTCAATAGGAGCAGTAGTATTTCCAGCATGAAAGTTACATGGAGGGTCTCGTTCATTAATGTTTTCCTCTATAGAATAACTGTACCAACAATTGCTTTCAAGTCAGTTATGTGTTGGGAGTAATGTTATTGTCCTAAATACGGGTGCTCAGTTTCAAACTCTTAAACAGTCTTTTAAGAGTTGGAGGATTTTTGACTGCCTTTATAGGTTGCCTAGAGGGCACTGCCTTAAAGAAAATCTTTATCATTGTGACCTGTGAGAGAAAAAGTATTAAGAATTGAGGTGATGAAAACCATGTTATCTGAATGTTAGTGAAAAGACCAGGCACACATTTATTCTTAGGTTTCAGAAAGATGGTGATATACTGTTGGGAAGGAAAGGCAATCTCACTCCTAGCCTTGAATTATTTTGTCCTTTAAACATTTAAATTTGCCCTCCACTTCACCCCAACCTCCCATTCCTACCAGATCAAACATAAGTATGTTTTCCCTAGTGTTTAGCCATATTTAATTTGCTATTCTGCGCTTTCCTGCACTATCACCAGTGCCTCTGGAATCTGTTTATTATCCTTGAGTTGCCTGCACGCCTGAAGCTATGCTACTGTGCTCCAGAAGGTAGAAAATGTGACAGAGGCTAGTGGGGTAACATAACAACTTTATTGCTGATACTCATTCCATCTTGGAGCCTGCCTACCTGGTATGTAAGTGAGCAATGGATTTACCCAAAAACAGCCAGTCCCTGGGTTACGTACAAGATAGGGACTGTAGGTTTGTTCTTAAGTTGAAACTGTATGTAACTCAGAACTGGCGTCCAGATTCAGCCACTGCTGAAACTGACCAGCGGCTGACTACAGGAAGCCCGAGGCAGAGTTGCTCTGCCCCGGGCTTCCTGGAATCAGCCTCTGATCAGTTTCAACAGGCTGAATCTGGACGCCAGTTCCGACTTACATACAGATTCAACTTAAGAACCCCAGGCGTCCCCAAGTCAGCTGCTGCTGAAACTGATCAGCGGCTGATTCCAGGAAGCCCGGGGCAGAGCAACTCTGCCTCGGGCTTCCTGTAGTCAGCGCTGGTCAGTTTCAGCAGTGGCTGACTTGGGGACGCCTGGGGCAGAGCAGCTGGGTTGCTGCTGGGTTGCTCCAGTAGCGCCGCTCCTCGACGCTACTGGACCAACCAAGCAGCACCCCAGCTGCTCTGCTCCAGGCGTCCTGATTCAGCCGCTGCTGAAACTGACCAGCAGCAGCTGAATCAGGACGCCTGGGACAGAGCAGCTGGGGTGCTTCCGGGTTGGTCCAGTAGCACCCAGAGCAGCGCTGCGGGACCAACCGGCAGCGCCCCAGCTGCTCTACCACAGGCGTCCGGAGAAAAGCCTGGTCTTCTGGGGGAGGGGCGTATTAGCTGCGTCCCCCCCCAGCAGACCAGGGAGACGCGGGTGGCGTACTGAGATGCACCGCGGTCCCGCCGCCCGGGTCTTCCACGGCTTTGCTCCGCGTCTCCCTGGTCTGCTGGAGACCAGCAGACCAGGGAGACGCGGAGCAAAGCCTCTGAGGACGCCGACAGCGGGACAGCTGCCGCGCGGCTGGGCTGTCCGCTGCCGACGTGCTCCGCGGCTTTGCTCCCCGTCTCCCTGGTCTTTGATCCCCGTCGCCCGCATCTCCCTGATCTGCTGGGGGGGGGGGGGGCGCAGCTAGTACCCCCCCCCCAGCAGACCAGGGAGACGCGGGTGGCGGACCGAGACGCACCACGGTCCCGCTGCCGGCATCCTCAGAGGCTTTGCTCCTTCAGCCAGTATTCCCTCCCTTGCTGCTGGGCCTGTCCCCTCAAGTTTCCCCACTCATTAATGCAGGTGGATGGCATTTTCCTGACATGCATGACATTCAAACTGCTGCAGCCTGTACTATGTAGCAGAAGGTAAATCCAGGCACAGTTCAGATGTATCCTAGCAGAGCTCTAGTAGCACACTCCACACTCATAGAACTTTTCCATTATACTCTAGTATTGGCAGTGCTAGGATTCTTAGATTAAGAGATGACTGTGGATTTAAAGAGTTTTGCCCTCAGTCGCTTTCCCCAATGCTTCACCTGTCAACCAACGGCCAACATGCCCCTCAGTAGCTTTAGTCTCATGAAGAGCTACCATTTCACTTCTGTTCATTTTCTTCATTCGTCCCCCTTATTGTGATCTCTTCTTCACTTTCAGCTGAACTGACATCACTGTGGTCTGCTAGAACATGGAGACATTTTGACATCAGATTGCTTTGCCTTGTGGGGGTTTTGTGCAATTAAGACCGCTGGTTCGTTACACAGCATAGTTTAACTGTCCCAGGATACTGTAGAGAGACAGTTTGTTTTTTTTTAATTTTCACTTTTCATAGGTGAAATACCCCTCATTTTAAGTTAAACCTCTCGTAGTTGTTTTATTTCCAAAAAATCCTTTCTCTACATCATGCAAGTAATCCCAAATGCAAAGCTTAGCTACAGATCAGTGAGTGGACATGAAGCTTAGGAAAATTAACTGAGTCTCTGGGTCTGTCTCCTCTTGAAGCTGGAGCCTAAGTTCCAGTTTACAGAGACATACCTATGCTTGCTCTGATGCAATGGGATGTCTAATATAGAGTTTAGCCATGATGGGTGTGGGGGCTAGCCAGACCACATAAATAGCTCTCCAAAGCACTATTCAAGTACTCCGAGGGCTAGCCCCTCATGCAGCTGTAGTTACACTATTTTTATCACACTAGCTTGATCAGAGCTGGACCGGCTGGTCTTGTCTTCTTGAGCTGGAATGTAGACCTCCATCTGAAAGTACAGCAAACCCTTAAGTTGCTGTCATTCAAACAAAAGAAGCTAGAGTCTTGTGCTCATATTTACACAGTTGCCAAATCAGAGCCTAAATCTGTTCTCACAAATGCACACTTTTAATACTCCATTGAATGTAATGGATAATACACATTAGAACGATGTTTGTATAAATACACTGAATAATATGTCAGATCTAAAGATCATAGTTATCCTTTATACTGGCAATTGTCATGACAGCCACGATTCAAATGTAATTAACACCGTTTTTCATGGAAAGTACTCTCCCCCGCTCCGCACTAGTCTTTCAATATTGTCTATTTTGCAGTTGTTACAAGGAAAAACAGAAATAAAGCCTCTCCTCAATCTAATTGCTAATGACCTTTGGAGTTCCTACAACATCTGGTTTCTTCTCTGCTTTGAGAATCAAGATTTCTGAATAAATCCAACCAGTTGAAAGCTTTGGACAGCGTTTTGTTCCTGTGTGACATCAGGTTTGCTGTTCTCAGACTGAATAGCGAGAGAGAGACTAGTCTAGAATAAAATATGTGAGGGTGTGTAGCCATCTCATGTAATCTGATGTATGTGGGATAACACTGGATTTTTCTGCATCTTCCCCCCCATTTTAAAAGACTGCATTTCCAATCAAACTTGAAAATCCAATTGTAACAGGAAACTGTTTTGAAAAAGGAATCTAGTTGCGCCCACCTCCCACCCCCATATAAACCGGAACAATTGTGATTTAAAGGAAAAGCAAAAAATAGATGTTTTAAATTCACACTTTACTGTTGAAAGTTTTTCCCCTCTTTGATCTTCCTAAAACAAAGCTCTAATCATTTAATTTCAGTAATTTAATAACATCACAATAACATATGCTAGAAAGACAAATGGTATTTGGGGAATGTCAGAAAGATATTAGGACACTGAAGTCTTTATAGAAGCAAGTTATAAACTTGTAAGATTTTATCATAGAAGTGGTTACAATTCTACTGGCGTATGTTATTCATATTATTCCTTATAAATTTTCAATCCTTGTATAAGCCATGAAGTCCCTGGAAACCACATGTAGTATGGAATTACAAAAGCCTTTCCTCACTAATTACTTCATAAAAACTTTCTGCTCTGTACATAGCAAGTGATTGTTTCTTTTCCAGGAACATTAATTCATTCCTTTTCCCCTTGTGTATGAGATGTTGTCTTGTCCCTCTCTTTTTTAATATAGAGAAAGTTTCCCAATTCTTTTAATACTTTACATCAGAAATGACAAATTTTGGGAAGGCTACTAAAGCAAATTTTAGAAATTGAATCTTTTATTTCTTTGGAAAGTCGACAATATGCTACAGATGGAAAAAAAATTAAAAATCAACCAAGGAAAAATCCTGAGAGGCTGGTGAAGGATAAGATTTTCCAAGACACCTAGGAGCTAGATTCATAAATGTATTCAGGCACATAAATCCAACATTTGGGCTCTGACATTCAAAAGACACTGCTTAAGTGCAACCTAACCCTGTGGACACCCAATTTTCTACCAGTTGGCATGCACAAAGCTACCTAAGCACTAGTTATAGGGCAGTGTTATGATCTCCTTTGAGCCCTTGATAATGTCTATACTGATTAGGCCTCAACTAGGGTATTGTGCAAGTTCTGGGCACCACATTTCAGGAAAAAACTGGAAAAGATCCAGAGAAGAAGAACAAAATGATCAAAGGTCTAGAAAACATGGCCTATGAAGGGAGACTGAAAGAATTGGATTTTGTGTATTTTGGAAAAGAGAATACTGAGACATAACAGCTTTTAAATACCTAAAAAGTTGTTACAAGGAGGAAGAAGTTAAATTATTTTCCTTAACAGCTGAGCATAGGACAAGAATCAAGGAGTTAAATTGAAGCAAGTGAGGTTTAGGTTGGATGTTAAGAAAAACTTCCTAACCGTCAGGGTGGTTAAACATTGGAATACATCAAGGTTGTGGGATCTCCATCATTGGAGATATTTAAGAACAGGTTGGATAAACATATGTCAGGGATGATCTAGACAGTTCTTGGTCCTACCACGAGTGCAGAGGACAGAACTTGATGACATCTTGATGTCTCTTCCTATGTCTGTCTCAGCTCTGGAAGCTTCTCAAATTAGGTATTTTCCCAAGCAGATCCTGATCCTATAGTTTTATTCAAAACATACTAACAGGATCAGGCCTTGCATAAAAATACTGTCAGGGTTTGGACCAGTGTCCCAATAGCTCACCAAAGCAATAGAATGGTCATATAAACCTGTATCTACCTGCTTGATTTGGAACACAGATTTTAATTGATTCTCCCACATCTCATCAGACTGTTGGATATTCTAGGGTGGTAGGTGGATTGTTCCCTCTCCTGAAACTGTTCCACTTTGTATAAGTAATTAAATATTTATTAGAGCAGGGATTTGACTGTGATTCCGACATCCCAGTTTAGTGCCCTAACCACCAGGCTATAGTATGTCATCTTATTTGGTGTAGCCCAATGAATATTTAATTTCTAGAGAGTAAAACACTTCAACAGGAGTGAGACACCCATACCAGACCGTCCAGTGGTTAAACAAAGTTAGGTGTCCCCTTAGAAAATCTGGATCCTTAGCCCCACCCATTTCCTCCATATGTCATTGAATACTAGCTTAGGCTCAGATTGACAGCTCAGATTGTTGTTCATAGGCACCTATTTTTGCCCATATATTGTCTGGGGAGCCTGGGCACTTATCTCAGGGCAGACAAGTCCTATGAGGCAGCAAGCACTTTGGAGATGGGTATGGGATCTCTGAGCAATGCCAGATTAGCAGAATATTTTAAAAAATAGCACATTTTTTGTTTCACATTGTCATGGTTTCAGTACAGGACAAATCGTGTCTTTCTGACTTGCGAGTAATATCTTTTCACCTTTTGCAACACAAGATTTGAGCCCTACTTCTAGTATTTATTATCCGATTCAGCTTGAGAAAATTAATGGGTCCGTTCTCCACTGGTATTACTGGGCATAATTCCTCTGAAGTTAATGAACTTGTATACAGGAACACCCTGCAAAGAATTTGGCTTAATGCATAGATAGGATGGTTTGCAGCTCTGTCTACGTATGACTTAAAATTCTTGATTTTTATGAACTCCATGCATTTTATGTAATGCATTTGCTGACAGAGAACATGTCACATGCTCACTCTCTCTCTCTCTCTCACACACACATATACACAGGCTGTGTCTAGACTGCATCCCTTTTCCGTAAAAGTGATGCAAATCTTAAAATGAGGGATAAGGGATCTTTCGGAAAAGGCTTTATTTTCTGAAAGATCCACGTCTAGACTGGCGCTTTTTTCCAGGAAAAGCTCCAAGCCGGAAAAAAGTGGCAGCCATTTTTATGCTAATGAAGCAGGGGGGATTTAAATCCTCGCTTCATTTGCAATTGCGATATGTCTAATTTGCATCCCTTTTACGGAAAAGGGATGCAGTCTAGACACAGCCACACTGAAAGAAATTAAAGAAGTCATTACATCTCTACCTTGGCAACATGGTAGATAATAGAGATATTGGCCAAGTTAAAGGAAGCTGGTTCTTCCAGGTTGTCTCCAGCAAAACAAGATGTAAAAACTGACTTTCAAACCCCCCAAAATCTGGGACATTCAAAGAATGAAGAGAAGTGCTTTCTGAAGGTTCCTTTGATGAATTCATCTAAACAATCTAGAGATCTTGTTGCAGGGCTTAACCGGAAAGCTTGCAAGGAGGTTCTTGGGACCCTGAGAGGACTGACCAAAAACTTAAGAAGGTCTTGGGGTGAGGAGGGCACTGTAATGAGAGATGGTGTGAGGAGGTTGTGTTGCTTATAGATTCATGAAAAAATATCTCTGACTTCTCTACAAGAAAGTGTGTGTTTAAGAAGTTTCTCTGCAAAGACTCCGAGTTCCTTACTCTAGTCATGTGTCCTGTTAAACTATGAACTGGAGTACTCACAAGTGTGGAGCACTGGAAAAGGTGACCTATTGGGGAGATTTAAGGTTTAGCACCAGCTGAGGGTGTGTAAAGGGACTCGGATCATGGTTTTTACTTCTGAGAAGGGGTACCAGGCAGGAGGTCTGTACATGAAGAGTAAGCCTGAGAAACCAAAGACAAATGGTGTCTAGATGCATCTCAGACCCAGTGGGCTTACAAGCCTGCAGGATCCAATGCTTAGACTCTCCAGGATGTTGTGCTTGGGTGTATGAGAAGGGTTTCCCTAACCAAGTCTCACAATAATCCAAACACAGAGTGACCGTACTAGCAGGCAGATCGGTAGTGGAGGACTGAATGGCATTTTGACTCCACTGAAGTCAATAGCAAAAAATCTGTCAGTGCCAGGATTTCATCTTATGTAGTTTAGTAGGGACCTGGAAGTATAGTAATAGGGAGACAGATGGTTTGCCCATTCCACCCATTTTGAAAATGCAGCGGGACTAGAAAATGCTCCTCCTCGTTACTACCCATTGTTACTGGAATGGATAAGTGTCCCACGATGCACCAGACCTTTGGAAGAGGTTTCTCTTAGGTCTAAATTGTAGAAAGCCGGAGGCTAGATATCCAGGCTGATGATCAACTAACTATTCAACATTTCTCCTGTGGCAGGCAGTGAGAACCGTCCATACATCTGTGAGTCTGTTTGTTCAAGAATTCCTGCTAAACAGTAAAAGCTAGGACCACCACACTTGTTAAGCAGCTTCCTCTTATCATAACTTAAAGCAAGGTCAGAGTTTGGTTGAGTCAACATAATGGAAAGTGAGCAGAATGTGATTGTTTCCTATCAAATGACAGGGAGGGGTGTGATAGCAGGGACAGTTATACTTATGAATGACCACAGGAGGGTCATTGGGGAGCAACTGCTGGCCACTGCGTAGGCCCCGCCACTCTGGGCTGGTCCCAGGGAGCATCAGTGGGTGGCTTGCATGGCCCCCATTCCCGCCCTGGGGAGCACCAGTGTCAGTCTGCATAGTCTCCACACCCCCAGGCTTGCACCAGGAAGCATCAACCGGAACTGGATCCCGCTGGCCCCGAGCCTGCTCCAGGGAGAAGCCAGTGCATGGGGTACACAACCCCCACCCCTTTAAACTGTCCCCGAAGAGAAATTGGTGGGCAGTCTCTGTGCCCTCAACTGGCCCTAGGCCAACCCCAGAGAGAAGCCGGTGGGCAGCGTGTGCTTCCCCCACTCTGGGCCAGCCCAGGGAGAGCTGGAGGGTGGGGTGCATGGCCCCATATGCTCAGACTGACCCCGGTATGAAGCTAGCAGCCACTCCCTCCTGTTCCCCTGTGACCTCACCTACAAACCCCCCGCCCTGACTCCTGTGTTCCCACCGTCTGCCTTAAGCCCCTCTTCACCCCCCGACTCCCACACCCTAATCCCCTTCCTTTATTTCTGCATCTCCCTCACCACCAGCCCCCTGTCCTGCAGGACCTAACCCTAACCCTGTGCTGCAGGACCCGAGCAATGCCAGGTAAGCGTTTCAGTGCTAATATAACTTGTGATATTTCTGTTAATATTTTGTGTCCCTTTTCATTTTACAGTTGCTACTGTATTTCCAAAATAACAGGTTAAGCATTTGGACATGTATAGAGATAGCCTAAAGCCCAACGCTTAGGACCCTCATAAAGTACTTAGAATCTGTGTTATACTTTTCTTAAATAGATCAGCTTATATTGTAACAGTGCCTTTCTATATAATTCAGTATAATTAGGTGATCCCAACTGGGGAATGAGTCTGTATTTTTTTCATAGAACACCTCGAACTCGGTATTATATAGATTTTTATAGTCCAGAAGTAGTTTTAATAATTACTACCTGTCCAGTACAGGTTGCATTTCAGGGCCTCAATTAGACTGAATATGCAAAAAACAAAACAAAACAAACAAAAATAACCAAGTCAAGCTTAACCATTTGAAATATGCAAGAAGAAAATTCACTGTAGAAAGTGTGGGAGGGGATGGGGAACTAGTAGCTGTTAAGGAACATGTCATTCAGCAACTGATGTGATCCTATACTTGTGTATGCTGAAATTTGTAGGTGAGAGAAAGATAAATGCATAGAATAAACAAAATAATTTGGGTTTTGGCATGAAGAATGGACTTTTAACACAACTCAGCACTGGCCTAGCTTTGCTTGCATTAAAGTCAGGAAATCTCTCCGACTTCAATGGAAGCAGATTTAGGTCAAGGTTGAAAATCCCACCCAGAGTTATCAGTGCTGTCAATGGGACACACCAGGCTAAAACACAGATTACAGAACCTATGTAACGATGTTTGTTTTCAAGCCTTATAACTTTTGAAGAAATAGGTTCCCTCCCTGCAAGTAAAAAATAGAGTAGAGAGAAGTCTTAGGGGCTCCTCAATTTTTTCAAAACATTCCAGATACTCTGTGAAAAAGCCAGAGCTATAGTGACAGACAGACTTTGATCTGAATTCTTTGAACTGCATGCATGCATCTTCTCCTTGCTCTCATCACTCTCTTTTTGTCTTTCTTCTCTCTGTAATCTTATATCTCATACCATTGTTGAAGCTTCTAACTTCAGAAATTTTCAAGTTTAAAATGTTATGAATTATGTTTGGATTCTACCTTTTCAACACAAAACAGTGTGAGGCCAGAGCCATTTCCATACCTCAGCAATTATACAGTACAGTATGCATTCCTTCTGTCTGCTGCACAGAGGTAACAGCTCGAATATAGCAAGATTTAATAGAAAATCTGACTCATTCATAATGATGAACAGCAGGTAGTAGAAGTAAATGCCTCCCACACAGTTCTATTTTCAGATATCTGTGGGTTTGAAAAAAAACTGGCTGGAAACTTCAGTATCTATTCTATCACTACTGATTTTTCTTCTACAGAATAATCTATGAATTTAGTCCTTTAGCATATGTGTGATGGGAGTCGCAAGTGCCCTGAGTAAATGTTTTTTACCAGTGTGCCAATTCATGCTCCACAATAGCACCCGCATACAAGTCTGTGTTTTAAATTGCTGAAATATATCACAATCACCCACACTATTAAGCCACAATAGGTGAGGATATGATTTATAACTATTTCCTTAACACGCATTTTTCCTTTCATTTACTTTGCCATTAGTTTTCTATAGGACAGTTTTATTGCAATTCAGTGTGTGGTGGTATTTCATTTTTCCTTTCCTGGCCCCCTAAGCAAATGAAACAAAGCTTAGCTTTGATGATATGTCCTACCACAATCAATATATAGTATCTGAGCACCGCTCATCTAAGATTACTAGCAATTGCAAAATCTCTAGAAGATTTCCAGATCTCTTCCACTACTTCTTTTGGGGGGTCGGAAGTCTGGTTGGAGTAGATTGTTGTGGGGAAAGCAGTGTGGGTTTAAGTGTAAAAGGATTTAACATTGCCATTTATAATGGAAAGGATATCAGTGAGCTAGAGGAATAAAAAAATCACTAACACAATTTGCAGATAACACACAGATTGGGGAAGTGGTAAATAATTTCACTGAATGAGATCTTGACCACTTTTAAACTCAATAGAAGCAAACTGTTAATATGGCTGAATGTAGGACATACATAAAAGGTGGGGGATGCTAAACTGCAAAAACTCTTTAAAAATGGTGGTCATAGAGGATAATCAGCTAAACATTGTTCTGAATTTAAGACAACGGAGATTTTGGGACTTGACTCTGTTCTTCAGGAAATTTAGACCTGAAGTGCACCTTTTAGTTGCAAGACATTTTTGTTTGAACTCTCAGTTCTTCTGTAAGTCAAGCAGAACTGACACAGCTGAGAGAAATCTCTCCTCAGTCTGGGCCTGATTCAAAAGCACACTGAAGCACTACTATCTGTATTCACACATCACATACTCAGCAGCTGTAACCAGAAGCTTTAATGACTCCCAGCCCCTTTTGCCTATGGAAGGGAATTGTGCAAAGTTCCCCCCTACACACACACACACACACCATAAGCTCTGCTCACTGATCAGCGGGAAAGAAGAAGAGGAGAAGGAACAAGCAACCCAGCAAGGAGGGTCAGACAGAAGATCAGCTATTACACTCTTAGGGTATGTCTAGAGTACATGTCGATAAAGCCATGTAGATTAGGTTTGTAGACCTAGGGACATGAAGTGGCAATTTAAATAATCGCCGTTTCATTTACATAAAAATGGCTGCTGTTCTGTGCCGATCAGCTGTTTGGCGGCATAGCACGGTAGTCTGGACGGTCTGTGGCCGACAAGGGAAGCCTTTGTCGACTGCCCCATTATACCTCGTGGAATGAGATTTACCGGGGCGGTCAACAAGGGTTTCCCTTGTCGACTGCAGAGCATCCAGACTGCCATGCTGTGCCGCCAAACAGCTGATCGGCACGGCACAGCAGCCATTTTTATGTAAATGAATCAGCGATTATTTAAATCGCCACTTCATTTTCCATTTTCAAGTACACTAATATACATGACTCCGTCGATGGAGCCATGTAGTCTAGATGTACCCTTAGATACCAACATGTTTCTATACAGCAGGGGTGAGGAACCTAAGGCTTTGGGGGACTGGATGGAGCCCCCAGCTTTCCTAGATCCATCTCCTGGGGAGCCCACAGTGGAGAGGGGTGGGGTTTCTCACTTGCAACCCCTGACTGATTTTTCTGAGGGGTAGCCGTAGTAGGGTATGTCTACACTACCACCCTAGTTCGAACTAGGGTGGTAATGTAGGCAACTGGAGTTGCAAATGAAGCCTGGGATTCATGAGGAATAATGGTAGTTCAGAGTAGGAAGCCTAGTCCGAACTACTTAGTCTGTGCCGCGTGTAGCCGCGTGGCATGGAGTCCGCACTAGCGGACATTTAAAAATGGCGGCGCCCGGCAAGATGCAAATGAAGCCCGGGAAATTCAAATCCGGGGCTTCATTTGCAACTCTGGTTGCCTACATTACCACTCTAGTTCGAACTAGGGTGGTAGTGTAGACATACCCGTAGTCTGAATCTGCAAGAACAGCGAGCAGTCCTGTGGCACCTTATAGGCTAACAGATTTATTGGAGCATAAGCTTTTGTGGGCAAAGATCCACTTCATCAGATGCATCTGACGAAGTGGGTCTTTGCCCACGAAAACTTATGCTCCAATAAATCTGTTAGTCTATAAGGTGCCACAGGACTTCTCATTCTGTGGGTTAGCAGCCCCCCAACGCAAAAAAGGTACCTTACCCCTGCTCTACAGCATCTACAATGACACTTATGTGCAGTTCATGTGCATGTTAAATGTTACTAGATGTGCTATGTGCAGAGCAACTGAATAGGTCTGGTACCTGTAATCTGCTTGGCTTAATCTGGGCGTATATGTTCTGCAGAGTCCCTGCCAACAAATGAGGAGCACAATGGAGCTTTTAAAGGCTTTTGAAAACCCCAGAGGGTACATGCTGTTGCAGACACAACCTGAGAACATGGGAGACTTGGAGCTTATGAGCTATTCCAATATTACTAGTACCCAATATGTGATCTGAGGCTCGGATCATACACAACAGGCCATCTCCATCTGCACACAATTTGAGAATTCCACCCACAGGGCATGGAGCACACCATTGCATATGCACTGCCTCCAACTGCTTAAGCAGGTGCACAGCTGGGGAATGTGCAGTGTTGTTTCTTTCCTTTCACAGTATTAAGTAACTTCAGTTTTTTTATGTTCACTTTCTATTACCCTATGTAGGTTACTGATTCTATTACTGTAACAATTTCAAAACCAGGTGCTTGGAGGTACACGACTTTTACAAAGATACAGAAACTGCCTAATCGCCAATTTTGACTATTTACATACAAGAACTTTTAACCCAACACTAAATCACATACTGGCATGTATAAGGACTAAGAATCACAAAGACATCCTTTCAGTTTACAGGCTCTGAGTTTTTTCATAAAGAGTCACTTCAATATTATTATACACCACTCCCAAAAAACATTTTTACTGTTAAGAGTTTTCCAAATGCCCAGATTGATCCTTTTCCCACTTAAGTCAACAGCAAAATTCCCATTGATCAAAATCAGGCTCTCTCTCATTTTGATTCTGTATCTTAGGCACAGGTCTGTCTTTCATTCTCCTTTCTTTCCTGTTTGCGTATTTTTGATTTTGGAATGTAATTGTGAAATTCTTGTTCTTATGAAGCTTTTAATCAGTTTTACAGTTTGGTTTAGAATCCCTCCTTAGCTCCAAAACTCCAAACTGTCTGCCTCTTCCATTTGAGTTCCTCCACTCTCACATGTTGGTTACAAAAAACTGGATGTAGCTTATTCACTCTCCTCCTCCCCCCAGTGCTTATATTAATCTTATCTGGCCCTGTATAACATAGTACCAGGAACCATCAGCTGAGGCAGCAGTCTGATCTCTTAAAACACCAATTTCCCTAATACACCTGACTGCCTAAATAGTGGCAATTAGAATGAGTTGGGAAATGCTAAAGCACTAATTAGCCCATTAACAGAGAGTAGAAAACAGCCCTGAAAATAAGTGCCAGGGAAGAAAGGCAGGCTAAAATCCAGACCCAAGAACATCTCTGAGTGGAGAGATCATGTCTTTCTCTGTTTTGTAGAGGATCAAAGAGAATTGATGCTGTAAGTGATATGGTGTATGGACTACTACAGGAGGGAGAGCAAGGTAACAAAGATACATAGTGATTAACATCTGAAGGTCTGATTAGTTTGTGTAGATGGAGGTGGGACCTTGTTCAGTCACACCATAGCTTGCTATTATGGCACTCACATACAAAAAGTAAAAATACAGGAGAAGGAGTCACTTGAGATCAGCATGGATAAAACAAATAATGAAACCCGGGTTCTTGGGTGCACACTTTTCATGTACTGCATGCAAAAAGGAGAAAATCGGATTATAGTTAAGATGACATCACTGACTTGTGCCGATAATTTTAATTTAGCATTTTTAATGTGTGTACTAACCAGGCATATCCAGTACAGAGAAGATAAAAGAAAGTCCTAATCTTTAGAAATTAGTTTGCATAAAATTTATATGTTGAATAGCCAAGAAACTATTACAAAAAAATCCCTTACAGTAGACTAGTAGGAATTAGCATAGCATTACCTAGAGCTCTATCAGGCATGGTACCTACTGCAGGTTATCCTTTATAATGTTTCTCTGAAAATATTATCTAATCTATATTCTACTTGTTTGTGAAGGATGTACCCAGTACAGATGCAGGCAGTGATCCAGGAATGTTGGCAGAGTTTTATACTAATTTGTATGTGCTAATGTAAATGTTACCTAGGTTTTCAGTGCCACTAGAAGACAAACAGAAGCACTGACCAGGATGATTCTAAAGTTTAATGAAAAACACATTTTTTCTTCAGTAATATCACAAGGTATGGAAATCAAATCTCATTACTCAAGATTCATCCTCAAATTACTATAGCTGAAGATTTAGCCAAAGAGGGTTGTTGCCAGTTAAGCTGTAGTGCAAAAGCTTGACTGAGAGTCAGTTGAGCCAAGGATCAAAACGTAAATCATAATAGTCACATCTTTATCACCAGATTATGTTTTTCCAGATTTAAAGAGAACACAGAAAGGTCTCTTTTCCTCTCATGTAATACCATTGTAAAAGTATCTTAGATAACCTAATAAATGGACTATCTTGAAACTTCAGAAACTTGAAAGCAGGTTATATGGGAAATGTAGAACTGCATAAACCTTCTGACTTCAGCCAGCAAAATAAAAGGGAGATTTGATACCCCAATACTATTAACAATGTATTTACAGCTGCTGCTGCCCACATGAAAAAAATGTTTCCCAGGGGCTCAGATCAAAGGCACTGCCATAGTAGGGGACTATACTATAACAATTTTACAGTGTTAGCAGATTGTTTCCAATGAAAGTGTATGTGATATAACTGCAGGTGTTCATAAACAGATTGTAGGATCAAAAGATTTTGAAATTCTGGGCTACATTTTAAGTTGGCCCCTTCTGATATCCAGTACCTTAATTGTGAGTCTCCAAAAAGCACTTTCTTGGAAACAATCAATAAACTGACATTTATAACCCATCTTAATTTTTTGGGTAGTAACACTTCAGTTATATAACTGCCAACATGGCTTTCATATTAAACCAACATGTTTTTTTAGATTTTGCTGGCAGTGTTCTCAGATGCTTTAAAAATTTAGCTCAAAGTTATTTGCCATGTCTTTTTTGTTACTTTTTATGTAAGTCTGTTATGGATGTGACCATTCATTCTCCTGTAAGTTTTAAAACAAAAAGCTACTGTTTTGCTTTGCAGAGTCTTTGCCAGACCTTTGTAGGTACATTGTTTGAATGGTGCACACATGACTCCTTAATGTTAATGGGAGTCAGACAGCTGAATCTGTATACCCCATGCTCCAAACATATCCACTGAAATCTGACAAACAGCCTCCAAGAAGTCCATGTAACAGCTTTTGGGATCACTGCTTTTTTCGTGTCAGATTTCTAATGAAAACAGCCTAATATTCATAGAATTACATGCAGAGTCTATATTTGACTAAAGGTAAGCCTCAGGTTGTGGCATGTACTATCATCAAAGTGGCATCAGGTAAAGCATTAGCAGCATAAAAGGGGAGTCCAGTTTTTTAAAGATCTGATTAATTGTCTTAGATGCATCTGGAATGCTGCTCCAGACATATCTAAATATTATGGGCACTCTGTTAAAAGTTAGATAAATTAGGCATCTGAGCAGACCTGATGCTTAGCTCTAGTGCAGCTTTTTTATTCCGAACTAGTGGTGTGCAGTGCCTCTAAAGCCAGTTTCTTTCTTTTCCCCATACACTACTGAAATCTTCCTGAACTACTTAGGTGCTACCGTCCTGGCCCAACAAAGATCCCTCTTGGTCCATGACTTAGGGAATAGGCCAAGAACCTGCTTGGAGTCCTGTTTCATTTAAGTAATTTTCAGCTGACAGAACCTGCCCCCTCTTCCCGTCCCCAACCCTTCTCTCCCCCCCCCCCCCGCCCTCACATCCCCCCTTCCCCAACTCTGGAAGCAGTTGCAACTAGACCAATTAGAGAAATCCCAGTGCCAAACTGGTTTCCAGATGGCCTCAGAACTGGACAGGGAGACATAGTTTGAAGACACTTTTTCTCCCTCGCCTCCCAGCCCTAGCTCAGCTTTGCTGAGTAGGCACAGAGACCCTGGGTTCTAATTCTCCATTGCCTTCTACTTTATGTAGGAATTTACAGCAGTGCAAAGTTTAAAAAAATGTCCATTTACAACCACATTGTATAGTTGGGACTGTAAAAGATTCAAGACAATTGAAAAGACAAGTCTTCCAGATCTGATTGTATGTACCGTATGTTGAGTCAATGGAGTTACCCTGATATAAAACTACTGCCAGTCAGACCCACAAATAGCAATTCTGGACCCCAGGGCAGAAATCAATTGGCACCCTGCTCCCGTCTTCCCTTGAACAGGTCTACAAGGTCCTCCTTTCCCAGAGAAGCCCCAAGCACCCCGCTTGCCAGAGGAACCCTGGGTCAACCCACCCCACTCCCCCACATGCTCAAATAAGCCCTAGGGTAGCCACATCACACCATGCCTCCCTTGCCCCAGACCCAACTTGTCTGCTCTGAGAAAAAAACACAGCAGCTGTGTCTAGACTGCATCCCTTTTCCGTAAAAGGGATGCAAATTAGACGCATCGCAATTGCAAATGAAGCGGGGATTTAAACCCCCCCTGCTTCATTTGCATAAAAATGGCTGCCTCTTTTTTCCGGCTCGGAGCTTTGCCGGAAAAAAGTGCCAGTCTAGACGCGGATCTATCGGAAAATAAAGCCTTTTCCGAAAGATCCCTTATTCCTCTTAAAATAAGGAATAAGGGATCTTTTGGAAAAGGCTTTATTTTCCGAAAGATCCGTGTCTAGACTGGCACTTTTTTCCGGCAAAGCTCCGAGATGGAAAAAAGAGGCAGCCATTTTTATGCAAATGAAGCAGGGGGGATTTAAATCCCTGCTTCATTTGCAATTACGATGTGTCTAATTTGCATCCCTTTTACGGAAAGGGATGCAGTCTAGTCACAGCCAGCAGGGATCTCTTGATTAAAAAATGTTTTTGACATACTCAGTGCAGGTTTACAGGCCCAATACCCCAACCCTAGAACCTGCATGGGACATACTAAAAGCCAGAGTTGTTGACTCGAGTCCCACAACTTGAACTTGAGTCCGACTTAAGTTGCCTAGGTGACTCGACTTGGGACTCGACTCAGGTTCATTGTTTGTGACTTGAGACTTGCTAATTTTGTTAAATAGACTTGGTGAAAAAATTGTCCGAAAATGCCAATATTGATGGCTTGTACAAAAGTGACTTGACATTTTTAAATTAAGACTTGAGTCTCGACTTGGGACTTGACTCGAAAGTGACTTTAGGGACTCAAGACTCGACTTGAGAGTTGAACTGTAGTGACTTGAGACTTGACTTGGACTCGACAATGATGACTTGAAGACAACACTGCTAAAAACATCGTTTACTCAAGAAATGCTTTCCTTAGAACAGGCAGAACTACTGGAGCAATGTCTGGGGCAGCAGAATACTCTTAAATTGCCCAGGCCTTTGGGCAATAGCAACCTTTGCCCCCCGCTGTCAGCTGGCCTGCTGTCAGGAGAAGGAGAATCATGTTCCTTATTACTAAAGAGGGTTTCTTGAACTCTTAACTGCTCAGTTGCAACAGTATATTTAGATGGCTCCAAGTTAAGCCAGTTTTCAGTTTGCAGTGTTAATCGCCAGACTAAAGCCTATTTTATTCTTTTTCATATTACATGTACTAAAGGCCAGAGCAGTGGAGAAATGCCAGTTCACATTAACTGATATGACACTAAATCTCTCACAACCAGAAAAAGAACATAAGACATGGTAGAGGGGAAACGGGGAATAAATAAAGCATACCCAATTTTGGGATTCCTAGGGAAAAGTTGCTTAAGGCAAATTGCAATGACCCACATCTTACAAAACTATGTGTGGAGTAGTCATTTTTCTAACAGTGATTCTTCACTCACGCAATCAGTGCAGATTTCACAGGACAATGTGGCTTAATTAGATGTGGCATTTCTGAAAGTGAAGAGAAAAAACCTTGAGTCAAAAAACACAAGCCATACATTTGACATTCCGACTAGGTCAGTGCTATGAGCTGGAAGTGCAATTTCCCTTGCATACGTAGACTTGCACTAACTCTCAGCATTCCAGATTTGTTTGTAGTTGGCACAGCTCAATTCTGCTGCTACTACACTATTTCTACACATTGTAACTCAGAGAGAGTAGTCCTATATATGTGCACAAATAGGAACATTACACCCCTAGTCATAGTGTAGGCATAGTTTAGGTGGACATTACACAAATGAACCTTGCTGCTTCAGAGAAATGTGATTAAGATGCAAGCAATGACCATTCAGTATTTTGAGACCCATACACCTTGCTAATTCTTAAAAGGTTTTTCTTGCCTGTAGTTGCTGCTGCTTTTTCTTTGCTGCTGCAGGTTTTTCTTGCCTGTAGTTGCAGTAGTTGCTGCTGCTTTCCCACTTGGACTCTTTATCTTCTCCCATTACACCTTGGCTGCGTCTAGACTGGCAAGTTTCCGTTAAAAGCATTTGCAGAAAATCATGCCAGTCTAGACGTAGCCCTTGGGATTACTGTTCTCAGGTCCCCTTCTTCCCTCCCCAATCTAGTAAATGCAGCCAATAAAGCACATTTAGCCAGCAAGAGACTACTCTACTTAGTCCCTGCATCTGAGTCTGCTTGGCTCTGATTGGCTGCTTACACAACACCTCACTAGGCAGACCTGGAAGACCCACCTCCACTGCTCCTTCCTGGGGCAGCGTGTAGTAGGACCACAGGGTACAGCAGTAGGCCTGCATGGGCTAGGTACACACCATTCACTCAGTTTAATATTCCAAAGAAGAAATATGACCCTAGAGAATGACATTTGTTTAAATACCAAAAGCCAATGCATTTCTTCTGGCTGCCAAAGACAGAAAAAGTTCTACAGAGCAATAAATTCCAAGTGTACAAATAGCATGGTTGTTTGTTCATTTTAAGCAACAAGACAGATGCAGCCTGAAGAATCAAAGATGTTAATTGCCACAACAGTACAGGAATAGTGAATATCTTAGATCACTGGTCTAATCCTGCTCCAAGTTGTAATCAGTAAGTGATGCAGCAAAGGAAGGAAAGCTCATTTTCACCTTTGCATCTCCCATCCTATACTCAGGAATTCACGTAGCCATTTGTATAATATGCTACAGGGGGTATGAGGAGAATTCTTTGTTATCCCCATTGACTACTTTACATTCTGAAGCATGAAGTTTAATTTTCCTAATCCAGCCACATATTTTCTTCACTGACTATTCAGCATTAATGAGGATAAGCAAAGAAACAGGGAATAAAAGATAAGAAGGAAAACTGAACAAATTCTCCTAACAAAAGAAAGGATTTTTTCCACTTGACAAACACTGTATCAAACATCACTACATTTGGTTTATTGGGCCAGTACTGGCCTCAGATTCTAGTTGGAACTTTTTTCCTGTCTGACACTAAGGCGTGTGTCAGGAGGATTGAGGGATGCATCCGAGTGACTACGCTTTTGACCAGTGATTGTAACTGGGAGTAATCCACAGCATAGATAAGGCCTAAATTAAAGGACTGCAGATTGCTCTAAAGCTTGTGAATTTGCCTGACACACAGTCAAAGGATGGGGGAAGTGCAAAAAGCAGAGGACATGGGTAAAGTCTTTGCTCCACTGAACTTAAAGTCAAAGCTTCCATCGATTTCACTGAACCAATGTTGCACCTTATTTCTGGAAATCAGAACACTGATGAGGGAACTTGATCCTTTAGTCATGTTTCATGCACAAATCTTTGCATATTCAGATTAAAGGTTATCGTATCACTACAGAAAAGCTAAAGATTCCCACAATCAAAAAAACCTTCTACCAAGATTATTAGAGTTGAGCACGGAAATGCATTTCTAGAGTAAAGAAAGGTTAAAAGATATTGAAAAAGTAGAAGACAGATGCAAATAGATCCATATTTCTAAAATCGTAGCACTTAAAATAAGCATTTACAATCATTGCAAAATGTATATTTTCCAGGGTTTTTGTGGTCAATCCTATTTTTCAATGATTTCTAGTAATGGGGCTTCACCACTTTCTTGTAGAGATGCTTCTAACAAATCTCTCTTTTAAGGATTTTTTCTGAAGTTCTGCCCAAATGTTTTGTTTCTTTCTTCATCCTGATGCATCAGAAATGTAGCAGATAAAACTGACAGTATGGCTCACTGTTAAATGGTATAAGTTTAGAGCCTCCAGAGGGGAAAAAAATCTGAATAATACAGGCTTGAAGTTTAAAACAAGCCTTTAACTATCTAGTACCTACAGTAGCTTCCAATCGGGAAACTGAAATTTATAAAAATAAAGAAAGCTGCAACAATCAGGCCAACTGCCAGGGGCGGGGATGAGGGGAGAGTGAATCAAAAGGTCCCAGGGCTTGCTGCTGCTGCTGCTACTGTGGCAGTGGTGGCCCCTGGAGTGCCAGGCCCTTTAAATCACTGCTGGAGTGATGAGATAATTAATTTCCACATGACATGATACCATGGGCCCTTAGTAAAATTACTCTTGATTTACACCTTTGTAAGCATGATCAGAATCAGGCACTATGTTCTGTGGGAAAGGGAGACATTTTATTATTTATTTTTTGAAATAAATTGTCAAAATGGAAAAACAATTTTTGCAACAAGCTCTAATTCCTTTTGACTGATTGCATTAATGCACCTTCGAATAATTTTGCTTAAGAAAATCAGAGAAGAGCTCATGTGAGTATTGTGGTGATACATGGAAGAAGCCTTTGTGACTGCTATTTCTATCTCTATTATGTGGTTGCCCATTTATAGGAAGTTTTTCCTTGTATTCTTTTCTGAGGACTGTCCCTCTAAATTGGGTAGACATGGGCAGCTGTAATCCTAAAGTGGCTATTTTGCAATTAGATACTTTTTATTACATCTCTCTCTTAACCAACTGATGAACAGTTTTAACAGCTGATAGGTTTTCCCTTAAGCTCTGATCCAATCATACAATCTGAATCATGTAGGTAAACTTCACTGGAACTCTATGAAATTACAAGCTCTACTTAAACAGATATAGTTGCAAAATTGGTTGGAGTCTTTGATTCTTTGTCGAGTAGTGTCCCCGTGGGTGCTCCACTAAAGGTGTCAGGCTCATCCTGGTGCTGCAGCTCAGAGAGTTTTCTCTAGCAGTAGCCCCTAACAGACCGCGCATGTGCAGATGCCGCCTCGTACTGTTCGCGCCCTTTCTTTGGCGCACAGTCTGGCCCGCCAGTTCCTCCTAACCGTCCACGGCTACAGACGGAGATCGGACGACCTCCTCCTCCGTTCTGAGGAGAAATAGGAGAACAAATTTGGGAAGTAGAAAGTTTGGTTTTTGTCCCAGTTTAGCTCTTTCCCAATAGTTCTAGTTCTAGTTCATTTCGTTCCGTTTAAAAAAAAAAAAAAAAAGAGAGAGTTTAATGTATATAATTATTCAGTTTTGTCAGCTGGATACACAGAGCCTGAGCCTGACAAACTTTTACCACCATGCCCAGCTCCCCCAGGTTTAAGAAGTGTGTATCGTGCCGAGATACCATGCCATCATCGAAAGGCCATTCTCGTTGCAGAAAGTGCCTTGGGGAAGGTCATATCCCCCAGAAGTGCACACACTGCTAAAAATTAACCGCCTATGCCAGGCAGGACAGAGAAATGCAGCTGAAAATGCTGTTATTCAACAAGGCATTACAGCTGCCGACCATGAGCATTCACTGAAAGACGCTCCTGGGGTGCGTAAGTCCCATGACAAGAGGTGCTCCGCTCCTGCCAGGAGTGTTAGTGCGGGAGATGCACTGAGCTCGTCGGGGCTGCCACCCAAGCATGTTAGGCAAGGCACCTAAAGGCGACAGCACATCTGTGTCTAGTTCCCTGATTCCATCTATCCCAGTGCCAATGGTACGCATGGCACCACAACCTGAATTGGCACCGGTGACAGCACCAAGTGAGCCTTGGGCCACTCTGAGATCGACACCCTCAGCACCGACGGCCTCAGCGCTGAAGTGGGCGGCACTGGAGGCACCACACCTTCCACAGTTGGCACCATCGGCGTCAGCACCAACTCTGGTGATTTTGCTGGCACTGGCATCATCAACACCGGAATCGCTAATGCCACCTCAATGCCGGGAGACGTTGGAACCGAGGTCTTTCACCTCCTCACCAACTAGTTCTGCAGACACAGCTCCACCTCCTTCACATGCCTCTGCAATACCTACTAAGGCACAGCAGAAGCCTAGGCACGTGCACACACCAATGCCGAGTCCCGAGATGGCTATCTTTTCTCCCGAGCCTTTTCTTCAATCTCCCCATCACTTGGGAAGTCACAGGCATGAGCACTATATCTCTCCCCCACGGCATTATCTGAGATCCCCACGTCAATCCCGTACGCATCCAGGTTATTACCGGTCCTACCGCTCTCATTCGCCCTCGCGCTACACAGTTCGATCGAGATCACCGATGTCTCCAACTCCCTCACAATACTCTTGCCACTACAGTAGTGCAAGTTCTTATTCTCCGATGTACTCCCCTCACGAGTATCACCACCACAGCCGCATTGCACTTATTTCTACCATGAACGTCCACTCTCACACAATGCAGCTCATTCAGCATCCAGATCACCTAGGCACAATCAATCCCAGTCTCCACACTGCACAACCCAGGACATCCCTCCTCCCAGGCAAGCTCCTCTGACACCCACAGGTGATGCACCCTCTACTTCTAGCCAGCAAGAGAGAGATGATAATCTACCCCCCAGCCACGAGCAACACCACATGGTCTCCCCAACTGATCAGTCATCCTCCTCACCAGACGCTGCAGTATTTCAGGGTGACTCTTCCCCCACAGATGATTATAAACAATTCCAGGAGCTGTTCAAAAGAGTAGTCTCAGGAACTACATACCACAGACATGCCGCAGAATCAATGCTGTCTGCTGAAAAATTTAAAACCGTCACAGAAATCTAAGTTGGCACTCCCCTTTGACGAGGCCATCCTGGAAATTGCCAATGATATATGGCAAACTCCAGCTTCCGTGCCACTGATGAACAAGTGGGCGGATAAGAAATATTTTCTGGCCTCTAAGGACACGGAATTCTTATTCACGCATCCCCAGCCCAATTCCATCATTATGGATGCTGCCCAACAAAGATCAAAGATGGCAACCTTCAGGATGGCTAATTACATGGCTCTTCTCGCCAATCATGATTTCAACAATTATTCCAAACTTGTCGCTCTCATAGAATACTTACCTGAGGCTAAAAGGCAAGTTTTGAAGGCCATAGTATAGGAGGGTTACACAGTAGCCCATACAGCACTGCAAATTGCCTTCGATATTGCCACAGCGACATCGGTGGTCATGAGGCGTGCTTCCTGGCTTCACCTGGCATCTGTACCAAAAGACTGCCAACCAAAAGTAGAGAACTTACCCTTTGATCATCCGCTGCTGTTCGCTCAGAATACCTATCAGGTCTTTCATTCCGGCAAAGACTCTTGCACCACTCTGAGGATGCTCGGAATGTATACTCCACCATACAGGTGCAAGAAATTTGTCTCCACAATAAACAGAGACCATTCTCCTGTGCTGCACCCTGCTTCAGGCCATATGATCAGCCGAGGCAGAGGCAACGACCTCAGCGCCGCCGCCAACAGTCCAGCAAAACGTCCAACCAACAACACACAAGGCAGCAGGTTTGACGTGCCAATTGAGGGTCTGCATGCTATTCCCGTTACAGAGGCTCCACACAACACGACCAAATTATTCCATCATCGGTTGAGACCGTACCACCTCCACTGGTTTGCTGTAACCATAGACCGTTGGGTCATGGCGATCGTCACATCCAGCCTTACCATCCCATTTTCTACCCACCCCCCTCCCACCCCTCCTTCCCCATCCCTCTTCGGGGACCCCTCTCACAAACCTCTTCTGCACCAAGTGATCTCACACCTACTTGCCATCGGGGCAGTGGAAAGGGTACTGAATCATTTAAGAGGGAAAGGCTTCTATTCCCAGTACTTCCTCATATAAAAGAAGTCTGGAGGATGGAAATCTATCCTGGACCTCCGCAGACTCAACCGCCACCTTCAAAAACAAAAATTAATAATGGTCATGTTAGCCTCTATCATTCCAGCTTTAAACAAAGAGGATTGGTTCACGTCCCTCTATCTCTAGGATGTGTATTTCCACTTAACAGTACACCCGGCTCATAGGAGATTCCTCTGTTTCGCACTGGGCAAAGAACATTATCAGTACAGAGTGTTACCGTTCAGCCTCTCGGCAGCACCGAGAGTATTCTCCAAAACTCAAGCAGCCATAGTCACCTACCTCCAACTTCTCGGCATCACTATCTTTCCCTATTTGGATGACGGCCTGCTGAAGCCGCCTACCGCAGACAAAGCTATGGCAGCGGTTAAGACAACCAGGGTAACATTCGAAGCCCTAAGGCTCATTATCAACCTCCTGGAGTCTTCCCTGACTCCTTCCCAGTCTCTCGAGTTCATTGGGGTGAGACTGGATTCCATAATTGCTGCTGCGTAACTACCCCTGGACAGGTTTCATACCATCCAAGACCTGGGGAACACTTTACTGGCTGCACCCAAAACTCCCATACTCGCCTGCCTGAAACTGCTGGGGTACATGCTGCCCACCACTTACGTGGTTCCCCATGCAAAACTCCACTTGAGGTGCCTTCAACATTGGGTACTCACGATATATACACTGGGCACCCAGAGTACATACATGTCTGTTTTTGTCCCCAAACACGTGAGAGACTCATTACTGTAGTGGCTCAATCTGAATAATATCCTAGAAGGCGTTCTCTTTCATGGTCAGAAACCAGCTGCACAAATCACCACAGATGCATCCTTAATCAGTTGGGGAGCCCATATGCACCACCTCCAGACTCAGGGACTATGGACGCATCGAGTCCCTGATGCACATAAACTTTTTAGAGTTGCAGGTGGTGTTCAATGCCTGAAAACATTTCCTGCACATAATACGAGGTATCACAGTAGAGATCTTCACTGACAACATTTGCACTGTCTACTACATCAAGCAGCAGGGGGTGCCGAGTCCCTCTGCTTATGGAATTGGGCTATTTGGCATGGAATCACACTCATGGCCGTGTACCTCCCCAGCAAGAACAATACTATTGCCAATGATCTAAGCAGGACCTTTCCTCTACGACATGCATAGGAATTGCTCGACAAAGTAGCCCGCAACCTCTTTGAGCACTGGGGATATCCCACCATGGACCTTTTTGCCACTTGGGACAACAGAAAGTTCCGCGTCTATTGCTCAAGAGCAAGCATCGGCATATCTTTCCTGGGAGATGCCTTCCTGATCGATTAGGGAACACACTGCTTACTGTACGCTTCCCCCCCCCCCCCCCCATCCCACTCACTCAATGAGTGCTGGAGAAAATAGCTACAGATGAGGTGACAGCGATAATGATAGCACCATCTTGGCCCCAACAGACATGGCTGACCCAGTTAATGCGGATGTCTGTATCACAATCATGACAACTTCTGTAGTTACACAACTTACTGTTGCAGTGTCACGGGTCACTCCTTCACCCTCACATCGACCGTTTGCACCTTACAGCATGGCTCCTAGCTGACTCCAGGGCCCAGAAATGACTTGTTCTCAGGCAGTGAAAGATATCCTTATTCACAGTAGACGCCAGACCACCCAAAAGACCTACCTTCACAAATGGCGTCAATTTTAGTCATGGTGTGACGCAAGAGGTATTGACCCTCTATCTATACCTGTCCAACAAATTCTTGATTATATTCTACACCTGAAGTCAGGAGACTTAGTGATGCCCTCAATTAAGGTCCATTTGGCAGCAATTTCTGCCTTTCGTCTACTCATTGATGGCTGTTCAGTCTTCTCTCACCCACTGACCAAAAGATTTTTAAAGGGTATCCTCCTCACAAACCGCCTCCGGAGCCATGGGACCTAGGCCTAGTCCCGGACAGGCTGTCTTGTCCCCCCTTCGAACTGTAGGCGACATGCGACCTTCACATGCTCACTATGAAAAGGACATTCCTGCTTGTTATTACTCATGCACTGCACGGAGGTGAGTTTGCTGCACTCTCCACTGATCCCCCATATACATTATTTACCGAGCTGGGAGTAACACTTCACAGTCACCCACCCTTTCTGCCAAAGGTTAATTCACCTTTCCATATAAACGAACCTATAAGTTTACCTACCTTTTACACAAAACCGCATTCCACCGCGGAAGAGATGTGCTTACATATGCTGGACGTCAGGAGAGTTCTTGCCTTTTATTTGGAAAGCACGCGCCCCTTTTGAAAATCGCAGCATCTCTTATTATCTGTGGTGGACCATTCTATGGGGCCAGCAACTTTCCTCACAATGTATTTCTACCCTCATCATATCTTGCATCACTCACTGCTACTCCTTACGTAATAAATTGTTACCTTGCAGGCCGAAAGCACATTCCGCTAGAGGTGTTGCAACTTCCACAGCCTTCCTCAAGGGTGTACCATTGCAGGACATATACCGTGCTGCTACTTAGACCTCTACTTTGACTTTTGCCAAGCATTATGCCCTCAGAAGCATGCTATCGACCGATGCTACTGTGTCACAGGTGGTCCTGTCCATGGTGCAGAGACCTTGATTCCGAAGCACAGCTTTAACATTGAACCACTGCTTCATATTCACCTTTAGTGGAGCACCAATGGGGACACTACTCGACAAAGAAGAAAGAGTTACTCACCTGTGTAGTAACATCTGTTTTTCAAGATGTGTGTCCCCATGGGTGCTCCATGACCCGCCCTCCTCCCTGCTTTAGAACTACTGTTTTTGTGTTTTTCAGATTATTCCGACTAGGAGGAACTGGCAGGCTGGACCATGTGCCACAGAAATGACGCTAACAGCATAAGGTGGCATCTGCGCGTGCACAGTCCAGCAGGGGCTACTGCTAGAGAAAACTCTCCGAGCTGCGATGCTGGGACGAGCCCGTCACCTTTAGTGGAGCACCCATGGGGACTCACATCTTGAAGAACAGATGTTACTGCACAGGTGAGTAACTCCTTTCTTTCCTTTTTTTTTGGAGGAAATGGCATGTTTTTATCCACCACAAAGACAAGCAGCTGATCCACATTCTCCAAAAACACAAAGAAAAGTAAGAATTATTCACTTGATTTTAAATGGATAGAAAAGCATAGAAATGAAAATTAAGGAGTTATATATTCTCTGAAAGGAAAGTTTGGCTTTACTTCACATTCTAGCAGTATGTATGTCTGACACTAGAACATCACAAGTATTCCCTTTACATGGACTAATGAACATCAAAGTTCAGCTTTCGATCAGAGTTCAGCAGATGTTTATAGTCAGGATTTTGGTTTGATCTAGTCTCTAGCAGAAAATGTCTGGTATGAAGTTTAAGAAGACTATTGCAGGGCTGAGTTCTGGAATGGTATTGAAGGCATGTTCAGCTGCCAGCAGAGAAATAATATGCCAAAGGCATAGAACGCTAGTGTATTTTTTGTCCTCCCTTAGTTTCCTGAGTTTATGAAACATGCATCCGGGAATGCTGCAGAAATGCATGAATTGGTAATGGAATACAGAACTGTTCCTCTTGTGTCACTCATTCTAAACCAGTCCAAACTGAAAGTGACTAAGAGTATAATCCACAAAGCAATTTAGGCAGAAAGAGTCCAGAATTAAGCACTTGAATTCCCATGTGTGTCACCCATTAAGCTCCCTCTGGCTGCTGCCTAATTTGTAGGTGTCAAAACTCAATTGGCTCCTATCTTTCAAAGCTTCCTAGGCACCTAAATTTTACACTTTGGACATGGACTCTACTGCTCCACTCTACATGTCCGGACACCTATTCTGTGGCGTATTCAGGGTATAACACACTCTGGTCATGTATGTATTCAGCTCCCTTATATCGCTTGTGAGGCTCAATGAAGTAGGTGGTTTCTGAGCATGCCTACTGGAGTAGTCCCATTCAGAATCTGTCCAGTATTAGTGCCTGCTTTTATGCCAGAGTCTGGAGAGCTTCCTAGGATGTAAAAGACCCAGCTCAAATTCCCCCCTCTTTGTGAGGAGGAATGATTAAACAGCCTCTTTCCCACCTCACAGGAGCATGCTCCAATTCCTGGGCAATGGGATATTCTGGTGAGGCTCTCTCATTCTCTCCTTACAAAACCAACAAATAGTCTGGTAGCACTTTAAAGACTAACAAAACACAGTCCACTTCTTCAGATTGACGGAGCCAAAAGAGTACCCAGACTTGAACTACTTCAAGACAGGCCCAAATGAGAAAACAACAGATTTCTACTTGTCATCACCTACTGCCCACAACTTCAACCCCTCCAACGCATTACCTGGTTGGACCTATACTGGAAAATCACCCCTCGCTCTCAGAGGCCTTGGGGGAAAGGCCAATCCTCACCCTCACCTCAGACAACCCCCTAATCTCAAACAAATTCTTTCCAGTAACCACGCAACACACCTCCACCATAATCATCCAGGAAACCACCCCTGCAATCAGCCCTGGTGCCAGCTCTGCCCACACATCTACACTTGCAATTTTATCACTGGATCCAACCGCATCAGCCACCAAATCAGAGGCTCATTTAAATGCACATCCACTAATTGGATCTCTGTCAGCAATGCCCCACTGCCATGTATATTGGTCATTTTTTAACTTCATTTACAAGTTTAATTCTTATGCAAATGGAATGAACAGGGACATTGGCTGGCTGGCACACTACCTTCCACATCCCAATGACTTAACCAACCAACCAAACAATGGAGCTGCTAATTGTTCTTATCAGCCTCTTATAACTATCTGAACCATCTACTCACTGTCTCTCTCTCTCTCTCTGTCTCTCTCCCCTTTTTACCCTCCTTTTCCCCACCCCCTTCCCTTATTTATTCTTGGATCTGGACTTCTAAATACTCCAGTCATCTGAAGAAGTGGGTTGTCATCTAAAGAAGTGGGCTGTACTCACAAAAACTCATGATACTATCTACATGTTTTGTTAGTCTTTAAGGCCCAACTAAACTATTCTTTTTCTGGTTTGTAAACCATGCTTACGTGGGGTGAAAGTTCCCCAGATGCCTAGTATGAGGGAAGTAGCATGTATGCTCTGGGAAGTGATAAGTGTCTAGGCATTAGAGTGAGGCAAGAGCATGCATGCCCCCAGGCAGGCACTTAGGCACTGAGGAAGTTTTGGTGCCTACCTGAGTAAATGGCAGCTGAGCTGTGTTGTACCTCACAGTGATTCTTAAAAATGGGACTAAAATGTGTAAGTACTATGTGTGGATTTCACCCTTTGTGATCACAGTGTGGTTCCCACTAGACATGTGCCAACAATACAAAAATATCTTAATAACTGATATTGATAATTGTCTCAGTAAAGCTGAAGGACCGAATGGGAATGGAAACTACGGTAGTGACCTTACATATGGTTTCTCTAGGGCAGAGATAAGGCATAATGGTGAGGATGTGTGAATAAGGCCCTGTTATAATACAAATTGGCACATGTAATTGACTTTACTACTATGGGACATCCTGTTGAAATCGGTGAGACTCATGGTAGGAATTAGTTAAACAGCTGATTAAGTATTCAGCATGTGGGGCTTAGCTTATAGGGTTCTCCCAAACTGCACCTATTCTATGGCAAAAGGGCTTTTGCTTCCATTTCTTCTCAGCACTTTTTCATTAGCCTTAAAACCACTGAAAAAGAAGTATTTGAAAATACCTAGAAGGAAAACAGCATTGTCCAATTAAAATAGCCCAAGCAAAATGAAAGTGTTCTGCAGCTTAAGCCTTTACAACTTCAACCTTCAGAATTTTCTACAGATTCCATGTGTGCTGATTAGCTGTAATTAGTAATATTACTAGCTTGTTAAAAGTTGTAACAGCCCAGTAATATTAAATATTACAAGCCAGGAAAGTTATTTTGAAAATTGTTTTAATAGCTATTTATAAACAAAATGAAATACATGGGCAAAATGGTTACATATTTGAAGGCAGAAAGTTTTTGGCAGCATATCAGAAGCTAGAAAAGCCTTTTTTTTAAAAAAAATCTTAATGATCTAAATATAGTGCTGACTTCAAATCAGAATGATTAATACAAAATAAGGCAGTCTTAAGGCAGAAAACACTTTTGATTTATTTTAATGGAGGATAATTGTGACTATTTTTTGTTTTGTTTTTTGAGTAATTGGCTTTTGCAGAATAAACACCTTTCACACAACTATTTCTTTGTATGCAGCATCTCAGGTAGTCTTTGTTTAAACACACTTACACATTTTCAGGAATTTAATAGTTTAAGATTTCAATTCCCTTTTCAGATTTTTTCAAATAGGGTGTCAAATGATAGCTCTATCTCTTAATTCTTTAAAACCGATCAAGGTAGGTTGCAGCACTTGTGTATGTTACAAAAGATGGGACTATAAGAACTGTTGTTTTGGTTTGGGCCAGAGTAAAAATGAGTAACTGATTAAGTTTTTATTTTGTAGTAACTTTAGTGATTTTTGTTCATCACTTAGACAAATTATCCCATTATAAATTGTGCAATACAACGTGCACAAAACTAAAGCACCTCTAATACAGTATATCCAAGTTAAATTCACCATAATGCTGTTACAGCTCCTATGTGTGTTTCAGAGTCTCTCTCACTTATATGAAAAATGGTTTAGCTAAATCTTTTTGCTATCCCAGACACATTTTGGTTCAATAGAGTGTACTACTTTTAGAAGTCAATTTTGGAGGGTACTCTATTGCTGGATACCTTCTTGTTCACCTCCATGACAGGGAGGTCACTTCTGTCCATATCCTGGTCAAATGTAACAGGTTATTGTAATAATCTGTTTGTGGGTATAGTAGGGAGAAGGGGCAGGAAGATGGTAACTTGACAGGCAGATTATGGGGGAAAGGTTGTTCAGATTACAGAGTAACTGACTTCAAAGGAATTAATTGGAAATAGTTTAAAACAATCATAGGTTTTTTGGGGGGTGAGAAATCAGAGATTGGATCTAGCATTCTTTTTATAATTAATCTTTTGCATGAAGGCCCTATGGTTGACTGACCAACCTTAATTAGTTGGATTGCACCAAAGTGTACTGTATGCATATTAAAAATTCCTGATATGATTATAATGGGATTGTGTTCCTAAGAAGAGCTGGGCAACATTTTTTAGAGGAAACTTTCTTCCACCAAAAAAACCAAAAACAAACAAACTAATAAAACCCAAACGGATTTGACATCACTGGAACATTTTGCAAAATCATGTCAGTTTCACCAGTTATTTTAGTCAACCCATTTTCACTGTCACCCGATTTAAAAAAAAATTAATATCACAAATGTTTGGAATATTTAGTTTAAAATAACTTTTTTCAAAATTCCTTTTGTTTTTATTTTGTAAAAATCAAACTTTTTAAAAAATGACCAAATCAAAATAAAGTATGTTTGATTTTTGTTAAAATAAAATGGGTGATCCCAAACAATTTTTAAAAATTTATACTTGCTTGGAATTTTAAGTAAATGAAAAATCTGTAGTTCATATACTTCTATATCTAAATTATTTTAGGAAAAAAAATATGTAAAGGGGAAAAAACTATTAATAAAAATGAGTTACATTAATAAAATCATCTTTACAATACTCCTGTGAGATGATAAAATATTATTATCTCCCTGTTACTTATGGAGAACATAGGCACAGAAAGATTAAGGCCAGATTTTTGAAAGCTGGTTTAGATGTACCAATTTCTGATTGATTTTTTTCCAGAGATACTGAACACCTGCAATTCCCTTCAATCCAAATGGGGTTGTAGATGTGCAGTACTTCTGAAACAAATGGGATTTGAGCTCTTCAGACCTTTTTATCACCTGTTCATGGGATTTTTCAGTAAATTCCTTTTTTTCAGATCATGTTGATATAGTACGGTAATTGGATAAACATTGGCAGGGAACTCCACCTTTCCTGTGGCTTTCCTTTGAAATTTTAGATCATCATACATGCTTCAGGAGAAGATGATCAGAATACTTGACTAATGCCTGAAATTTAACCAGTTGCCTAGAGAACTGAGGTACTTACAAGAATAATTATATATACTAGTTGGTCACCAATCACTTTCTGACCAAACAGAGGGATCATTCTTTAGCAGTATGTTTTGGCTTGCCAACTCAGAGTGCATGGACCAGACGCCATTACAGCAATGGTGTCCAGACCGACAGATTTGGCATCCCTACGAATATTTGTCATTAAAATGGAAAAAGGAATGTGATGTATTGTGTATGGCTTTCTTCTTTTTGTTCTCTTTGGTTTCAAACTATTCTTTTTATGGCTCTCTAATTTTTCTTTTAGTCAAATCTTAACAAGAATGGGAATTTTAACTCATCCTGTGGTTTTATAAATATCTGAGACAGAAAATCTTTTAGGTATATGATTTAGAGTAATGTGTACACTGCCATCATGGGGCATATCTGGAGCTCATTTAGCGTATGTCTAGACTACATGCCTTTTTTGACTGAGGCTTTTTCAAAAGTATCTTTCAAAAAAGCCTCTGTCAAAAAAGAGCATCTAGATTGCATGACACTGATAGAAAAATTGATCCACTTTTTCAAAAAAGAGTGTCCAGACTGCTGGATGCTCTTTCAGAAAAAAAAAAGACACCTGGAAGTGCTTCTGGCAGGGCATGGGGGCAGCCTTTATTTCCAGGTGCTGCTACACGCCCTTTGCAGAGACACGTGCTTAAAGGGATCCTCCTGGACAGCCATTGCTCTGCTCCTGCTTCTGGCTTGCCTACCTCCTGGGGGGAAAGCAAAGCTGCTGCAGTGCCTGCTCAGGTTTTTTTTCTGCTTTTCACTGTGTTTTTGGCCATGGAGCCTGAGCTACCCCTGGGCAGGCAATGGTCCCACACTGTGATGTTGGAAGTTCTGCTGTTTCTTCATGAAACTATCATGATGTTTGTGCAGAGCTGGATTCAGACCCCAGCTTTGAGCCCCTCACTCGGGCTGCAGTCCCATTGCCTTTGCCACCGAACTTATTCCTGTGGAAGCGAGTTTGGAGGCTGGACACCAGTTCAGACTGGTGGGACCAGCTTGTTAGGGAACAGTGGGATGGTGAGGTTTGGCTCTGAAACTGCCATATGCGGAAATCCACCTTCCGGGAGCTGTGTGCCTGACTTTCCCCTTCCCTACAATGCCAGGACATCCACTTGTGGCCCACCATCCTCCTGGAGAAGCGGGTTGCTATTGCCCTCTGGAAACTGGCCACCCCTGACAGCTACTGTTCCATGGGACACCAGTTTAGTGTGGGGGAGGTCTACTGTTGAGGCCATATTGATGGAGGTAAGTCACTCTCTGGGGATAGTCCATGGGAGGGGGCAGATAAGGAGGGAAGTCAGGACTGGGCTGAGGGGATGGGGGTGGTAGTGGTAGAAGTCCTCCTGGCCTCACCCTGCTATGGGGCAAGGTGGAATGGGGGGGTTGTCTGGGGGAGGGGAATCTTGGGGTCTGGGAGGGGAGGGGTGGGGAAGCACCTCCCATCAGCTCACGCAACTCCTCTAATGTTCTGTTATGTGGTTTCTATTTGTCCCTTTTTGCGGGTGGTGACGGCCATCAATTCAGAGCTGCTTCACAGGACTGTTTGCCTCTGAGACCTGGATACCATCATGGCCGGATTTGCAGGAGTAGGATTTCAAAACTGCAGTGGAGCACTCAACGGGATGCTCATCCCGATTCGCCCACCACCCCATCGAGCAGCCCAGTATATTAACAGAAAGGACTACTTTTCTATGGTGCGGCAGGCTCTGGCCGACCACTGGGGACAATTCATAGACATTTATGCCAGGTGTTCAGGCTGGGCACACGACGCCCGCATCTTCCAGAACTCGTACCTGTACCACAGGCTGGGACATTCTTTCTAGAGCTAAACTATGCAGTCAGGGAGATGCCTACGTGCATCGTGGCTGATGCGGTGTACCCCCTTATGCCCTGGCTCATGAAGCCATTCACTGAACACCTGGATGCGAGCAGGGAACTCTTTAACTCCCACCTGAATTGGGCTCGCTTCCAAGTAAGTGCACCTTTGGCCATCTGAAGGGCAGGTTTAGATGCCTGCTCACTCGGCTGGACATGGGGGAACACAACATCTCCTATGTGGGAGTTCTCCAGGTAAGGGAAAAGTGACTACTGGACTCTTGAGGGAAGTGCTGTCTGTAGTGTGTGTTGTGTTTGTTTGGGGCTGTCTTTCTGTGTGCTGAGGTTGTGTTTGTGAATATGATGTGGGTTTTTTTTTTCTTTCCCTTCCCCTCCCTGCACATGGAGTGTGTGCTGTGACTGGCAGCTGGTAACTGTCGGCTTCTAATTAAAGTTTGAAATCTAGAAGCCTCTGCTGATTGGCTGAGCCTTGGTAGGGGGAGGGACTATGAGGCCATCCAGAGCTTTATAAAGGAGTGAGTCAGCGACCAGAAAGCTTGAGAACAGGTGATTGCAAACAGGGAGTTTAGCTTGGGAGTTCTCCAGGTAAGGAAGAAGTGACTACTGGACTCTTGAGGGAAGTGACTGTCTGTAGTGTGTGTTTGTCTGGGGCTGTCTTGCTGTGTGCTTGCAAACCTAGCGAGGAGGGCTTTAAACTAGGTTCATTGGGGGATGATGACCAAAACCCTGAGTGGAGTGGGGAAGTCGGATACCGGGAAGAAATGCAAAGAGGAACGAGCAACAAAGGTAGACCCCTGATTCAAATGCAGAGGGTAGGGCGATCAACTGGTTATCTAAGGTGTTTGTACATCAATGCGAGAAGCCTGGGTAACAAACAGGAATAATTGGAGGCCTTGGCCCAGTCCAAGAACTATGATTTGATTGGAATAACGGAGACTTAGTGGGATGACTCACATGACTGGAGTGCTGTCATGGAAGGGTATAAACTGTTCAGGAAGTACAGGCAGGGGAGAAAAGGAGGAGGAGTTGCACTATATGTAAGAAAGCACTATGATTGCTTAGAACTCCAGTATATAGAGGGAGAAAAGCCTGTTGAGAGACTATGGGTTAAATTTAGAGGTGTAAGCAACAGCAGTGATGTTGTGGTTGGTGTCTGCTACAGGCCGCCGAATCAGGTGGATGAGGTAGACAAGGCTTTCTTCAGACAACTGAGAGAAGTTTCCAGATCACAGGCCCTGGTTTTCATGGGGGACTTTAATCACCCTGACATCTGTTGAGAGACCAATACGGCAGTACACAGACAATCCAGGAAGTTTTTGGCGTATGTTAGGGATAACTTCTTGGTACAAGTGCTGTAGGATCCAATTAGGGGCTGTGCGCAGCTTGACCTGCTGCTCACAAATAGGGAGGAACTAATAGGGAAATAGAAGTGGGTGACAACCTGGGAAGCAGTGATCATGAGATGGTAGATTTCAGGATCCTGACCAAAGGAAGAAAACAGAGTAGTAAAATACATACCTTGTACGTCAGAAAAGCAGACTTTGATTCCCTCAGAGGCTGGATGGGCAGAATCCACTGGGATGCTAACATGAAGGGGAAAGGAGCCCAGGAGAGCTGGCCGTATTTTAAAGAAGGCTTATTGAAGGCACAGAAAGAAACCATTCCAATGCATAGCAAGAGAAGCAAATATGGTAGGAGACCAGATTAGCTTACCAGGGAAATCCTTGGGGAACTTACACCAGCAAGTTAAGGGAATGTGGATTGGATAAATGGACGGTAAAATGCATAGAAAACTGGCTGGAACGTCGGGCCCAGTGGGTAGTGATCAATGGCTCGATGCCCCAAGGTTCGGTTCTGGGACTTATTTTGTTCAACATCTTTATTAATGATCTGGATGAGGGGATGGATTTCACCCTCAGTAAGTTTGCAGATGACACTAAGCTAGGGGGAGAGATAGACATGCTGGATAGAGGGCAGGGATAGAGGCCAGAGTGACTTACACAAATTGGAGGATTGGGCCACAAGAAATCTGATGAGTTTCAACAAGGACAAGTGTAGAGCCCTGCACTTGGGACTGAAGAATCCCAAGCATTGTTACAGGCTGGGGACCAATTGGCTAAGTAGCACTTCTGTAGAAAAGGACCTGGGGATTACAATGGACGAAAAGCTAGACATGAGCCAACAGTGTGCGGGTGTGGGCTGGGACAGTAGGGGGCTGGGCAGGAGGTGGGGCTGTACCTGGGTCTGGGATGGCAGAGGGTGAGGAGAGAGAGGTCAGGGGGCAGAGGGAGGCAGGGAGTGAGCGGGAGGCAGGCTGAGCAGGAGGAGCAGGACCAGGCACAGGACTTCGGAAGGCCATGGCCTCCTGGATAGCAGTGCAAATAGCAGTGCACTGCTGGACAAACTTGTCCAGCAAGCGACTGTGCCTCTCCCTGCATCCTCTCATTAAATGTCTCCTGCATCCCTTGCAGGACTGAGATGTGCTGGCACACCAGATCTGAGTATGCGTGGCAGTGCCGAAGGGTTCCCTGCAGCTGTCTGGGTGGTGGGACAGGTGTGGTGCTCCCCTCCTGGACAGATGGTCCGGCCAGGGTTGGCCCGAAGCATTCTGGTGCACCGGGCATGGGCACGCGGCGCCACCCCCAGGCGCATGGCACATCTGCGGGTCCACCCCCCTAGGTTGCACAGGCCCACCCCCGGGGCACACGGTGCATGCGCGGCCCGACTATGGCCGCTAGCACACAGCCCAGGGCCTGCTCCTAGGGTGCACGGTGCAAGCACGTCCCATTCAGCCTGGCCATCGCTGCTGGTGCACGTGTCAGGCCGTGTAGGGCCCCATGGCCGTGGAGGGAAGGGCATTGTTGGCTGGTGCCACGGGAGCCGGGCGCACGGTGCCTGATGGCAGCTGTAAGGCATGCCGCGTGCCCGTTACAGCTGCCATCACGCGTCCTCCATCGGTTGACGCCCTGGGAAGCTGCCCGGCTCACCCATGCCTCTGTCTGGCCCTGGGTTCGGCTGTGGAGGACAAGCGGAAAAAGTTGTCAGTTATGCATGCTCACACTTCCCCCGAGAGGGCATGCCCTCCTTCTCAGCAGCCAGTGCCTGTCCTTTAGGGTCGGGGAATGCTGATGTGGTCTCAGTAAGGCATGGTGTGGCCTGGCTAGCAGCCACGGCCTTACTGGAGCCCAGAAGGTGTGCAGGACACCATCCTGCCACCGCCCCCCCACACACCCCATGGCCAAGCAGCACGGACAAGTGTCAGGCCACAGTTGGAGTTCCCACGGTTTGCCGAGAGGCCTGAAGCTGTGTGGCAATCCCAGGGTCCCCAACCCATGCCTTCACCTGGCATCAGTGTCTGCAGGAGCAGGTGGTGCCTCGCAGCCATGTGGGTGCAGGGGTAGGATGGTCCTTCGTGAGGTCAGCCATGTGTGTTGATCAGCACATGTCACAGCACTGCACCATCCACTTTGCTCCCGCCTCTCCTGCCCTGTGTGTGTTGGACTCTCACAGCACTCAACTGATGTTCCCTCCCCAGTGTCAGAAGTTGTCTGGGAGGCCTCCTGCATCTGGGTGTCTGGCTACAGGGTCAAGTCACTGTGCTCCTGCTGGTGTCCTCCTCCTCCTCTGGGAGCTGCTGGTCCTCTGGGTCTTACCCTGGAGCTGCGGCCGCTGCTGCACAGGGGTCTCCACCCCAGACTCCACACCCCTCACGGGAGGCAGGGGTTCCCCTGCCCCCAGGATCCGGTCCAGGTCCTCATAAGTGTGGTGCTTCCCCAGAGTGGGAGTTGCAGTCACGGGCTCTAACATACCCCCCTGCTGCAGCTCCTTGACCTTTGCCCTGACCTGCTCCAGGGTGCGGGGTGGTGACCTTTTTTGGCAAGGCCATCAGCCATTCTGACATAAATGTCTGCATCCCTCCTCCTGGACTGCAGTGCCTGAAGAGACGATTCCTCAGACCAGAGCCCCAAGAGGGCTTTGATCTTGGGGCCAGACCAGGAGGGTGCCCAGCATTTGGTGCCCCTGGTTTCTTGTGAGGATGGGTCCCTGGAAGGGCCAGGGGAGTTTCAGGGGGCTTTTCCCTGGGACATGGCTCTGAGTGGCCCTACTAGGAAGAGCTGAACAGTCAGGGTCTTGTTTGGAGCTGGCTTGCTGCCACAATGCTACTCCTGGATGCTTGTGGCTTTAAAAGATGGCTACAGGCAGGAACAATAGAGATTAAAGGTCTGGCAGGAGTATCCACCAGGGCTTCTTTGACAAAAAATCTTCCCCGCGTCCACACTTCCCTTCTTTGAGCAGATCTGTCGAAAATAACATTATTCTTCGTAAAACGAGGTTTACCACCATCGCAAAATCGCCATGTTCTGTCAATTTACTGGCAACAGAACGTGGCAGCAGTCTAGACGCAGGTAAAGATTTTTCGAAAAAAGGCTACTTTAAAAAAAAAATCCCCGTAGTCTAGACACACCCATAGATATAGTCAAGCAAGCTTTAATCTAACTAGCTCAATAAAACCATGGCAATGTGAGCTTCAGGATTAGCTAGTTTCATGGGTAATTACCCAGGTTTCTGGGCAAGCATATGAAGTCCATGCTTCAGCCTGACTGCTTTTGTATCAGCTATCTAGATTAATGCTAGCTAGAGTATGTCTACAGAAATGGAAATTGTACCTTGTGATTTGCAGTGATGCTTCACCATGATCTTAAATGCTACCGAAGTCAAATAAATCCTATTTAAGCATTCTCTGATTAAGCATGGATTGTTTGTTAATATTTGTGTTTGTTGGGAGGCATGGATCACTTTAACATTTTTGTCTGCATCTTCATCCATATTTAGCTTACTTTCCTGGATACAGAAAATCTTACTAAGGCCTGCATTTACAGTCTGCTTTCCAGTTTCCTTAGTCTACTCTTAAAGCTGGTGCCAACCTCTGGCTTTTCCCTATATATTTTTTTCAGTTAAGCAACTACATGTCATCACAACCATTCAGCCCCATGACGGGATTCATATATATGCCCACTTGGAAAAGTTGCTTCTCTTAGTTGATTTGGTAGCTTAGTTGGGGACAGGGAATACATTCTCATCAGTCATGTGGTTTTATAGCTTCCTGATAATCTGGGGGAAGTTTCAATAGGAGCTGCTCCAGAGGCTGCTTATGCATTTGGCAACACATATCTGGATTCCCATGTTAAGATATTTTTTCTCCTCTTGCCCAGAATTTGGGTTCTGCAGCTACATCTGCTTAATGCAAATGCCTCCTATCTGATGCGGGTGGATATTTTCACAGCTTGTTGCCTTAGGCACTCATTACATACTGTATAAAATAAATGCTTATTACAAAACATGTTCTATGCAGAAGTTATCAACATCTGATTACTCTTCCCTTGATGCCATCATTATACAATACAGGTACATTGTGAATAATCAGTGTAGATGAGCTTTGCATTATCTGTCTCTACAACTCTCGCAAACTCTGTTTTGAATACATCACGGGGAAACTTATGAACACATGTTGTTGGTCCTTTAATGCTAATGTGAGGTCAGACCCTCTCAGACCTACACTGCAGGTATAATTTGGCCTAGAAAACATTTTAATTAGCTTGGTGGAAAACCCCAGTGCAAGGGTGATTCGTAAATGGCACAGAGCTGATGCAAGGACTATTAAAATCACACATACTGCCATTACCAGCACAACAGGCAAGAGGGGGCATGGTTGCACAAAAAGAGGAGGTTGTGATGCCCTGTGCCATGCTAATATTCTCCTGTGCTTACATCCCCTTGAGGTATTTGCATCTGGAGAAGCTGCTGTAACTGTATCTACGAGTCCTGGTGAGTGGAACAATAACATAAGCCACTTTGGCCTTCACACATTCCTTACCTGCTCTCTGTGCAAGTTAGCTGTATCCCAGCATTTGGCTTTTGATCTTTTGTCCAAACTTTGTGTTCCTATATTGTATCTTCAGAGGCCTCCGAGGCTATGTCTACACTGCAGTTAAAAGACACATGGCTGGCTTAGGTCAGATGACTTGGGCTTATGAGACTCAGGCTGGGCTGGATGTTCCAGATCAGGATGGAGACTGGGCTCTGAGACCTCCCCCTCTCACAAGGTCTCAAAGCTCAGTCTCCAGACCAAGTTCAAACACCTGCACCACAATTTCATAGCCCTCAAATTAAGCCCCACAAGCCTGAGTCAGCTGATACAGGCCAGCGTTAGTTGGTTGCGTATGTCTACATGGTAATTAGAGTGTTTCTTGGCTATTACTGTAGGGGGGAGATGAAGAAGAGGTGGAGTTTATAACCAGTGGGTATACACCTGTTACGTAATATTTAATTTATAAGGATCTAGTAATCTATTTTTTCCAGATACGCAAATCTGTTTCGTGTGTAATGATGGGCACTTGCTTTTTTCATGTATGTGTTCTCTAGTCTGTCTAGATATTGATGCATCACTGTGGTATCTGAAAGTCTGTTACTGCGTATCTGTTGTGATGCTGGCACATGCACATGTAAGCACAACGTGAACAAGTCAGAACACGGCAAAACTCCAGCATTATTCCCTCATCAAATATTTCCTGACAGTACAATATAGCAACATTCTTGGTTGTGTTGCTGTTATAATAGCATAATATAATGCTTTGAGTCTCCCCTGAGAAGAGTAATTTTTGACTCCTGTCTATTTTGAAATGGGAAAAACATCTAGTGATCAACTAAAGAAAATCACATAATATCTTGTTGCTATGGAGATGATGGAAAGAGATACAAATAGTATAATTAAGGAGAAGTAGTGTGAGACTATAAATCCTCGACCTCATAGAGTTTCATGTTGGTAATTTTTCAGTATACGATTTGAACTGGAACAAAGATGTGGGCCTCTTTCCCTTATGAAATACTAGGTACAATTTTTCTTCTGTCATGGGAGTGACTAGCCTAAAGTTAGTCTGAGCATATCTATGCTGATGACTAAATTAAGCCTCTCAGAATGGCCACTGTCTTCAAAAGCTTGGCCAGGATCAGAAGGAACTGGATGCTTCTGCAGTTAGACTGTGATGGAGTTAGATTAGGCTAGTAAGAGGACATTATCTCTTCTCTCCTGATAAACCTGAATGTTAAATAAACGCTGTCAGAAATTATATCACAGCAAAGATGGACTGCTTCTTTCCAGAAAGTCTTCTGGATTTGTAAGAGGAAAAAAAGTATCCATGTAAACAACAATATATTTTCACAGAAGAATCTATTGAATATATCTGAATGCTTCGCATCCCAGGAACAATGCATGCTTTTATATGAAGCAATAATATATAGTGAAGTCCAAATTCCTTTGACTTCTTTCTAAAAGAAACAACAATCCCGCACCTTAATACGCAATTGAAAAATAAATCTGTGGGAATTCAAAGAATTTCCCCTTCAGTGTTATGTATTTGCAATTACAAATGACACTTTCCAAAAAATTACAAATAGGAACATTTAGTACTTTGCTAGCACTACAGATTTACATTCTTAATATGTGATTACTTCATGAAATCAGTCCCTTTGATTATAATTTTCTCCTGACTTGTTTTGTCTATTGGTTAACTATAATTTCATGGTAACCACCAAAATATTAAACACCACCAAAGCCATTTAGAAGGTTCCTCACCCTAAAGAATAGTGGAAGAAGACTGCTGCATTTTGAGTTCTTCAGTGCTGGATGAAATCAATTATTTCAGCACAATAAAGAAAGGCTTGTGTCTCAGATAACAATTACAAAGCAGACGCTCTTAAACACCCAGACCAACCATCTGGATCATGTTGACTTCTTTACCATGGTGAAAAGGGTGAATGAAATACAATTCCTGCCTGCTGATGTCATGAGGATTTCTTCAGTCCAACACCAGCTGGAGCTCCCAATCCTAAAGCATTTATAATTTTTAAAAAGTTACAGATGTTATGTGTATAAAATTGCTTCAGTTTGCAAAAAGTGCTGTGCTCTGAAAAAAGATCAATTGATTTACCTATTATATCTCCAATGTCTTTGTCAGTCATTGATTTTGAACAAAACAAAATGTCTTGGGATAGGTGTATATTGCACTTGCTACTTCTAGCATGAGTAAATTGCTCTTAACCAATACTATTTTTTTACATTTATTCTCATGGCATCTTGAAGTTTTTTCTTGCCTTTTTTACTTATCTAGTTTTCATTTTGCAAATATCAATGCAAAATGCTCTCTACAAAAGATTCTCAATGGGGTATAAATGTTGGTGACATAAACTGTAGCAGACATTTCTATGATGCAGACAAAACTATGCTAAATTGTAGGTTCTATGCTAGGTTTCAAAAACAAGAAAGTGCATTCCAAAAAAAAAAAAACAGTTTAACTCTCTGATGTGGTACATTATCACAGGTTTAGCTGCTTTGGAATCTGTTAATCAATTAAAGTTCTGCATAAAGCAACACAGCTTTTGGCTCTAGCATTTACAGTATGGACCTAGTTGAGATAATAAAAATGAAGATACATTTCAAGCATTCTCTTGAATGAATGTTGAACACTGCTGACTGATCAAAAGCACTGATCTTTTACAGTGACTAGAAGCAAATGAATAGTTACTGTGCTGGGTGCACATGCTTTGGCCCAATGGCACTCCATAGTCTTTAAAATGCTCCATAGTCTAGAACATGCTTGCAAGGTTATTGGAAAAGTGAAGTCTCAAAATGCAGTTTTGAGGTTCCCTTCAAAAGTCTGCATGTTTAAACTTCTGAATAGGAATTTTTAACTAGCTATATCACTTTCATGTTAGACAGCTAGGCTCTAAAGCTGGGTTAGGTTTTAATAGAGTAAATCCATCCCATTTGCTGGATGTACAGTCATGTGGAATGCCCTTAGACAGACAGCAGAACTAATTCAGTTTTGCTGAGCTAGATGTCATGGCTTCCATGGAGGCCATCTTTCTGCAACTTCCTATGTTACTATGTGCAGGAGAAACTGGGGACTGGTGTGGGGAAGGGATATAACTTGAAGATTTACCACAGCACAGAGCCCTCCTCTCCTTCTTGCTGGAGGCCATACTAAGACCCATGGCAGCTAGTGAAGCTACTCTATAGCTTGGGGGAAGGTTTCTCCCTCCCTACCCCTACTCAGCACAGTTCTCTTGGCTGAACTATGTGATCTACATTTGAGCACAAGAAAAAATAGGTAAATGAAGCAGCAGTTGGTCACAGCGCACTACAGAACTTTGAGTATGTGGTGGTAAGGCCAACATGATGACTTTGTGTATGGCAGATTTACACCCTAGCTCATCACACATCAACTCTCCATATAGACAAGCCCACCATTCCTTATGACCAAACCACACAAAGTTAAAGCCAGCTCACAGTGGGTCGGCTCTTGCTCCTGAAGTGGCAGGCACAAGCCAAAAGACCATAAATTGCTTGATTTTTGAATTATTCCTTCTTATTCATTGGGGGAGGAGAATAGGCTTATTATTCATAACCCTGTTCTGAAATGTAAAAAAAGAGGCTGGTATATATGCTGCTGCCTTCTAATTAATGCAATCAGAGCTATTCATTGTGTGACATAGATCCTTTCTTCTTCCTGCTAAGGTTGATTCTTGGGCAAGAAATGTTGAATAAGTTACTGATTATGGAGTGGAAGGATCTGAATTCATTATCCTTGCTGCTGCCATAAAGTTCTGAGTGACCATTATGTGCAACATAACAACGCTGTATCTGCCTAATCCTGCAATTGTTACAAAATACTGGAAGAAGGAACTGCTTCTTTTCAGGCATAAGATGTATTGCATGGGGAAATTACAGACATAAGAATTATTGCTTTAGCCCTCCTAATTTAATCCAAAAGTCAGCATCCAGCTTCTAGCTGGTAATTTTACCATATAGTACCAGCTCCTTTAATGGATAATCTATAATTTACTATATTTTGCTTTTTAAACCCTTCTCATAACTCATTTCTTATGGATGCTGCTCTCTCCTCTTGAACTTTTTACCTCCATGCTAAGAACAATCTGAGCACTGTCTCTTGACTGTATTGATGTGCCATGGTGCAGCACTGTGCAAGGTGATAGCATATGTCAGTGGCCCAGAAATAGTCAAGAAATCCTCTCAAATGGCAATGAACTATTAAAGAGAATATGCTTGTAAAAGGACAAGCAATGTCAGCATTTGCTGGCAAGAGGAGTGAAATAGAGAATCCATAAACTTTAAGGACTCTGGGATGATTTTATAGGAGCAGTCTTCTCCCAGTGTACATTCTATCTGGGTTATAGATGTAGTGGGCCCAAGATAATGGTTAAAACTATGAATATGTTGAAATGCCTGGAAAGAAGTATTAGATCCCCGAACAGCAAGGCGCTTACAAGTTTACAAGTAATGACACATGCTTTGGGACTACAACGATTTGTGTGTATTTTAAAGTCTCTATTAATCAAGCAAGACAGAGAAGCCTTTATGTTGTAGATTATAGTACATCTGTATACTAGTGCTTGGTGTGGTTATAGGATTATTTTGAATTTGCTTTGTTCAACATGGCTAGCACATGTTTTAAGGTTATTTTCAGTGGTCTCAACTTCTCAATAACCAAACACAATATATAACCTACTTTAACTCATGCTGCAAAGAAAATTTAACTTCCCAAATCAATTTTGTCTCTTTACCTGTGATGGTAATATGATACATTCTTGATGACAATGCCAATACAGTTATGATGTCCCAGTTGAAGTCGTTAAAATGAGAATGTTTACTGGTTACTTACAAAGCAGTGCTTTTTGTCTTATCTACTGCCCCAACAAAATACAAGCGGGACTAAAGTGATGGGGTGTGATCACAGATGTCACCCTGGTTTATCCCTCTGGTGTTCTGGTCATGCCACTACACGAGTCTTCCGGCTGAGGCTCCCCACTACCCTGTCCTTCTAGACCAGATCTTTTGGTCTCCCCCACACAAATCACAAAGTTCCCTGCAGAGCACAACAAACACTGAAACACTTCAACTCTGGGACTGCTCAGTTCTGAGGGTTCAGCACCCAGGAAGCCATCCCCTCCATCCCAAAAGGGGACTAAACCCCACATAAATCCAACATCTTTTTCACAGATGTTTTACTCAGAGAAATGTTTTATACAGGGAAAGCTCATAAGGTCAGCTCTCTTTATCAGTGAAAGGGAGAGTTGCACAGTGGTTGCTTCCTTCCAGGTAACAGTTTATTTACACCCTGCCTGTTAATAAACAAAAGTGTATTTATTAAATATAGAAAGTAGGATTTAAGTGGTTGCAAATGAAAACAGTCAGATCAAAGGAAGTTACTAAATTAAAATGAATAGAAAACGCATAGCTGATTTTAATCCACTAAGAAACTTAGTGCAAATTCTTATTCTAAACAGCTGTTCTTATTTCAGGTAAAAACTTAAAAACAGCAGATCTTTTACTCTGACTTGGAACTGCAGCCTTCTTCAAATTCCTTTGTATCCTCTTAGGATGTGCCAGGCAGTTACAAAAGCCAGCTGAAGATAAAGGGTAATTGCTTAACTAGACTTTCCCCCAGAGAGGGAATCCTTTGTTTTGCATGTCACACTCCTATGGAAATACCAGGTTCAAAATGGATTCCAGTACTAGGTGGTAGGTCACATGTCTTTTAAAAACAAGGACAAACAAGGCTATTTACAGGTCATTTAGTTCATAACCAAGACATTAGGTTTCTGGGGCACTGGTAATGACCCTATTAACACATTTAATACTATAAACAGACCCACATTTCATATTTCTAACTTCACATACAAGAATGATACATGCTCAAAAATAGGATATACAAATCCAACATATTGTAGCATTAAAATTGATAGGTTACATGAGTTATTTTGTCTAAAGCATCTTTGATTTACGCTTATTCATAGTCACAAGCTAATTCTCATAAGTGTAGGCATCGGGGGGGACATCACAACATTGTTACCATATTTTCCTATTTTTTGGCAGAAATGTTTTTTGATTTTTATACTGCAGAATATACACTTGTATCTACTATCTCATTTCACAGTGTAGTTATTATACAGGTAATTTGAATATACTGTATTAAGAAATAATAGAAGCATCAGAATAATCAATAACATTCTCTATGAGCACATTGTTCTATAATTATCTATTATGAAGTGTCTCGCCTTTGTTCTGAAACATCTGGGATTCTGTCTAACGTACATCTGAAATCAGTGGGAGCCCTTTTCACTTGACATGGAATCTGGATCACGGTGAACAAAAGTTTTGGACTAAAAGGATAACGGATCTTACCTCTTTCTGCCATTCCTATGTTCCTATGTTAACAGCATGTTTGGGAACAGAAATTATAGGTCTGCTCCTTTTCTCACAGAAGCCAAAGGCAACATGCTCATTAACTAAAAAGGGCACAAACAGCACTGCTTCACTACACAGTAGTACTTGCTTTTTACACTGGTTAGGAAGATTTTAATTATTATATTTAACGTTTTGCTTCAGTGATTCTACAAAGCAACTATGCTTGTTTCTTGCTAAGGGAAAAATAATGCATTTATATATTCTACTTTTAACTAATGCACTTTGGTCATGGACTTCAGTGACTTCGCACCACAGTAGAAACACCACACACTTTGATTAACTGCACAGAAGAAAAAATTACAGTGGCATCAATTGGCTTCTTAGTAGTGTGAATTCTCGTCCCCTACTCCTTGCTTAAAGTTCCATTGACCATTCTAAATTTGCATGTTTACCTCGATTTTTGAGGAATAAGGGATCTTGCAAAAAAAGGTTTGGTTTTTTCCGACAAATGGCCCCATCTACATGGGGCTTTGTAGTGGCAAAACCTCTTCCGCAAAAAGAATTGCAAGAAGGTATGTAAATGAGAGCGTGATTTGTATATCCTCTTCTGCAAAAATGGCAGTGTAGCTGTAGCAAGTGAAGAGAATACAGAAGTCTTACCCTTCCAGAAAAATATTCCACACAATCTTATATAGGGATCTCACACACAATATTTTTCACAATTCCCAAAATAATAAAATATTTACTGGGGCTTTATTAAGTTGACAATGGGATAATTATAATAGATAACAATATCTACCCCTCTCATACTACCCCATGCTATACTCCAGAGCTTTCTTAGGCAAATAGTTTGGGCTCAGACTTTGATGTGTGGTACAGCTGTGAAATTGGGGATCATCTTAATATTAATATAAAGAAACAGATGTTCTTACAAAAGTATCTGCACCAAGCATGTTAAGATCATATCTGTGGCTATTTGGTCTGGAATCGAATATGCAGTAATAATGTCTTTTGGTAGCTTTTCTCGCTTTCCGGGTTTCTTTAAGGTGCTGAGATTACACTGACACTATTCAGTGTCTCAGGAATCCCCAAAGATCTTCATCTGAGTAGGAATGTGGAGGATAGAAAGGGCTTCCCTATTGTGTCTTGGTTCCACTCTAAAGTCCAAACTTAGCTAAAAGTGAAAAACAAACAAAAAACACATTGCTACTAAAGTCTGGGGCATATCCCCTGGAGGGTCAGTGTGATGATATTTCATGAGCCCCATCTCCAAAGGGTTACACACCTTATCCTACATGTTGTTATTGCTAAGTAATTGGAGCAGTACAGCATTTAGCACAGTCACATAAGCAGATGGCAAGAAAGGCATAGGCAAATTATTCTTTGCTGCTGGGATTAGTGGACCTTTTCCTGGAGTGCTGTTTAGCTCATTTATGGAAGCATAAAATATAATCTAATATATAAAGGAGAATGTTTGTAAGTTTGTGCGCTAATAACTTGGACACAATAAAAGCTACTGCCACCAAACTTTGCATGGGGTAACCTTTCATTCAGGAGAAGGCTCTAAGGTACTTTTGGACCTGATTGGGCCCGAACTCAAGCTGTAAAAATAAAAAAGTAACCTGCCGTGCTGCGCTGCAGGGGCCGCCCCACTTATCCTAGGTCCTGTGCCCACCACCTGTGGCCCCCAGCGCTGTCCAGGACTCGCCCCCTCCCACCCATGAGGTTACATAAGCGAATCTCTTCCTTCCACCCCCATGCTGGCATGTAGTGCCGTGACCCCCATGTGCACAATGGCTTGGGCACACACCCTGCTCCCTGCAGCACCTGCAGCCCCGGACACGAGCTGGGGCGCTCCTCCCACGTGTAACCTCCCCCCTCCCCCCGGGGATGATGCGGACCTATATTTTAATCCCTATAGAAATCAATGAAACTTTTCTACCATTCAAAAAAAGATAATAGACTACTACTTTTCTACATTTTGTTCCTCCGTTTTCCCAAGCAACGCCGGGTAACTCCAGCTAGTTTACTCTATTGATAGAATTTAAAAAAAGGTAATTCTCCAGATTTTGATTAATACAATGTCCTTTTTGATATTTGTTGTCAAGCAGCACAAATGGTAAGCAAAATTATCTGGGGAAACTACTCAATGAAGTTTATTAGTAAACAAATGCTATATCCAGCCAACAAAGTGACCATTTTTCAAGGGGAGCTTTGGTTATAAGGTATTATTTGGAGAAAAGTTGTGGGGGTAAATAAATGAGTATTTAACCTTTGAACCATCATTGTAATTACACAAATTAAGCAGAAAAGAACAATCTTTTGCTGCCTTGGCAATTCCCTACATGATTTTGTGCTATGGGGTTTTTGACCAGGTGGTTGGTCTGAATAGATTTAGATAGTCTCAGGTGGATGCCCCACATGATTGTTCTTTAGTTCTGTTTGGATTTTTATTTAGTCAGAAAAGAGTTAGGAATAATAGTAACTGGAGCAAAGAAAAAGATGAGCTGCTCTTTGTATTCACAAGTGTAATAATTGGTTTTTCTTAAGTTATTTGCAACAGCTAGGCTATTTCGATGACACACTTTTTTTATGGCTAGTGAATGGTGATGTCCTGAGATAATTTTCATGGGAGGAGGGAAAAAAAGGAAAAAGGCTTTAACATTTTTCACAGGCTAAGGCTACTAATATTCTGCATGTTGGAGCTGACTGTTTCTGGAGTTCAATAGATCTAGTTTTCCTCCTTTAGAGGTAAGGAACTCAAGGAGTTTTTTTAAAAAAACACGAGGGATTTACTTGCCAGGAAGATAATTCAAAGCATCATGTCATAATAACATTTGGATTTTAGATGTGCAAAGTAAGAGTGATAAGCTATGATGAAATAAGAGAGAGTCTTTGAAAGACTCATATTTGATTTACAAGTTGGTTCAGGGATTTTTTGAGCAATCTGTTGTCAGTGTTTCATTATTGAGAACCGCAATCAAGCTCCCCAGGAGAGAAGAAGTATCAACAGATGGTGATTATCCTAATTGTACAGAATTCATATTCTTGGAAGTGGCATAACCTTATCTTGCAAGAAAGATTTGCATGCTCAGTCAAGTTACAAAGAGCTTCTGATTTTGTCTTGTTACGGATTTCATCCAAAATTGTGAGACATACAAATATAACACTGAAACTTTACTTGAGTACTGTCACTTTTTTAAACGTACAATATAATGTCACTTGACTGTTTAGGAAACATATACACAGACATTTTCAATCATGTGTGAAAAAGGCCAGAGGATATATATATTTTCAGGTGCATGAATATTAATAAGTATGCTTTTCAACAGGTAATATTTTAAATTTTAATCAATAGGTCTCATGAGGATTGGCCTGGTTAGTAACTGGCATTTCTTACATTGTTTTCTGGATTTATTTGCTACATAAGAACTGATTTCTGTAACTAAAGACATTCTTTTAACGAAAACTTCAGAAGTACTTGCATCATGTGAACTCAATGAGCATATACAACAGACAGATTGACATTAAGGACAGAGCCCTAGGGAAAGCAATAGAGGGAGGAAGATAAATAGTTTGAAGAAATGCTGAAGGGAAGAAAAGGTTCTGGCTAGGGAAAGGGACACAGGGGAGAGGGACTGGATGAGAAAGTCAAGCTAGAACTATCTTCTCCTTAGAGAAATAAGGAAACCCTGGCAGAAGAGGGGGAGGAGAAAGGTTTTAGGGCAGAGATGGACAAGATACGGCCAAGCCATTTGATCCAGCCCATGGCATGTCCTGCTGCGCCCCTGCCCCCAGGCCAATGGGGAGTGTGCAAAGTCTCCCCGGCCCCCCGTCTTCTCCCGCCAGGGGTGTATGGTGCCAGAGGGAACTGCCAGTTATACAGAATGGCTGATGCTTCCCTCTGGGCGCCATGCACCCCAGGAGGGATGGAAGGGGGTGGGAGGCACCTCCCATGCTCTCCTGCCCCATGGGGGAGTGTGCAAAGTCTCCTCCCCACACACACGATGCCTACAGGGAACCACCCTTTCCACCTAAGGACCTACCCCTTCTGGGGCCAGCCCGCCACCACTACCCACCCCTGGTTCAGGGCAACTTAGAAGGCAGAGTAAGGCTACACGTATTGTGGATTTATAGCAAGGATAGAAAAAAGACAGATGAACTTTTTAGTAGAGGAAGTCCATGGGGTTGTTGGATGTTCATAAAATGCAAGATGAAAGGAATGCATGGAAATAAGAGGAGAGAAAATTGCTTGGGATTGGTTGTATAAAGTGAGGGGTGTAAACAAAGGAAGAAGGATGTTGAAAGGGAAGATGAAATTGGAGCTTTTGGTATCAGTTAAAATAATAAGGGAAGGAAGGGCACTGACATCTAACAAATCTAGAGGATAAGGTTTGAATTCAGAATGATTTTGGAAAACTGAAGATGTTCTGAAATAAGATGGAATTTTATAAGGGAAATGCAAAATACTGCACTTAGGAAGGAATAACCAATTGCACAAATACAAAATGAGAAATTACTGCCAAAGGAGTTTTGCAGAGAAAGCGGGTCATAGTGGATCACAGACTTAATATGAGTCAATATTGTAGTACTATTGCCAGAAATGCAGACACTATTCTGGGATGAATTAGCAGGAGTGGTGTAATCAAGACGTGAAATGTAATTCTTCCACACTACTCAGCACTGATAAGGCCTCAGCTGGAGTGTCCGATTCATTGGGAAAGATGTGGGCAAACTGGAGAAGGTACAGAGGAGAGCAACCAAATTGATTTAAAAGTCTAGAAAACATGACCTACAAAGAAAGATTTTAAAAATGGGCTTGTTTAGTCTGGAGAAGACAGAGAGAAGATATAATAACTGGTTTCAAGTATGCAAAAGGTTGTTATAAAGAGGAGGATGATAAATTGTTTTGCTTAATCACAGGACAAGAAATAGTGGGTTTAAATTTCAGAAAAGGAGCTTTTGATTAAACATTAAGAAAAATGTCCTAACTGTAAGGATAGTTAAGCAGTAGAACAAATTACTTAGGGAGGCTGTCTAATTTGTTTTTAAAAAATCTCAAGTGACAGATATCAGGGAAGGTCTAGACAATACTTAGCTTTGCCTCAGTGCGCAGGACTGGACTAGATTACCTGTCGAGGTCTCTTCCAGTCCTGCTTTCCTATGATTCTGTGAAAAAGTCAGGGATGCTGGTCGTGGGAAAATCATTAGTAAAGTCAGAGAATGCAGAAGGAGGCACTTGTATTACAGACAATAAGATGGTGACTGGAAAGCCTGAAGTTTCTCTTTTGTGAAAACAGTCAATAGGGTGACTGAAGCACTAAATCCATGAAATTTCTCAGAATTTCAGATCACATGAGGAAGTTAGGAATCAGACATGAGCAGGAGGCTGGAAAAATTTGTATAGTAGAGGGGGTTGAGAGCCATTAACCAGACTATAAACTCTGTATATGATGGAAACCACTTCAAGCCAGAGAGTGTGGTACTACGCCTAGCACTACACACTACCTAGTTCCAGCACATATGGAAATGTTGAGACACTAGAGTCAGGTAGATCATCAGCATAGAGAGCAGAGAGGGATGAAAGCAAGAGGAACAGCCAAATGCTACTTTATTTGTCAAGAAAGACTTCCCCCTCTTGGGTAAAAACCTTAGTTTCTTATTGGTTTGTAAAGTATATAACATTATTTCTGGTGTTACACGACAAATAATGAATTTTGAGAGGGGAAGATTATGTAGAGTCAGAGGATATTCAACAGTGGCCGTATGGAGGGAGAAAGAAGAGGGAACTCAGATTCATTTTGCAATTGGAAGCACTTTGAATGAGAAGACATTATGGGAGAAGGGAGCAGAGAAGTGCTGGACACATGGGGTGTGTCTAGACTACATGCCTCCTTCGACGGAGGCATGTAGATTAGCCAGATCGGAAGAGGGAAATGAAGCCGCGATTAAAATAATCGCGGCTTCATTTAAATTTAAATGGCTGCCCCGATCTGCCGATCAGCTGTTTGTCGGCAGATCGGGGCAGTCTGGACGCGACGCGCCGACAAAGAAGCCTTTCTTCATCGGCACAGGTAAGCCTCGTGAAACCAGGTTTACCTGTGCCGATGAAGAAAGGCTTCTTTGTCGGCGCATCGCGTCCAGACTGCCCCGATCTGCCGACAAACAGCTGATCGGCAGATCGGGGCAGCCATTTAAATTTAAATGAAGCCGCGATTATTTTAATCGCGGCTTCATTTCCCTCTTCCGATCTGGCTAATCTACATGCCTCCGTCGAAGGAGGCATGTAGTCTAGACACACCCATGGGCTGTGTCTAGACTGGCCACTTTTTCCGAAAAAGCAGTTGCTTTTCTGGAAAAACTTGCCAGCTGTCTACACTGGCCGCTTGAATTTCCGCAAAAGCACTGACGATCTCATGTAAGATTGTCAGTGTTTTTGCGGAAATACTATGCTGCTCCCGTTCGGGCAAAAGTTTTTTTCCGAAAAACTTTTGCGCAAAAGGGCCAGTGTAGACAGCATAGATTTGTTTTCTGCAAAAAAGCCCCGATCGCGAAAATGGAGATTGGGGTTTTTTTGCAGAAAAGTGCGTCTAGATTGGCCACGGACGCATTTCTGCAAAAAGTGCTTTTGCAGAAAAGCGTCCTGCCAATCTAGACGTGCTTTTCCGAAAATGCTTTTAACGGAAAAATTTTCCGTTAAAAGCATTTCTGGAAAATCATGACAGTCTATACATAGCCATGCTGTAAGGAGAGACCTCAGGGGGGAGGAAGTGCTGGGAGTGACTAGAATTATAGAGTCTGATGCTAGGACTAACACAAAGACCATTAGCGGAGATGGGCAAATTATGGCCTGCAGACTTTCTCCAGCCTGTCAGTGCTTATAATCTGGGCCTTGAGTTCCATTGCCTCAACCCAGTGCTCCAGCTGAGGAATGGAGTTGGGGGCTTTTTGCCCACCCAGTGCTCCAGCCAGAGAGCAGGTTGAAGGGCTTGTATTCATGACCTGCCATTAAATTACCATATTCAGATGTTGCCCTCAGATCAAACAGACTGCCCTCCCCCGCCATTAGGGTGGGAAGTGTGATGGAGTGTGAGGCCAACAATGCTCTAATGAGGTCATCTGGAGATTGATCAAGCCTTAAATGAGGCAAAGTCTGCAGAGGAGAGACAGGTTCTGATGAGTACAGGTGGTCAAACTCATTCATCTTAATTTGGCAGGTGTTTCCTCCCTCCTGCTCTCCACTGCTCTGCCCTGTGGATGGCTTTGGAGGAGCATGGGGCTCTGAGTAGCCAGACACCATATTTTTTCCCTCCCCCTACATTTGCACCAGAGGATCTACAGAACATGTTAGAGCAGGGGGTTCCAAAACACCCTCTTATCCTATTTTATAATGACCACTTCTTTGGCCTAATCTTAACCTCAACCATGGTACTGAAACTGACTTCCAGTTTTGATTTATTTGGAATTAACCTCTTGATTGCTATTGAACTCTACAAACACTCCAGCACCAATTCCCAAAAGCATTTTCACCAAAAGGAATGGAGTATAAACACGTTTTGCAAAGCATGACAGATAGTGAATAGATCCTGAAGGTGTATAGATGAGAAATTAACAACTCCCTCATTTAATCCAAGCTGTGTGTTGATTTTAAAATCTGTATGCTTGTTTAGTAGTTTTTCCCTATTGTTGTATAAATAGTATTTATTCACTCCCCTCAATCCAATACTGCTGCTGCATCTACCGTTGTCCCATATGAATGTTTCAAATAGATTAATTTTATTGTGACCTTCTTTGTGCATTTTTGGTACCAGTGTCTTTTTATTAGAGGTCTTGCTCAATGAGACCCTCTTGTCTGCAGAACTAAATTTAAATAATTGCTCAGGAAGACTCCCACTAAAGTTGTGTTATTCCATAGTATTTGATAACAAGTTAGTCCAACAATCTAGTTTTGCAGTTGTAAATACTCTTGTAGTGTGCTTAATTTATTGCAGGCTGAAATAAATCTATTTATGGTTATTAAAAGGATAGCTAGTAGATTGCAAAAATGATTGAGGGGCAAATACTAAATTTTGTGGGAAAATCGAATATGAGAGGAGTGGTAGATAATTAAACCGGAGCAGAAGGGAAAAGGCTTGGGTGTCAGGAGGCCACCTGGATGGGCTAACTATTTTCCATACTTTATTTTGTAGATGTTTTTTAACCGAATATAGTTTTACACTGTCTGTATGCTTTAGAAATAGGTCAGTAAGCATCATGCCATAATAACAATCTCTGACACCTGAAGTAAGTCTTTGTATTAAATTTGCTGTAAGGTTTGTGGAAAACATTTTAACACTCAGCATATTAAATTTCTTCACTTTCTTTTTTTTTAAAAAACCTCAGATTAGTCTGGGAATCATTAAATGTCAAATGCTTTCATCAAAGCCATAACCATAGGTGATTCTATAATAAATCCATTTACTTCTCCGGAGGTTTCCACAAAACACATTCTTATTCAAAGCAGGGAGAATAAATCTGGACCTCTTTTTAAAAAGACTAACTTTCAGCCCTGCAGGCTGACACTGTACTGGCTTTAAAACAAAAACTGTAACAAAGGAGTCCTTGACAGGCTCAGTAAATTCTGTTGACATTGTGTATATCTGCAATACATCTGCATGTGAGGAATCCTCATTATACTCAGCTCATCCTAGCAACCTAGATACCATATGAGAGAAAAATATGGCTGCAGAGATGCTGAATTTTTATCAAACACCATCACAGTGACTGAGTCAGCTTCTGAGCAGGAAGACAGATGGGCTTTATTTTCAGTAAGCTGCATGGAAGCAAAGCTTAAAATAATAATTTCACATCTTACCTGTATTGAATCACCACACACTTTTCTATGGGTTTGCTTTCCCTTCAGGAATTCTTTTTACAGAAAAATATCCTGGTAATAAATCTAGGATGATTTATTTAGAGATGGACCAGATCCATTCTTACCAGTGATTGCTGGCTCAAGAACTGGGCTGCAGAAGGCAACAGAAGCTGGCTAACTAAAAGATGAACATTTGTATATGCACATGTTGAAGCTAGCTTAGGGTAGACCCTTACCCCTGGAGCCATCTGTCTTTTGTCTCCCATATAGCTTGTAACCTGTTTGGGGCAGGAGCTTTCTCTTTCTTCTTGCACAGGGATCAGCAACCTTCTTCTCACATCCCATCAGGCTAATCTGCTAGCAGACTTTGTTTGTATTTATCATTCACTGGCACAACCCCCACAGCTGCCATTGGCCATAGTTCATTGTTCTCATAGTTCATGGAGTTTCCCACCACTAGTCCCTTGTCTATGATTAGGGTTCCCAGGGCTGACTCTGAAAACTGTTGCATTATTGCATGTTGACTGCAGAGTGCATACCCTGCTTTAATCTAGATAGCATGGGTAACAATAATAGTGGAGGCACAGTGATGTGGGCTTCAATGTGGATTGCACATGCCCTCTAGCAATGCAAATAATGTATCCAGATTAAAGCTAGTGTGAGTAACTAGAGGTGTAATCGCACCTTTGACTGTAAACACACCCTAAAAGTATAATGCCTGCAGAAGCAATGCAATCAAGAAGAATGTAGAACAAGCCAGACACTTTGGTTCTCATGCATAATTTAGTTGTAAAGATACAATTTTTTAATTGATTTTTTATGAAAAATTTCAATTTTTTTCATCACAACCTATCAAATAAGTGAAAAGTAAAAACTTCTGGCAGAAAGCAGATTTTACGCAGATTTTTTTACATTAAAACCCTCTTTCCCATTAAACAAATAGAATTAATAGAACTACAGCAGATGCAAATGTTGCAAGACTACTAATCTTGGAACACTTTTTGGATTTCTAGCAAATGCAAACTAGAAGGAGGTGGGTTTGCTTTAAAAACAACAACAACAACAACAAAAACCGGCATTTGCTGGGATGGTGGTGCCAACTCTCACAATGTTTGGTATTTTTCTTAAAGCCCAGTCTTCTTTAGTAAGGTGATTACTTGATCTCTCTGTGTGTGTGTAAACAATAGAGGGGGAAAGGCAAGTTTCTGGTCCTTAAGATCACAAAGAAAATGCTGGAAAATGTGGACTCACATTCAAAAATAATGAAAATTAAAAGGCCAGTTTTTAAAAAAACTCATAATTTTTAGGCTAGTCTCATGATTTTGCAGGCCTGACTTATGATTTTTGAATGCCTGTAGTTGGCAATACAGCAAGAATGTGGTGTCCAAAACTGCAGTCCAAATCAAGTATTACTGAAGATATGCTTATACACTGGTTTGCACTGCTCTGAGTTTCTCTGCAATATCACTGGTTATAATAGGGTTGGATTAGAAGAATGACAACAAATTCCCTGCTGGTGTTCATTAGTGCAGCGCCATTCAGGTTGATGCTTCATATTCTTGGGTGTGAATAGCAGCTTTAACTTTGAATGTCTTTTTTTTTACTTGCAGATGAAATAATGATAATAATAAGGGAAAGATTGGAAAAATAGCTGCATGTGGGAAAGAGGACTTAGCAAGGTGTGCAAGTCAGACATTAGGATTGCAGTATTACCATTCAGCTATGAACGTTTAAAAAAATAAATAAAACTTGCTCTTTAAAGAGAAATACATACTTGTTTTAACTATATAATAAGAACATAAGAACCGCCATACTGGGTCAGATCAAAGGTCCATCTAGCCCAGTATCCTGTCTACCGACAGTGGCCAGCACCAGGTGCCCCAGAGAGGGTGGACCGAAGACAATGATCAAGCGATTTGTCTCCTGCCATCCCTCTCCAGCCTCTGACAAACAGAGGCCAAGGACACCATTTTATCCCCTGGCTAATAGCCTTTTATGGACCTAACCTCCATTAAATTATCTAGCTTCTCTTTAAACTCTATTATAGTCCTAGCCTTCACAGCCTCCTCTGGCAAGGAGTTCCACAGGTTGACTACACACTGTGTGAAGAAGAACTTTCTTTTATTAGTTTTAAACCTGCTCCCCATTAATTTCATTTGGTGTCCTCTAGTTCTTCTATTTAGGGAACTAATAAATAACTTTACTTTATCGGCCCTCTCCACACCACTCATAATTTTATATACCTCTATCATATCCCCCCTCGGTCTCCTCTTTTCTAAACTGAAAAGTCCCAGTTGTTTTAACTTCTCCTCTTATGGGACCCATTCCAAACCCCTAATCATTTTAGTTGCCCTTTTCTGAACCCTTACATTAGGAAGTCCACAGGCATAAAATGGTTGGAGTGGTAAGGCATTTTGAGGTATCATACTAATGTATAGTGGAGAACTCAGCCAACTGGCATATTGGAGAGGTTTTCAGATGAATATTTTACATTTGTTGGGCACTGTATTTAGGGTGAGTAAGGTAATTATCAACCAAATTAAGGCCCATTTGCAGTATGTCAAATTTTAGCATAAATAGAAGTTCTGAAGTCTCTCTCTGTCATCTGGTGTTAAAATCTCTCTGAAGTAAGACACATGTTTTCAGGTCTTTAAGGGAATGACCAGTTTGATTAAAATGTTGGTTAACAGGTTTTTCTGTGTGGAGATGTCTGATTTCTGATTTGTGAGAATAGATTCTCTGGCGAAGTGACTGACCAGTTCATCCAATATACATCACAGAGGGACATTGCTGGCACATGATGGCATATATCACATTGCTGGATGATAATTTAGATTACACATTACAAAGACAGCCTCCCCACCTCTTGATATTCATAGTAACTCCAGATTAGCCACTTAATTGACTCTGACAATAAGCTATTTCCTCCTTCCTTGTCTCTTCCTCATCCCCTTGCCCCCACCTTCTGTAGTTGATTCATTACTATATAATTTGTTTACTCCTTCATTGTAACCCTTTTGTTATATAATGGTCAAGCCGATTCACTTTCAGAATATGATCTGAAGAAGTGGGTCTGCCCCACAAAAACTCATCACCTAAAGCCCCATCTTGTTAGTCTTTAAAGTGCTACATGACTGCTTTTTTTGTTTTACCATGATCAGACTAATATGGCTACCTCTCTGTTACTTTTTGGGATTAATATGTTAGAGATGGATTGTTTAGCCTCTGCAACCAGAAAGAACTTGGGAGGTTAAAAGAGGATGGAAACCAAATGAATCACAGTGCATGTCATCTCCAAACTGGATACATAGAAAGTAATAATCTGCAGAAGAAACAGAGCACTTTCTCATTGCTAGAATGTATTCAGCCCACAGCCATTTACTTTAGTATAAAAGCAGTATTACTTTTCAGAACCAGAACCGGGGATATGTATCATTATTCCAATACAAAGATTCCAAAGCGAGTGAATTCCAGTTGAGCTGTGCTCACTATTGGGATGGATATCTTCTGGCAGGTTTGAAGGGAAGAAGGATTTGTAGCAGGTAATTTATGGCAATGCAACAACCATATACAGAAGAAGTTAGGGACTTCGGTATTTAAATGTACACTATCCTTTGCTCTATGGTACCTGAAAAATATTTGCATAAAGATCAACCATAAGCATTTTCTCATGGTGCAAAGGAACTGAAAGTAGATGTCTTTGTATTAATGGGATTTCCTATGCATAAGTGCTACAAAAGTAGTCTTTGGGACAGCTATGATACTCCTCTTAATACTGTAGATCACATCCTCAGACCTGATAGGTCTAGTTTTTACTTCTCATGCAGCAAAAACAGAGGTACAACTGGTTTAAGTAACTGAGTATTCCTTTATGAAACTTCCAGTGGCATAAAGCCAATGGAGAGACTACTATGCCACTTCCTCTTCTTTTTCTCCCCAACATAGCCCGCTAACCTGTGGCTATGGAACAGGGGCAGATATACGGCAGGGCAAACGGGGCAGCCGCCCAGGGCCCCGCGCTTCAAAAAGCTCCACGCATGCGCCGTGGTGCCGCTGCGCATGCGCATGGCGTCACTGCTCATGCGCATGGCGTCACTGTGCATGCGCCGTGGCAAAGGGGGGGCCCACGGAATTACGCTGCCCGGGGCCCTGCAAAACTGTCATCTGCCCCTGCTATGGAAAGTGTTGTTCCTAACTTACTTGCTCTTTGTTGAGGCCTGGAACAGAGTGCAGCATCTTGACGATCAGGGAGCCACAAAGATGACCTACTACGATGCCATTTCTTTTCAGTGATACAACAGGAACCAAAGGACTCATCTAAAGAAAAGGCCTTTTATTTCTGGGGTGAGAAGCAATGTTTAATGGTTTCAAAAGTAGGACGGTTCATGAAGGGAAAGAGACCTAACTGGAGGGAAGCGAGGTAATGCCATAATGCGATGTATAAAAACTTAAAAGTAGATCTTACGGATATGGATATTGTTTTCTAAACTAATCAATAACGGGATTTTTTTTTTCACAGAATGATCTCACTAGTTAAAATACTGTGCCTCCTCAGAGAAAAGAACTACAGAAAAACCAGATAATTGCCCAATTGCTATTCATGAAGTACAAATGGTACTAGATGTCTAATTATTATGATTGTTACTCATGTGCACAGAATGAAAATGAACAGGACTGTTTATATCCCTTACTGTCTTTATTTTCTCATTTAGTTAGCTGAGATGTGTGTTTATTGGTTTGGATTTTGAAAGGCCCTGCAGGGAAATGGGTACCTACCTGCTCTTGAAAGTTAGTGGAAGTTGGGCATCTATATCCTTTAGACCCTTTTGAAAAAAAAAACACCTGTTATATTAAGACACCATATTCATACCCAGGTTGTCAATAAAAAGGCCAAGGCTAAGATTTACAAGAGGCACCCAGTACAAAAAAGGCAACACCCATTCTAAAGAGGTACTGAAGGAATCTGCTGGTTGAATCTGCTCTTCCACCACAGGCCCAATATGACACACATCCCAAAGACAGAAGAAGGAGTCAGGGAAAGGCTTGGTTCACATAAGGGAGATGTCATGGGGGACAGAAATGGCTTGGTAGCAAGAAAAATATTTATGTTGGGTGCAAAGTTGTGATTTGGCTTTGATGGCAAATATCCTGACTTTTGTCCCACCACTACCATTGTGCTACCAAGTGACAGAGCAATACCTGGCTTAGACTACTCATGTCAAGTGACAAGAGGAGAAGCAAGTTGTACCAGTTTTACCAGTGACAGATCTTCGCAGCATTTGGAGCAACAGCTGACAGAGCAAAGGAACATGTCAGCCAAGTAAAGAGAGAAGCAGGACCATGCTGAGAAGGAGGCCCAAGAGCAGCAGTATCCTGTCACTGGACCGAGTTTTGGGGGGAAAGGCCAAAGTAAACAAGTGTCTGTTACGGAAGGCTTTTTTCCCCTCGGTCTTCCACCTCCCTCCTTGACTTTTTAGATAAAGAGACTGCTAACAACTTGTGAATCTGCATCTCTTCTAGGAAGACTTGAGAGAAGAGAGGCAGGCCTCCTCTTATTCACTCTGACCAATTTCAAGCTGCTGTCTTTTTCCAAGAATGCATGTGATCTGGTGACACTATCACTAATTAGTAGGCTAGGCAGCTTCTTCAGGACATGAAAAGTCCTCTGTTTTCATTGCTTTTTGAAGAGAATTAACCAATTCCCTGCCTGAACAAGAATAGAGTGTGTTCCACCCCATTACAACTGTGCTAAACTTGGTGACAAGGCATCTTCTGGGGTTCCATTCTCTACTGTGTACTTAAATCTCTTTCATTACATACAATTTATTTTTCTAATGGATAGAAGAAACCCTGTTACTCAGCAGCAATAGACTTGCACTCAAGGAGTTAAAGGCCTGGAAGAAGATACTACTGACAGCACTAAGATTTATTTATTTTTTTTAATTCAAATGGAAGAGCAACTGCTTTTGGAACAGTTGGATCCTTGGCTAGACATTCTAGCAGAGAATGAGTCTTCTCAGATTGAAAAGGCACGTCTAGATCAAAGAGACTTTCATAATTCTCCCATGGGGGTTGCTGGAGGGCTGCTATTTGACTTCCATGGAGCTTTTGTATACCGTTGTGATTGCATGGCAAGGCACCAGTATTGACAGAGGATTTTTTGTTGTTGGATTTTTGTATACTTGCTCTTCAATCTTTGTTTAATGCTGTTAAGTGGAGGCAGGACTTATTTAGCACTAGTTTTAGAGAATGAAACTTTTTCTCTTTGAGGCATTTTTTTCAGCTTGGGATTCTCAAGGGCTGTGGGAGTATGCAAGTTATGCTACAACTGTGCTGCTAGAATTTTGGGAGTAAGGTGAGGATGGCTATAGAGAGTGGGTATGCTGATTCTTTAGAACTAGTAGGTACAGAAAATAAATGAACTGGATGGAAAGCATTCCTGGCTTCCTAAAACGCTATATAGAACTAAGTCTCGTCTCTGTAGATCTGTAACTTACTGAACTTCAGAAATGGCTTTTATTTTTTAACCTGTTAGATGCCTCCCATAAGAGCTAAAAAGCTTGACTTTGAAATCTTTTTATGGTTTTCATTTTTTGTTTTGCTTTGCAGTACTTAAGAAGAAATATTTTTCTCTTTCTCTTGCTAGTTGTAACTCTCTGGCAGATTTCTTTTGAACAGCCCTGCAACTCAAGGCTTCTGGCTCTCTTCCTTCTAATGACTGAATGATGAATGCAGTTTCTCTTGGCATTCAGAACACTCACTGGAAGTCCCAGCTTGGAGTCATGAACCATAGGCAATACTGTGCATAATGTGGGCTGAGCTGTGAAAATTGGAAATACACACTTAGAGGGAGCCGGCCTTTATTAAATACAGTGAGGGAAAAGGAAAACTTCAACTTCAAAAGCCAAAAGTGTGAACAATTGGTGGCAATCAAGAACATTGCTAAATAAGTTTTATGAAATAAAGTTAACTAATTAAAAAGGTCTAACCCAAACTATGCATAATCTTATTCAAAAATTAGAAAATGCTACTTTTTACCATTGCAAGAAAAATCATTTATATACTATAATAATTTGCTTATCTGTATGGTATTTATATTTGTAGTAGAATTTACCTGTCTTAGATCTGGGGCTAAATACATTCAGTTTCTCCCTAAAATGAGAGGAAAAACCACAACAGAAATATGTTGGTTACCTGTCACTTGAATTTTCTTAAAGACATTTCAATGCAGTCATAAGGATCAGTGGTGAACAACAATAGATATTTTGCAAACTGAGGTGATGTTGACACAGGTTCCAAAGAAAAACAGCACTGTTGAAGTGAAGTAGTGATGATAAGGATTTAATACACAATAATTTTAAAGGAAGCCTGAGAGGGGCAAACATTAATAGAAAGTTTAACAGTATAAAGAGCAATTATCCAAATCCCAAGAAACTCCTATTTGTGGGTTACAAGGTAGAAACATTTTTTAAAAAGGATAACAAATGAAAGAATGAAAATGCAGTGGTGAAGTGCCCACATAGTGTACTGCTCTGATGTTATGTTGGTGTCAATCTCTGGTCCTCCTGCCCCATGAAATGTAGACAACATATGGGACAGTTATCACAGCTAGTTAATATGTTAAACCTTGCATAGTTTTCTGGTTTGATCTAAAACTGACATGTCTGGTATATCATGAATACTGGCATTTTGCCTCCAATCTAATCCATCATAATAGATGTAGTTTAAGATATATCCAGGATGCATGACAGAGATGGATTATATTGAGGCTAATTGTGAGGATTTAAAGGGACCTGCAACCAACCACAAAGTTTAACAATTGTGAGTAGCAAAAGTCTACTAAACTGGTTGTAAAATGTCCATTTCTTGAAATGAGAAAAGTAGAGATGTAAAAATGTGCTTCATTTAATAAACTGACCTTAGCTTCAGTGGGACTACACACAATGTATATAACAAAGCACATGTGTAATTCTTTGCAGGTTTAAGGGCTATATTAGGAAGGTGAAGGAAAAGTCTCTCCCTCCCCTCTTCACTGAGACAATAGTGTGGTCCTGTCTTCTTGCTGTTCTTAAATATAAGCCCGATTTGAAAAGTTCAAATCCAGAATTATACTGTAATTTACCTGAAGATTGGAGCATTCAGTTCTTGCATTTTGATTTAGTCTTTTTTGGAGATCATGGTTACCATGAAGTGTTTGTGAGCAGGGCTCTATATTGAATTTTACAAAATATGTGATTATACAATGCATGTATGATGTGAAAATGCATGATACATTTGCATTCACCATATTCCCTTTCCATGTCTGGACAATGGTGGTGTGGCTAACTATTTTTCACCCATTTTAAAAGCAACCATGGGACTGAGCCTGGACATTTTTTTCCTGAACAAGGTGGCAGACCTGCAAGATTTGTGGCCAGTTTGCTGCATCTAGAAAGAAAACATATTTCTTCCTTCATTCCTTCAGAGAGAGATTAAGGGCATGGCCCGGAAACAGTGACATATATGGACACTTGCTCCCATGTAGTCTCACTTGGGAAATGTAAATTCATGTACATTCCCTTGGGAAAAAGTCTCCACAGTGCTGGCTGGGTTATTTTGCTGAAGTATTGCAGTTCTTGTGCTGAAAGGTGTCTCCATTATGCTAGTTTTCTTATTTTTCTGAAAGCAGGTTTTATTGCTGCTTCCCTACACCATTGGGGATGTGCTTAAATGCATTCCCATTCCCCAACAGATTGATTCTTAATACAAGCAGTTAATAAATTAATAATCTCTTCAGTTTTGTTTTTAGTTTTTAGGAAAGGGGAAATCCAAAGCAGAATAGGAGAAACAATGGGTTTAGAAAATCAGTGCTGTGATTTGACAAGAGTTATCCACAGATGACATGAGAGAAATCTTGGAATTCAGATTTATTGACTGCTAGAGCAGTAGCTCCCTGTAGACTTGAAAGATGCATAAATATTACTAAGATGAGATTTTTCACATTCCTGAGGACTGAGATTTTGAAGACAGTTGGTATGTGGCCCCATTCCAACTTTTATGTTTAAGAGACAATTACTTAGCACTCATGTAATATAGACCTGTAAGCTATTCTCAGCCTTCAGTATACTGGTAGTATTGCTCCACTCTAATATTTTTATCTGTGTGGATCATTTACTAGCAATATATTGCATAATGTAGCATAATATTTTGCATCATCTATGCTACTAAAGGCAAACATTCAAGTATCCACAGGGGATAAAAATATCTTAAACTGTCTGAATTTGAGACCTATGGACATTCTGTATTTGTATAAATATTTAAATTCTGTAATCAGAACTCTGTATAAAATGCTTCTGCAACAACAGTAGTACACTACTCTTATTCATCATAATTATCAACTATATCAAGGTCAGACACAATCAAAAACTCCACACAATTGACCAGAGATGTATCTAAAGCTTATGATTTTACTCTCGAATGGGAGGGAAAATGTAGCTAACATGTAATAATTAAATTACACACATAGACACTGTAAACATAATTTAGCACCACCTCCTGTTCAGTAGCCATCCCAATTGTTTGGGTTTGTTTAGCTACAGGTCAAATACAGTAAAACTCCGATAGTCCGGCATCCAATTGTTTGGCACTCCCATTACTCCGGCATCAAAATGTCAATCGCTCCTGTCCAGCTGATTAAAAAGCCTGCCACTCAGCACATGTGCTGGCTGTACCTGGACCACGCATAAGGTTGTGGGGGAGAGAGTGAGATCGTGTTATACTATGGAGAAGAGTGTTTTGCTTCAGCAAAGGGGAAAGGAGAGGGGAGGAGATCAGGTTACAGCAGGGAGAAGGAGAAGTGAAGAGGAAGGAGAGGAGAGGGAGAGGAGAATCAGGTTACAGCAGGGAGGCAAAGCTAAGAGAAAAGGGGAGGGGACAGGGAGGGAGATTGTGTCCCGGCCAGCTGTTAAGCCGTGCAGCTGTACCGGACCTCCTGATACACTGGTATATCTGATGGTCCAGCACCATTTAGGTCCCAAAGATGCCGGATTATCAGAAGTCTACTGTACTATTACTGACAGTCTGACCTGATTTGGGAGCTCTGCAGAGCTCGCATAGCGGGTGGAACATTTGGCTAGCATGGTTGATTCTTGGCTTCTCTCAGTGTTTCTTGTGTGGTTCATGGATTGCATAGAACTTTTGTAGAGGAAATGGAAGTAACTGTCAGATAGAAAATGAAATGTCACATATTGGTGCCTTTCCTTTTTAGATGTTCTGCTGGAGATTCATCTTCCATTTGATACTTGCAGTGGGGAGAGAGAGCACCAAATCCTTAGCTGGTGGAAACAGTCAGAGCAATTTCAACTATACTGTTCACAACAGCTGACGTTCTGGCCATGGGACTGTATTTGGTTTTTTTTTTAAATAATTCAGTCACCTTTTATTTGGTGACATTTACATATAATGACATCCCATATCAAACTGTTTAAAACACCCACAATGAGCTATGGATGTTCCATTGGGAGCCACGATATACTCTTAATCAAAGGCCTTATGTGCATCCCTTATTCTTCTCAACCCCATCTTCTTTTCCTGGCGATTCCAGAACACTACTTATGTCACCAGGCTATTTAGCAAGCAATCTCCATATCACATGTGTGAAGAATCCCCTACCAATGGGCAAAATTACTATGTAAATCTTTTCAAAGATTATGACTAATTGAGAGGAATCTAAATGTCCAGGATCCCTTTTGACACAAAAGGATACAAGATGCACTACATCTGATTTCAGGATTCACATAGTAAATGGTGTAAAATATATTATATGAATTCTCTTTAGATCAACCAGTTGCATATTAAATGAAATGAAAGATTGGAAAAGATGTATTAGGTCACCTCTTTCAGTGGAGGGATAATTATTTTTTGGTACTCAGTCCATTTGGTGTTGGCAGGGTGTATTTTTATTTTCTGTACATAATCCTGAGAGAGATTGCTAGGTAGAGTGATGAAAATTTTGGAATGGAACCAGGAATTATGGGTTTTATGGACTGCTATTATGCTTAACCTTTTCTCAGCCATGCTAGGAGAAAAGACTTCTTGTACAACCTCTGCATATCCATTATAATCTGATTTTGAGGGCTAATATCAGTGAAATCTACACTTCAGTTTGGATTTAGATGAATGCCAAAAAGATTTGAGAACATCTATTGGATTTTTATCTCTAGAGTTGACAGCCTCCTTTGGGGCTCATCAAACAAGTAGACAATTTTAGACTCCATCTAAATACTTTAAATTACAGTGTAGGTTCTGGTTTATTTTCTAAACTGTTCATTCAGACTTTTCTTCCCATTATTTATGTTTTTATAATAGTGTTTAGAGGCCTTTGCTGAGCTCAGTTTGCCCTGTTCAAATAGATTGTCATTTTCCCCCCCAAAAAGCATCATGTTGCAAAGTAGAAATTTGGAGGCAGGAAGAAAGTTTTCTTACTTACAGCGTATATGATGTGTTTATCAAAAAGCAAGTGAAGCCATAATGATTGACTACATGAAAAGTGGCCCAGCCTATAAATGCAGAAGAAAGATAGATGCAATGTTAACTTTTGTTATTGCCAAGATAGCATCAGTAGAAAGCTATTGTGCAAAATGTGAAAAGGCTACCAAAAGGGCTGGAAAAGTAGGTCACGTCTAGATGTCATAGGGATGGTTCAAGCAGCTCTGGAGCAGGGTCCAGTAGAGACAGGAGCAGTTCAAGCATGACCATTCAATTTGGTTCCAGTTCCTGCATGTGACTTTCCTCCGATTTGCTTCTCCAATGTTAAGACAGCTGGAGTGCTTCACACTTACAGAGGTCTGTGATAGAGTAAATAGATAATGTAGGTGTTCAGAAGTGAGATGAGTGAATTTCCAGAAAAATGCTAAATAGAAGTTCTGCATTCCACAGGAAGAGGAGAGAACTTAAGATGTACCAGGTGATCAGGGAGAGACATCATGACTTCCCAGATGGCTCAAGTTATCAACACAGAGCTTTGCTATCTTAAAGAAGCACTGACTGAAAATTGCATGGCAATAGATCATGGACAATAAAGATCATACAAGTATTGATACTGTGGCATTACGCCTTCTCCTCAAGATTTCTATATTACTAATCAGAGGTACTGAATGATCATATAGCTGTTATCCTCATTTTCCCTCCTTTTAGCCCTATGTTGTCATATCTTAGATTAGGACCTGTTCATTCAGCTACTTCTTGATCAGATAAGCAAGTAATACTGACACCCAAGATTAGCTCCTAAGAACATTTATGGCCAAGAACAGGGCCTCTTATTTGTTTATGAAGAAACATTGTAAAGAAGAGGATTTTTAAAGTTCACAGTGGACCCACCATCTGTTTCTGTTCCCTGATTGGATGAACATAGTGCTTATGGAGCTGGATTTTTCAAGGTATTTAAGAATGTGCGTGACTTAAGGCACATGAGTAGTCCCACTAAAAGTGCATGTTTATGTACACTGCTGGATTGGGGCCAGATTCAAGTTTCTGGTGTGAAGGCTCATGTCTGAATTCAAAATGTGGTTTCCTCAAATATTCTTCAGTATTTGCTCTTAAAATGTGCTGTTCCCACAAACATTCTTCCTAGTTTACTCATTTGTTAGACTATTCATGGGAAGCAAGCACAAAGGAGTGTGGAGAGGAAGGGTGGTGATGTGGTTAAACCCTTGGGATTTATCCCTTTGGCTAGGATTTAGGAGGCCTGGAATCTGGCTCTGCTTCAGGCTTTCCTGTGTGGCTTTGGGCCTTGTGTCTCAATGGTCCATCTGTAAAATGGGATAAGAACATTTCCCTGTCTCAAATAGAAGTTTGTAAGGTGCTAAGGGGTAAGGGTCACATACGGAAAAGTGATTGAATAGATTAAACAAAAGTTAAAGCAAATATATTTGAAGTTCTGACACAGAAATTGTAAAGCACTTGCTCAGCTCTATTCAATATACATGCCTACTGTATTTATTAGTAATGTCTACAAATCAAATATATACCACATGTCTATGAATATTTCAGTAAACTAATGTTGAATTTTGAATTAATCAGATGTGTTTTGCATGTGAACATTTCACAGAACTTAGGGCTAGCAATGGGTAAACCGATCAAAATAGAGTTTCCCCTTCATATTTTTTTAAATTTAAACTCAATTAAATATTTTTTATAAAAATAAGTCCCCTTGAAAAACATTATTCTTTTCTTCCAGTCCCTGGTAAATAGTTCTAAATCATAGCTAAAATATGTTAAATAGAACAAATCTACTATATAATTTTCTTACTTCTATGTGGTCTAGTATCCTGTTTGCCAATTTTAACTAACATTCAATGATCAGCATTTCAGAGCATTCCCCAAGCACATAAAGGAACCTTTATTTTCATAACCTTAAAAAAAGTACGAGGTCACTTTATAATAATGGTCCCTAGTATAGCTGGGCATTTTTGGGGAGGAAGGAGCGGGGGGGAAGTAATCTCATAAAAATCATTTGGTAGCACCAAAATGAATCACTAATTCATACTGAATAGAGTGAATTACTTTTCTTCAAAAAAATCTGAAAACAAAAGATGGAAAATACCAAACTGGTTTGTATCCATTCTACATATCTTTTTGGGTTTTGTTTTCATTTCATGAAGAAAACAGCAGCAGATGGATGTATTCTGTTACCCCCCCTTTTTTTTTCTAATTTGGTTCACCACATATGATAGAGGTAATAGCATGGCCATAGGGATTATGGGATGAATCTAGACTAGTGTCTAGTCATAATTCATTAACTTTGCAGCGTATTTTCTGGGGGCTGAATTACTGACTTATACAATAGGGTGACAGTCCCATCTCTTCAATGGAAAATAACTGTAACTATTTTAAATGTATGGACTAAACTGTAGTTTGTTGCACCTGTGGAAATCCAGAGTAATTCCACCTATAAACTGGTGTAATTGCCAGCAGTATTTGGCACCACGAGACTATTACCAAACACAGCCAGCAAGAGGATAGCAAAGGGTGCATAGAACTAGATCTATCAATGGCCAGGAGTGACCCTTCTGGAACAGCTCAGGCACTTGGTGAGTCTCCAAAGCTCCAGACACACTGCAATCAGAAAACTAACATTAGCTCAGACAGGATGCATGAGTCAAGGATATTGCAATGAGATGAAAAACATGGTATTCAGGCATCTGCAGTTCTCCAATGCCAGGCACTATTTGTGGTTCCTACTGCTGATTGGCTCATGCTGGAAAAGAAACAGAAATAGTTTAAACTGTGTTTAGAAGCTAACACCTATCATGTGACTTACTGAAAAAGAGAAGGCTTTAGCTGTAATGCCATGGCGGGAGCCTGTATTTTTTTTTTTTTTTTTTACTTTTTTCCAAATCTGTCCATCTCAAATGATAAGGTTTACAAGCCTGAAACTCAGAGTCAACCCTGACAAGAAAAGCATGTGTGGTCATAAAGGCTGAGGTCAAGATTATGTTGTCGGTTTTTGTTTATAACGGGTCCCTCTACAGAATTAATACCTGGAGTTCACACACAACTCAAAATAGCGATTTTAGAATATAGTTCACTTATCTGGTTTGGCTTAGAAGCTAAATTATAAACCAGAACTTGATGACCTGGGTTAGAGTTAAAAATAGTTGTTCCTCTTTCAGACCATACTTCATTTTAGTAATAACACTTACAGGTATTTGAGTGAATGCCTCTAGTGAGCAAATGGTTCAACAAGACAGGACATGACCTTCCATGAACAATTTATGTAAACTAATGCAAATAAGCTGTGAGCATTGGATAGAACTGTTGTTCTAATAGGGGAAAGTAGTTCTCCCTCCCCCACAAACCTTTATCTGAAACATGAACTATATGTGAACTATACATTTAGGTTTGGAGAAAAAAGTAATTCTCCTATTTCATTGTTTGTTATTTTTATGCCCAATTTCTTGGCTGCATCCAGACAAGACACCTGACTCCCTTGCTACATCAATTTTCATCTTTGCAACTTTATTGATTTCAGTGGTTGTTCCTGATTTACACCAGTACTAGAGGAGAATTGGACCCAGGGCAGGGGGCGGGGGAGGGGGGGTGCTATTCTCCTGGTATTTCTGGTATTTTCCAGAAGCAAGATGTACTGAAAATCTTGAGAGATGGTTGGTTTTCATGAAATTTCCAGTCCAGTTATATTCACCCAAGAGAATCTCAAAGTTTAGATAATCATTACCTCAGCCTCTGAATATTTTGTTATTGTTATTAAATAGACCTACACAATTATTAAGATTTTTTTACTGTAGTCATTCTTCTTTCATCTTTTATACAGACGGAGTAGATTTGAAAATAGTGTTGTGGGGAAAAAACTGAATAGTGAAACCCCATCAGTTATTTTTAGACATACTATAGTAAAAATAAATATGACCTTGGGCTTGCTGTTAAAAAAATATTCAGCTCCTTGTTCTGGCTTCGTTAAACTGAAAACATGAAAAACATGATTGAGTTATATGTTTTTACTTGTATCATTACTTCCACTTACTAACCTTCCTTCCAATAAGTCAATCAGAGTGAACTGGTCAATGGAATTTGACTCAATGAGCATAGGATTGGTTGTTCAGTTATAACCAGGGGCTGAATTTGAGTCTATACATATGCTTTCCAAGCTCACAGTCTCTAACTTTGCGTCAATGCATTATTTGGCCTATTCATTAAATAAAAAGGCCCATTTTACTTTATAGGATAATTGATGGCCTCCAAACACTGATTAGCCACCAGAGTTGTCAACTTCAACTTACCTTATTCCCGCCTGTGGACAAACCCATCAGCTTTACTGATAAAATCCCCTAGTGAGAGAACTGCATTAGGATACATAGGGATCTGCCCAAACTGGCAATTTGCTTGATTTGTTAAGTGCAGCATAGGCTCAGAAGCATTGGCTAGAAAATTGCTGAGCTTTCAACAATTAGAATCACATTTGCTGTGGCTACTTTATTTCAAAAGCAAAACCTTATAATGGCTTTGATATTTTTATTGTCTATATCAAAGTGAAGTAGTCTCCTTGACTTCTAAGGTAAACTTTAGTCAATAGCTGTCTGTTAGTTACATACTTTATTTGACTAGATTGGTAAAGATAGAAGGTCTTGCCAAAGAACAATTATAACATCTACTGCCTAGAATATTTATAGTAGAACATCTCATTTATATGAAAAACCACTTTTAAATGATGTGGGTATGACTGTTTTATTGTATTTCTTTAAGTTTGGTAGGAGTAGATTTTCTTTGAAGACTTCTAAGGTTTCCTTTTTATTTCTTCTGAAACGTTAACCGAAAAAAATCCCCCACCAGAAATAAACCCACCTTCAGAAAAATGAAGACAGAAAATATGTTGAGCATTATCTCCAACAATCTTTTCAATAGTTTAATAGCTTAAAATGTTCTCTAAATCTATCTGACCTAAATATAGCACTGAGTTTATCTGTAGAATCTCAAAAATAGATGCTAAGGGACAGATTCTCAGCTGTTCTGTACATCCACTTTGTGTAGGTGTAGGGAATATGATGGGAAATGTATGTCTAATCTACCTGGATGACCCCCCAACTGTGAAGCTACTCTAAACTATGCCACTGGCGAGAACTCCACGTGGACTGTTACGCTAGCTGAGGATGATTGGAAGGCAGTACTGTTTTCATATACCACTACATAATAGCCATGCCCACAATATATCACCTGTACTCGAGATTCCATGGGAACCAAGGATTCTCTTATATGAAAGGAATGTCTTGGTAACTGCCATCTACTTTCGCTTCCAGAATGACGCAAACAACCAAGAGGGGCTCTAAATGGTGAAGTTCAGCCTCATTGAATACAACTAAGATAAAGCAGTGTGTAGGGGAGCAAAGTGAGGGAATTCATCGTCAAACACTAGAAAAAAAGCTATTGACCCATTACAGTCTTTCTGTGTAGGCTTTGAACCTTATGACTGATTAATATACATTTACATCCTATAGACCGGACTCTGGCCTAATACCAGCAGCTCACCCTGCACTTTAGAGTAGAGACCTCTTCATGGAAATGATGCTTGCAGACACTTTAGTACTAAAATCATAGAGTACTAAAACTGGAAGGGACCTCAAGAGATCATCAAGTCCAGTCCCCTGCCTTCACAGCAGGAGCAAGCACGACCTAGGTCATTCCTGATAGATGTCAGTCTTACCAGCTCTTGAATATCTACAGTGATGGAGATTCTACAACCTCCCTAGGCAATTTATTCCAGTATTTAACCTGGACAATTAGGAACTTTTTCCTAATGTCCAACCTAAACCTTCCTTGCTTCTTGTCCGATCATCAGAGGCCAAGTGGAACAAGTTTCCCCCCTTCCTCCCTGGGATACCCTTTTAGATACCTGAAAATAGCTATCATGTTCACTTCTCCGTGTATGTCTACACTGCAAAGTTCATTCGAAATAACAGCTGTTATTTCGAATTAACTTCAATAGCGTCAATACAGGCAAACCACTATTTCGAATTTAATTCGAAATATCGGAGCGCTTAATTCAAATTTGGTAAACCTCATTCTACGAGGAGTAACACCAAATTCGAAATAGCTAATTCGAAATAAGTGCTGTGTAGACACTTAATTTGAATTAGCTTGCCTCCAGTCCTTCCCAGTTTCCCCTGGTGGCCACTCTGGGCCAAACCAGGAAAACTCCTCTCCTCTCCCCTAGCCCAGGAGCCCTTAAAGGGGTAGATTCTGTCCAGATGGCACGTGCCAGAGCCAGGCCTGCCAGCAGTCTCTGTCCCTGACCCAGTGGCCCCAGGATGAGCCAGGCAGCCAGTGCCAGCCAACCATCCCCCGCCCAGTCCCCCAGCACCCAGGGGCCAGCCAGGGGCCATAGATGGCGCGTGCCCGCCTGGACTGGTGAGGAGATCATGGACCTCATAGAGGTTTGTGGGGAGGCCCCCAATATCCATGATCTCTGCACCAGGAGGAGGAACGCGGCTGTCTATGGCTGCATCGCGTCCACTATGGCCCAGAAAGGCACAGGCGCACCCAGGAGCAGGTGCGCCTGAAAATTAAAGAGTTGCAGCAGGGGTTTGCCAGAGCCACCAGGGGCGGCGCTGCAGCAGGGGCTGATACCTGCCCCAACTTCCCCACCCTCGACCACATCCTGGGGGGCAGGACGGTCCATGCCATCCTGGGGGGCAGCAAGCTGGGACCAGAGGGCCCTGACCCAGGCACGGCAGAGGCACACTGACCCAGGCACACCGGTGGGACCCCTGAGCTGTCCCGGCACCGGAGTCATCAAGGTCATCAGGGGAGGCCACACTAAGTAAGTGCCATTATTGTCTCCTACCCAGGGGGGAGAGACCAGGGACCATGCGCGTGGGCCATGCCTCCCATGGATCATGCAGCCACCTGTGCACGTGCGGGCAGGTGGCACCAGCTGTGTGTCACACAGGGGCTGTGGACCGATAGCCACACACGTGTGTGAAGAGACCTGACACACTCCCGACCCCAGAGTGGGATTCAGCAGGACAGCCTCCTTTCACAGGCCCCCACAACACAGAGGCAGGGGACATCTTCCCCCCGCCTCAGCCACACTATACACGGCACAGGGGCTGAGTGAGGTCTGGCAGCTCCCACTCCCGGGGAGAGCCAGACATCCCAACCATGGCCTCTGTACAAGCACGTCTGCTCTGACGGTGCAGGGCACAGTCGTCCTCACCTCGCAGGGGGTGCTGGGCATCATCCACTGTGTCCCCAGGGAGAACTGACCACTCCCCTTCTTTCTCCACAGCTGAATGTGCAGGGTGCACCACCCCGCCTGGGACATGCTCCTGCACCTAAGAGCTCCTCCGGACCACCAGCACATGGCAGGGGTTCTGGGACCAGCACCTGGGGGCCCTGCAAGCCCTGCACCACACCATCCATCCAGATCTGTAGCTTTGCCGGGAGCAGCTTGCCCAGGACCATGCCATGGGCCTGCTGCACCCACAGCTACTGTTCCTCTTCCCACTCCTGCCTCCCTCCTACCTCTCCCTCCTCACCCTCCTCCTCAATCTCCACACCCTCCACCTCAACCTCCACACCCTCTTCCCCAATCCCCTGGGGATGCTGAGGCCCCCACACCTGCTGAGCTGGGAGACATGTGGCCCAACGAGACTCCCACCCCTGAGTGCTGAGCTTCCCCTCCCCGTTCCTCCCCTTGATTCCCCCTTCCAGCTCCTTCCCAGTTTTCTTCCTCCCCTCTCCCACTCTCTCACCTCCTGTCTCCCTTCCCCAGTCTCCCCAGAGTTTCATTCCCCCTCCCCAGTTTCGTTAAATAAAGACAGTGTGTGTTTCTAATTTTGAACATACGTGTCTTTTATTTGAGATCAGGAAGGGGGCCTAGGGAGGGGTAAGTGGAAGGACGTGAGAGAGGAATGGGGCATGAGCCCCCAGTGGGGAGGACCGGGGAGGCTCTGAGAGCTCCTCAGGGCGGACGCTCTCCCGCAGGGCCTCCTGGATCCTGACAGCCCCCCGATGGATCCCCCCCGTATGGCAGCCTGCAGCAAGTGCAGCCGGGCTGATGGCAACGACCCCACGAGATGCACCGGTGTGCCCAGAGGCAGCTCTGGCTCCATGTGGCTGAGTGCTGTGGTGTCCTAAGTGTGGGCACTCAGGGCACTCCAAATCAGGACTGCTTTGCTGTCCCTCATCAAGGTAGACAAGCAAGTGGGGAACCCTGAGAACTGTCTGTCCGGGGTGGTCGTAGGGTCCCTTTAAGTACGGAGCTCAGTTAGTCTCAGGCAGCAGCCCCACATATTAAGTCCTAACCTGATGCCCTGCCGGCACTGGTTCCTTAACTTCAGTTCAGGGTCCACTCAGTGTGGGTGTGCTATTTCGAAATAGCAAAACGCTATTTCGAAATAGTTTGTGTGTGTAGATGCATTATTTTGAATTAGTTTACTCGAATTAATGCTGTAGTGTAGACATACCCTCGGTCTTCTGTTTTCTAAACTAAACAAGCCTTGACTCATAGATTATGTTTTCTAGAACTTTAATCATTGTGGTTTTTTTGCTCTTCTCTGGACCTTTTCCAAATTCTCCACATCTTTCTTGAAATGTGGTGCTAGAACTGGACACAATACTCCAATTGAGGCCTAATCAGTTCAGAGTAGAGCAGAAGAATGACTTCTCATGTCCTGCTCACAACATTCCTGTTAATGCATCCCAAAATCATGTTTGCTTTTTTTGCAACAGGATCACACTGTTGGCTCATATTTAGCCTATGGTCCACTATGACCCCTAGATTTCTTTCTGCAGTACTCCTTCCTAGAAAGTCACTTCCCATTCTGTATGTGTGAAACACATTGTTCCTTCCTAACTGGAGTACTTTGCATTTGTCCTTATTAAGCTTCATCCTATTGGCCTCAAACCACTTCTCCAATTTGTCCAGATCATTTTGAATTATGACCTTATCCTCCAAAGCAGTTGCAACCCTTCCCAGCTTGGTATCATCTGCAAATTTAATAAGAGTACTCTTTATGCCATCATCTAAATAATTGATGAAGATATTGAACAGCACTGGTCCCTAAACAGACCTCTGCAGAGCCCCACTTGTTATACCCATCCAGCTTGACTGTGGACCATTAATAACTAGTCTCTGAGGGTATGTCTACACTAGCCCCCTAGTTCGAACTAGGGAGGCTAATGTAGGCATTTGAAGTTGCAAATGAAGCCCGGATTTAAATATCCTGGACTTTATTTGCATCTTCCCATCCGGGCGCCATTTTAAAATCCCCTTAGTCTGAACTAACTGCCCGCGGCTATACGCGGCAGTCAAACATTAACTCAAACTTAGTCCTTAGTTCGAGTTAACTGTTACATCTCGTGGAGGGTGCAGACATGGGCCTTCTGGGTGGCCTAGGAACCCCACGAGGGGAAGAATGGTGGAAGGGGGAGGAGTCAGACACAGCACAGGGCGCCTGACAGCCACGTCAGCGGTGCACTGTGACTTTTAAAAGGGAGGCAGTGAGTCTTGGTGGTGGCAGCTCCCAGGAGTACGGGGGAGCTGACCGTGAAGGCTCAGGGGTAGGACTGAAGCAACAGAGCTTTGGAACCGACAGTGGGGAAGACACCGCAGCAGATTGTGAACCCCAACGACCCCAGAACTGTGAGCCTGAGCCAGGATCTGGATGACTTGAAGGGGAATGGGGCGAACGGACTGAGGACCCATCATGGGGGTAAGAAGAACTGTTGACAGAGTAGGAAGTGGCTCGGAGCAGGGCGTTAGGCCCGCAGGTTGGTGTGTTATTGGTGGTCCCCCCACCAACCAATAGGGAGAGGAGAGTGTCATAATCCCTCCCCAGGGCTCCGGGCCGGGATGTGGTAGAGAGGTCGGGCCTGGATCCCCCTACCCCAATGTAATCCCTGAGAGGCAAAAGGCCCTCTCTTTGGGTGCGGCTATATATGAGGGGAGGGGGAATTGTATAATGGGTACAATTGATACTGCGAGAACCCCAAACTCAGGGGTAGGAGCCCTCCCCACTGCGGGGAGGGCTATAGAGTAGAGGTGCACCCCCTGGACACAAAGGGGGATCCCCCTACAGATGGGCACTATCTTTGCCCTTTTCTAGTGTTCTGGAATCTCCCCCAAATTCCATGATTTTTCAAAGATGATAGCTAAAGCCTCAGATATCTTCTCTATCAGCTCCTTGAGTATTCTAGGATGCATTTCATCAGGCCCTGGTGTCTTGCAGACAACTAACTTTTCCGAGTAATTTTTAACTTGTTCTTTTTTTTATTTTAACTTCTAAACCTACCGTATTTCCACTAGCATTCACTATGTTAGGCATCCTTTCATCAAACGTCTTGGTGAAGACCAAAACAAAGAAGTAATGAAAGCACCTCTGCCATTTCCAAGGTTCCTGTTACTGTTTCTCCCTTCTCACTGAGCAATGGGCCTACCCTGTTCTTGATCTTCTTCTTGCTTCTAATATATTTATGGAATGTCTTTTTGTTACCCTTTATGTCTCTAGCTAGATTGAGCTCATTTTCTGCCTTTGTCTTTCTTATCTTGCCCCTGCATATGTGTGTTGTTTGCTTATATAATACAGCATAAAATTTGAGACAGATGCCAATGGCCTTCTTGCAGACAGAGATTATTCCCATTGCAAGTAGAAGTAGCCTATTTACTGGGCTCAGTAGCCTCCCCCTCCCTGTGGTCATTCTACAGTATAATTGTCTCCTACCAGACCCCTCCTCTCTTTCTATTTTATGAGAAACAATCTAAGTCCAGACAGAGCCCATTTTCCTGGTACAACCAGACCTGACCTTGCTTTAATTTATGATAAGAGAAAACTGCATCCACATTTAGTGGTTCTAATTCTTACTGAGTTATTGAACAAATGGAATGAGGTGGATGGTCAGACAGACAGGCACACATTTTTTAAATATATAAGAAGATTATTTCTAGCTATTGTATAGAAATGAAAGACCTTTATAAAAACCTAAAGAAGGCTCTCTTTATAAGCCACTGTATGAACTGACACTAGAATACTTTGGGGGCGAGGGGGGGAAACAAAGTATTATTTTAAAACTTATTAAGGACCCAGGATGTTTTAAACCCATATACAAGTTATAAAGCAGTCTCAAAACCTAATAATTTGGAAGTGGGAAACTATCATTTTGGTATTAGAGGGTTAGTTGTGTTAGTTTCTATCAAAAAAACAAAAACAAACATTCCCCAAGAATAAAACAAAAGCAAAAAATGAGGAGTCCTGTGATACCTTAGGGTATGTCTACACTACAGCGCTAATTCGAACTAACTTAGTTCGAGTTAGTTAATTCGAACTAAGCTAATTCGAACTAACGCAGCTAGAACTAAAAACTAGTTTGAATTAGCGTTTTGCTAATTCGAACTAGCGCATCCACATTAAGTGGACCCTGAAGCGGGGTTAAGGATGGCCGGAAGCAGTGCCGGCAGGGCATCAGAGGAGGACTTAGAGCATGGAGATGCTTTCTCAGGCTAGCCGAGGGCTGTGCTTAAAGGGTCCCGACCCCCACCCCGGACAGACAGTTCTCGGGGGTGCCCCGCTTGCAAAGCAGTCCTGGCTTGGAGTGCCCTGAGTGTCCACACTGGGCACATCACAGCACTCAGCCATCAGCCCGGCTGCACTTGCCACAGGCTGCCATCTGGGGAGAGGGGGCAATTGGGGGGCTGCAGGAGAGCATCCACCCCCAGAAGCCCGCAGAGCCAGCCCAGTCCTCCCCATCGGGGGCTCGTGCCCCATTCCTCCCTCACCTCCTTCCACTTACCCTTCCCTAGCCCCTCTTCTTGATGTACAAAATAAAGAAAACGTATCTTCCAAAATGGAATCTGTCTTTATTGAACAAAACTGGGGGAGACTGGGAAAAGGAGGTGGGAGAGGGAAAGAGAGAGGCTGGGAGAGGGGAGGGCAACTAAAATGATCAGGGGTTGGGAACAGGTCCCATCTGAAGAGAGGCTAAACAGACTGGGACTTTTCAGCTTAGAAAAGAGGAGACGGAGGGGGGACAGGATAGAGGTCTCTAAAAGCAGGAGTTGGGTGGAGACGGTGCATATAGAAAAGTTCTTCATTAGTTCCCATAAAGAAGGACTAGAGGACACCAAAGGAAAGGAATGGGTAGCAGGCTTCAAACTAGTAACAGAAAGTTCTTCTTCACAAAGCAAAGAGTCAACCTGTGGAACTTCTTGCTGCAGGAGGCTGTGAAGGCTAGAACTGGAACAGAGTTTAAAGGGAAGTGAAATCAAGTCATCGAGGTTGGGTCCATGGAGGGGTATTAGCCAGGGGGTAGGAGTGGTGTCCCTGCCCAAGGTTTGTGGAAGGCTGGAGAGGGATGGCACGAGACAAATGGCTTGGTCACTGTCTTTGGTCCATCCCCTTCAGGGTCCCTAGGGTTGGCCGCTGTCGGCAGACATGCTACTGGGCTAGATGGACCTTTGGTCTGACCCAGGACGGCCATTGTAAGCTCAGGGCTCAGGGTCGGGGGTCTCAGTGGACCCCCTTGATTCTCTTGCACACCTGCTCCTGGGTGGCCAGGCTGGCAGCTATCCTGCCCAAGCCGGCCACTTTCCTGTGCCTAGTGCAGAGATCGTGGACGAGGTCCACAATGTCCGCACTAGCCCAGGTGGGTGCCCGCCTCTTGCGGTCCCGGACAAGCTCCAGGGAGCTGCCAGCCTGGTCCCGGGAAGAGGGGGAGAGCTGGGGGGCATCGGGTGGGTGGCTCGATCCGTGCTAGGTGCAGGGTCTGCTGGCTGGGTGCTGGCAGGCTTGCACCTGGCACGGGCACCGTAGCTACCCAGTGCCCCTTTAAGAGGTCCGGGGCCGGGAGGGGGGCAGTAGAGTTTCCCTGGTGTTGGCCAGAGTGGCCACCAGGGAAACCTGGGGAGGGCTAGCCTCCCACTAGTTCGAATTAAGGGGCTACACACCCCTTAATTCGAACTAGCTAGTTAGAACTAAGCTTAATCCTCGTGGAATGAGGATTACCTAGTTCGAACTAAGCGCTCCGTTAGTTCGAATTAAATTCGAACTAATGGAGCGCTAGTGTAGCGCCTATGAAAGTTAGTTCGAACTAACGTCCGTTAGTTCGAAGTAACTTTGTAGTGTAGACATACCTTTACTGACTAACAGATTTATTTATTGTGGGCAAAATCCCATATCATCAGGTGAATTTTTGTCCATGAAAGCTTATACCCAAATAAATGTGTTAGTCTTTCATGTGACACAGGACTCCTTATTGTTTCAGTGGCTCTTTTCAGGATTTCAGAAGATCCTGCTAAGACCCCTCCTTAGCAACTATTTCACATCAATGTTTGTTTCACCATAGCATTGATATGGAATCCTCCTAAGGGTCCTACAGTTATGTGTCACTATTTTAAGAATGCATCACACATCTTTAGTATTTACTACTGTAAGAAGATAAAGAAAGTATGTGGCATATTGAATAGGCAAAGTGCAATGATAAATATAAGCAAGAAAAAATTCAACTGGACATTTAAACCTCTCAGATTTCTATTTGCTATTACAATTATTACAAACATTAATTCTAGGGCTACATTTGATCTGTGAGCTGACTACAGGTTAATTTTCAGTTTACAAAACTGGGAACATTGGCATTCTTCAAACACCATTGGAACAACAACCAGTTCAAACCTCCTGGAAGTAAAAGTTGTGGCCTCCCACAGAAAATGGTATTGTACACAAAGATTATACTTACACTTAGTAAAAGAAATGTCAAATTGTGAAATGTTTAGTACTTATTTGTTTGATTGTGTAGCAACTGTTGCATTGGTATGCAGAACACAGAATATTCTCAGTGCTGGGATGTTACAATTTTTGAGCACAAGAATGAATGGAAAAATGGAAAGAATTTGCACATGCTATAATTAAACATACATCTTAAATTGTACTTTGTTCCAAAAAGTCCAAAAACAGATTATCCTGATGAAACTAAGAAAAACTGCAGATATGTCTTTGGGATGTCATATGTCCCTTTCATTGCATATTTGATACAACAGACCTTTTATTATTTTGTGTAAAGTATGTGCAGTAATAAAGAGTTATGCAGGCTGTTAAGGAAGAGTGCTTTTACTTTAGGCAGATAAGGATCAGGTTAGCATTAGTAGTGCCAGCAATCAGATAAAATTTCACTTCAAAACTGGTGCAATGTTGATCTACCTGTATTCATTACCACTGTTGTGAGAAATGAATTAGGCCCTGGCCTGATTATTATAGTTGAAAGTCAGCAGTATATGATTGCTAACTTTCTAAGTATGGAGATGTTGGGAGTGCGCCCACAAGTGATGTTCTACTTAGATCTCCATTTAAACGGCACTTAAAATTCCACTTTAATTATTTGAGATTCTTCACTAACTCTTTTTAGAAGATAACTCATTCTCCCACCACTCCAGGATTTAATTTTAAAGATTTAAAGAGGAATGGTTTTAAAATGTTCCCCTTTTAAAAATTTGTTAGCGGAAGAGACAATATATTCATGTGTCTCTCAAACCAAAAATGCTTCACAACTCCAAGCAGGACATGTGTGCACAAACCCACAGAATCCCCCAACTTCTCTAGCTTAGCCAATATTTCTAAATTTATTTTAAGTTACTGTTATTATTCATTGACACAGAACAGTTTCCACTTGCTGCTTTCCTCTTTCGGTGCCGTCATCCTGCTTCCCTTACAGTAGATGTGGTCAGCCTATGGGGTCTTCTGTATTAATCCAACTCTAAACCATCCAAAGGGAATAGCTATCAGTAAACATGTACAGTAACAGGAATGATTCCAATAAATCATCTCCTTTTTATCATCCTTGGAAACAATTTAATAGTGACTTAAATGTGCAATGAGAGAGACAATTTATCAGATGCCATCATTGAAATAATACTTCAGAGTAGCTATGTGAAGATATATATGAAATGTTATAAGAAAATTGTGCAGTCAATAAACAAGTATAGAATATCTGTGCTTATGACACTTCACATAATTTTTTTTACTGTAACTACTCCTACTTTTTTAAAAAAACCATCCTGGATAGTCCCCAGAAGATGCAGCAACTTCCTCGATAAGCAGTGAAAGATGAAACTACAGTACATTTCCTGGGGGAACTATAACAACACATTTCTAGATAATTACAGAGTATGAGAAAGAGTGATATTTATTATTCATACTATTTAATGAGACGAAATCAACACCTAAGAATGACTGAGAACAAAATTCCTTGCTAAAGAGAAGAAAAGTGTGGTTAGCATGCTGGAGAAAACTGTTCCTTCATTTCCAAACTGGCTGCTCACACTGTTTTATTTGGTCAGAACCCGTGCTGTGCAGTAGTTTTAATTTTCATTTTACTAGCTCTCTGGGATGAAATCTGCCATTATTGGACTTCTTCAGATTCACAGCTGTCCTAAAGCATGATAATCTATCCATTTGTCATTTCCACCAGTTATCACTGGAAATGCAGTGTTATTATATGGAAAGAAATTAGATAGTGATGTGGCTATTTAATGACTGGGAGGAAATCTTTACCATTGTTTTTATAACTCCCCCTATAAACTTCTTAAAAGAAGACAGCTTGTGGCAGCCTCTCCTCTACATCACTGAGAGTAATGAGAATGTGTTTTGTTGCTTTTCATCTAGCAGAATTCATGAGGCCTAGAGTATGATGAAGCTTTCCTGGAACATTATCAAAGGCTTGTTCTTGTCAAGGTCATTGAGCAGGGCACTACACCCTTCCCATACACCTTCCTTCCTAAAAACTTTCTGGGCTTTTCCCACACCCTTGCAATTCCTTCTGTATCACCAGATTTATTTACTTCCTTACTTTGTATTCTATCGTTCAATAGGGTGGAATCCACAAAGTGCTTGCAATCCACAAAACTTTTGCTCAACTGCCATGCTCCTAAAGTCACTTGCCGTCAGCTCTTTGGCAGTAAACATTTCCTAGGTGCAAGGGGATCTGAGTGCGTCCGTACGTTCATGGCTAGCCTGAGCTGCTTTCTGCTCTACTCCAGATACACTATTATTTTGTAACATGCTAGCTTCTCAGAGCTAGCATTGGTGCATCTGCATGAGCTGGGAATCACACCTCCCACCTATGTACCCAAAGTGTTTGTGTTAATGAGCCCTCAGTTCATATGGGCATGAGGCTTCTTATCACTCCAGGGCTACTGTACATGCTCTGATTGTGTCTCTTATTCAATGTTCTTCCTCTCACAGTACTATAGATATAGTAGCTACCACAAAGGCTGTGTCTAGACTGCATCCCTCTGCCGACAGAGGGATGCAAATCAAGCACTTCAGAAGTGCAAATGAACCCGGGATTTGAATATCCTGGGCTTCGTTTGCCTACTCACGCTCGGGCGCTGTGCCAATCACGTACCCTTTCAAAAGTGAAAGAGAAATAAAGCTCCTGCTGTTGGCAGAGCTGCGGCTACATTTTACTTTCACTTTCAAAAGGGCAAGTGATCGGCACAGCACCCGAGTGTGAGTATGCAAATGAAGCCCGAGATATTTAAATCCTGGGCTCATTTGCACTTCCAAAGTGCTTGATTTGCATCCTTCTGTCGTAAAAGGGATGCAGTCTAGACGTAACCTTTAAAGAGACCTGATCAATACAGTAGCAGGGAGGAAGTTTTCAAATTTTGCAAGAAGAGATTTGCAACAATGGAAGAGAAGTCAGAGATGGGGTGAATTTAAGTAAAAGGGAGAATGAGGGTAGGCTGTGAGTGTGAGGCAGAAAGGGGACAGGAAGTGTAGAAAGATGAAAATTGTTAAAGAACTCCTGAGAGCTGAAGGGGAAAGGTGTTTTTATTTGGTGAATGTGACTGGCAAAAACCAACCAACCAAAAACAAACACCTCATCTTTAGTGGCAACAAATGTTCAGCACAAGATCTTTAGAGTCACAGTGTTGCCATCTCTTACCTATTTTATGTGATTATCTGTGTACTGTTTTTACTTTGATTTGTCCATAATCTAACTCACTATTGGAACATTTTTACTCTTTCAACTAATCTTTAATGATTTACAATAATCATGTTACATGAAAAAATCTGAATTCACTGTAGTATAAAATTATATATTGTTAGCAATTCATCTGCAATCATATCTGGAAGCCCCAATCTAATATGAGCCTTATTGTAATAGGCATTGTACAAACCTACAGTAAAACCATGTCTGCACACACAAGTTGTACCACTTTAACTATACTGGTACAGCAATGCAACCTGTCTGGTGTGGCTGCAATTATATCAGCATAAAAATGCTGATAGCTTATTCCTGTGCAGGAAAGGGAATAAGATACACCAGTATGGCACCTTGTTAGTGGTACAGTCACATTCACTCGAAGGGGCTACACAAGTATAACTACTTAAAAACATCATATGCCAACTTGAATTATTCTGGACCAAAAATAGCCTATGAGCCATGTTAAAAGGCTGCTGCTTCTTTGAAGAACTTAAATCCCTGACACTACAATTGATAGCACATGCTTAGGGTATTCTGCTCATGCAGAATCCTGTTGGTAGTCCCTATGACTTGCAGGATGAGAGCCTATATTTCAAACCAGGTACAAGAAGCGGGTATAATAACAGATAGGAAATGTGCAAAGAACGAGGAGGAGAATGGACAATGGAACATTTTTGTGTAAAATGGCTGCATGCAAATATTGGCAGACACAGAGACACACAACAACAGAAACATATCAGTAATTCGTGTTGACACCTGTCTACCTAGTAGAAAGTTGTTTCTCTATGGCTTTTTTCATTTTGGCCAACGGGTGACGGGGGGGGGGGGGGGAGGGGGAGGGGAGGGAGGAAGATGATGGTCAAGCTTTTGCAAAAGGTTATTCAGCTGTAATTTATCTGATAATGTCTGATAAGACACCTTTAGTTTTAGTGAAAATGGGAGGAGGGGGAATGAGGAAACAATGTTTCTTAATAACTGAATATTATACCTTCAAGTGGCAATGCTGAAATTCTGAGCTACCTGCAATCCATTTCTTAGTGCTATTTTGTGCCAGGCTTGTTAAAAAATAACCACTAAAGTATTAGAAAAGCAAGTTTTAAAAAGTTCTGTTGGTAATTTATTATGATTATTGATTTCTAAAGGACTGTTGTTACATTCTTCCTTTATTTGCCTGGTCTTTGTGAGAGGCTTTTGTCTTTCCATTAGTGAATAATTAAATTATCCGTTGTTGCAGACATCTTTATCTCCCAGCCCTGGAATGCTTACATCATCTATCAGTAGGTTACCTCCCTCATCCAGTAAGGGCCCCACATCATCTCTGATGACCCTTGTATTGCTTGTATTGACCTTTTCTTGTTGTCCTTCACATTCCTTGCTAGCTGCAATTTCAATTGTACTTTTGCCTTCCTGATTACTCCCCTGCATTCTCGAGCAATATATTTATACTCCTTCCTAGTCATCTGTCCACGTTTCCACTTCTTGTAAGCTTCCTTTTTGTGTTTAAGTTCACCAAGGATTTCACTGTTAAGCCAACCTGGTACCCTACCATATTTGCTTTTCTTACTGTGCATCGGAATGGTTTCTTCCTATGCCTTTAATAATCCTGCCAGCTCTCCTGGACTCTTCTCCCCTTCCTGTTAGCATCCCTGGGATCCTGCCCATCAGTTCTCTGAGGGAGTCAAAGTCTACTTTTCTGAAGTCTAGGATATATATTTTGCTGCTCTCCTTTCTTCCTTTTGTCAGGATCCTGAACTCTAGCATCTCATGATCACTGCTTCCCAGGTTGCCACCCACATCTACTTCCCCTACTAGTTGCTCCCTATTTGTGAGCAGCAGGTCAAGCTGCACATGGCCACTGGTTGGTTCCTTTAGTGTATATACTCTATACTGAAATGTATGTATAATATTTATATTCCAATTGATTTATTTTATCATTATATAGTAAAGTAGGGTGAGTATATGTAATAAGGACACCGAGGGTATGTCTACACAGTGGGGCTATTTTGGGATACTGGAAAATAGCTATCCCGCATCTTTTGAATGTGCCTACTTTTTCAAGATAGTGCATCTGCTATTTCGAGACCTATTTTGGCATCCCTGTAACTTTCGTTCCACAAGGAGTAGTGTGTTATTTCAAAATTTGGTGCCACATAGATGTGCCAAATTTTGAAATACACTATTTCAAAATTCAATTGAAATAAGGCATGCAATTTGTATACCACAAATTGCGTATCTTATTTTACATTTAGGGTGCTATGTAGTTGCTCCCTGAGTGGAGTCAGGCCCCTGCTGAAGCCTGTGCCACAACATCTTCATTGCTATTTTTACCCATGTTGGCTAGATTAGCATGGCTATGCTTACAAACTGCAATCACACTCTGTGTAGACGTAACTTAAGGCTGGGCTTGTCATTAACAGAACCCAATTCTGCTCTCACCAAAGGTAGTGGGAGTTTTGCCATTGACCTCACTAGGTTCAGAGTTAGACCAATGCTTTTGAAAATCTAGCCCATTATCCCAAATCTAAAGAGGGAGATAAAACCCAGGTTTCCTTTCTCCTTTCAAACCAGCAAGTTCATGGGAGGTACTGCTTATTCTGTGATGTAAATGCATCTGGAAACACAAATTGACTGATTGAGATTAGTTATTTTAACTAAAGATTCTGGCCAGATAGAACAATTGCCATTTAGTTTGAATTCTGCACCTTCAGGGTTTTAGTTGGGGAAAAAAATGGTTTTCATATATTTTTGGCCTACATAGTCTTTATGGATTTTCCAGTGATCCCTTTGGGGAGGTTAGATTTGAGTTCAAATCAGACTGCCAGATCTTCAGGAGTATTCTAGAAGAAGCACAGGGCACAGGTTGGGGTGTTTGACTGAATGAAAAGGAAGCATAAAATCAACTTAGTGCTCTCCCAGTCCTTGGCCAGTAATGTGCCATTGTGGCCTCCCACCAAATAGAGCAGTCAGGAAGTTACATTGTATTATGCTGGCTGTCAAGTATTCCAAGGTGCCAAAATATCAAATGGGTTTGGGGGTCTTGGGAGACCTCCAGCTATGCTCAATATATTTATATTTTCAGCAGTCAGTCACCTGCTAGGAGTAGCTACACCAATTTTGTACCATCAGGGGATTGTCCAATGCCTCCATTGTTGATAATTCTGTCTCCAAGGCTGATTTCAGTTGGAGAGATGCAAGAAATCAGCTGCTTTGTATTTGTACTTTCTGGGTCAGATTCTGAACTTTATTCCCAAGAAAATTAAAGTATAGGATTTAGGAACAATTCTTTTCCTGTAGCCATTTTGATGTGTTCCATTTGACAATAAATCTTTATAACTCAGTAATTTATGTACATACTTTACAATGAGTGTATGGAATATTTTTGTAGGTTGAGTTTGGATAATCTCTTTGTCAAATATTTAGCCAATGCTTTGCCCTATGTCCTAGTGTTATATGATCACATAACCAATAATAATAATTATCATTAACACATGCATTGAGTAGCTCCACAGTGGATATTTCAGCAGATAATTTGTTATTAGAGGCACATAATGCTTGGTCATTTAGGATTGTATAGTAATTTTCTACTACTTTTTGCCATTCTACCACTTCATATTAGAGGTTTGATGTTTTCAAATGCCCGATGGGGCTTTACAGAAGCTAACTATATGTACTCTAATGACCAGAAAAAAAATCTACATATTAATTTATTTTCCCACAATGCTGATGGTTATAGGCAATATTCAAATGCTTAATAAAAATGAACTAGAATGTGTGAATGAATGCAGTATCCTAAAAGAAATTATGCTTAAGAAAGCTTATGTATGAAGTGCTGCATATTTAACAATTCTCACTCACTAAAAATAAAGACAAATGAGATGATTTATAATATTCTAGCAAGTGAGGCCCGTTATTGGTCAGGGAAAGTCATTTTGTGTAGATTGCACTCATAGGAAAGTTTAAGAAATTAAATACAGGTAATAGAATTTTTTATTAATGTGCTTGCAAAAGGGGAGTAAAAAACAATTTTATATTTGTGGGATTTCAACTTCAGACATTATTCATGTTTGCTGAATAATTATCATACCTAGTAAATTTGAATCAGATGCTTCCATTACTCTTTTTGTAACTAATCTGAATTATTTTGTGATTTGCAAGTGAACATTTTCTTTGCACTAAAATGACAGTTGAATAGGTGACTCAATTTTAATTTTTTCACAAATATTTTTTTATGAATTCTAATAGTCATGATTTCTTTTCTGATAAAAAAACAAAAATAATTATTTAAACCTTTCACCCAGCATATTCCAGTGTAAAAAGTAGTGCAATCAGCTAATTTAAGTGGCAAAATTTGGTATCTGTAGATAATCGCAAAGTATGACTTTAGTTTGCACAAACAAATCCGCAAACTCTTCCAAATGTATAATAGATGGGCGCACTGATAATGAGAGAGTTATATTAGTACAAAGCTGATGTTTTAATCATATTGTTAGTAAGTCCTTCTGAGAAGTTTTGAGCAATTGTCTTTGATCCTCTTTGCTTCAGTTTTCTCCAGGAAATTAAAGAGAGAAATCCATACCTACAGCAAAGTTAAGAGGAACAACCAATTAACATTTGTAAAGCACTTTGAAGATGAAAACTAATATTCAAGCCCGAAGTACTGTTGCTTTCACCTCACTCTAAAACAACTGGGCTACGTCTAGTTTATCCCACTGCTGGAAAAACAGTGGATTAGGTGAAATAACGTGGTGAGATCCAGTCTGGTAAGTTCCACATTTCTGTACATTTGATGAATAGCTCTTTCCAAGTTAAATTTACTAGAATCTTAATCATATCTGGTCTTCCCTTAATTCACAGTTCTAGCTTTTCTACATGTGCATTTTGGCTCAATTCACACATTTTAGCATAAATGAAAACAGAACTCTGGATGTTGAATAAACCACATTGAACATTAGCACAATGATCTCATTTGGTGTGTCTGATCTATTGTCAAAGAATGATTGGAGTCCCATTAAACATAAAAGAATACTTCATATATTTTTTGCCATATGCGGTGAGCCTCCCAAAAAATGGAAATTGGATATTAGTCACTCCAGCAAAATAATTATAACTGCAGTTCTCAGCAATTGTTTTGGATTATGTGCTACTGAAAAAGAAGAGAGTAGGAGTCATTTCATTGGTCAGAAAGATCCATGCTGCCTTTGATGTATAATTTTTGTTGAATTGATTTTTCAAGCAATCGGTGTTAATTCAATTTTAACTTCTATATATTCTGCACCTAGAGGCTTTTGAGTGGCTCAACATATTAATCATGAAAACAAAACATTTAAACAAGAAGCACTGCAAGTAACAAAAGAAATCAGGAGGAGTGTAAAGAGCTACTTACCACTCCAGCAATAGCCAATAAATCCTTAAAAACAAAACAAACTCACCTCATTTGGAAGAAAGGAATTGCATTTATGGGTACTGGCATGCATTTTATAGCCCTTCTTTCTCATCGGAAATCTATACCATTGACTTCTATATTCTGTATAGTGTAATATTGTGCTATTGCACCATAAGCACAATGTATTACATGAGACTTCAGCGCCACATGCCGCAGCTTTGTACCCTGTACAATCACAATGTGCAATGTGTACAGAAGGCTAGAATATAGATCTTACTGGTTTAGAATTATGCAGATCCTGAGTGTACAGAATGGTTACAGGTTCAGGCCATTTATATCAACCCTGTGGGTTGTGATGATTAGAATGCAAAAGTGAACAAATTATCCTCATTTCTGTTCTGCCAAGCTGCTTGCCCTTAATGAAAATTATCTAAGTAACTTCAAACAGCTCACGGCCAGACTAAGGGTATGTCTACACTACCACCCTAGTTCGAACTAGAGTGGTAATGTAGGCAATCGGAGTTGCAAATGAAGCCTGGGATTTGAATTTCCTGGGCTTCATTTGCATCTTTCTGGGCACTGCCATTTTTAAATGTCCGCTAGTGCGGACTCCGTGCTGCGCGGCTACACGTAGCACGGACTAGGTAGTTCGGACTAGGCTTCCTATTCCGAACTACCGTTACTCCTCATTTCATGAGGAGTAACAGTAGTTCGGAATAGGAAGCCTAGTCCGAACTACCTAGTTCGTGCCGCGTGTAGCCACGCGACATGGAGTCCGCACTAGCGGACATTTAAAAATGGCGGCGCCCAGCAAGATGGAAATGAAGCCCGGGAAATTCAAATCCCGGGCTTCATTTGCAACTCCGGTTGCCTACATTACCACTCTAGTTCGAACTAGGGTGGTAGTGTAGACATACCCATAGTTAGTACCCATATACCATTTAGAGAACTTCAAATCAATTGTCTTCTCCCCCTCTACTTCTCATTTACACCATTAAATTCTGCACTGCAAGCAGGTGGTTACACATGCTCCTGGGGTGTCATTTTCAGCTACTGTCCTCATGGAACCTGAGTGATTTTTGTTCTAAGAACCTGCCTACAACTGGGAAGTTTTCAAAGATGTTCCCCCCACTGTTGCTAACATTGATTCAGCTCAACATGTGCTAATGTTGCTTGTTCTAGTGAAGATGTTAATTAGCTCACTACAACTGCAACCATTTATTCTTTGAAGGGATTCCAAACACTGACACAAATGTCTTCTGTTTGTGATGAATTTTCTATTTGTGCAGATGGTGTAGAAATTATTTGTGATCAAGCCCTGAGTAACTCCACTAGATATTATTGCAGTTGAAGGGTAAATCAGATAGTTTTGTTGTGAGTTAGTTCAGGTTAAAAGTATTTTGCAATGGGATCTATGGGTTAGAAGAAAAAGAATCTTTAGAAATCCTTAGCATAATGGGTAAGATCTTCATTTTTCTTCTTATCTATTAATTACACTTGCTGTTTAAATTCTTCCTAGTTTTTATTTGTATGCACAATCTGCTTTTACCTGCACTTTACCAAGGAAGTAAAATTGTTTAATTTTGGAAATGTTAAAAGGTTAAAATATCCATACATTGAAAGAAAAATAAACTAATTTATTCAAAATATAAGGTAGAAAATAACCTTTAATCCTTTTATTACTGAAGCAACTGCAAAGGGCTCAAGCATAAACAAGAGTACTTTAGCACAAATAGGCATAAAAAATTGCTTACGTGCTGTATTATTGTTTACCATCAGCCTGGATATACGGATCACAAAGGAAGCTGTCTGAACTGCACTTGTGTTTGTCAATATGTGTTATAGAAAACTGTGTAAACCAGATCAGATAAGCACTTCTGTTTTCCCTTTCTCATAAATACAAGCAAAAGGGATACAAAATTAAAAGACCATACATTTTAAAAGAAAGTTTCAAAAACTGCCCTTTTTGACTCAAACAATTAACTACTGCTATTCAGGGCCTTGCAGGTTGTTTATGTTAGGAAAATAGATTCATGACAGAATTAGATAGCTCTTTGATTCAATCCTGTTTATTTACTAAGGAATATTCAGAAAAACCTGTTTTCCTTGAACACACAAACAAAAGATAGGGCTGTGTCTACCCTGGCCCGTTCTTGTGTGAAAACGGCCGCAATTGCGCAAAAACATACCACCTGTCTATACTGGCCGTGCGTTCTTGTGCAAGTAAACTGACATTGTACTGTAGAAAACCAGGGCTTCTTGCACGAGAACTCTGACGCTCCCTCTCAGGAAGAAGCCCTCTTGCACAAGAGCTCTTCCAGAAGAGACCAGTGTAGACAGGGAACATGAATTTCTTTCATCCCCTATGGTTAAAATGGCCATCAGAGCTTTCTTGCGCAAGAGAGCATCTACACTGCCATGGATGCTCTTGCGCAAAAGCACATCTCTTGAGCAAAAGTACATGCCAGTGTAGACACTCTCTTGTGGAAGAGTTTTTGCACAAGAACTCTTCTGCAAAAGAGCTCTTGCGCAAGTAGCTGCCAGTGTAGACATAGCCTAGGAGATTGTTTCCTTATTCACAATTCCAAGTCTCTCTCCAGTCTGCACTCTACCCAAAATGTTCTCACTCTTGACTTCCTCCTAGGACAATTCCCAAAGTGCTTCACTTGCTGTCTCCTACCTTTTCTGATTGCCTTCCATCTAACTTTTGGCTTCTGACCCTACAAACAGTTGCAATTCAATTAATCTCCTGTTTCTGCTATCACTAAACACAAGGAAATTGTCATAGATTCTAAGGCCAGAAGAGACCATTGTGACCAGGTAGCCTGACTTCCTGCAAAACATAGGCCCTGGAACTTCCCCAAAATAGTTCAGAGAGCATATAATTTAGAAAAACCTCAAATCTTGATTTTAAAATGATCAATGATGAAGAATCCACCATCATCCTTAATAAATTGTTCTAAGGGTTAGTTATTCTCATTGTTAAACACTAGCACCTTATTTTCAGCCTGAATTTCTCTAGCACTAATTTCTATTTTATATCATTCTCCTCTTGATTGGAGAATGCTCTGCCAAATACATGTGTCTGCTTGTAGGTACCTTACTTATAATCAAGTCACCCCTTAATCTTCCCACTAAATTAGAGTGAGCTCCTTATGCCTTTCACTATAAGGTTTTCTAACCATTAAATCATTCTTGGGGCTCTTCTGTGAACCTTCTCAAATTGAACAACATTTAGTTTTATTGCTCCCTTATTTAGGATGAATGAAAGACAGTTAGCACATCTTCCATTACACTGGATAGAATAAAATATGTACAAGGGATATAAACTTATATTCTTAATAAGATAGTGGGGGCAAGGAAAAATAAACTTACCTAAAGACAGGTTATTCCATCACTGTCTAGTGTGAGAATTTTGACCTTCTTTTAAAGCATTTGGGGCTTGCTATATGGTGCAGAATGCAGAGGAAGACCCTTAAACAGAAGGTAAAAGGGGAAACAGAACATGCCAGTCTTTCTCCCTACAAAGCCCGCTCCTGTACAATGGAGGGTCAGTGTGTGTTACATATAGTCTGCTGTGCCTGAGGCACAGAGGACATGAGTCTTACTCCTATCCTATTTTACACATAGACTTAATGGGGGTTTACAGGTGTGGAGAGATGTTGTGCCAAAATGAGACAAAGCCTGGGAGAAGCTACTGCATTTAGTACAGTATGGCAACCCAAATGTCACCTGAAAAGCCAGCTAAGGTAAACACATCCATGAGCACCATTAACTGTTGCTGTGCATATCCTAACAGCTGGGGAAAGGTTTCTGATGCAATGCAGGTATACAAGCTGAACTTGTGGTACTAAGAATCCAGAATGAACCTTGGTGCTGGATGAAGGTATCATTCAAGGAACAGCTAAAGCCCTAAGATCCAGAATTTGATTTTCCTCTAGCTGCTTGAAGGTCACACTCCATATTCCTTCGGCAGGGCTACCACATACTAAGCCTAGAAGGGAGAAAGTAAAGGGAATGCTGCAAATCTGAACTCCTACCATTTTCAAATCCCTTCTTCCCTCCCCCTTACTCCCGTCTCCCACAGATTTGTCTGTAGGATGGACTACCAATTTCTGATAGCATGGCCTTTTTTTCTTCTTATGTTCCCCATTAACTGTTCAAATTATAGGAAAATAGAAATTCTTTCTTCTCTGCCATGTGTATCTACCATTGGTGAGTGAGTTAGGTACCCATGAAAGAAAGGAGTTAATAGTAGCTAACAGCAGCAAGGTCCAGAGGGGGTAGGAAGCTTATGCAGCCTTCTGCTCCTAACTCTGCACCAAACCTGACATTGGTCTCTCTCGTGTGCTAGTGCTGAAGTTTTCCTGAGTAATCAAAATAGGCCCCAGTTCTGTACTATAAACAAACTATTCTGAGTTCAACCCAATAGCACAAGTAGTCATGCAGCGGCAGCATGCATTACTTCTCCATGATGCCCAGACCTGCATGCAAGACCCCAGTTAACTTGCAAAGAGGAAGTCATGCTGGACTCAAAATCCTTTGGCTACATAGGAATTCAACTATTGACTTTTCAAACTAAAACAGACCCAAATCATGGAAAATATTTCCATCTTAACCCCTCCAAGTACTCAGTACTTCTGGACTCATGCACCATACAGTTGTGTGTTGGCTTGAGATATTACAACTCCTGTGCCAAAGGTTAATTTACAGAATTTATCCAAGCTTTGTTGCATGGTTTTAAAACAGTAAATAAATTCCTGTTCTTAAACAGCACAGGTTTTCAAAGCAGGGAGTATAATCTCCAGCCTATAAAAGGAAAAGACTTTAAGCAGAAATAGGACATTTGACTTCTGCATATTTTGAACATTTAATCACTCTCTTGGTAATATGGAGTAAGTTAGACTGGCAGAATTTTTTCAGCTGCTTCAGAAAAAATACCTTTTTAAATAAAGCCTTAATGGGCTCAAGGCTGATTTAGAGTCTGATCCTGATTTTGGTGAAGATAACTCTATAACCCTTGCAGACTTCAATAGGGAATAGCTCTTTAGATTGTAAACTTCTAAGGGGAAAAACCACAATATTTTTCTGGTTTTTTTCAGTTTCACGTATTCTTATTAAGCTCATTAAATGATTATAAAAGGCTTTTCTTTTTTTTTCTAAAATGCTAAACTAAAATACTTTCAAACTAGACACAAGGAGGTGACTGAGCAAAGCACACAAACAAGTATATATAAAAGAGGTGACTCTGAAAGCAGGTTAGATGTTTGGAGGTCAGGGGTGGGGACATGAAAAATTACAATTGAGTCAAAGGAGCAACAAGAAAGAAATCAGTGGGTGAAATATAATGAACACTATAGATCAGGGCTACTCAAAACATGGCCCGTGGGCCGCAAGCGGCCCATTGCCTGTTTGTTTGCGGCCCTTGGTGTGGTTTGGGTTTACAATGTGGTTTGTTTTGATATGTGTTTTAGTAGTTAAATTCCTGGACAGTTCTGAAGTCTTTCCCCCCCCCCCCCAAAAAAAGTAGTCAATATAATGGTCTTCTGTTGATACGCATTTTAGTAGTTAAATTCCTGGACTGTCATTGATCATTAAAAGTGCTGTCATATGGGTAGAAATTGAGTAATTTTTGCATTTTATTAATATCAGCAGAACTTACTTGAATGGGGCCTGCATGTTGAGTAGTCTTGCCTTGAGTAGTCTTGCCTTAATCTTTGCCTTCATGCCAGTCAGTGTGAAAGAAGCTATTTGCATATATTTACATATGCATTTACATGTATATTCAACCATACTTAAGTTGTGGCCCTTGGCATGTGCTGTGAGTATAGCTGTGGCCCCTGGGTCTTCCAAAGTTGAGTAGCCCTGCATAAGGCATATGGGGAATAAAATAAAAAGAAGCATTAGTATATAATCCAAATTGTAATTTAATTGACATAATAGAAACTTTGTGTGATAAGTCTCATGACTGGAATGTTGGTATAGAAGAGTATACTGTATTCAGAAAGGACAGGCAGGGAAAAAGGGAGATGGGGTTGTATTATACATAAAGGATATATACATTTGATGGGAGGTCCAATGGAAAGCAGATTAGGTGGTAGTTCTGGCTAAAGATAAAAGGGTTATAGACCTCAGGAAGAGGAGATGAATGAGGCATTTCTAAAACCAACAACAGAAGAATCCAAAACATAGAATTTGATACTAATGTAGGCCTTAATTACTTAGACATCTCTTGGGAAATTAATACAGCAAAAGTCAAAATTGCCAGTAAGGTCTTGGAATGTGTTAGGGACACATTTGTTTTTCCAGAAAATAGAGGAAGTAACCAGGGTGTGACAGCATTTTTAGACCTTATTCTGACCAACAAGGAGGAATGGTTAGCAAGTCTGAAGGTGAAAGGCAATTTGGGTAACAACCCATTGTGACATAAGATTTCATTATGTAAGGAAGAAGTGAGAGCAGCAGATTAAGGATAATGGCCTTTTAAAAAACTAATAGACTTGGTAGGGAAGGTGCCACAGGAAGAAAACTGAAGGGGGAAAGAAGTTCAGGAAAACTAGCAGTTTCTCAAGGTGACAATATTAAAGGCACAACTGCTAAGTATCTCAATGCAAGGGAGAGACCGAAAGAATAGTAAGAGGCCAGCATGGCTTCATCTGGAGCTCTTTAATGACCTAAACATCAAAAGGAAATCCTACATAAAAGTCAAATCAAGATCAAGTTGATAAGAAATATAAAAGTACAACAGATGTACGTGGGGACAGAATCAGTCAGGGAACAGAAAAAGCAAGAAGAAGAGTTTCTTTATCTTGCCTCTAATGGATTTAAAGAATAAGGAAAATATCGGTCCTTTACTTAGTAGGGAAAAAGAGATAGTAACTGATGACATCAAGACAGCTGACGTGCCTCGTGCCTATTTTGTATCAGTCTTCAATAAAAAAGTTATTATGATAACCAGACATGCCACACATTTAATGTTAACCACTATAGAAAGGAATGCAAATCAAAATAGGGAAAAAATAGGTTAAAAATTATTTAGGTTTGATAGATGTATTCAAGTCAGCAGTCCTGAAGGAAATTCATCCTAGGGTATTTAATAACCTTAATTAATTAGGAATTAGCTAAAGCAATCTTGGAGCTTTTAGAAATTAGCTTTGAGAACTCATGCAGAACTCAATGAGACACCACAAGATTGGAGCAGGGCCATCATTGTAACTATCTTTAAAAAGGAGAACTAGGAACCAGGGATCTAAAAACCAGTCGGCTTACCTTTAATACCCGGAAAGATACTAGATCAAATTATTAGCCAATTGTTTTGTAAGCACCTAGATCAGTGATTTTCAAAATGGTCTATGAAATCACTTTGAGAACGCTTCTAACTTGCTGCTCCAGTGTGTTTGCTTACCTGCACCATGGCCATGGAGTCTCACAGCTCCTATTGGCTCCATTTCACATTTTGCAGCCAACTTAATTCTCTTTGATAGAAATATTGACCTTGTGGATAGTGAGGCAGTATTAAACACAATGTACCTTGATTTTAGTAAGGCTCTTGACAGTTCCACATGACATTCTTATAAGCAAGTGTCTGAGGTCCATCAGAGATCAAATATCATCTGGAATGTTACTTTGTAATGAAATATAGCTACATATAGACACCATTGTCATCAGCAGGGACTCAATCATGGATCTTCAGTGCCAAAAATATCTACCACGTGAGCTAAAGAGATAAGCTCTGTATTACCACAATTACATGCATTAGGTCAGAGTGGTCTCCTCATCTAAAAAAAAGATATGCTGAATATAAGAATGGCCAAACTGGGTCAGACCAAAGGTTCATCTAGCTCAGTATCCTGTCTGCTGACAGTGGCCAGTGCTAGGTGCCCCAGAGGGAGTGGACTGAAGACAATGATCAAGCAATTTGTCTCCTGCTATCCTTCTGCAGCCTTTGACAAACAGGCTGGGGCACCATTCCTTACTCCCTGGCTAATAGCCTTTTATGGACCTAACCTCCATGAATTTATCTAACTCTTTTTAAAACTCTGTTATAGTCCTAGCCTTCACAACCTTCTCTGGCAAGGAGTTCCACAGGTTGACTATGCACTGTGTGAAGAAGAAATTTCTTTTATTAGTTTTATACCTGCTACCCATTAATTTCATTTGGTGTCCTCTAATTCTTATATTATGGGAACAATTAAATAACTTTTCTTTATTCATCCTCTCCATACCACTCATGATTTTATATACCTCTATCATATCCCCCTCAGTCTCCTCTTTTGTAATTGAGAAGTCCAAGTCTCTTTAGCCTCCTCTCATATGGGACCCGTTCCAAACACCTAATCAGTTTAGTTGATCTTTTCTTAACCTTTTCTAATGCCAAAATATATTTTTTGAGGTGAGGAGACCACATCTGTACGCAGTATTCAGGATGTGGGCATACTATAGTTTTATATAGGGGCAATAAGATATTCTTTGTCTTATTTTCTATCCCTTTTTTAATAATTCCTAGAATCCTATTTGCTTTTTTAACTGTTGCTGCACACTGCGTGGAAGTTTTCAGAGGACTAGTCACGATAACTCCAAGATCTCTTTCCTGATTAGTTGTAGCTAAATTAGCCCCCATCATATTGTATGTATAGTTGGGTTTTTTTTTTCCAATGTGCATTACTTTACACTTATCCACATTAAATTTCATTTGCCATTTTGTTGCCCAATCACTCAGTTTGGTGAGATCTTTTTGAAGTTCTTCACGGTCTGTTTTGGTCTTGACTATCTTGAACAGTTTAGTATCAACCACAAATTTTGCCATCTCACTTTACCCCTTTCTCTAGATTGTTTATGAATAAGTTGAATAGGATTGGTCCGAGGACTGACCCTTGGGGAACACCACTAGTTAAACCTCTGCATTATAAAAATTTACCATTTATTCCTACCCTTTGTTTCCTGTCTTTTAATCAGTTCTCAATCCATGAAAGGATCTTCCCTCTTATCCCATGACAACCTAATCTAGACAAGAGCCTTTGGTGAGAGACATTGTCAAAGGCTTTCTGGAAATCTTAGTATACGATATCTACTGGATCCCCTTTTTCCACATGTTTGTTAATCCCTTCAAAGCACTCTAATAGATTTGTAAGACATGATTTCCCTTTACAGAAACTATGTTGACTTTTGCCCAACAAATGATGTTCTTCTATGTGTCTGACAATTTTATTCTTTACTATTGTTTCAACTAATTTTCCCAGTACTGACATTAGACTTACTGGTCTGTAATTGCCAGGGTTGTCTCTAGAGCCCTTTTTAAATATTGGCATTATGTTAGCTGTCTTCTAGTCCTTGGGTACAGAAGCTGATTTAAAGGATAGGTTACAAACCACAGTTAATAGTTCCGCAATTTCACATTTGAGTTCTTTCAGAACCCTTGGGTAAATGCCATCCAGTCCCGGTGATTTGTTACTGTTAAATTTTTCTATTTGTTCCGAAACTGCCTCTAATGACAATTCAATCCGGGATAGTTCCTCAGATTCATCACCCACAAAGGATGATGCAGGTTTGGGAATCTCCCTAACATCCTCAGCTGTGAAGATTGAAGCAAAGAAATCATTTAGTCTCTCTGCAATGGCTTTATCATCCTTGATTGCTCCTTTTGTATCTCGATTGTCCAGGGGCCCTACTGGTTTTTTAGCAGGCTTCCTGCTTCTAATGTACTTAAAAATATTTTGCTATTATTTTTGAATTTTTGGCTAGCTTTCCTCAAACTCTTTTTTGGCTTTTCTTATTATATTTTTACACTTAATTTGGCAGTGTTTATGTTCTTTTCTATTTACCTCACTAGGATTGGACTTCCACTTTTTAAAAGATACCTTTTATCTCTCACTGCTTCTTTTACATGGTTGTTAAGCCACGGTGGCTCTTTTTTAGGTCTCTTACTATATTTTTTAATTTGAGGTATACATTTAAGTTGGGCCTCTATTATGGTGTCTCTAAAAAGTTTCCATGCAGCTTGCAAGGATTTTACTCTAGTCACTGTACCTTTTAATTTCTGTTTAACTAACCTCCTCATTTTTGTGTAATTCCCCTTTTTGAAATTAAAATTACTGGCATTAGAAAAGGTTCATAGAAGGGCAACTAAAATGATAAGGGATTTGGAACGGGTCCCATATGAGGATAGATTAAAGAGACTAGGACTTTTCAGCTTGGAAAAGAGGAGACTAAGGGGGGATATGATAGAGGTCTATAAAATCATGACCTGTGTGGAGAAAGTGAATAAGGAAAAGTTATTTACTTGTTCCCATAATATAAGAACTAGGGTCCATCAAATGAAATTAATGGGCAGCAGGTTTAAAATGAATAAAAGGAAGTTCTTCTTCACACAGCGCGTAGTGGATGGAGGAGGTTGTGAAGGCTAGGACTATAACAGGGTTTAAAAGAGAACTAGATAAATTAATGGAGGTTAAGTTCATTAATTGCTATTAGCCAGGACAGGTAAGGAATGGTGTCCCTAGCCTCTGTCAGAGGATGGAGATGGATGGCAGGAGAGAGATCGCTTGATTATTACCTGATCGGTTCACTCCCTCTGGGACACCTGCCATTGGCCACTGTTGGCAGACAGGATACTGGGCTGGATGCAGGGCCAGCCCACAACATTTTGGCACCTGAGGCGAGGAGCTCAAATGACACCCTCATGCCCTTTGGCTTGGGCCAAAACTTTTAAAAGTCTCATTTCTGTCTTCCTCCTGTTCTACTCCTCTCATGGTACTTGTGACGGGGCAGCCCCGCCCGCGGCGGAGAGCCCCGTCTCGGCCACCCTGTACAGCGGGAGGCCGGGCGCACCCCGCCGCTGCCCACGCTGGTCGGCGGCGGCGAGGAACGCGTCGGCCTCAGGCGCACCGGAGGACGTCATCTGGGCGCCCCGGAGACTAGGCCCCGGCAACGGGCAGACGCCCCGACGCGAGGGGCGGGGACGACGCAGGACGCCGGGGCTGCGTCCCCGGCGCCAACTTCAAAAGGGACCCGCGGCCTCAGGGAAAGGGGGGGAGCCGGACTGCGAGCGGAGCCGAGCGGAGACAGCCCAGCACAGCACCCCCGGCTAGAGGAGCGACGCAGCAGCAGCTGCCCACCGTCCGGCTTACGGATACACCGGACTGCAGCGAGTCGGTGAGCTCGGGAGCAGAAGGGGAAGGAAGCAGCCCAGGGCAGAGTCAGGGATGACTGGTGGGCTGGCGTGTTAAGGGGTCGTACCCCGTCAGCCGGGTTCGGGTCGCTTGGACCAGAACCCTTAGGGCCCTGGGCTGGGGCCCGTGAGAGTGGGCGGGCCCGGGCCCCCCTTCCCCTCCTGCCTTGTTGCGGGGGGGGAAACCGTAGACGAACGTCCGAATAGGAAGGACCTCAGGGACTGGGACTCAAGGACTGCAGTGAGCCCTCCGGGGCAAACGCCATGAGGCGGCTTGGGGGCGCCACAGGGCGCCACGGTACTGCAGAGAGAATACATATGCACCAGCAGCAGACACAATTTTCTACACTCTGGGTCCTAGTGGTGCCTCCCCCCCCCCCCCCCCCGACACACACACACACACAGTCTGGCACCTGAGGAAGCTGCCTCAGTTCACCTCATGGTAAAGCCAACCCTGGCTGGATGGACCTTTGGTCTGACACAGTATGGCCATTCTTATGTTCTTAGAGTACTTCATCAGTATCCTACCTATGTACAGCTTATAACCTATTAGAATTCCCGACCTCCCTTCTAATTTGGCTGTTCCCACCTGTACTAATGCAGCCAGAGCCATGCAGTTTGTTTGGGTTTTTTTAAGCCTGGGAGGTTACCCCATGCATGTTGGCAATAAACAACCATAAATTACTTACTGAAGCAGAAAATTTCTCTGCCAAGTACTGCTCTGCAGGCATATTCTAACCATTATCTCCACATGTGCAAATACTATCAAGTGAAGAGTTTTCTGTAGGTCATCTTGGAAGTCTAAAGAAGTCTGCCACAGCCATTGTCCAGCTGCCATGCTGTATCATTCGGTATCTCTCACCTTCATCCTCTTCCATTCCCAAATTTTTGAAGATAAGGTTGACTTTCCCCATGCACACTCAGGCTCCTGTGAAGGGTAACAGCAGCATCTCTACAGTTAAAATCAGACTTTTCCAGCATACAATAAAAATTATTGTAAAAGGAGAACTATATTTATTCCTTTTATACCTTGCACATTAATTTCAGTGCCTGAATCAGACAAAATTCTATGAAGACTTCTAGGCTCTAATGAGCTCATAATTATTCATTTGCATTTTTTTATCCTTCAGAGACACATCTCACCCTCAAGTGACCCTCGTAGAACAGTTGTGGACTTTCTGTTGAAAGACTGTCTTCTGTGTTTGCTTAGTAATCAGTAACAGAATTAACAGTTGGTGATTCGTAGACCATCATGACCACCACTATCTCCTAGACTCAAATAACTCATCTTTCCCTTTTCTCTCCCCTTCAGGAGGGTGTCTGTTACTTATTAACATGGCTCTTGGCAAGATGGGGAGAGGAGAGCTTGTGGTGTTTATCTAACTCACTTCATTCAAAGGTATGAGGTAGTACACATGTGCAATCTAAACCTAGGATTCCACTAACTCTCTCTAATGACTAACTGAGCTTCTGGGATCTTAAAACACTAATCTATATTAATACACAAATAAAAACATCATTTTCTTCCCATACAGAAAAACTTCCCCATAATAAATGTTTGAATCTTTCTGCAAGGTAAACTTGAATTTGTTTTCAGTTGGAAAAATTAGGCTTAGAGGATATTTTCAAATTCACTTTTTTGCTTCATTGAAAGTTATCTTATGATAACTCACTAATGAGCTATCTTCTTCTTTTGCTTAATTTACACTCACAAACTTGCTGCTGAGCAGGCTGCTATTCAGGCATAACCTTACATACTACTTACCCCCTTCTGTGCCTAAGAAAAAACACTCTAAAAGGCTAAAAATATGTATAAAGTATTGCTCAAGGAATAAAGAGATTTTTCACATATGGGTGTTTTGTTCCCATTCAAATGTTGTCAGCTAAGCAGGAGCCAATCTTTTCACCTTAAACCTCAGGAGTTTTCAATTAATGTTTTATTCAAGAAGCTTTATATGCCCAGCTCCTAAGATCTCTTTCCTACAAGTTTTCTCCCACTAGGGCTTAGTCAGTCTCCTTCAGCTGATGTTTCCCCCAAAGTCAGCCTAAGTTTACACCAGCACAAAGACTTCACAGCTCCCCTGCAATCAGCTGAAATGTAGATGATGGAAACTTCCTGCATCTCTCAGCTGCCTGACTCCAGCATCAGAAAGTTTGTTGTGCTGAATGGGACGGGTAATGGACGTCTCTGGCAGAAGCCTATGGAGAATCTTCTCATTTGCTATATGCAGCAGGAGTTCTTGTCTGTCCTTAAAGCTAACTCGTTATCTTATTAGTATTTCTGGATTTTAAAACTGATATGAATAGACAAGGCTCTGCCAAAATCATTGGATAATGTTAACCTAGAAAATATAGACCTACTTGGCTAGTGTTCTAGTGAGACTAAGAGAAATTCAGAAATAAATTAATAGATGAGATGGTCACACAAGACCTTTGGAGCTGAAAAGGTGTAACAGCAAAGTAATGCACTAGCAAATCAGGACTCTGGTTCTCCTGGCTTGGATTGACTTGTAGGAGGATGACATAGTTATATATGCCCTATTTCAATGGTGTCCCTTGTGATGGGTTTGATTACAGAAATCCCCTTGGGATTGTCCAGGATGAGCTGATCATGCCACTGATGCCTGTCTTCTTGCCCTCTGGGGCTCCTCACCACCCTATCCTGCTGGGCCAGAAGCTGTGGTCTCTCCCAGCCAAGGCACAGAGTTGGGGTTATATCTCCTCCTTGCAGAGCAACTCAAACACTGAATCAGCTTAGCTCTGGAAGGACTGAGCTATGAGGCTGCTGACAACACCCAGGAAACCAACTCCCCCAAAATTCCAAACCCCCAATTATATTAGTCTTACCCCATGTATAAGTTTTACCCAGAGAAAGCTCATAAATACGTTGCCCCCTTTATGAATGAAAGAGAGATATACAAAGTGGTTGCTTCCCTCAGGTAACAATTGTTTACACTTGCTTGATAAACAAAAGTGTTTTATTAAGTATAAAAAGTAGGATTTAAGTGATTGCAAGTGAAAACAGATCAAAATAAGTTAAGCCAAAATAAACAAAACACACCAGTTAATTTGACAGAGTTTATGCTTTCTATTTTTCTCACGAGGATTTAACTTCCACTTTTCAAACGATGCCTTTTTATTTCTCACTGCTTCTTTTACTCGATTGTAAAGCCACGGTGGCACTTTTTTGTATAGTCACACCACCTAGGACTAAATCAAGAATTGCCTCTCCCCTTCTGGGTTCCAGAACTAGCTGCTCCGAGAAGCAGTCATTTAAGGTATCAAGAAATTTTATCTCTGTATCCCATCCTGAGGTGATGTGTACCCAGTCAATATGAGGATAGTTGAAATCCCCCACTATTATTGAGTTTTTTATTTTGATAGCTACTCTAATCTCCCAATTTTTATTAATAAAAATTCCTACAGAGATAAGCGGGTGCTTCTTGAATTATAAGTAAAAGATTGCAGGAACTAGCCCCAGCGTAATAGAGTTTGGCTCTGATATGTAATTTAAGCATATAACCAAGAGTGACCAAACTGCTGTTTGGTGTTATGTGTCACAGATAATACTGTCTTCTTATAAAGCGTATTAATTTTGATAATTGCATGTTCTGATTAAAAATAGTACAAGATATACAAATACTATAGGACTGAATCTACCACTCTGACTCAAGCAAGACTCTCATTCAAGCAAATGAGAGTAGTCATGCTTGAGTCAGAACTTCACAGTCAGGCCTCCATACATAACTGTATGTTAAATTTGTCATTGTCAAGTGTGAGTTTTCTGATTACATCCTCACAGGTATTGAATGTAAGTGACAGAGACTCTATCCTCTGCATAAGCTCTCTGGGTAAAGAATGTGGACTTTTTCTGTGAAACAAAATTCTGGCATCTGTACATGGCTGTTAAGCAGGCAAAATTCCTACTGAAGTCAATGGGAAAACTACAGGATTTTGCTCTGTGGGGGGTCTGTTCTTACTGTGATTTGTGTAAGTCATTTAAATAAGATTGACATGACATGAATAGGATTATACTCCGTGGTCCTGTTTCTGCAAATAATTCAGCAAGAATGTAATTTTAATCAAAAGGGAAGGATGACAACTTGTGTTTGTAACAGGCCAGTTACATTTCTGGCACAGAATATATTTGTTTAATAGAACTATTTAGGAAAATGGGGTGGGCGAACTTTTGAGAATTTTCATCTTTTTTCCAGTCAAGATTTTTCCAGTCAGTTCTAATTGTTAATGATATTTTTACAAGAATATACCGTGAACTATGCAGCACCCAATTTGTAACAATGGAAAACTGTATCCGAAATAATGCAAATAGACACTTGTGAGAGCCAACAGAATTGTTGGGGCCTGGACAAGGCAAGGGTAACAATCCTGTTACCCCCCTTGAAGGGTCAGGGCCATAGGCAGAAGGGGCAGAGTTTGGGCAGCAAGCCCTCAGTGCTACCTGGACTGTTCCACATTCCTTCCCCTACCAGCCCTCATCACTGCTAGAGAACCTTGGGGCCCCTTTGAATCACGGGGCCCTGGTGCAGTTGCCCTCTTTGCCCCTCCCATCTCGCATCAGTGGGCCTAGTTGTCATAGACATGAAGGTTACATTAATCCTTCCTACCACTGCTACAAATGCACATTGTGCTCTGTTTTCTCTGTTGGGCTAAGCCTGACTCTTTACTTTTTCTTTCTTCAACTTTAAATAAAGAGTCTAATAAAATTCATACTGTCTTCTAAGTTTTATAGGATGTGGCAGAACTCTAGTGTATTCTCCAGAGACAGCAGTTTTTCAAAGCAACACAGTAAGCAGTTCTCTGCAAGTCTCTCCACTTCTAGACTTATAGCTTCTTTTATCAAGGATGAGAAAGTGAATAGAGCAAAAAAGGACTGAAAAAAGTGTAATTCTGATATACTCAGTTTGGCACAGTAAGAGCTCCTTTGATGCCGTCAAATCACCAGTGTTCCATATCTTGGCATTCATATCCCTCAGGACAGGGCCTGAGAATGTAGTAACTGCCATCTCAGATAGTTTCTAGAAAGTAAATGGAAAAAGAAGCGTAGTTAAGATCAGAAAGATACTGTACTCTTATTGATGTTTATTTATATATACCTTCTGTATTCAGTATAATATTCAAATGTCTTTCATACAGCACACACTGTTCTGGAAGTTTGCAATAAGCAGAGAATGTATAGCTAGCCAAAGCTACAGTTCTGCTGGATGTGGGTCCAGATAATGGTTCCTTGCGCTTCTACGCATCAAGAGGAAAGGGGCAGAATAGCTATTCCCTCATGTCTTGTGCCCTAATCCCATACACCTGCTTGCATTCCCTGCATGCATAGGGAGGCCAAATAGCACTACAAACAAAAACTCATGTCTCAGGGCATGTCTACAACAGCCAGGGCCTGGCTCTGCTCTTTGTTGGTTTGCCCCATTCGTAGCTGGCAGTAGGTGGTGTGAGTAATTTAAATTTACATTTGTTTTAAATGTGTAGCACCTATGAACCTCCATAGCATTATACCTGTCTCTGGTCCTATGCAGAAATAAGGTTTACAACTACCCACTGTTCAATTGTCTCATCTCATCCCGTATCCTCAGTGCACCATAAGATATGAAATAATCTATCCTTTAAGCAATAAGAGACAGGGAGCCAACTGTAAGGAAAAAGCAGTGTGTGATGTTTAATTGAAGACTATAATGAAATACATATGCACAAAAGGATGGAGTTTAGTGGCATTTTCCTCTTCGAGAGGAATGCAAATGCAGCTGAGTGAAATTGCAAATGAAGCACAGATTTGAATTTCCCGTGCTTCATTTGCATAATTGCGTCAGAGCACTATTTCGAAATACCCTATTTCAAAAAAAGAAACACTGTCTAGACGCGGTTATTTTGAAAGAAAAATCTTCTTTCGAAATTACACTTACTCCTTATAAAATATGTTTTGAGGGTAACTTCGAAAGAAGGGTTTTCTTTCGAAATAACGGCATCAAGACAGCGTTCCTTTTTTCAAAATAGCGCCCGACGCAATTATGCAAATGAAGTGCGGAAAATTCGAATCCGTGCTTCATTTGCAATTTCGCTCAGCTGCATTTACATTCCTCTCAAGAAAGAGGAATGAAGTGTAGACATACCCTTTTACAGTTTATATTCCCAATGTGTATAATTACTGATAGGATGTCAGAACAATATTCTTACTTGGCAATTATATTACACCTTTCAGCTGGGGAGAAGTGCAAGTTACTATATTGCTTTCCTGGCAAATTCTCTGGTAGTCATAGACTTTGGCCGAGACTTTGGCATCTCAAAGAGTTAAGTCTCAGTGTGTGGCACTAACATACTCATCTAGAAACAACCCTTGCAACAACTTTACCATAGCTATAGATAGTGTTCCATCAATTTACCCAAATGTGAAGGTTAACACTTATTTCTTCTTCGAGTGATGTCCCTGTGGGTGCTCCACCATAGGTGCTGGGCTTGTCCCGGCACCGCAGGATGGAGATCTTCAAGAGCTGTAGTTGGCCGGATCATGCATGGATGGGGGCATCTTGTGGCGTTCATGCTCTCCCACGCTGCGCGATCTGATTCTAACCAATTCCTCTCAACCGCCTCAGGGTGCAGACGGAGCGAATTCTCTCTCTCTTGTTGACATAGTTTGTGAGATAAAACCAGTTATTTTCTTCAGTTATACTTGTTTCCTGTTACTATTCGCTTATCTACTTACATTCCAGTTTAAATAAAATAAAATAAAAAATTAATAGTGTGTGTGTATGTGTGTATATAGATAGATAGATAGTTAAGTTCTCATTCTTCCCTCTTTCTCTTGTTATAGCCCTTCTATTCTTGTATATAGTTCACCCTCATTCCCATGTATTCAAAAAAAAAGAAAAGGAAAAGAAAAAGAAAAATTCCTGGTTGTCCAGGATTTAAGAAATGCTCCCTTTTCCGTGACACCATGCTTGCCTCAGATGACCATGCAGCATGTATCCGCTGCCTCGGTGAGAGCCATGTACCACAAAAGTGTGTACACTGCTCAAAACTCACGGCTAGGGCTCACCATGATAGAAAAAGGAGGCTCCGGATGATCCTCTTTGATAAGGCTCTCCAGCCTGAAGGATATTCTGACCCCCACCCCTGGAGCCAGTCAACAGGCTCAAAAGAGAAGATCCTCCTCACCAACTAGGGCACCTCCGAAAAAGTCTAAGCCCTCCCCACTAGATCGCTGCCTTTAACTCCTCATGGCAGAACTAGCACGGGGTCCAAGCCAGGCACTTCAGGTCTGAGTGCCCATATAACTACAAGTACAACCAAAAAGGTTGATCCACCAGTGACTTCGCGCCACTTGGCCGCAACTTCGACAATGGTGGCACTGGCGGTCTCCACACTGAAGCCATCGGCATTACCTACGGCGCAGAGCTGCATGCACAGTTGGCACCGTTACGGGCCACGTCTACATCCTCCGAGGTGGGCTCAGTACCGGAGAGATCACCACCTCGTTAAGCAGCACTGACCTCATCACAGGGGTGAGAGGCACCGACCTTGGCACGGGGGGTGAGAGGCACCGACCTTGGTGCCATAGCAAATGGCACCAGCCATCTTCAGCACCAGAGCATGTGGCACTGGTCTCAGCACCAGAAACACTGGCACCTGTGAAGTCATGTGTGAAGATGTACCATCGCCGTAGTCTATCCGCAGCTTCTCTGCCTCTCACATTCTCTCCAGCGCCATTGCATTCTCCGCCCCCACCATTCAGGAGGAGAGCACCCTGGCTTTCTAAAAGGTATACTCTTCCTGATAGACTGCCATCTCCCTTTCTAACACCTTGAAGAGATACCAGCAGGTACTATCATCAGCAGGGCTCGCCGAACCGCGGCGAGCCCCACTTGCCAGCCATGCTCTCTGGTGATCTGAGCATGCACAGATCGTTCTGCTCATGCACAGATCGCCCGAACCTGGCTCTTCCGGGTTGCAATCTACTCACCAAGGGTGAGTAGATGGTATTATTTGTCGAGCCCTGATCATCAGTTCTCTGCTTCTCCATCTCCACTTCTGAGAAGATCTTACTCTCCTCCTCCGTCCTTGCGGTCACCAAGATCATCTTCTCGGCATGATTGTAAGAGACATCATCCCTACAGGTGTTCCCCTTCACTGTCCTTTTACTACCACCGGGACTATTATGAGCACCATGATTACCACAGGGAATACTCACCACACTGATGCTGTTATTATTATTCACCCAGATCTCCACCAAGATCTACCACGGGCTACTCCTCCTCCAGACACTCCCCACTCTTGGCTCCTCCATTCCTGGACCAAGACCCACTGCTGCTCCACCCTCCTCCTGCTGATCAGGAGGAGGAACCGTTTACCACAACAGAGTCACAACCACCTGAGGTGTCTCCCACAGACCAGTCTTCCTTGCCAGATGAAGCGGTCATCTCTGGGGACGTCTTCCCACCAGACAACCTACCGCAGTTCCAGGACCTCTTTAAGAGAGTGGCAGTTTCCCAGGAGATACAACTAATGGAGATTAAGGAGAAGCAACATTATTAAAAACCTACAAATGACCCAGAGTGCCAAGCTGGCTATACCCTTGGACGAAGCCATTTTAGAAGTGGCCAATGAACTCTGGCAAACCCCAGCATTTGCCCTTCCAACTAAGAAACGGGCAGACAAAAAGTACTTTGTGCCTCCAAAAGGGTCTGAGTTTTTATTTACCCACCCTCAGCCCAACTCCTTTGTAGTCAACGCAGCGCATCAAAGAGCAAAGGTACCACAATATAAAAACAACACAGCAGACAGGGAGTCAAAGATGCCTGATTTATTCGGGAGAAAGTTGTACACGTCCTCAACCTTACTTCTCAGAATAGCCAACTACTTAGTGCATTTATCAAACCACAACTTTGATAACTACGCCAAGCTAATGGCTCTGATGGAGGCACTTCTGAAATCCAAAAGACCCCTGCTTAAGTCCATCATCCAGGAGGGCTATGCATCCACACAGGCCAGCTTGCAAATTGCCATGGATGTGGCAGACACAGCAGCTAGCACCACAGCTACGGCCGTAGTTATGAGAAGGGCTTCCTTTCTTCAATCCACAGGAGTTCCCAGGGAGCTGCAAACAAAAGTAGAGGACTTACCATTTGAGAAGAACAAATTATTTGGTGAGAATACAGATACAGTCCTCCGTTCTAGTAAGGATTCTAGAACAAACCTTTGATTGTTGGGAATGCACACCCCACCATATAGAAGGAGTTGCTACACACCATTTCAAAGGCACTATGACTACTTCCATACTAGGCAGCAATGGCAACATCAACACCGTCCCTTTGGCCAGTCACGCCACAGTCAACATCACAGACCAATGAGACACTGAAACCTTAATAACCGCACACAGACTCAGCCCGGCAACAAACAGCAGGTTTGACGCCTTGATCAAGAGCAAGCAGACAGCCCCTCCAGACCCCACCCACATCTTTCACCATCATCTAAGGCCCATCACTGGTCCAACATTACCACCAACAAGTGGGTTTTGGAGATAATCTGATCCGGATACACCATTCAATTCCGTTCTCTTCCACCCACAACCCCACCATCCCCATCCCTCTTCAAGGACCCCTCTCACAAAAAACTATGCTTCACATAGAAAGAGTACCACATCAATTCCAAGGGAGAGGGTTCTACTCCCGCTATTTCCTTGTACAAAAGAAAACCGGAGGATGGAGACTTATATTAGACCTCTGGCAACTAAACAAATATCTCCGGAAACAATGCTTCAAAATGGTAACACTAGCCTCCACACTACCCGCCCTGGAGCAGGGTGACTGGTTTGCTGCTCTAAATCTCAAAGATGCTTACTTTCATGCTACAATTCATCCCACACATAGGAGGTTTCTATGCTTCATAATCGGTACAGATGACTTTCAGTATCAAGTTCTACCATTCGGCCTTGCCACAGCACCCAGCACTCCTCAGATAGACCTATTCGCCACCAACGACAAGAAATGTCATCGTTATTGTTCCAGAGAGGGCCTCAGTTACTTAGGGGATGCTTTTCTCCTCAATTGGAATGGTCCCATCCTGTAAACCTCGTTGCATGAGGCGTAAGGGAACGGTCGGAAAAGGCTTTCCTTGTTGACCGATCCCCATCTAGACTGCTGCTTTTTGCCGGCAAAGTGCCACGGCAGCAAAACGCGGCAGCCATTTCTATTCAAATGAAGCACGGGATATTTAAATCCCCAATTCATTTGCAATAGTGATGTGCCTAATCTACATCCCTCTGGGTATGTCTACACTACCCCGCTAGTTCGAACTAGCAGGGTAATGTAGGCATACTGCACTTGCAAATGAAGCCCGGGATTTGAATTTCCCGGGCTTCATTTGCAGAAGCGGGGAGCCACCATTTTTAAAACCCCGCTGGTTCGAACCCTGTGCAGCGCGGCTACACGGGTCTCGAACTATGTAGTTCGGACTAGGCTTCCTAGGTACTCGTGGTGTACCGGTAGTTTGGAATAGGAAGTCTAGTCCGAACTACCTAGTTTGAGCCCCGTGTAGCCGCGCTGCACGGGGTTCGAACCAGCGGGGTTTTAAAAATGGCGGCTCCCCGCTTATGCAAATGAAGCCCGGGAAATTCAAATCCCGGGCTTCATTTGCAAGTGCGGTATGCCTACATTACCCTCCTAGTTCGAACTAGGAGGGTAGTGTAGACATACCCTCTGTCAGCAGAGGTGTGTAGTTTAGACACACCCTAAGAGTCCATCTTGTGGCAATGACAGCCTTTCAGCATCCAATACCTGGCGTTTCTTTATTCGCCCATCCTCTCACAAAGAGGTTTCTCAAGGGACTAATAAATCTAAACCCTCCTATACGTACTCTCTCCCCATTGTGGAGCCTGGACTTGGTACTTGGAACTCTCGGAGCACCACTCTTTGAGCCACTAGCTACAATTCCTCTCCAGACCCTGACGACGAAGTTGGTCTTTCTCATCGCCATCACTTCTGTGTGAAAAGCTAGTGAGATTTCAGCACTTATGGCGGTACCTCCCGTATACCATTTTTAACAAGGACAGCGTGATCCTGAGATACCATACAGACTTTATCGCTAAGGTCTGCTCGGATTTCCACCTTAACAAACCAGTGGTGCTACCCACTTTTTACCCAAAACCTCATGCCTCATCGCATGAGGCAGCTCTCCACACACTAGACATGCGCAGAGCTCTAGCTTTTTATATAGAGCGCACTAAGGGTAGGTCTACACTACCACCCTAGTTCGAACTAGGGTGGTTAATGTAGTCAATCGAAGTTGCAAATGAAGCCCAGGATTTAAATATCCCGGGCTTCATTTGAATCTTGCCAGGTGCCGCCATTTTTAAATCCCGGTAGTTCGGACTCCGTGCCCACGGCTACACCCGACACGGAGTAGGTAGTTCGAATTAGGCTTTCTAATTCAAACTACCATTACTCATAATGGAAGAGAAAGCCTAATTCGAACTACCTACTCTGTGCCGCGTGTAGCTGTGGGCACGGAGTCCGAACTACGGGGGATTTAAAAATGGCAGCACCCGGCAAGATGCAAATGAAGCCCGGGATATTTAAATCTCGGGCTTCATTTGCAACTTCGATTGACTACATTAACCACCCTAGTTCGAACTAGGGTGGTAGTGTAGACATACCCTTAGACCTTTAGAAAAACAGACAGGTTATTAGTCTTTCTTGCTGAGTGTTCTGAAGGAGAGCCTATATCATTCCAGAGAATAGCTAACATTATTGTTTCCTGCATAACCCAGTGCTATGCTATACAAAATGTGCCACTTCCACAACACCCTAGAGCTCACTCTACAAGAGCCGTAGCAACTTCCACTGCCTTCCTAAAAGGTGTTCCCCTTTCCGATATCTGTAGGGCAGCCACCTGGGCCTCTTATCACACATTTGCCAAGCACTACGCTATTCAGAGCAGATGGCTTCCACATACTTCCATAGCATCTGCAGTGCTTTCATCCATGAACAGATAGGGGCCTCCGAATCCCACCTTCCTTTCCATGGGTGGGTACTGCTACTCAGTCACCTATGGCGGAACACCCATGGGGACATCACTCAAAGAAGAGTGAACAGAGTAGCTAGTTCGGATTAGGCTTCTAATTCAAACTAGCTGTACTCCTTGTGGAATGAGGAGTACAGCTAGTTCGGATTAGGAAGCCTAATCCGAACTAGCTACTCTGTGCCGCGTGTAGCCGCGCGGCACGGGGTTCGAACTAGCTGGGATTTAAAAATGGCGGCGCCCGTCTTATGCAAATGAAGCCCGGGAAATTCAAATCCCAGGCTTTATTTGCAAGTGCGGTATGCCTACATTACCCTGCTAGTTCGAACTAGCGGGGTAGTGTAGACATACCCTAAGGGAGTTAGTTGACTAGCACTCAAAGAAAGCCAATGGGAATAGGTGTTTATGAAAATGTCATCCTAGAATTGGTGGAATTCTAGGCTACGTCTAAACTACATCCCTCTGTCGGCAGAGGGGTGTAAATGAGACACTTTGAAAGTGCAAATGAAGTGGGGATTTAAATATCCCGTGCTTCATTTGCATAATTGCGTCATGGCGCTCTTTCGAACAAGTGTCATTTCGAAAGTAAAACTGCAGTCTAGATGTGGTTCTTTCGAAAACAGCAGGCTTTTTTTGAAAGATCCTGTACTCCTAATTTTAGTGTTGGAAGAGACCTCAGGAGGTCATAAAGTCCAGCCCCCTGCCGAAAGCAGGTCCAACCACAAATAAATCATCTCCACCAGGACTTTGTCAAGCTGGGACATAAAAATCTTTAGGGATTGAGATTCCACCACCTCCCTATGCAACCCATTCAAGTGCTTTCCCACCCTCCTGGTAAAATAATTTTTCCTAATCTCCAACCTAGACCTCCCACACTGCAACTTGAGACCATTGCTCCTTGTTCTGTCATCCATCACTACTGAGAACAGACTCTCTCCATCCTCTTTGGAACCTCCCTCCCTTCAGGAAGTTGAAAGCTGCTATCAAATCTCCCCTCACTCTTCTCTTCTTCAGACTAAATAAGCCCAAATCCCTCTGCCTCTCCTCGTAAGTTAAGTGTTCCAGTTCCCTAATCATTTTGGTTGTCCTCCGCAAGACTTTCTCCAATGTGTCCACATCCTTTCTGTAATGGCAGGTTAAAAGCTGGAAGCAAAACTCTATGTCTACACTGGCAGGTTCTTGTGGAAGAACAGCCGTTCTTCCGCAGAGCGTCCACACTGCCCACCCACTCTTGCACAAGAAGATTTACAGTAAAGCACGGTAAGAGAGGGCTTCTTGCTCAAGAGCGATGCTCTTTTCTAACAAGTGTAAACTCTTTTACACAAGAGGGCAGTGTGGATGCGTGGCAGGGCTTTCTTGAGCAAGAGAGCATCCACACTTTCATGGATGCTCTTGCACAAGAAACCTTGCACAAGAACCCACCAGTGTAGACATAGCCCAGATGTGGCCTCACCAGGTGAATAAAGGGGAATAATCACTTCTCTAGATCTACTGGCAATACTCTTCCTAATGCACCTTAATATGCTACTAGCCTTCTTGGCTACAAGGGCACACTGTTGACTCATATCTAGCTTCTTATGCACTATAATCCCCAGGTCTTTTTCTAAATAGTTCCTAACCTGTTCTTTCTTCACCGAGGGCTGCCCACCTCCTTCCCATCCTGTGTTGCCTAGTGCAGTAATCTGGGAGCTAATCTTGTCTGTGAAGACAGAGGGGAAAAAAAGCATTGAGTACTTTAGCTTTTCCCACATCATCTGTCAATAGCTTATCTGCCTCATCCAATAAGGTTCCCACACCTCTCCTGACCACCCTCTTATTGCTAACATGCCTATAGAAACCTTTCTTGTTACCCTTCACTTCCTTTGCTAGCTGCAATTCCAAATGTGCTTTGTTTTTCCTGATTACACCTCGGCATGCTCAAGCAATGTATTTATATTCCTCCCTGGTCATCTGTCCAAGTTTCCACATCTTATAAGCTTCCTTTTTGTGTTAAGCTCACCAAGGATTTCAGTGCTAAGCCATGCTGATCACCTACCATATTTGCTTTTCTTATTATGCATCAGGATGGCTTGTTCTGTGTTTTCAATAAGACTTCTTTAGGCTTCCTGTTGGTGGATAGATGCACGCTGTAGGGTGTGATTAAATTTTGTTAAAAATCAACTGGTGCTAATGGCTTTATAGAGTCCTATTTAGTTTACACTAAATTTATTTTGGCTTAGCTTCACTTTAGGAAATGGCTTAAATTAAACTGAACTAAACCTTTCAAACTGAAGTAAGAGTGTCCACCAAGGATTTTGTGATGCTTTAACTAAAACTATTTAACCTACAGCATTATTATGTAAAATTTGCCCTGTTGGATCAGGGCTTAAATATTAAGATTTCTTCATAATGTTTTATGGAGTGACTTATCAAGACATAACTAAGCACTGAACTAGTTATTGGTGTTTGTAATCCATGAATATGAGTGAAAATGACACTAGCTTAATCTTATTTCAATTTCTAACTGGCATAAGATAAAAGGTATCACGTACATCAGGGGTGGCAATAAGTGGCTCATGAGCTGGGCGTGGTTTGCTCTTGGCGGGCTGTCAGATACTTAGATCACAGCTCCCATTGGCTGCAGATTGCCATTCCTGGCCAACGGATGCTGTGGGAAGCAATGCAGACTGGGAAACCACTTCCAGCAGCTCCCATTGGCTGGGAACAGTGATCTGCAGCCAAAAGGAGCAGCAAGTGGCTGTACCTGCAGTTGCACTGGTAAATAAAGCATGTGGCAACTCATCAGGAGGTAACTCCAGCTAACTGCGTCCAGCCAATGGGCCGCGTATTGCCCATGCTGACATAAATCTATGGATCTCTTTACGATTACAGAGTATTTCAGAAACCACAGCATTTTCCCTTACCTCACTTTGCATACTTATACTAACAGAATTCTATGAGTAATACACTTCTGTAAGTAAGCACTAATGCATAAAGTGGGCTGTGGTTTCTATCAGATAATCGTAACTGTAGGGCACTACATAGCATCAAGCATAATCCGGTGCCTCTCATCCCCTGTAGGGGTGATTATCCTATCACAACCACATAGTCTTTTTTTTAAAATTCCTTTACTCTTCTGGACTTTAATTTTGGTTAAATAAAGTGTATTGTGTGGGTGTGTATATATAAATGTTCTGGTGATCATAGATGGCTATTTGTATATACTGTGAAACAGTTTTCACATGGTAAGATTTATACATATTGCGACTTCTTGGCACTGCTGATGGACACAACAGAATGCTTTATCTCATCTAAAATAGTTGTATAGTAATGACATGTCTGCAGCTACAATACAAAGGCACATACTTAAGAGGCTGTTAATGGCAATTTCCAAATAGCTAAACACTAACTTAGTCTCTTTCTGTCATTTCTTATTCCTCTGTTCGACCCTATTAGGAGTAAGTCAGGTTAATTTCTCACCTAATGAGAAATAAGTGAAATGTCACTGAGTTATGCTTTTATAATTTTATGATATTGACTGTCTCTAACCCTTACCCTTGTATTGTCATTCTAAAAGGAATGTGAAAACAAATTCTGATTTTGTTCCTTTTTATTTAATGCCAAGCCAACCATTTCAGATATCTGTATGCATCTCTGGAGAAACCAAAACAAAATGAATTTAACAGGTTGGGTTAATTGGATAACTGGAAAGGTATTGCTAAAGATTAATGGAAGCTGCAAATGAGATTATACTGAGATGTCAGCTACTTCTGAAACGAGTGTGAGCTTGTACATGCCTCTGCATGTAACTAATAAATATTTCCTAATTGGAAAGTAAATTACTTAATGTGCTTCCTGACAGTGTTTTCATAATGTCAGACTACATCATGATTTTCCTTTGAAGGATCTTTCCTAAAGGGAGTCGGTGCATTCATATCAATTTGAGCTAATCCCTACATGTCCAGCTCTGTTTAACATACTCTTGAGGAAACATTAAAATATATAGCTTCATACCAAGATGGAGACAACATTTGATCACCTTGCTCTTGCAATCAGACTCATTACATTCATTTGTTGCAATGAAGAATTAGTATAAAACAATTAATGAAAGATAATTAATGTTCTGGTGTACTGCATATGCTTCTAATTGTAAAATCACCTTTCTTTCAATGCAAAGATACCATAATTGTAAGACAGTTGCAAATATTAGAGTACTTTTCAAAATGTTGGCTCAAAGCATCTTGTCCAGACCTAATGTTTTGCTATATTGTGACTTGATAAACTTTACTTTACTAAAAAAAAAAAAAAAAATGGAATGAACCCCCCCTCCCCCCCACCGATATCTCTTCCCTCTCTTAGAAAAATGTTTTAGCAGCATCATGGGGCAAATAATTAAATAATCCTGTTATGCAGTACAAGAAGTGTGTTCTTGAATGAGTCTGTAAGCATTTCCAAGGAATTTGTTGTATAGTAGCTATAAATTGTGCTAAAGGGTGGGGTGCAGGAGAGAGAACATTTGTAAGAGAAGTTCATCAACTAGGAGTAATGAGATAAAACAGAGCAGGGAAAATGTAGGCCCTTGGAAAATACTATCTGCAGGGTACACTTTTGGTTGTGAAAGTGTTCCAAAGGAAGTGCTAGAAACCCCAGTCAAAGCACTAAAGAATTATGTTAGAGAGAACGACGAGGAGTCCTGTGGCACCTTATAGACTAACTGAAGTGTAGGAGCATAAGCTTTCGTGGGCAAAGACCCACTTCGTCAGATGCATGTAGTGGAAATTTCCAGAGGCAGGAATAAATATGCAGGCCAGGATCAGGCTGGAGATGACCAGGTGGATCCAATCAAGGAGGATGAGGCCCACTTCTAGCAGCTGATCTGGAGGTGTGAATTCCAAGAGAATAGAAGCTGCTTTTGTAGTTAGCAAGCCATTCACAGTCTTTGTTTAATCCAGAGTTGATTGTGTCAAACTTAAAGATGAACTGTAGCTCAGCAGTTTCTCTTTGAAGTCTGGTCCTGAAGTTTTTTTGCTGCAGGATGGCTACTTTTAGATCTGCAATTGTGTGTCCAGGAAGATTGAAGTGTTCCCCTACAGGTTTTTGTATGTTGCCATTCCTAATATCAGATTTGTGTCCATTGATTCTTTTACGTAGGGACTGTCCTGTTTGGCCAATGTATATAGCAGTGGGGCATTGTTGGCACATGATGGCATATATTACATTGGTGGATGTGCAGGAGAATGTACCAGTGACAGTATGGCTGATCTGGTTAGGTCCTGTGATGGTGTTGCTGGTGTATATATGTGGGCAGAGTTGGCACTGAGGTTTGTTGCAAGGATTGGTTCCTGAGTTCGAGTTATTATGGTGCGGTGTGTAGTTGCTGGTGAGAATATGCTTCAGGTTGGCGGGTTGTCTGTGGGCAAGGACCGGCCTACCTCCCAAGGCCTGTGAGAGCGAGGGATCATTGTCCAGGATGGGCTGAAGATCACTAATGATGTGTTGGAGAGGTTTTAGCTGGGGACTATAGGTGATGGCCAGTGGTGTTCTGTTGGTTTCTTTCTTGGGCTTGTCCCGTAGCAGGAGGCTTCTGGGTACACGTCTGGCTCTGTCAATCTGTCTCCTCACTTCCTCGTGTGGGTATCGCAGTTTACAGAATGCTTGTTGAAGGTCTTGTAGGTGTAGGTCTCTGTCTGAGGGGTTGGAGCATATGCGGTTGTACCTCAGTGCTTGGCTGTAAACAATGGATCGTGTGGTGTGTCCGGGATGGAAACTGGAGGCATGCAGGTAAGTATAGCGGTCGGTAGGTTTTCTGTATAGGGTGGTATTGATATGACCGTCACTTATTTGTATCGTGGTGTCCAGGAAATGGACCTCCCGTGTAGATTGGTCCATGCTGAGGTTGATGGTGGGGTAGAAGCTGTTGAAATCATGGTGAAATTCTTCCAGAGTCTCCTTCCCATGGGTCCAGATGATGAAGATGTCATCGATGTAGCGTAGGTAGAGAAGGGGTGTAAGTGGACGAGAGCTGAGGAAGCGTTGTTCCAGGTCAGCCATAAAAATGTTGGCGTATTGAGGGGCCATGCGGGTGCCCATAGCAGTGCCACTGGTCTGGAGGTATATGTTGTCACCAAATCTGAAATAGTTGTGTGTGAGGATAAATTCACAGAGTTCAGCCACCAGTTGTGCTGTGGCATCATCAGGAATACTGTTCAGACTAACACGGCTACCCCTCTGTTAGAGAGAACGTATCTGTACTGGCAGGAAGATGGACAACATGACCTAATGAGAATTTGGCTTTTCTAGTTGCTGTCATGTCTGTAAATGAGTTCACAGATATTGCCATACTATGGCTAATGCTTTTACCTATGTGCACACAAGTGTCTACACCATTTTCAACAGCTGCCAGCTGGTATCCAGTTTGCAAGAACAGATTGCCATCCATAAATCACATTTTTACAGTTGGTGTTGTCAAACTTCATGTTCCACAGGGGATTTACTGGGATGAAAATAAAAACATTTCAGAAAGCCACATATTGGTCACAGTAGTGGTAATTCAACAATCTATTGGCATTTTCAAGCTTAGCTTTCTGTAGAGTGCAGTGGTTGTTTTATTATGCAGTCCTATACTTAGGGCTGTACCTACAGAAATAATCTAGCTCTCATTGAGTAGCTTGTGAGGATTTATGTCCTTTCTAAAAGTAACTGCCCAGAATTTTGCTTTAGTATAACTGGAAAGGTTCTTGCTGTCCATATAATACCTGTTCAGTTTTTGTTTTGTTTCAAATTTGTCTTAGTTCTTGGCCTCAGTCATGAGGCAGCAAATCCCCCGGTTAAATATATATCATGACAAATTGTTTCTATTGAATCAGTTTTTTAAAGTTTTTCAGAAAATGAATAGCAGACATTTTAAGGGATTCAGAATGTCAAGTGAAGAGACTGGCATGGAGAAATTTCCATGCAGAAAAAGAGTGAAAATACAGGGACTATTTACCTGAGAGAGGCACATAAAAGAGGACACGATGATGGTATACAAATGGATGTACAGAGAAGGGACAGCAAACAGTATTATTCACTGTTTTCTATAGTATGGGGCAATCAATGAAACAGAGAAGCAATAAAAGTAGTCTCCTAGTCAATCAGTGCACAGCTGCAAGTAAACTCAGTGAATTTTTGCAATCATCAGAAGACACAGCCTTGAGGAGCTTCCTTGGCAAAGCAAAAGCAGATATAATGAACAGATTCACTGGGCCAAATTCACCTTGGGGTGACTACACTCAGTGTAGAGATAAATTCAGCCTGAAGCTCTCTCTGCATTCTTTTAATTGTGAATGACAGAGTCCCTTATCTAGCTAATCAGCCTTTCCGTAGCATTCTCCTTTGTGTGTTTTCTCTCTGAGCATGCTTAGTTACACTAGTAACAAAGTCACCAATCTTGGCTACTTTTCCTATAGAAAGGTTTGGAGGAACTGTTCTGTTTGGGTCCTTGTTAATTGGATGACAGGTTTGTTGCTGAAGTGGTGAGTCAGCAGCGCACTGAAATGGTATGAAAAAACATTTGTTCTGAAATCCACAGTAGGCTTACAGAATGTGAGCCATGTTAGCCTCCTGATGACCTGTTTCCAAAACCACAGAACTGAAACCTTAGGTATAAGGGCAAACTAAAGAAATGTTTTTAGGGTGTGTCTAGACTACTGAGTTTTGTCGACAAAAGTGGACTTTTGTCGACAAAACTATACCTGCGTCTACACTACCGCTGAGTTCTGTCGACATAACGTCGACAGAACTCAGCAGTTTTGTCGACGCTGGTAAACCTCATTTTACGAGGCATAACAGAATTCTTCTGTCGACAGAATTCTGTTATTGCCTGTAGGGTTGTGTCTAGACTACAGGGTTTTGTCGACAAAGCAGCTTGCTTTGTCGACAGAACTGAATGTGTCTAGACGCTCTATGTTGACAGAAGTTTTGTCGACAGTATCTGTCAACAAAACTTCCGTCGACAAAACCCTGTAGTCTAGACGTACCCTTAGACTTGCCAATAAAGAATTCTAGCTAGCCTTGTGGCTGAGCCATAGAAATACGGCATAGCTTGGCAAAATCTATAAAAGTTGGAGAATTTTCAAGTGTTTTAGAAAATAAGTTAGTGAAGCAGGTCACGTCAAACACAAAAATCTCAAATGAAAAGTGTGTAAAACAAAGCTAGATTGATAAAATGAGGGAAAAAAACTATGAACTATTTTTAAATTCTGTAATTCTTTGGCAAAACTTGTGCTTAAAAGAATACATTTGCATGTTTAGAAAAAGCAGTTTTATATTTTCTAAGAGGAGCACGTTCAATTAACCTTTGAATTTATGAAAATTGTACTTATCCAAAACAGTTTTACTAAGGATACCTGAAGATAGCCGTATTGATTGATAAAGTCAATTAGAAAGTGCCTACACTTATCTTTTTTCATCTTTTTAATGCTATCTACCCCACAGCGATAGTGCAGTGACCTCTGCAGTGTTAAGGCAAAGTAAGTTTTCAAATACTTGGAATGTGCAACAGTCAGACGTTATGATTTATTGAGGTAAAGATACTATTAAAGGTTTTGTGTTAGAATGCAGTTTTGATTAAGCTGAGGAGTGTATTGCTTTTGGGTCACTTTTGATGATTGAAGAGACAGAATTATGGAGTGTACGAGTGTGCTATTGACAGCAACATGAGGCTGGAATGAAATACACAAGTCTTTCTCCCTGAATTTCTTATTTTCATGATTTTCAAATATGGGTATAGCCTTGCTGAATATTAATTGTCACTATTTGTCATTTTTGTTTGCTAATATATAAAATTGCCATGTCCATTGCATGGGATATAACCCAAATGAATTCTCCAACAATACAACACAGCATTTTAAACAAATAAACAGTACAAAGAATTTAGGTTTTAGCTATAATTCATGTGACCTGGAAAGTATCAAAATCAGTGTTGTGGAAACAATTCTATAAGTTGAAGCTCTTACCCTTCAGTTAGTTTCTTCTGTGTCCGCACCAATGGAGGGAGAAGCTTCATCTGGTACTGGTATTTATACCTTTTCTTTCCTAGTAAGGATTGATGCCCTGTGGTGAATTCAGGTGTGCTTTTTGGCTTGAAAGTTGCTGCTATCTCTTGTATAGGCTTACTATCTTAAATGAATAATACACCGAAGTTCTTAGAGGTGAACCTACCTCGTGTAATACTATGCTCCTTCATGGGAGTACTGCTTGTCTCCCCACAGTATGGATCTCTGTCCCTAGGGAATATACATCATGGGTCTGGACAGAGGAGGACAGTGATATGGGAAAGAGCTAATGCCTCTCAGGCTGGTATGTGAAGAGAAGAAATTAATAGAGCATGACCCTTCCATACACATGTCCTGGCAATATTATTCTTTGTCTTCCCTTCAACCACATTAGGTCTCAGTCCTACTGGTAGGGTGGGACTAGGTGGCAGTGAAACTAGTTCAGATGCACTTAGGTTAAATAGCACAGCAGACTTAAATCTTGATAGTCCTCACAGCTGCTCACTTATAATAATGTCATTGCTCCCCTCTGCACCTCTTTTAAAAAACTAGCTTTTCTTCCTAGTTTTAAATGTTCAACATTATAAAGAAAGCATCTGCTGGTTATATCACTCTTGGTAACCCTGGTAACCAAATGTACTTTTTACTATGTACCCAACCTAACATTAAAAGGTAAATTCTGTAGCAGCTTGATCATTGTAAGCTAGACCTTTTCAAATACATTTTTAGACCTCTCAGTAATTACTGATTCTATATAACGTAATTTTTCTGTCCTATTAAGAACCCAACAATATAGTCAGTTCACAGTTTTATTTATTCCCTCCTCCTGAAACTGTTTTATCCCTACTGTAAAATCAAAAAATAACAGTCACACACACACATACACACACAAACATGCAGTATGTTTCCAAAAAAGATGCAATTTTAATATTGTGAGGCTCCAAACCATGTATGGAAACAACTCCAATTCTTAGTTAAACTATGACATTCTTCCCTCCTCCTATCATATACTTATAAGCCTTACTTTGAAAAAGTTGTGTGTTTTTCTCTCTGCCAACAAATTAAGTTTTAAGGACAACAGCATCTGGATAATCTAATTCATTTTTTTTCAAGAGCAGAAGTTGTTTCCTCAGTTGATACTTTAACCCTGACCTCCTCAACTATTTCTCTGGGTTTTGAAAGTCTCTTTTGTGTATGCATATTTCTTCTTTTGTTGTGTCAGACACATACTAACAACAACTATGTAGGAAGAATCATGACACAGATTTACTTTTGTGGATAACCACAAAATTATATCCATTAGTAGTGGGGCTACTCATATGAATAATCTCTCCCAAGCATAAATAACTCATTGACATGAGTTGGGCCCATTTTATTGACATGTGAAAAAGTAAGTAACAGTTGATAGCACTGTTGCACCTGAGAGAGGTGGCAGAGTTATAGGCAAACTAAAATGATATGAATGTTTTGCTGGAGTGAAATTGTGAGCTTGCTAAAGGCTGTTTTCTTCCTATGCACTGACCTATAACTAATCCACTGGTTAGTTTGTGCAGAAGATCACGAGAATGAGATCAAACTGATTAAAACCCACATAAGAAATCTAGATAAGATCCATAATATTTTCCTCCACCCAGAATTTCACTTTAGAAAAAAAAAGAAAACATGATTCTAAGTTTTCAGGGGAAAGAAGCTTTACTCACCACTAGCTATACCAGCATGGGCTGATGATTGATTTGGCTTGTCTGACAAAGCAACTACCTAGGCATCTTGAGGCTTTAATTGTAAGTTACAGTTGCAATGATATGCACATGCAGCGTGAATCTCCCCACTGAGAGGAGACTAACTGACCTATACCCAGGCCTACACTTGGGGAAGAAAGTTAACTGAAGATATGTGACAACAGCTACAAGAATAGTGTAGGTGGAATCAACGTACCTTAAGCAGAATTTCTGTGGCGTCACCACTGCAACAGGTCGATGGGAGAAAATCTCCTGTTTATTCCTTTACAGCTCATGACTCTGCAGTACTAGGGTCGATAGGGACAGGGAAGTGTGTGCCATCAGTGGTCCATTTAGTGGGTCCTTACTAGACTTGCTAAATCAAACCCTGGAAAATCAATCTTTGGAGCATCAATCTCCAGGTAAGTATAGAAAAAGTCTAAGCCAGCTGTTCTTTCTTTTTGGCATCCGATACAGCATCCTGTTCTGCTTTCTGAAAATGGAGCATTCACACTGAATTAACCTTGGGCAAGATGAACTGTCATCAGTAAAGGAATTAACTTGTCTGATTTTGCAACTGTGATGTGTCTATAACAAAACTAAGCATGCATATTATAATGTACAATCTTTTACAGCATCCTCTTTTCTTCCACTAGTTTTCCTTTGGGTTTGAAGAAATGACTAGATGGGAAGAACAGATAATACAGTACTTAAGGAACAAGCCTGAGGTGGTTTCAATTCTTTTCTGTGTCACAAATGTCCTGTATGACTTTGGGCAAATCATTTAATTTTCCTATATCTTAATTCCCCATCTGGGAATAACATTAGGGATAGTAGTACTTCCTCCTCCACCCCTGCACAGGAGTGTTGTGAGGTTAAATATATTAATGACCAAGAGCTTCAGATGATGTCATAAAGGGTGCCATATAAAGACAGGAATATTACACTTATTTCTCATCCCTTATTATGTAAATTTGGTATGAGAACAATGCAAACACATTTATACAATTGGAAGCTACTACTTAACTCATGCATACAATAGTAAAATTAAGGGCGTTTTGTACTTTCCCAATTTTTCTGTATGTTAAATAGAGGTAAATAACATGGTTTCAAATCCAAGATAGTGAGTAAAAATGACAGCATTTTTACTACACAGTTACTTCAGAAAAACTTTGTTTAATGCCGTACAATACACACTGATAGATGTAAGGATTGTTCGAGTTATGCAGAACATTCACAGGAAGAGAGCAAAGACCTTTTACTTCCTTTAATATTCTGCTCCTCCTTCCAGTCACTCAGTCTCTCTAAATAAAGAACATGGTGGTTTCATTGTACACACTGAACATGGGTAAAGCACCTTCATTTTTTTCTGTAAAACCGGCAGCAGTTGCTGCCATAGTAATACTCCTACACTAGGACAAGTGTGCTCCTAGAGTGACACCTGGTGGCCAGAAAAAGGAACAGCAAGATATTTCCCTATCATTCTATTTTCCATTCACACCTCTCTCTCTCTGTTTACTTAGAAGACAGTAATCACTAATTGGAAATACATTACTGTCGATGTTAAATAGGTTATTCTTTAATGTATAGAAGAGAATGTATAGAAAGTCCTCTCAAAATTATACAAAACATGCAATTGGGACATTTACTATCTTTAATACAGCTGCATGAGGCTATAGACAATGTTTTCACAATTCCCTGTGTGGAGTGTTTTGTTTCTTTTCTCTATGCCTCATTTTGACAGCAGCTATGGTTCAATATATGGCAGCATTTCCAGTGCATAGACTTTCTAGATTTAGGACTCAGCTATAAACAGTTACTCCAAAGTGAAGAATAAAAAATGACACCCTTTTAAAATACTACTTTAAAAATAAATCCATTTGGCTGCTAAATTATAAGGATGAAAAATAAATTAAATCTGCAGACTCAACATTTGCTGCACTAATAACTCAGAAATGTCTTTGAACTAAAAACATCTGGCAACTGTTTAGTTAAAAGCAATTAAGATATATCTGATGTCTAAAAGCAGCTTAGTAACTAAACACCAATAAATACTTTACCTGAAATGTTATTCAAAGCATAAAGGCTTGCAGCCTCAAGTTATTCAGATAAAAAATTGAAAGCAGATAGATTAGAAGCTTTTTTGTGGAGGTGTCTGAACAATGGTAAACCATGTGAGGAAACAACCCTGAAAAAATATGAACATTGCAGGCACTTGAAGAAGAGCACTTAAAATTGATTAAAATATTTGATGCTCTCTGGTCAGCTTTGAAATGCACTGGCTTTAGAAAAAGGGAGGTATGAGCGGTAACCCAAAGTAGGCTAAACCCCAATGAGGATCCAATAATGTCAGGATTTCCCTTGTGTAAAGGAGATACTTTGGGTGGCAGAATGTTTTATGACCCCTGCAACACTGCTCTACCCTGCTGCTAGTGTAGGGACACGCTTCCACTCAACAACTAGGAGGTTTGAAGTCACCTTTGCATCTTCCCCATGTCAGCACAGCTTGGACATAGCTTAAGATCAGAGCTAAGTCTTCGTATGTGAAAACAGCAGCTGGTAGAGAAGAATGTAAATATTCTTAGTAAGAAAAATAAAGGTTAAAATAAAGGTGTTTATAATATAAATATATAAGCAAAATTGCCTCTGTCTATAAATCTTCTCTGGAGTAGTGGTCATTAATAGATTATTATGCCATAGCCACAACTAAAAAAGAATGTTATAGTATACAATGATTCACAGAGGCCAAGCTCAGTAAACTATACTTAGTTGCTTTGTAGTGCAAAAACTAGCTGTCAGGCAGCAAGTTGTACATATGGGCTTGCTGCTCAACCAAATGTATACATAAAGAATTTAAAGCCAGGGCAGACTCAATAATTTATGGAGGGTTTCCGAAATAAAAAGCATAGCAACAGAAGGCGTGACCTTTCACAGTATCAACTTTAAAGCTGGCTATTGCCAAGAGACACGTAAAGCTGTTAGACTAGAAGTATGCACAGAGCTAATCCTTGAGATATAGTGGAGCCAGATCAAAGATAGCACTGAAAAGACAGAGGAAGGATTTTAAACATGGCCATGTAAACTTCTGACAACTGATGGAGCTCAGGGTTTGGAACATCATGTTAGAATAACCAGAGTTTTAAGTAAATAACTCCCAGAAGGTAACACTAATTTTAATCTTGTCCCTCCATGGATGCAATACACCTGGTGACAGCAGAAGATAGACATTTTCTTTTAAATTGATTCATTGTAAGTTTTCTTACTGACTTAAAAAAAGTTTAAATTCATGATCAGCAAGCAAGCGTTAATACTAATTGCCAAATTCTTTTGCAGAGATCTGTATTAAGCCACAGTATGATTTAAAATGCATCATATTTAGCTATGGAAGATGACTGTTACATGGATTCCTGTCAGCCAAACAGGAATTATTGAAAGGCTCGTTATTACAAACACAGCTGATTTCTGAACCATCATATAAACCATTACCTTTTCTTTATGTGGAAATATAAACAAACTGTAGAGGAATCAAGTCAAATCTAAATGATTATATATAGTGACTTGCAGCTTCCTGTCTGACTTTGTGCTGTGTATAATCAGGTGTCTCTACTACAACTTAACTTATCAGAAACATCTAAGTACTTCAACTACCATTTTAGCTGTTAATGACCATTGCCATGCTACACTAGCTTTGTTTCTCTGATGTTATTGCACTATTTTTGTTTACTGTACTTGGCATATGCGGAGTGTTATGGAAGATTACTTGTTTCACACTCATTTCTTTTTATGATACCGTTTATTCACACCCTTATAACACCTTTGTCTAAGCCTCTCAAACACATAACAAATGGTAGTATCCTATAAATAAACACAGAATTCCCAGTTTAAAGATGAAAAATTTGGGGCAAAGTTGGTGAAATGACTTGTCTCCAGTCATACAGCAATTCAGTGGCAGAGACAAAGATTGAATTCTTAGATTTAAACTACTACTAATCCAACTCTTTTCTGGTCAGATGATACCATTTCACATTTAGCTTGCCTTATATTGCAAATGTAGTGTTTCAGAGAAATGCCTGCATTAACGGCAATAATAATTTGTTCATATCCTTCATGGATCTATCTGTAACTAGACATGAGAATTGGCTTGACTTTAGTCTTATCATATAAACGTTCAACCATTATATTAATGATTTTCCATATTTTTCTCATGGTTTTGCTATCTAACAAAATAGCTTTGTGGAATGTTAAAAGATTAATTGGCCCTGAAGAAATTGTGGTGTTTGAGACCTTTTTTAAACCAATAATGTATAATGAAGATTTTTTTCCCCAGACCAAGGAAAAAAATATATATATATAAGAAACGTATTGTATACTACTGTTTCATGATGTGCTGATGAGAAAATTAGGTTTGAGAAGGCTAAACTTAAAAGATTAAAGAAAAGAAAAACTATCTGATAAATATCTGTATCTATCTCTTAAGATATTTGGCAGATATTTGGCATCCTTTATTACTCCCTTTGTGATTCTCTTCCCTATATTTTGAGGGTTATATGTAAATATAGAAATTAACCTAGTTTTCTTGACTATATTTCATGTTCATACTATATAGAAGGCTTTGTATTCATTAGGAAATTACTTGTGCCTTTCAGATTGTTAAGGAATAAAACCCCCTTTCTTGTCTCTACTTGGAAGGTTACTTTCACTTTTGTTACCTAGTCCCTCCTTGAAATCATAACTAATGCATTCATAGGACTATTAGTATTTTAAGATCAAGCACTTGTTCATACAGCTTTCAGCTTCAAAGGTAGGTCTTCAGTTAAGAGAAATAATAAAAAATGTGCTAGAAGATAAGTACATAAGATAAATACTAGTGCATACAAAAAGTATACTTTTTGTACTCAACCCAATATATGTTTTTCAGACAAAGGCTACAAAGGATGAGTCTTTCATGCATCGCTGCTTCTACTGATTAGAGTAAAATTTCTGCCATGATTCTCTAGTGCTATTGATTTTTTTTCTATAAGTAGTTTATTAGAAGGTAGGGGTAGAAGTTATTTTAAAACAAAAACACCGTAATTTTTTAAACTAAGGCAAACATTTTTTTCTCACTGCCCTTCCTCTCTAAAAAACCCTCCTCAGATGTCTATAATCCTGTTCTTCAGCTGTGATAGATGGCTGGTGTCAATGAATGTCCTATAGTAGGTTGTGTTTTTTACATATAAAATATAAAGATGCCTCTCTCTACCCATAAGGCTGTGTCCAGAGGACCATTTCTAATGTACTTGAACATGCTGCACTGTCACAGTTTCATGTTTGATAAACATCCATCACAGTGATTGAGCTTGGAATGACTTTACAGAGTGTCTAAATGACCTTCTAAGAAGTCCTGAGAGAAATACAATTAGTGGAAATTTCTTCCATTTTGACACTGTATTTCATATTATTGAGATTGACAGACATAATTCAGAGAGGTAGCCATAAAAAACCCAGTCATGTAGCACTTTAAAGATTAATTAACAAGATGGTTTATTAGGTGACAAGCTTTCGTGGGGCAGACCCGCTTCTTCAGATCATATTCTGAAAGTGAATAGGCATGACCAGGGCTTGACAAATCAGTGAATCTACTCACCCGTGACGAGTAGATTTCAGCCGGTCGCCCCATTCACTGGCTGTGCGCGCATGCGCAATGCAGGTCTTGCGCATGCACAGTGCAGGGCTGGCAAGCAGATTTTGCCACCATTTGTCAAGCCCTGGGCATGACCATTATATAACAGTACAATGAAAAAGTACACAAAATATACAGTAATGATTTTGAATCAGATACTTAGCATAGAAGGTGGGGATGAGGAGGGGCGAAGTGACAAGGAAGCAGGAAATTGCTTATTGTAAGCATCAATTAAGTGGCTTAACTGGAGTTACTACAAATATCAAAAGGTGGGGAGGCTGTCTTTGTAATGTATAAGGTAATTATCATCTCAATTAAGGCCCATTCGCAATGTGTCGAATTTTAGCATAAAAAAGAGTTCTGAAGTCTCTCTTTGTAATCCAGGGGTTCTCAAATTTTGTGATACCGTGACCCCCCTCTAAGTTGCTCGCGACCCCCCGAGGGGTCAGGACCCACAACTGAGAAATGCGGCTGTAATCTGTTGTTAAAGTCTCTTTGTAGTAACACACGTGTTGTTAGGTCTTTAAGGGAATGGCCAGTTTGATTAAAATGTTGGCTAACATTTTTTTCTGTGTGGAGATGTCTGATGCCTGATTTGTGAGCATTAATTCTCTGGTGAAGTGACTGACCAGTTTGTCCAATATACCTCGCAGAGGGACATGGCTGGCACATATCACATTGCTGGATGTACAGGAATATGAGTCCTTGATTGTATAACTGACATGGTTAGGTCCAGTGATGGTGTCTCCAGAGTAAATATGTGGACAAAGCTGGCAATGGGGTTTGTTGCAAGGGAAAGTTCCAGGGTTAGTTTTAATGTGGTATGCCCTGTTGTTGTTGGTAAGAATCTTCCTGAGGTTAGGTGGTTGTCTATAGGAAAGTATAACTTTGTCACCCAGAGTCTCTTGGAGTGTAGCATCCTGTTCAAGTATAGGTTGAAGCTTATTGATAATGCTTTGGAGGGGTTTGAGTTGGGGGCTACAGGTGATGACAAATGGTATCCTAATGTTGATTTTCTTGGGCCTATCTAGAAGTAGCTGGTTTCTGGGTATTCATCTGGCCCTTTCAATCTGTCTTTTTTTCCCTGGTGGGTAATTGAGTTTTATCAATGCTTGGTAGAGATCTTGAAGTTTTGGTCTCTGTCACTGGGATTGGAGCAGATGTGGTTGTACCTAAGGGCTTGACTGTAGACAATGGATCATATGGTGTGTCCTGGATGGAAGCTGGAGGCATGTAAGTAAGTTTAGCAGTCAGTGGGCTTCCTGTAGAGAGTGGTATTGATTTTGCCATCAGTGATTTGTACTGTAGTGTCCAGGAAAAGGATCTCTTATGTCGAATGGTCTAGGCTGAGATTGATGGTGGAGTGTAGGTTGTTAAAATCTCTGTGGAATTCTTCCAGTGTTTCTTGACCCTGGATCCAAATGATGAAGATGTCATGGATGTAGCGTAAGTAAAGGAGGGTTGATAAGGGATGGGAGTTGAGGAAATGTTGTTCTAAGTCAGCCATAAAGATGTAAGCGTACTGTGCGGCCATGCAAGTACCCATGGCTATGCCGCTGATCTGGAGGTATAACTTGTCACCAGATTGGAAATAATTTATTTGGACATAACCTTTTTGGGTTAAACCCACTTCCTCAGATGCATTGGAGTGGAAATTACCACTCCAAAATACCAGGGAGACAAGCTACTGAACCAAATTGTAAACTCTGCATATGATGGAAGCCACTTTAAGTCAGGAAGTGCAGAAGCACCCACAGCACCAATGGAAATATTTTAAGATCATATTTTAATACAGGAGATGAAAAGGTATGTTGATCTCTGCACTATTCAGCACATTGTTTGAATTAATAGATTTTTATATAAAAGAAAATCCTGTAACTTTTTTTTTTGATAGAGAGAACTCTATGGGCAGTATGTCTGATTGAATGAGCCAGTTTTTCATTTGAGGCTTATTTGGAAATATTTATGTTCATTTTACTCAATTTTAGTTTAGCAAGTGTAGACATGTAACTAGTTTATGAAGGTGAATTCTGAAATATGGAGAAAATTCACTTGTTCACATCTCTAGCCTATCATTAGGATTACAGCAGAATATTTAAAGGAAAAATAGTTAGGATTATGATGAGACATAATACCAATGGGGAAGCAGTAGTGTTTCCAAAGATCACTGTAAATTGATATTGCTCTGAAAAGAATGAGTTCTTGTTGCAAAATAGGTGAAAAACTTTGAGGAATTATTACTTAAATATACCAAAGCAGAGCAAGAGGCCATGCTCACAATTTCTGTTGACCACAACCTGAGTGTGTTTTGGGTTATTAGACGTCCTTGTTTATATGTGCTCTATTCCATACAGTCTTAAGGACATAGTTGGTGTATAATAAAAAAGAAACTGTTTATATGGGGCAAAGGAGGATATAACGTATTGATGACAAGGACAAAGTCATCATACATTTCCCTCTACAATTTCTCTGGCAGAAAATAGCACATGGCAGACCACCTTCTGAATTCAGCATCAGTTCCAGACCTTATTCTCTGATTCAATTATACAGAGGTAATAAAAGGAGCTAAGACAGGCAAATGTAGGGCACTAATAAAAAAAAAGACAGCTTTATGATAACAACTTTCTTTTAAACAAAAAGCTTCAGAACTCATGAGCCTAGTGAAGGTGTGCTCTTAGAAACTCAAAAGGCATGTATCTTTTGCATGCTCTGTCTCACTTCGTGTAGTCTGATGGCGATAAACCAATAGCTGTTTCACTGACTGGGGTAAAAGACCTCCCTTTCAGCAAGAGATGGAAACTGGACAATATAGTTTCAGTGAAAGATATACGTCCATTTATAAAACACTTCTGGAGGGAAAAAACTGAAGACAAGAGAGAAAGATGCTACAGTAGATTGCATTCAAAGAAAAACATATTCAAGATAACCTGTGTACTATATACCGTACAAAATGAAAACAGATGATTTAACAAACTTTCCTTTCCTTTTGCAGGCTTATTAGGGATGCTTCTCACCCTTGTCTCTCACAGTCCCCTCTAGCTGAGGTAAGAATTCCAACTTTTATATCGCTAGCTTCTGTGAGCCAGTTCCATTCCCACTTAATGTAAATATTTACAATTTTGCATTTAACTAGACCCCATCTAGTCAGTACCATCAAAATAAATCTTTGAGGAAAGCTAATGGTTTAAAACAAGGCCGGGGAAACTTTTTTGGGGTTCAGTCAAGGACTGCTGCATACAAGTGAGAAGCAAAAAAAACCAAACCAAAGCAAAAATATCCCGCACTGATATGGCCCTAGATTGAGAAGGAGAAAGACACATTCCCTTTGCACCCCAGAGCTTAGAAGACCCACTCAGGCTAGTGGATAGTGTGGTCCTGCAGGGTGATGGTAAGGGGGCTGGAGCACCAGCACAGTCTCCCCATTGCTGGGGGGAACCCTGAACCTCGAGGACTGGATCCAAGCCTTAAAATAAAATTTGATGTTGATCTGTCCTTAAAAATCAGAAGGATTCTAATAAAGTACTATGTGCGTGTGTGTATACATGTGAGTTTTTACACACACAAAATCAAAGATGTTAACTCCCATGAACATATTAACATCAGAATCACCAAAGTGACAACACTGCTGTTGTATCTATATAGGCCAGCAATGGGCAACCAAGAACAGTGAGTGGGCTGTTTGAGTGGTCCTCTTTCATCTCAGGGGGCTGTAGCAGCCCACAGCTCACTAGGCTCACAGATCCCCTGCCTACTCCTTTCTCAACATGCCTCTCATGCATTAGAGCCCCACATTTCCTACTCTTCCCCCTCCCTCACAGCATTTTCAGAGCACCACAAATTGCCTGATTCACGCTCTATCTCCACTCCTCCTTCCTCCTCCCAGAGCTGAAACACCACAAACATCTGGTTCACAGCATTCCAGCTCAGTGAGGGAGTGGGAGGAGTGGGTATGGAGAGCAATGGTGCTCCAAAAGTGCTGGGAGGGAAGGGGAGGAGTAGGAATTGCAGGATCCCAGTGCTTGGGAGGCACATGGGGGAAAAGGGCAGACAGGGAGTCCATGGGCTACAGGTGGAGCCTCAGTGGATTGCATGTGGCCCTCAGGCTGCAATTTGCCCAGCACTGATGTAGGCAGAGCCCTATTTATTTCAAGAGGTTTCACTCTGGCAATTTCACTGAAGAGCTCAAATCCTGAGTTGCTGTTATTCTGCCATGTTTGTTTTTTAGTGGTATATTTTTGTCAAACTTTTTGTTGGGGCCATGTATTAGGTCAATATAATCATATTTATATAATCAAGCCTTCTTAAGAGACAGATAGATGAAGGACTAAAATTAAGAACAAAAGAAATTGTCAGGGTAACTTAAGTGCATTTCATTTTAGCTTTTCTTTTTAATCCAAGATTGATTTCAGAGTAAGGAAATTAATGTTAACCTTCTATTTGCATTGATTTCTAAAGGTTGGGCCTAATGACAAGGGCATTATTAAAACAAACACACACATTTACTTTCAGAGGGAAACAATGGAGAGCCAAGTCAAAGCCTCACCTGCTACAACAATTATTGCTAATAGACCAGTTTGGGCTTACGGGCAAGTTCAAAGGATTATGAAGGAAGATCTCCCTTCCACTTCTTCATTCAGAAGAAAGTCATTCAGATGTGACTTATTAGTAATGCATATGAGTGCGATGGAAACACTGGTCTGTAACCAACTGCATCATTTGAAACTATTATAAACCACCAAGGCTTGATTTGAGTACAGTTTTCCGTCATTTCACCCACTGATTTTCCAGGAGGGAAATAATGCACTTTATTCAGAAAACATGAAGGAACTCATGGTTGCTAGCATTGTGCATTTGATGGTTAGTGAGAATCTGCTTTTCCTGTGTAAACACACTAAAGAATCAATGTCTGGCAACGATTTTCACCTCTCTGATTTAAAGAAATTAAAGACAGAGCTTGGTTTAATTAAACCTGTATACTACCAGTCCATTGCAGTTATATTTTAGATAGAAAAATGTTCTATTATGATAAAATCTGCTTTCTTCTATCAAAGAATGAAAATAACCCACAACTGACAGTTTCTCTCTAGCTTTGCTCTAGCTATGAAGTTATCCCATGCTATGTCTGAGCATATTTAGAATATGTTCATAAATGCTTGGCCAAATCCTGGCATGATGTGCCAATTATTGATAATGAGCCTGCTTTAAGGTCTTCATTACTAGGAGATTAGCTTGACTAGAGACGTTCAAAGTCAGACATTGTTAATTCAGTTAATTTTGTGAGATATTTACCCTTGTGTGAAGGGCCAGAACAAGGCCTGAGCACCATTAAGTCCCATGTACTTTGTATCTGTGATAGACTAAGTTTCTTTTGCATCAGCATTTTTAAAAGGTACATGTTTATTGTTACATTTACAAAGGGAAGTAAAGATATCTGATCCAGGAAAAATTCCCTGAGTTCTGTGTGGATCTTGGACCTGGGACCATTGCTTTATGCCTTAACCAATTCCTTGTCTTTCCCTTAATGGAACAAATTGAAGGGATTCTCAGAGAGATGTCTTAGTTTTTCCTGTGGGCAAGGGGTTCTTCCCTCACACTATCAGTAATTATAATATATCTAGGACTGGTTGGAAGTTCTGCTTCCGGTAGCCTCATTGAGAGTTTTCATGTAAACCACTAAGGAAGGGATGATTTTAAAAGGTTTTACAGACACCTAATATGTAGACATAGGTAATGAGAATGGAATTCATATACGCTCTTTACTTGACTGAAAAAGTGATTGAAAATACTGGATAACTGTTTGTATCACATGTGGTAGACAAATGGTCTTTAATTATGGACGTTTTAGTGTAGCAGCATAGACCATAGTAAGTCTAAGAAACTAAATACTCAGAAGTTTGGAGATACCAAGATTAAATCTACCCATACAACCCTCATATTGTCCCCTTCTGTGTTATAATAAAGCCATGACATTTTAATAATCATACCATTTTTACCACAGGACCCTGGCTCATTCAGTGCATGGGATGGATGGCATTCAGTACATAGGTGTCTATTCAGTTTCTTTCATCTCATTGTTCAAAACGTGGCCCGAATCTTATTTATTGAGCTAAATTACTTAACTAGAATTTCTATCACTATTCTACATGCAAGGCACTACATTTAGCCGTTTGGAATGGAAATCCATCAACCATATGAATAAACTTGCACAGATACAGACAGACATCATCTTTCTATGCAAGTGCAAGAAGATGGACATCGTACCCAAAGGACTGAAAGTGAACAATCCATTAAGATCAACATACTATACTGACTACAGTGAAAATTCTTTGGTATATATGGTTGTGACCATTTTCTTCCACTATTTGATCTGAAGAAGTGTGTCTGGCCCACGAAAGCTCATCATCTAATAAACCATCTTGTTAGTCTTTAAAGTGCTACATACTCCTGTATTTTGCTTTAATTAGAATAAATCTTCCTGAAAGGCAACTAGTCTTGATTTGAAGTCATCAGGTTGTGGAGAATCTCACACTTCTCCTGGTAATTTGTTCCAGAGGTTGAGTATTCTCACTTTTAAAAACTGAGGTACTAAATCTCAGAGTAAGATCAGATATATCCACTGATATTGGTTGCACAATTCAAAGCATCTAGGCCTGTATTTTTCCAAAAGTAGTATCATGGATGTTCAGAACAGAAGTAACTAACGAGAATTGCAGTTGTGAGTTCTCAGTGAATCTGCAAATCAGACCCCAAGTTTCTGAAGCTGGATACAGAAAAGGAGTGAAACAGTGGTCAATTACAAAAGTTTTGGTGAAAGTGACTGCCCAGCAATATCAGCAATTCTGTGGTGGAGGCAGGGATAGAATCTATTTCTCCATCATGCTAGTTGTCTGCCTTAGCCATAAGGCCATTCATACACTTCCTGAAATTCCTTGCATCATTCATTACACATCTTTCAACGAACAAGTGTAACAAATGAGGCAGGGGTCATCCAGATAAGTCCTAATCCATTATATATACCTGATTTATTTCCTAGGCATGGTTCATTCTTGCACTGAATGGTCCCATGGAACAAAAGACCATGATTATTCAAGTTATTTTATATGCACAAGGTGGCCAAATAAAGGTCTTCTTTCCCAATTTTTGAATGATTGATTTTGCACATTATGTTTGTAAAATCATTTAGTCTGGTAATATATAAACTTGCTTGATCAATTTGACATCTCACAAATCATTTTGTTCACGTTGATTTTGGAACTGATGAGAAATAAAATGTGTTTCAATCTTTTTTTCAATGAAACAGTCTGACAAACTGATGTAAAACTCAAGATCATTAATATACATAGCTTTTCATTTATTCAATCTTGATTTGAAAAATGATGGCTAAGTTATAAAAAGTGAACTACCATGGATTTATTTACAATTTAACATGGTATTACAAAAATAAAGATACCCCTCTCTGAGAATTACATTAATCTGTACACACATGTATTAGCAGCATGGATTTTAGAGTGAAATTTCAATTTTATAAGATATTACTGCCAAAACAACAGCAGAGAGCTGTGGTCCCTTTACACCAGGGGAATAGAAGACAGAAGACCTTAAACCAGTCCCAAAAGGACCTCTGAAAATTTACTTATCTTGGCTTTGTTACATAGGACCTTACCTCCAGTGTAGAGGGCATAAGATGGCAAAGGTCAAGAGCTTGGAGCCAGTGCAGTGATCATTAGTAGACCGTGTAAGCTAGAGCATATCTGAGGCTATTCTTATATTTATTGGGGCCAGTTACTTCTCTGGCTCTGGTCTTGGATGAGGCAGACAGGTTAGAACCACCTTTGCCTCATACATAACACAGAAGAATTCTGAGCCTAATTCAGCTGTGATGTTCTTCCCCTCCCCAATTTTGACTGTACAGAAAAGAAACAAACACAAGGAAAATAACTATGGTGATGCAAATAACATATTCCTTATTGGAGTTAGTCCATAGCAGGTTTATTGATTCTTGCTTCTTTATATTCTGAAAGCTTAAGATGATCAAACCAATGTTTTTTATAACTGATTAAGAAACAGCTTGACAAAATCCTCAGTGAAAATCCATAAATGAATTTTTTTTTCAAGTTTAACCTTGAGATTGACAGTTCCCTGCAGCACAGTCAGAATTGAAATGGCTTACTCTAATACAGTTTATTAATACTACAGTGTATTATTACATGAGACTGCTTTATTATTTGTACACCTGCTCTGTACAAAGAGATGCAGCATCACAAAGCTTGGAGTGAGATTAAAAAAAACAGTTTCATTTTTAATTAAACTATTGGTAGTACCTTTTGAGGAAAATTATGTCCTGGCTTAATTTTTACTGACCTATTGAATAACATCCTATGAACCATCTCTATAATCAATTTTGTTCTTAATGTTTTCATTCCTCTCTCATGCCACTTTTATACCTGGTATTCCCTTGACTTCAATAGAATTGCCCCAATTTACATTTGTGAGGGCAGAGTTCTTGTTACAATTATTTAGGCCAGATTCTCATTAATCTTATGAGTTTAAGTCAGTGGAGTTATTCCAGAATTTGACCTGCCTGGCTATGTGTTTCATTAGCTATGAATTTAATCTGGTAAGAATCAATTTATTGCATTAGGCCTCATGTTGCTCCCACTGAAGTCAATGAAAAAAATGTTGGGTCCAGTGTCTTACAGAAAGACTGGTAATTATTAGGACATGAAAGGGAATCAAGAAGTCATCTAGTCCAGTCCCCTGTACTCATGGGAGGGCTAAGTATTGCCTAGACCATCCCTGACAGGTGTTTGAACAATAACCACAATAAACACAGGGCATATCTACATTAGGAAACGATTTCAAAATAACTAAATTCAACTTTATAACTCTTGATTTTACAAAAACGAAATAGTGTGTCCCTCACTATGGGAAAGCCTCGAAATTAATGCAAAGCATGCTCCATTAATGTGGATGTGTTACTTCAACTTAGAGCTCCAGGAAACACCAGGGAGTAATTAGTGTGCATTACTCCAGGGAGTAGTTATTTTGAAATAGTGGCATCAGAGCATCCACACCAACGGTATTTTGAAATAACTATTTCAAAATTAATATTATTCCCTGAGAAAAGCAGGAGTAACTATTTCAAAATAAGCATCACCTTATTTTGAGGTAATGGGCTTGGTATCATGGACACTCTGCTTATATAGTTGACGTAAGGGTAAATACATAAATTTTATTTTTTTCAAAATAAAGCCCTAGTGTAGACCAGGCCATAGATACAAGCAGATCAATTAACTTTACAGACCTAACCCAATTTAAAACAGTTAAATATCTGGAAATACAAAACACATTTAAATTGTAATCTTAAGTTTGTGATCTCTGAATAGATTTAACTTAATATCTTTAAGTTATGGTTGGAAATTGCCAATGTCTTTTGTCTGACACTTTAATATGATCATTATTAAAAAGATATGTAATGCTTCAGAATGAATAAACTCACCATGTTCAGGGATCCCTTAAAAAATAACAAGCCATTTTCCTTTTCTGCCCACTAAACATTGAAACAGAGAAATTATCTTCATAAGATAAAGTTATGTGCATGATATGCATGCATATATTCAGGAGGTAGCATGAGAAAGCTCCATACTGAAATCTCGTACATATATTTAACATTCAGAAAAAATTACAGAATTTCAACCTTATCTCTATTTGACCCTTCAGGCAAAGCAACAGCTCATGTACATTAAGTACTAAACCTCTTTGCTAAAATAGGCAAAGGACAAGTTTTTAAGCAGTGCTCCCTAATCTTTAACATAAGATTCCATCTAGGTGGAATAGTTGCTAAGTCCACCAGCTACCCATTAATGTTTGTAATATAATTAGTTCTTTTCAGGTGGAACCAGCCATTCAGAATACCACTGAATATAAAATCTTGTCTCTACTTACGAGAGATTGATCTTCTGTGGTTCAATTTAGCAGATCTAATAAGGACTCGATAAATTGAACTCTGATAGTGTCCCTTTTGACCCCTGTACTAAACAGGGTCACAAGGAATAAGGGAAGTCAATGGGAGAGTTTCTCCCATCAGCCTCCGACAATGGGAACTCCAGATAATATTGATTTACAATACATTGACTCCAGCTATGCAATTCTCAGAGCTAGAGTTGCATATCTTGAATCAAATTTATCACATAGACCTGGCCTACAGAGTTATACACAAGTGTAAGAGTCTTCCCACAGAGTCAGTTGTAGGATAATTGCCTGAAGCTTCTCTTTAACTTCCAGTTTAAGACTTGAGCAGTCTAAAAATATGGTGAAGACTCTGAGACAAAGACAGAATTCTGTGGGGCTACGTCTACATTGGCCCCTTTTCCGGAAGAGGCATGGTAATTTTTGAAATCCAATAGACTTTGAAGTAGGAATAAGATCCTCCGGAAAAGGGCGCTTTTTCCGGAGGATCGGGGCCAGTGTAGACGCTCTTTTCCGGCTTTTCTAAAAGCCGGAAAAAAGCGGCAGACATTTTTATTTAAATGCCGCGGGGGATATTTAAATCCCCCGCGCATTTCCCTATTGCGATTTCAAAAATTACCATGCCCCTTCCGGAAAAGGGGCCAATGTAGACGTAGCCTGGAAGTCACGAATTCAGTGTTGTCACATGGAAAATGTTCTCACAGCTGCTATCCTATTATTTTTAAATTAAATCTACCCATATTCAAGTATGTTGTAACTTGAGAAATACTTTTACTGTATATTCCAAATAAAGAATAGAATTAAGCTTGATCTAAGCAACTTCTATAGACATGCTAATATCCATGTAAACTCCCTTATGCTTATGGTAACACATGTAGGGTTCTTTTATTCACATTTTTCCCAATAATAGATAAATGGAATGAAATAAATGTTTCAGAGGCATTTGTTGTTTCAGCACTATGCTTGTACCTTGTCTAAGATTGGTGATGCCATTTTACTAGGAGGTCTTAGTACTTGGACCTGATTTATATATTTTAATGAATAAAAAATGTCATACTTTAAGAACAGCTACTTACCAGACTGTTCTTAATGAATGACATTTTTTATTCATTAAAATATATACTGTCAGACTTAAGCTGTTGCTACAGTTTGCTAAGCAAGCAATGCATACAAAGAGATCTTAATTAAGAACTGTATGTTGCAAGAGACTAAAAGTGGACATAACTTTTTCCATCTGTTCAGATGCATGAATGAGGTGGGGAGGAGGCAAGGAGCCAACAGAGGCAGTTGCCCCGAGGCCTGATAATTTAAAAGGGCCCAGGGCTCCTGTCCACAATTGCTGCCACTGTGCAACATCAAGAACTCTGTACCCTTGAAACTGTTGCTGGAGCACAATGCAGTGTACTCCATGGAGTGGGGTCCCCTCCCACCTTGCCTAGAGGCCCGGGAGGTCTCTTCTTTTCAAGACTGCATCAATTTGTGTGAGTACCTTTCAGCAAACACGAGACAAATTTTCAAAGACTCTGAAAAGGATTATTATTTGTATAATACTTGTACCAGGAGCCTCTGTCATGGGGGGGGGAAGGGGGAGGAGGGGAGGTTACATACAGACTGAAGGAACAGTACAAGGAAATGACACATGCTGGTCAGAATGATAAGCTATGATCTCAGTACATTGACTGTCAGGCCTCTGTAAAAAAGCCTGCATGTACATTTGAAAATGTGTTCCTCTATTGCAACAACATGTACCTGTTTGTGCCCTCAGAATTCCTTTGAGACTGGGACTTTATCCATCTTCACTACAGGTTGAAACTCTCTTAACCAGGATTCTCTGGTCCGGCAACATCCATGGTCCGGCACGGTTGTTACAGGACCAGAGAGTCCCAGTGGAGGGACAGTGGCAAGGATCTCCTGGGGGCGGGCAGGGCAGTGGGCTGCCTGCAGTGAGCTGGCAGAAGGGTTGCCCATCATGATTGGGAGACCCAGTGCATGGCTTCCTGGTGGGGCTGGAAGCTGTGGTAGCTCAGTGGAGCATGGATCTGTGGAGCGTGGCTGTTTTGAGGTTCAGGAGCTCCAGCAGAGTGTGCATAGCTGCCTGCAGGGTCCTGGAGCCATGGCAGCAATAGCAGCTCAGCAGGTAGGCAGGGAAGCAGGACCAGCAGGAGGTCTGGGAAACCAGTGGGCTGAGCCAGGGCCGCCAGTGGCAGCGGTCCAGAAATGACCTCCCCTGGTCCAGCAAAATCCCTCATCCAGAACATGTCAGGTCCTGAGGGTGCCGGACCAGGGAGGTCCAAGCTGTATTCATATACTCTATTGAACATATTGCTTAACCAATAAAATACAGTCCTTCCTTGGATTTCTAGTATTAATTAGTGGACTTTGTTTTAGCTGATTACATTTTCCACTTCTTTTCTCAAGTCTTTGTGTAAAAAGAAAAGAAATCCTAAAGTTCTCTCTCAAACTCCTCTTGCTCCAGTGAGAATACAAGCTCTTAAAGACTATACAGACTATGAAATATTTTGAGAGAGAGGCTAATGGATTAGAATTTGTTAGAAGTATATGAGGGGGAAGAGTCTGTGAGAATGGTGATGATAAGAACTAGGCTTTATGGTCATTTCTCTCTGGAAAGACTTGAAGAACTATTCAACCTGGAAAATTCAGAATTAAAATAAATGAACAAAAAATGGTACATTGATAAACAGAGCCAGTTTATGCATAAGACTTAAGCTCTGGCTTTCCTGGCAGCTAATGTGTGAGACACCGTGCCGGGAGTGTATAACCTAGAAGTGATAAATCCTATGCTAAAAACCTCACCATTGCTCTTTAACTACACAGAACTTTATCTCCCCCTTTCTTTCAGTGCTTCTCCTCAGCATTAATATTAGTCAAAGTACAGGTTGAGATGGACACAGACCACTCCAATCAGCAGCAAGCTGATAAGGTTTGCATAATAAAAATGAAATGTATTTTGATTCAAAGCAATCGAGAAGTCATCAGGACAGAATACAAAGAACATAGTAATACCTGTAATTAGAGCTGCTAAAAATTAGCATGAGTTATCTCTAAAGCAGTCACTATATAATATTTGTTTTATAGAATCATTGCTAATTATAACAAAAGCAATACTGTTTTAATATAGAACCAGTACCATGTTAGCTTAGACTAAGCTCTAGAATTTCAGTCATTACTCTGAGCTCCCATAAATGCTACAAAGTGCTGCTATGTGAATCTGTTCCACACTGATCAACAGCTCTTGACTCAGTCTTGTGAGCTATTATTTAAAGGAATGTACCACATATGCATAAAGAGAACACACAGATAATACCTGTTCCTGTGATGTCAAAAATATTCCCCTGATGCCTTGACGTACTGTACAGATGTCCACAATAAGCAAAATTGTCAGACTTGCTGAAGATATTTACTGTCATGGTGAATGATGGCAAATCCAGACAATTTCTTCTTAGCTTTGAAAACATACTTTTGTTTACTGGGAAGTCAGGATTTAATGCAGTCCCTGGTGCCATGTGAAGGGTGGTATATTCAGAGAAAATTTAACGTCTTGTTATATAGCTACAAACCAATGAGATATAGTTATCACAGACTCTAAAAAATCTGTTTCAGAGCTTGTATCACAAAAGTAGGGCAGCATGTCCCCAATAACTGAAGTCTGTCTTCTGTAAAATTCATTATTAACAGGAAACAATTATGAAAAACTTCTGAGTAGTTTTGCCAAGAGCACTACTTGAATGCAGGATTGTTATTTGTTTCCCTGATTGAGTATCATTAAGATCTTTACAAGGGCTCTCATGGTTGCTGGGAAGGAATGGAGTACTGCAGATGCATTGCGCCCCTAAATTTAAAATGTCTTCATGAGATAAGGCATGTTTATACATCTATTTTGTGCCTTGCTACATTCATAGGTTAAAGAATGTACTCGTAAGTTAGAATTCAGAAGAAAACTGTATCATCACTCAATATATACAAAAATATATAATCCCTCTTCAAAAGCTTGCAAACAGAAGCCTCTGTTGATTGGCTGAGCCTTGGTAGGGGGAGAGACTTTCAGGCAGTCCAGGGCTTTATAATACAGTGGGCAAGTGACCAAGGAGCTCGTGAACAGGACAGCAGGGATGGATGGAGATAGGTCTGCTGTTGTTACCTGCAAGCGTGTGCAATGTTTGACTTAATCCTGGAAGGAAGAACGGATTTCATCTGCACAAAGTGCAAGCTGGTCGCCATTTTGGAGGCCCAAGTGTCGACCCTACACTCGATCAGAGAGGATGAAGACTTCCTCGAAAAAAGTCAGAGTTTAATCTTGCTAGCATGGCAGGCAGAAGAGCCGGAGAGGGCAGTATGGGACTAGGAAGAGAACTGGCAGCATGTAACTGCTAGAGGGGGAAAAAGGCCAGCATGGGAATCCCCCAATGCTATAGAGGTAAGTAATCGCTTTCAGGCTCTCTCCACAGGCTCTGCAGTGGTGAATGCTTTGGAAGGGACCTCACAAGGAAGAAACCGCAAGGGAACACCATCTACTGAAGGGCATGGGATGCGTAGTCCTAGGGATGGGTGTTCCACAACCACCCCCCCCAAAAGAAGACAATGGTTAGTGGTGGTCAGGGACTCCCTCCTAAGAGGGACTGAGCCATCCATCTGCCATCTGGACCTGGAATCTCGAAAGGCGTGCTGCTTACCGGGAGCTCAAATTCAGGATGTGACTGAGAGGCTTACCAAACTGATCAATCCTTTGGATTGCTACCCCTTCCTGCTTCTCTATGTGGGAACTAATGATACAGGCAAAAATCATCTTGAGTGGGTTACCACGGATTATGTAGTGCTGGGAAGAAGGATCCAAGAATCTGGAGGGCAAGTGGTGTTCTCGTCCATCCTCCCTGTAGAAGGGAAAGGACTGGGCAGGGATTGTCGTATTGAAGAAGTAAATGCGTGGTTGCACAGGCAGTGTTGCAGAGAGGGCTTTGGTTTTTTTGACCATGGGACTCTGTTCTGGGCACAAGGATTGTTAGGAAGAGACGAAGGAGCATCTTCGCGGGCAGGCGTGCATACCTACTGAGGAGGGCTTTAAACTAGGCTCGTTGGGGGACGGTGACCAAAACCCTGAGGGGAGTGGGAAAGTTGAATATCGGGAAGAAATGCAAAGAGGAACGAGCAAGAAAGGAGGACCCTGATTTGAATGGAGAAGATAGGACGATCAACTGGTTATCTGAGGTGTTTGTACACTAATGCGAGAAGCCTGGGCAACAAACAGGAAGAACTGGCGGCCCTGGCCCAGACCAAGAAATATGATTTAATTGGGATAACAGAGACTTGGTGGGATGACTCACATGACTGGAGCGCTGTCATGGAAGGCTAAGAACAGGCAAGGGAGGAAAGGAGGAGGAGTTAAACTATATGTAAGAAAGCACTATGATTGCTCTGAACTCCAGTGTATAGGGGAGAAAAACCTGTTGAGAGTCTATGGGTTAAATGTAGAGGTGCAAACAACAGCAGTGATGTTGTGGTTGGTGTCGTCTACAGGCCACCGAATCAGGTGGATGAGGTAGATGAGGTAGATGATGCTTTCTTCGGACAACTGAGAGAAGCTTCCAGATTGCAGGCCCTGGTTCTTGTGGGGGACTTTAATCACCCTGACATCTGTTGGGAGACCAATACGGCAGTACACAGGCAATCCAGGAAGTTTTGGAGAATGTTGGGGATAACTTCTTGGTACAAATGCTGAAGGATCCGACCAGGGGCCGTGTTCAGCTTGACCTTCTGCTCACAAACAGGGAGGAACTAATAGGGGAAGTAGCGGTAGGTGACAACCTGGGAAGCAGTGATTATGAGAGAGTAGATTTCAGGATCCTGACCAAAGGAAGAAAAGAGACTAGTAAAATACACACCTTGGACTTCAAAAAACCAGATTTTGACTCCCTCAGAGACCTGATGGATAGAATCTCCTAGGATGCAAACAGGAAGGGGAAAGGAGTCCAGGACAGCTGGCAGTATTTTAAAGAAACCTTACTGAAGGCACAGAAAGATACCATCCCGATGCATAGCAAGAGAGGCAAACATGATAGGAAACCAGATTGGCTTACAGTGGAAATCCTTGGTGAACTTAAGCACAAAAAGGAAGCTTACAAAAAGTGGAAACTTGGACAAATGACCAGGGATGGGTTTAAATGTATAGCTTGAGAATACCGGAGGTCTATCAGGAAGGCGAAAGTGTAAGAGGAATTGCGACTGGCAAAGGATGTGAAGGATAACAAGAAAGGTTTCTACAGGCATGTTAACAAGAAGAAGATGATCAGAGAGGGTGTGCAGCCCCTACTGGATGAAGGAGGTAACTTAGTGACAGATGATGTGGGGAAAGCTAAAGTACTCAATGCTTTCTTTGCCTCTGTATTCACGGACAAGGTTGACTCCCGGACTAATGCACTAAGTGATGCAAGAAGGGATGAAGATCGATAGCCCTTGGTGGGTAAAGAAAAGGTTAGGAACTATTCAGAAAAACTAAACATACACAAATCCATGGGTCCGGGCTTAATGCATCCGAGGGTACTGAGGAAATTGGCAAAGTCATTGAGGAGCCTTTGGCCATTATCTTTGAAAAGTCGTGGAGATCGGGAGAGATCCCAGATGATTGGAAAGAGGCAAATGTAGTGCCCATCTTCAAAAAAGGGAAGAAGGACGATCCAGGGAACTATAGGCCGGTCAGTCTTACCTCGGTTCCTGGAAAAATCATGGAAGGGATCCTTAAGGAATCCATTTTGAGGCACTTGGAAGAGAGGAAAGTGATTAGGAATAGTCAGCATGGATTCACAAAGGGCAAGTCATGCCTGACCAATCTGATTAGCTTCTATGATGAGGTATCTGACTCTGTGGACATGGGAAAGTCAGTGGATGACTTTAGCAAGGCTTTTGATACGGTCTCCCACAATATTCTTTCCAGCAAGCTAAGGGAATATGGATTGGATAAATGAACGGTAAGATGGATAGAAAGCTGGCTAGAAGGCCGGGCTCAGCGGGTAGTGATCAACGGCTCGATGTCACGATGGCGGTTGGTTTCTAGCGGCGTGCTCCAAGGTTCGGTTCTAGGACCGGTTTTGTTCAATATCTTTATTAATGACCTGGATGAGGGGATGGATTGCACCCTCAGCAAGTCTGCAGATGACACGAAGCTATGGAGAGAGGTAGATACAGTTGAAGGCAGAGATAGGGTCCAGAGTGACTTAGACAAATTGGAGGATTGGGCCACAAGAAATCTGAGGAGTTTCAACAAGGACAAGTGCAGAGTCCTGCATTTGGGATGGAAGAATCCCAAGCATTGTTACAGGCTGAGGACCAACCAGCTATGTAGTAGTTCTACAGAAATGGATCTGAGGGTTACACTGGATGAGAAGCTGGATATGAGTCAACAGTGTGCCCTTGTAGTCAAGAAGGCTAATGGCATATTAGGTTGCATTAAGAGGAGCATTGCCAGCAGATCCAGAGATGTCATTATTCTCCTTTATTTGGCTCTGGTGAGGCCACATCTGGAGTATTGTGTCCAGTTCTGGGGCCCCCACTACAAAAAGGATATGGACACATTGGAGAGGGTCCAGCGGAGGGCAACCAAAATGATTAGGGGCTGGTGCATATGACCTATGAGAAGCGGCTGAGGGAGTTGGATCTGTTTAGTCTGCCGAAGAGAAGAGTGAGGGGGATTTGATAGCAGTCTTCAACTTCCTGAAGGAAGCTTCCAAAGAGGATGGAGAAAGGCTGTTCTCAGTAGTGACAGATAGCAGAACAAGGAGCAATGGTCTCAAGTTGCAGTGGGAGAGGTCCAGGTTGGATATTAGGAACTATTTCACTAGGAGAGTGGTGAAGCACTGCAATAGGTTACCTAGGGAAGTAGTGGAGTCTCCATCCCTAGAGGTGTTTAAGTCTCAGCATGACAAAGCCCTGGCTGAGTTGATTTAGTTGGGATTGGTCCTGCCTAGAGCAGGAGGCTGGACTTGATTACCTTCTGAGGACTTTTCCAGTTCTATGATTCTATGATAAGCCAGAAAAGATGAATTCTTGATAGCTTATAAAACAAAGGTAGATTCTGTCTGTCCTAGCAAATAACTCAGAATTCAATGTATTTTGCATTTCCAGTTCCATAACAAGTTTTTTTAAACTAAAGACAATGTAAATATTCAAGTCCAGACATAGCTTCAGTAGGATGCTATAGGCACCAGTCTAGACATTTTCCTATTTAATAACAGTGCCATCACACTACAACCCTGCTCACTTTGGCTGTCTCCCATTTAGAAATGTTTTGAGATGAGTTGGATGCTAACCTACATTCTCACAACTGCCATAACTATCAAGCCTCTAGTTGGACTCCAATAGTGGCAATGTGCATTAGTGGAATATTTCATTCATACCGTGTGTGTATGTGGGAGGTGGGAGTTAAGGGGGTGAGTGCACAGTATGGATGGGTCTCCAATTATGAGTTAACAAATCCAATAATCATAATAACTCTTTCATGGATTTCCTGCAGCATTGGAATGGAAGAATGAATATTTCACTCCATACTAAATTATGACAAGCTCTTCAAGGAACTTGAAGGGGGATTTAGTGCCTCAGAGATGGTTTTCAGATCCTCTTCCAAATCCTAATCATTAGAGTGGAATCTGGAAAAGTGTAAGTAAAACAGGAACATGAGGCTAAACCATTTCACTAATAAAAAGGTGTGTGGTATAGCCACCTGGGAGAATGGAATTGCTAAGCCTTTTACGCAGACTCTTTAGGCAGTGACCTCACTGTTGTCATTTAGTACATCATACAAGTCTATAACTAGTAACAGAGGAACTTTTGGACAGTTTCTTTCTAAATACATTCACCTGGGTGCAGTGGTCACAATGATAAAGAGAAGTCTCATGTCAGCAATCAGTAGCCCATCTTCAGTATGTTAGGGAGGATTCCAGTCATGGCCCAGAATAGTTAAGCAGCTCTAAATAGCATCAGTAGAAGTTACAGTTGAAATCTATGTCTAATATTTTAACACAGAAAGGAACTAGAGAGGTAGTTTGCTTTTAATAGAAAATATATTATTTAGTATCCTATAATTTCACTTTGTTATGTCTGTAAGCTATCACGTTCAGGGAACAGGGAATATAGAAACAGACAGAATAATGGAAACAATAATATATCACACATCACAGCAGGGGAGAATGAAGGAATATGGTGCTGAACAAGGCTAGGTGATGCTTTACCCTATGGAAATAGAGGGCATAGGAGCGATAAGGATATCACTGTTCAGTGGAACAATTTTGTTATATGGAGATTTATTACAGATATTTGTTGAATGGTCTCAGGTGCTGCTCTGTCTATGGTAGTGTAACTACCACTAGGCAGATTTGAACCTAGGATCTCTGGAGCTTAGTATAGGAGTTGCTACAGCTGGAGCTGTAGAGCTGGTTTTTAGCTTGGGCTGTAGCGCTCACTTGTTCTTATCTCTCACTGTAAGTGGTCTAAGTGGCACTACATAAGACAGTGAACCACACCCGCTAGATATGTGCGGTACACTAGATCTCAGTAAAAATATGCTGCCTCCAAAGGAACAGAAAAGAAAAAGCAAAGAGAATGTTTTCAATCCTGTTCTGTTAACTGGAAGGAAAGGATGACCCATGGGTATAAGTCAGATGCCATGGTTTATCTCTTAGGTTCAATGGACCAGAGCCAAAAGAGAGACAGAGATAGGAGATCTGAGGAAGTGGGTCTGGCCCACGAAACCTCATCACCTAATAAACCATCTTGTTAATCTTTAAAGTGCTACAAAGTTCTGTCTTTTGTTTCAGAGATAGGAAAGGCTTGCATAAAAGTGTAAGCTCAAAATGGGGTGTCTGTGGCAACTAAGCATCCAAAGGAATTATTAGAGTTTTCAGACACTAAAAAAAAGAGTTAAGTATTATATTGGTCTAGTAGCAGAACCCCTAATTTTGAGACAGGCATCTTTCCTGCCACGTTCTGGGAACTGACAGTAAAGCAGACACTGGAAGCAAGCATATTTCTATGTATCTAGGCTTTGTTTTGACACTCCTGGAATGAAGGGTTTCATTTTGGATGGTTGAACTACTTTGAAACACTTTTTTTATTTAGTACAGTATGAAATTACACTTCCATATGGTTGCCTATTTCCTTATAGAAATCTTAGGAGCATGATGACACCATTCTCTTCTAGGTACCAGACTCTTTGGCTGGACTAGTTCTCTCAGGTACATCTACTCTGCAACACTATTTCAGGATACTGGAGTATCCCAAAATATCTATCCCATGTCTTCACAACAAACCCGTTATTTTAGGCTCTCTATTTCAATGTCCCTGTAAACTTCATTCTACAAGGAGTAATGGATGTTTCAGAATAGCACTTTATTTTGAAATCTGATGCTGTGTAGACAGCGCCAAATGACAAAATAAGCTATTTTGAAATAGCATCAAAATAAGATACACAATCTGCATAGCTCAAATTGTGTATTTTAGTTCAAGTTATGGTGCTATGTAGACCCTCCTATGGGGCTCCATGCATTTCTGATCAAGCTGAGGCCATGATGCATCATGATAGAGGTGACTCTCCAAGTAGCCCAACCCACAGCAGGATAGGGGTGTCTGAAACTACAACTTCCTTGAGGCAGTGCACTATGATTGGTGAATGCAATTTAAGAGTTGAACTCACTGAAAACAAGACTATAAGAACTAATGCCAACTAAACTACTTCTTATTCCCAGCCAGCCCTTGTCACCACACTCTCTTATTATCTCATGTCAGTTACAGAACTTCTTTGGAATGTAACAGAGCCCTGATCTACACTAGGGAGTTATTTTGAAATAACAAGCAGAGTGTCCACATTACCAAGCCTATTATTCTGAAATAACAACTCCAGCATTCAATGAGGAAAAATGCTTATTTTAAAATCGTTATTTCAAAATAGCAATAAGGTGGACGCTTCACTGCTGTTATTTCAAAATAACTACTCTAAAAAGTCATTCAAAGTAATTGCTCCCCAGTGCTTATTGGTGTTCTAAGTCAAGGTATTGAGCCCACATTAAAGGAGCCTTTCTTGGACTAATTTTGAGGCTTCCCTGTAGTGTGAACTGCAATATCAAAATAGTTATCTCAGGAATTAGACATGCCTAGTGTAGACATGCCTAGCAAAATCCATAGTCACCTGCACCTACTAACATATGTCTTCTCTTTGTCCTTGGTTTTATCCTTTATGTTCACTGGTTTGTAGCCCATGGCAACTGGTTGCCTGGAAATGGATTTCTCAATCTATTCCTTTGACTGAAACCTTAAGTGTATTTAAAGACTCCAGACATTGTTTCACCTCTTGGAGAGGACAAAAGATTCTCATCTTTTTTCAGGAAGACGGCATGATGTTGCAGACAAATTCTTCAAATTAAGGTTTATTCAAAATAATTTCCAATAGCTTCAAAAATTGTTTGCAGAACATATTCAGATGTATACTCCCTGTAACCTAGCAACAAAATAAAGTGCTACATAGTCCTGCATTTTGCTTCAGCTACACCAGACTAACACGGCTACATTTCTATTACTATTCAACAAAATAAAGGTATTCTTAACTCTTTATTCTTTTGCACTAAGCCAATATATTATGTTTCTAGAATTCAGTGTCCATTCTTTCTCTCCTCTCTATCTCAGATCTCTCTCCTTGTTTTTTAGGGCCATGACACACTTTTCCCATGTAGAATAGTGATAGAAATGTAGCCGTGTTAGTCTGGTGTAGCTGAAACAAAAAACAGGAATATGTAGCACTTTAAAGACTAACAAGATGGTTTATTAGGTGATGAGCTTTCGTGGGCCAGACCCACTTCCTCAGATCAAATAGTGAAAGAAAATTGTCACAATTTTCAGAATGAGGGGCATGGTAGTACTTTCACAAAATAGTGTTTGATTAGGTGAATCATCTGCAGGAAGTGAAGTAGTCTGCTCCCCAAAGATTACCATCCTCTCATTAAGCTTTCATTTCTCCCCCAACCCTACCTAGCTCTGGAAAACTCACACATTCCTTTGTTCCCAGTCCAGCATTTCAGAGATCACTGCTCATCTCCACCTTAGCCATCTTCTGCAATCAAGATAGCTGAATTCTGATATTCATGTCCATTACTCTTGGCTATATGTATTAATCTGAATATGTGGTTTATGTGTATTCTCCTACTATATTGGCCCTTTAGAAAGAAAAAGTGTAAATTATTATTATTAATTTCCTTAATATGAAATCTATATGTGTGTGCTTGTGTGTATATATATATATATATATATATATATATATATTAGGATTTTGTGTGTGTCTGTATGTGAGTCTATTTGTTCAAGAACTCCTCCCAAATGGTAAGAGCTACAACCACCAAATTTGGTAACTTAAAGCAAAGTCAGGGTTTGGTTGTGCCAGGAAAATTGGATGTGCCTGGAATTTGATTGTTTTACATAACAATGGGGCTGATTGGAGGGACAGCTATTCGGCAGAGTGACCATTGGAGGCAATGAATATGGAGGACAGCTATACTGCTGTGTGAACCCAGAGGGGCAGCCATACCATCAAGAGAGTGGCCAGCTGGGGAGGGGGCTTGCCATATTTCCAGCCACTGGACTGGGTATGTGGCCCTCCTACCCAAACAGTTCCATGCAGCAGGGCGGAGCTTGTGCCCCAGGAAAAGTTGTCCCCTCACCGGGAGAGACCAGGAACAGTGGCCCAGTCTTTTCTGGAGGAGACACTGATCCTCCCCTAGCAGGAGAGGCCGGGGTAGAAACCACTGGCCTCCCAAGGAGATGATCGGGCCAGGCAGTGCAGCATCATCCCCCCACCTCCAGAGCAGCGCCACCTTCACCACCGCAGGTGACACTGGTAGGCCCCCCAGATCTCCCAGCCCCCCTGCCATGAGTCCCTCACCCTGTGCCCTGACTCCTGAATCCCTACAACTTGCCCTGTGCCCCACTCACATCTCCAAGGTCCCTGCTGACTCTTGCACCCATACCTTCACTAAGCCCCCACAATGATGGGCAATGCCGGGTAAATCCACTAGTTAGTATATATTAGATTAAAACCTTCTAGCATATCCAGAGCAGATTAAGTCACACATCTCTTGTTGTTCTCTACTTACATTGTCACTCCTTATTGTTTTTCAACCCTTGCTGTTGTACAGTGGTCACTGAGATGTTGTCTCATCTTGTCATGCTCCCACTGGAATACTACAAGATCTTGCAGATTGCTTAGTATTTCTCACTCGTTTTTAAAGTTGCAGACTAACAGGCTATCCCACTGAGACTTTTTATGATAAATCTCATACAGATCTAGAGAACCTGTTACTTTAGTGCAGTTGGCAGTGCGATTTTTGTTCTCACTTCCACACCGACTTCCTGAGCAAACTCATTTCTTCCCAATTCTCACACAACTTTAGCCAAAATACAGATTTATGCAGTTTAATGTTTCATATGAAAATACAATTTTAGTTATACATTCTTTCCCTTTGACTCATACTTTAACTGATCAGCTAAAAATAAAAATCACTTATTTAAAACCAGTTGCTTAGTTTAGCTATATGGAAACAGTTATTTCAACAAAGTTTAAATTGCAGTGAAAGGAAGTTACTCACCCTGTGCAATAAAGACTTCTTGGAGGTGTGTCCCCCTGTGGGTATTCCACTATTGGTGACGGGTCATCCTGGAGCTGCAGATTGGAGATTTTTGAGCAGTTGTCAGCAGGTTGCACATGTGCGGAGAACGCCTCACTCTGCTTGCACTTTAGCGCCTTGCATGCGTGGCCTCCCCCCACCCCCAACCTTCTGTTTCTCATCTATGCCTGAGTGACTAAGACTCCGCGTAGAAGGGAGGGAGGGAGTCTGAGCAAGACTTGTGGGCGTCGTTAAAGTCTCAAGTCCCTAGACTGTCCCTCTCCTCTTCTTATTTTTTTTCTTTTCTTTTTCTCTTTGTTTTTTAAACTGAGAACAAAGGGAGGGAGAGTAGGGTAAGACTATTATGCGGTGGTTTGGAAAAGCTGTAGCCGACACTACTGGCAACTCGGTCCAGAGCTGACAGAAAAATTATTTTTTTTCTTAAACAGAGGTAAGAGATAAATATTAATTATAAAAACCTGAGGCAAAGGTAAGAATAACTTGAACTATCTCTGTGAGGAGAAAAAGGCTTGAGGAGAACAAAGAGCTCTGTCAGACACCGAGGGCAGTAAGCCAGGAACTGAAGGAGGGATTGGGCCACACGTGCAAGGTGTCAAAGATCAAGCAGCATGAGGCACTCTCCATGCATGCACAGCCTGCTGACAACTGCTCAAAAAGCTCCAATCTGTGGCGCCGGGACTACCCATCACCAACAGTGGAGCACCCACAGGGACATCACCTGAAGAAAAACACTTATTTATTAAAACACAGATGATTAAGGTTTCTGAAGATAAAGTCTGCATTTATTTACTTCAGTATAAATCTAGGCTAATTCCACTGATTGCAGCAGTTATTCTGGATTTACACTGATAAAAATAAGAACAGAGTAAATTATAGGAGAAGTCTAACTGGGCATTAGTTAACCTTCCCCCAGAATATACACATATCCATCTGTGGTGGAATTCAAAGACAGTATATAGGAATGAATAACTAGAGATACAGCAAAAATAGATGCATGGCATTTTTAATTACAAGATATTTCAAACATCTATCATTTCACAGGGATTAGCATATCCCTTATAAGTACAGCGCTCCAAAGTAAGTACTTTGTTTCCAATTCTTAAAATTTAAAATTATTATAGATTAGCCCAAACTACAAAATTTAAATTGAAGTTTGGGAGTAGTTTTTGGAATGCCTCCTTAGACTTCAAAGATTAGAGGTATTTAGTTTCCAGTTCGGTCATTATAAAGAGAATGCAGCTGCAAAATTCAGATTTAGATTTAGTTTGGAAAACCCTAGTAGCAGATGTTAGGGAAGACTATCATATCTTCTAATTCAGAAGTAAATATTTATAGTTCATTGGCTTAGTTAAAAAAAACGCTTGCTATACCTACCAGATATTGCCTTCTCTCACATGTGGGTACATTGCACACATACAGTATAACAGGAGGAGAATATTGACCTTACTATTCAAAATAGGGAACTGGTATAATTATTAATACACTGTCAGGATGGAAGCTTTGTTTAGTCAAGCTATTCAATCTGGTTTTAAAATGATGCTGATCACTATTTCATCAAAGCACTAACGTATTTTAAATACAAGCCATAGATGGCCTTGAGAACAAGTGAAAATAAAAAGGTTGAGTGATTTTTTTTTAAATGTAGTTCAATTTGCTCCTCTACTACTTATTCATTCTTTCCTTCCTTCCTGCTGGTGTACATTTATTTCCTCCTTTGAGGATTTTAATTACAGTTATGGGAAGGCTCATCTGAAGGGGAGTTTTATGCCTTCTGCCAGATTTTTTGTTGTCGTTGGTTTTACTATATGCAGTCTCCATCTAACTGTGTTTATTTAAGCAGGGCAAGTGTTATTTTCAGCAAAATATTTCCTCTTTTCCCTTTTATACTTCCAAAGAAAGTGCTACTATCCTAGTCTATTTAAAATAGAATTAAAAGTCCTATCCATATTTCCTCCAGAAATGTCTATAGATTTCAGGTGTTTCTAACAGTGATACAACATGCATACAAGATTTCATGCTCACCCTTCACATTTGGAACCCCCTTTCCAGGCCAGAGGGATTTTTTTCTGTAACTATAGTAAAAGCTTAATTTTTATTCATTCAGGCTATGTCTACAGTACAGGGTTTTTGCGCATAAACCTACGGAGGGTCCACACCTCAAGTGCATTTTTGTGCAAGAAAATTTACAGGAAAACAGCAGAGCAGAAGGCTTTTTGTGGTGTAGGTATGCCTCTTTCTGTGAGGAATAACTTCTTTTTGTGCAAGAGTTTTTTGCGCAAAAAGGTGTGTGTGGATGCTCAACAGGGGTTTCTTGCGCAGAAAGAGCCTATCAGAAAAAGCACAGGTGCTCTGATCACCATTCTGTGAATGGCAATCAAAACTTTCTTGCACAAGAGCATCCATGCAGCAGGGACACTCTTTTGTGCAAAAGCACATTGCTTTTGCAATGCGCTTTTGAAGCGTGGATGCGCTTTTGCGCAAGAAGTTTTGCAGAAGATCTCTTCCTCAAAAAGCTTCTTGTGCAAAAATCCTTCAGTGTAGACAAAGCCTCATAGGCGAACCAGAAAGCTTGCAGAAGAGTTATATATGCTCATAGAATCATAGGACTGGAAGGGACCTCAAGAGGTCATCGAGTCCAGCCCCCTGCCCTCAAGGCAGGACCAAGCTCCGTCTACACCATCCCTGACAGATGTCTATCTAACCTGTTCTTAAATATCTCCAGAGAGGGAGATTCCACCACCTCCCTTGGCAATTTATTCCAATATTTGACCACCCTGACAGTTAGGAATTTTTTCCTAATATCCAATCTAAACCTCCCCTGCTGCACTTTAAGCCCATTACTCCTTGTCCTGTCCTCAGAAACCAAGAGGAACACATTTTCTCCTTCCTCCTTGTGACACCCTTTTAGATATTTGAAAACCGCTATCATGTCCCCCCTTAATCTTCTTTTTTCCAAACTAAACAAGCCCAGTTCACGAAGCCTGGCTTCATAGGTCATGTTCTCTAGACCTTTAATCATTCTTGTCGCTCTTCTCTGTACCCTTTCCAATTTCTCCACATCTTTCTTGAAATGTGGCGCCCAGAACTGGACACAGTACTTCAGCTGAGGCCTAACCAGTGCAGAGTAGAGCGGCAGAATGACTTCACGAGTTTTGCTTACAACACACCTGTTGATACAACCTAGAATCATATTTGCTTTTTTTGCAACAGCATCACACTGTTGACTCATATTCAACTTGTGGTCCACTATGACCCCTAGATCCCTTTCCGCCATGCTCCTTCCTAGACAGTCGCTTCCCATCTTGTATGTATGGAACTGATTGTTCCTTCCTAAGTGGAGCACTTTGCATTTCTCTTTATTAAACCTCATCCTGTTTACCTCTGACCATTTCTCTAACTTGCTAAGGTCATTTTGAATTATGTCCCTATCCTCCAAAGAAGTTGCAACCCCACCCAGTTTGGTATCATCTGCAAACTTAATAAGCGTACTCTCTATCCCAATATCTACATCATTGATTAAGATATTGAACAGTACGGGGTCCCAAAACAGACCCTTGAGGAACTCCACTTGTTATCCCTTTCCAGCAGGATTTAGAACCGTTAACAACAACTCTCTGACTATGGTTATCCAGCCAATTATGCACCCACCTTATCGTGGCCCTATCTAAGTTATATTTGCCTAGTTTATCAATAAGAATGTCATGCGAGACCGTATCAAATGCCTTACTAAAGTCTAGGTATATGACATCCACCGCTTCTCCCTTATCCACAAGGCTCGTTATCTTATCAAAGAAAGCTATCAGATTAGTTTGGCATGACTTGTTCTTCACAAACCCATGCTGGCTATTCCCTATCACTTTATTACCTTCCAAGTGTTTGCATATGATTTCCTTAATTACCTGCTCCATTATCTTCCCTGGGACAGACGTTAAACTGACTGGTCTATAGTTTCCTGGGTTGTTCTTATTCCCCTTTTTATAGATGGGCACAATATTTGCCCTTTTCCAGTCTTCTGGAATCTCCCGTCTGCCATGATTTTTCAAAGATCATAGCTAAAGGCTCAGATACCTCCTCTATCAGCTCCTTGAGTATCCTGGGATGCATTTCATCAGGACCTGGTGACTTGCTGACATCTAACTTTCCTAAGTGATTTTTAACTTGTTCTTTGTGTATCCTATCTTCTAAACTTACCCTCTCTCTGCTTGTATTCACTACATTAGGCACACCTCCAGACTTCTCGGTGAAGACTGAAACAAAGAAGTCATTGAGCATCTCCGCCATTTCCAAGTTTCCTGTTACTGCTTCTCCCTCCTCACTAAGCAGTGGGCCTACCCTGTCCTTGGTCTTCCTCTTGCTTTTAATGTATTTATAAAAGGTCTTCTTGTTTCCCTTTATGCCTGTAGCTAGTTTGATCTCATTTTGTGCCTTTGCCTTTCTAATCTTGCCCCTGCATTCCCTTGTTGCTTGCCTATATTCGTCCTTTGTTAGTTGTCCTAGTTTCCATTTTTTATATGACTCCTTTTTTATTTTGAGATCGTGCAAGATCTCCTTGTTAAGCCAAGCTGGTCTTTTGCCATATTTTCTATCTTTCCTACACAGCGGAATTGTTTGCTTTTGGGCCCTTAACAACGTCCCTTTGAAATACTTCCAACTCTCCTCAGTTGTTTTTCCCTTCAGTCTTGCTTCCCATGGGACCTTACCTACAAGTTCTCTGAGCTTATCAAAATCTGCCTTCCTGAAATCCATTACCTCAATTGTGCTGGTCTCCCTTCTACCTTTCCTTAAGATCATGAACTCTATTATTTCGTGATCACTGTCCCCTATACTGTCTTCCACTTTCAAGTTCTCAACTAGTTCCTCTCTATTTGTTAAAACCAAATCCAGAACAGCTTCTCCTCTGGTAGCTTTTTCAACCTTCTGAAACAGAAAGTTGTCTCCAATGCAGTCCAGAAACTTATTGGATAGCCTGTGCCTCGCTGTGTTAGTTTCCCAACATATGTCTGGATAGTTGAAGTCCCCCATCTGAGTCTGCCACTCTACTCAGAAAGAAAAAGTGAATTTAGCTTCTTAAATTCAAATCTCATTTTTAGTAACTAGTGAAAATGAATAGTCTTAGTCAATTTCTTATTAATTGTATACAGCCCCAGAACTGCCACATTACATGTGGCATCTTTTGCTTAACAAAAAAGGAATGGGATTAGAATAGTAGGATAGTTGTAGGCCAAGATTATAGTGCATTGGCTCAATTACATGAGAAATTTCAAAGAGCTTAGTGACCATGGAAATCCTAAGCCAATGCCTTAGTACTCATTTTCCTCCACTATGCAGCAGAACCACAGCAGCTGTGATAGATCAGAGGCCCTCCTCACTGGACAAGTGGAAGATGATTTGGGTCTAAAAACTAAATCTTATTCTCACTGGTGTCAAATGAAGTTTTGACTAACATAAGTAAAATGTGCCATAATTTGGGTCATAATTTAACAAAAACAACTACACCCAATCCACAATTTTTTTAAAAAAATCTATCTTGTGTGGAAGTGTAATTTGATCAACAAAGATTTGCCAGAAGAATGTGACTTGGTTAGAGAATTAGATAGCCAACATTAACTAAAATCTGAATGTTGTGACTCAGTATTTTGCATTTCAAAATGTAGAGAAATAAGGCAATATTTTTGACAGCATGTTAATGGCCATTAAATGTTGGCTTATTAATGATGAATACTTTATAATTATCAGAGGGGTAGCCGTGTTAGTCTGAATCTGCAAAAGCAACGAGGAGTCCTGTGGCACCTTATAGACTAACTGAAGTGTCGGAGCATAAGCTTTCGTGGGCAAAGACCCACTTTGTCAGATGCATAATTGTTACATCTATAAGACAAGCTGCCACTCTACTCAGAAAGAAAAAGTTAGATTTATTTTTTGTAGCAGAGATGAAGATTGAGAATTAGAAGAAAACAGTCTTGGACTGAGGAACTTTTTTATATGCTTCACTGTATTTGTTTGGTATGTTTTGGAATATTTTCCCTTCCCAAAAGAGCACAGTACTGCATTGTCCTGCATTGCCTTTTAGATTTTTTCCTCTTCTCAGATCTTTTATAGATGTAAAAATACATCATGCTGTATTTATTGAAGCTCTTTCATCATGAAAGGGCTTTCCCTGTGAATGTTACAGTGTGAACTTTGTAAATGTGACCACATCCAGTCATGTGGCAGTATGCGGTAACTTTAGCTACTGTATGTAGGTCATTCAGAAAGTCTTTCAAGCAAAGTACATGCACCTTGTCTTCAGCTTCCAGACAACCTATCGTATAGCACTCAATGCAGCCAAGGCCTTTATGGGAAACATATGGTGTTAAAAAAGACCTTATTAGTAACAGGAATGTTGAATAATTTTTTTAAATGGCCTCTCAGTTCCACCCTTGTAAATCAGAAGTGATGCCACTGGAGCCAATTTATACAAGCATAGATGAGAGGAGAATCAGGGTCAGGATTAGCATTATTATACATTAGACTATTTGATATTCACCAGGAAACATATATTTGAAAATAATTATTCAATGAATGCCCACATGAAGAAAGTAAAGGGACTTCTGAATAAATTCCATCTGCAGGAGATCACCTGTCCCCTCTCTTACAGAGCAAGCTGTGAGTGAGTGCTCCTGATGATCACCCATGTTTGGATCTGTACAGATCCTGGGGCTCTTCAGTAAGATTAGATATGATAGGCCACTGTATCAGGAGTGGGCAAAAGGACCTCTGTGGGCCAGATCTGGCCCACCAAATGGGTCTATCTGGCCCACAGATACCCTGCCACTTCTCTGCTCCCAAACCAATCAGGTCTTGGGGACGGCAGAGTGCATGAAGTCTCCACCCCACTAGCAGCGTGCAATACTTAGAGTCAATCACCAGGATTGATTCTAAGCACAGCACCCTCTTTCAGGGCAGGGGCAGGGAGCGAGAGACTTCCCGTGCTTCCCCTGTCTCCAGGCCCTGATTGATCTGGGGGAGCACGCGAAGTCTCCTCCCAACAGCAGGGGCACTGGGGCCTAGAGGGGGGGGCCTATTCTTCCTTCACAGGTCACGTTCTCTAGACCTTTAATCATTCTCGTTGCTCTTCTCTGGACCATCCCCAATTTCGCCACATCTTTCTTGAAATGTGGTGCCCAGAACTGAACACAATTGAGGCCTAACCAGCGCAGAGTAGAGCGGAAGAATGACTTCTCATGTCTTACTCACAACACACCTGTTAATGCATCCCAGAATCATGTTTGCTTTCTTTGCAACAGCATCACACTGCTGACTCATATTCAACTTGTGGTCCACTATAACCCCTGAATCCCTTTCTGCCGTACTCCTTCCCGGACAGTCGCTTCCCATTCTGTATGTATGAAACTGATTGTTCCTTCCTAAGTGGAGCACTTTGCATTTGTCTTATTAAACTTCATCCTATTTACCTCAGACCATTTCTCCAATTTGTCCAGGTAATTTTGAATTATGACCCTTTCCAAGTGTTTACAGACGATTTCCTTAATTAATTGCTCCATTATCTTCCCTGGCACAGAAGTTAAACTAACTGGTCTGTAGTTTCCTGGGTTGTTCTTATTTCCCTTTTTATAGATGAGCACTATATTTGCCCTTTTCTAGTCCTCTGGAATCTCTCCTGCCTCCCATGATTTTCCAAAGATGATAACTAGAGGCTCAGATACCTCCTCTATTCTAGGATGCATTTCATCAGGCCCTGGTGACTTGCAGGCATCTAACTTTTCTAGGTGATTTTTAACTTGTTCTATTTTTATTTTACCTTCTAAAACTACCCCCTTCCCACTAGCATTCACTATGTTAGGCGTTCCTTCAGACTTCTCCATGAATACTGAAACAAAGAAGTCATTGAGCATCTCTGTCATTTCCAAGTTTCCTGTTACTGTTTCTCCCTCCTCACTGACCAGTGGGCCTACCCTCTCCTTGGTCTTCCTCTTGCTTCTAATGTATTTATAAAAAGTCTTCTTGTTTCCCTTTATTCTGGTAGCTAGTCTGAGCTCATTTTGTACCTTTGCCTTTCTAATCTTGCCCCTGCATTCCTGTGCTGTTTGCCTATATTCATCCTTTGTAATTTGTCCTACATTCCATTTTTTATATGACTCCTTTTTTATTTTTAGATATTAAGGTCATAGTTTCCCCCATTGAATAGTATTTTCATGCTAAGTTCTCATATGCGGTACATCTGATGAAGCTTTACGGAAGTCAATGGAACTGCATGGGGTGGATTATAGCTCAAAATTTGGCTCTAAAATTCTCCACATAAAGATATATACTATCGGGTACAATTGTGCTTTGTGGCTGGTAGTTAAGATGTACCAGGAAAAAAATGTGCAGTTGACTTAAGATCACTGGATGAGGATTTTTTTTAGACTTATTGCTAAAATTCTACCACATACAGTTGAGCAATTTTATAGTTAACTCCAGTTAGTGAAACTTAATGCCAATGAAACAGTTTTTTCAATGAATTCCAGCATGCCAACAAACAATTCCAATTTAAGCAAGCCTTTTAATACATAAACATTTTTCTACAGTTTAACAAAGGGATGAACCACCCTAAGGAGCACTGAACCAATGATGAAGGCAGGGGATATATCTTACACAAAACAGAAATTCTGTTTTATCATGTGCCAGGTTTTAGTTGATTCTTTAGTCAGACCTTTTAAATACACATGGACTTTAGTCTTCCGGTTGTCACGGAAACAAGAACAAATCCTTAGCAACTGGCTGACAAAAGGTCTTACCCTTTACCATGGAAATGGCTTTTTTGTGAGAAATTTATCTGATAAATGATTAAGTTGATCCTGAAAGCATCCACATCATGGCACCTTACATCAGCAGTTGTTTTCCTAGGGTGATCAGTTTCAGGTAGCTGTCAGATGAAGTGTTAGATCATGGGAAAAGATGACTGTTCAAAGTATGAAAGTCATCAGGATGCAGGTGGGTAAGACAGCTCATCAATAACCAAAAGTGATTTCAGTTATTGACTTTGTTCTAAGGTAAAGACAAACTTGATCTGCATTTCTGTTAGCTGGGCATTGATGAGTTTGGTAAAGAGAAGGCTGTTGCTTTTTCTCAATCTGTTTAAACAGTGAAATAGTAGAAGAGAGACAATTAAAGTAACTTTTCAAGCATCTTTTGCCCCAGACACAAATTACCTCCTTTCTCTCAATGGAGGTGGGAGCACTCTGGCACCTTTAAACAACAGAACAACAGTCCCTCTAGTGAAACTATTTCATGACCGATCAGATCCCTCCCCCAAAAAAGAAATATACTCAGTTCAGACATCTAAACCACCCACCATTAAGTTATTTTGAATTTGAGGGAGAACTCTCACCACATAAACATAGATGGATCAGCTTTTGGGGAGCATTGCTCCCCCAAGTTCAGGAAGAGCAAGATTCTATTCATGTTATTAGTATAGGAGGAATTCTCCCTCTAGCTCTTTCCTTATTTCCCATTACCTCACCTTCACTCCTGACTTTCAGTCTTGGAGTACCAAGAGTGAGCACACTTTCCCAAGAGATGAGTTCATCACAAACCCCTCTCTAGTCTCTTTCTGGGATGGAGCAGTGAAAAAGTGAATACCAGCTTCCTACCTGTCTTGATCTATCCACAAGTGAAGGTTCTCCTGCTATTGTGACAGCCCCTGGCAACCCACTTCTGCTAGATACCCTCTCCATGTCTGAAATGCTAATCTGACATTCCCTGCTTGCCTTTTCACACAGCATGCTTCCATCTGGATAGAAAGGTGAGAAGAAAATAGTCTCATCACCTGATGTAACATGTTTCCTTTTGCTGATTCCTGGCCCAGTAGCAGTGTTTTTAATGGCAAGTCTGGTCATGGGTTTGATTTGTTCTTTGTAATTTTCCAACAGTCATAAAAAGAAGAGTAGTCTGTACAGGAGAGCACCTCCTCCAAAAACCATTGGGTATTGACTTGCAGTGTCATAATGCGTGGCCATTATCAAAAGGGTTAATGTAGAACTTTCACAATGTGATGCATCTGAAAATGCACAACGTTCAAAAATATCTATTCATCTTTCCATTTTTAAACTGACTTGGTCTTCATTGTCTAGTTTTTGAAGATTTAGTTTCCAGCAAGAGCATGTTCCTTCCCAGACCACCTTCCCTTCTGAATTGATTCAGAAGTGAAGTCTTAAGACTGAATTTGCAACCGCATCACCAGTTTCCACAGCAACAGACAGATGACAAAGGATTATGAAAACTTTAGTGGAGATTCTAACAATGAATAAGATATTATATAAAAACTGTGCTCTACAATGTTGGAGCAGCCCAAGACCAGGCTTTGTGGGAACTTTACTGCAAAAAGCCTTGCATTGACTGTGACAGTAAAACCCTGAAGATGCAACTTTGGAGGTGGGCCTCATAGAAAGTACAGGTAAACACTGAGAAAAATAAAAAAAATATATTATTTTCTTTGAACATATGACTTTTGAGCGTAGTGATGTTTCATATCTATTGGAACTGTATATAATGTGCTTCTACTGAAATATGTATCCATTTCCAGCAATCACTTACATCCTGTGATAATTCAGAAAATACAGGCTCCCACTGAGACAATTTCTTGATGGTTTTATAAACAAACTCTCTTTTGTTCCTGGACACTGTTTTAACTTCACTGAAGGGAATCATTGGCAAGCAGAGGTTCTTTTTGTGAAGCTGCTGCAAACCTGATCCTCATAATGCATGTTTCTCCTAGAATCAAATGGAGAGTTAAAGAAAGAGGAAAGATTTTCAAATAACATTTAACAGTTAGACAGTTGGAGAGAAGAGGCTCTCTCTCCCCCTCCCCCCTATTTGGGGGTTTAAGTCTTTATATGTTTTAATGTTGCACTTTTTTCAGATGACTCAAGAGTCATTTTCTGGTTCAATGAATGTCAGATACGGTGTTTGTGTAATATTTATTTTACTGGATTATGGAAAAAAGCTAGATAGACGAGACTATATATTAAACCCTCTAAATTCCTGAGGCAAAGAAGCCCGTGGAAAATAGAGAGTACAGATATGAAACAATTGTGATTTATTAGAATTTGCCATCGTACTTGGAGGTTTATATGGCTTTCTACAGAAAGCAGATGCACAGCCTTACTTGCTAAACAATGTTTAATTATAATTCAGATTATTTTTGTAGTGTCCACAAATGAAACAGCCACTTCAAACAAGAGAGACGGCATCTGTCAAGCTGCCCTGTAGTGACTCAAGAGCCTGGGCGCCAACCCCAGGACAAATTGTGAAGAGGCAACTTGGCTCTGAGTTCTATACTTAGATTTCATCAACTGAGTATCATATTATCATCAAAATAACCTTTCCAGGAATTCAAATGGTCCTCTTGGGTACTCTGATTATGACAAATAGGCCTTTGTGATAGTCCTTTGTGTATGTGTGCACACATGCACAGACACCAAACAACAAACAAAAACCAACCCAAAATAATCAGGTTACTCTCAGACTTAAATTTTATTCTGATTCCTGGTGAATTGTTCAAACAACTGAAGGTTAATGCAGATCACGTTCCAACATGAAAGAATGCTTTTAAAAATCTCATTAAAAATGAAAAGGTATACTTCCAGAATGAAACAATTGATAGTATGAAAATGGGTTTGAAGTTATTGTTGAAGATGGTAGTGTGGTCTTCACGTGTCAGGCAGAAGAACTTGACAAGGGATGCTGTAGAATGTTTCTCCGTGTCTCATGCAACTCTGTTGATGGCAAAGCCAAGGAGAGACTTATTGGAGTAACCTAATTATAATGTCTTCACTTCTGGAGATATTACATGAGTTTTCAAAGACCTCCACAAACTAGGTCTTGACCTTCAAAATACATTCCTGCTTTGACAGGGCCACAGTTATGTCAAAGGACAAAGGAAGTAAAAATTTTAAAAAGCAAATACCTTGAAAAAGCTTGAAACACCGATTACATTTGGTGTATAGTAATACATCATATAGATAGTAGCACAATGTTTGTGACTCTGTAACGCTGAAATGCTGACTGTTCCCTCTGGGCAGCGCTGTTGCCTCCCTGGCTGTTCCCTTGGGGCGGCACTATTGCCCAAGTCATGTCCTTCGCCTCCCGCTGTGGCGCTCGGCTGACTTCTGCACCCCTCAGCTGTGCTGCCATGGGGGAGCAAGCAGCGCAAGCAGCCATTTGGGTGCCATGGTCCCCATGCAGCACGGGGACTGCAGAGCCCAAATGGATGTTTGTGCTCCGCAGTCCCCCGACTGAGAGGCAGGAGGGGGAGGGGAGGAGAAGAGAAAGAGAGACAGAGAGAGAGGCAGGAGGCGGAGGAGAGCTGGGGGGGGGGGTGGAATGGGGAAGGCAGGAGGAGGAGGAGGAGAGAGAGAGAGAGAGAGAGAGAGAGAGAGAGAGAGAGAGAGAGACTGAGGGTATGTCTACACTACAGCGCTAATTCGAACTAAGCTAATTCGAACTAACGCATCCAGACTAAAAAACTAGTTCGAATTAGCATTTTGCTAATTTGAACTAGCATGTCCACATTAAGTGGACCCTGAACCGAGGTTAAGGATGGCCGGAAGCAGTGCCGGCAGGGCATCAGATGAGGACTTAGAGCGTGGAGCTGCTGCCTCAGGCTAGCCGAGGGCTGTGCTTAAAGGGACCCGACCCCCACCCCGGACAGACAGTTCTCAGGGGTGCCCCGCTTGCCACACTGGGCACATCACAGCACTCGGCCATCAGCCCGGCTGCACTTGCCACAGGCTGCCATCTGGGGAGAGGGGGCAATTGGGGGGCTGCAGGAGAGCTTCCATCCCCAGAAGCCCGCAGAGCCAGCCCAGTCCTCCCCATCGGGGGTTCGTACCCCATTCCTCCCTCACCTCCTTCCATTTACCCTTCCCTAGCCCCCCTTCCTGATGTACAAAATAAAGAAAACGTGTGGTCAAAAATAGAATCTCTCTTTATTGAACAAAACTCAGGGAGACTGGGAAAAGGAGGTGGGAGAGGGGAAGAGAGAGGGTGGGAGAGGGGAGGGCAACTACAATGATGAGGGGTTTGGAACAGGTCCCATATGAAGAGAGGCTAAACAGACTGGGACTTTTCAGTTTAGAAAAGAGGAGACTGAGGGGGGATAGGATAGAGGTCTATAAAAGCATGAGTGGGGTGCAGAGGGTGCCTCAAGAAAAGTTTTTCATTAGTTCCCATAATAGAAGGACTAGAGGACATCAAAGGAAAGGAATGGGTAGCAGGCTCCAAACTAGTAACAGAAAGTTGTTCTTCACAAAGCAAAGAGTCAACCTGTGGAACTCCTTGCTGCAGGCGGCTGTGAAGGCTTATAACTAGAACAGAGTTTAAAGAGAAGTGAGATAAAGTGATGGAGGTTGGGTCCATGGAGTGGTATTAGCCAGGGGGTAGGAGTGCTGTCCCTGCCCAAAGTTTGTGGAAGGCTGGAGAGGGATGGCACGAGACAAAAGGCTTGGTCACTGTCTTCGGTCCATCCCCTCCAGGGTTCCTAGGGTTGGCCGCTGTCAGCAGACAGGCTACTGGGCTAGATGGACCTTTGTTCTGACCCAGTACAGCCATTGTAAGCTCAGGGCTCAGGGTCAGGGGTCTCAGTGGACCACCTTGATTTTCATGCACACCTACTCCTGGGTGGCCAGGCTGGCCACTTTCCTGTGCCTAGTGCAGAGGTCATGGATGAGGTCCACGATGTCCGCACTAGACCAGGCAGGTACCCACCTCTTGCAGTCCTGGGCAAGCTCCCGGGAGCCACCAGCCTGGTCCCAGGAAGAGGGAGAGGGCTGGGGGGCATCGGGTGGCTGGCTCGAGCTGTGCCAGGTGCAGGGTCTGCTAGCTGGGTGCTGGCAGGCTTTCACCTGGCACGGGCATCATAGCCAGCCCGTACTCCTTTAAGGGGTCCGGGGCCGGGAGGGGGGCAGTAGAGTTTCCCTGGTGTTGGCCAGAGTGGCCACCAGGGAAAGCTGGGGAGGGCTAGCCTCCCACTAGTTCGAATTAAGGGGCTGCACACCCCTTAATTCGAACTAGTAAGTTCAAACTAGGCTTAGTCCTCGTAGAATGAGGTTTACCTAGTTCGAACTAAGCGCTCCGCATCTGTTAGTTCGAATTAACTTTGTAGTGTAGACATACCCAGAGAGAGAGAGACCGGAGGCTCAGGAGAGAAGATGGATGTGGAGGGAAGACCTGATGGGCTAATTGGCTAGTTTAAGAAGAATTCAGTAGGAGGTGGATATGTTCTTAAATTGTAATACTATAGGCATGAAGTGAGATTACTGTTTAAAGACGAGCCTCTCTAAAGATTTGGAGAAATCTAGTCATCTGAAAATCTTCAAAGTTCATTGAGGATTATTTCAAAGAGGTTCTGCATGTTATATCTAACTTTGTGAATAGATATTGTGACCTGACCCTTGAAGCAAGAGGACTTATGGAAATTACAGAATCATAAAAATTCTCATTCTTACTCGAGATCATGAGAATTATTCAGAAAGTTTTTGCTTCTGTGAACACTTACCTTCTAAATCAGTGGTTCTCAAAGTGTGGTCCATGGACCGAGACTGTCTTGCAAGTGGGCCACAGGCTCAGGGCTTCCTCTCCCCCTTGAAGCAGGAAGCCTGTGCTGGGGCTCCACTCCCATGCCCCCCACTTCCTCCACGAGCACTGGTTTCTTGCTGTGGGCCAGGGGGCTCAGCATGCTGCCACTCTCCCTTCCCCTGCAGAAAACTGCTCGCCTTGAGGTTTTCTCTGCTGCTCCCATTGCCTAGAATCATGACAAATGGGAGCAAAGGGGGCAGTGCCTGAGTGGTGGGAACCAGGTAAGAGCCTCTATACGCCTTCTGCCCAAACCCCACCTCCACCTCACTCCTGTACCTTCTCTCCCAAACTCCACCCCTTGCTCCTGCACCCTGTCTCCCTTGCAGACCACTGCCACCCTCAGCCCACTCCTGCACCCAACCTTCTGGCTAGACCTCCCACCCTCAGCCTGCTCCTGCACTCTACCTTCCAGCCAGATATGTCCCCAGCCTACTCCTGCACTCATTTTGTCATCATGGGTGATTGGCTGGTGGGCTATTGAAAGGTCTATATTGATTGGGGTGGACTTTGGGCCAAAAAGTTTGAGAGCCACTGTTCTAAATGAACCGATACACCTTGCAAAAAGGAGTTAAACTATTGCCTGTGAAGAACTTCATCAGAAGAAAGACCTATGAAGATTCCCTCTTCCCCCACTAGAGATTTTATCCAAGCAACTCTGACTTGAAAGATGCATGGGATGAAGTATCAACATTGAGGAGCTCCATCATCACTTATCCCTTATGAATCTAGAGTGTAAATGAGCATCCATGTTCCTATGAACTGATTGATGAAGCCACCTGTGAATTTCAAAGGAGATTTTCTGAGAACTCCAATTTTATATAAAACTTGTCAGCACTCTATTCCACCAGCTCTCCAGATTTCTTGAAACTGAAATCACGATGTGCTTTTTGATTCAATGAAAACAAGTCAAAGTTGAAATGGCTATATTTAAACCACCGATTGAAATGGCAAAGAATAAGAAATGTCGTATCTAATATGTTTCTACTGAATTAAAATTACGAATGTAAGTTTTAAAGTGTATAGTGGTCTTCTTGTTTTCAGTATCAATTGGAACTCAAGAAAATTCCTTCTCTTGTTGGTAAAGAACTTTGTTACACCAAAGGTGAGCATAATACATAAAACAAAGAAAGAAACTTAATTCTCCTATCATATGAAAATGATTTGGCTTCAAAACTGAAGCTGGATGCCCTTGTGGAGGAATTAGATTAATCCAAGACTTCTCCTTTATGGTCACGAACAGTCTTTACTTTAGATAGCACTTTCATGTCAAGAGTTATACTTTTGGATTCTGAATCTTTGAATTTTTGAATGTTTGAATATTTGTTAATGTGATCATATAAATGTATCTTGTTTCTTAAAGATAAGTAAACAAGGCTTCTAATTGAGACAGCACTGACAAAAATTTCTTATTTTATTGCAATATTTTATTGTGAATTGTGCAGCATGCTTCCATCCATTTCCTCTCATGGTCCTCAGGTGGCTTTCAAACTATGCTTTTTGGGTCACAAGCTGTATTTTAAGGAGTTCTCCTCCAGAATCTAGCACAGTAAGTTCCTTTTTCTGAGGTATGGCAATACAAATAATTAATTTATAAATCATAGAGACAAGGTGAGTGGGGTAATAGCCTTTATTGGACCAGCCTCCATTAAGAGAATCCAATAAAAGTATTACCTCACCCACCTTGTCTCTGTAATATCTGCGATCAGCACAGCTGCATCTGCACTGCTCTTGTAAACTAAACATTTATTAAATCAAAGGTAGGAACTCAATTTTATAGTGTTAAGAACTGATTTGTTTTATATTAAGCCTTCCAATTTCACTCATTAAACCTGGTGATCATTCCTACTGTTCTTAAAGTGCTCTGCTATCATATCATTTCTATTAGGTCAAAATGAATAGCACAATATTGCCAAGATTTAATTCAAGATCTTGAAGTCTTTTTGAAAGCTTAAATAAGCCATGTTACAGATTGGCTCTTGTGTGTTACTATTCCAAAGTTTTTGTAACGAACTCAGACTCTAAATTGGAAGAGTTTCCAGAACAACAAGAAATACAATTATATCTATTTCATGTTTGAATGTGGCTAGATATATAGCACTTACTAAGCCCTCTTATCATCTAAAAATATTAGATGAGATTCTGAACGTAACTGACAGAGAATCAGTACCCAAAGACTGGAGGGGGCTTAAGAAAGTCATATCAGAGCCAAGGTCTATTTAAAAAAATCAGTTCCACAAATATAGAAAATGTAATCCAAGTAAAACCTGGTACAACAGTAATACTGTAATACTAATCATTCTCAGGTAGTTATGCATTTGGAGCATTCATTTGCAGTACATTATAAGAATGAGGAGCATCGGGGTTTTTTTTTTCTTTTTAAAATGTTCCTTCTTTTAAGCCTACTCGCCTAATCGCCTTTTGATTTATATTATTTATAGTAAAGCAGTGATCCAAAAGTGCCCTTGAAAAAAATGTAATATACCTTAAAATAAAGACTGCTCAGCCTCCCACATTACATCAGAAAATAATACAAATAAAAAAGTCTCAAAATAATTTTGACCCAAATCCCCTCTATTTTATAGCTCCATCCATCTTCTTATGGTAGAAGTATATGGTTATAGTTGTAACATTAGGCAATAACACTAATTATACATAAGGCCCATATTATCATGTAATGCATGACTACCCTCTGCCTTAGCAAGAGCCAAGACTAACCACAGCATGTAAGGCTTACTCTGGTGCTTACTCAGGCAGCATAAGATATTTTCAAACCCAATTTAGATGTCCAATGGAAGATGCACCTGAAGCAGATGATGACTCTGATGACATGAGGCTGACATAGGTGCATACATCTGGCAACTAGGGCTAGGGCTTGGGTTTTGAAATCAATCCCTACCACTCAGGTTTCATAGCTTAAGGCTACATCTACACTACATGCTTCTTGTGCAAGACGCCTTTTGCGCAAGAGTTTTTGCGCAAAAACTTTGTGTGCAAGAGCATGTCCACACCATTTCACGCAAGGGAGTGTCCACACTGCATGGATGCTCTTGTTGGAGAAAGCTCTGATTGCCATTCACAGAATAGCCATCAGAGCACCTGTGCTTTTTCCCATAGGGGTTTCTTGTTCAAGAAACCCCGCTAGAGCGTCCACGCTTGCCATTTTGCGTAATATCTGTAGCGCAAAAAGGAGGTTTACCTATGCTGGAAAAAGCCCTCCCTTCTGCTGTTTTATTGTTGATTTGCTTGCACAAAAGAGCATTTGAGGTGTGGATGGATGCTCCATGGGTTTTTGCACAAAAACACCTATTTTTGCGCAAAAACCTTGCAGTGTAGACATAGCCTAAGTATCTACACAGCTGTTTTTAACACCATAAAGCAACCCTGAATCTGTAGACTCCAGGTTTTAAAACATCAGGGGACAACACTAGGATATAATATATCAGGATTGCCTAAAGCCATCTCTTGACCCCCAGACCAGACTCCAATGAATTCCTTAACACCAGGTGATGACTAAGGCCTCATTCTTGCGTTTATGTTCAGTAGTTTGTTCACAAACTCAACAGATGCACTCCTCTTTCACTACACCTGTCCACACCTATGTATGAGTTAAATCTGAATTCCACAGAATGACTGATTGAAGGGACGATCAAGCACTTTGTATATCTTTGGAAAGCTCTATTTAATGGGACTGTGGTAATGTGACCATAACTCCTCATCGGCTCAAACTGGATCCAAACTGTATGGTAAGAACAAGAGATTGGAAAGGGCACAGTAAAAGACGAGACTTTTTTCCTCACTACTTTTTTTTCCTGTGGTATTTCACAAGTGTGACATACTCACTCATACACAGTACACCTCTCCCATGCTTTGCCTATTTCTTAGATTTCTGAAGGAAACTTTTAACTAGAAATTGTAGAAGTAGTCACTAAAGAAACTTTGAATTACTTTTGAAGTTAACTTTATTTCTACTGAAAACAGTCACAGATGTTGCACTGAGTTTGGCGGAATGAGCTGTGTAACAAATTAAGTATTTCATAGATGAACAAAGTCTAGTCCAATAAGCAGACACAAAAGTGACTTTGATTAGGAAGTGACTTTGATTAGGAAGTGTACACGTCATTCTTTGTTTTCTCTTTTAGTGGAGACTTATTGAGGGCAACAAATCTTACTAAATACCAAAACTCACTATTAAAAACGACCATATAAAATTAACCCCATAAAAAAGAAAAGAAAGGGACAGTGTTCTTTTGTTGCAGGGATATCTGTTGGCAAAGATTTTTCTCTATCCTTCCCTATCATCCATTGTTTCTAATCTTTATAGCTCAAGTAAAAATAAATGGACCTGATTCTTTTCTTATTTACACCAGCGACTTCAATAGCAATGGAGTTGGTCCTGGAAAGTGCAGGATGTAAGAGGAAAGGAAATTAATCATAATACTTACTAACATTATTCCTGTGGGAAACTACTAGGCAACCTGCTCATAGTGCAGTGCTTTCATAGGACAGGGATAACAAATGTTTTATTCTTCCTATCCTCCTGAGCAGAATGAAGCTGTATACGCCTGGAACAATATGTCTGGCCAGCAAACCTACCCTTTATTTTTCTCTTTAAAAATTGTCATGTTTGCCAGGCTTAACCTAGATAAACATTAATAAAGCATTTGGATGACTGTAGAGGCCCACAAAGGGTTGGTATGCTGGAGCCAAGAAAAGCTAGTGTGATTGCGGAGGCTCAGAACAGCTGAACAAAACAGCAAGAATGGTAAAGAAACTAGGCATTGTTGCAGCATTAGCTTGGACCAACTTGAAAAGAGGGTCAGGGGAAACAAATAGGTCAGAAGAGATTTGGAAATTGAGGAGACTATGCACCAGGATGACTATTCTGCAGATATGTAGCAGATAAATGTTGGAAGCTTTGCAAACTTAAGCTCAAGAATATTAAGGTACTATTTCCATCATGGACTATGGGTATAAGAGCAAGTGGAGATAATGCCTTCCCTGGGTCTTAGTGCTCATCCACTTCCCTCTTCCTATACCTATTTATTCCATTCCTGAACTCTCCCACAGCAGGCTGTTGCTGCTTGCAGACTGGTAACTCTTCCCCTGAAGTACATCTGTTAAAAGTGAAAAGCCTTCCAGCATCCCACTATTAAGTTATTAGCCTAACATTGAACCTGTGAAAGAGTCATTAAGTAGTAACGAAACCGTTTAACAGGCATGTGCCATCTCTGAATGTACTGACAAAAACACCCTTCCCTAAAATACACATTTAAATTTTAATTACTATGGTATAAAAACTTGCTTCCAAATCATCCTGTCCTTTTTATCTAGTCCTGACTCTTTATTCACCCCCTTGTTGAAGCAAGCACTTAAAGGGTAACATTCCCTTTCTTACATCTAGCTGGACAAATGAGTTTCCATTTTATTTCTGACTATAGTAATCTGGACTCTGGCATGATTACTTTATGAAGTCTTAAGAGTATATTTAACATAGAAAATGTAAAACAGAGAAGGGCTGAATCATATGTTCCGCAATATTTAATGTGTTCAGCAGGGCCACCAACTTGCCCTTATTATAAAGTTTTTGCAAATAAATCTCTGACAAACTGCAAGATATATCAAAAAACCTGTGACTGACATTGTTATTCCCCAATTTAGTGCTTTTAATTAGGTATCTTCTGCAGAGCAAGTCTTCACAATCGGGCATGCAGTGGAAAACTTTTAGAAGTGTGTTTTTTTTCCAAATGTTATTTGCTTCATTTGGGTTCATGGATTTGTCTGGAATGGGTGAGCAGAGAGACCAAGGAAAAGGGCCTGGGTGGTGCAAGGGTGAAGTATAAGTGGGGCCACAGGTTGGGGAGCTCGCTTTTCTACGTAGCAGCTTTGCCTACCTGTCATTGACCCTCACTCTCTAGTTCAATAGTTAGGCTACTTACCTGTGTTGTAGACTATGCTGGTTCAAATCCCTCAGTTGCCTGTTCAGCCAGATTGTAGAGGGATTTCCTGTCTCCTAGGTAGCCCTTTGCAGTGAGCTATCCTTGTCCAAACTCCTCTCTCTCAAGAGGCCATTTTCTTCTCTTAATGGCCAGGGATTGCTCACCAGTGACTCTCCCGAAGAAGTGGGAACCCTCAGTTCACAACCCTCTAAAGCCGAAAAGAATGTCCTGGGGTCTGCCACAAGCTGGGCCTGTAGCCTGATCATGGTGGGCGTGAATGGGGGGCCAATTACTGCCCAGCAGTAATGTCTTTTTAATAAAAAGGGCAAGAGGGTTTGCAAATCACTCTTTGCTCAGCTTTTAGGGCTCTGTCCACTCAGGGTATGTCTAGACTACAGGGTTTTTTCAAAAAAAAGTTGCCTTTTTTTTAAAAAACTTCACTCGCATCTAGACTGCCGCTGCATTCCTTCGAAAGTAAAGCGAAATAATATGGTGGTTTTGTTGACAGCAGTAAACCACATTTTACGAGGAAGAACACCTTTTCCGACAGAGATTTGTCGAAAAAAAGGCGTGTGAGGATGCAGGTTTGTTTGTTTGTTTTTCGATAAAACAGGCCTCGAGGGAAAAGCCCTGGTGGACACTCCATCTGCAGGCAAAACCTCTATTGTTCCTGTCTGTAGCCATGTCTTAAAGGCACAGACACCCTGGGAGCCATTGTAGCAGGAAGTCAGCCAGAAGAAGCCACTGACATCACAGCTCTGGGTTAGCTTGCACACCCGACCAGCACTGCCAGGAGGTGGATGGGACAACCCAGAAGACCAGCAGCTCCAGGACGAGGAGGAGGACCCCAACAGGACTGTTGTCAGCCTCACCCTAGAGCCAGTCCGCCAGACCCAGGAGGCCTCGCAGGCATCTTCTGACCCTGGTGAGGGAATATCAGGAGAGTGTGATCAGGTTGCCACACACGTAGAATAGGGGAGGTGGGAGCACGGGGGATGCAGGCCAATCTTCAGATGTCATGCTCCCCCTGGACAGCTTGCACCTCTCTGTGAATGTGCAAGCATGTTTAGTCCCAGGGCACACATGGGCAGCTGCTCACAGCTCAGGGAGGGCCCCACACATGTCTGACCCCAGGGAGGGCTGTCCTCCCCGTGCCAGGCACTGTAGGAAGCAGGCTGGTCACAAGGGTGCACACACGACACTGCATAGACCACTGCAAGTGTCACACATAGCACTCAGCCATGTATGCATGTGCGACACAACAATTGCTCCCGCAGACCGTGCTGCAATGGGCAGGCGGTGGGTGGGTGGGTAGGGGCCCTGGGAGACCCAAGCTGCTTGAGGCCCCTGTCCTAAATCTGGGGACCCACTGTAGCTAGACACTTCCCTGGGCTGCATGGCCATGGTGGGGGTGTTGCCAGGGGGGCGGAGGAGGGGTTGTTTCCCTACCCACCTTGGGGCCCCTGTGAGGCTGGGGCTGCTGGCCAGGCCACACGTGGGTTTGTACACATGACTGACCACTTCACCCTCCCCCTTCCCCCACTCCTTCCCCTTCCGCCCCCTTACCCACTGCCCCCCTTAACTCCTGCCCCCCCACTCCCTGCCATCACAGACCCAGCTGCAGCCCCTCCTCCTCCCCAGCCCTCTACTGTCCCATGCCCCACTCGACCCCGAGCATATATAGGGCCACGGACCGGAGGTGGCAGACTTTTGCAGGCCAGGCGACACCCCAGCCCTAAACCTCCCTCCCCCCTCCAGGTTTACAGCCCCCTTTTTCCCCAGTTAAAGAGACTTTGTTATATTTACAAGAAAGTTTATTTTTTATAACATTTTGAACACACTTTTATTTTGTTAGTAAATGTTATTCTTTGCACACTGTTTGATTTTTTTTTAATACACACAGGCTGTGTCTACATTGGCATCCCTTTCCGGAAAAGGGATGCTAATGAGACACATCGCAATTGCAAATCCGCGGGGGATTTAAATATCCCCCGCGGCATTTGCATTTACATGGCTGCTGCTTTTTTCCGGTTTGGGGATAAGCCGGAGAAAAGTACCAGTCTAGACATGATTCTCTGGAAAATAAACCCTTTTCCGGAGGATCTTTTATTCTTGAAAGTAGGAATAAAAGATCCTCCGGAAAAGGGTTTATTTTCCAGAGAATCATGTCTAAACTGGCGCTTTTCTCCGGCTTATCCCCAAGCCGGAAAAAAGCGGCAGCCATGTAAATGCAAGTGCCGCGGGGGATATTTAAATCCCCCGCGGATTTGCAATTGCGATGTGTCTCATTAGCATCCCTTTTCCGGAAAGGGATGCCAATGTAGACACAGCCATAATGTTTTTGTCAGAAAACCTTGTGTGTGTGTGTGTGTGTGTGTGTGTGTGTGTGTGTGTGTGTGTGTGTGTGTGTGTGTGTGTGTGTGTGTGTGTGTTAACTGTCTGGAGACTGGTGCAGGGATGGGTTGTGGGAGGAAAGGTCTTCCGGGGGGGGGGGCCATGCCACAGGCACCATTGGGGAGGCCCTGTGGAGAGTAATTGGGCTCCTGCTGAGAATCTCTCCCGAAGGGCCTCCTGGATACTGACCCCCACCTGATGAGCTTAGCAGATGGCAGCTGTCCAGGGCTGCTCGAACATTAGCCCATGTCCCCATCCTGGGTGGAAGGCCTCCCCTTTGTTCTCCACTAGATTATGGAGCATGCAACACGCAGCCACCACCTCAGGGATATTGCGTTCACCAATGTCGAGGTGAGTAAGCAGGCACCTAAACCTCCCCTTCAGCTGGCCAAAGGCACATTCCACCTGCAAGCGTGCCAGCTTCAGGTGCATATTAAATTGTTCCCTGCTTGGATCCAGATGGCCAGTGTAGGGCTTCATGAGCCAGGGCATAAGGGGATATGCCTCATCGGCCACCATGCACATTGGCATCTCTACATCCCCAACAGCAAAGTTTCACTGTGGGAAGAATGTCCCAGCCTGCAGCCTGTGGTACAGGTAGGCATTTCTGAAGGTCTGGGTATCATGTGCCCGGCCCGAACACCCAACACAAATGTCCGTAAACTTTCCCTGGTGGTCGAACAGGGCCTACAGCACCATAGAGAAGTAGCCCTTTCTGTTTATATACTGAGCTGGCTTGATGGGGCGGTGCACGGATTGGGATGTGAGTTCCATCAAAGCGCTCCTCAGCAGTTTGGGAATCCCAGCCCAGCAAAGCTGGCCACGATGGTGTCCAGGTCTCCGAGGCGGACAATCCTGTTCAGCAGCTCCGAGTTGATGGCCCTCACCATCAACAGAAGTAGACACATACAAACACACAGAATAGGAAGTTAGAGGGGGTGCCCAAGTCTTTGGGAGGTGCCTCCAATCCTCCCCAAAACCTCAGGATCCCCACCTCAGGCAGCCCCTCCCAGCAGTAGGGCAGGGTGAGGCCAGGAGCCCTCCCTCACTTCCACTGCCTCTGCCCTTTCCTGACAGTCCCGCTTTTACAGTCCCCCTACACCGCATGGACTATCCCCCCAGAGGGACTTACCGCCATCAACACCGCACCAACAATAGATCTCCCCATGCCAAACTGGTGTCCCACCGAATGGTAGCTGTCAGGGGTAGCCAGCTTCCAGCGGGCTATAGCCACCCTCTTCTCCAGGGGGATGGCGGGCCACAGGTGGGTGTCCTGTCATTGCAGGGCAGGGGCGAGCCAGGTACGCAGCTCCTGGAATGTGGCTTTACATATCTGGAAGTCTCAGAGCCAAGCCTGGTCGTCCCACTTCTCCATGACGAGCCAGTCCCACCAGTCTGAACTTGTGTCCAGCCTCCAAAATCACCCTCTCCTGGAAGAAGATTGGTGGCAAAGCCAGTGTTGCTGCCGCCCGAGCAAGAGACTGAAGGCCGGGTTCTGAATCCAGACCTGACAAGAGCATCATGATGGCCTTATGTAGTTGCAGCAGAACTTGAAGCATGACAGTGTGGGGCCATCACCTGCCCAGGGGCTGCTCCGGTTCCATGGCAAAAATAAGATTCTAAAGCACAAATACCAACCAAAATCCAAACGGCTGTGCTGTCCCAGAAAGCAGGGCACCCAAAGCAAGCACTGCAGAAGCTTTGCTGTCCCTCTAGGAGGTAGGCAAGCCAGGTGCAGCGTAATGGCTGTCCAGGGGTGGTCCCTTTAAGCACAGGTCTCTGCAAAGAGCATGCTGCAGGACTTGGAAGTAAAGGCTGCCCCCATGTCCTGCCAGAAGTGTTTCCGGGTGCCCTTTTCTCAACAGAGCATCCAGGCAGTCTGGATGCTCTTTTTCGAAAAAGCAGATTGCTTTTTTGATCCGCTCAGTGCAATCTAGATGCTTTTTTTTTTTTTCCAAAAGAGGCTTTTTTGAAAGTAGGTTTCTAGAAAGGTGTGAAGTCTAGATGTAGCCTCACACTAGACACCCTTTCTATCTGGCAGAGCAGGGATTTGAGCCAAGGAATACTCTCACCCCAAGTGAGCACCCTGCCCCCCATACTACAAAGGGCTTTGAAGCTGCCTATACCCTGGTTAATATATAATTAACATAGAACACTTGATGGTGCTAGATCACAGCCACTGATTTCTCAGCAAGCAGATTTGAACCAGGACCTGTTTGCTTGTGGGGCAAGTAGCCAACATACAGGACTACAGAGGAGTAACAAGGGCTCAGTGGCCTAATTTTCATCTCATATTTACTGAATGTGGCCAGCCATCAACAGAAGATGCTAAAGGAGCCCCCACCTCCCACCTGCTAGGCCAGCACTTACTTCTCCGATGCATGGCCTAAGAGATCAATATTCAAACCCCTTCTCAGGAAGCATAAGCAGGATTTGAATCAGTGCTTGCACCTGGACTACAGGGAAACTCACAAGGTTACTGTAGCTCAATGACTGTTGAATTATTTAATGACAGTGGTCCATCCTCAAAGGAAACACTGAGGGAACCAGCAAATTGCCGTGCCTTCAAGCCCAGCTCTTCACTTGAAAAGTAAGAGATCAAAAAGAGGATTTAATTCCCCACCACCCATCTGCTGGGCACACACCCAACCAGTAAGCTACACAGGGCTACTTACTGTCTTTGGCCCAATAAATATGAACTGAAAATGGAACAATTTCAGCAGAAAAGAGCAAGGGAGACCACAGGTCAGAATAGTGTCTAATTAAGCACTTAGGCCATTCACTTGAGCGGTAAGAGACAAGTAAGTATACAGGGAGACTTTGAACTCCAAGCTACTGGGATCACCCTACAGATACCACCTCTTAGTCCAGCAGCCTGATTTTCACTTCAGAGGCAGCTGCTCAAGTCCTCATATCACCCATTCAGCTCAATAAATGCTCAGACCACTGGATCACAAAGGGACTCAGCAATTAGACCTTGCCTCATTGCTACTAAATAACAATGGCACACCCTCAAAACATTATAAGGCACAACCCACCTTAGCCTATCCCTTAGGTGGCTGACTGGGACGCTCATGTGAGAGAATGCAGAGCCCTGTTCAAATCTCTATTTATTTTGCTTAGTGATGTTGTAGGTTAGAATTCTCCCTCTGCCTATCTTAAGAAGGGGTTTGGAGGGGTTTCTAACGTAATTGTCCTGCATGTGCCATGGGTGCTGCAAGGACTTGCTTTCCTCTTGCCTGAAAGCTGTTTAATAAAGTGATGGTTAGCCCATGAGCTGCTTCTGACTTCTTCTGTAGCCTAGAGATTTGACTGTGGGCTTGAATCCACCCTGTGCCTACCCAAGTTTTCTAATATCACGGGGCTTGCTTCTCTATTGTCTATTGAACCTGCTCTGCTTAAGTTAAATGTGCTTTAGGACAGGGCTCATAGCTACCCTCATGCTCTAGCCCAGTTGCTTAAACAAGACAGCTGGAGACTGAAGGCATTTCACATGCACTGTAAACAGTGACTGATGGGGAATTTATCAATAATCATAGAATTATAGGACTGGAAGGGACCTCGAGAGGTCATCGAATCCAGCTCCCTGCCCTCAAGGCAGGACCAAGCTCCGTCTACACCATCCCTGACAGATGTCTATCTAACCTGTTCTTAAACATCTCCAGAGAGGGAGATTTCACCACCTCCCTTGGCAATTTATTCCAATATTTGACCACCCTGACAGTTAGGAATTTTTTCCTAATGTCCAAACTAAACCTCCCCTGCTGCACTTTAAGCCCATTACTCCTTGTCCTGTCCTCAGAAACCAAAACGAACAAATTTTCTCCTTTCTCCTTGTGACACCCTTTTAGATATTTGAAAACCGCTATCATGTCCCCCCTTAATCTTCTTTTTTCCAAACTAAACAAGTCCACTTCATGAAGCCTGGCTTCATAGGTCATGTTCTCTAGACCTTTAATCATTCTTGTCGCTCTTCTCTGTACCCTTTCCAATTTCTCCACATCTTTCTTGAAATGTGGCGCCCAGAACTGGACACAGTACTCCAGCTGAGGCCTAACTAGTGCAGAGTAGAGCGGCAGAATGACTTCACGAGTTTTGCTTACAACACACCTGTTGATACAACATAGAATCATATTTGCTTTTTTTGCAACAGCATCACACTGTTGACTCATATTCAACTTGTGGTCCACTATGACCCCTAGATCCCTTTCCGCCATGCTCCTTCCTAGACAGTCTCTTCCCATCTTGTATGTATGGAACTGATTGTTCCTTCCTAAGTGGAGCACTTTGCATTTCTCTTTATTAAACCTCATCCTGTTTACCTCTGACCATTTCTCTAACTTGCTAAGGTCATTTTGAATTATGTCCCTATCCTCCAAAGAAGTTGCAACCCCACCCAGTTTGGTATCATCTGCAAACTTAACAAGCGCACTCTCTATCCCAATATCTACATCATTGATGAAGATATTGAACAGTACGGGTCCCAAAACAGACCCTTGCGGAACTCCACTTGTTATCCCTTTCCAGCAGGATTTAGCACCGTTAACAACAACTCTCTGACTACGGTTATCCAGCCAGTTATGCACCCACCTTATCGTGGCCCTATCTAAGTTATATTTGCCTAGTTTATCAATAAGAATATCATGCGAGACCGTATCAAATGCCTTACTAAAGTCTAGGTATATGACATCCACCGCTTCTCCCTTATCCACAAGGCTCGTTATCCTATCAAAGAAAGCTATCAGATTAGTTTGGCATGACTTGTTCTTCACAAACCCATGCTGTCTATTCCCTATCACTTTATTACTTTCCAAGTAATAGGGATGTATTATTGAGAACTGGCCTTGAGGGGACTGATGTGCTCATTGGTCACTGCCAGCTGGAACTTTCTGGTCCTATAGCTTGTCTGAGAGATAAAGTCTCTTCACATTGAGTCCAGAGACTTAAGGTCAGGAAGAAACATTGCCCAGCCATGGACAGGTGGCAGCCTTGTGGTCATCCATGATTAAACCAGATCAGTAATACCTTTGTGGAGCTTTTAAATGCCTGGAATCAAGCTATGCAATGTGGTCATGGACATTCAACGCTATGGACCCACACTGCCAAGCTGTTATCATTGGTATGAAAGAGCCCTCAGGTAAACTGAAAGTTTCATAGCATTTTCAAGAAAGCCTGAGTTGTTTTAAGGCTTTCCACGAGAACCCAGTTAAACACCCCATTTCCAGACAGTTTCAAACTTTCATCTGTTTTGATTTGATATTGTGGATTCATTCTAACATGAAATGTGAGGTAAAATGTGTGTGTGTGTGTGTGTGTGTGTGTGTGTGTGTGTGTGTGTATGCATACTCCTTTCCATACTGAACACGTATTGGCTCTAGCTCTGGCTTGCTTTGAAGGCTCTTATACAGTGAGATCATAAAGGAGCAGCATAGGAGTTTTTAGAATCTATGTGTGCTTATACAACGTTTTACCTTATTTATACAGATTGAACATCTCTCCTTAAGTAGCTGCTGTGATGTTGGCAGGCAAGTTGCCAACTCATGCCAAGGTCTCTGTGTCCCAGCAGGGCACTGACACACACATAACTGGAATCTGTCTGGATCGTTTATGGGTTAATACAGTATGGGGAGAGTAGCATGGGTGCTGGCTAATGTAGGCAGGGGGAGGCTGAGCATCCCCAAACATTCTATTGTGGCCCCTTCCCCAGGCCGGTGCACTTCCTGCAGAGAACTGGGGTTGGATACATTGCTGGACATGTGCTTTGGGATCCAAAGCCATGGGACTGTGGACACAGCGTCTGTGCCACACCAGGGCTGGGGCCTTGCTTCCTTGTTCCCAGTCAAGCAGTGCTGGGGTCATGGGCCATGGTGAGTGTGCTGTGGGCTCCTGCAGTGGAGAGGGAAGGGGGGGCATAAGTGGTTAGGCTGGGGGCTAGGAAAGGCAGAGTTTTGGGAGGGCAGCAGCTATGTGCACTAGGATGCAGCTTGCTTTTCTTCCTGTTCCCTAAACTATCAGGAAGTGATAGGAAATTTCATGCCTGTCTCTCTTTCCGTTGGTGAAGGGAGGGGGCAGAAGAGTAAATCACAGAATGCAAGTACTTTCCCCTTGCTCCCTGATAATCTGGGGAACGGGATGAAAAGCAAGCCGCATCCCAGTGTGCATGGCTGCCGCTCCCTCTTCCTCACCTCCACCCTGCTCTCCTGAAACTCCGCCCTTGGGGACTAGCCTCCCTAGGCAACTATGTCACTGGCTGACCATGATTTCCACTCATCTCACTACAGGGCAAACAACTCACTGCCATTCTATGCAGAAAGAATAAGACCATTGCAATAAGCAGCCTCATACTGAAATCAGTACACTTCATCCACCTTTATAGGGCTTTATGCTCATGCTGAAATAACAGATTACTTTCCAAGTGTCTCACCGTATTTTAAACACAAGAAGCTAAGGACTTCCCTTCTCTATATGGTATTGGAAGTGCAGAAGCTAGCCAGAACCAGTGCTCTTATCTATAAGCTTTGGCAGTCTCTTGGCTTCTTAAATCTCTGTGATGTTTTCTTTCACTCCTCAACACGGGGAAGGGCCAGGAAGGGAGGAGCACATACTTTTCACCTGCACATAGAGCTCCTTGGGACTTTCCAATGATAGCACATAGAGTTTGGGAACAACATTGAGGCTGACTAGAAAAAGATGGTGGTTGTCATTTGTTTTAAAAGAAGAGATTTAATAAATGCAAAAGAAAAGACTCTAATGTAGGTGGTATACTTTTGAAGACAGCAGGCAAAGGTTGTACTGGTTTATGGGAATGGACAAGATCAGGATGTTGTATGTTTTCATGCTTCCTACTAGCCCCTAGTAATCCTAGTTACCCTAACAACTGGGCTCATCAAATTTCATTTTTGCTCAAGAGTTTCCTATTTGAAGGCACAGGTTAAGCAATATAAAACTCAGTCCAGAACCATGGCCATTGAAAATAGAGGAATGAGAGGAAACCAAGTAGTGTGCATTACTGGTAATTCACTCTTAAGAGAAAAAAAAAAGCTTTGAAAAGCCAGGTCTACAGGAGACACAGAAGGCAGTTCTTGGTGGTGAAGTAGTAAACAAGCTTATAATGATCACTTTCTCTCTGTAGCATGGTCATGGTCAGAATTGATTTTGTTATTTGTAAAATGCACAGGGACAGCTTGAGTATTTAAAGCTTTACATTAACTAGGTTCTGTGTTAATCTGTTTCTAACGAGTCTATAAAAATAAAAAAACCTAAAAAATGGGGGTTTTCAACTATCCCCATATTAAATGAGTACACGTTACTTCGTTTAAGTGGATTCTGAGATAAAGTTTCTTGATATCTTAAAATTATTGCTTCTTGAAGCAGCTGGTTCTGAAAACCACAGGATGAAAGGCAATTATTAATTTAGTCTTAAGTGGAGCACAGGATCTGGTCCAAGAGGTGAATATAGCCAGACTGCTTGGAAATAGCGACCATAATATAATGAAATTTAACATCCCTGTGGAAGGGAAAACAGCACAGGAGACCAGTGCTATGGCATTTAATTTCAGAAAGGGAAACTACACAAAAATAAGGAGGTTAGTTAAACAGAAATTAAAAGGTACAGTGCCAAAAGTGAAATCCCTGCACACTGCATGGAAACTTTTCAAAGATGCCATAACTGAGGTTCAACCTAAATGTATATTCCAAATTTAAATAAAATATAGTTGTTGAGCCATGGTGGCACTTTTTATTATTTTAATAAGTAAAGGAAGCAGTTAGAGATAAAAAGGCATTGCTTAATATGTGAAAGCTAAATCCTAGTGAAAAAAAAAGAAAAGAGCATAAACTCTGTCAAATGAAATGTAAAATATAATATGGAAGGCCAAAGAGGAATTTGAAGAACAGCTAGCCAAAAACTCAAATAATGATGGCAAAAAATGTTTAAGTACATCAGAAACAAGAAACCTGCTAAACAATCACTGGGGCCATAGGATTCTGAGATGCTAAAGGAGCACTACAAGATGATACGGTTATTGCAGAAAACTAAATTAATTCTTTGCATTGGTCCTCACAGATGAAAATATGAGGGAGATTCCCAATCCTGTCCCATTCTTTTTAGGCGACAAATCTGAGGAATTCTCCCAGATTGAGGTGTCATTAGAAGAGGTTCTGGAACACATTGATAAATTAAAAAGTAGTAAGTCACCAGGACCAGATGGCATTCACCTAAGAGTTCTGAAAGAACTCAAATGGGAAATTGCAGAACTATTAACTGTGGTTTGTAACCTAGCCTTTAAATCGGCTTCTGTACCAAAAGCTTGGAGGATAGCTAATGTGACACCAATATTTAAAAAGGGCTCTAGAGGTGATCCTGGCAATTTCAGACTAGTAAAACTAACCTCAGTAATGGGCAAATTTATTCAAACTATAGTAAAGACAGAATTGTCAGTCACATAGATGAATGTAATTTGTTGAGGAAGAGCCCCAACACCTTAATTTCAGGGCACCCTTTATCTCACCTTCCCCTTGGTGGGCAGGACTAGAACCTGCCTCCTTGCCCTCTCTATCCCCTTCCACTCTCCTGCCTCATAACCCCAACAAGGCTGGACCCGGGAGCTCCAGGGCTTGACCCCAACCTTGTAGTGGTCTCCTAGGGCAGAGGCTAGGGGGTCACCACTCCAGGGTGCTCTCTTCTCTCTGGATGTTTCCCTGACCCACTGATGATTACATGCAGTGCAAGCAAATGCAATTTATTAAACAGCAATCACGTAAAACAAAACAAAAGAATAAGGAAAACATGGAAAAAGTTACAGGAAAACACACCACTCTGTTCTGTGGCACAGAGATGCACGGTGTCTCTGCAATGGCAGCACAGTTCCCAATCTGTTCCTTATAGATCCCAGGCTGCCTCCTCAGACTCTGGCTGTGACGTAGGGATGCTGCAGCTCAGAAACGTGCTTTGGGTGGCAGGATCCCTCCCCAGTCAGGTCTGCAAGACTTCTTGGTTGGTGCAGTCCCCCTGTGCTGAGCCTCTACCCAGGGTTTCCCTTGTTCTCCCCCTGCTGCTCACTCCACCCATCTCCAGACTTCTCCAGTCCCAGCTCCTGTCTCTGACAGGCTGCCTCCAGCTCCTGGGCCATTTCTCTGGCCCCTCGGGCTCTGTATCTGTATCCCTGCTCCCAGCATGGGTCTTCCCTCTATGCTTTGGCTTAGGGCCTGTGGCTGTAGTTCTCCCCACCTTAGCTCAGGCACATGCTATTTCCTTAGCTTGGCCTCACTCAGTCTGACCCAGGCAAAACACAGTTCATATAGGAAGATGGGGCTCTCCTCCAGACTCCTCATTCCCTTATTGGGCTCCCCATTCTGTCAGTCAGGCTGATCTGGAGCACTGGCCTCTTTCCATTGTTCCTGGAGGCTCTCAGTCTCAGGATTCTGATTTCTCAAAAGACGTTTCTCCTTCCTTTTGATATTGGGAGCTAACCAACCCACTGAGTTTTAGTAAGGGTCCAATAGTCCTCTTACACAAAGTATTGCAGATGGGAAAACATAATCCCAACTATACATACAAAATGATGGGGACTAAGTTAGCTGTTTCTACAAGAGAGAGCGAGAGAGAAATCTTGCCGTCATTGAGGATAGTTCTCAGAAAACATTCACTCCATGTGTAGTGGCAGTCAAAAACCTGTGCACGCTGCTGGCCAGGGGTATTGCTGTAAAAGATCTCTGTCCTGGGCTCAGTGGCACTGAAGCACCTAAGATGGAGCACCCACGGGGACAGTCCTCAAAGAAGAACTTGGAGTTATTGTGGATAGTTCTCAGAAAACATTCACTCAATGTGCAGCGGCAGTCAAAAAAGCAAATAGAATGTTGAGAATCATTCTGAAAGGGATAGAGAATAAGACAGAATATCTTATCGCCTCTACATGAATTCACATCTTGAATACTGTGTGCTGATGTGGTTGCCTCATGTCAAAAAAGGTATCTTGGTATTGGAAAAAGTTTAGAAAAGAGCAACAAAATAGGGGAATAGAATGGCTGCCAAATGAGAAGAGATTAACATGACTAGGATGTTTCAGCTTGGAAAAGAGATGACTCAGGAGGCATATGATAGAGGTCTATAAAATCATAACAGATATGGAAAAAGTGAAAGTTGTTTAATCTTTCACACAACGTAAGAACTAGAAGTCACCAAATGAAATTAATAGGTAGCAGGTTTAAAACAAGCAAAGGGAAGTTTTACTTCACACAGTTCACAGTTCACCTATGGAACCCCTTGCCAGAGGAGATTGAGAAGACCAAGACTATAACAGGATTTTTAAAAAGCTAGATAAATCCACGGAGGTTAAATCTATCAATGACTATTATTCAAGATGGACAGGGATGGTGTCCCTAGTCTCTGTTTGTCAGAATCTGGGAATGGGCAACAGGAGATGGATCACATGGTGTTTACCTATTCTTTTCATTCCCTCTGGTATTGGCTACTGTCGGAAGTGGGCTAGTTGAACCATTGGTCTGAGCCAGTATTGCCTGCCTTATGTTCTCGTAGGAGAAAGAAACTTAGTTTAACTTATAGGTATTGGGAATAAAGGAGGAGATTTCCAAACCCCATAAGCAGCTTTTGCTGTGACCTTGCTGAAAATATCACTGGCTGTTATCTAGAACTTTTGCTGTTGTTTGATAAACTTGTGCTGTCTACTCTGCTCAAGCATGCAAGTTCTTGTTCAGAGCATAGCTTCCATTAATGCAGATAATGTTTTCCTAGCTGAAATGTGATGTTGCTTTAAAAACTCATCATGATTACAAAACAAAGTGACATAAGACTAACTTGAGTTGTAGTAGAATAAAGTGTTTTCATGCCTCTGCCAACAAGGATTATGATCCACCTATTTCCTCTTCCATGTGCACAGTATTGGTGCCAAAACCAATAGACAGCCTATAAAATTTATTTGGTAAGTAAAGAAGTCATACATATTGAAAAACATTTAGTGAGGATTAGTAGTGCTGTAGCGAGCCTCTTGTCTTTTTTCAGGGAGGGAAGTACATATTAACTCTTGTTTTTACCTGGCTATGGCATTGCTTTAGACTCCAGTCAATTGAAGTATTCACCTGCAGAGTGACAGACTTCTCCTTCTGAGTATCACCCTTCTTTGAATGGCAGTCATGATGTAAGGGGCACTAGGAGAACCAGGGACTTGAATAGTCTTTCATGTAAAAGAATGTGGAGTTCTGCAAAGGTTTTTTTTTTGGGGGGGGGGGGGGAGATAGAGGAGGAGGAAGAAAAAAGAGAGGTCAGTACAAAGCATGCCACACGGAAGAAGTTGAAGATGATGGTTGGCGATGTAACCGAGTAGCCACTGCACAAGTCTAATGGTGGAGATTAACGTTTTTAAAAGATACATTTATAGGACCGGAGCTAATAAACAATAAAATTTATATAATAAAAGTTTTAAGCTAATTCATCAGAAGTCACATTTTGAACTCAGACAAGACCTCTTCATACAGAAAGTCCTACACAACTCAGCAGTTCGGTATGGCCTGACTTATGCGCTGTGTCTACATTGGCACAATCTTGCACAAAAGCGACTGCTTTTGCGCAAAAACTTGCTGCCTGTCTACACTGGCGGGGAGTTCTTGCACAAGAACACTGACGTTCTAATGTGTAAAATCAGTGCTTCTTGCGCAAGAACTATGATGCTCCCACTCAGGAATAAGCCCTCTGAGGCCAGTGTAGACAGGCAACATGAATTTATCATGCAAGAAAGCCCTATGGCTAAAATGGCCATCAGAGCTTTCTTGCGCAAGAGAGAGTCTACACTGGCAAGGATGCTCTTGCGCAAAAGCACATCTCTTGTGCAAAGGCACATGCCAGTGTAGACTCTCTCTTCTGGAAGAGTTTTTGCACAAGAACTCTTCTGCAAAAGAGTTCTTGCACAAAATCATGCCAGTGTAGACGTAGCCATGGAGTTTTGGTGTGGAAAATATGAACCCATTAAAATAATAAAAACCAGTCAGAATTTGGGATACAACTTAGCTATAATTATTTCATAGACTACCTATAATTGACATTTTAGTGCATAAGTGTTGAGGCTTTAAAAGTAGTTTTGGCCAAACAGAGGATACATAATGAATATAAGCAAACTTACCCTCTTCCCAAGTTCGACATGTTGGATAAAAGAACTAATCATAATAATATATAAATTTTAGTTTAAACTTGCTCCCTTATTTCATGTTAGTGTATTTTTCCTACATGCTGCCCTACAGCAAAGCCCTCTGATACAGTAGCCTCCATTTTCCCTTCTTCCCTATATCCTGATTTGCACTAACAAGATCCACCTGTCCCCTTGAATCAGCAGTAATTGCTCTTCATTGCTCTTCATCTTTGTGTAGAGTTATGGCACGTTGAGTAATGGGAATCTAAACAGAACAACTTTCATCCTCCCACAGTTTTCGAGAATCTGCCACCCTTTCATTGTCTATGCCTTCCTCCACTGTAAGGACTATGGAGAAGACCTATAACCTTGTTAACGGTGTTGTTAATGGTGCTAAATCCTGCTGGAAAGGGATAACAAGTGGAGTTCCGCAAGGGTCTGTTTTGGGACCCGTACTGTTCAATATCTTCATCAATGACGTAGATATTCGGATAGAGAGTACACTTATTAAGTTTGCAGATGATACCAAACTGGGTGGAGTTGCAACTTCTTTGGAGGATAGGGACATAATTCAAAATGACCTTAGCAAGTTAGAGAAATGATCAGAGGTAAACAGGATGAGGTTTAATAAAGAGAAATGCAAAGTGCTCCACTTAGGAAGGAACAATCAGTTCCATACATACAAGATGGGAAGAGACTGTCTAGGAAGGAGCATGACGGAAAGGGATTTAGGGGTCATAGTGGACCACAAGTTGAATATGAGTCAACAGTGTGATGCTGTTGCAAAAAAAGCAAATATGATTCTAGGTTGTATCAACAGGTGTGTTGTAAGCAAAACTCGTGAAGTCATTCTGCCGCTCTACTCTGCACTAGTTAGGCCTCAGCTGGAGTACTGTGTCCAGTTCTGGGCGCCACATTTCAAGAAAGATGTGGAGAAATTGGAAAGGGTACAGAGAAGAGCGACAAGAATGATTAAAGGTTTAGAGAACATGATCTATGAAGCCAGGCTTCATGAACTGGTCTTGTTTAGTTTGGAAAAAAGAAGATTAAGGGAGACATGATAGCGGTTTTCAAATATCTAAAAGGGTGTCACAAGGAGGAAGGAGAAAATTTGTTCATCTTGGTTTCTGAGGACAGGACAAGGAGTAATGGGCTTAAAGTGCAGCAGGGGAGGTTTAGATTGGACATTAGGAAAAAATTCCTAACTGTCAGGATGGTCAAATATTGGAATAAATTGCCAAGGGAGGTGGTGGAATCTCCCTCTCTGGAGATATTTAAGAACAGGTTAGATAGACATCTGTCAGGGATGGTGTAGACGGAGCTTGGTCCTGCTTTGAGGGCGGGGGGCTGGACTCGATGACCTCTTGAGGTCCCTTCCAGTCCTATTAGTCTATGATTCTTTGATTCTATGAACCTTTGTGTACTTCCGCTTACCCTCTGAAAAATTAATCTAATTAGAGTTATCTATCTGATAAGGAGATTATACAATTTAGCATTTGTAATTTTTTTTTTATTTCCTGGAGAAAATATTTTGTACAATGCAAGTGTTTATTATTGGCAAGGTTTAATGTATATATATATTACATTTAATAGTAAGTGGTTTGGATATTTTGAAAATAAGCACCTAAACTGAAAAGTAAAGAACTTCCACCACCTAATACCCATGAAATTCAAGCTCATGTACAGAAGAGTTCCAGTGATAAATGATAGCGTTAAGAAAAGCCTTCATTATTCTAGAGCTAAGAAGTTAGGACATGTTAAATATTAAAGAAGCTTTGATTCAGTTATATTCTTACTTACACTTTTTTCTTTAAAATGAAATTATAGCACGCTAACTAAATTGTACCAATTATGCTTGATTATTCCCCTCACTTTATTGTCCACGCTTTGAGTTTATATTCAGAAATGAAATATGTTTTGTTTTTCCTGTTTAAGGTGGGCAAATGGTTAAACACCAAAACATATGTAACAGTAAACCAGTTTTGCTATGATACTGTGACAAAAATGGCCAAAATAGCAAAGATGCTAAATGCCTTCATTTATTTGTGTGATTATCTTCCCTCTTGGGACATAACTTCACTACAAAAGCTGAAGAACTATTACAAATAAAAAGTGTCATAAATCTTAATAAAAGGATAGTATGATTAGATTTCTGGCCTTTGGCAATGTAGTAACTTGGACTTTTTAAAAGATGTGCAAAAAACAAAGATCCTGAAAAAAGCTAATAAATATGTCCCCAGAATCTGTCAGTTTTAATGATTTTTTTTTATTTCCTGTACATTTGGCGGCTGCTGTTTAAAAACAGGGGGCATCATCTCATATTGACCTATTTCCAGAGTAGATGGAAGCACCTTAATATCCTTGGGTGGAAGAATTAGCATGAATATATTATAACTCAGTTGGGAAGTTAGGCTAAATCAGAAGAAACTTGCTCACGTCCACAGAAATGTCACTCCAGTTGCCACTTAGACCTTGGCAGTTATGCTTATTTATGTGAACTCTCCATTTTGGGGCAGTTCTCCTGCTCTCTAGGTTGGAGTTGTTCTGTTTCCTTTTGCAACCTGCCATATCAAGTCAATATTTTCCTCTTAGCATGTTAGCTTACTGCCCTGACATTATCCATAGCCTCCTGGAACAAGGAAAACTCAGAGAGACATATATGTTTTGTACTAAACCCAGTGACGGGGATTCATACTTTGGTGGTGCATATTGGAAAAATATGGCACACAATTATTAACACTATTATTATTAACACTATTTCCGGATAATACTGTTTATCACTGTAAAATGCTAACAGTCTCTGTGACAGGATGGACTAAGCCCTGAGACTCCCTGCTGGAGACTTTGTGGCCCTGCCATATCCTGCCCCAGAAAAAAACAGTACAGAAATCCCTGGAGCAGCTGAGTGAGCAGCCACCAGAGGAAGAGGATCTGGGGTCTGCTCCATTCCTATAAACGTATCTTTTAAAAACTTTAATCTCACTATTGGTTAGACTGTTTGTTAGCTCAGTCCTGCACGTTTTTACCCAATAATGCAAGCTGTAGAATTCCTCCCACAAGTCATTGAGCAACCTCAGGTATGAATATTAATGGGATCAAAGAGCACTAGGAATTTGTAAGATTAGGCTTCACGTGAGTAAGGATCAAACCTTTCATTAGGCATTGCAATTTGTAAAATATAAAACTGATAAAGTTTCAACCCTCTAGCAAGAAGAAATAGTGAGAGAGTTCAGGCACATGCACTTGGCCAACGGAAGACTCACGAAAGGAGAGTGAACCCCATTTCAGTCTCTAAGAACAAAGGGGAAGATAGGTCATAGGAAACATAAAAAGTGTCTGTTCCCTCAGAGTAGTGTATTGCCAATAACTTGTCAGATCAAGGAAAAACAGAGGTTTTCATTTTGAATATGAAACTGTTCATTTTAATTGCAAAACAATGGCCGTGCTCCTGCCAACTCTATGAGGGGATGTAGATTCAACTTGGAAAAAGCAAGAGATTTAACATTTTAAAATGTATTTTTATTTCTTGAAGAGAATCTTGTCATCGTCCTTTACAAGCTTGTCCGATTGCAATCCACTTGGTGTCAGACAACTTATATTGAGAATAGGTTGACAAGATAAAAAGGCCCTCGTTTGATATTCAAAAGCAAAGTCCACTTATTATATATACATATTGTCTGAATCCAATGAGGACAATATAAGTAGTAAGAAATAATAATGACTTTTAATTTCAGGAATATGCATAGGCTGATGACGTTCCCTAAAAAGTCCTTTCACTTACTAGAGGGTTGAAACTTTATCAGGTTTATATTTTGCAAATTGCAATGCCTAATGAAAGGTTTGATCCTTAATCACATGGATCCTAATCTTACAAATTCCTAGTGCTCTTTGATTCCATTAATATTCATACCTGAGGTTGCTCAATGACTTGTGGAAGGAATTCTACAGCTTGCATTATTGGGTGCCATATGTAAAAACATGCAGGACTGAGCTAGTGAGGCAAGTAAGTTTTTTTCTTTACCAGTTAGGTGTCTCAGTTTCAGAACTAATCACCTTGTTTCAAGACAGATCTGTCTTCCAGGTCAAATCTTCAGTAACTGATTTAGCTTAGAGATTTGTGGAAAACCCATTTCTGTTATTTAATTTAGTCTGATTCTTTGCCATTGAAATCATTGTGCATTTTGCTATTGATTTCAGTGAGAGTAGGATCAAGCCCTTTGTTAGTGATACCTTTATACTGCACTCCCTTGCATTATAATTTAGAATATTTTCTTGGTTTCCATAATTGCATTTGGAGGAAATAGTCTGAGTGTTGGTTTCCGTGATGGACAGAACTAAATTAAGTTATTGGATACAATTAAAAAATGATTTTCAGTAATCCCATGCCCATTCTCTTGTTTAAAAGGTACCTCAGTGAATAAATCCCTGCCTTTATGTAGGCAAAGCTTGTACTAAAGCCATTAGGAATTTGGGACATTAAGAACCAAATATAGACTTCAGGGTCAAGGCCTTAGTGCTGCAATATAGCATGGCATAAAAATAGATATTGGACCCAGTTCTCTTCTCATTTACTGTGGCCTGTCTGATTCCACATATGCCAAATGATTTACATCAGTTTATATTTAAGATGCTTATTGTGTCTTTATTGTATTATCTGAGCACCTCACAATTTTTTACTGTATTTTATCCATACAACACCCATGTGAGGTAGGGGCATGCTATTATTGCCATTTTACAAATGGGAAATTGAGGCACAAACCACTTAAGGCCCAGATCCATATATATGTTTAGGCTCCTAAGTCGCAGGTTTACCACTGCAGTATCCAAAACCCTTATTTGATAGCCACCTCGCCCTGTAGGTGCCTAAACTTCCTTGGTACTTAAAGTAGAAGTTCTCTTGGTTCCTAACTTTCTGACTCTGAACATGTTCCCTGCTATGAAACTCTGTGCACAATCTCATGTCTAACTTCCCAGGGCAATGGGTAATACAATAACCACTGAGTTAAAAGGTTTAAAGAAGGCAGGGCCTCTGTCACCCCTACCATCTTCTCTGCTAGCTGTTTCAGTGGTATGAGGCAGGTGTCTAACTTGTTCTCACAAGAAATAAGGGTATGTCTACACTACCCCGCTAGTTCGAACTAGCGGGGTAATGTATGCATACCGAACGTGCAAATGAAGCCTGGGATTTGAATTTCCCGGGCTTCATTTGCATAAGCCGGCCGCGCGGCACGGGCTAGATAGTTCGAACTAGCAAACCATTCCGAACTATCTGTACACCTCATTCCACGAGGCGTACAGATAGTTCGGAATGGCATGCTAGTTCAAACTATCTAGCCCGTGCAGCTGGTAGCCACGCGGCACGGGGTTCGAACAAGCCGGCATTTAAAAATGGCGCCGGCCGGCTTATGCAAATGAAGCCTGGGAAATTCAAATCCCGGGCTTCATTTGCACATTTGGTATGCATACATTACCCCGCTAGTTCGAACTAGCGGGGTAGTGTAGACATACCCTAACTTAGTTGCCTCAGGCTCCTGATTTTAGGAGAAGGCTTCCTAGCTGTGGACCATACACAGTGCTAGACACCTCTCTGCAGTGCAGACTTATGGTACAGCTAAACTGTGGGGGGTTTGCGGGCGGTATCCCAAAAAAACTCCACCGCATCCAGGGAACGCGTTTACGCTTTTTTTTTTTTTTTTTTTTTTTTTTTGGTGGAAGAGCAAACACGCTCTTTTGGAAGCCCCTGTATTTCTTGTTCTACAAGGAAGAAGGGGACTTTCGGAAGAGGGTTTTTTTTCTGACATTTGGCCCAGTGTAGACCGGTCAAATGTCGGAAAAGCCTCTTCCAACAAAAGTTCGGAAAAAGCTACGCAAAATACGGAGTGCGCTTTGCGTAGCTTTTTCCGACAAACAGGTGTACTCTAGCTGTACCTTGAGGTTCTGAACTTCCTGAGAGGGGCAGAGCTTAGGATACACACCCTCATCACTATCTCATATTGGCATGCTTAGGTAGCTCACAGCCTCATATATTGGCTTTGTAGATCATACTCCTAGGTGCCTATCTCTTCCTTTTCATATTTCAGGGAGCCTAGGTGCCTGATTCTCACACTGTTGTTCCTAATGATTTCCTAAAAATTAGGCATTGAAGCACTTAAATTCCTTTGTGGGCTTAAGTGGCTTCCACTTACACAAGGCTATGCTGGAAGTCTATGGAGAAGCACAGACTGATACCCAGAATATTTGTATCATACAATAGAGCACTAATCACAGAACAGAGAGCACAATTTGATCCATTACATTTATTTCATCCATGATATGTTAAGTTCTATATGAGGGTCAATTTGACAATAATCGCTAGCCCTGTCTAGCATTGCTTCATCCCTGGGAGTATATACAAAAAGATCTTGGGTTCCAGGTCCTAATTTTAAATGCATTTTAATGATTTTTAAATACACTTCTATACCCCACCTGCCTTTAACAACATAATAATTTGCAATTAAAAAAATGAAATATTCTTCTTGTCTGCTATATTGGCATGTTTAAAGCAAAAGTAAATTTTCCAGTTTCATTGTGTGATATCCTGATTCTCACTTTGTGACATCCATTTTTCCTACAAACCCTTTTAGTCCCAGCTGATCTGCCATAAACTTCCCTCCAGTGCTAGCATCTGCTCACTAAAAGTCCTAGCTATCTCTAAATCTACGAGATTAGACAAATCCTATGAATGGTAGGTGTGAAATCTGGGGGTTTATCTATGTGCAATGCTGAGACCATATCAAACAAAGCCTTTTCTTTATTTTTGAGTTCTTGATGTCCAGTTCTGAGTTTTTTTAGCTGTTGGCTGGCCAGTGTAACTTTTTTTCCCTGTCTTTTACATATATATATATATATATATATATATATATATATATATACAGTGTTACTGTTTAGGATGGGTCAAACGAAAGTAATTGTTTTTGCATATTTTTGGGAAAAGAGTATTTTATGACAAAAATCAAAACTCAAATAATGTTTTAAGGAACAACTTTCACCCATAATACACAAACCACTATGTGCATTCATTTTTTAAGATCTTTTTGCAGAAACCAGAAGGGACCTAAACATCAGGCAGACAGATCATTTAACTGAAATCAAAACAGAGACGGCAAATTCACAAGTAAGCAAATATATAATCACTCTGGCTATAAAATCGTCTAGAAGTCGGCCAAAACCATTGGCAGGAAAAGATAGGAAAATGTAAGTACAACTAAAAGAGGCTCTATATAAAAAAGAAAATGAAAAGCAGGAAGGGGGCAGCTTGGTGTAACATCCTTAGACTCCTTGGCACCATAGTCTCAGAAGTTTTTGGCTGATTCAGCCCTTCAGACCATCATTATACCAAGGTACAATGACTACCATGCAGTCTACTGTGTAGGGATTTTAAGATTCCTGCTTTCTCTTCACAAACATTAAAAATTCCTGTCACTGTTTTGAAGTAGTAGCCTGACTTCTGTCCTTATTCCAAAGATTGGTTGCATTGAACTGGTGATGTTGGATGAAATTTAATGTATAAATCCATCATTAGTATTCTATAAGCCATTAATCAGAAAATAATTCCTCACACAGATTGGTTCATGCACAGAGAAAATATGAGAAAGATTACACTGGTAGAAAAATCACACATAATACCTGCAAGTGAAAAAAAGGAGAAAAGAGCCCAACTCTCCACAGAACAAAAGGGAAAACTAGGATAAACAGAAGATACAATCACACATGGAAGTGAACAGAACATCAACAGAAAATTATCTTGTCATTTCAGCTGACTCCCCTAAACAGTTTCTGATCTAATCCTCTCTTCTTCTTCATGTAAAAACAACTCTCTCAGATCAGCATCTTTTACCCTTTGAAGGGGATGCTGAAAGAGCAGCCATGTCTGCAATAAAATACGTGGTTAAATCACAAATAAGCAGATCAAGCTCACTGAATAGTCTTTTTTTAAAGCTAAAGGTAATTCAGGATATATCAAAATATTCAGAGGAAAAATGCATGAGTGAAGAGTAAGAAAAACTAAGGTAAAAACCATGTAAGTGACTGAGGAACCTATATTCCAATACATATTTTATCAGTCACTACTTTTCCTTTGTTCTGCATACACAGTAATAAAAGCATCTGCTCTATTTTTTGGGTTGATAATAATGAAATCTAATCTTTGTTAGGCAAATTAGATCCCCTTCAAGTTTCCATCCTCCCATCATGCAATCAGAAGAAGGCCATTATTTTTCTTGTGGTATGGCATCTTACTACAAAACCATTTTCCATAGCCTCCTTGGTAATTCCAGAATTTAGAAAGACAAATATGTGTGGTACTGAGCTTAGCACCTTAGTCACAACTGTGAATTTTATAAATACTAGCAGCAGCTATCAACCTTGGGCCCTTTAGAACTGCCAGGCCCTGGGGCAATAATTCTCATTGAACAACTGTCGGGAGCCTACATCATGCAGAGTCGGTGACCAAGAAGAAGCAAAAGAAGAGAGGCACTCTGTCCCTCCAACTCCAGCCCAACAGCTGGTGAACCAGCACCAGAGGAGGAGAAGACTGAAGATGAAGCCACCCCAAAAAGGCACAAGAAGAGGGGACTCACCAAGGCCGCATGAAGCAGCAGGAGAGGACGGCTGTGCCTGGCTCAGATGGGCAGTGACACAAGGACATGGGCACTCGCCGTGCCCAGCCACACCCCTGATCTATCTGGCAGCCACGTGCCCCACCAGCCACAGCCTACCCTGCCCTTCAGGGGCTCCATCCATGTGTGTGCCTCACCTAGGTCAAGGTGATGTGGCTCCCAGTGACACTGCCAGGCCCACACTCGCTCCCAGCTCAATGCCCATTGCCAGAGCTACAGCTCTATGGCCCCTCACTCCTTTGGCCACCCATCTGCCTCTGCCATTGGCAGCGCCAAGCTCTTGCGGCCCCGCTTCTGCCTCGTGACCCTGCTCCCACCTTTCCCACCCATCCAGCAGAGGGTCTGAGCTGGCCTGTGCCCCCTCAAATCTAATCTTGGCTCCACACTCACCTGCGTGGCAGAAGCTCCCCTCTGCTGGAAGGGGCGTGACCAAGGCCTATCATGTCAGTCATCTCACTCATTCTGGCATTTTCCAGAAACTTCTCAAGTCTTCCAGTGTATTCTCAAATGTTCTCTGTGACAGACACCTCTTCTTTTATAATAGCTTAGATTTAGATGTACCTCTCTCCATGAGAGAAATGGTCATCCTGGGTTTGGTACGGCATGAAATTTTATTGGCATGAATCTGGGATCACCACATGACTTTGCCAGGTATGAGATCACTCCAAATGAGTGCTAATAAAATCTTTATATGACCACGCAGCTCAGATTCTATGATACATAATGTATTGAAAATATAATTTATAAATACTTTAGGAAGGCTTAGAAGATACAGATCCACATTCCCTGGATCCCTGGGATGCGGTTTAATGAAAATCTAAGGTGAAAGGAGGTGAAATGATTTTCTTAGCTTTATTAGTGACTGTTCTATCTTGGGGCCAGAGAGTACAAGCCTAAAGATTTATCCCAGCTGCTAACATCTGTGCCAGCAGCCAAGGATATGTCACTTGGATATATTTCATATATTGCTTTTGCCACTAAAATTAGGAAATTATGTTGTTTTGTAATAATATTGTTATATTTAGCAATACAGTAGTTCAAAAATGACAGATTCTGGAACTGCTGCTAGAAATGCACTGGGACTCCTTACTGATGGCTGGGAAGGGGATGTTATAGAAGCTTTTATGGGGGCCATACACTAAAGTAGGATCCCACATGTGCACACACACACACGTTCACACCAGAAGTCTTTGATGACTGGATCATGCCACTGAATGTGGGAGAGCTGCTAGGCCCTGCACCCCCATCCGTAACCAGATGTGACTCTCAGCCAGCAAGTAGGACAGAAGGTTTATTGATTCACAGGGGCAAAGTGCCGAACAGGTTTGTTGTTAACACAGGAAAGAGGAGCAGTCAATACCATCCATCTTGGGAAGAAGAAGCCATGGGCCCTGTTCCCCTCTTCTGCTTCAAACCACCTCTCTCATCCTAAGCCTGCCAAGACTGACTGATTCCACCAGGCCCTCGTCCCCAGCCTGGAGTCACCCTGCCTACCACTTTATATCTCTTCCTGGGCCAAAGATGTTATCGGTTGTCATCTGGTCCTCAGAATATGAGAGACTGCACATACTTCCACAGGGAGTCATGCCCAACCTTCCCCTCCTCATCCAAATAGTGTTGCAGTGCCCAGGGAAACTGAGGCATGCACATACATTGAGTTACTACAGCACAGAACAGTAGAATCACATACAACACAACAAAGCAAACAGAGTGAATACAATTCCACTACGTCACTGATCAACATGGTGAAATCCTGGCCACTAATTTAAACAAGGACAAGATTACACCCACTATGTTTAAGTTCAATTTTCCTGAGGCGATATCCCTTCCACTGGAAAGCTGTGAACATCCTGGAGGGTAAGAGAGTCAGCAAAATCTCTCCCCTGCTCTACTATTGCTCTACCAACTGTCACAGGGCATCTCTGCCAGTTTCAAAAGCTATTCCATTGCTAGAGGCTCCTATTTATTTCCCATAGCCACTGAAACTGGGAAAATGGGAAGGCAATGGGGGCTGGTTTTCCTGGAAAAAGTGCTTTTCTTTCAACTTTTAGAGAATACTTGCTATTGTTTACAAAGGAGAAAAAAGTAAACATATGTGGTGTCATTTTGTTAGAAAATACATAACATTCCATTTCCCCCCATACTTTTTATGTAATATAGGTCAGGTGGTTTGTAATCAAATAAGTATTTCTGAGTAAGCCTCCTTTTGACTTATAGCAAAATAGAGGTATTCATATATTAGAGAGAGTTCAAAACAAAAATGATATCCCATGCAGAACTCCTGCACCTTTATGAAATATTTCTACTGTGACTGTGAATATGAATTAAGCAGAAGCAAGACATCATGCACCAATCTCTATTATCACTTAAATCATTGTACATTAGGAATAGTGCCACACAATTTAATCGAGTTACTTTTCATTTATACTCAGCTAACTGAGAGCAGGAAAATGACAATTTTTTTTTAAATTTCAGTTCAAATTCTGCTAAAGCTCAGAACACGTGAAATACTATAATTCCCTTTTTCACCAGATGGTCACTTGAAATAGGGCAAAGATACTGGAAAATTAAAAACATATAAAAATGGTGAACTTCTTATACTGCTGGCATCATTAGAAGGTATAATCAGCCAAGAACAGCTCTGCAGCAAGCACTATCTGTCTCTCTGTTTCTTAAAGTCACAGTGTTTTTCTTTCTTTCTCCATCTCCAAAACAAAATCTTTTGCATTTTTAAATAAGTACATCTATTTAAAGTAATCTGTCTATGTCCCAACAGGCTAAGAATTATGATTAGCATCAGTATTTTCATTCACCACATTGTTCATCTGCTTAACTGAACACACTGATGATTTTCCTCTGCATTAGGTATATTCATATGTAACAGGGCAAGGATATACCTGAGACACTACAGTATTCATTTTAGCCAGCTACTGTTTTGTTTATTAACATGAATAATTCCACTGAAATAAATGAGACTACAGTTATGTGTAAGGCAAGCAGGGCTTTACTCTAATGTTAGGACGGAGTGGAAATTCATTTAGTTTAAATGTTATGATATTTAAAAACTGCAATTTAAAAGTGAAATTCATATAAAGTACCCTCTTACTTATCTGAAATGCCCCAGAGATAAGTGGAAGTGCTATTAACTAACACGGGACTAAATGGTGAACAACAACTCTTTTTGGATAGAGTAAATTCAGATAACTGGAGTTATACAATATTTTGTGCATAGTTTAAAAAACTATACTGAGTGAACCAAATCCTGTGTTGGTGTAAATATACATAGTTCCACAGAACTCAATGGAACGACTCTAATTTATACCATAGACGGATCTGGTCAAACACAGGAACAGGTATCCTATAAGTCTTACTCCAGAAAATAATTCACTTGGGTAATCCCATTAAAATCAATAATATTACTTTTCTGAGTAAGGATTATTCACACAAATAATAGTCATAGGATTGCGCTCTTGGTGATGAGTCTTTAAGTACAAGTTTGTAATTGAATATAAAACTGTCTATAAGTTAAGAAGCTGCAAGCTTTTTTTCTTTAAACAATCACCACATTTACCACATAGCCATATACATTTGAATAAAAATGGAGGTTAACAAGTTACTAGTCAAAAGTATGAAAGATGATTGTAGCAGTAGACATATATCACGAGAACCCTTATGCCTGGTCTACATTAGAGCAGAAGGTCGACTTAAGATAAGCAATTCCAGCTATGTTAAATACGTAGCCGGAGTCGACATATCTTAAATCAATATCCACATAGCAGGAAGTTGATGGGAGCAAACGCTCTCATTGGCTTCCCTTTCTCCTCATGAGGAGCAGGAGTACCAGTGCCCAGGGAGGATGCACTCTGAGTTCAATTTAATAGGTCTTCACTAGACCTGCTAAATCGAATCCCAGAAGATCGACTACAGCAGCGTTGATCTTCTGTCTCATATAGACAGGGCCTTAAGAAGGGCTGAAAACAAGAGACTCTTTGAAGCCCTGTAAACAGAGAGAAGTCATGTAAGTCTTAAAAGCAAAAAGCTACAAGATTATTAGAATGAATAAAACCAAATGGCTACAGTCTGTCTCATTTCATTTTGGTGGCAGATCTCTTCAGATCTATTTTCTTTAGAAGAACAATTATTTTAGAAAGCATATGGGATAGTGAAGAATTATAACAATAAAACAATTGTATATATCCTATATAGAATGGTAAAGATGAAGAAATGAAACTGTGATTTATTTCTCTTTCATCATGATGAATAATAATAACATGCCTCAATTGAATCATAAAATAACTCATTTTCTCTCATGTCAATAATACAGATTTATTTAATGTATGCAATCATCTATCAGAAGTTCATAGTGATTGTGTCAACTAGAACCTTGATTTGGTTGATAGAATAAACAGTAAAAATAAATTTGGGCATTTCTTGGAGACACATCAGTAATCTATTTATAGGATAGCTATGAGGTCCGATTTTGTTTTAGTTCAGTATTAAAGCCAAATTTATGTTCACTTTACTCCAACAAGTATTCCCATTAATATCTCATTATATTTTAAAAAATCACCAGATAAATAACAGGAAGATCACATTAACTGAACATCTTATTTTGCTATTGGAAATAAATGGGCATCTTCAGATCTGGTTGCTGGATCTGAGCATTAAAGAGTGCATGTGAATAATAACAAAAACCATTTTTGGATTTATACACATTAATTGGATAGCAAATAAGGATGGGGGTCATTCAGGTAAACTTTCAGAAGTTCAGGTACTTACCTGAACAATCAGTATGATCTGCCAGTTTACCAGGTAATCCTATTCCCATTGACTTCATTGATATTCTTTCTACAATTTTTGCAAATCCATCAGGAAGAAAAAAAAATACCAGCTCTCTTAGCAGGGAAAATCAAATAACAAACATACAAAAATTATTACAAACTTAAACAACAAATAGTCTAGTAGCACTTTAAAGACTAACAACATGTGGATGGTATTATGAGCTTTTGTAGGCACAACCCATTTCAGAGGTCTTCATATTCTCCACTTCTTTCTCCCCTCCATTTTCTTCCCTTCTCTCTCCCCCACTTTTCTCATGTATTCTTGGATCTGGACTTCTCACACTCCTGTCATCTGAAGAAGTGAGTTGTGCCCACAAAAGCTCATGATACCATCTACATGTTTTGTTAGTTTTTAAGGTGCTACTAGACTATTTGTTGTGTTTTAAGTTTTTCCTGTTACAGACTAACTCGGCTATCCTTCTGAAACTATTATTATTAATCAATCATCATCATCACAGTAGCACCTACTGAATCTATCTTGGAAAAGGGCGTCATGCCAGGAGGGCTAAGCATGCTATAAACACAGGGACAGTAAAGATGTAAGCTCTGCAGAACATAAACTGTAGCGGAGATACCTGCTGCAAAGGACAAGCATGGTAAATACTTAAAATGTCATGAGATGTGGGTCAAAGGTAAACTTGAAAGCCAGTAGCCTTAGTTTTGGCTTTGGAATCTATATTTAGATTCCTAAAAATATGGTCTGATTTGCAGAGGCACTGAGTAGATGTGGTCAAACACTGGGGAAATATTGCCAGAAAAATGATCAACGCTTTCTCCTATTTTTTCACTGAAATTTTAAGTCTTAACTATTTTCTGTTGTAATTTCAAACTTTGAATAGCTCCAGCACTGAGAAACAGCAGCTTCCACTGATTTTACAGAGTTAGTTCATTGTACTAATCCCTGTACTAATTCTATATATTCCTGTTATGCTTCACTGTAAGCATAGGCTTTTCCTGAGAATATCTCTGCTGTCTTCTTTCTAGAGCCCTTATGAAGAAAAAAAATGTCTGTTAAAATAAGTTGACTATTATAATACAATTTATTTCCCATGTATATATATTGTGTTTTACAGAGTTGTGAAACACAAACATTAAAGATTTAAGGCTGTTTCCAAGTGTTTTTTTTAACTATTTAATTGTTAAACAGTTTTCAGTCTTTTATTCTACAATATTGGAGTTTCTGCAGTAGCACATTTTCTACCTATGATGGATTTTGAAGTTAGTGAAATGCCTCAGATAAAATGAAATATCTTAATTAGGCATGCAGTGATTTGTTAGAAAAGGCATTCAAGTGCATTCGTATTCATTTGCAGAAGCATTTCTACATTGGTGACAGATCTTCACTTCTGTGATTATGTATCTGCTCTTTTATATAAGATCTCACTTGAATAGATTCAACTGCACATAATAATCTAATTATTTTAGTCAGTTTTTAACTCTTTTCTGGTTTTCATACATTCTTATATATTCCAAAGCAACATAGTTAATGGAAATGTATTAGACTCAATTGTATTATTCTTATCCAGTCAAAATTTCTATAATAGGCACTGTCCCATTATTTGTTTCTCTATACATTATTTAGATAATGTAACATTTATTGTCCTTAAAATATTAATAAATTGCTGGGTTTAAAATGTAAGTTAATTATTAGTTATCCTTTTTATTTTTATCATTAACATAATGCAAGATAATGCATTTAGTCTTGCAGTTAGTAAGCTTTGAAAAATTTAGATTAATGTTTTAGAGATAAACTTTTAATATGCTCATTCCTGACTTTTCCCCTCATATATTTATATACTTTCCAGAAAAAACTAGCAAAGATCTAGCCCGTTATTCCTCCCCTTAATTTTAAGTTTAGTTTTAATATGGCACATTTGAAAACTCTCCTCCTCTAACAGGATTGGAAATACAGTGCAATCCATAAAGACACTAACTTGCCTAAGTCCCATTTTTAGGCAACTTAGTTCAAAAACTCAGGCTTGGATGATTCCTAATCTCATTTGGTGCCTAAGTTTTTTTCCTCTGGGCATGTGCACTGCAGCTTCACTTTAGGTACCTGGGCACCTGTCTCTGACCTAAGCACACACACTCCTACTTCATGACTAAAGTCCATATGCTTCTGAGCATGCCACCTGGGTCAGGGTCCTTAAGTGAGTTCACACAAAAGAGTAGAGAGGAGGAAGAGGAAAAGGAAGAGTTCCCTTATAACCTTAAGCCCATCCAGTAGGGTACTCACCCAGCATGTGGAGAACCCCAGTTCAAGTTCTCTCATGCTACTAAAAGAGGAAGGGGTTTGAATAGAGATCTGCCACTTCTCAGATGATTAACCTAAGCACTAGGTCATGGAATATTCTGTTGCAGGTCTCCCTTAGTCTCTCCTATTGAAGTTATTTCAGTGTAATGAAGTAATTCAATAATTAATACTGATTTGGCCAGTGAAAGAGTTGGGTCTGATGCTTAGCATTGCTATGCTTACTGATCTGGGCCACATACTCTGAATTACACTGCAACTTTCATATTCCATGACCATAGCAAAGGTCTTTTTCCTTGATTTCTGCAAATATTTGAAATCTTGTCTGTGTTCATCTGACAAAATGGGTTTCACCCACAAAGGCTTATGCCTGTTAGTCTCTAAGGGCATTTCTACTCTAAGAAATCATTTCAAAATAACTTATTTCAAAATAATAACTGCTGAAATAACTATTATGAAATAGTGCATTCATACTACAGGGAAGCCTTGAAATTAGTCTGAAGCAGGCTCCTATAATATGGATGTGCTATCTCGACTTAAGAGCCCCAGGAAGCAGTGGGGAATAAATACAGGCTGTTCTTGCTATAAGTCCAAGATACATTCCAAAAAACGTTGACTTATAGTGAAACAACGTAAAGCAGGGAATTTTTTTCCCTCAGCTGACTTCCATTAGCAGAAATTGGGATGGTTTTTTTTTTACATGACTTAAGAGCAGAGAATGAGAGGACTTACAATGCATCAGTTCCTACAAGTGTCAAAAACTTTAGTGTGGAGCAGATGTATATCGGGGCAACGTGTAGCAGGGATGTCCTGTACTTTAAGGATGTGTCTAGACTACAGGGTTTTTTCAAAAAAAGTGGCCTGTTTTCGAAAAAAACTTCCCCTGCATCTAAACAGCAGTTTTTTCAACCGTGGAAAACCTCGTTTTACGAGGAATAACGCCTTTTTCCAAAAGTGCTCTTTCGAAAAAAGGCACTATGTAATGCAAACTGTGCTTTTTTGAAAGAGAGCATCCATACTGTCTGGGTACTCTCTTTCAAAAAAGTGGCTTGCTTTTTCGAAAGTACTGGTTGTAGTCTAGACACCCTTTTTCGAAAGAGGCTTGCAGTCTAGATGTAGCCTAAATGACTCTGAAGAGTAGTTATTTCGGTTAATAGCAGCAGTGGAGCGTTAACACTACCACTATTTTGAAATAAGTATTAAGCATTATTCCTCATGGAAAGTAGAAATTATTATATCAAAATAACAAGACCCTTATTTCAAAATAACAGGTTTGGTAGTGTGGACGCTCTGCTTGTTATTTCAAAATAAGGGGAGTTATTTTGTAATAACTCTCTAGTGTAGACCAGGGCTGAAGTGCCACAGGAGTAATTGTTTTTTTCAGATACAGACTAAGATGGGTACCATTTTGAGACATTTTTTAATATTATCCTTAATAATTAATATTTTGTGTGTTGAATAGATTTTGTATGGAAACTATAGGACTGCTAAATTCAGATTTTAAGAGACAAGAGTTTTCAAGGATGTGAAGACACATCCTGTAAAATTCATGCTCACATGGGACTACAAAGTATAAAAGTGTTTGGAAATGTTAGGAAGAAGTTTTAATTTTTTTCTCAAACATGGGCTTACCTCAATTATTCTTTATCCTCAAAGCTGCAATGGATAAATATGTGTTGAACAGGAAAATGATAAAATAACATTCAAAATATTTTGTGTCCCCAACAGAGTTGCAAAGAGCATTTGGTGCAGCTAATTAAAATCTTCATATCTTGGGTGGCATAGCAAATTATCTTCCCACGTTATTAGTGTTGATAAAATCACCAGGTAAGCTGTCCAAGTCTGAGAGATGTGGAAAAAGATTGGTCTATCTTTTACAATCTGGCAATCACAAATGCTCTTTTTATGTCTTTCTTCTAGTTTACACCATTGTTACTGCTGAATTTCAGTCATGATGCTATTGTAAGCCCTTTAATATACCTCAGTTAGGCATCCAGCTCAAATATATCTAGCCATAGATATCACAAATTAAATTGAGCAGGGCACATGGGCCTGGCCTACATTCCAAGGGAAGGTTGAAATAAGATATGCAACTCCAGCTACATACATTATGTAGCTGGAGTGACATATCTTAGGGTACGTCTAGACTACCGCGTTTTGTCGACGGAAGTTTTGTCGACAGATACTGCTTTGTCGACAGCAAGCTGCTTTGTCGACAGAACTCCGTAGTCTGGACGCAGTGTTACAGGCAATAACACCTTCTGTCGACAGAGTTCTGTCGACAGAAAGTGTTATGCCTCGTAAAATGAGGTATACCAGCGTCGACAAAACCGCGGAGTTCTGTCGACGTTATGTCGACAGAACTCCGCGGTAGTGTAGACGCTGGTATTGTTTTGTCGACAAAAGTCCACTTTTGTCGACAAAACTAGGTAGTCTAGACACACCCTTAAATTCCCATTTACACATCCGGAAGTCGATGGGAGAAAATGTTCCTGTCGGCTTCCCTTACTCCTTGTGAGGAGTAGAAGTACCGGAGCTCTTTGAGATCGTTCTAGCAGTTCTTTACTACATCTGCTAAATCGAACCATGGAAGATCATTCACAGCAGTGTCGATCTTCTGTGTTGTGTAGACGTGCCCATAGTGTATAAGAATAATTAATTATTAATAATTAGGAATAATTAATACTTCTTGATGATACTTTAAATTATGCGCATTCCCATCTGCAGCTGCATGTAGGCAAAGCAAACTATTGCTGCTCCCTTCAGATGCCTCTGTGCTCTTGGGAAGAAGATTTCTGAATGAGGCATATTCCTTGAGAATACCTCACTAGTAGGTTCAGCCACCAAAAACAGGTGGGTTTAATTCACGTCTAGAAATTCTGTCTAGAAATTATACTTCAAAATTTAAAATATATTGTTTTTTCTTCTAGCGCTCCCTTCAAAAGCCTCCTGTCCTGATGTGTTTGTATGTGTGTTCAGGCACAATGAGCGTATATTAAAGTGGCAAGTACAAAGAGCATTCTAAATGCAATCATTATCTTGAGGATTGAATTGAATACTCTACAGCTGCAATATTTTACAGCAGCTAGATAAGTTCTCTTTCAATAAATTATCATAAATCCCATAGTCTGCCCTCTAGAAAAGTAATCCCTTGAGGAAACATCGGAATGGGCTGCATGAAAATCTGCAGTGTGTGTTGATATATTTTTAAAGAGAAATACAAAACAACCGTTGTGGGGGGGGGTTTCATGTCATCCCAGGGGATTTATTCTCCAGAGTTTTAATCCATTTTGCACAAATGACCACTGATCTAATATTTATCTTTCCATGGACGCATGCCAAATTTTGTTATAAAAGCTTTTATGATCTTTGGTTCATATTTTGATAGGAAATTCATGCAAAAAAGGCCCTCTCCAGCATTACCACTACTTTTAATCTACATGTTGCATTCCTAATTTGCATACATCACAGTGATATAAGCACTGTAATGAGGCCATCTATTTCCCACATAATTTTTAATGTACCATATAGACTCATTCATAACCAAAATTTTTGGTATTAAAGTGACACATCAAAGACTAAGGGTCAGTTTATTAATTTATTAATCTACATGGTCATTGTAGATCAGGAGTTTGTAAACTTTGGTTCCTATCCCATCAGGGTAACCCACTGGCATGCCAGGACATGTTGCGTAGCTGGAGTGTCTGCAGGCATGGATCTCCTCAGCTCCCAGTGACTGCAGTTTGCCATTGCTGGCCAATGGGAATGGCAGGAAGTGGCAGCCAGCACATCCCTCAGCTCACGCTGTTTCCTGCAGCTCCCATTGGCCTTATCATCAGCCTCCATTGTGTCAGCAGCAAATACAGCATCATCTTCTGACACATCAAGTATATTAGGGTGCGTCTAGACTACGGGGTTTTGTCGACAAAAGTGGACTTTTGTCAACAAAACTATACCATAGAGGATCCTGACTGAGCAGCTCTGTTGTGTGGTGAGCCATGTCCCAGGGACAAGTCCCCCAAGACCGCCCTGGCCCTTCCAGGGACTCATCCCCCCGGGAAGCCAGGGGCACCAAACTGCAGGCACCCTGCTGGTCAGAGTCAGAAATGAAAGCCCTCTTGGAGCTGTGGGCCAAGGAGGAGGCTCTTCAGCTCCGTCAGAGCAGGCACAGGAAAGCTGACATCTACGGCCGAATGGCAGACAGCCTGGCCAGGAAAGGCCACCACCCCCCGCACGGCACCACAGGTCAGGGCCAAAGTCAAGGAACTCAGGCAGGGGTACATCAGGGTCCATGAGCACTCTGGGGAAACAGCACACACCTGTGCATATTTTGAGGAGTTGGACAGGATCCTGGGGCCAGGGGATCCCTTGCCTCCTGAGTGTCTGGTGGAGTCCGGGCTGGAGACCCCTGCTCAGCAGTGGCCACAACAACAGCCTGAGAACCTGGCGCTCCTAGAGGAGGTGGTGGAGGAGGAGAAGAACAGCATCCGGAGCATCCAGGAGCCAGATGCCCAGGTGCAGGAGGCCTCCCAGGCAACTTCAGACACCGGGGAGGGAACATCAGGTGAGTGCTGTGAGGGTCCAACACACACAGGGCAGGGCAGGTGGGAGCAAAGTGCACAGTGCAGTACTGTGACATGTCATGCTGATCACAGCCTGTGGCACACTCATGGCTGCCCTCAGGGAGAGTCATCATACTCCTGCACCCTCACGGCTGCTAGGCACCACTTGTTCCTGCAGGCAGTGATGCTAGGGGTAGTCATGGGTCAGCTGCAGGCTTCTCATTTCTCTGCAGGAACCTCAGCCGTGGCCTGACATTTGTCTGTGCTGCTTGGACATGGGGTGTGTGTGTGGGGGGGGGGGAATAGGATTGTGGCACTGGCGCACTTAGACCTGTTACGCCAGCACATTGGAGTCCTGTAAAGGATGCAGGACTCAATGGAGAGGAGGCTGGAGGCAGAGACCGAGTGGCGCCGGCAGTTGCTGGCTGAATTTTCCCAGCAGCAAAGGGACATCTGCACAGCAATCCAGGAGGCCAAGGCCTTCCCTGGTCCTGCCCCTCCTCCTCAGCCTGCCCCCACCTGAGCCCCTGCTCCCCCCTCAGCCCCTGCTCCCCCCTCAGCCCCTGCCATCCCAGACCCAGGTCCAGCCCCACCTCCTGCCCATCCCCCTGCTGTGGCAGCCCGCACGTGCAGCCAGAGGCGAGAAGGCTCTTCCTCCAGGCAGCCCCCTCAGCCTTGAGCTTCCCTCTCCCCTTCCTGGTTGACATTCCCCCTTCCCACCAGTGACAGTAACTGAGGGAAGCACTTTCTTCTGTTTACAAACAGTTCATTTTTTCTGCACAAATGAGTTTTGTATTTTCTCTGAAAAAAAGTTATTTATTTTCTCTGCACAAAAGAGTTTCTTCTTTTAATTTGTCAAAAATCAACAGTACAATAAACAGTTGAAATGTTTTCACCCACACCTGTCTGTGTTCTCAGTGTGTGAGGAAGGAGTAGAATGTGTGACTGTGGGGTCAGGAGGGGCTTTGGGGAGGAAGGCACCGGGGGCATGGGGCAATCCCACATTTGGAAGGCCCTGGGGAAACTCATCGGCCTCCTTGGGAGAACTGCTCCCTCGGGGCTTCTCGGATTTGCAAGCCCAGCTGCTGGCTGAATTTGCCGGATAGCAGCTGTCAGGGGCTGCTCAAAGTGCCTCCCATCCACATCAGCTCGGGTCCCCCTCACAGGGAGGAAGGCCTCCCCTTTCCTCTCCACCAGGTTGTGCAGCACACAGCATGCTGCAACCACATCGGGGATGTTGTGTTCCCCCATGTCCAGCCGCGTGAGCAGGCACCTAAACCTGCCCCTCAGGTGGCTGAAGGTGCACTCCACCTGGAAGCGAGCCCTATTGAGGTGGGAATTGAATAGTTCCCTGCTCGCATCCAGGTGGCCAATGTAGGGCTTCATGAGCCAGGGCATGAGAGGGTAGTCTACATGGGCCACGATGCACGTAGGCATCTGCACATCCCCGACTACCAGGTTCCTCTCTGAGAAGAATGCCTCAACCTGTGGTACAGGTACAAGTTCCTGAACACGCGGGCATCATGTGCCCGGCCTGACCACCTGACTCAAATGTCGGTGAAATGTCCCCTGTGGTCGACCAGGGCCTGCAGCACCATGGAGAAGTAGCCCTTCCTGTTGATGTACTGTGCTGCTCGATGGGGCGGGGCGTAGATGGGCATGTGGGTCCTGTCGAGTGCTCCACTGCAGTTTGGAAACCCCAACCCCGCAAATCTAGCCAGGATGGTTTGCAGGTCTCCGAGGTGGATGGTCCTGTGGAGCAGCTCAGAATTGATGGCCATCACCACCTGCAGAAAGGGACATGCACAAGTATGCATAAGGGGACATGGGAGAAGCTACATGGGCTGGTGAGAGGTGCCCACCCAACCCTCCACTCCCAGAGTCCCCCCTCAGGCAACCCCTCCGTGGTTCCTGCACTCCCGTGGGGTGAGACCAGGCAGGCTTCCACCACTCCCACCCCATCTCCAGGTCTCTGTTCCCAGTCCTGACCATCCCCCTTCTCCATCCACCCCTCTGGACTGTCCCCCAAAAGTGCCTTACCTCCATCAAGACAGCACCAACAGCAGACTTCCCCATCCCAAACTGATGCCCCACGGAGTGGTAGCTGTCGGGGTGGCCAGCTTCCACAGCGCAATGGCGACGCACTTCTCCAGGGGGATGGCAGGCCGCAAGTGGGTGTCCTGGTGTTGCAGGGCAGGGGCAAGCCAGGCACAGAGCTCCTGGAAGGTGGCCGAAGGTGACATGCAGAAATTTCGGAGCCACTGGTCATCATTCCACTGCTGCAGCATTAGCCGGTCCCACCAGTCCGAACTGGTGTCCAGCCTCCAAACTTGCCTCTCCAGAAATAAGTTGGGGGGCAAGGGCAGAAGGGCTGCAGCCTGAGCAAGGGGCTCAAAGCTGGGCTCAGAATCCAGCTCTGCCGCCAAGGTCATCATACTCTCCTGAGCATGCAGCAGAGCTTCCAGCAGCACGGTCTGGGACCATTGCCTGCCCAGGGGCAGCTCAGGCTCCATGGCTTAAAAAAACCAAATTAACACACAAACAAAAGAACAAAACAAACACAAGGACAAAAATACAATCAAAGAAACAAAAAACCAAAAAAGCCAAAACCCAAACAAACAAAGAAACACAAATGCAGAAGCAAACACACAAACAAACAGACAAACCAGAAAATAAACTGCTGTTGTGTCCGAGAAAGCAGGGCAACCAGAGCTAAAAAAAACTGCAGCAACTTTGCGTTCCCTCGAGGAGGTAGGCCAGCCAGAAGCAGGAGCAGAGCAACAGCTTTAAGCACACGTCTCTGCAGAGAGCATGCTGCAGTACCTGGGCTTTAAGTACCTGTGGTTGCAGCATGCTGTGTGCTGCCCCTGTGACCTTCCAGAAGCACTTCCAGGTGCCTTCTTCTGTCGACAGAGCGTCCCACAGTCTGGATGCTCTTTGTCGACAAAGCGATGCAGTCTGGATGCTCTTTGTTGACAGAAGTTTTGTTGACATATTCTGTCGACAAAACTTCTGTCAACGGAAGACTGTAGTCTAGATGTATCGTTGCTGATACCGCATTTCTGAAATGATTTTCTGTCATTTCCAAGGGAATGGACCCCCACACATCCTTGACTCACTGGACGACCATATTGATTACAGGCTTCATAAGATTCCTGCCTTTTGTCAGCTTTGCCATGCCTGAACCCATACAGTCAGGCTACATTTTGCATAGCCTATCTTTACAAGGTTTATATCAGATGAGCAAGTGAGTTTTAGCCACAAAGGCTTGTGATTCTCTCTCTATATAATGAGGACTACACGTTTTTACAGTTACTGACTAACACGGCTAACCCTCTGAGACTTTTTAATGGGTTTGTTCAGGCAGAGATGAAGAGGTTGTAAAACAGAAGTTACGTCTTCAGGTATTACAGCCAAAGTATTTTCATTTTGGCAACATGTTTCACCTCATCCTGTGTGCCCTGGATATGCCCCAAACAAGCATAGAAGGTTTTTTGAGACGTGATCCTGGCCACTTATTCCACACTTTTTCCAGCCATTCAATAGTCCCAGCTATCAATCTCTTTTCATGTGTGCATACGATGATTCCCACAGGAAATTTTATATTTTTAGGCAAGGTTTTTCTTTTAAAAATAACAACAGGCGGGAGACTTGATCCATTGACCAAATATGATAAATCCACTGTAAAATGGATTTTTTCATGGCCAGTGGTTTTAACTAAAACTGTCTTTTCACCAACACCAATCACCATTCTGTTGCTTGGAAGATCAAATGTCATCCCTTGTTCATTCATATTTCCTATTAGTGACAGCTCGAATACATATTCCTTTTGATGTTTTATAAAAACCTTTGGAAAGATTTGATTTTTTTCCTCCAGGTCACTCACGATGGTTCATGAAATAAGTACATCAACCTGCTAATGCGACAAACATTGATGACTTTACTGACATGTATTTGTCATCTTTTGACATTTGCAGAACACGCAGACAAATTCCAGTTCTGATGAAGTACCCCTTTTGTTGACATTCAGCAACCCAATCCTTGATATCTTTCTCCAGCCCAGGAAATGAAGCGTGCCTCATTGGACATTTTTTCTTGCTGCTTTGCATGTCTTTCATGTTGTTGTTTTTTTTCACCATTCTCTTACCTGCTTCTCATTGATACAGAATTCATAAGAAGCAGCGCAATTATTGTTTGCTTATGCATATTCAATAACTGTAAGTTTGAACACTACATCTTAAGCAGATTGTTTTCTTTTAATTTCAACGTTGAGATCTGTGGGAAATAGCACGGGCTGCAGGATGTGCTGACTGCCACTTCCCACCACTCCTGTTGGCCAGGAACAGCAAATTGCAGACACTGGGAGCTGTAGGGCTCCACGTTTCATGTAAACAAAATGTTCCAATGCACCAGCAGCTTACCCTGACAAGCCAGGAACCAATGTTTACCAACTGCTGAAATAAAGGGTTGGCTTTTGAAAGAGTCATAGAGGTTTGCCATTTTTATGTATTCATCTTGGGGAAGTCAGCTTATAAATGAATGTGCAAATGATTGCATATGTAAGCAGGGGCTAAACTGCTGCTTGCTATCATCCAGCTAAAAGGAGAGAGCTGTCCTGGGTGTGCCCACTACAATTGTTTAGCTCTGCAAGATAATTAACTGTTAACTGTTAATATGTAAATACAGCTCATGCCCCGACTGGGATGGAATCGGAGGTGTGGTTATGTAAATGTAATTCAGCCAGGGCTGATGGAGGATCAGTGTTGGAATGAAATGTGGTGTACTGTAAATAATTTGGAACTGTTGCGGGGGTCACAAATCATGCTACGTCTAAGGGTATGTCTAGACTACAGGCTTTTGTTGACAGAAGTTTTGTCAACAGATACTGTTGACAAAGCTTCTGTCGACAAAGAGCGTCTAGACTACATCCAGTTCTGTCAACAAAGCAAGCCACTTTGTCGACATGGCAGTGTAGACGCAAAGGACAGTGTAGATGCAATAACGCCTTCTGTCAACAGAACTCTGTCAACAAAAGGCGTTATTCCTCGTAGAATGAGGTTTACATACGTCGACAAAACTGTCGAGTTCTGTCAACGTTATGTTGACAGAACTCAGCGGCAGTGTAGACGCAGGTATAGTTTTGTCGACAAAAGTGGTCTAGACACACCCTAAATGTGAGAACTGTAAAACATGCCACCAGTGCTTGCAGGAGAGACACCCTCATTATAAGAGGTCTCCGAGCAATAAGCCTCCCCACTTCCAAAGCTGAGTGAACAGAGCTGGGCAGGGGGGAGGGCTAAAGGGCTTGAGTCAGCCTGCTTCATGCCTGCCAGGTGTGAGCTGTAAGACTGGCCCAACCTACCCCTTTCCCCCTTTGTTTTAAGGACAGACCTAAAGCAGACTCATGAGGGAGTCTTTTTGCTAGTCTAGTAGAAGCTGGAATCCTTTACCAGTCTAGGTGATGGCTAAAGAGCTGAAATTACTGGTTGGGCTGGGAGCCAGACCCATTGCAGCCAGCGAAGCAGCGGCATCCAGCAGAATGGCTAGTGGGAACCACTGGCAGGCGGCTGGTAGGAGCGACTGCAGGTGACCAGCGGCGTGGTGTGGCTGGTAGGAGTGGCAGCAGGCGAGGAGTGGCGACCAGTGGCGTGGTATGGCCGGTAGGAACGGCGGTAGGCAACCAGCAGCATGTCGTGGCTGGTAGGAACGGCAGCAGGTGAGGAGCAGCAGCAGGCAACCAGCAGTGCAGCGCGGCTGGTAGGAGCGGTGGCAGGTGACCAGCAGAGCGTCCGGTGGAGTGGAACTAGACAGCTGGTGTAGCGTGGCAGAGTGGCTTGCATTAAAGACTGCAGCAGAACCCTATGGAGAGGTGGGGCCGTCAGCCTTGGACCATTTAAGGTGACCCCATCTATCCCTCCACCCCCCATTTCTACCCAGGTCGGGAGGTAAAACCCTGCGGATGAACTTTTGGACTCTGGGCAGCACTGACCAGGGACAGAGACTTTTGGGGTGTCGGACTTTGGAACTTCGGGTGATTCTTGGCTGGGGGAGGGAGGCTTAGCTCATGTCTACCTGGCAGAAGGGTTACACATATACACCGTAATTACTTTTTTTGTTTCTACATACTATATACACAATAGGCCTGACCCTCTTCCCATTGAAGTTGATGGCAAACTGCAATATTGATCAGTGGGGACAGAATGAAACTCAATAATAAATAAACATTTTGAAAGCAACCACTCTTTACAAGTGTTCTTAAAATGATTTGAGAAGATAGAAAGCTACCAAATATCCTCAGTTCCCTCCTTTGACTATTTGGGATGATCATGAAAGAGAGCTATGAGTTTAAGCCAGCCAAAATCTTTCAGGCTTACAGTGGAAAGTCAAATTAAGATATGCAACTCCAACTACATTAATTATGTAGCTGGAATTGATGCATCTTAAATTGAGTTTCTGTGCTATCTACACAGTGGGATGCTGATGGAAGCAGATGCTTCTGTTGGCTTACCTTACTCCTCATGAGGAGTAGGAGCATTAGTGCCGATGGGGGCATCCTCTGAGTTTGATTTAGTGGGTCTTCACTAGACCTGCTATATCGAATCCCAGAAGATAAACTGCGGCAGTGCTAATCTTCTATGTAGTGTAAACAAGACCTCACTCAGGATGCTCAGCATTTTGCAAGATCAGAACCCTGAAGAATTAATATCTGATTACTATGCTTCATTTTGTTTTGTATGCTAGAAAACATACCACGGCAAAGGGACATAAGGATGAAACCTTGAGTTAGTTGGGAAAGGGGAGTTTTCAAATAACCTATACTGTGGGTCATTTAAGTCCTTGACTCCAAATCACAGAAATGAACATGTGGTCACTACTGAGATTCTTATGGACCTAGCCATTAGCTACTGGCACTACGTACAGTTATAAAAGCGAGTTATAGAAAAAAAGAAGTTTTGAATTTCAAAACACACTTTCAAAAGTAATATTTTTGTCTCCAGTAAAGATTAATTCTCCAAATATTTCTTCCGTCCTCCCACACCTATTGGTGGCAGTATCTTCTACAGAAAAGGAAATAATCAAATCAGTTACCAGTAGGGAATCTGAATCAACCATTTAATTTGCTGAAAGAACATAATTTATTGGTTTTATAACAACAGTTATAAGAAGTTCATGTCCTGAGGTCTCAAACTTAGAGGTACAACCTCTACACTGTGTGGATTGAAATCATTTCCATGTCATTTTTGTGGTGTGATTCTGGACTATAATTATTAGAAAACAGGCAAAGCTGCGTAATACACATGCGGTCAAGTTTATTCCTTTGGCTTTGTTTTTTTAAACTCACCATTTTATCTAATAAATCAAAAAAAGAAAGAAACAAATTATTAGAGAAAACCCACATTTCTGATCCTAGTCTATCAACTATGCTAATGTAATGCAGCTTACAACGAAAGAGACGTTATGTAGATACAAATCTGACACAGGGATGAGTAATTGCAATAACTGTGGATCCCCCAAAGCAGACCCACCGAGTATTATTTTCTGATCAAAGAGACAATTTTGCATAAAGACAACTCAACATTCAGTTCCTGCTTATGCATCCCCCAGGCAGTCCATACTCAGTAGTGAGCTGTCTCAGGCAAGCCTCAAGGAAGAGAGGGTAGGTACCAGGAATATCTGGGTAGAGCCTTGTTCCAGAGCTAGGCTAAGTACAGGCAGTCCCCAAGTTACTTGGATCCGACTTATGTCAGATCCGCAGTTACGAACGGGGTTTGCTGCCCGTCTCCCTGGTCTGCTGAGATGGGGAGCAAAGCCTCTGAGGACGCCGGCAGCAGGACAGCCGCGGTACGTCTGGGCTGTCCGCTGCCCGCGTGCTCCGCGGCTTTGCTCCCCGTCTCCCTGGTCTGCTGCAGACCAGCAGACCAGGGAGACAGGGAGCAAAGCCGCGGAGGACCCGGGTGGCGGGACCGCGGTGCGTCTCGGTCCGCCGCCCATGTCTCCCTGGTCTGCTGGGGGGGGGTACAGCTAGTATCCCCCCCCCAGCAGACCAGGCTTTTCTCCGGATGCCTTTGGTAGAGCAGCTGGGGCGCTGCCGGTTAGTCCCGCAGCGCCGCTCTGGGCGCTACTGGACCAACCCGACAGCACCCCAGCTGCTCTGCCCCAGGCATCCTGATTCAGCCGCTGCTGGTCAGTTTCAGCAGCGGCGCTACTGAAGCAACTAAGCAGCACCCCAGCTGCTCTGCCCCAGGTGTCCCCAAGTCAGCTGCTGCTGAAACTGACCAGCGCTGACTACAGGAAGCCCGAGGCAGAGTTGCTCTGCCCCAGGCTTCCTGGAATCAGCCGCTGATCAGTTTCATCAGCAGCTGACTTGGGGACGCCTGGGGTTATTAAGTTGAATCTGTATGTAAGTCGGAATCAACAGATTCAGCCTGTTGAAACTGATCAGAGGCTGATTCCAGGAAGCCCAGGGCAGAGTAACTGTGCCTCGGGCTTCCTGTAGTCAGCCGCTGGTCAGTTTCAGCAGCGGCTGAATCTGGACGCCAGTTCCGACTTACATACAGATTCAACTTAAGAACAAACCTACAGTCCCTATCTTGTACGTAACCCGGGGACTGCCTGTACTGTTGGAAGCACCTACTTATGTGTTTTTCCTGAAAAGGACTGTTTTCCTGAATTGAGGCCTAAATACTTTAGGACCCATGTTAGATTGGGGTTTTACACAAAAAGTCAGCATGCAACTCGGTCCAATTTTCTGGTAAATATACCTGTTGACAAATTTCAGTAATGTCTTTGAATGATGGAAAAATATTTTTCCACAGATGTTGGTTATAATGTCCCTGAGTGGCGACCCAAATTGTTAAAAAGAATACCTGCAGAAATGGAATAAATGTATATTGATGATACAGAAGGCAAGAGATAAATAGAAACAGATCTCTGAGCCAACCTAAGAAATAATTTCTTTTTTTTTTTCTGCAGAGGATTTAGCTATCTTTCTCCGGAGGATTTATTATCTGTTTATAATTTAGAACTGAACAGTTTTCACAAATCTTCATGAGATACTTTATGCTCTGTATCATCTTGATTTATGATATAGATCTGTTCATTCTTCTACTGAAACTAAATGGGAAGAGCAATTGGACCTTTTAATTGTTTTAAGAAGTAAAGTCCTTTTAATTTTATTTGGAAAGCTGCAGTAGAACTGAATGCAACACTTCAGAATGATTCACTATATGACCTAGTGGTTTTAACAGTATCAAAGAATGATTTATTTTCTTTACACAGATCTGAAATATGCTAAGATCGCACATAAGTCTACTTTGAAATATGCTGATAAAATATTTTACTGTCCAGTGAAAGAGTGCTGATAATGATTTTCATATGATTGGAATTGAACTGGAGAAAGCTAACAAGGACTTTATTTAGAAATGCTGAAGCAACAGTTAAAAGTGCTTGGCCAATTTAGTGAACTAGTGTATACACTGCTTCTGCCACTTCAGGTGAAGTGAATGTAAATCTGATGGCTAATGGTATCAAAAAGGGATAAGAACAATATATTTAAGGTTTCCCTTGAGAAATAACTAAACCAGCTTAAGCTCTATCCAGAAACCAAGAAAAACTGAACATACTCTTCATGGCTGCTCTTAACAAGCAGAACATTCCTGCTTGTAGCACTGTGTAAAAACAAGGGAAATCTTTATTAGGAGAAAGAGAATATAATCATACACTTGGGAAAACTCAGTAGCAGAATGAATAAATATCTATATTATATAGATAGATATTCTTTCAGATAAAGAGTAAAATACTCCCTCATCCAGTAACTTTGGCAGCAGTTTGTCTAGTTCCTTTCCCACTCACCAGTGTGAATGTTCAATAAGTTAAATTACCTACACCAAATCAGCCACCCCTTAAACCAACTTACAGTTTGGATTAACAAATACAGCATTCCAAGTGTGACTTTGCAGGTCTGTCTCCAGTCTCAAAAAAAAAAAACTGCTTTACTGCTCCTGCCTGGAGTCTTAGCCATTCTTTCTGGAGATTTCACTCTATTAAGGGACTGCATAGCATAATCCTTAACAGAATCCATTCCGTTCTTTCCTGTTCTGTGAATCACTCTGAGAGCTACTACCTAAAAAATTCAAGTTAATGTATAGTTACGGAAACTCCCCAAGTGTCACCAGAGGAATTGTAGGTAGGTATCTTATTAAAAAAATAGGTAGCATTAACCCTTTCCACCAATAGAGGGGGTGAGCACTCTTTCCCTTCTGGAAGATTCTCGCCATAACTTCCATGTTTTGAGTGGGGATGTTCAGGACTAGTCGACTATCCAATAAGCAATTGCTTATTGGATAGTTGACAGCATAGTTGATTAGTCACTCCCTCCCTCCCTTGCTGCCTCTATCAGATAGAAGCAGCAAGGGGGACGAAGGGGGCTACTCCATGCAGCGCTACTCCTCTGAAATGCTGTTGCAGTGTTTCAAAGCTGCCATGCTGCCCCTTTGAAATGCCATTGTGGCATTTCAAAGGGGCAGCATCTCATGGAGCTTGGGGTCAGCTAGGGAGTCCCCAGCTGATCCTGGGCTCCATACGGCAGTGCCTTTTTGAAATGCCATAGCAGCATTCAGAGAGGATGAAGACTTCCTCGATAGAAGGCAGCAATTGATCCTTCAAGCACGGCAGGCAGAGGAGCCAGTGAGGGCAGTACGCGACCAAGAAGAGAACTGGCAGCATGTAACTTCTAGAAGGGGAAAAAGGCCAGCACGGGATTCCCCCGATGCTATAGAGGTAAGCAATCGCTTTCAAGCTCTCTCCACAGGCTCTGCAGTGCTGAAAGCTCTGGAAGGGACCTCACAAGGTAGAAACCAGAAGGGAGCACCATCTACTGAAAGGCATGGGATGCGTAGTCCTAGGGATGGGGGTTCCACGGCCACCACCCCCAAAAGGAAACGACGGGTGGTGGTGGTCGGGGACTCCCTCCTAAGAGGGACTGAGCCATCCCTCTGCCGTCCGGACCTGGAATCTCGAGAGGTGTGCTGCTTACCGGGAGCTCGCATTCGGGATGTCACTGAGAGGCTTAGCAAGCTGCTCAAACCTTCAGATCGCTACCCCTTCCTGCTTCTCCATGTAGGAACGAATGATACGGCCAAGAATGACCTTGAGCGGGTTGCTGCGGATTATGTAGCGCTGGGAAGAAGGATCCAAGACTTTGGAGCGCAAGTGGTGTTCTCGTCCATCCTCCCTGTTGAAGGGAAAGGACTGGGCAGGGATCGTCGAATTGAGGACGTAAATGCGTGGTTGCGCAGGTGGTGTCGCAGAGAGGGCTTTGGTTTCTTCGACCATGGGACTCTGTTCCGGGCGCAAGGATTGTTAGGAAGAGATGGGATCCACCTAACGAAGAGAGGAAGGAGCATCTTCGCGGGCAGGCTTGCGAACCTAGTGAGGAGGGCTTTAAACTAGGTTCGTCGGGGGACGGTGACCAAAACCCTGAGGGGAGTGGGAAAGTCAGATACCGGGAAGAAATGCAAAGAGCAAGGAGCAAGAAAGGAGGACCCCAGTTCGAATGGAGAAGATAGTGCAATCAACTGGTTACCTGAAGTGTTTGTACACTAATGCGAGAAGCCTGGGCAACAAGCAGGAAGAACTGGAGGCCCTGGCCCAGACCAAGAAATATGATTTAATTGGGATAACAGAGACTTGGTGGGATGACTCGCATGACTGGAGCGCTGTCATGGAAGGGTATAGATTGTTCAGGAAGAACAGGCAGGGAGAAAAGGAGGAGGAGTTGCACTATATGTAAAAGAGCACTATGATTGCTCTGAACTCCAGTATAAAGAGGGAGAAAAACTTGTTGAAAGTCTATGGGTCAGGTTTAAAGGAGCAAACAGCAGTGATGTTGTGGTTGGTGTCTGCTACAGGCCACCGAACCAGGTGGATGAGGTAGATGAGGCTTTCTTCGGACAACTGAGCGAAGCTTCCAGATCGCAGGCCCTGGTTCTCATGGGGGACTTTAATCACCCTGACATCTGTTGGGAAACCAATACGGCAGTACACAGGCAATCCTGGAAGTTTTTGGAGAATGTTGGGGATAACTTCTTGGTACAAGTGCTGAAGGATCCAACCAGCGGCCGTGCACAGCTTGACCTTCTCCTCACAAACAGGGAGGAACTAATAGGGGACGTAGAGGTGGGTGACAACCTGGGAAGCAGTGATCATGAGATGGTAGATTTCAGGATCCTGACCAAAGGAAGGAAAGAGAGTAGTAAAATACACACCTTGGACTTCAAAAAAGCAGATTTTGACTCCCTCAGAGATCTGATGGGAAGAATCCCCTGGGATGTTAACATGAAGGGGAAAGGAGTCCAGGACAGCTGGCAGTATTTTAAAGAAGCCTTATTGAAGGCACAGAAAGAAACCATCCCGACGCGTAGCAAGAGAGGCAAACCTGGTAGGAGACCGGATTGGCTTACAGGGGAAATCCTTGGTGTACTTAAGCACAGAAAGGAAGCTTACAGAAAGTGGAAACTTGGACAAATGACTAGGGAGGAGTTTAAATATATAGTTCGAGAATGCCAGGGGGTTATCAGGAAGGCGAAAGCGCAAATGGAGTTGCGACTGGCTCAGGATGTAAAGGATAACAAGAAAGGTTTCTACAGGCATGTCAACAAGAAGAAGGTGATCAGAGAGGGTGTGCAGTCCCTAATGGATGAAGGAGGTAACCTAGTGACAGAGGATGTGGGGAAAGCTGAAGTACTCAATGCTTTCTTTGCCTCTGTATTCACGGACAATGTCGGCTCCTGGACTTCTGTGCTAAGCGACGCAAGATGGGAAGAAGATGGACAGCCCTTGGTGGGTAAAGAACAGGTTAGGAACTATTTAGAAAAACTAAACGTACACAAATCCATGGGTCCAGACTTAATGCACCCAAGGGTACTGAAGGAGTTGGCAATTGTCATTGAGGAGCCTTTGGCCATTATCTTTGAAAAGTAGTGGAGATTGGGCGAAATCCCGGATGATTGGAAAAAGGCAAATGTAGTGCCCATCTTCAAAAAAGGGAAGAAGGACGATCCAGGGAACTATAGGCCAGTCTTACCTCGGTTCCTGGAAAAATCATGGAAGGGATCCTAAAGGAATCCATTTTGAGACACTTGAATGAGAGGAAAGTGATCAGGAATAGTCAGCATGGATTCACAAAGGGCAAGTCGTGCTTGACCAATCTGATTAGCTTCTATGATGAGGTAACTGGCTCAGTGGACATGGGAAAGTCAGTGGATGTTATATACCTTGACTTTAGCAAGGCTTTTGATACGGTCTCCCACAATATTCTTGCCAGCAAGTTAAGGGAATGCGGATTGGATAAATGGACGGTAAGATGGATAGAAAGATGGCTAGAAGGCCGGGCCCAGCGGGTAGTGATCTTTGATTTGCCACTGGGAGGAAAGGAGTGGGTCTATGTGTTCCCTCACCCTCAGAACCAGTTTTTTGTTAGATTCTTTGCTGCCACACACTCACACTCATGTAAATGGATCAGCATGTTGACTTCAGGCAGCTCCAGGAATGGCATGTCTCACCCTGGCCTATGCTGCTGATGTGCCAACTTCGCTGCATGAGAGGTGGTACTTGGATCTGTGAAAAGGAGAATATCAGTCTGGAGCCAAAAGTGTCAATAGTGCCAGAATAATAACTGATAAAGAACAAGATTAAGCCTCTGTTCTACCCAGCTCACATATTTAGAAAAAAGCATGTGTGGTAAAACATGAGAGCACTTGCAAAACATAACATACATGAAATACTTATTTAAGGTGAAACTCAAGGGTTTTGTGGGCGAACCTACTCTATATGAACCCTGAGTGGGGTACAGAAGATTTGTGCAATCTCACTGGAACTTCTCAATATCTACTGAGGGTTCTTCCCCATCAGCTATTTAGAGCACTCTCCTGCACTACTGCAATCAATGGATTTACACCACTGGACCATATGGGAGCAAGATTGTTCCTATAGTGCCTCACAGCTCATGCTGACAATCCTTATGTAGCATGGTGATCAGGAATGTCTATGGTTCACAGAGTTATGGCCATACTCCTGCTTCTCCTCTCAATAGTCCTCATATAGCCATTAGCTGTATAGTGCACAGAATAATCCTGCAAGCCAGAAATAGTTGTTGTAAAGCTTGGCTCTGTCTTATACAGAATGACCCTACATGCCAAAAATATTGCTACTATGCTTTGGGACTTCAAAGATCACAGGGTTTGGTCCTATACAGTCATTCCATTGCAACTGAACTATTGAAAAAAGTGAAATATGATGCAAAAATACCAATAAATAGCCATACAAATGAGCTCCCTGCAGGGGAATGCTAATGGTTGGGTTGTCTGATCTCTCAATCACACCCTGCAACTTACTATTTTGACTCTAACAAGGTCTCCCACTGGAACATCACCTCCAGTGCAGCTGGACATGGTGCTAGCTACATAGAATCATAGAACTAGAAGGAACCTCAAGAGAACATCAAATCCAGTCCCCTGCCCTCATGACAGGACCAAGCATCATCTAGAGCATCCCTGATAGATGTCTATCCAGCACCCACTTCCGCATCCAGATGTGACTCTAGGCCAGCTGGTAGAACAGAAGGCTTATTGTTTCACAGAGACGCAGCGTAGTTTAGGATTGATATTAGCACAGGTAGGCAGAATTATTCCTCTCAGGGGGGAAGGGGCTTCACCCCCTTCCTTGGTCTAAAACATCCTTCCTCATCCTAGCCCAGCCAAGACTATCCCACACTCCCAGCCCCCAGGCAGCCTCGCCTATATCCCTTTGTGTCTTTCTCTGGGAACAGAGATATCTTTTCAGGCTGGCCCTTAGGTGTCTCCAGCCAATACACACTTGGGCTGTGTCTACACTGGGCCACTTATTCCGGAAAATCAGCCGCTTTTCTGGAATAAGCTGCGAGCTGTCTACACTGGCTCTTGAATTTCCAGAAAAGCAACGATGCTCTACTGTACAAAATCAGCCGCTATTCCGGAAAAACTATTCTGCTCCCGCTCGGGCATAAGTCCTTATTCCGGAACACTGTTCCGGAAAAGGGCCAGTGTAGACAGCCCAGTAGTCTTTTCCGGAAAAAAGCCCCGATCGCGAAAATGACGCGCGGGGCTCTTTTCCGGAAAAGCGCTCTACATTGGCCACGGACGCTTTTCCGGAAAAAGGGCCTGCCAATGTAGACGCTCCTTTTCCGGAAATACTTATAATGAAAACTATTCTGTTTTAAGCATTTCCAGAAATTCATGCCAGTGTAGACACAGCCTTGGAGTGAATCATTGGGAATCACACATAGCACAATACAGACAGGCAGAAACACAAGGTTACAAAGTAGACAATACTCCCATTATGTAACAGTTGGACATTAGGAAAAACTTCCTGTCATCAGAGGCCAGGGAGAACATTTTCTCTCCCTCCTTGTAACACCCTTTTAGATACTTTTCACTCCTTTGTGTACTTCTGATCATCAAAACTGATGTACCTTTACCCAATGAGCCTTTGGCTCAGAGGGAATTTTGGCTTTGACTTTTTATTCTCTTTCTATAATTAAATCTATTTGATGCTGGAAGATATGAAGTAAATGTAAGTATTAAATACAGATGACAGAGGGAAAGAAAACTAGAGATAAATTCGAAGGAAACATTTATTGTGTCACATAGAAAAATATACAGTTTGTAAATATTTTGGGGGTATTTACTGTTCTCATCTCATAAGGACATAATATCCATTTCCGTTATTCCTCGGCATTGTCCCACTAAAGTTTTATCTTAGTTGTGTTTAGCAAAGTGAAAACAGCTAAAATGGACAGAGACTGAGCATAACTCAGACTTATTCTATATAGATTCCTCCTTTCACTCAGCCAGTACTCTTGATACCTGACGTGCATTTCAAATGCTGGCTATCTCACTGTTATTCATTACACTACTCACTGAAGTAAAAGGTACAGGATCTGACACATACTGTAACTTCTATTAGTATTAACAAGAGTTGCATCGACTACGCCCTTTGTAGCAAGAGCTAACTAGACTCCCTTTCTTCTTGAGTTCTGATGTGTTTAAAGTAGTTTGACATAAGTAATGAAGAACCTAATGGCCATAAAAGTTTCCAGTGAAAATATTTAAGCTCAAAAGATACTGATCTATTTCTGCCTTTCACTCAAGGACTCACTTTAAGTGTTAGGTTATCTGGGAGGCCTTTTCTTTCAAGAACATACACATCATCAGCCAGCTAACTAGACCTTTTCCTGCAAAGATGAAACTGCACATTTCATAGGGTTTTTTCTATTTATTTATTTAAAGGAAATAGTCTGCACACAAGTTTTATAATGGAAATTTTTAAACATTCTGAAACTTCAAAGGGATCGGGTCCTATTTTAGCCATTTATTATTTTTCAAATACACATGAATGTGTGGAATATGAGTGCTGCAAAAAGAGAACTGCTTGTTTATTCTTCCAGATCTGTACAAGCTGCTTTTCTCATTCCTACTGTGAGCTTCTTTGAACACCATTTCCATTGGGTATGCCAACATTTCATATTTTGTGAGCCAAAGCCTCCTAATTTCAAAGCCAGCTTGCATCACCATGCAAGTTCAATTTCTATTTTATACCTTAAGGATTACATTGATGAAATCTGACTCAGTTACCTTGGGGCTAAAACGATTGAGGTTTTGATCAATGATCACTGTCAGCCTTTGCACACATTTACTTTAATCCTGCTAGAGTGTTGGAGCCATTAGGATTTTTTCTGCTTTAGTTAATTCAGGGGTTTGGACTGGAAACAATCCCTTAATTTCAAACATATAAGTTTGTTCACGTTAGCTACACTTTTGTAGGACAATTTCAATTAAATATGCACCATGTCATCTGTGCAGCTATGTTTTGAGACCTGGGAAATTCTGTGTAACTTTTATAAAGTAACTGCTTATGACTCAGTCAGTTTTCAGTTTAACATCTTGGACGCATATCCACCTACCTTTGCACGTTCAGTATAGGACACTGGCTTTAGAAGTTACGCTAAAGTGCATGACTGCAGTACATGAAACAATAAAAATGTCGAAAAATGGGAAGGCACTCGAAATAAGGTGGAAAATGATACAAGTTCTCTGTGCTACTCAGAATCCAGTGCTTTCAAAATATTCATGAGTTGTGTTTTGGCCCTGCTCTCCCAGCCCCCACACAAAAATAATTTGAACTATAACAGAAGAAAGAAATATAGTATCTGTTCAGTTCTTGTCCTTAAGAAAGTGCAGGATAACTAGAATTATCTTGGGCTGTACATGACTCAGATTTATTCTGCACAAAACACAATCAGCACAATCATTCCATCTCACCCTGACTACGGTACAACCCTGAATTACAAATCCTGGCCTATCTAGCATACAGTCTTGAACATACCAAGTGGCAATGAATTATGTAGATGTTTGATATGAAGTAATGGCTTTTGTAAACTAAGATAAAATCACCCAATTTTTACTTGAAACTTTAACCTCACTTGACAGCAGGTCTCCAAATTTAAGTGTGCCTATTTACACATGTATTAGACAAAAACTCTTTAGTTCTGTGCTTTATTTATTGCGATATGAACTATTTAAAAATACATGAAATAGTGTTCTTGATTCATTAAGCAGTACATACAATATTCTAGTAAATCTTTATGTATAATTTGGAAACAATAAATAGCAGTCATTCATAATTCTAACACATTTCTCTTGGTAGTAAAGTAATTTGTATTTTCATGACATGTACTGTAAGACGTCACTTATGATACTGTGTTCTCTTAAAGGAACAGTACAGATTTTCCCCCTATATTAACAAACCAAACACTGTAAGTAATTATTTTGGGGTGACATTTACTGAGCTGCAGAGGCTTATATGAAGCACTATATATTGTAAGGCTGTACCTAGCTGGCTGTTGGTAGAGAAGATACCCAAAGTGCTTCAAGTAGCGTGTACATATTGTGAAGAAAGTCTGCTTGATAGCCTCATATGTATCATAGTAGAGGAGGTGTTGGGGAAGGTGCTGTAATACTTAGTATTATGTTGATTCTGCAATCCTATTGCCCTGTACAAATAGAGAGAGTGAGTGTGTATGTGTGTGTGCGTGCATGTGTGTGCATGTGCACGTGTGCATTTTTCTGACGTTTCAGCCACAGTGGGGGAGAATAAAGTGAAGTTGTATACCATAGAGTTGGATTCAGGTTGGTAGATATCCCTTCTCCAGCCCCTTCCTCAGAAATACTTAACCTACTTAAAGCTCATTTATTTGAGTTTTAGGAAGATGATCTGATCTTCATTATACATACATGCAGAATATTTTTGCCCACAATTTACACTACAGACCTACAAATATGCACATTAGTAACTTAATTTTTGTATGTGAGTTGATCTCGTGTGCACATTACTTGCATGTGTAAGTGTTTTTAGGATTTAACATTATGAGCCAGATTTTCAAAGATATGTAGCTATTTATAGATGCAGATATGTGCCTAGTGAGATTCACAAAAGTACTTAAGCAGGCGCTGCACAACTGATATAATTTCTCAGGGTATGTCTACACTACAAAGTTAATTCGAACTAACAGACGTTAGTTCGAATTAACTTTGATAGGCGCTACACAGGCAAACCGCTAGTTCAAACTTAATTCGAACTAGCGGAGCGCTTAATTCGAACTAGGTAAACCTCATTCCACGAGGACTAACACTTAGTTCGAATTAAGTAGTTCGAATTAAGGGCTGTGTAGCCACTTAATTCGAACTAGTTGGAGGCTAGCCCTCCCCAGCTTTCCCTGGTGGCCACTCTGGGCACCACCAGGGAAACTCTACTGCCCCGCTCCCGGCCCCAGAGCCCTTAAAGGGGCACGGGCTGGCTACGGTGCCATGCCAGGTGCAAGCCTGCCAGCACACAGCCAGCAGACCCTGCACCTGGCACAGCTCGAGCCAGCCACCCGCTGCCACCCAGCCCTCCGCCTCTTCCCGGGACCAGGCTGGCGGCTCCCAGGAGCCTGCCCAGGTCTGCAAGAGGCGAGCGCCCAACTGGTCTAGTGCGGACATTGTGGACCTCATCCACAACCTCCACACTAGGCACAGGAAAGTGGCCGTCTAGGGCAGGATAGCTGCCAGCCTGGCCACCCAGGAGCAGGTTTGCATGAAAATCAGGGTGGTCCAGTGAGACCCCCCGACCATGAGCCCTGAGCTTAGAATGGCCGTATTGGGTCAGACCAAAGGTCCATCTAGCCCAGTAGCCTGTCTGCCGCCAGCTGCCAACACTAGGGACCCTGGAGGGGATGGACCGAAACAATGACCAAGCCATGTGTCTTGTGCCATCCATCTCCAGCCTTCCACAAACAGAGGCCAGGGACACCATTTCTACCCCCTGGCTAATACCACTCCATGGACCCAGCCTCCATGAATGTATCTAACTTCTCTTTAAACTCTGTTCTAGTTATAGCCTTCACAGCCGCCTGCAGCAAGGAGTTCCACAGGTTGACTATTTGCTTTGTGAAGAAGAACTTTCTTTTATTAGTTGAAGCCTGCTACCCATTCATTTCATTTGGTGTCCTCTAGTCCTTCTATTATGGGAACTAATGAAGAACATTTCTTTATGCACCCTCTCCACACCACTCATGCTTTTATAGACCTCTATCATATCCCCCCTCAGTCTCCTCTTTTCTAAGCTGAAAAGTCCCAATCTCTTTAGCCTCTCTTCATATGGGACCTGTTCCAAACCCCTGATCATTTTAGTTGCCCTTCCCCTCTCTCACCCTCTCTCTTCCCCTCTCCCACCTCCTTTTCACAGTCTCCCCAGAGGTTAACTCCCCCCCCCCCCGTTTTGTTCAATAAAGAGAGTTTCTATTTTTGAACACACGTGTCCTTTATTTTGTACATCAGGAAGGGGGGCTAGGGAGGGGTAAGTGGAAGGAGGTGACGGAGGAATGGGGTACGAGCCCCCAATAGGGAGGACTGGGGTGGCTCTGTGAGCTCCTTGGGGAGGAAGCTCTCCTGCAGCCCCCCGATTGACACCCCCCCCCCGGATGGCAGCCTGCGGCAAGTGCAGCCGGGCTGATGGCCGAGTGCTGTGATGTGCCAAGTGTGGGCACTCAGGGCACTCCAAGCCAGGACTGCTTTGCTGTCCTCCATCGAGTTAGACAAGCGAGCGGGGAACCCCTGAGAACTGTCTGTCTGGGGTGGGGGTTGGGTCCCTTTAAGCACAGCCCTTGGCTAGCCTGAGACAGCAACTCCACGCTCTAAGTCCTAATCTGATGCCCTGCCGGCACTGCTTCCGGCCATCCTTAACCCCAAAATGCTAATTCGAACTAGTTTTTAAGTCTAGATGCACTAGTTCGAATTATCTTAGTTCGAATTAACTAATTCAAATTAAGTTAGTTCGAATTAGTGCTGTAGTGTAGACATACCCTCAGTGTGCAACTAGAAGCATAAAATTCTACAGGGCAGGGGCAGAGTAGCCTGGTGGAATACCGGGAATTTCCCTGTGGGCCGTCTTTCTAAGGGCCGGCTGGCGGCTGCTGGAGGAGGAAGGGGATTTGTGATGGGGCGCCGCAGCCCCGCATTTTAAATTCACTGGTGTTGCTCACCGGCCACGTACAGGGCACTGTGGGGCCGAGGGAGCGCATGCGTGTCGTGCTCAAATGCCGCGCAACAGGTGAGAGGGGAGATGCCCGGGCATGGCATGACATCACGGCCCAGGACTTTAAAACTGCCCAGCCAAGCGTTGCACCGCGTGGCCCAGCATATGGTCTGGTCTGGGGCCCTGGAAGCAGCTGGGGCCCGATCGCATACTCCAGCCCTGCAAACTGGAAGGCAGAAGCCAGGTAGGGTAGGGGAGGGGAAGAGGGAAAAATAGGGGGAAGGTGTGGGAAAGGAAGGGGCTTGTGCTAGGAGATGAAAATGCCCTGGGGCTTGGGCTCCCCCTGGAGCACGTGCTCCACCCCCCAGGAAACTGCGCAAGCTGCATTTGCGTGTGCACCGTCCCCGGACAAAAAAGTGTGTGTGTGGGGAGGAGGGGAGCAAAAATGTTTTTGCTTGGGGCGGTAAAAAACTTACAGTCGGCCTTGGACACAGGGAAAGGGGGAAGGGCACACAGGGGTGACTCAAAAGGGGCGAGGCGTACGCAGGTGTGAGATCATGGGGTGGGCCATTCTCAACCCATTTTCCGGGCCTATTTTGATTGCCAGTCCGCCCCTGCTACAGGGTACAGAAAAAAAAAATACTGAGGTGCATGCATAATACTGAATAGCTTGCACAAATCCGAATCCTTGTTTAAGGGCCCCAAGTTAACCTGTGAGATTTATGGAATATGAAATCATGCCTTACCACATATCTGTCTTTGGAAATCTGCCAGCAACTGCAATATCAAATTGATGCCACTGTCTTCTAAGAAATGTGCAATCTGAAATAATTAATAGAGTTCTTATTCACCATTTTCAACTAAGCAGGACATTTTAGCCAATGAGAAAGAGGCACCTAGTTTCTGCAGGGTCCTCAGTGAAAAGTCCAGTAACCGAGAATGAAAATGATTTACCAAAAAAATTACCCTATGAAAGTATTGTCTGACCAATTGCCATGGGTGAATTGATATCTCTCTTAAAGAGGAAACCCTGGATAAAAGTTGGGAATGACAAACACAAGGGTTAAGATTCAGTTCCAGCTTAATGTCAAGTGTGTCACAGCAATGTTGTGAGTTTCTGAAATACTGGACCAGAATTTTATTTACCAATTCTAATAACAACTGCAGAAATAATGAATATTATTTTGTAAATATAGCAGCAAAAAGATTCAAAATTAAATTAGTGTATTTTAAAAACTAGTTTTAACCAGCAGAATTGCTACGTTCTTCCAGTGGGTTGGAAGTGTTTTAATTTTCAGTAGCAGTTGCTAGGATCTGCTTCTGTTTCCTAGCAACCTAATTTTAACCTACTTTCTAAATACATCTCTTAAATGTGCAGGATTTATTTTAGATTTTTCTAGAAAAATATCCTTCATCAGTACAAAAATGTACATATTCTATAGGAGCCTATTTAAAATTTACTTTTTTTCTGAAATTTAAGGCAGAGAATGGAAACAGTTATCATAAACCTTTAACATGCTAGCCACTCCCTGTTTACTGTCTTTCTGGTGATATCCCAATTATCAACATACTTTTATGTACAAAAGGAATGTTTTGGTCAATGAAAAAACTTTTTTCAGTGAGAAAGATTCTTGAATACTGACAAAGTCTTCAGATATATCTCTCGCTATCTAGATAGACAGATTCATTGCAGCACTCAAAGGGATCTACAAGATGCCATATACTGAATACAGCGGGGTCCCCATTATGAGTCGCCTCGATATTCGTCATTTTGCATATATGTCGTCAATTAATTAAAGAAACTTAAACCATTATATGTTACACAGATCCACACTTACATCGTTTTTCAAGGGACCAAAAGCCAGCAACGTATTCTGGGCAAGTTTAATTAAACAAATGCAGTTTCTGCTGGTGTTGCTCATGGCCAGGCCACTCAGCACATACACCCTAGCACCTGGAGGGAGCAGTGCGTGGCAGTAGCAGTGGGGGCTCCAAGACCCAGGCATTAGGTTAGAGTAGGGAGAAGGGGGGTGCCTGCTCTGTTTGTGTTGTGAACGTATCTCAAGCTAATTACTTTATTCCTTATGGGTATTAATTCCCCTTTATAAGTCATTTCACTATAAGTTGCATTATTTCTGAACGTAACCTGGACTTATAACGAGGACCCCCTGTATATGGCAAGCACTTACTTAGTCTCTGAAGTCATAAGAATAGATCTTATTTCTTTCCCTTAATAAGCCAAAAATTCATTTATTGAAATTCACGACCAATAGATTGTCTATTCAGGGAACAAACTACTTCCCTTCAGTAGCATTCTCACAAATGCTGTTTAGAGATCATCTTGGGAAATTGGAATCCTTTATTCTTTTCAGTAGCAGAGCACTGGCTTCCCTCTAAAGATTAAAAATGAATAACTTTCACCAGCATAAGCTGTTCTAATAAAAGACATTAAGTCATCCACCTATCTGGACTCAGTGGAGAGGAATGCATTAACATTAACAACTGCCTACAACTGAGCTTTAAATACACTTGACGAATGTGGGACAGGAACAAACAGATGTAAAAGTAGAGAAACACAGAGAATGTGTACGGATATCATTGGCTACATTACTTTGATGTTCATAAGTCTTTCTGTTGATTCCAATGAGGTTTACATCAGGTCCCAGCTGAAGTACAGCAGGTCATGTTTTTAGTAATTTGGACCAGTCCTCAAATATAAAAAGAATATACTTACTGCTAAAGAAAAGAGGGTATGACTTGCAACAAAAAGGTGAATTAAAAGCAATGGCGTACTGAGAACCCACAGAGTCGTGAGAGAAAGATGTATTCTAAAATGCTTTCTGAGTACAAAGTGAACTGTTTGTTGAACAGAATACTGGTACCTTTAATTTTTTTTCTTTTCTATTTGTGTTAAGGAGGCCATAGACACAATCTCTATTTTTGAAAGATTGACCAAACTCTGAAGACATATGACTCTTTGAATTATGAACTCTACTTCCTAGAAAGAAGGAAAAAGGGGATGACATTCTGAATCATTTTGTAAATGCAGATACATCCAAAGCATCCTACTTGCCAGAATGAGTAAATTGTGTGTCTCAGATTAAAGCATTATAAGACTTTCATATTTCTGAAATATATATTACGTTAATAAATAGTATCCTGTGATTAGGTCTTTTCTTTTATACCACTTTTCACTTACATTTGTTTTGGACCAATATAATTCACTTAGCAGTAGTGGAGTTAGTCCCGATTTAAACTGGGATAAATTAGAAAGAATTAGACCCTGTGCTTTATTTCTTCTCTGTTCAGCTGTAATCTTATAACCCTTGGTCTGAATAAGCCTACTGAAGCCAATGGGACTACTGGAATGAGAGTAAAAAAGTTATTTTGCATTCAAGTATAACTGTAGTCTGCACATATCTATTTAATATTTCTAGAAGGTTGGATGAAAATATGTTGTGCAGCAGATAGCCTTTTTGATGCTGAAACTGCATAAATAATAACCTTATCATAGGATTTAACATGATCCTGGTACACTGGGATTCTTATTTCCATGGCAACTCATGCAACATTTTATTGCTGCAACATCTTTCACTGTAGAAATTAGACACACAAAGATAACTTTAAGAAAAAAACACATACACACATGCACATGAACAGACAAAACTAGCCTGTACAAAAAACCTTTGGGCTTTAATTCAGTCAGCATTAACTCAGCATGCTGAGACTCGTAGTCATAAAAACATACCTCTTCAGACCTCCTAAAGAGAATTTTCATGTGCATTGTCATTCATCTATTATGCTCAGGATAAAAGCTTGAAAAGGACACATGAAAGCTGCCTATATTTCTAAATGTCAAGAGCCACAAAAACAAAGTGCATAAATTAATCACATGTGTGAGTGTTTGCTAGATCCTAGCCTCAGCCAGCATCACTAGGGTAAGCTGGCAAAGTAGATCTTTGTGCTGCATGGTTTCTATTCATTTCAAGCTCAGTATGACCCTTATGAGGTCAATCACAATGTCTGTGTACTTTTAGCTCTTTGTTATTGCATTTATTCTTATTAGTACATGTTAGGTTACCCCATTTTTCAAAATGGAGTTCAGGTGTCCATCATGGCCTCTGGGGCAAAGAATAACTGAGACTACATATTGGCGAAGCTCCTTTACAAAACTTTTGAAGGAAAGAAGCCAACAGACATTTGGAATCAGTTCCACCTGACCCCTGTAGAGCTACTTACATCTGGCACGTGTGTCCTTAAAATAATCTAAGCACCTATTGCTGGGGGGAAGTCCGCAATAGAGACAATGAAGGTGCAGTCATTTTGTGTGGTGGCAGATCTTCAGATCAAGACAGCTGGACCAGGCAATTAAATCAAGATCACCGGAAGCTGTAAAGACAGTTAACATTGAGTCACTTACCTTAATCATCATGGTGTTCCTGAGTTCCAATATCTTGCCTTTGGGACCAGTCACCAGGTTCCTCAGGATTCTCACCTACAGGTGATCAAGACCCAGACCCAGCCAATGGATCACCTGTGAAGACAGCTGCATCTTAACCTCATTCCTGCTGGCTAAGAAAACCTAGATACAGTATCCTGGGGTATGCTCTTGTTCTCTTTTGTTTAGTTGTTGCTAGGATTCAGGTTAGTTGAGGCCTGAGTTTTATACTCACCTCTATTAAATCATAGCTTACTTGTCTGGTTATAGTTTATGGATTTTCCCTATTCCAATTGTTACTTACTGTAGATAAATATGTTGTTTGTTTTGGAAAAATCTCTTTTGTCCAACACACCACGCAAGAGAAGGGAGAGGCACACCAACTCCTATGTAACCCAGGTGATTAATCCACATGAGGGGTGAATAGATCCTGCTGCTGATACCAGAACTGTAGTTAACCTGAAGCCCAGAGCAAATAGGCTAACACTTAAGGCTGGTACCAGTCATCACAATTTAGAGTAATCTTGAAACTCTTCTGAGTTGTACTAGGAGTAAAATTGGCTTCCAGTTGGCTCTAAGATCAGGGGAATACCCAGAAAGGTGACATACAGATGAACGCACATACCAGATATGTATTTGTACCCAGTATTGGCAACTCTTATGATTATATCATGAGTCTTGAATAGTTGGAGTTTTTTCTTGAAGCCCCAGCTCCTGGAGTCCTCTTATTGCATGAGACTTTCAGGGTTTTTTAAATAAAAATAAATAAATAATCAAGTTTCTATCACCTGTGGTTGTGGAGGAATGCCTGAGCACATGAGCCCAAAAGGCTCCAAAGTCAAAGGGCAAATGAAAATAAATCTGAATTTATTCTTTTTTTAAATTATTATGCAATGATTTTTTAATGTTCGGGGTTGGCAGTACAACGTCTGTTTTCCCACTCCTCCACAGTTTATACATCATTTGTTGTCTTGTATCCTGACCCTACAAATACGCATGCATGTGAGTAGTTTTATATACAAGTAGTCCCAAAAACACTGCTCACATGGATCAAGGGCAAATTCATGCACTTAATTCTTTGAAGATTAAGCCTAAGACTGTAAAATCCTCAGAACAAAAGTGTTTGCAACGATCCTAGCACAATGTGGCCCCAACTCTTTTTAGGGCTGTTGGACAATGACAAAATAAAAGTGTTAAAAATAATGCTAATATGAACCAAAGGCTAAAACACAAAACCAATGAAACAAAACATGATAAGCATAAAGATTAGAATTTATTTGGCTCAAAATCACAGTTCATGGCTATTCTGTAACAAATCTCCCTGTCTAGGTTTGGAGCTTAAAATGCTGTAAATTTCTTCTGCCTACTAGCTTCACAATTTTTTTCCTCAATACAGGCAACATAGCTGGTTACACAGTGAAAATGTTTGCCTAGTGGGAGACATTTTGTACTTCCTAGCAGCTGAACTACTGTGTTCACTCAATGATTTGTGGAATGTTATTAATGTGGTGCAGAATTCTACAATAGAAAACTCACCCACATTCCAGCTTATAGAGTTTATAGATACTAGAAAAATGACAGAAACATTGTATACATTTAAATGTCTGCTCAGCTTTCTTGCATATACTAATCTGGAGGTTGTTCTGGTGTACATATTAAAAACACATAGGTCTAGTGTTATGTCCTGAAAATGAACAACAAACTATTAATCAACCTTACACAGTCTATGCATATTTATTGCTCTTAATGGTGTATATGTATCAGGTAGTCTCCCTGATATAAAACAGATGCATGTTGTATGGTTGCTTAAACTAAATCTAATATATCTACATCAGAAGCAGAAAGCCTGCCAACCAGTAAGTGGGGCCACTCAAAGAAGACAAGAGAGTTGCAGAAAAGTGAAATGATTTTTTTTGCATCCATCTTCATTGCAGAGTATGTGAGGGAGATTCCCACACCTAGGCCATTCTTTTTAGAGAGGGTGACTAGATGTCCCATAAAGTCCCTTGTTTAAGCCCTTCTGCAAGTGTCCCAACTTCTTAAAAATGAGCATATTAACATGTATTTTTTCTCACTCCCATCCCATACTGGAAGGTCCTGCTTGCCAGCTGCCTGCCTGTTGGTGGGAGGGACCGATAGCTAATGATGGGGGTAGGTACACAAGGCTGGTGGCAGGGCAAAGCTGTAATGTAGAGGGCTGGCCACTCAACCTGCTGGTTCATCAGTGCCAGTTCTCAGCCTGCAGGGCCTGGCCCCCTGGCCCATTTCTGGCTAGTGCTAACTGTGTTCTGCAGTGGCTGGTGAGTGCGGGCAGGTGCCAAAGGGTAGCAAGGTAGGTGTTGTCTCTGTTACCAACCCATGAGCCCTTTATGTGCTTCCTCTCTGACTTTCCTCTCCCAACTTTGGTTCATTCCGCCCCCAGTCCTACTATTCCCCTATATTCATCTTATAGGGGTGCATTCTGCTCCCAGTGCTGTGCAAAGAACCAGCCCTTTGTTGGAGTGCTCAGCTCATCAACAGACTAGATGGCAGGTTCCTTCCTTTCCCCATTGCCTCTGGCTGAGTGGCACACCAGGAAAAACCAGGACCCTCTGGTCCAATGTGCAGCCCAGGAGATGCTGAGCCCATCATGTACCAAAGCCTTAGTGTGGGGAAGCCTCTCCACTCGCTCTTCAGCTAAGCTCTGGAGTGATGGGGGAAGCAATTTCTAGTCTGTTTCTGCCCCGATCCTGTAGACTTCACAGCAGCCCACTGAGCAGGGGCTTACCAACCTCTACAGCCACCCTCTGGGTCCTGCCCCCAGGGAACATGGGCCTGCTCTCATCCTTAGCCGCACGCCCCTGCTGAGCCAACTCTGACTGGGTGCACTAATGTCCTTGCAGTCTGATTCCCTGGATCCTGATACACAATGCATCCTCAGGGCTTAACTCTTTCCTGCCCATGCTGTAGTTGAGGGACAGGAAGTGGTTGGGTTATGTTGATGGTCAGCAGCAGCCTGGAGGTGTCAACTGCCTTTCAACACTGTGTGGGCAGGAAGGGATAAGCTGATTCTAGCCACAGAAGCTGGGAGAGGGGATGAGAAGATGAAGGGAAGAGTTCTGCAAAGGCACAGGTCAATTCATCTATGACTAGAAGCAGCTCCTTTGCCACACACGCACACAACCAAAAGGCTGCTGCTTGCCACCCTGTCTTTTATCATGGACCTGAACCATGCACAATTGGATTTGATTCTCATCCTCAATAAAAGGTCACCTCCCATCACTGTCTCTGAGCTGCTTGTCAACCACTGGGTCCAATAGTAGCAGAAGCTTAGAAAAGTCACCTTTGAAACCAGACTGTGTTGCTGTCCTTGCTTCTGCTTTGCTGCATCTGGAGAGAGATTATTTTTACTGGAGTTTTTAAAAGGATTCTTTCCTTTTGCCCCTAAGCAGAGAAGTGAGTGTTAAGACTCAGCAGTTGGGATTGGTACCAATTATACCATTTCAGGATTGACTCATTTGGTATTTTATTTTAATCACCTGGCATAGCCAACCTGTTGTTTTGAAATTGCCAGCAATTACCATCTTGCTGTTTAATTCAAACCCTTGCTTATTTATGACTTCCATATTACTACCTCTCCAGGGGTCATGGTCTAACTCACCTTTTTATTGTCTGTGCTGTGTTGACTGGGTGAGCTCTGTTGGTAGCCAGCGTACTTCAAAATGTTATGTTCTGTTTTATATTCACTAATATAATATTTTCTAAAAATGTTTTCAGAGATATCACTGGCATTGACAACTGCAGGTTTGACAGAAGAACTGACTGCAGCAATATTTCTTTACTTTTCCAAAACACAGCTGTGGAGGGAAGTTGTATTATTAAGTGTTTTCTATCCATTTGGGGAAAATTTATCTAATTCAGAACAGAAAACATGCCCTGTCCAATCTGCAGATGCTGCCTGTAACACAAATGAAGGAGGCAAAATCTTATGTTAACAGTCAATAAACTGCAAATATAAACATTTACACCAGAAAGGTAGAAAACTTGCATTTTCAGACTCCAGAACAACCATCAACATCACCCAACAGAATCATAGGTCTGGAAAAAAGTTCAAAAGTTATTAAGTGCAGTCTTTGCATGCATGGTAGGACCAAGCATCATCTAGACCATTTCTGACAGGGGTTTGTCTAACCAGCTCTTACAAATCTCTAATGATGGAGATACCACAACTTCCCTAGGCAATTTATACCAGTGGTTAATCATCCTGACAGTTAGAAAATGTTTCCTAATGTTCAATCTACACCTCCCTTACTGCAATCTAAGCCCATTGCTTCTTGTCCTGTTGTCAGAGGTTAAGAGGGAGAAGAATTCTTCTCCCTCAGCCTTGTAACAACCTTTTAAGTACTTAAAACTGTTATCAATTCAATCTTCCCTCATAGGTTATGTTTTCTAGACCTTTAAAAATGTTTGTTCCTCTTCTTTGGACTTTTTTTCAACATGTCCAAATCTTTCCTGAAATGTGGCACCTAGAACGATACACAATACTACAGATGAGGCCTAATCTGTGCAGAGTAGAGCAGAGGAATTACCTCAGACCATTTCTCCAGTTTAGCCAAAACATTTTCAATTATAATCCTATCCACCAAAGTATTTGGAAATCCTCCCAGCTTGATAGTATCTGCAAACAATGTAAGTGTACCCTATACTGTACCATTATTTTCATTGATGAAAATATTGAACAGATCCAGACCTAGAACTGATCCTGCAGAACCTCACTCATTGTGTCCATCCAGCATGTCTGAAGCATTGACAATTACACAGTGGGAACAGTTATCCAAACAGTTATGTACCCACCATGTAATATCTCCATCTAGGTTGTATTTCCCTAGTTTGTTAATGACAAAGTCATGCAAGACTGTATCAAAAGCCTTACTGAAGTCTAGATATACCACATCTACTGCTTCCCCTTTTCCATAAGGCTTGTTACCCTGTCAAAGAAAGCTATCAAGTTGTTTTGACACAATTTGGTCTTGACAAATTCATGCTGACTATTATATATCACCTTATTATCCTCTAGGTGTTTCTACATTGATTCCTTATTATTTGGTCTATTATCTTTCCTGGTACAGAAGTTAAGTAGTCTGGTCTGTAACTCCCTGCATTGTCTTAATTTACTTTTTTTTAAAATAGATGGGCACTATATTTTCCCTTTTCTAGTCTTCTAGAATCTCTCCTATCTTCCATGACTTTTCAAAGATAATAGATAATTATTATCAGTCAGCTTCTTGAGTATTCCAGGATGCACTTCATCAGGCCCTGGGGACTTGAAGACATTTAACTTGTAATTTTCAAATTGTTCTTTCTCTATTTTAGCTTTTGGTCCTACCCTCTTTTCATGGCATTCACTATATTTGGTGTCTAGTCACCACCAGCCTTTTTTTTATGAAAAACTAAACAAAGAAGTCATTAAACACCTCTGCCATCTCTATATGTTTGTAATTGTTTTTCCCTCTTCATGGAGTAATAGGGTTACCCTGCCTCGCTCTTTCTCTTGCTTCTAATATATTTGTAGAAAGTTTTCTTGTCACCCTTTATGTCTCTAGCTAGACTCATCTCATTTTGCACTTTGGCCTTTATAATTTTGCCGCCACACACTTTTGTTATTTGTTTGTACTCATTCTTTGTAACTTGACCTAGTTTCCACTTTTTGTAGATCTCGTTTTATTTTTAGATCACTGAAAATCTTCTCGTTAAGCTAGGATCATCTCCTGCCATATTTCCTGTCTTTCCTATGGAAGTGGACTAGTTTGCTCTTTTGCCTGTAATAATCTTGCTTTGAAAAACATCAAATGTTCTTCCTCCCACACTTGCTCCCAAGTTTGCTCAAGTCTGTCTTAACTGAAATCCAGGCCCCCAGCTTGCCTGGATCCAGCCACTGAGGCTTAGAGCACTCCCCTCCCTCTTTTAGGGAGTCTGTGCTGGCGCTCCAGCCAACCTCTTACCCTGCTGCCTCACCATGGTGCTGGGTCACATCAAATATACAAAAGTGGGACCCACTAGGCTCTGGTGTGTGAGAAGAATGTGAGGAATTTTTCTCCTTCTCAGTTGGGCACCACATTAGTGAGGGGTTTTTGTGTGCAGCCCTTCATTGATTTTTCTGTGCGTCAGTGGCCATTGACCCAAAAAAGGTTCTGAACCCCTGCTGTAAAGTCACATACTTGACCATATCACAATCACTTTCACCCACACTGTCTTTCACTTTCAAATTCTCAACCAGTTCCTCTCTACTTGTCATCAAATCTAAAACAGCCTCTTCCCCGATAGCTTTTGCCATCTACTGAAATAAAAAATTGTTTTCAATATATTCCAAGAGCTTGTTGAGTAATCTGTGCCCTACTGTGTTATTTTCCCAGTCTGAGTAGTTGATGTCCCCCATCAACACCGAGTGCTGTGTTTTGAATGATTTTTTTTTTAGTTGTTAAAAAAAAGCCTCATCTACCTTGCCTTCCTGGTTTGTTGGTCAGAGGAAGCAGCCTGATTTGAATACTCAGAGAGGATAACAGCAAGACAAGAAGGAGGGAGATCGGCACAAGGAGCCTAGCGAGTGGGGAGGCGAAAGACTGGGACTGATGGCCTTCCAAAATAAGGAGTTGGAAGTTGGAGTTGAGACTGGGAGTTGGAGGAAAGGAAGAGGGCAGTACTAGGACAAAATGGGAAAGGAGACTGGGAAACAGAGAATTGGATTTGTGAAGGAAAATGGGGGAACAGATATGCAGTGTACATGGTAGACTAAGTTCACACAAGAAAGTGGTGAGGGATCCTGGAACTGGGAAAAAGATGGGACTGGTAGAGGGGGGATGAAAGATACAATGAGGATTGGGTGCTGCTGGAGGAGTGTGCATGACTAGTTAAAAAAAATTCAGCAAGTAGCCAATGGGGGGTGGGACTTTGATACTGGAAAGAAGCACAAAGAGCACTTGGACTGGAACAAGTAGAGAGTGACTTGACAGATCGGCGGGCAAAGACACATCAGATATGGAGTTGGGTAGTGGGGAGCTGGGACTAGATGAGCAAAAAAACTGCGGAGAAGGAGTAAGGGGTACTAAACTTCACCTGTGTCTAGACTACAGCCGCGTTCTTTTGAAATTAAATCGAAAACGCGGCTTTTCTTTTGACGGCGGAAAACCTCATTTCATGAGGAAGAACGCCTTTTTCGACGGAGATCGGTCGAAAATAAGTGAGTGTGGATGCGGGAAGGCCTTTTTTTCGAAAATAATGGCCTCCAGGAAGAAGCCCTGGTGGACAATCTGGGGCATGCCTTGCATGTCTCTGGTTCCTGTCTGCAGCCATTTTTTAAAGGGACAGGCACCTTCACAGCCACTTGTGGCAGCAAAGCAGCCAGAGCACACGGCTACTTAGGTGCAGCATGTCCCAGCCCCAAGACCCTCCTGGTCCTTCTAGAGAGCAGTCTGGGGACCCAACCAGGGGCTCCAAACTCCGGGCACCGGCATGGTCTGGGCCAGAGCTCAAGACCCTTCTCGAGCTCTGGGCAGAGGAGGAGGCCTTACAAGCCCTACAAACCAGGTGGCGAAATGCGGACATTTTTGCCCGCATGGCAGAGGCCCTGGCCAAGAGAGGACACTACCCCCGCACCCAGGACCAGGTGCGCTCCAAAGTTAAGGAGCTGCGCCAAGGTTATGTGAAGGCCAGGGAGGAGAGCTCCCGTTCTGGGGCAGCCCCCCACTCCTGTCCCTATTATTCTGAGCTGGACCAGATCCTGGGTGGTGGTGAAGCACGCACACCACTGCGTCTCGTCCAGTCAGGCTTGGGGGACCCTGTGGTGGACGCGCCAGAGTAGGAGCCAGAGCAGTCTGGAGATGGGGACATGGTGCCGGAGGAGGAGGACAGTGAGGAGACAGGGACCCTCACTCTGGAGCCAGTCACGCAGACCCCAGAGGCCTCCCAGGTGTCATCTGATGCCAGAGATGAAGCAGCAGGTGAGTGCAAAGAGGTTGTGTAACACACGGGGGAGAGGGGGCGGGAGGTGGGTGCACAGTGGGTGATGCACAAGGGAAACCTGTTATGCTCAGGCTGATGCCCAGGTCACACATGGTGTTACCTTCAGAATGTCTGATTCCCCTGTATGAAGGAGAGGGCATGCCCTTTTGGACAGCTGTTGCACACATGACTGATTGTGATAGAAATGTAGCCGTGTTAGTCTGATCTGAGGAAGTGGGTCTGGCCCACGAAAGCTCATCCCCTAATAAACCATCTTCTTAGTATTTTAAGTGCTACATAGTCCAGTTTTTTATGACTGATTGTGTCTTCCTCTTTTCCTCCACAGCCGGACCAGCCATGCAAGAGGGCCGCAGTACCTCGGCCCCACCTGCATCTTGGGGATATGGGAGCCACAGATACAGGCGTGTGTATGCGGACATCCTGGGGCAGCATGTGGCGGTCGTGCAGGACCTCAACACCATCCTGTGAGAGAGGGCGGAGGCAGAGGCTTGGTGGCATGATCGGCTGATGGAGGAGCTTGTCCAGCAGCGCACGTCCCTGTGTGTCACTCTCAGGGAGGTCTGCGGCTTGCCTGCACCTGTGCCTGATCCTGCTCCTCCAGCACCCCATGACCCCGCCCCACCAAACCCCCCTTCCACAGCATCATCCCTTTCCCCCCTTATACCTCCCTCTCCCCCAGCCCCCCCAGTCTCCCAGACCCTCTCTACCCCTGGCCCTCCTCTCCCCCAGGCCTCCCAGTCCCAAGAGCACCTACCCTCTGTTGTCCAGCCAACGGACAGTCGCCCCACCCGATCCCATGGCCATGGTGGACCCCGAACACGAGGCCCAAGCAGGAGACTGCGAGCTGGCAAGCACCGTGCAACCTGATCCCCTTCCCCCCTCCAGGTTTCAAGTCCCCTTCTTCCCTCCAGGTTTCAAGCACCCCATCACCCCAGTTAAATAACAAGGATTGTGTTAAAGAAAATGTTTATTGTACATAGTTTGTCATGAAAGTATATTTTATACATCAAAAATCAACAAAAGCTTTTTTATGTTTGCAATGTTATATAATTTTTCAATGACTGATATTTATAACAATAAAACAACTTATTCTTTTGAGACAAACCCTGGTGTTTATTATTTCTACCAGCAGGGTCAGGAGATGGGTTGAGGAGGGAAGCTTTTATTGGGCCAGGGCTGACTCAGTAGAGTCAGTGGCCTCCATTTGAGAATCACTCCCGTAGGGCCTCCCATATGCAAACAGCAGACTGGTGAGCCTGGCGGATGGCAGCTGCGTGGGGCTGGGCAAAGTGCCTCTCCTGACCATCAGCACCTGTACCCCACCCTGGTAGGAAGGCCTCCCCTTTCCTCTCCACCAGGTTATGGCGAACGCAACACTCGGTCACCACCTCAGGGATGTTGCACTCCCCCATGTCTAGCCGTGTGAGCAAGCACCGGAATCTCCCTTTTAAACGTCCGAACGCACATTCCACTTGGTTGCGAGCCTGGTTAAGGTGAGCATTAAACTGCTCCTTGCTCGCATCCAGGTGGCTGGTGTAGGGCTTCATCAGCCACGGCATCAGGGGATAGGCGGCATCAGCCACTATGCACACCGGCATGTGCACATCCTCAACCACAAAGTAGTGATGCGGGAAAAATGTTCCTGCCTGAAGCCTCCGGTAGAGGTACGAGTTCCTGAAGATGCGGGCATCATGTGCCCGCCCTGACCACCCAACACAAATGTCAGAAAACTGGCCACGATGGTCGACCAGGGCCTGGAGGACCATAGAAAAGTAGCCCTTTCTGTTAATGAATTGGGCTGCTTGATGGGGCGGTGCACGGATTGGAATGTGTGTCCCATCGAGTGCCCCTCCACAATTCAGGAAGCCAAGGGCAGCAAAGCTGGCCATGATGCTGTCCAGATCTGCTAGACAGACGAGCCTGTTGAGCAGTTCAGAATTGATGGCCCTCACCACCTGCAGAAAGAGACAGACAACAAAATTTTAGAAGGGGTGCCTTATCTCTTAGGAGGAGAACACACCACCCACCTTCCCTCTCAAACACCCCGAGAATCCCCTCCTCAGAACTCCCTCCCCCAGCAGTTCAGGGTGAGTGGAGGAGCTCCCTCCCACTCCTACTCCACTTTGCCCTTCCTGACAGTCTCCCTTCCCCCCACCTCAAACTGTGACTGTCCCCAGACATTGACTTACCTCTATCAGGATGTATCCAACAGTAGACCTGCCCGCTCCAAATTGGTGTCCCACGGAGCGGTAGCTGTCGGGGGTGGCCAGCTTCCAGAGGGCAATAGCGACCCTCTTTTCCAGGGGGATAGTGGGCCGCAGGTGGGTGTCTTGCCATTGCAGAGCCGGGGCGAGCCAGGTACACAGCTCCTGGAAAGTGGTCTTTCGCATCCGGAAGTTGCGTAGCCACTCTTGGTCATCCCAGAGCTCCATAACGAGCCGGTCCCACCAGTCAGAGCTGGTGTCAAGCCTCCAAACACGCCTGTCCACAAATAAGTTTGGAGGCAAGGACAGTGGGGCTGCATGACGGACGATCCCTTCGTACCTCTGGTCTGGGTCCAGATGGGGAAGTAGCCTCATGACTGTGTCATGCAGATGCAGCAACACTTGCAGTATGATGGCGTGGGGCCATCACCTGCCCAGGGGCAGCTCTGGCTCCATGCAAAAAAACCGGGTCTAAAACAGAAAAACCTCCAAACAAAAAACCTGCTGGGGTGTCCCAGGAAGCTGAGCACTCCAAACAAGCACTGCAATACCTTGCTTACCTCCTAGATGGACAGCAAAGGCAGCTGCAGGAGCAGAGCAACGGGTGTTCAGGGGCGTCCCTTTAACCACGCATCTCTGCAAAGGGCAGGCAGCAGCACCCGGAAGGAAATGCTGCCCCCATACTCTGGCAGAAGCGGTTCCGGGTGTCTTTTCCTTTCGAAAGATTGTCCAACAGTCAGGACGCTCTTTTTTGAAAAAGCGGATCGATTTTCCGATCCGCGTATTGTAGTCAAGAAGCTCTTTTTCGAAAGAGGCTTTTTTGAAAGATACTTTCGAAAAAGCCTCTTTCGAAAGAGGCTTGCAGTCTAGACGTAGCCTCAGGTACTTTAGGAAACAGTTAAGGGAAATGTATCAAATGATCTATGCCCTGTATTCTAGTCCCACGATGTGGCAGTCAGAGTTTTAGGGGGTGCCCACAGCATGGTGTTGTAATGACATGACAAGCCTTAGAAGTGGTGCATGAGACTGGCTAGGTAAGGAGAGTGGGTCTGGGAAAAGACATGAGTAGGCCAAGCAAAGGATAGACGAAATGGGGCAACGGGAGATAATCTTGGCGGAAAACAGGCCGATGAGTCTGTGCTCACTTGAGCACATTCCCCTTGATTGGATGCAACATTCATGAATCTCACCATTCCTCTCCTATCAGCAAATTGTGAAATCCATTGGCAAAGTGTCTTCTCCTCCTCTGATTTTAGTCCATATAAAGGCTCATTGCATACTACTGCTATTAGTTTCTCCTTTAACTCAAATGGTAGAGATCTGTGTAGTGGAATCCAAAGGTTCCTGTCCTGCTAATGGCTGACACCAGTGTCAATGCAGTCTTATATGATGAAAATTTGTTTTTTATTCATTTTGTTTTTTTAAATTCCTAAAAAATTACACATTAAACTGCATTAAAAATAAAGTTGCAATGTGAATCTCTCAAACTTTAGCCAATGTCAGAATTAAGGTGCTGGACTTACCATAATTTGTCTGCCTTGTGCATATGCATTATGATACACTGTTCCCATGGGAAAAACATATATGTTAATTTTAAATTCAAAACTTTATCATAATGATCATGGAAATTTTAAATACTTCCTATCTCTTGAGTATTTAACTTTGTGACCTAAACATTAATATAGGTAGGGATGTGTGCGTGTATATATTTTGAGTTTGTCCATCTGTAATGGGGCGGCACTTGCCTCTCACAAGCACCCCATCTGGTCAAGTGTATGTGCCTGCAAAGTCTCTTTAAAAAGCCTTTTTGGCTACTCAGCCCTCCAGCTGAGTGACATTCCTCTGTGAAATCACAACCCCTTCTGGGGTACACACTTAAAAGAGGCCCATCTCAGAGCCCTCCCTCTGCTAGTGTCCCTCTTAGTTTGTTCCCCATCTGATCAAGAGTGGTGTCTCCAGGGTATTCCCTCCTGGAGACAGCTTTCTTGCACACCATCATCAGTTGGAAAAGCCAGGATCAATACAGGTCATGTTCTCTTGTACATCAATATGTGGGGTGTGATCCAAAGGGCAAGTTAAGAGAAGGGAGATCTTCTAATTAACATCCATGGACTTTGGATTAGGCAGACAGACAAACAATCTGCAAACTGGAGTCACACATTACTTGGTTGTATCTTCTTGTTGCTGTAATTTTTTTCATCTTTGCAATAGTTATATTTGTTTCTATTCACCATTCTAGAATTATAGAATATTTATTATTGCATCTTCAAAAACAAAATATGATCTTTAAAAAATAAATCAAGGGAATGTGTAGCTCGTGGAAATAAAACTTAAAATATGAATTGTTACTTATTGGCTGCGTCTAGACTGGCAAGTTTTTCTGCAAAAGCACTGACCGCTTGATTTTGCGCAAAAGCACTGACGTTCTACTGTCTAAAATCAGTGCTTCTTGCGCAAATGCTTTGATGTTCCCGTTCTGGCAAAAGCCCTTTTCTGGAAATGCTTTTGTGCAAAAGGCCCAGTGTAGACAGCTGACAACTGTTTTGCGCAAAAAAGCCCTGATGGTAAAAATGGCGATCGGGGCTTTCATGCGCAAAACTGCATCTAGATTAGCACAGACGCTTTTCCGCAAAAAGTGCTTGCGCCGCGCACCCGGGGGTGGGGCCACCCAAACGCTGCGCACCTGGGGGCAGGGCCGCTCATGTGCTGCGTGCTCGGGGCTGATGCTGCCCATATGCTGTGCACCCAGGGGGCCGTCACCACCCATACACCATGCGCCCATGGGCAGAGCCAACCCCATTCACTCAGTGGGCGCACAGAAATGGCCCGGCGGGTGCCATGGAGCCCGCGGGCACTGAGTTAGGGACCACTGATCTGGATAGTACGTCAAATACGATGTCCAATGTGCAGCCTGTGCTCATGGCATTAAAAATATTTTTTCAAAGATGTCTTAACCTCTGATCACTGAAATCTTGTAATTACAAAATGAAATTGTTTTATACATTGCTTATGCATTGCCTCTTACTACTTGGTGCAAAACCCAGTGAAGTCAAAAGAAAGGCTCATTGACCTCTTAATGAGACCCTAGATATGTTGGTTTTAGATGTGAAATTAACACAACAGCTGAGGTCAATGACAAATGGGTAGGAAACCAGATACCTAATTTACTAATACATACATTTAATCTGCTTAGCCCTATAATCTTTATTTTTGAAATGAAGTTGACATTGAAGGGATGATGGAGAGCATCCAAGTACATTGTGGCTTCAGTTCATGAGTAACATGTTTGTTATAAAAAGGGGAAAATTAAATTACTTGGTCTGATCTTACTTAGAATTCACCCTTGTTTAGGGCATTATTCACTGTTACTATGCAACTGTGCATTTCTGCCCACATACTATGATGACTGTTGCAGCATTATGACTTATTCTGAATGTTTAGGTTGTCACAGCCACATAGGTCAAAATAGCAATTAACTGGAGCCATTCAGCTCCAGTGTTTTGAATCAATTACTTTTTTTCTGCAATATTTGTCGTTTTAAGCAAAAGATCACTTATTTAGAGGGGAAAAAACAGCCTTATGTTTGTGAAGCTATTCTTTAAGCTTATGACTTTTATTTTCACTAATATATGTCCTGCCAATTTTGATTGATCAGCTTAGTCATGTGGCTAGACTTTTTCAAAAATTTCCTATAACCCACATACTCAGAAACTGGAATAGTCCCCATCCTGTCTTTGAGGCATTTTCAACACATTATTGATGTGCCTGTTTCTTGACTCCATCCAAACACATATGTTACACTGCTTCTTGGTTTACATAGTTTCTACAAGAGCAGCTTTCAGTGCCTTGTTTCTAGCTGATTTTACTTGTGTCCAGGCTCTTCCAGAAGAGCCTAGGTGTCGATGACAGCAGGAGATGACAGCAGGAGGAGATGACTTACATTCCTCCATTAATAGTTGTTAATACTTACTTAAAGAAAAAAAAGGAGGACAAAGGAGAGAACGAATAGGAGCCACTCTCAGGGATTGAGTTGCCAGCCACCACTGGGAGAAGGCATCCAGGAGAGCGGGGAATGAAGGAGTCATGTATTTTGTTCATTAGAAGTAGAAGAGAGGAGGGACAGGTGGCATGTCTGGGGAGGAGCCAAGTGACAGGGAAGTATGTGCAGGAGAAGAGAAGGATGAGGGGTGTAGGTGGCAGAGAAGGCTGTACAAGAGAATCAGTGAGAAAAGGAATGTAGGGGAAGGGGGAGATGAGATGTAGAACCAAAGCAGATAGCAAGATTAACATTTATAAATATTTTTCATTTTAAGCTTGTAGCATGAAAACATCACAGTTCCAACATTTCCTAATGATTTGCACATTTCAGCACTTCTAGTATTTGCTCCAGGTGCAGATCACATCCCCTCCCATGACCACAAATGAGGGAGGTGAAGAAGGTCATGAGACTCACTACTAAGCTATCATCCACACCATTGACAAGTTTCAGAACCCCACAATGATGCTCACGATTGGGATACTGAGAAACTTGATGTCATTTTACATTAGATCTCCTGAAATATTTTAAGGGAACAGGCACCTTATCTTGAGTTCTTACAAGAGAAATGAGTGTAATTGAATTAAAAAATAGAACTACAGATGCTCAGCCAGAGCAAGAGGCCACATGGGACATGGTGGAAAGCAGTATGATATGGAGCAGTGCCCATAGGAAAGAAAGGAGGCACAAAGTACCTACATGGAACTACTGTTTCTAGGGCAGATACAAAGATTAATGTCAACCTAATTAAATGGAAAATTCCTCCACAATCTATCATGTATAATGGAAATTTTTGATTGACAAACCCATTTTTGAAAGGGAAAATGGTTCATTTAAAGGTTTCAACCAGCCTTAGTGAGTACAAGAATAGACTCCCACATGCACAAGCACAGTTTGGATTGGAGCCATCATACTCATCATAATCAGAATTTACTGATTATTTTAGTACAGTGGTGGTCTGTTGGTGCTGCAGCAAAGAAGAACCCCTGGGCTGATAGTGGATTGTTATGTTATGACTTTTCCTGCTGCAACTGTCTGCCTGAAAGTATAGGGGTTGTTCCTTTAATTATAGTATTTCCTGGCAAACTATCAACCTTAAAATAGTACCACAGTAAAATAGTACCACAGTAGTTCTCTGTAACATTTTATTCAGTCCTGGCCTAAGGGACCTGGGTTTGATTCCCTGACTTGAGGCTTATGTTCAGTAATGGGGAACAGTTTTCAGTTTTATAGAGGTAGTTTACTCTGACTGACATTAAGCATAAAATGGGTAGAAATATCACTCATCAGGGACTTTAGATGCCAATTCAGGGGTAGCACAGATTAGCTTCAAAAGGAAATTCAGAACAACTCTCAGTCATAGATATATACATAGCTGATATAAGATTTCAAGGAGGAATAATTTAAATACATTTTAGGAAGTGGAAGGGGTAATAATGGAGCAATTCTGGCTTAGTGAATTTTTAAACCCAGGCCAGATTTCATTAGAAACCCCAGTCAAATTCAGATATTACTCTAAAGGAGTCTATATACAAATAATAACATTCTGAGGAAAATGAAAGCAGAAGCAGATGCAAAATTATATTGTCTCAGAATCACATCTGAATTTAGCCTTCTGAGTAAACTCTGATAGGATGCAGGAAAAGGCTACACTATGCCTTTCCTGTTACCCTGATGATAGCTCTTTGAAGATTCAGAAATAGACTCATAGACTCATAGACTTTAAGGTCAGAAGGGACCATTATGATCATCTAGTCTGACCCCCTGCACAGTGCAGGCCACAGAATCTCACCTACCCCTCCCAGAATAATCCTCTCACCTATATCTCAGATATTGAAGCTTTCAAATACTTTGAAGACCCCAAGATGCAGAGAATCCTCTAGCTGTGATCTGTAGTATGAAGGACACCTTTGGAAAACTATACATAAGCAAGCACATATAGTTCCCCGAGTCGTTAAAGGGGTTTCTATAAACAGCAGCATGATGCTTTAGTGCGACCTCAAAGGAGAACAATCACTGACATGTTCAGAGCTGTTCTGCCAAGATCTGCATTTCTCCTGAACTTAATCATGACCTTGAATACAAATCAGGAGTGGGATGGATCTATCCCGAAGATTTATTGCTGTAGTTTGCTCCAGTCTTTTCTTAATCAAATGAATTAAAAATCTTAATAAACTATATTAGACAGCTCGTTTGTTATACTACAATCCATTTTCCCTATAATTTGGGGGATGGCAATTGACCTGGTTATATTTAAAGCAACATTACTCTGCTGTGCAATACCCACTGTAGCATGAAAATAAGGTTAGCTCTATTAGCATTATCTACTTATAGATCACTAATCACTCTGTGGACTATTTATCTCTCTCCTTCACCAAACTGCATCAACTACGTTTTGTGGCACCCTCCATTTTAATGAGGATTGCCTGCTCCTTCATTTTTTCTTTCTTCTTCACCTCCACTTATTCTTTCAGAGCTCTTAATCTAATTCATGGGTCTAATATTCCCAGCCAGAGCAGTTGTTCAGTCCAGCCGGGGAGGCCCAATGGACCGGGTGTGTATGTGGGAGGGCTGTTCATTACAGTTTCCCCCCTCCCTTCCCTCGTGGCAAGCCATCCCCTGAGGATAAAGCTTTGAGAATCACCTGGCGTGGGTCAGTGACAGGCCAGGAATTTGTGACCCCTGATCTAATTCCTCTCTCTATTTGTATAGACCTTCCTCTCTCTATTTGTATAGACTGCAATATAACAGAGAGGAAATATTTTAAAAGTTATCTCACTGGAAACAGCACGGAAAAGAGAATTCTTGTGGCATTTGAAATAGATGTTCTATGTGAAGGAACACTTTTCCTTCAAGGACATTTTCCACTAAATTGCTATGAAAGTACTATTTCTCTTGAAATAGTTTTACATTTTACCTACATTTTACAGTAGCATATTTTTATTCAGCTCTCCTAAATAATATAACGTAAAGACTATTTTCCTCTCCTTTTACTTCTTTGCCAACTAGCCAACTACAACATCCACTAACTGGTTATTTTTTACATTTTGTTTACAGCTATGCATTTTAAAATCAAAATTATCTCCGAGTAAGACTGTAATTATTTCTTTATCATTAGGCTCTTCTTTTGCTTTGATCACTACAACTGTGTACTCACCATTGCTCACTAACCCCTCGCCTCCAACTCCTAAATTGATTGTTATCTTAGGAGAATTGTCTTGGAAACCATATGAAAGCAGGGAAGAGAACCTTTCAAATCTTGCCATTTCACAATGATATAATGAATTCTGCACCTAAAATGAAAAAGGAAAATAAAGGGGTGTGTATCCAGCGATGCCAAGATTTTCAACCCAGGAAGCTTACAATAGATACCTAAATAATGACTTGATTTTTCAAATATGCAGAGCACCCTCAACTCTCAGACTTCATTGGGATTTGGGAGTGCTCAGTACTGTTGAAAATCATCCCTGTTATATCAGTTACCTAATTTTAGGCCGCTGGTTTGAACATTTTGGCCATAGTAACAGGAGAAAATACCTAGTAAGTGCTTTGTAGATAACTTAGAATACAAAGTGACACATTTATCCTGAAGGCAATTACAATACTACTGAATTTGGCCCAAGGTGTGATATTTGTTTTTAGCTGAATTTTTTAAGGTATTGAGGAGTGCTTGAGAATAAGGCATCATATAAATAAAACCCACATACAGTATCATCTCTCTATAGCTGAAAAAGCTAAGTCTCTCAAATTGATGTTAACGTTCAAAAAGGAAATTCCCCCAGTGAACTGCACTTTTTTTAAGTGTCTGGAGAATTTAAATAATAATTCTCTGAAATAGGAAGCACTGAAGCCAATGAAGTCACCAGATTTCTAGTCCTAGATGAAGCAATGATTTGCTGTGTGATATTAGAAATGCAACAGTGCCTCCATTTCTCCTCTTATAAAATGGTGATGATATTGAGTGGGATTTGAAAATTGCTCAATGGGACCTATGCTTCTAAGGAACTTAGTTAATTTTCAAAATCCTACTTGCTGACTTTGCAACACAAGATATTTGTGGGGATTTATTACATATGCATTACGAAACACCTTGGAAACCTAACATGCTAAGAATTTTTACAAATAAACTAGAAATATCACAAGTGAAATATTGCTAAAAATGTAGACTTTCTATAGCAGTCAGTTTTAGAAACATAAGTTTGACTGAGGGGAAGAGATGCTTGGGAGATTAACGACATTTTTGAAAGACTTAACATGGCATAAAGGCTTCACTGATTAGTAAAGACTATTCCTCAGCATTTTAAAAAAGAAATGTCTAATTTCTAATGGAATGTCTAATTCAAATGGCTCTTTTACAATTGTCAACTGCTTTAATGCTTGTTAATACAGAAACAGAATCAGGTAAGGATCTTTTAAAAGACAGCATAGCTAACAGAACTTGCAAAACAGCCATGAAAATTCTTAATAAAGAATCCCTCCTTTATATTATTCTTATATCTAGTAAGTTTAATTGCTTATGTTTATTTTGACTTAAAGACATGGAATGATTCAGTGAATAATACAGATGGTAAAAATGCAACATCTGCACTCCTACAGGGTCTACCAAGAACACATTTTGATAAAATGCAAGGTATGCGTCCTTTCTTGGCAAAGTAAAGGCATATTGTTAGAGTTGGACACAATCCAAAAATGCATATTCCACTCACTGTACCAGCAACTTTCCTAGCATATAAAATAGAGAAGTACTGAACCAATTGATAAGTCAGCAGGAAACATGCAATGTTGGCAGGCTTGCATTTGTATATCCCATTCTCTCTACTACAACTCTCATTTCTTGCCTCTAAACACACGGTTTTGCAATGAAAAATGTTTAACAGTGTAATGTACCATAACACAGCGATACTAAAGGAGTGCTGACGTACGATGTCATGTCATCATATTATGTAGTGTGGCATGTTACCTGTTATGATTATGCAACACATGAAAACATAAAATCATACATTCTTCATATAAATTTAACCAGCAACACAGATAAAGATGCTTAATCAATGTTTAGAAAAGGACTGCAAAAGAATTAGAGAATAGACAATATATATAAAATGACATATTCTCTAGTCAATGTAGATAGACATTGAGCAATATCCTATAATCTATCCCCTACCAATCCTATACTGACTTCAGCAATGCAGATTTTAGTTCATTGGGCCCTATTTCCCCCCCTCTCGGAGTACAAATAATTTCCATTATCTTCAGTGGTAGTATTCATATTCTGCCTCTGGAGAAAGTACATTGTCTGCACAGAACCCTTAGCAGAAATCATAAACTTATGTTGGAAGATGAGAACATAAAAAGTAGGAAGTAACCACGTCAGGCAATTTAGTTAGTGGTAACACACCTGAGTGATGCTGGTAAAAATAAAAGATGTTGTGAAGAAAAGGCTTTTTTTTTTTTTTATCCTAATTAAGGTGCAGACAGACTCCATAATCAAAATGGGAGAGTTATTTTTTTCATAGCTCAAGCCCTTTTGACTGCATAAGCTTTTATCCAAAATCTCAATATCTTCAAAAGAGCAGGGCAAACATTTTTCAGACAATTTTTGTCCCATCCAAAACCACAGATTTGGCTCAATTTGTGCATTTCATGAATTCATGTTGAACTAACCAAAATGTTTTGGTAAAAGAAAAAAAATCACCAAATATCAATACCTTTCCTTTCACCATTTCTTTTTAAAAATGAATTTTTCATTCGCTTTTTTTTTTTTTTTTTCAAAAAATGCTTTAATTTTGTCAAACAACTAGAAACATTTGAAAATGAAAACAAAGAATCAGGGAAGAATTTAATGTTTTGTTCAACCCTAAATGTTCAGTTTGCTGAAAAATTCCTGGAGGACTCAAAACAATTTCTTTTTCCAATTTTCCAGATTGTTTGTTTGATTCATGAGCCAATTATATGTCAAATCTTTAGGGGGCATGTCTAATTAGCAGGGCTAAAGCTGATATAAGCTATGCAACATCAGCTACGTCAATTGTGTGGCCTATTTCGGCTTTTGGTGCTGTCTACCCAGCAAGAAGTCCAACGTAGAGCACTCTTCCTCCACCTTTCCTTAATCCTCATATAATGAGGATTCCAGGAGCCTGAGTAAGAAGTCCTCCTGCTCACCATTGTTTCACCATAATGTCAATATAATGTCTTGTCGTGTAGATGCGGATTATGTTATTTTGAAATAACATCAATTAACATCTGTGTAGATGTGCCCCAGGTGGTTGCCAACTTGGCATCACAGAATCTGTTTTCATGTATTTTATTGTGAAGTCAGAAAATCAGCCATATTCCTTCATTATTTTAACTATTTTTGAGATTAGTTGTGAATGGTACATATAATCAAATAGTATCCATCTAGAAGGAAATTTCATTTAAAATAACCCCTGCTTTTAGTCCCTTTATATTTTTCATTTTCTGCTAGAGGTTCCAATAAAATGATAAATCAGGAAAGTGAGAAGGGCCTGGCATACATACCTCTCTTTATTACAAGTATTTTGAATTATATTTATCACCCAGGTTTTTTTCAATTAAAGGTATTGCATTAGCAATAAAGTGATGTGGCAAGCAAAGAGAATTGTAAGAAACAGAGCTTTAATAACTGTGTAAGGGTCTGCTATTCATCTCGTAGTTCCCACTGAATTTCCCATTCCAGCAATATAAGTAAAACAAATGTTGACTTTTAATGGTGACCATTCTATTATCAGTTTACATGCTGACCAGAGTACTGACCTGTTGTCTTTGTGATTTCCTTGAGAGTTCTGGACCTCTGCTCCACCCCAGACAGTGTCCCCACTCTATCCCTTCTCCCAGTCCATACCCCCCACTCTGTCTCTTTACACGCAAGCTCACCCCATTTCTAGCATGTTCTCCGTTCCCTCTACCCCTAACTCCTCACCTTCCCACCAGCACCTCCTGCACACCATTGATCATCTGATGGTGGTGAGTGAAAGGCACCAGAAGGGAGCTGATGGGTGGGGTCCACCAATGAGTGCTGAGCATCCACAATTTTTTCCTCTGGGCACTCCAGCCTCAGAGCATCTTGGAGTTGGTGTTGATGATACTGACAATGAACTGAACTCTGTCATCAGATTGCCATGTACAATATTCACTGACTTCCATTTAGTCAACACATTTATAATTTACTTTAAGGAAAAATGCATATTCAGTATTTGCAAAGATGGCTTGCATATTTTTGGAAAACATTTAAATGTTCCCTCTCCATTTTCTATGGGTTCTCAGTAGTCTGCTGAAACACATTAAAATGAATGACTGTGTTGATCTGTCAGAAGTGTAAAGCTTTTAGATGTAATGTTTAGCAGACAGCTCTACGCTAGTGGAGGTTTCAAAGAAACACAATAAGGGACGGAACAAATTATTTATTATTTTTTTTATTAAATCTGAACACCTTTATTGGCATAGATCTGTTTCAAACATTCCAATTTGTTTAAATATTTGAACTTGCCAGAACCAACATAGAATCATGAAAAAGTTTTTGCCAATCTCTTAGAGGAAAGTTTAACTGAAAGACAGTTTTCTTGTTGACATTTCACCCCAGGCTCATGTTATCTTCATTTTAGATAAATACTGCTCTGCACAAAGGAATCTGAACAATTTGTTCATATACAGAATGACTTTGTTGACGTTAACTAGGAGCCTGTCACCACCCTGTAACGGGATTGCAGGACTGTCTTTGAAAGCTGACAAAGACCATTCCTTTTCACATACATATTCTAGTCACTCCCTTTAGAAGTACCTGAAAACCACATTTTTTGGTAAGAGAAAACATTTAGTTTGGCTCATCCTTCTTCTAACCTTATCAAAATGTATATTAGAACAATAAGCAGATGACATGTCCATGTTTTGCCAGGTACGTTAATGATTTGCAAGGATTTGGCCCCCCGTAAAGCCCAACCGTAATTAATGTGCTAGCAAGGTATTAACATTTTGGCAAAATATGTACCCTGATAAAGAGCATAAGATCCCATTTTGCAACTGTGAACTGCAACCTTGCCAAAAGGAATTCAGTTGTTTAAAGCACTAACTCTGTGCCAAATACTACCCTCACTTTCATGTGTATAACACCATTGACCCCATCAAAAGCTGAAGAGTTGTCAATCTGGGCAGAATATGGCTTTCTGAAAACAATCGCATCTCTTTTGTTTCTCATGTTATCACATCATACTAGTTACCCATTAATAGCACCAAAATGAATGGACTGGTGGACTGAATCCAAGCCATCGGCCTGATCTTAGAACAGGGCTGGTCAAGAAGTGGCCCACTGGCTGGGTCTCGCTGGCCTAACACTTTGATCCAGCCCACAGACTGCATCTGGCCATTTTCTAATTAAATCCTGCTGCATGTGTCACTGAATTTCCAGCTGGTGGCTCAAGCAGCAGGATCCTATTTAAATGGCTCACAGCTCCCACTCATGGCATTACCCTGGCAGGGGCTGGATCCACGAGCCCTTTACTGTGTTTTTAATTCAAAAGCTTCTGGCCTCAGACAACTCTGGGGGAAAGCTAGTCCCCCAGCCCTGTCCCTTCTGCCCAGGCCCTGCCCCTTCGGGGTGCATAGGGTAGAGCTGGCCCATGACCACAGACCAATATTCATTAAGTAGCTCGCTTGCAAAAATTATTGCCCGCCCCTAAGGTGTGAAAGAATTGCTGCTCTTGTCATCCTCTGGTGTAGAACTGTCCTCTCTGGACTACTGACGTGAAAGGAATGAAAAGTAGCTCTGTGACTACTCTAAATTTCGTTGGGGTTTGAATTGATAGCAGCATGGAATTCTCTATTTAAAATTGTTCACATGTCTAATTAAGAAATAATTGCACCATTTGCCCTTTCCACAAAGCTAAAAACAGCTTTTTAATACTGAAATAAAATTTGAAAAGGAACAAGAGTGTTTCATCACCTCACTCACTCATGGATAAGCAAAAATGTGTAGTGTCAACTGCTATACACAGTCTGGCCTTCCAACCCACCCATCCAATTAGATGCATAATTCTCCTTGGCACAATATGAAACGGTTATTTTTATAAACTTGTTCTTGTCTAAAGTAGATCAAACATGAAATTGGTTTTTATTGCATTTAAGTCTTGTTTCAGGCATGCCTCCTTATTGCAGTGAGTATGACCTTTCCGTTTAAGATTTTCTTTTCCTAACCTTGTTATTATTGTTAAGTCAATCTCAGCTAATTGTAGTAAATCTTAATAGTTCCCCTTTAAAATCTCTATTTTAAGGACTTTAGAATTAAGCATAATTCCGGATGCATACAGTCCTTTGCTCATAAACATAATTTAGATTAGAACATTGTAGAAAAAAGAGATACTTTTTTTCACTGTTTACATATGGGATGATGAAATGCTGCCCAAGAAGTTCTGTAATGAGTTTGACAGCTGTCTTCACATTTTATATGGAGCCAATGCTTGCAGCGAATACAGCTCCTATTTTGCTATCCTCAGTCTTGCTTCAAACATTTACACTTTTCAGAACAAGATGGAATTTTATATGCTGGGATAGGCAGTCTCCAGATGAAAGCTCCATATTAATGTGGACAGATACAACCTGATTTATTCAAATGGTTCTTAGGATCTAAGTGTGCAGCTGACCTGGGCCCTGGTTCAGCAAGTTATTTAAGCATGTGTGTAACTGAATATATGAGTAGCCTCATTGATTTGACTGGGTCTATTGACATACAAAGTAAAGACCACAGTTAAGTACTTAGGTTCTAAGCCAGACAGTTTGAACACTCCTGATTTAGACTCTCTCTCCTTCCCCCAAAAGTGAATAATTTCCGACTGTGTGACTTTTATCTAAACATGTTGATTTCAGATTTGTGATTTACAGAGATCCATACCTGTTGTAGAGTGACTGTCATTTAAAATATTACACTTTTTTCTTGTGGTCTGATGACATCACCACAGTATTCATGACATTCTTTAATCTTACATATAGTTGCTTGTTTTAGAATACAATTGCAATACTTTAATGGGGATCAGTCTATAGTCTACTGTTTTTAGTATTTTTGAGAACTAGAACAAAATTTGACTACTCTGCATTGTGTAGTTGCTTTTTCAGTAATGTTCCAGAAAAAAAATGTAAGTCAATATCACAAATATGATGGGCTAAATATTAATCACAATCTTTCCCACACCTGCTTTCAATGGGTGTGTCTTCCAATAGCTCCCAAGTAGCACACAGAAATACAAATATTTAAAACAGTTTTAAAGGTGAAAAATTGATTGCTGTATCCTGACGTTTTGTGCCATTTTGAGGTTAAGGCAGTTATTTACTGAACATGCTTCATTCTATAGCTCCCAGAAGATTATTTTCAAGTCTTTGGAGTAGCATTCTTGGCACAGCCTTGAGGCTGTATGTCAAAAGGAAACAATATAAAAACTTGTTCTACTGGGATTATTATTTGAGTTGATGGTTTGTTCACAATGCTTAAGAGGGTTATAATTGGTATGATTTGTCCTATTACAGACACTCCTTGGCTTCTGTGTGTTCAGCTTATAAATTTTTCCAAGAGACCAAATGTGTTCTGTTTGTCATAATTTTTTTAGAAAACTTAACAAGCTGTGTAGTGTTAAAAGTGAAACAGGTTCCGTTTGTATGTATCTTATTCCCATAGGACAGTGTTCTTAAAGTGGTCTGCAGACCCACTCTGAAAAAGCTGCTACCAGGCCACTCCGGTCTGTTTATTTACTGGCTCCACAGCCACAGAATCTCACAGCTCCGATTGGCTGTGGTTTTTGTTTGCAGCCAAAGGGAGCTGCTGGAAGTAGCATGGCCTGGGCTGCAAATGGCAGCCAATGGGAGCTGTGAGGCTCAATGGCTGAGGAGTTAGTAAGTAAACAAACTGGAGTAGCCCAGTAGCTGCTTTGTCAGAGTGGGTCATGGACCTCTTTGAGAAACACAGACATAGGATAATGCCTCCATAGTCTTCCTTCCTCTAACCCAATCACCTAAAATATTTTTTGGCTGATAACATAGGTGGCTACTGAAATTTTTGCTGCAATTTACAGGACAATTTTAAAGAAAATCCATACTCAGCTTTTATTTAGTCTTCTGAAATTACCCACGTAAAATGGGAATCAGATGGGGAGATGTCTGCTATACACCTAAACTGAGATTTCCATCTAAATTTAAACTGCCAACCCCTGGGACATTGTGTACACATTGCATAGTGAACAGTGTAGCAATGCACTGAAAACATCTAAAAACTTAAAAATACCAAATGTACTAATGACTGTTTTTAGGCTTGTAACTGGGGAGAGCAATATGGTATTTCGACACTGCAACATAAGCCCGGGTTCAAGACTAAGCCCTAGCATCTCTACTACAATTGTGCTAGCTCAGGGCTCAGACCTAGGGCCCCAGGATTATTTTGAATAAAAGTCTGAGGGGTAGCTATGTTAGTCTGTAACTTTAAAAATGAGTAGTCCCCTATGATGCCACAGGACTACTTGTTATTTAGAGGCATGCATATTGCTGCTTGTATGCCAGAGCCCTAGATTGGAGTATGGGTTAGAAAAGTCTCATTATAGGATTAAGATAAAATATAGACACTCAAGTACAGCATTCCAAATATGAGTCAGCTGACTCAAGTCCCACTAACAGTGGGTTTACATTGTAGTGTAAACATCCTCTTAATGTTTAGCTTACACTGACCATGGGTAAGTAATCACCCAAGCAAGCCTCATCTCTCCCTCTGGACTTAACTAGAATGCTCATTTAAGGCTCAGTATTTGTTCCTTTCAGTCCTTATTTCTTCTTTATAACCAACCTTCTTTGTCCCGTCTCTTAGCTGGCCAGCAGGCTCCCCCCACCCGCTTCCTGGAAGAACTCCAACTCTCCTCACATTATTGGTCCAGATGAGTTTCTGTTGTGGATTCATTCTCATTCCTTTCACATGAACTCTGGTGCTTCATCTGCCTCTGACTGTAATGTGTGCTACAGTGCATAAGACTTTTATATACATGGTTGAAGGCCCAGAAAAATTTATTTGTGTCATAGGAGCACCAAAAAGCTATTGAGAACATTGCACTGTGCTACACACTGTCAAACAGACAAAAATGTCCTTTACCTTGCCAGGCATTGCATGTAGTAAACACCGTTATTCCCACTGTAGTAAACAGGAACAGAGGGCACTCACACACTCAGAACCAGGCAGAATTGAATCTTAGATTTGAATAACAATACCAAAAGATTCTCTTTTGTAGCTGAGGCCTACCTTTGGTTCATATGGTCTGTAATACTTACATGTAAACCTCTGATAAAAAGTCCATTAAAGCAAATAGTGTCTTTCTACTGAGTTCAATGGACTTTAGAGCAGAGGCTTATAGTGGCTAAATGGTCGACTAGCTTCCTGTGTCATTCTTTTAGGTTAAAATTCCTAGATATTTTGACTGCACTATGAATTGCCTGGTCCAGTGTTTCAGTCAGAAGTCTGATGGACCTTTTACAGGTTATTTCATTATAAGGGATTGGATTTTGTTTCTTTATTCCCTATTTTAGACAATTACCAGCAAACACTGTTAAAATTAAAATAATTTATGCATTTATTTAGCCATTTCAGAACAATTATACAGGGAATATATTAAGTGAATGGGTGAAATTAAATGATTATTTGGGTAAGATAAAGGTGACATTGCTCATAGCTTGACAATATCTGCAGCAATCTGAAAGCTGATATACATTTTTGAAGTCAATGTGATGTGTGGGAGTTTCTTTCAGCCCTTGAGACCAGGATTTGATTCAATAGCCTGAATATAAGAAGGGGGGAAATATTTGAAGAAAAAGGGTCACCAATGAAAATGAGGAAAACAAAGTACAAAGAGATTCTCTTTGGGTACATCTACACAGCATCGTTATTTTGGAATAACTTATGTTATTTTGAAATAACTGCTTGTAGTATAGATGAGGATTATGTTATTTCAACAATGTCATAATAATGTCGAGCTGGAGGATTTCTTACTCCGACTTCTGTAACACTCATTTCATGAGGAATAGGGGAAGTTAGAGGAAGAGTGCTCTTTCTTGGTCTTCCTGCTGTGTAGAAAGCACCAAAAGTCTAAATAAGCTATTTCAACTTAAGCTACACAATTGACATAGCTTGAGTTGCGTAGCTTATTTCAGCTTTAGCCATGATGTGTAGATGTGCTCTTATTCCCAGGATTGTTCACAGGCCATCACTAGTTATTCATTTCGGCTGGCAGCCACTAAGCACTATGAAAAGTTTTAGTCTGCATAAAACATTAAAATTCTAACAAGCTTTACATGATTTACAAAAATCACAGAAATTTAAGCACAGTGGGGATATGAGTTGCCATTAACTGAACGAACAGGATACTACACAGTAGTAGAATGTCAGCGGCTTTCAATTTTCATATTATTATGGCAAATTACCATGTAATATTTTCCCATAAAATAACACATTATATGTCATGGCTTCCTTAATAACTTATTCTCAAACAGTGAATACACTCAGCAGATTTCATGACTGAATGAAATCATTACTATATAAACAAATTAGAACATTCTAAAAACTTGATCTCCTTCTTTTGATTAGAATGTAATGTAAAAATAAAATGAAAAGCAGTAAGCTGCAAAAATTCAGATCAAGATTTGAAATTATGTTTTTTAAAAAACCACCTATTAAGAAATGAAAGGCTTTGTTTTCACAAAGGAAAGCATGAAAACATTGTTTACAGAAAATTTTCACTGAGAACTCTATTTCATTAGGGTATTTGGTGGAAGGCAACCCAGATAAGCCACATGGTATTGGTTCTACTCACTGACAAGATGAATGCTTAAGTCATCCTCCACAAAATACTTAGAGGCAGCTTATATACAGTTTGATATCAGTGAATTCCCACAAGCATATTTGAAATGGTTTTGTGCAAACATACCTGTTTGTAGAAATCAATTAAATTAGAAAAATTATTCAAAATTGGAATGATCATGAATTAAGAAGAATATTTTTTTAAAAAATATTGCAAATACCTGTAGGATTTTTTGTTTGGTTAGTTGTTAAAAAGGCATTTGCCAACTCTAATTACAATATTAGAGATGAGCCCCTTCTGGAGCCAAACATTGGTGATTTATTTGATCTCAGGCATGGTAGGCATTTAAAGCACAGATGTTTAATCAGGTATAAAAATGTGCAATTAAATTTTCAGTATACCCACTAAAATTAAGCATAGTCTATCATTAAAATGTATTGGAGAGTTTAAAACACCATATGTTGAATAGGGATGAGTTCTTTTTAACAATTGGTTCCTCTGGGAAGAGGGAATTCTCCCTTGCAAAACAGCTGAAATGTTAAAGCTCCACATCTAGATGGACATTTTATAATGCTAAATAACTAATGCACATCCTTAAATGCATATACAGTATGTTCCTGTCAAGTATTGCATGCCTTACTAGTCTGGTTTTGTGAGTTCTCTTTAATTTTGCTGCTATTTTAGGACAAGATTGAATAGTTCCATTGAGCTCACTGAGAAATAGATGGATCTAGTGGATGAGCCACTTGATTGGGAAATAGTAGACTTGAGTCTCTAGCTATACTACTGGTGATAGGACCTGGGCTCAGTGTCCAAGAAAGTACCTTGCAGCCCTCGGTCCTTAAGTACTACTACACACATTGAAAAATCACATCCTTCTAGAAATAAATTTACAGAATCTAATAAAAAAAATAAAGAAACAAAACTTGCAACCCCATACTACTCAGGTGCAGAAAAATTCATTGCATGCTTATAGTTCAGTGATGTATATTAAAGTTCTTTTTTTCTGACTGAATTACTAGAGCATGGGCATGATGGACTCCTTTCGTGACAGCTGGATAAGAGAAGGGATTTTTTCTGCCTCAATTAAGATGTCCATTGTTGTGAATAATGCGAACAATTAGATGAAGTTTACATCTAAGCAATAATTTCATCATAAAATTACAACGTTGCTACAAAAAAAAAAAAAAAAAAAAAAGGAGGGGGGAACCAATGTCTAACCACTGAAGTGCAACTCATTCCTCTGGGATGGAAAAGCAACTATTTGTCACTGACACAAATTCACAACAGCTTCCATTTACTTTGCTATTGGCAATTTTAATGATTTGAAATTAACACGGCAAGAAGGTGATGAATATGAAAATGATGATTCCACAAACAAGTTCATTGCTAGGAAAAAGTATGTATCCTGAGAGTGAGGTCAGGCCAGAACTCCCAGGTTCTGCCTGCCTTTCCCCAGCACTGCTCTGTCTCAGGAAGTCTCTAGCTTCTGTGGCAGCCAGGTCCCGCCTGTTTCATAGCTCAAGCAAGGATGTGCTCTCCTTCACTCAAGAAGCCTTTATCATACATCCCTTAGCTGGGTTCTAATTGGCTGCTACCATAAAGATATGCTCACATTTTATTGTAGGGCCTTCATTGCACACAACTGTAGGGTTGAGACTTGGAATATCTGATTCTGCTTCCTTCTTGCTTTGTTTCACTTGCATTGGGAATGCTCTTCTGCAGTCTTGATTACCTATATCTGATGCTTTCTAGTAGTTAGGTTGGCAAAAATAAGATATTTAGTGAACTTCATGGAATATTTTGTTCTGCCAAGGAAGTAGTATTCCTTCTTTCATTGGTGTATGTGAAGGGGATTGTAACTCTCAACTTGTCTTCCACCAAATGAGGTTCACATAATCCCGGCTTTATTTTCTGTGTCTTAAAGGTATTGTGCTTGTAATTGGTTTACAGATGCTCAGAAATCTCAGGAGGCAATATTTGTATTATGTGATAATACAAAAGGAATAAGTCTTTTAACTAATGCATTTAACACTGATCTTCCATAATGCTCAATAAATTAAGCACATTAATGACTAGGGTTTTGTTTTTGCATCTACTATTAAAGGTGCAGATACTACAATTTGGATATCTAACAACATAATTTATCATAAAAGAATAAAATTATAGGGTTGGAAGAGCAACCCTATGAGAAAGCAAACAGTAATTAAACACATAATGCTCATATTTGTACCCACACTAAACGCTATTTGTGGGGGGATGAGTGGGAGGTCTTTTGCATTGCTGTTTTGGGGCTATCTCCATTTTCTATTATGGACAAACAAGTGAATCTCCCTCTCTTCCCCCCCCTTTTTTGGTCATATACTCTGTATACTGCACATCCTTTGTTTGCTTGAGTTGGAATTCCCTTAAATAATTTAAAGTGATTGGCACCACTAAACCCTTTTATTAAAAATGCTGAATTAAAAATCTGGCAAGATTTTGAATAACTCCTTATCCCTATTTACTATTAAATATTAAAACTATTAATTGTTTTGGGAGAATACGCCAGAGAATTCCTATGGAAGTGACTAAGGAACAATGAATTGTGTATAAAGTTCTTAAGATATTTTATCTAAACTACAACATTTACTTTGTCACATGTGCTGGATGACACATCACTGGAACATTACTTTGCTTGAGTCAGTCAAACCATGTATCACTTCACATAAAGTGCATAGAGTGCACTTGTACTGCTTGATCTGCCACATCACATGTGAGACTTTCAACAAATTTCTTGGCTGTCAGTTGAAAAAGACAGATGGACACACAACAAAAACACACAAGGACAAAAAGTCCTGGAAAAAGATTCTAATAATTTCTTTTAGTATTTGATTTCCTTCTGTCACCCCCACCACATGAACAATAAAGGATTGGTTTAGGAAAATATTCATCTTGGGCAAGAGATGCAACTTTCCTGGCTACCTTAGCTAATGGAAAAAAACAGTTATTCCAAGATAAATATAGTAAGCAACTATTTGTGATTAATGGAGAATAACTCAAAACCATGACATCTCTGGGCAAGATATAGAGAAATCAGGGCATACAATATGGAAGTTAATTTTATGAGAATTCACCTCCAAAATGTAAAACTTGCAAAACTGACTTACAGTCAGTAAAATTTAGAGATAAATGTTTGGTTTTCATTGTTGTCTATATATGGAAATACAGATCAGTCCTTCCTTCTGTTCAGCTTCTCACCTTTTAACATCCCTCCTTGTGATCAGAGTTAGTAGCAGCAGCCTTGATGCAGCTTCCCTTTGTATCAGTTTAGAAAGAGGGCCTGCAGTGTTGTGCCTCAGTTATAACGCCAACCCTCTGGCTGGAGCTTTTGAGTCCTTTTCTTCTTGGAGTGGTAGGAGTCTTAGTCTCCTGGAGTCTAAAGTGTTCTGACATGGGCCGCAATCATTAGCCTTGGGACCAAACTCTCTCTCTCTCTCTCTCCTTTGTGAAAAAGGAACAGGATAGGTTGAATGAGGGACAATAATAAAAATCTAAAAAGTTGTGGGGGGACTATCACAAGCCTGAAACCTCAACAGTTTCTGCCACCCTTCCTTATGGAGGATTGCAGGGGGCCTGAAGCCCACCCTGAATCCTAGCCAGCGACCCATTCTTAGGTAGTCAGACAATTTGCTTTGGTCACCTGCCAACTCCCAGAATTGCTTTCTACCTATGACCTTTGCAGACATCTTCATCCCAAGACCCTTCTGATAGGGCAATGGTCTGTCTGGGTGGCTTTCCTCCATCTGATGTGGAATTTTTTCCAAAATGACTCAGCTCACCAGCTGTTGCCCTGCCTTATCTGAGATGAAGTGATATTTAATCCCAGTAGCTGCTAACAAACCATTTAGCTTCAATTTAAAGAATGATTGCTTTTTTCAATAACTCTTTATTCTTTACTGCCATGTAGAGGTCTATCTCCATCTCATCCTATTGCCTAAATTGCCTAATGTAAAAATCAATATGACAAAAATCCAGAGGAAAGGAAACAAAAAAAAATTGTCATCCAGGAAACTCAATCATGGGAATCATTCCTCTAACGTAAGTAGTTCTCTAATGACACTGTTGTGGTTTTTAAATTTCTGATCTAAATAATTTTCAATAATAAGTGAAGGAACACCAAAGGTGAAGGAATGTAGGAAATTTTGAGACAAAAGTAAGTATCACAGCTTGCCAGAAGATATTTCTAAGAGACATAGTGGAAACATAAGTTTATGATTATTTTTCAGAAATAAGTTGCTGAATTAGTCAAGATGTCACCTTTTTGTGTCACTATTGATGATATTGTATGGCTGCTAATAATTTCTATACAGAGAAGTGGCTGTATTTTACACTTTTTAGTTAAACCTTTGTTGGGCGAGGACTGTATCTTTGCTATCTTTTCTGCTGTGGATAGCTTATATTTGGGTGCAATTATTCCACAATTAAAATATTACGATTGATACTCATATTAATTTGACCCTACATCTAAAGTTCTCTAAGAATACTTTATTTAAGAAGTGCCAATTCCATAAATGAGGACATTTGGGTTGACCACACCACGCCAAACCTAATCCTTTTCCAGAGGTTATTTGTATATTTGTTTATAAAGCCATTTATTCCAAGCACCAGCATCTATTCAAAAGGTTGTCACAGCTATTACCAATATTAAAACCACTTCAATTTTCATGTTAGCACTAATAATAAGCTTACATTCTGCCCTAGGTCAGTAAAGTACTCTTTACTACTGCTAAACACAGAGTACAAAGGAAAACCATTCTCCATTACAATCTGCCTAAAGTAATAAAAATCCAGAACCATTTCAATTCTAATGTCACTCTATTGTTTAGTATATGCAGTTTGAGATGAGGGTTTTTTAGGAAGGGTATGGGAAAATAAATGTGTAAAGACATTAAAAATCTATAGCTATAGAACTAAATAAACCTTTGGCTTTTTTACAATAAAATAATTGTTGGTTAGGTTATTGAAATGCAAAGAATTAATATACTAGTCCTACATAGCTAGCCTTAGACTAAGAATCAACCTTTCTTATTCTTTTCTAGGTTACATCTCCAATAGGTTTCAAGGATCAAATTCCACTACACTAACTGCAACTCTTTAAGTCAGAGGATTTCAAAGAACACAAATGAAAAGAGAATCAGACCCTAAATATCAACTTTGTATTATATCCAAGCTCCAGTGAAGTCAATGGGAGTTTTGTAGTTAATTTCAGTGAGGCCAGAATTTTTGATTGTCCCCCCTACTTGTGTCAAGGACCCCCGAATCAGTTTATCACATTGGAGCCAGTAAAAAAAAGTGTGCTGAAAATTGCCACTACTTCAAAAAAAGACCTTTAAATATTCCATGCTTTCAGCATTTTTAATACTTTTCCTCTTCCACCTGCCTTTGTTTGCCACTGGTGAAAACAGAAAGGAAAGAGAAGAAAGGAAAATACAGAAGAAAGTGAGAAAAAAGAAATATACTCAAACCCTCAATTTTTTTTTAAGTTTTACATTTTCAATTAAAAACCCCTAAAAATTCAAACAAATGGGGGAAAAAATCATTCCTTTTCAAAATATGAGGAATACAAACGAGTTAGAAATGTGTGAAATTTTTCATAAAAAATCTTACTTGTTTTAATCAGCTGTACTCAAAAAATAAGTCAGATGGATCATTGTCCAGTTAGAACAAAGAAATCATAAAATTTTCACAACATAAGCATATATTATATTAATTGTTAACAAAACCTTTTCAGACATCATGTTTACAAACTGCTTCCTGTGAGGAAACCTTTGAAGCTTAAGAATATTTATTTTGATAAATTTGGATTTAATACTGAGAACCTCCATGAAGGCCCTGATACTATCCCTTAAGAGGCAACATTTTCTGTCCCAAGGTTAAAGTCATATATTTGTGGGAATGGAAAAGGGGAGATTCTCACATACCGTGAGGTTGTCCTTGAATATAATGTTTAGAGAGCTTTTACGCAAGATCTGCAGTTGGAGTAATTTTGTAAAGCTCCATTGATTCCAGCTGAGTTACAGATTTATGCTATTTAAGATCTGACCCTTTAAGTCCAAGAGATACACTGTTCTGGTTGCTGAGGTTGGTAAGCATATAAAGCCATCTTCGCTAACACTCCTACAAAAGAGCCAGATCCTGCAGATGGGAAAACACAAGAACTGTTCTCATCAGTAATCCCAAAGGCAAAAATCACACCAAAGGATTAGGGGTATTTAAGCATTATATTTGCATATAGGGATTTGGAAGGGATTATTCCTTCTGGAGTTCCACACTGACCCAAACACAAGGACATGTATAGTTAGTACGATTTGGCCAAAATGCAAAAGTAGCGAGCAGCAGGACCCAGCTGAGGAGTTAGGAAATCCGTACACTGGAAAAGCAAGCTACTTTCAAGTCCCCAAAAGATGAGGCTAATTAGATTGGATTACTGATCCATACAGGAAATATTCAATGTTTTAAAAATGTATTATATAAATAAAAGTATGGAAAATGCAGAGATTGGAGAAGATTGAGTTGTGCCCAGTCATAGATTCCTATACTATACTTTGGATGCCAGAGCATCCAGCATGGCGCCCAATTTAGACCAAGTCATTTCATTTTACCTTCATATAATCAAATTTGTATTTTGTGTGCTATATCAAAACATGGAATATTAAACCCTTAGATTAAATTAAATGTACTATTCAGTGCTAAATTATTATACAAATTGTGGCACAGAAAATGTATTTAAAAGCAGTTTTAAAAAAGCATCCTGGACATTATTTACTTATATGTATATCCACAAAAATGGTGCTTGTCCCCATATTTACTAATAGGAAAATGGTAAATCTGTAACACACTTAAAATGTTAGCTTTAGCATAATGGAGTATGACGTTAATATATGACCAATAAAATACCACTAATATGACAAATAAAATACTACAAATAATGGTAGGAATAAATGGCAAGTTTTCAGAATGGAGAGAGGTAACTAGTGGTGCCCCACAAGGGTCCATACTGGAACCAATTCTACTCAATCTATTTATAAATGATTGGGAGAAAGGGGTAAAAAGTGTGGTGGCAAAATTTGCAGTCGGTACTAAACTGCTCAAGATAATTAAGACCAAAGTAGACAATGAAGCTCTTCAAAAAGATCTCACAAACCAAAGTGATTGGGCAACAAATTGACAAATGAAATTTAAAGTTGATAAATGTAAAGTAATGCACATTGGGAAAAAATAATCCCAATTATACATACAAAATGGAGGGCACTCATTTAGATACAACTACTCAAGAGAGAGATCTTGGAGTCATTGTGGGTAATTCTCTGAAAATGTCCACTCAATGTGCAGCAGCAGTCAAGAATGCAAACAGAGTGCTAGGAATCATTAAAAAAGGGATAGAGACTAAGATAGGGAATATTTTATTGCCTCTATATCTGCCCACATCTTGAATACTGTGTACAGATGTGGTCACCTCATCTCAAAAAGGATATATTGGCATTGGAAAAGGTTCAGAAAAGGGCAACAAAAATGTGTAGGGGTTTGCAACGGGTCCCATATGAAGAGAGATTAAAAAGACTGGGACTTTTCAGGTTAGAACAGAGGCCACTAACAGGGGTATATGATAGAGGTCTATAAAATCATGACTGATGTGGAAAAATAAATAACGAAAAATTATTTACTTATTCCCATAATATAAGAACTAGGGGTCGCAAAATTAATAGGTAGCAGGTATAAAACACAACAAAATGAGGAAGATTTCAGTCACACAGCACACCGTCAACCTGCAAAACTCTTTGTCAGAGAATGTTGTGAAGACCAGGAATTTACCAGAGCTCAAAAAGAACTAGACAAACTCATTGAGGTTAGGTCCAGCAATGGCTATTGACTTCCCACATCCCTAGCCTCTGTTTGTCAGAGGCTGGAAATGGATGACAGAAGAGGGATGACATGTTGATTACCTGTTGTGTTCCCTCCCTCTGGGAAGAAAAGGCCATTCTTAGGTTCTTACAAATACCAATAATTGTATCATCCTGTTTTCAGTGGGACTCCATGACATCATAGAGCAGTGATGGGCAACCTAAGGTAGTGAGTAGTCTGCATGAATTTCCCTCCTTCATCTCAGTGGGCCTCAAGTCAAGACAGTTGTAATCAAGACAGTCTTCTGAGTTACAGAAGTTTTGCTAACTATGCTTGTATACCTAGAATCTGCAAAGTGTGCCATGTGAACCATAGCAGTGCTTTGACTGGATGCAGAGGAGTGCACGGCTCTCACAGTCAATGTTGTGTGCAATAAGCACGTCCTTCACTTCACATGCCCTTGCTTTACATGCATTTCACTTTAGTAATATTGGCAGGAAAAAAATGACGTAGACAGAAACCAACCAAATCTGGCAACCCTGAACATGGGCAATAGTAAACAAAATGTCTCGTGGGCCATACCTTGAACCCTGATGAGCCGCAGGTGACTCTTGCCCACCAATGACATAGGGTCTGTTTTGGAAGACCCAGTTGAAGGACTAGGAGTATGTTAATGCTAATACCAATAATACTTTACTCTTCCAATAAGGTGTGGAAAAATTTTTAACATTTAAAACTTGTTGGTAAAACTTAACTTGTAAAACTTGAAGCTTCTCAGATGGAATTCTGGCCCATTTTATTTAGTGCCATAACACTCATTGACTTCAGCAACACTGGGATTTCACTCCCCTATGCTTTCTAAATTTGCATCTATCTATTCAAAATCTTTATGAAATAACTGTTTGTGTGAAACTTTGGCAATTTTCAAACTGAAACAGAAAAACAGGCTTCTGCTAGTTTTGCATGCAACTCAGAACAAAACCACAGGAATGGATTATGGACATGATTCAATTCTGGACCCCTTCCACAAAATCAGAAGTTTAAATTCAGTGTCCTTCCACACTCATCTAGTTATTACACATTTAATAAACATATAACCATTTATTTTTAGTTTACTTACCAGGTATCATGCCTACTTCTTAAAAAGCACTTAAAAGTTTGGAATACATCTAATTAAAATGTGTAATATATATAAAACATATTTAACTCATTTTTAAGATACATGTGACCGACCCAGAGCTGTGGGCTACAGCAGTTTGATCAAAGGCACATATACTGGCCACTGGAAAAATAGTTTTTTGTTCCCTGAATGACCACGGTGAGCAGGACTACTGCAAAGCAAGCAGGTGAATGCTAGAGCCAATTAAGTGCCGGTCAGAAGCAAGAGAGAGACAGGCTAATCCAAAAGGCCTGCTGGAGCCAGTTTCAAAGGCATCCTTTCAGGGAGGGCAGAAGGCCAAGGACTGGGAGTGAAGAGTGTGCTGGGGAAGAGTGGAAGGATGTGGTCTGGTACCAGGAGAAAAGTACTTGGAGGAGTTGGTTGGAGAAGTGGCTCAGGGAAAGGCTGCAGCTCTGGTGGCAGAGGAAACACTACTTGCTGTTGCTGCCATTAGGCTCCCTGGGCCCCAACATGGAGCAGAGGTTAGGCCAAGGTCCCCCCCTCCCCCACCAGCCTCCCCTCACCACTAAAGAGACTATCCCTGAAGGAGGAGGTTGGGACTAGTGGGATTCACCCCACCCTGTTTGATTGGCCCATGATGAAGGAGGCTCAATAGTCTGTGACACCTCTCTCCAGTAAAGGGAGAAGGGCTACTTTGACAGTCACAGGGGCTTGATGAGGCAAGTGTTTATGGCCTAGAAGCACAGGGCACCACAAGGCAAAGCTGGAGCTCTGCCACACAATGCAACTTTCATGTATGGATTATTACTTACTGCCAAATACTTTCTCAGTTTTTAACAAGGCCTTAAGGATTTGGTGAACTATAATTATGGCTGTTGTGCTACTACTTGATCCTTCAGAGTGTTCTAGTTGTAATCAATGCTTTACCTCTCTAATTCTTGCCAAATATAATCCATTCTGTAAGTAAAGAAAGATAAAGAATATGCTGAGGACCCTTGTGAAAGGCAACAAATATGCAGCTGCTTAGTCACCAAACAAGCAATCTACAATGTAAGTATAATATTCAAAGATAATTATGTGTACAGCCACTTCAGTGCTTACCAAGTCAAACCAGTACAAGCTGAAGAAAACTCAGTGATAAAATATTAAATACTCCAACATGGCTTAATGCCTTTAACATTTTTATTTCTACAAAAGTAGTAAAAGCTAATCAAAAATTTAATTTGTATTTTCCATTTTGCTTCAGCCCTAGAGTCAGCTCATATTGTATGTGGATAAAGCATCACAAAATTGTGGTATCTATTTCAGTGGTTTTTAAATAGCTAGTATTAAACATAAAGGCTGTGTCTATATTGGCACCCCTTTCTGGAAAAGGGATGCTAATGAGACACTTCGGAATTGCAAATGCCGTGGGGGATTTAAATATCCCCCGCGGCATTTGCATGAACATGGCTGCCGCTTTTTTCCGACTTGGGGTTTTGCCGGAGAAAAGCGCCAGTCTAGACGGGATCTTGCGGAAAAGGGTTTATTTTCCGCAAGATCCTGTATAGACTGGCGCTTTTCTCCAGCAAAACCCCGAGCTGGAAAAATGCGGCAGCCATGTTCATGCAAATGCCGCGGGGGATATTTAAATCCCCCACGGCATTTGCAATTCCGAAGTGTCTCATTAGCATCCCTTTTACGGAAAAGGGTGCCGGTGTAGACACAGCCATTGAACATAAGTCTTCTGCTACTGCTGTCTCATTTTCAGAGAGCACTGTGAAAGATTACTAAGGCTTTCATTCATCTCATGGTCATTTTTACCATGCTCAAATTGGTCATGGAACAGCATTCTAGTCATTGGATATTAGGAAAATCTATTTCACTAGGAGGGTAGTGAAACACTGGAATGGGTTACCTAGGGAAGTAGTGGAGTCTCCATCCCTAGAGGTGTTTAAGTCTCAGCTTGACTAGACCCTGGCCTTCTAGTGCTCCAGCCACCAGCCAGCCCAGATCTGAAGAGTTGTTTTGCCATTGGCTGTTCATGATGACAAAATTCAATCTATGTGGCCCCAGTAAGGGTAGGTCTAAACTACATGCCTCTTTTGACAGAGGCATGTAGTCTAGATACACCCTAAGTGTGCCCCAGTGTCAGGTTGAAGCAAAATACTGAACAAAAATGAACTATTTTAGCCTTTTAAATTTAGAAATGGAAACAAAGACATTGAGGGAACTAAAGTGTGGAGCCATGCATCATAATCATTTTGGCAAAGAGTTTCTTCAACTTACATTGCTTTGACTTTTTATATACCTGGCTCAGGACAAAGGAAAATAAAGAAGTGGCCTAGAAATGCCAGTTAAATGTTGCCATAGGGGATAAATTAAACTAGCATAAAACAGATTTAAGGAAGACCAGACTGAAGTGAAGGGTTGAATCTTGATGGACTAAGGATGCCAGAAAAAAGACCTGGATTAGGTTGGAGAACTGACAAAAAATAAGGCCAAAATGGGTGTTGGAGGAAAACATGATGAATGAAAAGATAAAATTTCTAATACTTAACATGTAATATACTTAAAAAAATGTGTGTGTTGCAAAATACATGATAGCAAAAATCCATAGCATATACAGCCATCTATCAGATTGTTGTCATCCCTGAGCCTTTATTTTTGTAACCTGACAATGTATCTGGGGTATATAATAATGGTCCACTAAAGTGTGTCCTCTTGTGTCTTCCTGATTAAGAACTTTATAAGTGAACAGTTGAAAAACAACATTAGCTAAAACAATAACCATTATAGATGATTAGCTGCAGGAAAATTAAAATGTTTGTTATGATCAGTTTTTCCAGTCGATTAGAAAATGAAGATCTTTGAGCTTTCAAATTGCAGTTGCCATAGCAACTAAATGTATTTAGTTGCCATAACAGCAGCTTGGGGGTTTTTTTTTTCAATAGTAGTGTTACTTCCCCTTCATACCCCTTACAATTGAATGCATTCCTGCGGGCTAGGGAGAAATAACTATTTTGCATACAAAGAGGAAATAGTGAATCTACACCTTAGGTCAATTTCACATAATGGCAGACTGGAACATCGGCCTTGTAATGCAAGGAGAATGGAAACCAAGAGAAAAATATGTTTAAGACTTACAAATCTTCATCCATTTCTTTCGGTCTTTCTCTCTCATTGAATGAGTCTGAAGCAAAATGCAGGACATTCAATCTTCCATATCATCATCAGACCCTTCAAGCCTTCTGATTGTGTATGGATTTCTCTAATACATGATTTCCTAATATCTGATTAATCTGGAGCATTTTACAAATCATTCTCTCCTTCCAATATTCGTTGCTCTTCATTTTTTACCCCAGTTTCATTCTTCTGGCTAATGTGGCCTTTAATCCCATGTAAACAAGTGCTACAATTTGACCCATAGTTAGGATTCCAATTGTTGACTCTCAGGCAAAATACATATACCAACATATCCCCATTTTGTTTATTTTCTGGGAATTTCAGGGAATTATTATAATTTCATTACAGTAGCAATGGTAAGAAAAGCATCACCCTGTAACTCTAATTGTCTCTGAATACAGTGTTTGCACCCCATTTTTCAGGGTATTAAAATGGAAACCGGCATGAGAAACCAAATTAAATCCCAAATTAAAACATGATGCAAATAAAAAAAAAATCTCTAAAGAGAACAGTAGTGGGCAATGATTAAGCTCAGTTTAACGTGAGTGTGTTGCTGCTACTCCTCTCTTTAAAACTGGTAAACATTTCATTGGGGGGGAAAAATCCAAAAACCTGGCATGCAGCCAAAACTGAATGTCTAGAAAGCACATTATAGGACTGACTTGTACCAGGGGCAGAAACACCCTCCTTCCCTTTCAGTGGGCTGTTAAGTACATTTGATGTTGTAAACATAACAAAAGCTAAAGGTGTTGTGTGGATGTACTATATGGCTGCAACTGCCTAGTATCCTATCCTGTTGCAGAGAAGTGCAGGCAATTTTCAAGTGGCTTTGAGCCAGGGAAGGGCAATTGGCAGCCTTTCTGACTCAAACCTTATGCGTATTGTGAAGGAAGATCAGTGCCAGTGCACTTCTCATTTTCCGTGTTCAAACTGCAGCTTTACAAAATGAAATGTTACAAGGAGAAGTTTGCATTGATTACTTGTGATTCGATTTAAAAAAAATCAATTGGGCCTAGAAAGAAATGTATTATCTGATATCTTATTTGAGTCGGGTTGCCAGATACTTTCACAAAAAATTCCGAACATGTCCGGTATTTTGTTTGTTTGTTTTTTTACCAGACAGGAGCCGCAAATATCAGACTGCCTGGGTGAAAACCAGACACCTGACAACACTATATTTGAGTTTATTTATAGTAACAGGAGATGTGACTTTCAGTTCATTCTACAAAGAAGGACTTACCATATTGGTCATCTTACCTCCCTCCTTTACGGCCAGTAACACCTTTAAGTTTCATAATTTTGAACTGTGTAGTATAAAACTAGTCCAGGGTAGTCAAATGGTGAACTGCAGGCCAAATGCAGACTGGAGACAACCAGGATGTGTGTACACTGCACCATTAATTAGAGATAACTAGTGTTATTTCAAAATAATTTCAAAATACGGACAGCTTATTCCAAAATCTGTAAACCTCATTCTATGAGAAATAATGCTTATTCCAAAATAGCTATTTTGAAATAAGGCGTGTGTAGACACTGTACTTCTGCTATTTCGAAATAGCCCCTCATGGGCATCATTCTACGTTATTCCTTCCCAGTACCTTCTGGGGCTCTAAATTAAGATAGCACATCTACATTAGGGAAGCCGACTAATTTTGAGGCTTCCCTGCAGTGTAGATGTGTTATTTTGAAAAAAGCTATTCCAGAATAGCTTATTTCAAAATAAGTGTGCAATTGTCAACGTATCCTCAGATGCTACTGAAGGGAGACCAAAATCATTTAAACTATCATTACTGTTTTTATCATCACTTTCTCTGGAGTCTGATTATACCTTGTACAAGAAATTTGGACTTTTACAAAAAATAGTTTATTGCCCCTGTCTTAGGCAAATATGAATAATGCTTTATCACATTCTTCATTGAAATTATATTAAATAAAGAAGATTGTACAATATTTCTCATCCTTACAGATGAGAAACAAAGTCTATTGGAAATAAACAGGGTGTGTGAGAGGGGGAAGGGGATTAGAGGGCCAATTGTACTCCAAATAAAAATAAACACACGTCTCAATTACTTAATTATGGGATAGAGTTACTATGACCTGAAGAGCACTGAGTAGCTTAAAATCTTGTCTCTTTCTCCAACAGAAGTTGATCTAATAAAAAAAATTGTCTCACCTGCCTTGTCTCTCTCATGAGGTAAGAAGATAAAGAGAATACATTATATAAAAGAGAGCCCTACAAGTTCTGAAAAAAATAAAAATAAAAACCTTCTGTGATTCGAAGCTCTTTCCCAAACTCACATATATCAGCACAGAATGAAGTCAAGCATGTTGTTTTGTTTGTGCATTCTGACATTTCCTTCCATTGAATGTTGGTTATGATTTTATTTCTTCCCTCAGTTGTCATGGAAACATGCACACAGGAAGTTATACCAGATAAAGCACTGCTAACAACAACAACAACAAAAACTGGGCTGATTTAGACTGTGCTGTCTGAGACTCTCAATGGCCATCTCTCACTGTTTCCAATAGATGACGTGGGCCGCCTTCAGGTGGCCCTTTGTTCACCTCATGTAGGCCAGAGAAGGGCCGAGATAGGAGATTAAGAAGACAAAAAGCAGTGGAGGCAAGTAAATCATAGATGAAGCAGAAAGAGAAAAAATAAGGACAAAGGAATATTGGGTGAAGCAGGGAAACTGAATGTGGGGAGAATGGGAAAAATAATGTGATACAGAGATACTGGAGGTTTAAAAGGGAGACTATAGGGGACAGAAAAATATTGTGGGCCAGGCAGGGAGATAGTGTAGTGCAGAAAAATAGTTCTTGCTTACACTGGAAATTTTAACCTAACTTTTTGGACATAGTTTGTCTTTTACTATGCTTTCAGAGAAGTTGCAGTGGGCAGCAGTTTGGGAACACAGAAAAGACTTGAGAAAAAGGAAGGGAGAATGTGCAGGTCAAGAAAGGAGAGAAGCAGACACAAGACTCAGAAGAACGAACTAGGTGAATGGAGAGGGAGTCAGGAGAAGGATGTGGAATGGAGAGAGGTATGGAATAATAGCTTCTCTACCTTGCAAGTTGAGAAAGGACAAATCCCACTCCAAAGAACTGAGGAGCAGCTTGCATTTGGGTATGAAATGAAGAGTGAATTTTGTATAATTAAGTCACATGCAGATTGAGGATTGGTGCTTGTCCCTAAATATCAAAATCAGGTATTAGACCAAAATTAACACCTTGTTAGGTTTTCAAAAGTCATGGGCTACGTCTAGACTGGCATGATTTTCCGGAAATGCTTTTAATGGAAAAGTTTTCCGTTAAAAGCATTTTCGGAAAAGAGAGTCTAGATTGGCACGGACGCTTTTCCGCAAAAGCACTTTTTGCGGAAAAGCGTCCATGGCCACTCTAGACGCACTTTTGCACAAAAAAGCCCCAATCGCCATTTTTGCGATCGGGGCTTTTTTGCGGAAAACAAATCTCAGCTGTCTACACTGGCCATTTTGCGCAAAAGGGACTTTTGCCCGAACGGGAGCAGCATAGTATTTTCGCAAAAAGAACTGATTTCTTGCAGTAGGAAGTCAGTGCTTTTGCGGAAATTCAAGTGGCCAGTGTAGACAGCTGGCAAGTTTTTTCCAGAAAAGTGGCTGATTTTCCGGAAAAACTGGCCAGTCTAGCCACAGCCATGAAGAATAAGCCAAATCTCATGATTTTTAAACTCAAAGTTGGAAATACTGTGTATATAATCATGTAATTAAAAAACTCTCATACACACAAGAAAATTCTGTTATATCTATACAAGGGGTAAGGGTTGTATGGACAACCTTTTTCTTTTCTGAGTTCTTATTACAGTATGAACATTCCCTTAAGACATATTTGTTATAAAATCAATATAATTTATTAGTTTTAGATAGACTGTGAAGTTACATTATCCCCACTAATCAGCAGTTCCCAGTATATAGGTATCAAAAAAACACCTGAACTGTAAAAATCAGGGTAGAATGGGTATTTTGAAGTCACAAATCATATTTCAATATGGTAATATTTTTCAGTATACTCAATGTCTATAATAAATGAATGTACAAAATATCAGCATTCTAACTCAGTAGACAATTAATTTCCATGTTACCAGCAGGTTTTATTGTATTGCAGCAGAATAGATAGATGAATACTATTGGATAAGATATAATTAAAGATGAAAACTATGGACTCAGTCCATACAGGGATTTATGTCTTGTAACACTCAGTATTGTGGTACCTAACTTTTCAGTGCTTTGTCATCCAACAGAATTTGGAGCTCTGAGTTAGGCACATAAGAATGCTCTGCAATTCATGGGAAGAGAAAGGCACTTCAGAATGGGTTATACAGACTTTAGTAGACTTAGCAGAAGCTGCCAGAGTTTGTTCATAGGAAATGCAGAGGTGAATTGTTTGGCATAAATTGTGGTTGAGAAACATGCCCATCTCTTAGGATTCACAGCCATAAATCTTCTCTTGTACTCAGGCACCTAAGTAGTTTCCTTCAAGAAAAGTGGCAGCACTCAAACACAAACAAAACTGTCAGGGTATGAAGGACTCACTTAAACTTTAGCACAGAGGTAAAGGTACTCACCTAGGATAAGGACGAATGATTCTCTTCCTCTGCCTCACGTGGAGAAGAGGGCTAGGCTTGGTTTCCCATCTATCAGGTTAGTACCCTAACCACTGGGCAATAGAGTAAGATTTACTTTCTCTGTGACCAATACACAGTTAATTGTACACAGTGGAATAGCTTCACTGAGAAAGACTTACACCAGAATATCTATAGCCATTGGATAGGGCACTGATGTGAGATGTGACTCAACTCTTTTCTCCAAACCAGGCAGAGATAAGATTTACAAGCATCTCCTTTTGGTCTGGAACCTGAGACGAAGAGCTATGTGAATGGTGAAAGCCAGGAGAGGGATGCTCTGCAGGTAGGTCACTATCTGTGAGGTCCATAACTCCTGGGCCCAGGACATCCTGCAGTCCTAGCCCTTCTGGGGTTTATGGACCAAAACCATATTACTCCAAACAGGACCACCTGATAAACTTGCACTAGCAACCCTTCTTTCTATTTCAGGCTTCTCTCTAAACTGCACATGCTTCTGCTAATCCCCTAGGCTCTGCTCATCCCTTCTAAAAAGAGCTTATCTGGCTGATAGGAAAGCTAATTTAGTCTCTGGGCTGAAACCAGACTTATTTTCAAACAAGAGAAATCCTTCCAAGTTCCGTTCTCCATCCTGGCCACTCTTGCACAGACCTAGGCTTCCTACTTTCACTCCCCGCACCCTACCTTCGGCTCCATGCCTAACATTAGCTGTAAGTGTAGTGGGGTGGCGCCAATGGGTTCCATAGGCTCTCATTAACACTCTTGTTGCCAGTATGGGGGCTCACCTGAACTGAACTAGGGTCAAGTCAGTGCCCTAACCACTCTATAGAGATTATAATGGAATCCAATTAGTATGGAGTTGGGTATGCTCTCAGAACATCTACCCTGAAAGCAAAAATGGGCGAGATAAGTTTGAAGATCCTGCAGGCGCTTTAATCAGCTTTGGTTAAGGCCAATGTTGCCTAAGAGCTGGGTTTAAATCAAGAGAGATTTCAAAGTTTTAGAAATGCATGCTGTGATCAAAGATTTATGTGTGTATATATATATAAAAATAAAGACAACACATATTTTAAAAACCCTGAAAGTTTGCTGCCAAAGTATGGCTCTCTACACACGGTTCTCATCGGGAAGGAATTTGCAGGTGGTGAAATAGTGAGTAATGATGGAAATTCTAAGAACTATAAATTGAGCAGCACAGACACTTGCCATTTTAATTATCTGAATTGAACCTAGAAGATAAAAATAATTTGAATACTGAACTGAATAACTGCTATAGTGATGTAAACAATTTTAATTTCAAACCCAGAATGAACTTTTAATTGGGAATAATGAATTGTGCTCTCCCAACAGAAAAATCCATTAAAAGTGTCACAAGAGGATAATATAACTGGCAATTAATGTCACTTATCCCAAGTGTGCTTCTGCTGATTTGAACACTATATATAAAGTATAAATTTCTAGATGTATTTGCACTCATGAAGATGAGAGTATCATGAGCCAAAAATAAAATTAATATAGAAAGAGAAACTGTGGTACAGAGAAAGTAAATAATCACAAAAATCACAGTAAGATATTTACTAAAACATGTTTAGATCCCAGGTCATCTGATTCTCAGCTTAATGCCCAATCCAGTAGATCATGCTGCTTCTGATGGAGAGGAGGCAAACTACACAAGTGTTCCTACACAGCACTGATAATGCCCATCACTCATGACCAATAAAGACTCTACATAGAGTACTCAGGGATTCTGAGCTGTGAAAAATGTCTACTGCGCTTTTCTCTATTTATAATTTCAGATTTTAAAATGTACCCTTCCCATAAGAATACCACCCATTATAGGTGATGTGTAGATGAGAGAAGTGTCCAGAAACTAAACATTGATCTGAATGTGACCACTCTTCAGTTGAACTAAAATCTAGATACAAATATCCCCAAACTGCATGGAGTTGAAAAGCCAGACCGTTCACTTTTATCTGGCTGAAGTCTCTCTGTACAACGAATGCCTCAGTAAGTGTGATCACAGAGACAAATCATCCCTTGTGGGCTGCCTCTGAAGTTATTGTACCTTAAAGCAAGACAGTGTCTCAAGAAACATAGAGTAGGCCTGTCCTATACCCCCAGCCCTTGGAATGCCCCTTCCTTGTGGTGAATTAGTTCTTCCTGGCTCAGAATTAAAGATGGGGTTATGGTCTACTTTGAATACTATCTCTCATCATAGTACTAGACTTGAGCATCCTTTATGCTCAGAGATATACAAGGATTGCTATTACAGTCTCCCTAAGTCATGTTTTGAGGCATTTTAGTGGGGTAGATATCACCAGTTCTACAGTCCGTGTTGTCACAGGCACGTAGACAATTAGAGGATTCAAAGCTCCAAAACTAACAGCACGAGGGACTAAATTAACTTTCAAATTTGAATACTTAGCAATTCCTGTCTGTGTCAAATAGTCACTCATAATAACATTTTTTTAAATGAAAGATAGGTGTATCTCAGGATATAAATGCACAATTAAACATTTCAGATAACATTATAAATATAAAGGAGCAAAAATGGTGAGGCAGAAGGTTGTCAGCTATGTAGAGAATTAAGCAGAATCAGTTACAGATGTATTAGTCATGAAAGTTTCTCTTCTGAAAAAGCCCCAAAGAGAGAGATCCTTTTTTCTGGGCCAGTTTTCTAGTGCACAGTAAGTTCAGAGCCCAGTTTCTTTTTTCTTTTTTTGATTAATGAATATGCCAATATAGTTCATAATAAAGTCTGGTGTTTTCATTTTTAGCTTAGTTTTATGACCCAAGAATCTTTCTTCTATTTTAGTTGAGGCTACTCCACTCTTGAGCAACAGAAAAAATCCTTTACCACATGTGTGAATAAAGATTAGAAACACATTAAGCTTCCAATTGGTGGAACAAATACTAGCTCTTGAGAGCATAATAACCAGCAAGCGGCCAAGCCAACACTGTACCTGCACTTTTATCAAGTCTGCTGTTTTCCATGCCCTTCAGGAGAAGGGCTTTGAAACTCTGCTTAGACAGTAAAAGTACAAGCAGCTTCTTTTTGTTATCATTTCAAAACATAGTATTGTACCTAGACTTATTCACAGACACCTAATAGTCATCTACACATTTCAAGTTAGGCTGCATACAGTTTCATATATTAACAATTTTTTATAAACTATATTACCAACTCTCCTAATTTTACCACATTTTAGGTTATTTAATGTTTTGCTTAAACCCTTACCTGCTGTAATCCTGTGATATGAGAATCTCAGTTTTCATTAAAAATAAACCACATTGTTTTGCACAGTTGCAAAGAAAAGGTTAAAAGACATCTACCTTAAAGAGTAAGAAACCACAAAAGAAATAAAGACTCCCATTTTTAAAACTAAAAATTTTAAGCCAATCTCATGATTTCAGTGGGGTTTAAGATTTTTTGATTGTTCATAGCTTGCAATACTGTATATTTATGGTGGAGAGAAGTCCAACTGAAACTCCAACTCCATTTCTTCCTCTTACCTCTTAAAGATTGTTTTTTATTTTGGGATAACAAACAGCAGCTGTACTGGGTCAGACCAAAGGTCCATTTAGCTCAGTATTCTATCTTCTGAAGGAGGGAGGGATAGAGTCAGAATTCAAACTGAGATAGAGATCTGAATTTTGCAACTAGTACAGTTCTAGATCTGAACAACCCTCACATTTCAAAGGAGAGGGGATTAATATCTCTGGATCTGAGTACAAAATGTATGTTTTGACTATATCAATTAAACACAGGAGAGAATCTAGATTATTAATATGTTAAAATTATGACATAATTAAAATTAGCTGTTATCATAACTACTTTTTACCCACTGGACAACTGGAAAGGAAATGATCTAATAAAGTTTGTCAGCTTAATATTTATCTGTTTCAACATAATATCTGCTAAACAGTTAATACTCAGTGTGAGCTATTTCTTTCTGTTGACATGAAACAAAGAAGACTGCTCTTTTGGGAGTTTGATAAAGCCCTCTTTGGCAATCTTTCAGGGTATGTCTACACTACCCCGCTAGTTCGAACTAGCGGGGTAATGTAGGCATACCGCACTTGCAAATGAAGCCTGGGATTTGAATTTCCCGGGCTTCATTTGCATAAGCGGGGAGCCGCCATTTTTAAATCCCCGCTGGTTCGAACCCCGTGCAGCGCGGCTACACGGGGCTTGAACTAGGTAGTTCGGACTAGGATGCCTATTCCAAACTACATGTACTCCTCGTGGAACCAGCAGGGATTTAAAAATGGCGGCTCCCCGCTTATGCAAATGAAGCCCGGGAAATTCAAATCCCGGGCTTCATTTGCAAGTGCGGTATACCTACATTACCCTCCTAGTTCGAACTAGGAGGGTAGTGTAGACATACCCTCACACTCTTTTTTTCAGATGCTAAATTAAAAAGTACATAAATTACTCATTGGCTAAAGTACAAATTATGGAAAATTCATTTGAAGAGGAAATGAAAGCCACAATGTTGTAGGAACAAAGCCACCTTTATGGAAAGGGTTATAAAATGTTACGAATTGCAAGTCCTTCATGTTTTACATAAAATTTCACCCTAAAACTGTCGTTAATACAAAATGTCTGACCATTCTATGTATTTCAGATTCTTCATACAAATGGAATCATTTGAATTAGATGTATCAGAAATACAAAAGGAAACATAAAGCCAAAAAATAATGCTTACAAAAAAATCACAAACTATTTAAGACCACACGTTGCACTGACAATCTTACATTTAAAAAAAAATCTTGCATTCTAGAACAAATTAGAATACAAGTTTCCACTAAGTTTTTAAGATTATTCTAATCATATAAAAGACTTCTCAGACAGATAAGGACCAAAATTGTACAAGCATATGGCAGGAAGGGTAACCAATATCCTCGTAGAAGTTTATAATGCCTTGTTCCAAGAAAGATATATTCCAGGAACCTTAACATTTGCTTTTGGAACACTGATTTTTAGAAAGGCTAAGATTGGGATTAACGCAATTCATATCAATTCATTTTCCTTGTGAAATTCTGGCACTTCAAAAGCCAGACTAATATCTGGCATAGAATTATTCCAGAGCTCAACTAGGAACTTATTGGCAGTCCACCATAATGAAACATACCAGCCCAGAGACCTGAAGAGTATAGCTCTGTCCTCCCCCTGCTCAGTGAAGAGGCTATATTTCAGTTGCTATCCCTCCCTGTTGCCCATGAACAGACAGAAGATGCATACGGTATGTCTACTTGGCTGAGTAATGGGGTTTAGAAACCCCATACTGAGCAAAGGCAGAAGGGAAGAGCCTTTCCTGCTTCTAGTCAAGCAGTTTCATCAAAACTCCACACAGCTGCCAGACCTGCCTATCGTGAAGACAGACACCCACAGCTGTGAGCAGTAAAAGATGCACTTTCAAGGGGAGAGAAAGGTATGAGAGAGCACAGGGTGAAAGCCCCACATCAGGCTGTCTCTGAGAAAGCAAGTAGAAGAAGAACATTTAATTCTCCGTGTATGAATCCTGGAATTGAAGGGCTGATAGACTGAAGGGCGCATCCGTGAATTGATGAGTTGATTGAAAAACACACAGAGGAGGGCCAATAAGGAGAAGCTAGGAGACTGCACTAAGTGACAATGACATACCGCTTAAGTTAAGACGTTAGAAATAGAGGGCTTGACCTTACTCTCAGTTATACCTGTGTAAATCAGGAGCAACTCTACTTAAGCCAACCAATTCCATCCTGGTATACAAATCAGTATACATGAGATCAGAGCCAGGAACAAAGATTATTGCAGCTGTGGAAGTTTTTGCCCTGCTTTTGTTATTGGTCTGACCCACATGTGACCTCTGTGGCTTCCTCCCACCTGCTTGAGATGAAGACCTTTCATAATCACTCAGGACTTCTGCATGGTCTCAAGTGAGTCCCTCACTTGTCTAGCTAGTAGGTGTGTATGCAAGATGGTTCCACCAGCATTAGATTTTCAAAAATCTAATCACCCAGGCAATGGGAATTTGGTGGAGTTAGGTGTCTAGGGCTACGTCTACACTGGCACCCTTTTCCCGAAATGCTTAAAACAGAACAGTTTTCCGTTATAAGTATTTCCGGAAAAAGCACGTCTACATTGGCAGGATGCTTTTCCGGAAAAGCATTTTTTCCGGAAAAGCGTCCATGGCCAATGTAGACGCGCTTTTCCGGAAAAAAGCCCCGATAGTCATTTTTGCGATCGGGGCTTTTGTGCGGAAAAGAATACTGTGCTGTCTACACTGGCCCTTTTCCGGAACAGTTTTTCCGGAAAAGGACTTTTTCCCGAACGGGAGAAGCATAGTTTTTCCAGAAAAACACTGACAATTTTACAGTAGATCGTCATTGCTTTTCCGGAAAAGCAAGCGGCCAGTGTAGACAGCTGGCAAGTTATTCCGGAAAAGCTGCGGCCCAGTGTAGACACAGCCGTGATGTTTTTGAAAACCCCACTCAGCCCCTAACTATAAGGATCTAAATACCTTTAAGAGTTGGTCCTAAATTCATATCTCTATATTCCGAAAGTGACTTTGAGTATACAATTGGGAGAGTTATCTATTTTACTGCACTTGAATCAAATACTGTTAGCCAATGACTTCTTCAATAGACACATTCAACGTTCCCTTTAAACTGCGCAGCAGTACAGTTTCATGGGTGATTAATCAGTCCCATCTAGTGAGAGGCTCAGGGCTCCGTACATGGAGCTGACTGCCTGGTGCTCAGCTTAGAGGGAACGCTGCACACATTACAGGACAGTCATGAGACCAGCAATCACTCCTACCTTCCACCGTGCTCACTCTCATTCCTTTCATTTCCTTATTTGGGATTGCAGCAGGAAAACCATTCTTCCAGCCTGGATACATAAAAAAAAGACACTTACTGGATTGACATGAACAAGCAAGGCCCAGAGCCCAAAGAGGAGCTGCCACTCTAAGCATCATGCTCTGTATTCATGACAGAACTTACTTCAGCTGCTGACCTAAAGTATTAAATTAGTACTGCTAGAAGGGGGATTCTTCATAGCCAAGAAAGAGCTGCTGTAGTCAACAAATGAGCTATCAGAAGTCTGCAGAGTAAGGTCTCTGTTCTGCTGTTTTCTAGATGCTCCAGGGTTGGAGAAATTTCCTCATTTGTCTTATATAGCCCTTAAGAGGGGACTTATCGAAGGAAAATCGGCAAGGCTGCTCTTTCAGTGTTCATGGCCTCTACTATCTTTCTATATGCATTTCTGTGGAGTAGAACAGTTCAGTCCATGATTTCTTGCACTTCATACCATGCTGAGGGAACATTTTCTCCAGTAATAAAAGTATGAGGAAGGGAACAAAAGTGAGGCAGTTATGGTGGCAATATTCTGTCTATGTATCACACCCAGATGGTTTGGGGAATTATTAATGTTTATAGAGCAGCCTCTAGAATGGTATCTGACTTAAAATGTCATGTTGAGAGAGGAGCTGTGTCCCAGTTTTGTCCTTGGCCATTTCTCATTATATGGATATGAACAAGATTTATCAATTTACAACTCAGTCCTCCTACCATGATTAAATAGTTTACCTCATAATAAATGTCCCATGATTCTTCCTACTATTACAGTAGCAAGCCCAGAACTGACAATATTATTCATTTACAAGCACTGATGCACGTGACAGATATTTCATCTAGTGTCACATCAATCATAATATTACCTACTTTTACATCTAATAGCTCCTGCTTTTTAGTAGTAAGATGCAGGATAATTTACTCACACACATACCATTGAATCTATAGGATTTAGATGGGTAAATCAGCCATGTAGTAATCTTATGAATATAAAGGATCTTCAAACTTTTGTGGAAAACTATCTAAAAATTTACTAATGGAATTTATTGAAATATGGTCCCTATTTATTTCAGGAGTGGGGAACCTCTGACCCTCAGGCTGTATGTAGTTCATCAGGGTTAACAGCTGTTGGGCCACCAGAGGCTTTGTTTACCTGAGCATTTGGCTCTCCTGGACATGGCTCACCATTCCTAGGCATTAGGAGCTGCAGTAAGAGGTGGCTAAAAGTGTTAGAACATAGCAAAGGAGACTAATTATCATGTATATAATAACCACAAGGCCACCTTTTATATCTTGTTTGATACCATTTGTTAACAAGTGATTTATACTCATGCTGCACTATAGAAACTGAGCAAGTAAATGTGGAAAAAGTTGACAAATGTATGGAGGATGGGGGGGTTTAAGCTCCTTCCCCCCGAATAAATAGACTTTCTTACTCTCAGTCTTTAATCATTTTGGTGGTAGGTTCTCCACTAAACAGAATGTCATTCTGTGATCCTTTTATATCTTTTATCCGCTCAGTTCTAAGGCACATGCTAGCAGATATGCACTGTCACAAGTTTGCTTTATTTGGGTCTCGCACCCTATTAGTTTACAGTGACTAATGTGCCCCAAGCGATTTGTAACAAGCCTTCCCCTGAGCCAGCTGTGAAGGCCCCCAAGAGGTGAGCCTCTGCCTTCTTAAGCTAGGTGCCACCGAAGTGCCTGCCGGTAGCAGGGAGGGGGGTCCGGGCCCACCCTCTTTCACAGAACCCGGCCCAGGGCCCTGACACTGGGAACAGAGCTCCCAATGGTACTGAGTGGGGGCGTACCCCTAAACAAGCCTACTCTCGGGCTCCACAACCCTACCCTGGGCCACACTGAACCCTGCCACCGAGCTTCCCTTTTCCCGGAGCAGCCCTTACTGCCCCTCCATCACCTTCGACTCCCCTTCCGTACCTCTTCTGCGTCCAGCCCTCTCCCTTTGGGCTTCCCCTGTCCCCCTTTTATACCCCGCACCTGTCGCAACTGCACTGGTGGCGTCCCTCCCTCCCCCCCTGGCGCCTGACGCGCTGGTGCCGTCATCGCCGATGCCCGTCGCGCCGATGACATCATCCCCCGCGGCTGGCCCTGTGTGCGGCTGAAGTACCTCTGCCGCTTTCGCCCGCTACGCTTGCGTGCCTGGCTGGCCTGCTGTTTCCCCTTCAGCCTCTGGTGGCGCCTGCCTCGCCGCCACCTGGGCCACATCCATGCAGTCTCCCGCTGCGTCCCTGTCCCCTTGCGGGGTATAGTAGCGGGGTTGCTCCACCTCGCCACATGCACCTTAACCATATTACAACAAATTCTGACACACAGCATGAAATAAACAATCTGTGACAAGCTGGCATAAATGTATACACTGAATTACATAAGTGAATTATCTAGAACTCTTTGTTCCTTAGCAGAGGGCAGCAATTGTCACTGAAGCACTTACATTTTGCTGTATTATAATTCTGCAACTATTGCTCACAAAAGCCATGACTAATAGAGGACCAGAATAAAGAAAAACTCTATCTGCCATCTAAGTAAGCAAGACTTGAAAAAGGTTTTGAAAGATGCAATCAATCTGGTAATTTAGGCAACATCTATACTGCACTGTAGTTTGAAATTAGACATGCAATTTGAGCTATGCAAATTGAGTATCTTATTTTGATCGTATTTCAAAATAGCTTACTTCATATGTTGGCACTGTCCACACAGCACCAAATTTTGAAATAACCCGCTATCCCGAAGCATCCTTGACTTCTTGTGGAATGAGGTTAACAAGGACATTGGAATAGTGAGCCAGAAATAATGGGCTTGCTGTAAAGACATGGGATAGCTATTTTGGAATACTCCGGTATCCCAAAATAGCGCTGCAGTATAGATGTAGCCTTAGAGTATATGCTAACCTCTAAAGGTTTTTAATATGCTAGAGTAAGACCTGCTTTTATTGATTCTGACAATGAAAAGAAGAACACCTCTCTCATTGTAAGATGGCAAAATGACAACACAATCAATAGCAGGGCAAAGGTGGCTTACCGAATACACATCCACATCTTTGAAAAGAAAAAGAAAAGAATCATTGTAGGATAAAGCACAGAATTTTTTGCAGACATCTGGAATGGACTTTCTTCACTCAGAAAGATTTGTTGTTATCCAGAAAAACAAAATGGCATTATTTCAAAAAAGCAGTTTATTAAACAGGTTTTTTTATATCTTTAGGTTTAAAGAATACTGAATAATTGTTACTGAAAATATTTTAGAGAAAGAATTCTAATGGGCAGCTACATTTATTATTTAAATCCATTATTTTAAAACATAGGCGCTCCATTTTGCTGGCACTGTGAGCATTCATTATTTAATACAGATCATTTTGGAAGACCTTTGTTCCAGGTTCTTCTCATCTCTGAGTTATTGTTAAGAGCCAAGAGTTTAGACAGCTGTTGCCAGCTCTATGTGGTTTGTTTAAAACAATGAAGTGGGGGGAGGGAGGATTGCTTAGCAACATCACATCACACTTTTGGTACCCTACTATATTGCACATTCCAAAATGTTCAGCACATCTTCAAAATTTAAAGGGACACAGTCTACTTAATAAGCATAGTTTAAAAAGTGAATTTCCCTCTCTATATAGGGTATGTCTACACTACAGCTCTAATTCAAACTAACTTAATTCGAATTAGTTAATTCGAACTAAGCTAATTCGAACTAGTGCATCTAGACCTAAAAACTAGTTCGAATTAGCATTTTGCTAATTTCAACTAGCATGTCCACATTGAGTGGCCCCTGAACCGAGGTTAAGGATGGCCGGAAGCAGTGCCGACAGGGCATCAGGTTAGGACTTAGAGTGTGGAGCTGCTGTCTCAGGCTAGCCGAGAGCTGTGCTTAAAGGAACCCGACCCCCACCCCGGACAGACAGTTCTCAGGGGTTCCCTGCTCGCTTGTCTACCATGATGAGGGACTGCAAAGCAGTCCTGGCTTGGAGTGCCCTGAGTGCCCACACTCAGCACATCACAGCACTCGGCCATCAGCCCGGCTGCACTTGCCACAGGCTGCAATCTGGGAGGGAGGTCAATCGGGGGGCTGCAGGACAGCTTCCACCCCGAGGAGCCCGCAGAGCCACCCCAGTACTCCCCATCAGGGGCTCATACCCCATTCCTCCCTCACCTCCTTCCACTTACCCCTCCCAAGCCCCCCTTCCTGATGTACAAAATAAAGGACACGTGTGTTCAAAAATAGAAACTCTCTTTATTGAACAAAACTCGGGGAGACTGGGAAAAGGAGGTGGGAGAGGGGAAGAGAGAGGTTGGGAGAGGGGAGGAGGAAACCTGGGAAGAGGGAGCTGGAAGGGGGAAGGCAGGGGAAGAAGGAGGAGGGGAAGTATCAAACTATGGTACGCCATATCTTCAGTATTGTATACTGATGTGATCTCCTCACCCCAGAAAAGATATTTTGGCCTTGGAAAAGGTTCAGAAAAGGGCAACTAAAATGAACAGGGGTTTGGAACAGGTCCCATATGAAGAGAGGCTAAAGAGACTGGGACTTTTCAGCTTAGAAAAGAGAAGACGGAGGGGGGATATGATAGAGGTCTATAAAAGCATGAGTGGTGTGGAGAGGGTGCATACAGAAAAGTTCTTTATTAGTTCCCATAATAGAAGGACTAGAGGACACCAAATGAAATTAATGGGTAGCGGGCTTCAAACTAATAACAGAAAGTTCTTCTTCACAAAGCAAATAGTCAACCTGTGGAACTCCTTGCTGCAGGAGGCTGTGAAGGTTAGAACTATAACAGAGTTTAAAGAGAATTTAGATTAAAGTCATGGAGGTTGGGTCCATGGAGTGGTATTAGCCAGGGGGTAGAAATGGTGTCTCTGGCCTCTGTTTGTGGAAGGCTGGAGATGGATGGCACGAGACAAATGGCTTCGTCATTGTCTTCGGTTCGTCCCCTCCAGGGTACCTAGTGTTGGCCACTGTCAGCAGACAGGCTACTGGGCTAGATGGACCTTTGGTATGACCCAGTACGGCCATTCTTATGTTTTTATGTTGTAAGCTCAGAGCTCAGGGTCGGGGTCTCACTCAACCACCTTGATTTTCATGCAAACCTGCTCCTGGGTGGCCAGGCTGGCAGCTCTCCTGCCCTAGACGGCCACTTTCCTGTGCCTAGTGCAGAGGCTGTGGACGTTGGAGGCTTCCCCCCAAACCTCGATGAGGTCCACGATGTCCGCACTAGACCAGGCCTGCGCCCACCTCTTGCGACCCCGGGCAGGCTCCTGGGAGCTGCCAGCCTGGTCTCGGAAAGAGGCGGAGGGCTGGGTGGCAGCTGGTGCCGTTCCGTGCAGAGTCGTGCCATGTGCCAGGTGCAGGGTCTGCTGGCTGGGTGCTGACAGGCTTGCACCTGGCACGGGCACCGTGGCCAGACCGTGCCCCTTTAAGGGCTCCGGGGCCAGGAGGGGGGCAGATGAGTTTCCCCAGTGGTGCCCAGAGTGGCCACCAGGGAAAGCTGGGGAGGGCTAGCCTCCCACTAGTTCGAATTAAGTGGCTACACAGCCCTTAATTCGAACTACTTAATTCGAACTAGGCATTAGTCCTCATAGAACGAGGTTTACCTAGTTCGAATTAAGCACTCCACTAGTTCGAATTAAGTTCGAACTAGCGGTTTGTATGTGTAGTGCCTATCAAAGTTAATTCGAACTAACGTCTGTTAGTTCGAATTAACTTTGTAGTGTAGACGTACCCTATGTTATTAATGGTTATTAATATGGTGGTGAAAGGAGAAATGGAATCTCACTTGAAAGATGCTGATTGTGGATTTAAAATCTTGCCAAAGATCAGTAGGGAATACAACTCCTGCTCCCTGCTGAGTGGCATCACACAGTGGAGATTAGGGATGTCAACATATAGTCAACTACATTATTAGCCAATAAGCTTAGGTTTATTGGTTAATCTTGTCAACTACGTGCACTGCCTCCCCTTTGCTGCTTCTGTATCACAAGCACCAGATCCATGTGTCTCCCCCACCACCACCTCTGCGCTGCTGCCTCTGACAGAGAGGAAGCAGCGTGGAGGGTGAATGGGAGATTGGAGCTGATACATGAGAGGAGCCGGCTTTCAAGCAGTCTCCCCGTGAGTGCCAGCTCCATGAACCCGCCTGCCCCCCACCCCACTGCCTCCTAAAACCATCTCACCCAAGCACCAGCTCTGTTGTACCACCTGCCCCTCCTCCCCCACATTTCTGCCTCTATTAGAGGCAGCAGCATGGGGGTGAGGCAGAAGAGGCTACCATGAAGCAACCTCTGTCCTTGGGGTATTTGAGCTCCCCATGGACAGAGAGTGCTCTGCATCCGATGGAGCAGCCTCTGTCCATGGCAGGAACAGGCTCTCCACAGACAGAGACTGGTCCACCACAGCAACCCCTGTCTAGGGCAGGACCAAGTTCCACATGAATAGAGGTTGCTACTGTGGAGCAGCCTCTGTCCACAGGGAACTTGGACCCCCAGTAGACAGGGGCTGCTACCACCCCACGCTGCTGCTGCTGTACCAGAGGCAGCAGTGCAGGGTGGCAGGCAGCTGGTCTGCAAGGGGAGCTGGTTTTTGAACTAACTCCCCAGGCAGCAGATACAGAGGGAGTAGCACAGAGTGTCAGAGGTCTCCCCAGGAGTGGGGCCAGGAGTGCAATGATTGTCAGGCCTGCCCCTGGGGACTATCAAGTAGTCATGTAATTGCTAAGATTTCATGAAGTTACATGACTATTCAGTTACACAATACCTAACATCCCTAGTGGAGATGGCCTTAGATAAGGGTGGGCAAAAAAGCAGATGCTGTTTTCAAAGTGCCTTCAGCAAGGGACTTGATGGGAGCACGAATAGATAGAAAAAGGGCAATATGGTTTAATTCAGGTATGTCACTAATGATCCTGTTTTCTCTATAATGCTCCATTAAATATTTTCATGATGCAAAGTTTCAAGAGGACCAGTTCAGAACTGGGGCCTCATTTCTGTATGAACCAAATTTGGATTTTGGTCCACGGCAGAACCGGATTTTGGCCCTGGCCTGAGGCGTTTACAATTGGTAGCCAATTTTTGAGGCTGACTGAGTGCAGTAAGGGGCAGACATATAGAGACATTTGCTCTTCCTTGTTTTGCTGTTTTTTCTTAACCTTAACTAAGAATGACTAGAGTTAGGTCTAGACTTCAGGGTTATAGTGGGAAAAGATATGCAAATCACAAACCGCAATTTGAGTATCTTTTTCCGCTTTCTTTTAATCGGAAGACATTTTTCCAAAATTTGGCCCATCTACACAAAGCCAAACTTCAGAAAAACCTCCTTTTCGGAACATCCTTTATTCCTCATAGAATGGGGAATACAGGGATGCCGAAAGAATGCATCTGCTTTTATGGAAACTGTTCCAAAAAAGTGGATGTGTTTCTCTGGTATCCTTGAAAAGCTCTTCAGTGTAGACATGGATTTGCTCTCTCCATTTGAACAAAAGTAACAGTGGAAGGAGGGAGAGAAGATGAAAGTGATGGTAAGAGTGGAGAATGATAAAACTAGAATGGAAGCTGTAAGGCACATGGAACAAGGAAGAGAAGGGTATAGAGGAGACTCAAGAGTGGAAAGCAGAGACAAAAATCAGGAAAAGAGTGAAGAGAGAGGGAGTAAATAAAAAAAGAGTTATTGGAATTGGAGGGAATGCAAAATTGTGTAGATGTATATGCAAATGGATTACAGCCTCTTGCCAGTGAAATAACTGTTTATCGCTGTTATTACTTGAGAAAGTCCCTTTTAAAAAGAGAACAATTGCACATTGTAATCAGAAACAAACATATATTTATACAGTTGTAAAATGTGTGCTTCTTAGCTGGGTTTTTTACCATCTAAAGTAGGTACGTGGACAATTGGTTCTAGAGGAGAACTAGGTTTGGGGGCCAATCAAGGCTTCATGTCAGAGTTGGCTCTATCAACATTTCTACCATTCTAATTTAAAATTGGTGTCATGGAGTGCAGCCCTACTTCCAGATTAGTGCCTTGTGCAAGTCCCTCTGCGGATTACACATAAGGCAGATACACCCATCTGTGGTCCACACTCAGTTATTCTATTTCTGCTTCCATCTATGATTCCTTATTTTCTGGAACCACAGCGTCTTCCTCACAACTCATGCCTCAGGGCAGGCTGCCATCTTGTTTTCTCCCCTTCTGGTAGTGTGTATCACTGTCCTATGACTGTCCGGTCATTTCCTTAGTGGTGGGGACCCAGGCCTACTCACCACTCCTGGTCCCAACCAAAGGACTTGTAAATAGTAGTAGCCCACTGCTGTATCTCCTTAACTTTTCTCGATCCCGGTATATTTCCCTGGGCCACTTGCACATGACCTCAGCACCTTCTTTGCTCTCTTCTTAGGGCCCTCAGCTACTCAGTCCCAGCAGCCAGTCAGAAGCTGAATCTGGATCTCCCAGCCCCTAATAGCAGCTTCTCTGTCCAAAGTGCTTACAGTTCTCTCAGCCACCCAGAGACACAATTCTTACTCCCTGGGCTCCCAGCAGCAACTAATCCTCCTTATCCCTGCAGCTCTCCTTTTTGCATGGGACTAAGATTCACTCCTAATTCAAGTATTATATTATTCAAACCATGGGCCATGACACTGGTGTTGGAATAGTTTTTAAAGTGGGAATGTTGCAAGCCATTGAACAAAACAGTGCATCCTATATATGACAGAAACCAGTTTAAACCAGGGGGGGTGCTACCACACCTCCACCACCCACATAGTTCCAGCACCATGTGTCATTTCTCCAGTAAAACTTGCAGTAGTGCTAATTTTTCAAAATAACCCGAAACCACTAGTTTGGGCAATTTTAATTGAAGACATACTATATGGGGGAGAGATAACAAGCAACAAAAACCCTCACATTATCCAGTGTTTTAGAAAACAGATCAAGAAACTAAAAGGGTTTTTTTGCTCCATAGACCATGCCATGCTGAAACAGGCAGAGAGGGTATACTTGCAGCCCTAACAGGAGAATGAGTGCAAGTGAAACTTGGTAACAGGCTGAAAAGCATTGTCTTGTAACAGTTCTGTGATTCCTTTTTTGATTTTTTTCTTGTCCATAGCTTAAAATAATCATCTCTTTATTAAAAGAGAAAAGAGAAAATAATACTGAAAGAGATCAAAGCAATCTAATCAGCCTAGGGTAAAATAAAAGAAAAATGTTTGCTAAGAAATTTCTACCAAGCATTTTTGTTTTGTTTTGTTTTGATTTTGCCAGTTATCTCCCAGTCAGGAATGCCAAGGCTTTTAATTGCTATTATGGTGTTATGGGATTTCTGTTCTGAAGATCCTTTTATAATTTTGTTACAGCTTCTTATCTTGCACTCATATTGAAACACTCATCGCTCTGCATCAGAAGCAAATTCAGTAACTGTTACAGCAGCATTTTATGGATGAAGATTCTGTTTAAATTTCAAGTACTTTATTTATGTTCATGAGGATCTACCTACTCCTAATGAATCATCCGAGTCATTTATTTAGTCACAGTGTATAACAGCAGCATTTTACCATGGCAGCGTTAATTGCACAATCAATAGAACAACTCCTGAGAAACTACAGAAGTCATTTTTTATTTTGCTATATATAAAAGGGCACCAAGTAAAGTTTCAGAAGCAATTTCAACTGTCTTGTGTAAATGTAGCATTGAATTTGAATGAAACTCTTACACAATGATACATCATTAGAAAACAAAAAACCCCTCAGTCAAGACTGAATAACTGTTAAAGAATTACTAAGAAAGGTAAATATAGAATAAGAGAATTGGATTCTCTGATTCTATAAGAAGATAATATTTGTCCAATGGTCTGAAAATCATTGTAGAAAAACCGAAATAAGTCACCATGGGAGTTTTCTCTGGGCTCTGAAGATTATTTTTAGAGATTTTTATGCGTGCTTTTGACCCTTTTCCATGGAATGAAGATCTCCTGTACAAATTATTAGCTCTTGGAACATATCTAATATGATAAGAAAGTTCTACAGCAAGCAAAAGAGCAAAAATTAGAAAAAATAGATCTTAAGCAAAGAGAAAATATAAAGTGAGATTGAATTATCTCGATCTTCCATTTGGACTGAAAAACACAAAATGTTTATTTTTAATGAAAATGTGAAATTAAACAGAAATATAAAGTGAGTGACAACATTTCAAATCAGCAGCTGAATTTCAAATCTCTTGTGATCTGGAGTTGATAAGACTCTGGGGTTTGGTTTAACAATTTTAATAAAAATCAAATGGAGAATTTGAATTGTCTTGGGCTTCAGATCCTGAACTTTGCGGTGGGTAAGTATGGATTTGGTGATTTGGTTCCATTCAATCTCAGGTTTAAACACATATGTTCATTAAACAACTCCTAAAAATAGTAATTTAAAGATGCCAAATAGAAAAATAGGGAAAATACACACTATTTCGGAATATTCCTTCATTTTATACACTTTATCCTCCAAGCCACTCCTACCCTCAAATATTTTCTTCTCCTTGACAAAATATAATTTGACCATGATAGTTTTTCTTTCCCAATAGTGGAATCTATATGGTAAGTGTTTTCAGTGTTGTGCTTGTCAAAGGAAATTTAAAAGCAATGGAAAATATTTCTGGACCATATTCAAGAGTAAGGGTATGTCTATACTGCAACACTATTTCAAAATAACTAGTGCTATTCTGAAATAACTTAGTCTGCACCTACACAGCAGAGGCAATTATTTTGAAATATTGTCAAAGTATTGTCAAGCTGGAGGACTTCCTACTCAGACTCCTGTAACCCTCACTGTACAAGAAATAAGGGAAGTCGGAGGAAGAGTGCTCTATATCAAAATAAGTGCTGTGTAGACATTCCCTATTTCAAAATAAGATACACATTTGACGTAGCTCAATTTGCATAGCTTATTTTGAGTTAAGACCTGTAGTGTAGATGCACTAAGGATATGTCTACACTTGCACCCTTTTTCAAAATAGGGATTCAAATGAAGAGATTCAAAATTGCAAATAAAATGCACTGGGTAGACGCATTATTTCAAGAGAAAAGCCTTCTCAAAATAATTGTTAAACCTCATTTTATGAGGAATAAGGGTTATTTTGAGAAGGGTTTTTTCTCAAAATAATGCGTCTACACAGTGCGTTTTATTTCGAAATAGCGCTATTTCGAAATAGCACCATAACGCGATTATGCAAATGAAGTGTGGGATATTTAAATCCCGGCTTCATTTGCAATTTCGAATCTCTTCATTTGCATCACTCTTTCAAAATAGGGTGCAAGTGTAGACATACCCAAAGTGACAGTTGTAAAAGAAGGTTGTACAAAAAGTTTCTTGACCTCACAAATGACATTAAAAGCAATGATGACAAATGGGTAGAAATCATAACAATGAAAATTGACAGAATTGAAGACATGTGTAGGGACAGAAAATATCTGCTGAGTTATCTACACTGATCTACCACATTCTGCAGGACTAAATAAGATGGGAACATTGTGACATCAAGGCACATTGGTGTTTAACTATTTTGTCAGCAACTCTTATGAGGTCTAATACGCTCATTACTCTTTACATACTGTTGTTATAATATATTCCTAGAAGATGGAATGTAATATATCACTGGAAAACTCATAATTCACTGATCACTAATATTTTTGTGGTGTGTTCAATTTATATGTACAACATTACAAACATATGCTAAAATCATATAAAATATATTGCAGCTGGGACAAAGTACCCCGCTCCAGACAAAAGAATGCAATTCCATCTGCTTAAATGTGTCTAATATAAATTAGGCAAGATGTAAACAAAGACAAAGAAGAGCATATTTATATGGTTAGTAAACTAAGCCATTAGGAGAGCAAGCAGGGAAACATAAAGGCTACGTCTACACTAGCCCCTTTTCCGAAGGGCTTTTTTCCGGAGGATCGGGGCCAGTGTAGATGCTCTTTTCCGGCTTTTCTACAAGCCGGAAAAAAGCGGCGGACATTTTTATTTAAATGTCGTGGGGGATATTTAAATCCCCCGCGGATTTCCCTATTATGACCTGGAAAATTAGCATGCCCCTTTCGGAAAAGGGGTCAGTGTAGACGAGCCCAAACAGTGTGCATCTGCACTGAAGGACTTAACTCAAAATAAGCTACACAAATTGAGCTACATCAATTGCATAGCTTATTTTGAAATTGGGAGTGTGTACATAGCACTTATTTCAAAATAGAGCACTCTTCCTCCCACTTCCCTTATTCCTTGTACAGTGAGGATTACAGGAGTCGGAGTAAGACGTCCTCCAGCTTGACACTATTTTGACACTATTTCAAAATAACTGCTTGCTGTGTAGATGCGGACTAAGTTATTTTGGAATAACGCTAATTATTTCAAAATAGTGTAGACGTACCCTTTATCTCAATGGAGGATAAAGACTGCATACTTCAGGAGCCTGACTGTTGATGCAGGAGTAATGAGCTTTGGGATGACAGCATGTCTTCTACAGTCTAGTAAGAAAGAAACATTTGGATGGGGTTTAAGAACATAAAAATGGCAATACTGGGTCAGACCAAAGGTCCATCCAGTCCAGTATCCTGTTTGCTGATAATGGCCAATGCCTGGTGCCCCAGAGGGGGTGAACCAAACAGGTAATGATGAAGTGATCTCTCTCCTGCCATCCATCTCCACCCTCTGACAAACAAAGGCTAGGGACGCCATTCCATACCCATCCTGGCTAATAGCCATTAATGGACTTAACCTCCATGAATTTATCTAGTTCTCTTTTAAACCCTGTTATAGTCCTAGCCTTCACAATCTCCTCAGACAAGGAGTTCCACAGGCTGACCATGTGCTGTGTAAAGAAAAACTTCCTTTTGTTTGTTTTAAACCTGCTACTTTAACTTTGTTTGGTGACCCCCTAGTTTTTATGTTATGGGAATAAGTAAATAAATTTTCCTTATTCACTTTTTCCACACAAGTCATGATTTTACAGATCTTTATCATATCCCCCTTAGTCTCCTCTTTTCTAAGATGACAAGTCCTGGTCTCTTTAATCTGTCTTCATATGGGACCCATTCCAAACCCCTAATCATTTTAGTTGCCCTTCTCTGAATCTTCAAAGTATACATTTCAAAGTTTTATGGGTTATAAAACAAAAGAGATCTATTACCTGGGGGATTCAAGAGGCCATAGCTCTCAGAATTATAGAAGTCTGAGTACTCCAACCCAGGACATCTCTGGGTAAATCTACACTTGTACCCTCTTTCGAGAGAGGAATGCAAATGTAGACATTTGAAATTGTAAATGAAGCTGGGATTTCAATATCCCGTGCTTCATTTATATATTCGCGTTATGTTATTTCGAAATAACAGACGCTATTAAGATGCAGTTATTTCGAGAGAAAACCCTTCTCTCAAAATAACTGGTAAACCTCATTGTCTGGGGAATAAGGATTATTTCAAGAGAAGGGTTTTCTTTCAAAATAACTGCATCTATACCACATTTTGTAGTTCGAAATAGCGCTATTTTGAAATTGTGCCATAATGCGATTATGGAAATGAAGTGTGGGATATTTAAATCCAGCTTCATTTGCTATTTCAAATGTCTTCATTTGCATCCCTCTCTCGAAAGGGGGTGCAAGTGTAGACATACCCTCTGGGCACTGTATACACAGATGAGAATTCTGCTTAGGCAAAGATTATAAATTAAGGTATAGGCTCAGAAACATATTTTTACCTTTGCTTGTTTGCAACCATTTCTGTTTTTATTCCTTATACTTGATATCATTTATATCTATAACTTTGTTTAATAAACTTTACTTTGTTTTAATTTGTCCCATAAACCTGGAGAAAGTCAAAAGGAGAATCCTCATCTTCATAAACTAGAAAGGAAAATATTCCTTATGTAGATTAATTTTAGAAGCTCAAAGCTTGGTGCCATTCTGTTAAATTTTATGTAACCCAGGTCAGTTCTGTGATTGAAATGAGTGTTGGTCAAATCATATTCAAATTAATGAGCTGCAGAAGCAAATAATGTAATGACTTCTGTGACATTCCTGGAGAGGGCTAGACACAGCGGCTGCGTCTATACTGGCAAGTTTTTCCGCAAAAGCAGTCGCTTTTGCAGAAAAACTTGCCAGCTGTCTACACTGGCCACTTGAATTTCCGCAAGAACACTAATGATTTCATGTAAGATTGTCAGTGTTCTTGCGGAAACACTATGCTACTCCCGTTCGGGCAAAAGCCCTATTGTGCAAATGCTTTTGCTCAAGAGGGCCAGCATAGACAACACAGTATTGTTTTGTGCAAAAAAGCCCCGATCGCGAAAATGGTGATCGGGTCTTTCTTGTGCAAAACCGCGTCTAGATTGGCATGGACGCTTTTCCGCAAAAAGTGCTTTTTGCGGAAAAGCGTCCTTGCCAATCTAGACGCTCTTTTCTGCAAATGCTTTTCTGTTAAAAGCATTTGAGGAAAATCATGCCAGTCTAGACATAGCCAGCAGGAAGAAAGCTCTGGGAAACTTGGTAGTTGAGGGACACTATTAGCTGCAAGGCAAATTTTTGATTGGCAGGCTACTGAAAAATTCTGACAACGTAGACAAGCTGATGTTCAGAGTTGTCACAGTTTAAAACTCTCAATTGCTGAAGGGCCTCACAATAATGGAAACCCCAGTAAAAGGTTTTGGAGAAATACCTGACTGACGGGGCATGGGATCACTCTGCAAAAAGTAACTGGGCAGTAGAAGCCAGGGTATAACCTGCATGCTTGTATGATGACTTATGGCATCGAGGCTGAGATCATAGCAACACAGCATTTAAGACACCCAGAATTGCAGTGTACTTGGTGATTGGGCTGGGCTGAATGCCAAAGTATTAGGCTTACTTAACTCCATTCTTGAACTTCAGTAGCAAAGAAACCTCCACAATTTATTGAGACTATTCTGTTGTCTAGTTGCGCTTTCTGTCAAGAATTGTTCCAAACCAAATCTTTGTTTTGAGCCTTTATTTCTCATCTTGCTATCACTTGAGATTTTGAGTAATTATTTCTTCAATAAATTTACTATATAGTTTCAAATGCTCAGAATGAACATAGGTTACTCATTTAGTTGGGACATGTACTCCCATTCTTACTAGTGTGGAACGACTCTGGTGATTTTAATACAGTTTCCATAAAACACAACTCCCCAAAATACAGCAACAATGAAAACAGCTAACACTATTTAATTATTCCTCTCTCCAAGGAGCTCAGCCCTTACAAAAGAATTAAGACTGAACTATCCTCTCAACCATAAAAATTTGTCCCATAAATCTAGAGAAAGACAAAGTGAATCCTCATTTTCATAAACTGGAAAGAAATGTAATCCTTATGCTAGCTTAATTTTGGAACCTCAGAGCTTGGTGCCATTCCTTTAAATTTAAAACAACTGTTAATATAGAATATTTGTGTCAGAACATCAAATATCAATTGCAATCTTAAGAACATAGGAATATAAGAACAGCCATAATGGGTCAGACCAACATCCATCTAGAATCCTGTCTTCTGACAGTGGCCAATGCCAGATGCTCCAGAGGGAATGAATGTAACAGGGAATCATCAAGTGATCCCTCTCCCATCACTCATTCCCAGCCTCTGGCAGAGGCTAGGGACACCATTCCTACCCATCCCCTGGTCTGGGGAGATGTGGAGCAAAGCCGCGGAGCACGCGGGCAGCGGACAGCCCAGACGCGCCGCAGCTGTCCCGCTGCCGGTGTCCTCAGAGGCTTTGCTCCCCGTCTCCCTGGTCTTATGGTCTTCAGCAGACCAGGGAGACGGGGAGCAAAGCCGCGGAGCACGCAGGCAGCGGACAGCCCAGACGCGCCCGCGTGCTCCGCGGCTTTGCTCCGGATGCCTGTGGTACAGCAGCTGGGGCGCTGCCGTTTGGTCCCGTAGCACCGCTCTGGGCGCTACTGGACCAACCCGGCAGCACCCCAGATGCTCTGCCCCAGGCATCCTGATTCAGCCACTGCTGGTCAGTTTCAGCAGTGGCTGAGTCAGGACGCCTGGGGCAGAGCAGCTTGGGTGCTGCTGGGTTGGTCCAGTAGCACCGAGGAGTGGCGCTACTGAACCAACCCAGCAGCACCCAAGCTGCTCTGCCCCAGGCGTCCCCAAGTCAGCCACTGCTGAAACTGACCAGCGCTGACTACAGGAAGTCCGAGGCAGAGTTGCTCTGCCCCGGGCTTCCTGGAATCAGCCACTGATCAGTTTCAGCAGCAGCTGACTTGGGGATGCCTGGGGTTCTTAAGTTGAATCTGTATGTAAGAACTGGCATCCAGATTCAGCCTGTTGAAACTTATCAGCGGCTGATTCCAGGAAGCCCGGGGCAGAGCAACTCTGCCTCGGGCTTCCTGTAGTCAACCGCTGGTCAGTTTCAGCAGCGGCTGAATCTGGATGCCAGTTCCAATTTACATACTGATTCAACTTAAGAACAAACCTACAATCCCTATCTTGTACGTAACCCGGGGACTGCCTGTAGCTGAAAGGAAAATATACTTTAGAGGGAGAGTAATGATTTCAGAAAGCACCACACACAGCAACTGGAAAATGAAAAAGAAAACTTATAACCATTTTTCATTCATTCATTCCAAAACCATAAGCAGGATGTAATTTAAATGTGATTTATAGTAAATTTGAATATTGGTATCAGCTCAACTGCTGCAGTAGGTTCTGGCAAACACTACTAAAGTGCTCAAAGCAATATAGCATTTTTAAAAAGAGAGATGGGCATTCTTCTTTACTCCCTCAGTAGGAGGGACTGCTAAACCAACTATAGCACTGACTCCTTTCAGTGACATTGGCCAAGTCCCATAGCTTTTCTAACTTTATTTCTCCATTTCACCAACTGTAAAAATGGGGGTAATGGGAAATATTCAGCTTCCAATTAAGTCAATATAAAGCTGGAGTTACTTCACTGAAGTAAATAATTGAGCGATATTCATTACCTACCTTATGAATGTATTTTGACTATTAGCTTTTGTTTAAATTATGCAATGATTTAACTCATTTTCCAAAGCACAGTGCAGCAAGACATGTTACAGATACTATATGTAAGACTAAACACTGAGATGGAATTCTAATAAAAACAAATACTTCCCTGCAACCAGTGGGAAAGCTGAAGTGCAAACAGAGTGTGTGAGTGGGAGGAGGGGCATAGCATTGAGCTAGGGTATTGGACACTGATGGCCAAGTCTCTGCTGCATCAGATTCATAGACTATTTGATGATAGATTGCTCTGCAACAGGGACTTCAATCTAAGTCTTCTCAGAGACTTTACTATTGAGCTCTATAGTCTATTTACCATTTAATAGCCATTATTACAACTGATTTATTTTCAAACTTTAATTAAAAGGAACCAAATTTGTTGAATTCAAAAGACTAAAATATGTATCATGCTTGAGTAAATTTGTGCATACACTTACTTTTTAAAGTGTGTACAGTTTTTCTTTTAGCTGCTGATGTTTTATACCAGTTTATTTATTACACAGCAGCTCTCAAAGTTACTTCATGTAGGACTTTGTCATGAGTGTGAGATTATTAATGGATACATACTTTTGGATATACTTAATCAACGTATTTATTAATTATTAATTATTATTATTATTGTAGCACCAAAAGTGTGAAATATACTTCACCACCAGTTAAGACAAAGTTTCTGCCACAAATATTTTACAGTCTAATCAAACACATGAGCAGCAAGAAGGGGAGGAAATGCAACAAAAAGTGACAGAACAATATTCCTCAGCTGTTCAGATTCTTTTATTTAGTCTATTTTGAAAACACTTTGAAGGAGCAATTAGGTGTGTGGAAAAAAGGGTCATCCTTGAGTTGGCAGCAGTATATCTAGAATGAGGTGTTGGATGTACAAATCTAGCTAGACAGAGATTCGGATGGAGAAGAGCTGTAAGGCAAGGTCAGAATTTCGGGAGGGTGGTGGTGGGGGGGGGGGGGGGGGGGAGGGCACAGCAGCCATGCACTCCAGGATTCAGCTTGCTTTTCATTCCATTTCCTGTATTATCAGGGAGTGAGGTGAAAGGACTTGCATTCCATGAATTCCTTTCACACCTGGCTGGTGAGCTCCTTTCCCCTTACTCCCTTAGCACCAGGAAAATAGGATAAAAAGCAAGCTGCATCCTTGAGTGCGTGGCTGCTGCCTCTTCTACCCTTCTGAAATTCTGCCCTTGTTATAAGATATCCACATAAGGGTGCTAGATAGAACAGTTTAGGTTCCAAGAAATAAGTAACAGAGGACAAAGAGAAGATGAACAAGTACAGAACCCTGAAAGAATCCAGGGTATTGGGAGGAGAAATTGAAAATGAAGCTAGAGACACAAAGAAGGAACAAGAGGGCTCTATCAAAAGAAAATCAAAATCTTGGGCCATGTAATTTCTTTGGCTAAACCACTTCAAACAGAGTTCATTTTCCCCATTTACAATAAAAGGCAAAACAAGCCATCACCTGTACAAATAATTTTAGGCCATGTTGTTACACATGAATCAACAGAATTAATTGAAAGAGTTCTACAATACTCAACTTCCTGAATCATCAACACCCATGAAAAAAAGAGTAGTTGAGAGAAGCAATACAGTAAAAGCTTCGTTATCCGGCATTATGTTAACTGGAAAACTGTTAACCAGTATTGTCCCCAATCACATCGTCATGCACATGTGCCTGACTCTTGCCTGTCCATCCATCCAGCCATTGCCGAGTTTCTGAGAGGGCACTGCTGGCTGACATCATCAGCAAGTGACGCCTTCCCCCTTAGCCTGCTTTGAGTTGCTGGGAGCTGGATCTGTTGGTAGGGGGTGAGGGCAAGCAATAAGCTTTGTTATCCAACACACCCAATTAACTAGCAAGCCTCATTTCCAATCAGTGCTGGATAACAAAGCTTTCACTGTACAAGCTTTCAAGAGATAAAAATATGTTTGTTCTTCCTCCTGTACCTCTGACTGCACTACTTTCTCTCAGATTAGCCATAATTGAATTTCCTTCAGTGTATGTCAAAAACTATTAATGTGAAGTCCTATTACATAACTAACACACACTGCCACTGTAGGGTTGTTTAGTGCTCCCAGAAGCATATGAAGCAGCAGACACAACATTGGTTATGATCTGACACACTTGAAAAAAATCACTGCAAACATGCCTTTTGGAGAGATTGGAGGAGAGGAATGAATGCACAATTTCATCCATCATATTATTATTTTATATATACACATTCCTCTACAAGGAGGACAAATACCACTAATTTTACTATACAGGTCTACTATATATTTGAGAGTCTGTCCATCTGTCTGTCTAAGAACTCCTCCTAAATGGTAAGAGCTAGGACCAAATACAGTACATAGCTTAACTTAAAGCAAGACAAGGGTTTGTGACAGGAAAATTGGATGTACCAAAAATGGGATTGCTTCTCATAAAACCATACAGAAAAGAGATGGAATCACCAGGCAGGTGAAAAGGGCTGGCTGGGGGTGCCCAACTGTCTGGGACTACCCCAGCCCCAAGCTTCCCACCTCCCAGGTACCCTTTAGGGCGGGGAGGTGGGAAACTTTGCCCCTCCCAGTTCGTATGGGGACATTGATGGCTGTTCCCCTTCATCAGGGAATGAAGGGAAAATGCACACTTTGCTGCATTCTTCACTCTGGCTTAGGAGCATGGGGGCAGACAAACTTGGACCTGCTTCAGCCAGGGGATGTGTCTCCCTCCACTGGCTATGCCCCCTGGAGCTGCAGTGACCATGCGGAGGTACTTCTCACCTGGTCTCTAGCTACTGGGGTGAGAGAGGGCTGGGGTAGTTCTCTGTCCCCAGGGCAGCCTGTATACTGAACCCCTCATCCTCAGCCCCACCAGAGTAATGATACAAATGAAGTATGTACATTTTCATTTTATTTTCCAAAAAACAAAAATTAATTGATTTACGGACCCAACCAATGCCCGGTAAATCTTCTACTTATAAATAAAAAAATGCATATCAAGCTTGAAATAGCCTATGCCACCTTTCTAATATTTCCTGGTTTCTAACTGCATAGAATTTGAACCTATATTCCCCACAAACCAGTGTGACATGCCACCTGGCAGGCACCGAAATCTTTTTTAATCTGACTTTTTCATCTCAAGTAAGGTTTCCTGCTGCTGCTGGCTTTTGAAGAAAACTATGGATTTCCTTCTTGGTGTTTATGTTCAATATTATGCTTCCAGTGGTTTAGCTAGGATGAATATCACTGGAATTTAAAGAAGAAGGAAAGACATATATATTTTGAATACAAGTTGATCGTATGCTTTTTTCCTCTTGTCTGTAATTTTTTATTGTACTCTTTCACATCATTTTATACATTAACATGAATTGTTAAACAACAAAGAAATGGCATGGGACAAAATGACCCCTTTTCTAGGGAACTGTAGCTCAGAGCCTACTACATGTGGCCACGGCTTTCAAAAAAATGTAGTAAACACTAAAATTTGATCCCCAAGGCTTAGTTCAGAGATTTGGTTTGTTTGAGTGTTTTAGCCAGAACTTTTAAGAAAAAGGTCTTGAATATGTGAGTTAATGGTATTGATTACCAACCACAAATTTTTAGGAGCTGTAATGGGGTGGCACTCGTCTCTTGTGATCACCCCTGTCTGGCAGTGTGCATCTGCCTGAACTCTCTGGGTACGTCTAAACTACATGGCTCCGTCGACGGATAAAGGACACATGTTCATAACTTATTGTTTCCACCGGTGCCAAGAACATGTTAGATTCTGTAATTAGAGTTACCCCCACAAAAGACAACACTGCAGACAGACTTAAATGGGTTCTGGGCCATACAGGTGTCTTTGGTGCTTTTCCTACAGAACTTCATCTTCTTAACAGATACAGCTAGCAACTTAGGCAACTGTCCTTTTCACAGAAACTGTGACCATCAGAATATTGTAGGATCACGATCACATGTTTTATGTTCTATTTATCTTGAAAAAAATTAACCTGCATATTATATAGTTAAAATAGCTCTGTGCACATGAATATAGGAGCCTCTCATCAGTTAGAAAGCATGATATTCTAATTTGGAGTCTGTCTTTTGAAGAGTTGAGTGCCCTCTGCAAGGTTCTCAATGCACTCAGCTTTAGGATAAGCTGAAGAAAGTCAAAATTATTCTGTTCCTCCCAGCATCAATCTGAAAATATTGGTGGGATTTCTTTTCCAGAGAGTTAATGCCAGTGGGACAAGAAGTCTGATTTGCTGCTACAATTAGTGTATTTTCTACTATTTCATGACAGGGAACTATTAGGAGCCTTTATTTTATATAACAATTTGAGATTCACTTTAAGATCCCCTCTGGCCATTCCAGCTCTTCAAAGAACAATAAAACCTTATAAAAACAGATTGAGACTGTAAGTTTTCTTTGATAACTCAAGCATAGCCTCCTTCTCTTATGAAACATAGTCCTAAATAGCTTTGAGAAGAAATAGTATGCTAATTTTTCACTTATGGTTATAGACACCAAGTTTAATTAGCTACTGCTCTCAGCAAAGTTGGAAAAAACTCTCTCAACTTAATTTACTGCATTAAACCAAACAGTTGAGTTTTACATATAGTTAAACTCATGAAAAATCCTGTTCTCCTATCAGTGACATATGCTATATTTATGATTAAATTTAGCATAAATCAGGTTAACTATAATGGTAAGCAGGATTCAATGTCTTAAATTCAATGCTTCTCACACTGATCACTGAAAATATTATTGATCATAAAATTGTGAAACAGACGCTCAACAATAAAAATCACAATTTGTCTTATGGAATTGTGCATAGTAAAACAGAAACAGCTCTATCAGCAAGATGTATTTATATTTGTATGATTCAGTGTGGTCTAATTAGTGTTATTTAATCATTTTTGGTTCAGCATATTTGTTTCTCAATGTGTTTGGTTCGTATTACTGCAAGAGAACTCATTATTGCCTCCCTCAACTTTATTTTAATTTATTTCTTTAATTACAGTACATTGCTCTGGCAAGTATGCAACTTCAAGGCAACTAATTCTCATATTCAAGTTTACATTAAGGCTGTGTCTAGACTGGCATGATTTTGTGCAAATACTTTTAACGGAAAAGTTTTTCCATTAAAAGTATTAGTGCAAGAGAGCGTCTATACTGACATGTACCTTTGCGCAAAAGATTTGCTTTTGCGCAAAAGCATCCATGCCAGTGTAGACGCTCTCTTGCACAAGAAAGCTCCAATGGCCATTTTCGCCATCGGACTTTCTTGTGCAAGAAATTAACGTTGCTGTCTACACTGGCCCTCTTGCTCAAGAATACTGGAGCAAGAGGGCTTATCCCTGAGCGGGAGCGTCAGAATATTTGCGCAAGAACCACTGATTTTGTACATTACAAAGTCAGTGTTCTTGCGCAAATACTCGCGGCCAGTGTAGACAGGCGGCAAGATTTTGCGCAAAAGCAGTTGCTTTTGCGCAAAATCATGCCAGTCTAGATGCAGCCTAAGTATATACTTAAGTTTTGTTGATAAATTTTACTTATGTTTTCCTTTGCAGCTAAAACATATTATGTGTCTGTCATTAAACAAACAATAAAAACACACTGTTAAATACCACTTGAGAGTGATAGGTATTATAATGATAAAACATTTGCTTACCTTTGGTTTCTTGTGCCTGATAAATGGGAGTGGGATTGTTAGATCGCTCACTTGTAAAAAAAATAGAGTTGATTACAGGGACTGGCACATAGGTGAACAGCCCTAAGTAATCAGTACTGCTGGTGGAGGGTAAATTTATTCAGGTATATGTTGTTACAAGTGAGCAAGTTTTATATTCATTTGCTTCTAATGCTGGGTTTTGTATGTGAGGCTTTGAGTGGTGATGGATCTTTTACTGAACCCAGGATAAAATATCACTCTAACTCAGGCCTGCGGACAAGCATGGAGGGGGACAGGAAGAGAGTAATTGCATTTTCACCCAGCAATTCAAAGGAGCCCATGGTGCTTGGCCTCCAATAATGCTACTACAGCAGTGATAGTGGCCGAAGCTCCAGGCCTTTTAAATCGCCAACACAGTCATGGGCGATGGACACCAGGCAGCACTAGCAGCAGAGCCATGAGGGATATGCTGCAGACAGCCCCACCCCTTCTGCCAGAGGCCCCACCCCTTCCTGAGAGCACAGAACCACACACCCCAACTTGCCCAGGAGCCCGGAAATTAGGTTTTAGAAGTGTAAATATATAATTCAGGGCCCAGTCTAGTCTATTTAAGTCAATGTGAATCCTTTCATTCACTTGAGAGGCTTTAGGTTAGGCCCCTAAGGAGCAGAAGTGGTATATTTTTCCATCTCTATTCAGTTGCAGGTACAGATGGATTTTTGTCCTTAAATCAGTACTATCCTTAGATCCTACTTGATGCACAAGCCCAGTAAGAGGATGTGTCCTTATGACAGAAAAAAGGGAAAGTCAGTGTAGAGATATGTTTATGAAAGATTGAGATTTGGAGATGCGCCCTCATAAGGAGTAGTGTTGTGAGTGTGGGAATTTGGAGATATGCCCTGAAGGAGAGGTTTAGGAATACTGCAGGCTGTGTGTGCAGCAGCTCACAACAGACACTCTCCAGCTTGTTTTATTAAAGTTTTATTCCTTTCTTATTCACTAGTTTGTTATTTAATGAACCCCTAAGTCATTACAGTTAGAAAAAAACCAAAAGCTGAACAAGAGCTTAATTGCCAGAGGAGAGGATGAACTGTAGAACAACCTCAGAAGGAAAATGGTAGCATTAAGAAATGCAGGTCTTGCTTATGAAATTGGTATATGAGAAGGTAAAAGCACACAAAAGACTGGATTTCACAGTCCTTAGTTCTTTTTTCATGGTCATGAATTTGCTAGGGGCCTACTCAGAATAATTCTTTTGCTATAAACTTGACTGATGTTTATACTTATTCCTTTCCTTTTGTCCTTCTTCAGAAAACACAAGTAATTTGCTTCTAAGTTTTCTTTAAATAACTGTGTAGGTGATGAATTTTGTCATAATGGTGCTATTCTATTATTTAATAATGCCAAATATAAGAGTGTTTCTTCAGCTGTTGTAGTAATCATTTTATTATTTTTACTCTATTTTCTATGAGTCCATTAGATTGTGAGTAACATAGACCTGATGTAATAGGATTGAAATCATATGCCATGGCAAGACTTTGACTCTGGACTGTGAAATTGAGGTCTATAACCATTTTGGGAGTGCCATGAATGGCAAAAAAATATTTAATTTTATTAATGACTTGTTTGCTACATGTGTTTTCTCATCTAGATATTTCAGGAACACGTGAAAAATAATCAGGAACTATAACACATGCATGTCCCAATATATATTTAAACCTAATTGGATTCAAGGCCTTAGTTTTTCTTCAATAAATATAATATATGCTCAGTTTAAATAATTTAAGTACAAATAGAAAAATAATCAGGTGATATGTCTGCTGGATTTCTTTTTGACATATTTACTAATGGTTTATTATCTATATCTGCCAGTACACATCTACCAGATATAACTGTGAATAATTCTGCATGCAAAAATTAATGCCAAAACTAATTTTTATCTTTGAGCATCCTGACATCAGTGGCATTGGAACAATTTTTAGGGCAAGGGTCTGAGCTCGCTCTCCTTTAACCCGTGACTAGGAGCAGCTACGGAGCCCTCCACCAGGGCCAGGAGCAGAAATCCTAGCACAGGGCTGCAGATCAGGATCCTGGGACCTGCAGCAGTCTCCCTGTGACCAGCAGCTGGAAACCTGGGAGGCAGCAGAGCCCCTGAGACCAGTGGCTTGGACCTAGGGCCAGCAGAGAGCCCCCTACACACCTACTTCCTGTGCCTATGGCTGACATTCCGTTTTTGATATTACACTAGATGCATATGCAACTGGTTTCCACTGAATACCATAGAACCTCTCCTAGGTCTTTTTTTCATGAATATGAAGGCATTTAAGTCTGTTACTATCAAACATTTTTAATCCTGTCAGTGTTTTTATTAGTTACTTAAATGCTCAAATTCTTATTGATAGTCATAGGCTCATTTGCCTTGATAATTTTTACAAAACAAAGCCCTTAAATTTGTTGTTTTTTCTACTATACTAGCCATTCATTTTCCTACCAAATTAACCAGACCCAAAAATTTCTGTATTGACTGTCTTTTCGGAAGAAATATCACCAATGGCTTGTGTTTGTTGTGAAGCAATCTCTAATCCCTGAATGGTCAATTTTTCTACTAGAAACATTAAATCTTACATGCTAAAGATATTTTTATCGTTAAGTTTTAATCTGCTTCTTTTTGCTCTATATTAGGCTCTTCTAAATTTCTTCCCCATATTGCTACATCATTTGTATATACTTGTGCGCCACATATATTTTCAAAAAAATCTTTTTGTATTGTGCTATAAAATATTTCTTGAGCTGAACATAGTCCAAAAGATAATATTTTAATAACAGTAATGTCCAAAAGGTGTGTTAAATTTACATAGCAATTTACTTCCTTGCTTCAATGGTATTTACCAAAATCCATGCAAAGCATCTAAAAAAAAAATTTGCTCCTCACATTTGTCCAAATACTTCTTGTGTGTAGGTGTTTTAAATATTCCCTTTTAACATACTTATTTAACACTTTCGGATCTAAACATAAATACTGTATAAACACTTTCTTTTTCTACTATTACTAATCAATTTAACCACTCAGATGGCTCTTTCACTGCTTTTAATTATATGTAAATTAACTAATCTTTCCAATTCTTTTTTGCATGCTCTTTATTAAATATAAGGATATCTTCTAGCATCTAGTTGTATATAAAATTGGTTTATTTATTTCATTTACAATATTTTGTGGATGGTATCCAATTTATTATTGTCAGTGACTAACCTTTTAAATTTCAAGTGTTTCAGGTTCCTAAATAGTCTGAATTCTATAAATTAGAATTAGTGCTAAAAACATGTTTTTAAACCAGGAATAGAAATCTTTTTTTCCTTAAATGCTACAAATCTTATGGTTTCTAAATTATCTTTAATTACTACCTATAATTCATAAATATCCACAACAGCATTTTCCTACCATTATACAATTGTAAATTCATATGTATTTTTCTCTCACTAATGGTTTTACTTTTTGAAATGTTTTCATTCTTCTAAAATTTCATTATCTTGTATATTCCAGAAATTATACTCTGTAATTCTCAAACTGTTTCAAAATATTCCAATATTAATTTTCTTCATCTGTAATGTCTACTCTATATTCCTTATTTGATACCTTCTATGAAATCTTTGTATTTTGAAATAAATTAATATTTCTATATTTTCCCAGACATCTATTTACAAACTTCTGTGAAATGATTTTGTTTCTTGTAGTTATGCAAGTTTGATTTATGCTGGAAATTGTCTACATTGATCCCTTTTCCCATGTCTAGAACATTTTTTCCATATGTGTCTACATTTTTATTTTAAAACTTTCATGCTGTTTTCTTCCACAGACTTGTTTTTAACATGTTATTAAGTCTATATTCACATTATTTTTCTTCTAAAATTTACAATAATTGTTGATTAAGTTTAGCAATTTGGCAAATTCTTATTGTTTTTACGAGGTTCAAATCGGCTTGTCTCAAAATCTCCTCACAATTTGCTCTCTCACTGGAAATTAGATGTCTGACTTCATCTCTTTAAATTGTTAAAAAATGATCCACAAATCACTTCCTCTGTTTGATTTCTTGAGTGAAACTGAAATCTTTCAGAAGTTTCATTTCTTTTGGGTAAATAGTATTTCTCAATTTTTTAAAATAAATACAATCTTAATCAGCTCATTCTCTGATTATTACACTCAGATAAATTATATAATAAATTGCTTTAGTACATGCAATATTCAAAAGCAAGGCAATTTTGTTCATCTTCCTTCTGAGTAGATTCCAATGCCTTCAAAAATTAATCAAATTATTGTTTGAATCTTTTCCATCCAGTTTCCTGCCATATTTCTCAACATTTTTAGAACTGTGGGAATTCTTAAGTGATCTTTCTTATTTCATTCAAACTTGCTTTTTTACTTCTCAGCATCCTTTATCTTGGGTTTTTCTAAACTTCTTCCAGCTCTTTTTATCCCTTGGCCCACTCTTGGTACCATGTGGTACTATATATTCAAAGCAATCTATCTAGTCTTGATAATATTAATTGCTAGTAACTCAACAGTGTTTATTTGATATATACAGAGCATTTTATTTCAGGTCAATCAATCTGTCAAACCTCAAATGAGCTGCTTCCACCCTCTGTCAGCTCCCACACCTTGGATAGACTATTCATTCTCTTAAAGCCACAGGAACTCCACACCACAGAGTGAGACGAGGTCTATACTAGACCCAGAAGATTGGCTTAATGTATGCAACTCTAGCTACATAAATAAAGTATTTGGGGTCTACATACCTTAAGCCAGGCTTGGCACTGTCTCCACAGTAGGAGGTTGATGGGAGCAAATGCTTCCATCGGCTTCCCTTACTCCTCGGGAGGAGTAGGAGTACCAGCACTAACAGGAAGAACACACAGCATTCAATTTAGAGGGTCTTTGCTAGACCTGCTAAATTAAATGCCAGATCGGTCTGCAGTGTGGTAAGTGGAGACGTGGCCTTACAAACTAATACCCCAGATCTGCAAGGAAAATTATGCAACTGGACCCCTTACAACCACATTTAGTCTCACTTCAGTAGGGGTCTACAGGTATGTCTAGACTGCAGGGCTTAACTCAAAATAAGCTACACAAATTGAGCTATGTCAATTGTGTAACTTATTTTTAAATAGTTTATTTAGAAATTGGGAGCATTTACACAACACTTATTTCAAAATAGAGCACTCTTCCTCTGACTTCCCTTACTCCTCATACAATGAGGTTACAGGAGTCTGAGTAAGAAGTCCTCCCGCTTGACAGTATTTTGATATTATTTAAAAATAACTGCCTGCTGCGTAGATGCGGACTAAGTTATTTTGAAATAACTACTGTTTATTTCAAAATAATGTTGCTGTGTAGATGTACCCTACCTGTACATTTCTTCTTCCTATATTAGGACCTTGTGTCATAAAGGCTATGTCTAGACTGCAAGCCTCTTTCAAAAGAGGCTCTTTCGAAAGAGAGCGTCTAGACTGCACGCGGAATTTCGAAAAAGCATCCAGTGAGTCTGGATGCTCTCTTTCTAAAAAGCCTGTTTGCTTTCAAGAACGCCTTCTTTCGAAAGAGCACTTTCGAAAGAAGGCGTTCTTCCTCGTGGAATTAGATTTACCACCATTGAAAGAAAAGTCGCATTCTTTCGATTTAATTTCGAGAGAACGTGGCTGCAGTCTAGACGCAGGTGAAGTTTTTTCGAAAAAAGGCTACTTTTTTCGAAAAAACCCCTGAGTCTGGACACAGCCAAAGTGTGTGGAGCTGGTATTGTGTCTTTCTATAGCTTCAATGCAGGCACTGCATAGTCATAGAAATCTGCCTATGCACGTTTCCTTCTGCAATCAATGCTTAAATTAAAGGTGTTGGGTACAGCATGGAAGATACATGATAAATAAGGACAAAAATAATCACATCAATACAATCACATGACATAGTAGCATATACTCACCTTCTGGGTGGCTCTTGGTCTCTGGTCACAGCACTGCATAAGGTCCTCATGTCTGACATTTGCTACGGGGCTTTCCCTTTAATATGCAATGGCCTTTCTGAGACTCAATCTTCTTCCAGCTTCCACTCATAGTGCTGAGTAGCCTGGCCCTTCACACAACAGACATAAAAGTCTAGCACAACCAAGTCCACTTCTCAAGCTATACTGCATCTGTTTTCCTGGCTCTATCTCGGTGGATCCCCTGCAGTAGCCTAATCTGCTCTAGAAGTGTTCTTCCTCTGCTATATTCTGCTTGTTAAACCCTAATCCAAGAACTTCCTCCTGTGTGGGTTTTCCCTCAGTCTACTCATAATGCCCCTGTCTACCTCCACTGACTAGGAGCCAATTAATCAATCATCTCCAAGATTCAGAGCATGACAGTTTTTTCCATCGCCTTGCAGGTCATGGGGGTGGGGGGATGGAGGGCAAGCCCCCTCATACAAGATTACTCATTGTAAGCATGTTGACATTTTATTACATCATTAAGGTTTTTTTTTAATAAAAATCTAGGAAGGCAAATGTATGAGGTAGTGAACATTATGGACCCGCTTTTATCCATAATAGAGCATTTTGGACTCACTTTTGTCCATAATAGAGCATTTTGAGAGCATTTTGTGTATATTGGCAGCATGGAGAGATGCTTGTGGAAGAAATGGTTGAATTCAATAAAGGCTGGCATCATACAGTGGACAAACAGTTCTACCATTTTGTGGTACCATAGCATGAAGGAGTCTTGGTCATGGGTCAGCACCCTTCTTGTGCTAGGCACTCTATAAACAGAAGTGGTTCTAGCCATACTCCCATTCTGGGATGGATTCGGCTTTTCTTATTCCCATTAAATGGTATCTCATTCAGCATATATCCCTATTGATTTCAATGTGCCTATTCACGGAGTAAAATGCTATGTAACATGAATAAAGAGTGGCAAAATCTGAAGAGTATGTGTAGTGCATCTCTCTCCAGCTGGTAATATTTTTTTAAAAAATCTTACATGTACCCACCATTGTAAATGCTTTAAAAGAATGTGCAAGAGTATGCAACATCTAACTCTACTTTTGTGTAAACTTAATAGAAATACATAAATCATGAGTAGAATCAGTGGAAAGTTGCATTAGCTGTGATTGCAGTTGGAATTGACAGTTTATGATTCACTCACAAAATAGGCAGTCTTGGAAGTAAGCCATACTTGGGGCACTGTGCACAAGATACTTTTGTTCCTTCAGAAGTGTACAGTGATTATGCTGCACCACATTATGGCACAGGACGATAAAATGAATCAGTTATTCAGGAAATAGGCTTCTATCCTGTGAGCATAGCAGACAGTTCAATGTCTGCACAGCTTCAAAATGGACTGAGCTCCAGTTCTTCACTATGTTAAAATAGCTGGCACTTCTTCCAGTGTTGTTTTTCATCGTCTTTCTTCTTGCTGTCCTTCAGAATAAGTGACACAGATAACAGACTGCTTGGAGATGAAAAGGCTACAGTCAGAATTTCTATAAAACACAAAGGTTGGAATGAGAGATGGGCCTGAGCCAGAATCCTAAATTTGAAGTTTGAGTCTCTCTCTTTCAAAAGAGGCAACTCCAGATCCACAAATCAAAACATCTCAAACATCTTGAAAAGTTTGGATTAAGAGGTGAATGCAAATCCAAAGTTTTGAGATTCAAACTGAATTCTGCTTTGGACAATAGCTTCCATCTTGATAAATCAGTCTGGACTGTGCTATGGGAGAAGAAAGGGCTTTGTTCCCATTCCTGTGCTGTCTGTGGTTGTTTGCCAATAATGTGGGAAACCCAAAAAGTTACCAAAGAGACTAGGTAAACAGATCCAAGCAGTGCTGAAACCTCCAAGAATCCACACATTCATTAGATTTCCAGCAAGCAAAACAGCTAGGATTTTTGTTTACTTTTGGCATATGTTATCCAGTACATTTGTTGGTATTAACCCTGTGCTTTTGTATGTTTATGATGATTCCCTGGAATTATGCAGGCTCATGAGACACCTTGGAACAACCTGATTTTCACATGAGGAAGCTTTGCTTGCTATGGATCATTTCCCCAATACCACCAGCTTCTGGCAATAAAAATGCTGCCTTTCAGGCCTCTGCAGACCTGTTCACTCTTTATACGTTAGTGATAGACACACTGCAACCTTCGTGTCCTCCAAGCACCTCTTTGGAGTGGCCACTCTGATCCTCCAGACACAGATTTCCTGGATCCTCTGCTCAAAGGCAAAGTACACCTGAGCTAATTAGATACACCGTACAACACAGCACTGCTCAGCACAGCCCTTAGATGTGTTTCCAGAGACAGCAAGTATAAGCTCATTGTCACTGAACAGAAATACAAATGTTATCAAGTAGAAATACTGCAAACAAATTGTTACCTAAACAAAATCATAACATATGCACTCAAACCTGAACTTAACTAACTCCACATTGCCAGGTCTATAGAGCAAAACATCTCCCCAAATCCTTCTAGTATATTAGTCAGGCATGCCAGTGATTTTCTGTTCATGAGACACACTGTCTCTCTTGACTCAGTGTAAAGAAGCAGTTTGTCTCTGTACTATAATTGCAGTTCAAAAAACCCCGTCTTCACTTGCAAACAGGACAGTTCTCCTTGCTTGAATCCTCCTATCTACATCTCTCCTGAAGACTTTCCAGTCACTAGATTATCATTTTTCTCAGATTGTAAATAGGTGTTTATTGTGACGTATACATTACAAAATTAACATGTAGATAGATCAAGAAACAAACAAGATGTTTACCCATTCCTGGTGACTGGCCACAAGTTACAGAGCTTATGAATAATTTTTTCAGTATGTACACATCACTCCTTACATATTTTTGTACATATGTTTCACAATTATTATTGTCATCAGACATTCTTTGGTGAACTAGGATGTAGCTATCAGACCTGGGGGATCCAGGCAAGCTTTATGCATCCATGTGGTTCCAAGTTGTGGAGTGCAAGTTGTCCCATATTTATACCTCCTCTTTTACATTGACAGATAGGGTCAGCCACTGGCATCAGTTCATGGCCCATCTCTCTGGATGAGGATCAGTGACTACATTTTCTCTACCTTAATATGTAGAATTTCCATATCATATTCTTGGAGTACTATGGTTCTGGATACAGTACAAAATAATAGATTCCATTAACAAGGGATCCAGGCAAATTTGCCTCCTCCGTCAATATGACAGGGACTTTAGCTGTCCCTGTCTTGCACTTGGCACTTTCACTCATAGACACTGACTTTCCCTCTAGACTGGGGGGCCCAGCCTGTATTCCACCACCTTCCCCAAATTCCTCTTCCATGCCTGTTCCTTGCCCATTACACCCATTGCCTCACGCTTGCATCCCACCTGTTCCCTGCCTCCTTCCCCAAGTGCACCCTGTCCCTTCTCTTCCCCCTCCTTCCCACAGCATCCTGAACACTGTGAAACAGCTGTTTGTTGCAAGCAGGAGGTTCTGGGAGGGATAGGGAGGAGCTGAATAGCAGGGGTGAAAGCAGGTGAGAGAAACTGTGGGGAGCATGGCTGCCAATGGGTGCTGAATACCCACTAATTTTCTTCATGGGTGCTCCAGTCCATGTGTTTTTCATGATCCTATCAGGAACTGCTAGGAACTGCAACATCAGCAATATAGGCCTATGCAAATTTCTAACATCCATTTAACACCAGGTTAATAAACCTCTGAAAGGTGGCTCTTGCATCAACTAACCCAATAGGCAGCATTTTGAACTCAGCAAGATCTAAATCAATAATGATGGTCGACTTTTTTTTTCCTGGGCTTCACTGTCTAAGAAAATTTGTCAATATTCATTTGTTAATTCCAGGGCATTTGGGAATTTTGTTTGGATTAATGTGTGTAGTTTGTTATAAATTCTGGACATAAATGCACACATTAGGAACTATGACAGCATTAAGTTTTCTATAATCAACGTAAAACTGCATGGGCCTAATCTTTTGGGACATCATTAGAACTGAAGCACCCAGTGATATAATTATTCCCACATGAAACAGGCTTTATATCCCCTTAAGAATTTGCTTCTACATTTTACTAGTTATCTGGTATGTTCTGTTGGGCACACACTGTGATCCCACAGAAGTGGTGTTTTATAATGTTCCTCTGTATGGCACATTATGTTTAAAATGGCTTCTTAGTTCGGATTCTTTTTAAACCCACAATCTGAGAAGCAGCCCTGCTGTGGGGCTTTCATACATTGCAAGTAACCCTTTCTGCTACCTCAAAAGCTCCTTCCCAAGCATTCTTCATTTTGTACTTTTTGTTTTTAAATAAGGATTAACGCTAGCTCCAGATCACCCACGTCAAATGGTTGCTCACAAGTACTGTGATCATATCATGTTTTTAGGTGTTTGGCTTCTTGTGTGGTTTTCCTGAAAACAGTACCTTAATTGTTTCAGATTCCACGTTAGACAAAGCAACTGCTTCCGGGTACCTGGCAGCAAAATCCACTGAAATTTGGCAAAAAGAAAATGCTACTTTGATTGGGTATGTCTACACTACCCCCCTAGTTCGAACTAGGGGGGTAATGTAGGCATACCGCACTTGCTAATGAAGCCCGGGATTTGAATTTCCCGGGCTTCATTAGCATAAAGCCGGCGCCGCCATTTTTAAAAGCCGGCTAGTGCGAACCCCGTGCCGCGCGGCTACACGCGGCACGGACTAGATAGTTCGGATTAGGCTTCACGCGGCACGGGGTTCGCACTAGCTGGCTTTTAAAAATGGCGGCGCCGGCTTTATGCTAATGAAGCCCGGGAAATTCAAATCCCGGGCTTCATTAGCAAGTTCGGTATGCATACATTACCCCCCTAGTTCGAACTAGGGGGGTAGTGTAGACATACCCATTATTAGTTAGTGAATGCAAAGGAGCAAAGGCTAGTGAATGGAAAGAAGCCCTGCAGTGTCTTACAAGGATCTTCTGCTTTTGATACAAATCACAAGCCCTTCAATAATTCATTCTGAATATTAAGCCAGTTAAATATTTTCTTTAACCTTTTGTATGTCCGTTCTATTACCAAGTGACTAGCAAAAGACAATTATAGTCTAGTGGCATGAATACCTCATGATGCCATCAGTTATTCCTGGAGCACCCAAGACTCATTGCTACTTTCTACTGATAAGAGCTCATATACAACTTCCCTGATGCTGCTGTCCCTATCAGCTCAGAGTTTACCTCTGGGAATTCAGAGACATAATCCCATTTTCTACAGGTCATAATATTAACAGCTTCAGGAGCGAAGTGTCATTCCAACCAACCAACACACCAGCTGGTAAATTCTTAAAAACTCGCACATGCAAAGTACCGTTTAATCCTTCCCACTCTAATTAATTCAGAGCTAAAGCCATCATAGTTTTAAACTCCCCTAGGATTATATGAATTTCTTTACTCACATCTCTCCTTACTAAAGGAATTTGTGCTCCAGTGTCTTTCCACCCCTGACATACTTTACCATTATCCTTAGTAGAATTGTTATCTACCTTCAAGCTCTCAGACTTGACAAAATTCACTACTGCTTTCCTGCCACCACTGAAATCTGACTGGAGGGACATTGCATTAAAACCTGGACAGAGGAGAGAGTGGGACTCCTATATTTAGGGCATTTCTTCTTGTGTTTAAGGAACTCACAGATGTGAGTAAAGCTTTCTTGGGCCTTTGTCTGAGGCTGGGTCTGATAGATAGTAGGCCACCAGTACTGACATGGGGTGAGTACCGCCTTTACTCTCCCCCTCCTCCCCATCAATCCACTTTATTATAGACTTTTACCTTTTTCTTTAGGATGTGTGCTTCTATGAACAAGTCAGCTGCTTCCACAGACGGGGATTTCTCCCACATCTCAACCCTCACCTCTTGAGAGCAAATATCTAAGAACTGTTCTTGAAGAAATAAACCTATGAAATAGTTTTAAGTTCTTGCCCCTTTTTAATCCACTTTTTTCATGTAATTGATCATTTTTATGAACGTATCCCCATGATGAAGCTTGTCAACATTTTTAAAGTTTCTAAATTTTAAGAGATATGTCCCGGTTTTTACCTATTAGCCTAAACTCTGGCTTCTCACCATTCAGCAATTTCTAAAATGCATGTGTGGGTCAATGCAAAAATCTGCCTCATTAACCATTTGGGTGAATGTCAACATTAAATTTTTACATAATGCATAACAGGAAGAATATACTAATTGAATACACATAAATTCAACTTTTGAAAACCACAGATTTTTCAATTTGCTGCACCACAGCACAATAAGAACCATAGTGCCTTTCTGCCAGATTTTGGCCAGATTGTCAGATGGCGTAAATTAGCATTGTTTCCCTGAAGTCAGAGTTGCTACTCAAATTAACAACAGTGGAGAATACAATGCCTTTCATCCAGTTTGCTGCAGAATAGAAAAGGTCTTACAAACAAGAGAGAAAAGGATGATTAAGGCTTATTTGAGAGGTCTTCAAGATATTATAGCAAAGGAAAGGCATGAGAGAGGATCAGACACACACTAAGAACCAAGGTTAAACAAAGAGCTGTTATGAATGTATTATATTCCTAACAAAACCTTCAAATACATTTCCTTGCTACAGATCCGGTACCTATTAGATATGCCCGAGAATAATCTTGATAAATGAAAACAATGGGTTGAAATCAATAAAATGTGGTTCAAAAAAGACAACTAGCAGGTAGTTCGCACAGGAAGAAATAATTAGTTTAAGTATATATAGAAGGTCCACAGACAAGGTAATAGTACTGTAGAGGTTGTGGTGGGTTTGGAACAGATAAATTGTATGTAACAAATCTATGCAGCCTCAGAAAAAGGAAATACTGTAGGCCCCAGGCTGGAGAACTACTGTCCATGGAAGTTAGGAAATCAGTCTCTGCAACATGCTTTTATTCCCTGACCCTGGAGAAACCTACCCACCAGAATATATAGAGTTTCTGCCTACCTTGAGGACCTGGGAAACTGCTGCTGAAGATAAGGTGACCAGAAAGGAGGTGGCTCTCCTGTTCTGTGTTTTCCACCCCCCTGAAAATGTCTAAGGAAAAGTAGCACAAGTTAATAGAACCTGGACCTGTACTAACTTCAGTTGTTTCACTCTGTGAAGTAGAACTTCAACTTTAAGGACAGTTCCAAGGGCAACAGTAGCTGGAGAAGTCCCTGCATATATGGGTCCTCAGGCCTGAACTGGAACTGATGAGCAACGTAGAAAGGCAAGGGGCAACTGTTTGGATCAACCTTGTGTCCTTGGTTCTCCAAAGTCACCTTGCTTCTTCTGCCTCCTTCCCCTCACCTCCATGTCTTCTGGTGGATTAATAGGAAACTACTGGGATGAAGTAATTGAATTAACAGTAAAATTTGTGTTGACTTCAACAGAGTCAGGATTTGTCTGGAGCTGAAACCTGCAGAATTTCTTTACCTTTTCATGAGTTCTCCACAAAAGAAACTGTGCCCTAGGAGATTTTGATCTCAGGCATCTGTGTTTAACACGGGAGATATTTAACTGATCTTAGTAATTACTTGCAATTTACACTAGAGTAAGTAATATCAGAATCAGGTCCTACATAGGCTTATGCAATATTCATAAGAAGATGCATGCTCTCTCTGTTCAGTACCTATATGGCCTCAAAGCACTGGATGCATTACATTTTAAATAAGACCTATTAGAAAAAAGTGTGAAGGAAAGCAATATGATATAAACTTTGGAAAATATAACCCATAAGGTCAAATTCAAGAAAACCATCCCTGTTTGGTCTGGGGAAAAGAAGATGAATGAAACCTACCTACAAATATATATAAAAAAACAACAAATGGTCTGGTAGCACTTTATAGACTAACAAAACATGTAGATGGTATCATGAGCTTTTTTGTTAGTCTATAAAGTGCTACCAGACCATTTGTTGTTTTTTTCTGTAACAGACTAACTCGGCTACCCCATAAAGCTACAAATATATATTATACAGAAAATAGCTCTATTATAATCATTAGCAATTAGAATAGAACTTCAAGTAATGGACTTAATGCTAGTGGTGAAAATGTGGGTGAAACATTAGCAAAAACTCTAGGAATAAAGGAAGATTTATTTTAAACAATTGTACAAGCTACCAAAGGAGAAAGCTGAATTACCTTCACTGAAGTTATTCAAGGCTAAACATGTCATTCATCTATCAGATAAGGAAATTCACCCACCCACAATGCAGGGATGAAAACAATATGCTAATTATTCCTTCCAGCTGCATAATTCTATGCTAATTGTAACTATTGAGAGGTAATACATTCTATATTAGAACACTCATACCTAAATAATGAATAATATTTACCTCTGATAGTACTTGCCATCATAGCGCTTTAAAAAGTCTTGTGTACCATGATGATCTCTTTATAAATAGAAAAAATGATGCACAGGAAGATGAAGTGACTTGTTCAAAGTTATATAAAAACTGAATAGCAGAGCTACTTTTAAAGCCATTGCTCTGGAATTCCTTTCTCCCTCTTCTTAAAGGTCAGTCTTCTAGAGAAATTACACTTTGTCATAACTGAAGTACTTGATCCAAAACAAAGCCATGGTAACCTGTTGCAAATAAACATATATGTGCATACTGAACATGGAAACTATTTATTTGTCTCAGAAAGAGAGATTGTTTAGCAACAGTTCAATTTATTTTGGAATATCTGCTAACACCTTAGCAAAAATTTTGCAAGGACTGTTATTTTTTTCAGTTGTGCAAAAATATAGTACATTCTCTGGAGATTGACAGAGGAAGTAGAAATGAATCTCTCTCTCAGAATAAAACCTTTGAAATAGTCACCATAATTCTGTTATGGTACAGAATGCTACATCATTTAAGAAAAAACACAATTTTTCTAACCACCAATAGCATGTCAGCTTTTTGTGTAAGTTCAGTACCATATGCTGGAAAGTAAGGTTCTATAAAAATTGCAGCATTAATGGAGAGTAGGGTCACGACAATGACCACACTACACAGAAAGTGGGGTTTGGCTTGCTAGGGAAAGTTGTATATACCTCTAAGGGGAAGAAAGGCACAGAGATTGCTGAAGAGTCAGAACAGGTCAGCATGGGGATCCTGAGGCTATGTCTACACTGTTGGGGGAGTTTCAGAAAAAGATATAGAAATTGCAAACAGCAATTTGCGTATCGTTTTCCGCTTGTTTTTTCGGAAGAAGCTTTTCTGACATTTGGCCTGTCTACATGGGGCCAAATGTTGGAAAAACCTCCTCTTTCAGAACATCCCTTATTCCTCATAAAATGAGGAATACAGGGATGCTGAAAGAACGCACCTGCTTTTTTGGAAACTGCTCCGAAAAAGCGGACATGTTCCCTGAATACAGCAGAGTTTTTTCGGGAAAACACAGTTGTCCTGGAAAAACTCTGCAGTCTAGCGTAGCCTGACTCATTCCTCAGATGACCAGAAGAGAGTGCAGATTATATAGGTGCAAGCAGAGAGAAGGAACAAGGACTCCAACTCACCAATCGGCATGGTGCCACGTAGGAACAAGACTGTGAGAACAGCGAAAGGGAGGAGGGAATTCCCTCCCTTCCAATCTGCAGAGGGAGAAGCAGAAGGGAAAAGGGAGAAAAGCCAGATAATGAGACACCTCAAAGTGATATGAGATAGCAGGGTTATGAAGAAGGGAAAAAGTGTACCCTCTACAGTTTGCAGGCACTGTAACAGGGATGCTGAAGGAGAAGCAGAGAGACCAGGTTTCATGCTTTGCTTCAAGTGGGTGGGTGAAATGAGTGTGGATGGAAGGGTGGATTCCCCCTCTATACAAGCATAGCAGGAGTGCTAGAACAGGGAGGAGAAAGGAGTCCCTGATATTTGGACCAGAGGCTTGGACCAGGGGCTGGCAAATCCCAGGATATCTGTTTATCAAAGGAAGTCCCTCTGCTGAGGAGGAATCGGAAAACAAATGCCTGTGGGTGATCTGGCTAATTTGCAGATGGGACAGCAGAAGAGAGTGGATTCCAGTGGGTAACAATTCAGTCTACTGACAAACATACTGCCAGATAGCCAACTGGAGATAGCGGAGGACACCAGTCATTAGGTTGCTGAAGACTCTGTGTACAGCAGCACAAATTCCTCAGCAACAGGTATGTGACTGGACTTCCAGATCCTGACATTTCACAAAAACAGTAAAATCTTCCATAGCTCTGCAATATTCAAGGAGCTACTTGCCTGCTCCTTGGGACAGCTCCTAAAATCTAGCTAAAACAATGCATCTGCATCAAAACATGTGCCTAGGGTTGATAGTAGCATTTTAGATTCGGAAAGGGTACAGAAAATAGCAAAATGATGAATGGAATTGAACAGCTTCCAGATGAGAAAAGATTAAAAATCCTGGGACTTTTCAGCTCAGAAAAGAGACACCTAAGAGGGGGTATGATTGAGGCCAATAAAATCATTAATGGTGGAGATAAAAGTGTTGTTTACTTCTTCAAATAAGGCTAAAAAGCAGGGGTCACCCACTGAAATAAATAATCAGCAGGTTTAGAACAAACAAAAGGACACATTCTTCACAAAACAAAATGAACCTATGTAACTCAAGGAATGTTGTGAAGGCCAAAACTATAAAGGAGTTAAAAAATTAGATAGGTTTATCAATGGCTATTAGCCAAGCTGGTCAAGAGTGCAACCCAATGCTCTGAGTATCACTAGCCTCTGACTGCCAGAAGCTGGGAGTGGACTGCAGGGGATGGATCATTCGATGACTGCCAGTTTTGTTAATTCCCTTTGAAACATCTGGCATTGGCCACCACCAGGAGACAGAATAGTGGGTTAGATGGATCGTTGGTCTGACCGACTGTAACCATTCTTAGTACGAGAATCCCATAAGGATTCTTCTGCAAGGGCTTTGGAATTGCAAGAAACATGCTGGAAGGGACAAGCAATTCTTTTTAATTTGTGCAAGTCAAAGATTGATCAAGGAGATTGGAGTGAATCCATAATTCTGCAGGAAGATGGTGAGCCTGGAGTCTGACCAGTGGAGGCTTTCAGGGCATATACGGTGATAATTTCTGTGAGGGATAGGCCCATCTTTCTGCACAGCGAGGGGGTGGTCCTCTCACAGCATACCAGTTACATATGAGGCTAGGGCAAATCAGGCAGCTAACAGGGCATTCTGAAGTGTACAGATCATACATTTGACTCCCCCCTCCCCCCAATATGGGGAAAATCAGTGTTAATTTCCCATTGTGTTTTCATTCCAGGTTCAGGAAGATGTTCCAGGCAGACGGTGGTATGGCTCTGTGGGCACAGTACTGTTTACTTGGCATATATGCAGGCTTCTGGGTTGTCCAAGTATTCACACATGGGACTCAGAGATGAAGCAGTCCTGAAATGGCATGGAAGGACAGTCTTGTTATAGAACCAGCTGATGCCCCTTCTATACACTGTGGCTCCGTCTAGAATGGCATGATTTTCCGGAAATGCTTTAAAAACGGAAAAGTTTTCCGTTAAAAGCATTTTCGGAAAAGCGTGACTAGATTGGCAGGATGCTTTTCCGCAAAAGCACTTTTTGCGGAAAAGCGTCCGTGGCCAATCTCGACGTGGTTTTCCGCAAAAAAGCCCCGATCGCCATTTTCGCGATCGGGGCTTTTTTGCGGAAAACAGTACTGTGCTGTCTACACTGGCCCTTTTGCACATAAGTCTTTCGGAAAAAGACTTTTGCCCGAACGGGAGCAGTATAGTATTTCCGGAAAAGCACTGATGATCTTACATGAGATCGTCAGTGTTTTTCCGGAAATTCAAGCGGCCATTGTAGACAGCTGGCAAGTTTTTCCGCAAAAGCAGATGATTTTGCGGAAAAACTTGCCAGTCTAGACACAGCCTGTGGGAGCCCATGAGCGGGCACCAGATATTATATCCCAGGTGTAAAAATTGTATTTAGATGTTGCAACACAAGGTGTAGTGTGGGCTGTGAAGCTGCCTCTGGCTGACAAGAGTAGGAGGTATGTGAATAAAGACGTGTCCAAATTCCTGGGAGTCATAGAAAGGTTGGTAATTTCAAACCAACATTGTGTACAGGGCACCAGAATTATTCAGAGAGTCCGGGCTTTATCTGTGGAGGCTGATATGTGTTTGGTTGATATTGAAGGGGACATTAGGAGATGTCCGAGAACCCAGCTGGATATGAAGAAGGGAGGACAAACTAATTGCTGGTGCTTCCTTGTGGTGTATGTCCAGTGCAGGTATTCTATAGGAAAGGGATACAGTGATCATATAAATGGTGTGTTAAAAGAACAGAAAATTAGAAAACTGGGGGAGGGAAGGATTGGGGCGTGGGGTCCTAGGTTCTGCAGTCCCCACTTTATACACTTTAACCTTCATTCAAGAGATGTGTGGAGAGATGGGAAAGATTTAGCAGCAGTCTGGCTGAGAACCAGGATGAGAAACAGGAAGGTCTGTCAGAAGCCCCTGGGTTGATTTTGAAATGATCCTGGACTTACCTGCCTTGTACACTTATCTGCAAGTACACCTAGACAGTTAGTAATAACATTATGGCCTAATCCAGAGACAGCATCTTCTGTCCTTCTTCTGATGTAGCTGGAAAATTTCTGTGTAAATCTATTCACCTGAATAGCGTGGAGGAGTAGATTTTATCTAGATCAATGAAGAGTTCTGACAACCAAGAGGGCACTGAATAAGCAGCAGGGGAAACAAAACAAAGATGTCAGATTCTCACAATGCATTTTATTGAATAAAAGCACATTTATTGAAAAGAAGATTATTTTATTATCAGGTTGCTAGGAATGCTAGCTTGCACAAAGCACACTGAACACACAATCACAGGCTGTTCTAGGAACCAGCTACAAGCCAGTTATAGCAGCCTGATTTTTAGTGCAATTTATTTTTTCTACTGCCTCTCTGTGTAACTTTCAGAAAAGCAAGATGTGCAGGTCACTTCTGATTCTTCTTCCAGTGTAAAAAGCTGTTCAAGCAGCCTCTGCTTCAGCGGCAATGGGCTAATGCAATGGTGCTGCTGTTTTTGTGTCCTCATTGTCCTCTTCAAATGGATCCATGAGTTTCATGTTATTCTCAGCAATGTTAACAATATCTTTGTCCAATAGCTCACCACAACCCTCTTTCTGGGCATAATCTATCCATTCCTAGATAGGCTCAGGTTCCAAATCTGTCTCCTCAACAATTGCATGCACTCCATTTGTTGCCTCAGTTTCCTGGGATACTGTGATAGGCTCAGGTTTGGGTTCGTGTAGAATTTAGATTTTTCCACAAAACCTGGCTACTGTTTCCTACCAAATGATAGAATCACAGGGCTGGAAGACACCTCAGGAGACCATTGAGTTCAACCCCTGCTAAAAGCAGGAGAAATGCCGACTAAATCAGCCCAGCCAGGGCTTTGTCAAGCTGGGACTTAAAAACCTCTGGGGATGGAGATTCCATCAACTCCCTGGGGAACCCATTGCAATGCTTCATCTTCCTCCTCGTGGCATCTTTTATAACTGGCTTCTTAACTGAGCCCATCAGCTGCTCATTTTCCTCATCAAAGACTTTAGCCAACAATTTAGCACTGTGCATGCCTTTAAGGTTGATAAAATTCCCTGTTCCCATAGGATGGATGTCTGCATCAGTGTTGGCAGGCACAAAATGAACACTGGATACCACCGTTGATGGAAGTGAGCTGATCAGAATCAGGGTAGGCACCTGCATTGTCTTTACTGAGACTCGCATGCTGCGGGAGGTTTAATGACCACAAAAGCATTTGAATTGTTGGCACAAATTTTCAAATGTAGTTCCAGTTACGATCATTGGAAAGATAAGCTTAATGGCAGGCTAACAAACAATGACAACTTTCTTTCAGCCAGCCACACAGATATGTCTCAGTCACAGCTGGAGAAAGTATTCTCTATTGCCTGTCTCCAACTGTTACACATGGTTTCTAGGCACTACTGAATAGTTGTTTCATTTCACACAGATGACGCAGTAATGGGTCAAACATCTCATATTATATCACTTAGGAGCTCCAGTAACCAATGAGGACCCCATTATGCTAGATGTCCGGCAAACCAACAAAAGATAGACTCTAAGCTCCTAAATGAGTATAAGACAAGAAACAAGTAGATAGATGGTGCTCCTAACACAGATCACAAAATACTATGTGCTGATTCCTGCATTGCTCAGTAATAATTCCCATTAATGAAAGCTGTTATAGGAACTTTCCCTGAGAAAGGATTTTTCCCATAAGTAATACATGTTATTACCTTATCTTCACTCCCAATTCAACAGGAACCAGAAATACAGAAAACTGAAAAGCTTATAAATTTATTCAAAAAGTGATTAGCAATTTTACAACATTAATACTTACTTGCTTTGTGAACTTTATTTATATGTCATATCTATTTCAATTAATCACATTCCAATAGCAAAAAATTAAGCATTTGGGTTCCATGCATTGCATGATTTATCCAAACGGCATCTGCTTGCCTTTCCTAATCTTAGAGGTTTTGAGAAAAATGGGACTTGAATCTGAACCAAAACCAAAGCTAGGCCTGGTTTTCCTCTATCTGACATATAAAGCATGCAATAGCTCACCCTATGTGATCAATAAATTCTGTATTATGTTGGGTAACCTGAGTAATATGAAAAAGATGAGTCCTCATCTGGAGAGTGGCTATAAAGACATTTAGGAATGTTTCTCTCACCAATTACTGTAGCCTCCCAGAACAGTCTACTTCAAACCTAGTGTGGGTAGGAATAGATGGTTTATTCTATTTCATGTAATGCAGAATGCCTATATTTTTATATAGATATAGATATAGATATATATTTATTTCTGTTGCTATTGTATCTGGGAGAATGGTTGTGTTTATGCCAGTTGTATTGCTACTTAAGTATTCAGAGTAATTTTCAGTAGCAACTATCAATCGGGCATGTATTCTCTTGTTTTAAACAAATTAATAGCATGCTTATTTTAATCACATTTTTCTTTAGAATTGTTCAGTTGCTTTTTAATACATCTGCGAGAGAAAAAAATTCAAACAGTATCAATGGTAATGGTATGTTGTGGTAGTACCTAGAGACCAACATTGTACCAGTTTCATTCAAACATAGTAAATATGCTAATAATGAGATAATTAGCTTAATAATCCAATAGAGATAGTATCTAGAAAACATTTATTGCTCACTGTGATAGATCTGTAACTTGAGCTCAATGATTGCATTGTTTACAAAACATAAAATTCCCCAAATAAACATGCAAGATGGAACTCAGCACTACTATAGCTGTAAAAGCAACTAATCAAATGGTCAGAGACAAGAACATTATTGCCTGTTTGGTTTGGATTACATTGCATGAGAAAACATAAAGGTCATTTAGCTAATGCTTCTATAATGGAACCATTTCTCAGAGTGTTCATCTGCCCTATGGATCCACATTTCTCCTACATGAGAACATGGTTTGTGAGAAATATAAATATCTGCATTTGGTGACTTAGCCATGGTACTGCTTTACTTTATGACAGCATAATGCATAATTATTCTTGTTGTGGGGTGTGGACATGCCATATAATTTGAAACATAAAACAACTAGTCAAAAAAGGAAGGATTTGTGTGAAAAATGTCTTCCATCCTCTCCCCAGTCAAAAAAGTGTTTTGAGTTCAAACATTTTAAATCACCAGTAAAGCTGGTCAAAAAGGGCACTACTTTTTGTAAAAATGTTTGCAAAACATATTAACCCTTTCTCATCAAAGTAGTCTAAATGCAAACTATTTCTCAGCCAACACAGTAAGATTGAAAAGTTAAATTAAAAATTCAGTTCCACCACTTCAGTTACAAGAGTGAACCACCAGATGCCAAAATTCCACCCATTCAAAACCAGGGCATCAAAAGGTTTCAAGTCCCACTACCCAAAAGCTCATAAACAAAGGTGAGCTTTGAAGCTTGTCCAGAAAGTTAACCAATACAGGATTTGGCTGATGAAGAAAGAGGAAATGAATTCCTGAGAATGGGTGTCCCCCCCATTGAAAACATCCTGACAATACTTCTCTCTCAAGTGGGCTTCTGATCAAGTGCATCCTCTGATCACAATTTACAACAGAATCATAAATAGTGAAGACAATGAACAGAATGAGTTCATTTTAAAGGTACTGGAAATGTGCCCGTAGGAGATCTATACAGAATAATCACAAGGAACTCAAAGAGATATAAAGCTTGCTTGGTTTAGAATTTCATTACAAATTGGGAATGCAACTCACATTAACTGAGGTAGTCACAAATTTTGTGTGAACCTGAGCCATGGAGAATTTGTGGGTTTATATAAGCTTCAGTATGAAACTGAGCAAAACATTTTCCTTTGAGTTCTAAATTTAAATTAAATCCAACCTCAAAGCATATTCCGTGAAAAGAAAGCTAAGTAGGTCAAAGCTAAATAAAATGTGTAAAACTAACAACTTTTCACAGCCACAATGGCACATCATTCTCAGGTAAACAGAGATTTGAGAAGCTGTGTGAGGCCTTGTATATATGACAAAATTGTATTGATTTAATTCAATTGGTTCAGAAAATGATTTGGTTAAATTGCTATAGCCCCATTAAGTGGAAAATCTTATTTCAGTTTCGGAGCTTGTTTGAGGGTGAATATGATTAGAGATCTATAAAATCATAATTAAAAGGCACAAAACAAGCTCAATCTAGCTAGAGACATAAAAAGTAGCAAGAAGATATTCTACAAATACATTAGAAGCAAGAAGACGACAAAGGACAGGGTATGCCTATTGTTCAGTGAACAGGGAGAAACAATAACAGGAAATTTGAAAATGGCAGAGATGCTCAATGACTTCTTTGTTTCAGTTTTTACCAAGAAGTTTGGTGGTAACAGGCTTCTTAACATCGTGAATGCTAGTGGAAATAGGATAGGTTTAGAAGTTAAAATAAAAAAAGAACAAGTTAAAAATTACTTAGAAAAGTTAGATGTCTTCAAGTCAGAGCCCTATGAAATGCATCCTAGAATCCTCAAGGAGGTAATAGAGGAGGTATCTGAGCCTTTAGCTATCATCTTTGAAAAGTCATGGAAGTTGGGAGAGATTCCAGAAGCAGGACAAATATAGTGTCAACTATAAAAAGAGAAATAAGAACAACCCATAAAACTACATACCAGTTAGTTTAACTTCTGTGCCAAGAAAGTAATTAAGAATTCATCTGCAAAGATATTAAGGTGAAAGGTAATAGCCAGCATGAATTTGTAAAGAACAAATCATGTCAGACCAATCTAATAGCTTTCTCTGTTAGGATAACAAGTCTTGTGGATAAGGGAGAAGTGGTGGATGTGATATATAACTAGACTTTAGTAAAGCATTTGATACAGTCTCACATGACCTTCTTATCAATAAACTAGGAAAATACAACTTAAATGGGATTACTATAAAAGTGGGTGCATAACTGGCTAGATAACTGTTCTCAGAGTAGTCATTAATGGTTCACAGGCATGCCTGGAGGGCATAACAAGTGGGGTTCCACACGGGTCTGTTTTGGGACCAGTTTTGTTCAATATCTTCATCAACAATTTAGGTGATAGCATAGAGCATATGCTCATTAAGTATGCAGATGATATCAACCTGGGAGTGGTGCAAGTGCTTTGGAGGATGGGGTCATAATTCAAAATGATATGGACAAACTGGAGAAATGGTCTGAGGTAAATAGGATGAAGTAAAGACAAATACAAAGTTCTCAACTTAGGAAGGAACAATCAGTGTCACACATATAGAATGGGAAGCAACTGTCTAGGAAAGAGTGCTGCAGAAAGGGATCTAGAGGTCATAGTGAACCACAAGCTAAATATGGATCAGTGTGATACTGTTTTTTTAAAAAAAGCAAATATTCTAAGATGTATTAACAGGAGGGTTGTAAACAAGACATGAGATGTCATTCTTCCACTCTACTCTGCACTGATTAGGCCGCAGTTGGAATACTGTGTCCAATTCTAGGCACTAAATTTCAAGAAAGATGTGGAAAAATTGGAGAAGATCCAGAGAAGAACAACAAAAATGATAAAAGCTCTAGAAAACATGACATATAAGGGAAGATTGAAAGAACTGGGCTTCTTTAGTTCAGAAAAGAGAAGACCGAGAGGAAGCATGATAGCAGCTTTCAGGTATCTAAAAGGGGACCTTTGAAAAGAGGAGGAAGAAAAATTGTTCTCCTTGGCCTCTGGTGAGAGGACAAGAAGCAATGCACTTAAATTGCAGCAAAGGAGGTTTTGGTTGGATATTAGGAGAAACTTCCTAACTGTCAGGGTGGTTAAACACTGAAATAAACAGCCTAGGGAGGTTGTGGCATCTCCATCACTGGAAATATTTAAAAGCAGGTTGGATAGACACCTGTCAGGGATGATCTAGATGGTTCTTAGTCCTGCCCTGAGGGCAGGGGACTGATCTTGATCAATCTAGCATGCTATGATTCTACAAAAGTAAATAAGGAAAAATTAGTTAGTTATTCACAAAAAACACAGGAACTAGAGGTCACCAAATGAAATAGGCACCAGATTTAAAACAAACAAAAGGAAATATTTCTGCACACAACACACGGTGAAGCTCCTTGCCAGAAGTTTGTTGTGAAAAAAAGGACTTTTAACAGGGTTCAAAAAAGAACTAGATTAATTCATGGAGGATAGGTCCATCAATAGCTATTAGCCAGGATGGGTAGAATGGTGACCCTAGCCTCTGTGAGAAGCGGGGAATAGGCAACAGGAGTGGGATCATTTGATGACCTGCTCCGTTCATCCCCTCTGGGGCAATTGGCATTGGCTACTGTCAGAAGACAGAAACCTGGGCTAGATAGACCTTTGGTCTGACCCAGTATGATCATTCTTATATTGACCTCATATATTCTGAACCTAAGAGTGCTGCTGCACCATTATTCCAGCACATTGACTGATTTAAAGTTAGTAAGGGGTCAGCTTAAGCTAAATTCATATGAGACGCTTAAATTGCAGCAGATGTATTGATAGACACTGACTTCGTGGGGAAAAACAGCACCCAAGCTCCACCTGCTGCCCCTCCGCCCTGCACCTCTTGCCCTCTGGTGGCCTCACTGACAAAGAGCTCCCCTACCCTCCCAACACTTCTGGAGCACTGCAAACATCTGATTCACAGTGTTCGAGGAAGCTCTGAGAGGGAGGAGGAAGTGCTGGGAAGAAGAAGTGGGGAAAAGGCAGGGCAGAGGCAAAGGGTGGTTTGAGCACCCCTCAGTGAAAAAAAAACAGGATTTATGGAAGTGTTTATATAGTACGATGGCACAGATTTCACAAATTCTGTTTCTAAACTGATGTCATTCCCTTTTTCCTCCCTGGGTTACTTAGGAGCAGGCCATGCTCACCTGTGTACCTGATATTTTAATATAAAAAGAGATCCTGAGTACCCCAGTGGTGATGTTTTATACTTAGGGATTCCCTATCCACTTCCTTGGTGCGGTCCTTTGCTCCTAAAGGAAAATATAAGGACGGTGCCTCCACCTGGCTAACCCTGTACACACCTAATGGTGTTCCTTGGGAGCCTCCAAGAATAAAATTATTCCAGTAATAATTTGGATCTCACTCCAAAACAACAATTACAAATAATATACAACTAATTGATTAAATTAGAATGAACACACCTTTACTTAACAACTTAAAGAAACAGGGTTTAACAGAAAGCACACAGAAATAAAGGAAACTTAACTATCTGGCACCCCAGAGTGTGCATTCCTCTAGATTCAGAGTCCCAGACACTTGCATGGGCATGCTTGACGTGCTTGAAGGTTTGCAGCTGGAGTGAAGATAGCAGGTTGTGTGTGTATCAGTCCAAGATAAGCAACAGTCCAAGCAAGGCAGTCCAGCAGCTCTGGATCACTGGGCAGATCACTCTGCCTCTCTTTGGACCCAGAGTCAGTCTGTTTTCTGTGCTCTGTCTCAAGCAGAACTTTCCCAAACAGCCAAAGTTACACACAGTACCTTCTATGCAGGTTTTACAAGCAAGCTCTTCTCAGCCACAGGCACAGCCAAAGTTTTTCCTTCGCAGGGTCAATCACTAACAGCCCCTTGAGTAGCCTGCTAGATCCAAGCCCCAGCAGGCTCCCAGTAACAGGCTCTAGCTTCCAGCAGCAACTCCTGGACTGGAAAAAGCTCCACACCAGCAATCTGGCTCCTTTCCCCAAAATGGAGCCCACCAACACTCTCTTTCTCCCTGCCTGGAACAGAGCAAGAGTGTCCTCCTTTTTTCCCATGGGCTCATGGGAGTTGTAGTCTCTAGGGTTAGATTGCAGCACAAAAGATCCTCCCAGTAAAAGTCTGAGGATCTTATAGTAAAGTTAGCCTACACTGAATTAGTTAATTGATACATTTTTTTTAATGTAGACAAGGCCTGAGTAACAAGCAACAACTGGAGTATATTTTTTCATGTGAAACAAAGCAACATATGAAACCTGATTTTTCCATCTTGGCATTTTGCATAATCACCTCGGCAAAGTGAATACAATATGTGAATCAAATCCTATGAAATCCAAATGGATCTTGAGATCCATTGTGATCCAAAATGAGATTTTGCACACACTTGGAATTTATTTTTTACAGGTGGAGTAGAAGAGACAAGGTGCAAGATGATTAAAAAATCAGAGTCATGCTATCAATAAATAAATATCTAATTCCCCATTATGTTAAGACAACTATCTAAAATTATTACCTGGATACAGGAAGAGGATGATTTATTTGCTTAACAGAGCTTCTATGGATTAGAAAAACTTGTGGTATCATAACTGCAGAGAAAGCAAAACAATAAATAGTGAATTAAAAGAGCTGGAAAGCTGGTCCTCTGAGAGCATCAGCCACAGCTATCCTAGAGAAGCCCTAAGTGAAACAGCCAAAGACTAAATGAATGTGTATTTAAATATAGTGTTTTAGATGGACACACATTCAGTGTCTTGCTTTTCACCACAATACTTTGTACATTATTGTGAATTCGCCAAGCTGGGGAAGAATATCAGCTTTACCAACCTGATTTACAATAATCAGTATATGTGATGACAAAAGCATTAAATGAACTTTGCAGATCACATTACTACACTCTCTTAATCCAATTTTTAGACAGACTACCAAAATAGAAAGAAGTGTTATTGTACTCATTTGCCTGGAGTGAAAGTTTAAATATAGAGCAAAATCAAATATATCCCTAAGGTTTGGAGGAACTGTTTGTATTGGTTATAATCCTCTAAGAAAAGGGGACACAAAACCATTTTTCAAGGCTGACAGAATTCCAACGAACTAATTTGCATTAAGGTCAAGCTATTAGCCATTCCCGAACACTTTGGCAGGCAGACACTCTTAGAGTCAATAAGGAATTTGTCAAAGAAACATTTAAAAAACAGCAAGAGTGTAATGTCTGCATGCTAATGGTAACTAAGAGGACATAATATCGGCTAATGCAATTGTGCAGACACAGAACACTACAAGGTCAAGAATGTATTTGCAGTTTTTGGAAGATAAAGCAACAAGTAACTAAATAGAATAGAAATTGTTAAAAGGCAACTGATCTACTGTAGAAACATTATAATGTGAACAAATGCACTATGTGAAGCCTAATGAATAAGCAAATTATTCCAGTGAAATCAGTAGCATTACATTCAGAAGGAACTTCAGAAAATAATGTGGAAATATCACTTCAGAATATATAAAAGTGTCAACAATATATAATGATACAACTTCAAAGTGATTTAAATGTGGATGCATTTTTAAGACAAAAAGTATTATTCAAAGAAGAGATCAAGAAGTGCAACTTGTTCACAGGTCTTGGATATAAATACCTCTAGAAAGGAGTTTGAAAAGGCTCAGTTAACACAGCAAAAGATTCTTTTAAAATAGACAAAATAGCTAATTTAAAGGTCAAGGAGACAATCTACAACATTATTTACATTAATGAAAACAAGGCTCAAGGAGACATATTTAAAGAGACGATAAGCATGATATAGATACAGAAATATAAACATTGCAGCTTAATTTTTAAAGAGTGTTGCAACAGAGGTGACCTTTTTGTTGCAATACTGAGGTGTAGCAAAGACTGCAGCCCCATGTGTTTATATTTCCTTCACCCTTTGTGTTTCAGATTAATGATCATGCACTCTCCCATAAACATTCTGGATATATCTTCACTTGGAGCTAGGTGCAGGATTCCTAGGTTGAATAAACTTAGCAGGGTAGACCTCATCAAGCTAGCATGCTAAAAATAGAACTGTAGCCACTGCATCATGGGCAGCATTGAGTACCAGCACAGGCTACCCATCCCAAGTATGTAAATTCATTTTTATACTGAATTATAAAATGAACTTGAAAAAGGAGCAATTTTTTTTTATAATCATCTCACCAGAACTGGCTTGCCTCTTCATGTGTAGCCTCAAGATGAAATGATTTGTGATAGCAAAATCCATTCTACCCATCTCTGGTGGCTGTCCCGGTACAATCTAAAGATTCCATAGCACCTTCATAAAAGAACAAAGGACAAACTCTGGCCAGCAGTTCCTTTCACTACCACAATTACTAAGGTTCAAAGGTGCATATATAATGTGTACTGTTAAGTGCATAATATATGTTCCTAGGCATGGGGCCTGTTCCAAGCTCCTTCTGAGATATATGCAAGACTCCAGTTGATACAAACAGGTACAGATCTGACTAACAGTGACTGCAAAATACTGAGCTGAAGTGTCATTACTACATTGCACTGTACTTTCGTACTGGGATTCTATCTCCAATACTCATAGACTCATAGACTTTGTCAGAAGGGACCATTATGATCATCTAGTCTGACCCCCTGCACAGTGCAGGCCACAGAATCTCACCCACCCCTCCTAGAATAATCCTCTCACCTATATCTCAGATATTGAAGCCTTCAAATACTTTGAAGACCCCAAGATGCAGAGAATCCTCCAGCTGTGATCTGTACCCCATGCTACAGAGGAAGGCGAAAAACCTCCAGGGTCTCTGCCAATCTACCCTGGAGGAAAATTCCTTCCTGACCCCAAATATGGCGATCAGCTAAACCCTGAGCATGTGGGCAAGACTCACCAGCCAGACTACTCAGGGCACAACAACAGGCTGCTTGATCCTCTCAGGAGCCAACCCACCCCCTGTGACAAGGTGCTTTAAATGGTGCAGTGGGAGAAGGCACTACCCTTCCCACTACCCTTCTTCATTCCGATTGGTGATATTAGTATGGAGCAATGGCACCATCTTCCATCAAACAGTAGCTGATCTCTTTGCAAGGGTGCAAAGAGAATGAAAGGATTCTTGCACCTTTCTCCATCCACTTATGTTCCTTCATGCAAAACCACCAATAACTGGGCCTAAAAAGTTGGTGGGGGTGAGGGGCACAAAGAAAGCACCACAAAGGAAATTGGCTGCATAGGAGAACCCAGCAGAATAGCTACCCATATTACATCTAACACTTTGGGAGGGAAAGCAGGCTCTGCACAGTCCCTATATCCATCCATCACACAGCTGGGCAGGAGCCAAGCCCTCTGCCTCCCTCTCAATGCACTAACTAATGTACCTGTGCTGGCATATTAGCACCGTGATGGGTATAGACCTGGCAGTTTGCTCCCTCCATGGAGCAATGGGGGAAGCAGGATGGAAATTATGACCTAGTTACAGGCTTCTCCAAGACAGCACACCACCTTGCTGCCCCTTGTTTGTGTCTTGTGGCAAAGTCATGATTCAGCCCTACGTCATTTCCATCTACTGACACTGTTGTTTAAAGTGCAATAGTGCCTTAGTCACTGTGCCCCAGCATGGTTCTGGATCAGTCATCTTTTGGATGACTCCTCCAGATTGTAAGGTTCAGATAATTTCTGGTCATTCAAGTTCCCTAGACCTTTTGGCAAGAGTAGAAGTATTATTCCCCCTAATATTCTGGTCAGATTCTATCTTGAGTATTGATACTATGTTTAATGTTAGATGCTGTGTCTGTTCTGTTAAGTATCCATTATTTAAACAAATGTGGTGCTACAGGTTCTTTAAACATTTTGCAAAATCTTTCTAAGACTAAGACTTCATGCAGTATAAACAACATGAAGAGTCCTGTGGCACTTTAACAGATTTATTTGGACGTAAGCTTTTGTGGGTCAAAACCACTTTGTCAGATGTATGGAGAGGAAATATTAGTTTTTAGTCTTTAAGATGCCACAGGACTTCTAATTGTTTTTACAGTTGGGCTGTGTCTACATTGGCAAGATTTTGCGCAAAAGCGGCTGCTTTTGTGCAAAATCTTGCCACTTGTCTACACTGGCTGCGGGTTTTTGCGCAAGAACACTGACGTTCTAATGTATGAAATCAGTGGTTTTTGCACAAATACTCTGATGCTCTCGCTCAGGAATAAGCCCTCTTGCACAAGAGGCCAGTGTAGACAGGCAGCCAAGACATTTTGCACAAAAGCAGTCTAAATGGAAAATAAGCCCTACTGGCCACTTGGACGCTCCGTACTTGAAGGCAGCTCCAAACTTCCTGGTAACCCAAGCCCCCTTAAAGTGAGACGCAGCCTACAGAGGCCACGAGGCAGAAGCCTTTTTTGCTGCTCTGCCCAGAGCTATGCCATGTGGCTCCTGCCATCCCCAAAAGCCACCAGAGCACGATGGCAGCTCCAGGGGGGGAACAGCCACCTGCACCCCCAGCACAGGAGGCCCCAAGGGACCAAAAACGAAGGGCCCCATCCTGGTCCGCAAGGGAGCTGGAGGCCCTCCTGGACTTGTGGGAGGAAGAGGAGGCCCTCCACGACACCCGCTCCCGTCGCCACAATGTGGAGATCTTCAACCGCATGGCCCAGGTGCTCTCACACCAGGGACATCCAGCCCGGACCCTCGAGCAAGTCCGGGCTAAGGTGAAAGAGCTGCGCCTGGGCTATGTCCAGGCCAGCGAGGGCCAGGAGCCTACACCTGCCCCCACTACCAGTGGCTCCACCACATCCTGGGCCAGGCACCACCCCAGGGACCGTCCGTCCCTGTGGACACCTGCAGGTGCCTCCCCGTCACCAGGACCAGCAAGGCGGAGGAAGAAGATGAGCCAGACAGGGGGTCGGAGGACAAGGGCAGCACTGCGACCCTCCAGACGGAGGACCCCTCCGGCAGCCTCGATGTCTCCCATGTATCCCTGGAGGCTGGGGAAGGATCCACCGGTGAATATTGCACTTTGCACTTACAAGGGCGGGGGGGGAGCCAGGCGCCCGGAGGGGGGAGCAGGAGAACGCGTCACTCAGGCCACGTGAGTTGTACACTGTGTAGCATTAGCAGTATGCAGCATGTGCAACCACATGCAGCCTGGTGATCGAGCGGGATGTAGCCGCGGCAGGCAGCTCCAGGGCACGCCTGGGACCGTGCTGCTCACACACATCCGGCGGGACCAGGGGGGAAGGGTGGATGCTGGCTGAAACCAGCCAGTGCCCCAGGGGCTCAGGCCAGAGCCCGCACCTCCTCAAGGGTCCAGCACGCAGAACAGCACACTGTCCCATGCCTGGCTGTGAGGCACAGCCAGCTGCTCCTGGGAAAACCGCAGTGTCATAGCCCATGAGCGTGGCCCCCACTGAGCCCCTCGCCTGCTCCCGGTGACTTGGCTGAGGGAAGTCCCCACTGTGGCCACACATGTCCCTGGGCTACCGTGCATGAGGGCTAGCGGGAGGAGGAGGGGGGATGCGCTCGGGCCGGCCCTAGGGCCACCTGAGTTTTGCTGCAAGGATGGTACACTACCCAGTCACCCCTGGTTCCGTCCAGGAGAGATCCCACACGATGGGGATCTGAGATCCTAGACCGCGTCTGCCATATGTGCTCCCAGGCACTGTGTGGGGATTCATCTTGCTCCCTGTCAAACACCATTGATTAGCCCAAAGCCTCACAGCCTCCACTGGCAGGGAGTTCCACAGATTAACACAACACAAGCACCCTCCCACACTCCATGGGGCCAGGACACAGACTGGTGGTTACAATACATGGAGGAGGATCCTACTCCAAGGGCAGTCCTGCATGCAAACATACAACACGGGGGGGAAGGAGGGTAACCGAGTGGGCCCAAGCCACACTACTGTGGTGTCACCTGGGCTCAGGGGTGGAGGGCCTGGAGTGTGGGGACAGTGGCCGGGCTGCCTGACTGACCCATCCTTTCTTCTCTTCCCTGCAGCGGGACCAAGCAGAAGCGGGGGACTGTGCAGCCCCGCGGCAGCAGCAGTGGCAACACCCCCAGCCGCCCAACGAGCAAGGCAGCAGGTCTGGCAGCAGGACAAGCTCCTTCGGCGCCACGTGCAGGCCATTGAACGGGTGGAGGCAGCCATCACGCACCGGGTGGAGGCGGACCTGCAGTGGCGCCAGGAGGCCTGGGGCCCCTTCCAGGCCCAGTGCGTGCACGTGACAGATGCCATTTTCACCCTCACCACGCACATTGGCCATGCCATTCATTATGGCATGGCCTTGCCCCATGCACCCACCATCCCTCCCATAGCAATGGCTCCTGCTCCCGCAATGGCCTCTCCTGCGCCTGCCCCTCCTGCTCCCGCAATGGCTTCTCCTGCTCCTGCCCTTCCTGCTCCTGCAATGGCACCTCCTGCTCCTGCCCCTCCTGTCCACCTCCCCGCGCTGCCTGCCCCGATGCAGCCTCACCCCCATGTGCAGGTCTGCCCCCGCAGAAGCAGTCACAGGGGCCACCCCTCCCAGCAGTGGCTCCCCCCTCCCAGTTAAGAGCCTCCTCCCCCACCCAGTTGAGAGCCTCCCCCCCATTCTATATCTCCCCCCTGCCCATTGTAAATAAAAAGTTCAAACATTGTGTTCCAAAAAAATCCTGTGTTGTTTTTTATTGGGAGGTAAGGGGAGAAGAGGGGAGGGGAGTAGGGGATGGGAGGGAGATGTAAAGGGAGACAGAGGCAACCCTACTATGGGGCCTGTGAAAACATGTCCGTCAGGGCTTCCCGGATGCCCCATCATGGTGCGCCTGGCGGATGGCAGCTGTGTGGGGCTGTTCGTAGGCCTGGCCCTCACCTGCCATCCATGCTGGGAGGAAGGCCTCCGCCCTCCACTGCACGAGATTGTGGAGCACGCAGCACGTGGCCACTACTTCCAGGACATTCCACTCACCCATCTCCGACGGGTGAGTAAAAAATGGAACCGGGCTTTTCAGATGCTTGAAAGCGCACTCCACTTGGTTGTGGGCCCGGTTGAGGCGGTCATTGAACTGGGCCCAGTTGTGGTCCGGCCGCCCTGTGTAGGACTGCATTAGCCAGGGCAGCAGGGGATAGGCCACATCCCCCACAACACATGTGGGCATGGGCATGTCCCCGACAGTAAATTCCCGCTGGGGGAAGTAAGTGCCCCCCTCCAGCCTGCCAAATAGGCCAGAGTTGCGTAGGATGCGGGTGTCATGTGTCCTGCCGGACCAGCCTGCATAAATGTCCAGGAAGTGGCCACGGTGGTCCATGAGGGCCTGGAGTACAATTGAGAAGTACCCCTTTCTGTTTATAAAATGGGCCGTTCGATGCTCCAGGGCATGGATGGGGATGTGAGTTGCATCCAGGAGCCATTGCTGGTCATCCTATTGCCCCAGGACCAGCCGGTCCCACCAGTCAGTACTGGTGTCCAGTCTCCACAATAGCCTCTCCACGGTGGGGTGGGGATGGCACAGGGATGCCATGGCCTCCCAGGTGAGGGAGTCCAGAGTGACCTGTGCCTCGAGGTCCTGGACGAGGAGTGCAGCAGGCTGGAGCAGCAGCTGCAGGCACTCCAAAATGGCCGGAAGCGGCCAGAGCAGGCACAAGGCCACCCCTGGCTCCATGGCACAAGAAACAAGCTGAGCTACAAAAATCAGCCAAAGGCACTAAAGGCACAAGGCAGTGGTGTCCAAAAAGGCAGAGGGCAACCACAAATAGAAATGCTATGGCTGTCAGTCCATGCAAGAGGTCCTATAGCACGCAGCAGGAGAGAAACGGCTATCCAGGGAAATCCCTTTAAGCACGTGTCTCAAAGGAGCTCCAGCTCCTGCCCCCGGAAAGAGCTGGTGCCCTTTTGCCCTCTTCAAAATGGTTCCGGGCTTCTGCTTTTCCGCAAAAGCATCCCGCCAATGTAGACGCGCTTTTGTGCCAAAGCGCATCGTTCTTACGATGAGTCCCGGACAGTATAGACGTTCTCTTGTGCAAATACTTTTAACGCAAAACCTTTTGCATTAAAAGTATTTGCGCAAAATCATGCCAGTGTAGATGTAACCATACAGACTTACATGGCTATCCCTCTTAGACTTTATGCAGTATGCTTTGTTTCAGTCTAGATATTTGGAAAGTAGGAGAAAACTGAAAGTTTCCATCAATACTGCAGTATATAATCACAATGCTGTAAATCACACATTAATTAGTATATGTTTCCATCAACAATATTTAGACCAGCTGTTGGTACCAAAAAGTGCATGTAATATAAATTCACTGATGTTATCTTTTATTTATAAGTGCCTCATCTGCCACTAGTAAAAAGTTCTTACAGAAAATTCAAAGCAGTCATTGATTTAGATAGGGAGAACACTGATCAGGTCAAAATTAAACTGAATGCATTATGTGTTATGAGGTCACTGACAAAAATTAAATTTGTATCTTATTATAAGTCTTTGTGTGGGGTACATTAGAAACTGCAGCCTGTCCATTATGTAGATAAGATAATTCTCCAAAGGAACAATATACAGTACACAGAATGCAATATATCTATATAGAGTGATAGAACACTGAGAATTTGGCTCATTGATTTTTCCTCAGAGAAACATTGAAAAAATCATATTTGATCATTTTCCTTAGGAAGGGAAGAATCAGCAAACAAATTGTGTTTGTTGAATATCACTAACTGCAGTCTATGTCTTTGCAAAAGCAATACACAAAATACAGAACAACCTTGTTGGTAAGACAGCATCATTACCTATTCCCACATCATCTGATCACCATTTAAAAAATGCATATTTGATATCTATAGAAAATAAGGTTTTGACTAGTATATAGTATGTCAAAATCAGTCCAGCTAGAAGCTGATAGATAATAAGCAAATACGTTATTACATAAATGGTGTTGTACCATTCAGCTTTCACAGTTGCACTTGAGTATTGTCACAGAAGAAGAGAAAAATTGGAGGAAAAAATAAGGCTAGGTTCCACTCTTTGAGGAGTATCTACAGACACACACCTCTATCCCTTGCATCTACCCCAATAGGTGCAGAAATCTGTAGGGGAAAAAAAGGCAAGACCTTTCCTTCCTATAACAGTGATAGAATGACAATGGAGCTTAAGTAGCTCATTATGGTGTATTTCTAACACGAGTATTTTAGAATTTCATCCTGTATATATCTGTGTAAAAGGCAGGAAACTTCTTATCCATCCTGAGAAAACTGGATCAATAATTTCAAAATATTTAATTTTAATTTCATCTTTAAGCCTGTGTTTAGTCTAAACTTACTAAAGTATAGAAACAGAAAGTCATTTTGGGAAGAAAGCTGTATTTAGGCCTGATAAAAACCTGCTGTGAATTTTAACAGCCTGTGCAGATAATGTTTAGCAGCATAAGCAGAACTGTTCATGTGTATGAAATTGCAGAATAATCATGTTTGTGAGGAAAATAAAAGAAAGTAGTCACCGAGCCTGAAGAAACTGGTCTGCTCTAACAAAATATGTACTGACAGGGCTGGAGTGTTGATAGGGAAATGAGGAATTAAGGCCATGTCTAGACTAGCACTTACTTTAGCAATACTTGTTGCTCTGGGATGTGAAAAAACACCACCTGAGCAACATACGTGCTGCTGACATAACTGCTCATGTGCACAGAACCATTGGGGGGAGACTCCCTCTAACTGACAGCTACCTCACTGAGCTGATTTTATTATGTCAATGGGAGAGCTCTCTCCTGTCAGCATTATGCAGCTATGTGAGTGCTCTTCCAGAGGCACCGCTGTATGGGAGCCGCTATAAGCTTGCAAGTACAGACCTGACCTAATAGAGATGTATAAGAGCAAATAACTCCTGGGTAATAAAGGGAAACTGACAAAGCTGTCCCTTGGGTAGGGCAAATTGGGGTGACCACTTTATGCTGTGGAGCAGCAGGGGACCTGCCTTTCAACATCATGGTGTCAGATGAGGTGAGGACGGCAGATGTTCCTTTGAACAGAACAGACGGAGGCAGCCAGTGAGCATGAGGTAGCACAATATGTTCACCCAGCAGTTCATACCTTTTGTAATACTTGGGGTAGGGAGCTTGGCAGGCCTGGGTTAGGGGTTTCTGGCTGCTGTTTACACAGCGGGGATCCCCTGTAGCATCAGCACACAGATCACACAGCTCCTGCTTCCTCCTTGGGCTCTTGGGCCACTGCTGGGCCCAGGGCAGCACTGGTAGGAGACTGCTGCCTATACAGCTCCACCTGCCCCATGTGCACACCCCAATCTGACCATTATTTGAATATGGAGGCTGAGGAGCATGAGGGATCCCAACCCAGGCTGGGCAGAAGGCAGAACCCAGGGGATGGGATCCTCAGCCCAATCCTCATGGAGCAGCTGGAGTTTCATTGCTCCACCCGTTGGCCGCCCACCCCATCCCTCCCTTGAGAAACCCAGCGCGTCCCCTGTCCCATACAGGCTGATTTGCCCCAGGCCCCACATCCCTCTAGGACAGCTCTAGAAACTGAAGCTGTGAAGTTTCCAGCTCTGGAGACAAATTTATGGTGAAACTGTCCTGATGAACTTCCCACCTGTGAGCATTTGATCTGTTAGACTCGTCTGCTAAATAAGTGAATCCCTTTGTCCAACAATTATACCAAACCCACCAGAAGTTTCTCATTTTGAAAATGCTAGACCAGCCCAATTTTGAAACATCTGTCCAATTTTTTTGAGAGAGAGTTAAAGGCAACTCTGTTTTGCAAACAAAAAAAAGTTGTTTAAAATATTATTTTGGTATCTGAGTGCTCCTAATTTATAAGCTCAAGCAGAAGATTCATGGAACACATAATGTACAACTCCCTTGTTTCTATTAATGGACTTTCAAACTACATCAGCCTCATTATCAGAGCTGAGCAAAGAAGAAAATAATATCTGTAGTATGAGGCTTTCAGTGGTCATAGGATGAGAAAAGAAAGAGACTTAGAGGACTGAAACAAACTTATGCACATAGTATTCTTTATATGCTAGGGATCATGTTGTATGATTAACCACACATTAGGATGAATCTATGTTTTTCAGCCTGGAAAACTTGGCATAATTGATGCTAACAGGTGCATTTTTCAAACCATTGTGGTGAAAAGGGAGTTTCTGTGGGGTATTTGCCATGTTAGTACTCCAATATCATGAATTCTTTCAAATGCTGATTTGTAAAATGGAAGCTTCTGCAATTGAACTGCAGGTTTTTAGACCCACATTTTACATAATATGCAGACTGCAGGCTGGTTTCTGCTCTATTTTTAGACTGTATCACTTCATGTGATTATCCACAGTAAGAGATTGTACCATCTGGTGGACAGTTTGCCTAATTGTGCTATGGAGCCTGTGGTGCTCATGTATCATGTGTTGTGTGATGAGTGCTCACCACTGATTTTTATTTCCCTGGGTGTTAAGAGGATTGCTTTATGCTTATACAGTTTTCTTGGATTCATAAGGGCTATTGGAATGAAGACAATTATGGTGAGTTCTAAATTCCTTAAGCAAAGTGGCTTATTTTCCAGGTCCTCACATCTTCAAATAAATGCTCTTTAAAACTGAGGAAAAGATGCATATGCTACTGGTTTGGAAATATTAGTATCTCTATAGAACTTACACACAAACATTGATGATTTCCATCTCCCTGTTTTTTCTTCTTTGTTGAACTACGCTTGTAGGGGAAAAAACGATTCTCAGTCTTATTACAAAGCCACTGTCATCTCTGAGATGTCCTTATTCGTTGTTTGAAGACGCTCCCACAATTTTACCAAAATATTATGAGACTTAGCTATTTACATCCAGGATGCTAGAAATAATCCAACCCACTTAAGTAAGGATAAGTTACCAGTACCACCTGATGTTTCTTCAGAATTTCTCACTTCACAGACTGCAAGTTACTGAACATACATTTGTTGCCAGAATTTGCCGATTCATCAAAATCAGAATATTTGGTGGAGGCTGATTTCAGTGAAGCTCTTCCATACACCAGGTAGTATTCTCACAGAGCCCTGCTTACCAGAACGTTTGTGATGGCGATCTCATTTCCTGCCAGCTTGCTGCCTGCCCAGCTCCCCGGCAGCCAAGGTTTTCAGGCACACCGCTCTGGTGCAATCTGTCTGCCATTCCCTTTCATGGGGAATTTCCAGATCTTGGATTTTCATTCTGCTGATGAGAATGTAAAGTTTGATTTCAAAATATCAAAATGCTCTATGAAACAGAAAGATCTTTCTTCGTCCAGCTCTATTGTATATTTATATCATGCCAGTAACCAGAGGCTCTCTACCCAACCCCAGCATGCACTGGCCAACATGTCTGTGCCTTTGCAGAACAGGAAGCACTCAGAGGAGTAGGGAAAATTACATAACTTTAGGCGCCAAAGTAATCCCAGCAACTCTGGGTTGGTTCGCACTGCAATCAGAGGCATGGCTGCAGTTCAGGCAGGAATACCCATATTACTTTAATTTAGCTGGCATGGTTAAAATAGCAGTGAAGAGGAGGATCCAGGCACAGTCTTGGCAAGGATGCGAAAGTCTAGGGATGCAAATACATTCTCAGGGTTTTCCAGGGAGGTGTGTACAGTTCAGACTGAGGCTCATGCGTGCCAACTTCACAACTCCTTTTTGTGGCCACACTGGCTGGATTAAAGCCAGTGCAAGTACATCTACAGGTGCTGAATTGTATCTAGTTGCAATGTAGACACCCTGTGAGGCAGTCTGGTCTTGGTGCACCAAAATTATACCCTGCCCTTTATTTAAGTCTTGCAAGGCCACCGCATAACCTCTTAGGAGGCATTTATAAGTGCATGTTCCTGCATGTTATGGGGTTGACTCTTTGCCACAGTGCCTTGTGCTGGTCACTCTGGAAATTGAGTGGGGCTCTCTCTCCTGACCGGTATCTTGCTCATTGTTCTGCTGGCTCTTCTTGGACCCATGTTGCTCTCAGGACTGTCAGTGCACCAGTCTCTCAATTCCTAATCAGCAGTCCTCAGTCCATACATCTGCCAATGTGGCCAGCTGCAGCCCCTTGCCTCCGGGGCAATTCACAGACTGTATAGGTCACTCTCCCTGGTGGAAAAATGTAGTGTAAGAGGGGACCCAAGTCAACCCACTCCTATGGGTCCCAACCCAGGAACCCTCTGACAGCAGCCTTGTCCTGCCTTCCTTTACTCTCCCTTAACTGCTGGCTCCCTTTCCCTGGGCCACTTCCTCATGACCCCTGGCACCTTCTTAGGCCTTTTATCAAGGCCACAGCCCGGCAGGTACCAGGTTAGAGCCTCTCTCCAGATCTCCTGAGCTTGCCCAGCACTGCTCTGTTCAAGATGCTTCCTCCTTCACTGGGAGCCAGTCATGCATCTTCCCTGGTCGAGACCTAACTGCCCACTGTCCCGCTGAGCAGCCCTTATATCAGAGCTGCCCCCACAAGCTGCCTTTTGACTCCTTATAAGGCCTTTCCTAATTGGCTGGGGTCCTTCACAGTCTCTCTCCTGCCTGCTTTATCCCCTTTCCTGCTGGAGTGGGGCAGCCACCCCACTATTCTGTATTTTGCCTCACTTTTTTAGTCCAGACAGATGGATCAATATAATTTTATGGATCCTGCCTATTCAGAGGAACAGAATAGGCAGAGAGAATAAAGGAATATTATAATAGCACGTATATACCAGAATTGGCAAAGAATTCTCATGCCTTAAGCTTCTTGTGAGTTAGCCACCTTTCTGAAAAGATGAGATTTAATGCCTATTACAGATACGGTTTTGGAAACCTGACATTTGTCCAAGTCTGCAGAGGTAAACATAAAAACCTTTAGGGTGGATGAAATGTAGGCATCGGAGTTAAAAATACAAAATTATTTGGACATTTTAAAAGAATAAGAAAAACAGGATGGCTGTTCAAAGTCAACTCCTTGAAACTAGAATGTCCTGAACTGAAATTGACAGACAGCCTTATTAGCTGTTGCTGAAAGCATTAATGAAAATTAAAATGCAGAACAAAAATGATAACCTAAAGAAAAGCAAGTTTACCCATTGTTCATTGTCCATCTCCCCCTCCTTTACTTACATTTCATATCAAATTCAAATTTCTGTCCTTGTTTTCAAGATCCTATACATCACTCACCGCTCTTTGTATTCTGCTTTCCTTTTGCATGTCTTCATTCCATCTCCATTTTACTGAGGGGCATCAAAGAAGCCATGACATTTCTTTCCCTCACTTTCTTCCTTCATCCACTCCCCATGCATCAAACCTCTCTTCATTGAAATCCCTACTATATGCATGCTCCTGCGATATTGCCAGCAGATGCAATGATTTAAAAGAAACATCAAGATGGTAATATGCTTAAATCAATTAATTTATTTTGTTACTACTACTATTGTTCTATCTTTACCACTCCCTGTTTTTTTATTTCCCTCTGTTACATATACTTTTAAATGCAAATTATAATTTCTATAGAGGTTTACTTTTCCTATAAAGCACCTCCCATAGTGTTTGGGTATGAAAGAGTTAAACAGCAAGGCTGTGTCTACACTGGCATCCCTTCCGGAAAAGGCATGCTAATGTAGCACATCGGAATAGCAAAATCCGTGGGGGATTTAAATATCCCCCGCGGTATTTGCATTAACATGGCTGCCGCTTTTTTCCAGCTTGGAGATAAGCCGGAGAAAAGCGCCAGTCTAGACGTGATTCTCCAGAAAATAAGCCCTATTCCGGAGGATCTCTTATTCCTACTTTGAAGCCAGAAAAAAATTCCTACTTTGATTCCTACTTATCTCCAAGCCGGAAAAAAGTGGCAGCCATGTTAATGCAAATACCGCGGGGGATATTTAAATCCCCCGCGGATTTTGCTATTCCGATGTGCTACATTAGAATCCCTTTTCTTGAAGGGATGCCAGTGTAGACGTAGCCCAATATTGAGGAAAAGTGAATTATATGTTTTTCTCCTGCTATGGTGGCTGAATTTATTTTTAAGGCTACTTTTTATTTTCCTAAAATTCCTCCAGCTGTCATGCACTGATTTAAGCTTAAGATTAAAATTTAAACTTCGTATTTCCAACTTCTCTACTCTGTTCATGCAGGAACTTAATGCTCATTAAGTGCACTACTTTTCCATGTATTGGTATTTCAAAAACTTCACGTATATCTGAGTGACGCAAAAAGTAATGCATCTCATATGCCACTTCCAAGAAACTGGTACACGTGACATTTCTGCTCTTTTCTGTAACTAATTTAAAAATTCTGCAAAGGGACTAAAAATAATAGCATCTTCATAAATATGTCATGTCCTGTTTTAATCCTTGTCATCTGATTGGTATAGAACTTACCTACATTTGGCCTCATAGGCTTTTTTGATGCCCTAGGTCAGGGGTGTCCAAACTTTTTTTAAAGAGGGCCAGATTTGATGAAGTGAACATGCGTGAGGGCCGACCATTTTGCCTGACATTCTTTGAACCATTAAAATTAAATGCAAATTAACTATTTTATGCAAGGTTTATTGCAAATGGCATACTTTTCATTTCGTCACAGGGATGACAAATCTAAACAGGTGTTAAATCACTCTGCCTTTCATATCTGAAGGCCAGATGAAAAAAAAATCCAGGAAGCTGAAATATATGTCAGGAACATTGTAAAGTACATTACATATTATTGGTAATAAAGGTTGTCTGTCAACTTTTAAGTTCAAAAAATATGAACAGGAACATAACACCAAGTATACATGTTGTGTCCAAATATATTTATAACTGATTTAGACCAACTGACATTAACTGAGATTTTACAATGTATTCATCTCAATACATATGGATTCGTTGGGGGCCATAAAAGATAGATATTGCCAAATTACCCGGGGGGCCGTATTAAACCAGAACACGGGCCACAATTGGCCCGCGGGCCGGACTTTGGACATGCCTGCCCTAGGTAAACTTTCTTTGCATACTGTCCTTTGCACCTGAGTATTAAGACTTAATGACTAAATATTTTCAACTCTACCTATTTTAAGCAGTTTGAAAGACAAACAGATGATTGGGCCTGAGGCTCACTGTGACAGAATAAGATAACTCTGCTGCAATGCCATTGTGACAGACCGGGCCGTGTCTGGGCACAGCTGAGGGTGTCTGCTCAGGGCGAATTGCTCAACTTCGGGGCTCCTTACAGCCCCCAGACTGGTGACCTCTTCAAACAGGCCACAAACCAGTCCCACAGAGCGCTTCAGAAGCCTGCCTGAAACCTTGCGAGCAAAACCTCTCCGACACCCCAGCAATATCCATGCCCCAGATGGCCCCGGGCCTCATACACTGGTGGGGGGTCTTAGCACCCAATCCCACCTACCCCGAATGAGTTCTGTCCGGTTCCAAGAAATCAGCCACAGATCCCTGGTCAATTTGCCCTCTGGACCTTACCCACAAATCACGCTGAGCCAATCCTTTAGAATCTATCATCTAAAGGTTTATTACCACAAGAAAGAAAAGCATGAGAGTGAGGTTGCTAAAGCATCGTACATTACATGCATCGAATCTCCCAATTCTCGATGCAGGCTCTGGCAGAGATGTTACAGCTGCTGGCTTAAAAGTCCTTGATGAGCATCCTAGATCAGAATGGGTCCACAGTTCTTTCCGGCTCTTCGATCCCTGCACTGCTGCCTCTGGGATGAAGTGCTGAGCTGAGTACTAAGATGGAGTCGACCACATGGACTCTTTATACATCCTTCCTCATCTCATCTTGGCTGCAGCAGGTCACCTGGCCAGTGGCCTATCTCTGTGTTCTCTGCTGGCTGCCCTCTGCTTGAGTGCCATTGTCCCACAGGGCCTCGCTAATTAGCATGTCCATAGGCTGAACTCTGCCCAATGCTCAACCACATACAGAGAAATAGTCAGTATCCACACAGATTACAGATTCCTAACTACATAAACAGACATTATGCAATCACATGAATAGCGTACATAGGATTAGCAGTCAGTAAGCTTCTATTCAACAACCAGCAGAAGTGATCTGGCTGCTTCCCTCAAATTCGGTAACGTGACAGCCATAGAAATTTGTAACATCATGTCTATCTGGTAACTTCATAATTGTCTCTCTGAAGCACATCATGGCAATGAATTTTGTGGAAATGGTGGGAACAGAACTCAGGTTTCCAGCTTCAAACACACTCACCATTATCACTATGCTTAGAGAATCTATATCAGACTTTAGCAATAATGGGGCCAATGACACATAATTAAGAAGTTCCGCTTATCTCTACTGTAGACATGATACGCCCACCATAATAAGTTTCCTAGAGTTTTACCAAAAGAACTCCAAATCCTAGAGACAGGGAATATGTTGAAATGTATCCTCGCCAAAAAATTGTCCACTCCAAGAAGAAAACAGCAGAGCAAAGTGTTTTCTAAAGGACTGTTTTAATATTGAAGGCTTATAAGGTCACTCGCTGGCTTTTCCTTCCTTTTACAGCAATTGGCACACTTATGGAAACACAATTTTGACAATTGATTCACTTTTAAGCATTTACTTGATCAACTGCCATGTCTCCCCACTTAGGAATGAGAGCTTCCTTCCTTCCTATTCTGCTCTAAAGTTATTCCACAAAAACATCGCTACAACAAATGTGCTGTAACAACGTACAGAATGTATAAACAGAAAAACTTGAAACCTACAGCAGCCTGAAATTGGATAATCCTTCAATACAGATCTTCAGGAGAGAGAGACAGAGAGAGAAAGAATGAACAACAGCATACTGTAAAATGTCAGGGAAAAATATTTTGGTCCTATTTACTTCTGCAGGAAGAACACAATTAAAAGCCACATATCTACTCTGTTATTCAGCCAACACCATGAGCAGGTAATGTATTGTGAGTACTTACTATTTATTTATATTCCAGTAATATATAGAGGACCCAATTACAATCAAGATTCTCTGTCCTCGGTGCACTAACAAACCCACAATAATAGTTTATACACTAAGGCTTTGTCTACACTGCGAGTTTTTGTGGCAGAAAACATGCTAATGAGGGGTTCATTAGCATAAGTTGTGATATAATTAGCATATTTTCTTCTGTTTCTTTTTGCGCAAGGGGTGTTTGCGCAAAAAGAAGCCATGTAGCCGCTTTCGTTTTGGGCAAAAAACCCATTTTGCGCAAGATCCGTATGCCTGTCCTCTCTGGGACAGGCATATGGATCTTGCGCAAAATGGGTTTTTTGCCCAAAACGAAAGCAGCTACATGGCTTCTTTTTGCGCAAACACCCCTTGCGCAAAAAGAAACAGAAGAAAATATGCTAATGATATTGTGACTTATGCTAATGAGTCTCTCATTAGCATATTTTCTGTCACAAAAACTCGCAATGTAGACAAATCCTAAATAGACAACAAAGACAATCTAGACAACGGGAACGCAACATATGAGGAGGGTGATGACTGGTAACATATCATATATGTGTGTGGACTTTTTTTCTTGGGGGAGGATATAGTTTTATTTTTTAAAGGGTTCTGTGGGTCTTCAGCCAACAATGGGTTTTTTTCCATAGAACCTTTCTGCTTCTTCAGATTGATCTTGGAAATTGATGATTAGTGCCATCAATATGCAGATGACACCCAACTCTATTTCCCTGTGACATTAGAAGCAGGTGTGGCGGTGACTGATCTAAATCGGTGTTTGGAGGTAGTGATGGTTTGGATGAAGTCAAATAAGCTGAAGTTGAACCCAGATAAGACTGAGGTCCTGTGGATCAGGAGGCCATCTCTTCAGGAATGTGGCATGGCACCTGTTCTAGATGCTCCCAGGATGTGGAATTCTTTTCCTCGGGATACTCGCATGGCGCCAACACTAGCGTTGTTTCGGCATCAGTCTAAAGCTACCCTTTTTATTCATGCTTTTATTAATATTTGAATTTGTATGTGTGTGTTCCTCCTTTCTATATGTTTTTACCTGGTTATGTCCCTCTGGGGTCTCATATTTTAAATTTTTATATATATTTGTATTGTGGGTTTTTTTGTAATCCGCCTTGAATATTTTAAATAGAAAGGCAGGATAAAAATATTTAAATAAATAAATAAAAATAAATAAGATTGTGGTACACCATGCCCAACCAGGGAGCATAGCCTACAAAGAGAATATACAATATAACCAAACTACCTCTCCAATGAGGCACTGTGGCAGCATTTGACAATACAAATATTTTGGTTTTCAGCCAAAATATATTGGATTTTGGCTGAAACATTTCACCCTAAGACCACTGTCTGCTGAATGGGCTTCTTTGTAAATCCTAATTTTATCTTGCCAGAGGAGGCTGTGAAGGCTAGGACTATAATAGAGTTTAAAGAGAAGCTAGATAATTTCATGGAGGTTAGGTCCATAAAAGGCTATTAGCCAGGGGATAAAATGGTGTCCTCGGCTTCTGTCTCTCAGAGGCTGGAGAGGGATGGCAGGAGACAAATCGCTTGATCATTGTCTTCGGTCCATCCTTTCTGGGGCACCTGGTGCTGGCCACTGTCGGTAGACAGGATACTGTCCTAGATGGACCTTTGGTCTGACCCAATACGGCCGTTCTTATGTTCTTATGTTATGTTCTATCTGAGATCACTCTGTCTGCAGTGACCTTGTTCCATGCACCACAGGGACACTTGTAGGCAAACCTGGAACAAGGAATACTGGCCCAGGAGAGTTCCTCTGATGAGTCTTAGAGTTTTAGCTTGTTACAATCAGCAACAGTTCATTAATATCTTTGGAGTTAACTGACCTACAACTGGAGTCAAATGAGAATTGGGCAGCTCAGTAATTGGCAAAGCATTGTAACTGTCTTCAAGTCTAAATACAGTCTTTGTGTTTTGATGCAACTAAAAACGTATTAAACATTTTGTTCCTTCCTAAACTTCTTATAAGTTTCAAAGATATTATTTTGAGTGAGTACGTCATATATTCTATGGTAGCCCTGTTACAGTTCTCTCTTTCTTTGTTGTGTGTAATGGCTGGAGGTTAAATACTGACAGTTTGTCATTTGGTTTTGGCATATAAGGTTAAAAAATATCACTGCAAGATTCCTCTTGAAATGGTGACCCTACTGGTTGTGTTTTCATAAATATCTATGATATTCATTTTGGTTATTAGTGCTGGGCCCTTCATGAATTTGTAGTCAAGAATAATAAGGGTGAGCACTTGTCATCATGAAAAAATACAAATAATCTGGCTTCTTCAGCAGTTATAACAAATTATTCTCAATGGAGCAGAGAAGGGAATAGAAAATCTAAGCTATATGTGGCATTTATAGCATCTGCACATTCTATATGTTGGGGCTTGAAAGCAAAGAGATATTCAAGGACAGAGTCTTTCTTCATTCACCATTATGGAAAAGTTAAAATCCTAAAACAGGTCAAAGCACTCAGAAATTGCAGAAGTCTAAATATGACAAGACAAAACCCAGAGGAAAAAAAGACAAGTGCAAGTCCTCCATCACATAAAGATTTACAGGGTTTTTCTTGTTATATTAGAATCCTTTTATCACTATTTGCCTTTACTTGTCCTCCATATTCACTGTATTGCCTGCCAAGAGCTGAATAAATGACTCATTTATTTTCTGGAATTTGTCTCTGATTTTTGGAATATAATGTTAATTCTGAGGATAATTTTAAAGTTCTCTGCATTCCACAATCGATTCCAGCAGCTTTCTCAAACTTCTACACCTATTGCTAAAACAAATATTAATTTAGACTAACAAAACTACATAGCTTTTATGTATGGACAAATATTTTTCTTCAACAGGATGTACTTGCATTTTGAACAAAGTTACTAAGGTTGCGGTAAAATTATTTATATTGTATCCAAACCAGTTTATACATCCCTAGCATAAATTATGTGGACAATTTTTAAAGGAAGTTTCACCACTTTATTTTAGACAAAATGGTCATGAAGTTCGGAGAGTATAAGATTCTACCAGGTACCGGGCACCTTCCATAACATGCTCAGCACCCTAATCTTCCAAACTCTCAGGTGGGTACTCAGCACCAAGGCAGCACTAGGTAGAAAGAACTGGGTCCATAATGATGATCTTTTCTTGTGGCATTCCTAATAAAGAAACATACAGGTACTGAACATTAAACACAATATTAGCAGGTATCCATGATAAGGATTTAAAAGCCATTTAAAACATACCTTAATTAGGTACTAACTTATTAACATATTTTAAAATGCTTGAAACATCCATGCAGATTGTATAGAGTACACTACAAGCATGATTAAAAAAGCAATATATAGATGGGGGGTAGGGAAATCAGCAGACATTTTTGCAAGCTCTAAGTATAGGAGATATCCAACTGGAAAGGAAAGTCATTAATCTGTTATTTAAGAAAGAGTAGACATGCACTCAAAAGTTACAAATTAGTTTGTTGAATGCAAAAGTCCCATTTAGACTATTTTGTGCCACACTTTAAATGTGCCCCACCCTAAAACACATGGAATATTTGACCCTGTGGAGACCACAGACTGGAACCAAATCCTACAAATCCCAATGAAGGAAGAGTAGATACATTGTAATCATTTAGACCACACTATGAATGCCTTATGCTGGTGAAGGGTTACTTGTTCAAGCAGCATGAGTAAGAGAGTCACAATCTGGCCCTCCATTGGCTGGTAGTTTTGAAAATGCCATCTTTTTAAAAGTTAAATAATGTTTCCACCCACTGCACAAAGGGAATATATATATATATATATATATATATATTCTGAAATGTGTATGTACTCTACATACTATTGTCTTTTCTGACAAAAGCACAAAGGATCAAGAAAAGTTTAGAGAAACATCACATTTGTGACAAAAGAAAACAATGCATTATTTACATGTAGTATGAACACATATGATTTGTTAACTATGTCATGTTTACAGACATAAAACCAAGATGATGTAATTTCAAAATTAAAAGTTGTGTTTTTAAATAAAGGAAGTTGTGAATTGAATGTGCATTGTTGTTGAAAAATCCCACCCCAGAAGTGGCTGTCATTCAAAGTCTATGAAAATTTAATGTATAACATGGAAAAATCTTTTGGAATCCTTCAGAAAATAATAATAATAATAGGACTGTAAGGATCTTCAAGAGGTCATTTAGTCCAGTCCCCTGAATTCATGGCAGGCTATTATCAGGAAGATCCCTGACAGATGTATGTGACTAGCCTTCTTTTTAAAATCTCCAATGATAAAGATTCCACAACTTCTTTGGAAGTTTATTGCAGTACTTAACTATTGGACAGTTCCAAAATTTTTCCTAATGTCCAAACTCAACCACCCTTGCTACAAAATAAGCTTATAACTTCTGAGGATAGGGCAAGAAGCAGAGGAGACAAATGTTATTCCGTTCTTTGTGTAACAAGTTTTTATGGACTTAAAAACTGATATTAAATCTCCTCTCTTCCAGATTAAACAAACCCATTTTTTTTTTTCAAATCTTCCCTCGTAGGTCATGTTTCCTAGATCTTTTCATCTTTTGTTGCTCTTCTGTGGATGTTTTCCAATTTGTCAACATCTTTCTTGAAATATGTCGCCCAGAATTTAATACAATACTCTGGTCGAGGACTAATCAGCACAGAGTAGACTGGAAGAAATCCTTCTCATGTCTTGTGTACAAAACTCTTGCTAATACATCCCTTACAATGCTTACCTTCTCGCAGCACTGTTGATTTATATGTAGCTTGTGGTCCACTATGACACCCCCTTTCTCAAATCCCTTTCTGCAGTATTTTTCTCGGGTAGTCATTTCCTATTTTGTATGTATGCAACTGATTCTTCCAGAAGGACAGACAGATCATTACACAGTGGAGTACTTTTCATTTTACCTTATTGAATTTGATTCTTTTTACTTCAGACCAGTTCGTCCAGATCATGTTGAATTTTAATACTATCCTTCAAAGCACTTGCAACTGCTCCTTCCTTGGTGGTATCCTCAAATTTTAATTGCAAACTATGTAATTATATAAATCAGTGATAAAGATATTGCACAGAAAGGGACCCAGAACTGATCCCTTTAGGATCCAATTTGATATATCTTTCCAGCTTGATTACATACATGTACGTTATTTTATTTACTGTTCTGACTTGGAGGTCCATGTATGTGCATCAAGGCAAATCAATACATATCCAATGAGTATTTTTCTTCCAATATAGCATTTTTTTCTTTGTATTCTTTTGACAACTTTTAAAACGAAGCATTATCAGTCTCTTGCAAATCTATACAATACAGATGTGGTTATAATTACAAGCATCATTTGGATTGTTTTAATGAAAGTTACTTTTTACAGCTTTTATCCTATTCTGTTTGCACTGATCAGTTAAAAAAGTTAACACCATTGTGAGTCACCAAGCAACTTGCTGGAGTCCATGTAAAGAAATATACTCTACTTAATTATCTTAGCATCTCTGAAAGATCATACAAAAATTAGATTTTCAATTACCTTCAGACAAAGCAATGATATTTTGTGTTATCCTTGGAGTACTTGAGTGGATGAAGAATAGGGAAGTCAATAGTCATTAGTAACCATGTCATCCAATATTGAATCACTAGTTCAGTATTTAAATGTACCTCTGTTTGCTAAATTGTCTGCCTAACCATATGTATTTTGTAGGCTTCTACATTTTATTACTTGGCCACTAAAAAAAAGTTCCTATCAGGAATGTAAAAGAGGCTTTGCATATTTTTACAATGCCTAGAAACAGACTTTTACCAGAGTTCACAGACCTCAAAGTACTTAAGCACATGCTTAATTTTAATAATCCTATTCCAAATAAGACTCCGAATCAACAGCACCCTTAACTATGTACTGGACTCTAATAATATGTTTAAGTGCTTTGCTGAATTGAGGCCATAAAAGGGAAAAGAGGGTTACCAAGTTTTCATTTTTACAATTTTCTGATCTGTAGATGAGGAGCATCCTAAATATTCAGCACTACTAAATGTAAATGATTTCTCATTATTTCTATAGAAGAGATTACTCCAAACTAACAACTGAGAGTGAGGAAACATCTATTTGAACCAGCTTAGAATCTTGTTCTTCACTAACACCATGTCCACATATGAAATCTTGCAGTGCAAAACATACTTTTATTATGTACATAGAATGTGTGTGTCAGATCTTTAATTGGGGTAAAGCAATGTAGCTTCACTGAATTCAGTGGACAATGCTGATTCATTGCAGCTCAGGTTATAGCCCATAACATGTTTTAAAAATATAGAGTATATTACATGCAAGAATTGTAATATATGAAAGTGGCTGCTTTCAAGTATCAATAATATATGCTCTAATACATTAAGTCATCTATATAAAACATATGCTTTATACATATTTTATATATTTTTAGTATTCAGATTAATACAAAATTCTTAGCCAAATCTTAGATCCTCCACCTAAAAAGCTTCAAAACCATCTGCCTCAAATAATCTCAAAACTAATTCCATTCCTTATAGGTTTTTATACTATGTTCATCACAGTAGTATCTGAGCCCTTTTCAGTAGTACTGTATTAGGCAATGTGAATACATTTGTCATGTTTGTTCTCATATCCTTTCCCCAGAGAAAGAAGCATATGCAATGGAATGTGTTCTTGTTTTAAATTAGAGCATCCTTTGTCATGTGTTTTTATCTGAGAAGGCAAAGGCAAAGAAATGAGCCTGGCAGTTGGAATGGAAAGTGGTGAAAATGCTTAGTTTCTGGGGGACCTCATGCCCACAGTCTGGAATCAGCCACTGAAGAAAGTTCTGTCTCCCTGTCACACGATGCACATCCTCCAAGCCATTCTGGGTATCAGCACTGCCAGGCCAATGCCGCTTATCGTGCCTGCACTCCACCTCTCACGCAGCTGCAGTCCCTCTCTCCATCCATGAACCTCCAAATCATCTTTGACTTGGCCCTCCAGCCAGGTCCTCTTACAGGGGTAAGAAAGAGAAGAGGGAGGAATATATATCATGGTCACAGCTCACCAGCAGTCTCGGGCAGTTCTCCCATTCATGGTCCTAGGGTCCACTCTCTCAGTAGCTAGTAGGGGAACCCAGACCTATCTTCTACACATGGACATGTTCCAGCCAGGTACTATTTAAACAACAGCCCAGCTATGGTTCCCTCCTGCTCCTTGCTGCTTTTCCTCAGCCTCTTCCTTACCTCCTGGTCCTCCCCATTCCTCTGGGTTTGCCAGTGTCTCAGTTCCCTCCTCCCAGGGAATAGGCTCCATGGGCTACTTGACTCTATTATTCCAAAACAAATTTCCCTGTTCCCAGGGAGTCACTGCAGATCACCTTAATGCTGTCTCCTTTGCTTCTGAATTTCTGTCTTCATAGCAGCACTGCCTTTTTCCACACAGGTGAGCTTCCCTTAATTAGGGTTTCCCCCCAAGGTTTAATTCTTCCAGACTGAAGCCTCACTGGCTGATTGGTCTCACTTGACCCAATTTAGCTCTTGCACAGCTCATTCAGGGAGTATACCACATTACTGTTTGAAACAGACAAGCTTTACTCAAGTTTCAGTTCCTTTTCATCCATTCAGAAATTATCATCCTATTACCAATGGTCCTCCCCCGAACATGTGGTGGCATTACTGTTTTGTGGCAGAGAAGGTGAATGAGAAGTGCTAAATTAAAGTGGGCAATGTGACTATCTGGGCCTGTGCATGTTTGTGTTTATAAATATATTATGTATCACAGGGAAAGCTAAGGATTTTGCCATAGAATGGGTACATTTAATCCTCAAAGGCATCTAGATTTTAAAATGAATAGATCAGAAAACTGCAGGAGGATACAACCACTCAAAATAAATGCAAGTGTGGAATTATTTCATCCATAATGAAGCTTTCATGACAGAGGAGACATATAAGATATTCATATTTGAAAATGGTATCTTGAACAAAAAATAAATATAGTCATCAATATTTGAAGATTACTTCTCTGGTACCACTTCCATATTAACACAGAAATAAATAGGAATCACTACTTTTACTTAAGCAGACTTTGAATTAGACTCATAAGGACAGGTGGAAACAAAAACAGGAAAGGGATATAGTAAAAATACATGTTGGTTCAGGGCTTGATAAAAATAAGATGTTGTTATGGCGTGCAGTGGCAAAGTCACTAAAGAAATGCTGTCAAGTTCTGAGTGAGGCTGTGCAGCTTAGGTCTGGTGTCTATTTGGCAGTTGTATCACAATCACTTACTAGATTCCCCAAAATACTTTTAGAAGCGGAAGTAAATTTACTAAATGTTCCTTCTGCTCTTAAACAAGATTGGATGCAACTTCCTGGAGAATCTTCTCCACCTCTCTTTTGTAGAGTTTTCCAGTTTTCCCCTGGACCTCTCCAATGACTGTGCTATAATTAGAGCTGCTGGTTTGTCACCGTAGGAAAAACGTCATGGATACTGTGGTTTTCCCAGTTCTCTGTGATTTGTCTTTGTGTCCATGGTTTCTGTCCCACAAGGCAGGGCCCAGCTCCCCACATCAGGCATAGTGCCCTAGTGCATGAACACCGCATAGTTTTGGCCCAGCTGCCCTTTCATCACAATAAGGAGCTAGGGGTAGATGGAATGAGCGAATGGCTGGGCAACCCAATGCATAGGGTTGCAATGCTGATCGGGTCTGGCCTATCATCATGATAAGGGGTGCAGCCAGGCCAAACCTGAAAAATGCTGCAACCTTTTGTGGCAGATCACAATGCCCAGAGTGGGGAGCTGGGCCCAGCCTTGTGAGTAGGCACAGGGTGAGTATGGGTCAGGCTAGGACCCCACTACTCCGCCCCCTGATCCTTCTTTGTCACAACATTGATTAAAAATCATGGAAAATGTAACTTTTATTAAATTTACGGTGACTGCTCCATCATTTCTTATTAAAAAATGTGGTGACAAATCTGGAGTCCTAGCTATAATTAACTCAGAAAAATCAAACATCGAAAAAGAGATTTAACAATATACACACAGACAAATCCCCAAGAAACAACAACACTGGAAAATTACATCCATAAATGACAGTAAATGGCAAAGAAAACAAAGAATAATAACCCTTCTCTCCCCAACTAACCAGCTTCTGTACTACAATGATCATATATCGGAGAAGTGAGAAGAAATGCAATTATTGGGTCATTACAGGATTGCTCCATACTAGCAACTTCCAATATTTTAATTTAGAAATCAAATTGGGGTGAAGTCAGGTCTCCTTTTATTCAACCCTCCATGCTTATTTACTTTTTTGAGAGGGAGAGGGTCTTGAATAAATGGTTCCAATAGTAATTCACTGAAGCAATGTGCTTTCTTCTCTAGACCTCTGAAATTACTGTCAGAAACATTTTACTTATATTTAGTCTTACTTTCAACTCATTCCTCATTTTATATTCCCTTAGATCAAATTTCCTTCCCTGGTGCTAACACCTTTCAACTACAGTTGATGATTAGCAATTCACCAGATGTCTTTCTTCAACCAACTGCCAGCACTGAACAATGCAACATTCTTTATCTCACCCAGTAGGACATTTATTTGAAATTTATTTCTGAAATCATTCATAATTTTTAATTTAAACCCAAATCCAGCAGGATATTTAAGTACATGCTTATCTTTACTAATATGCCTAAAATCAGATATAGGGTTAAACATTTTGCTAAATGGATACATTAGTTATTATAGTAGATATTATCTAATTTTAGAAAAGATAGGCACCCGTGGGTAAATCCAAGATGTTTCATTTGTTTGGGGGTGGGGTTTTTTTGGCCAGTTTTGGAAGCAGTTTGCTGATGTGATGGTATAATACTACAATATTTATTTTTGGAAATATTACCTTCTGGGGGAAATTTTGGTATAATCTGGTGGCATACACTATTTCAGAAAGGCATGAATCTTAGATATCTATAGTCATTAGGCTGCTGGTATTTTCATGATGTCATAATGTAGCTATTACTGTGTACTGCAAATTGATAATGCAACATTATGGTTTGTTATTTATATACGACTGGCCATGCACAACTAATTTAAATAGAGGTTGCAAACTATGAGAGTTAATGAACACTTAGTAGACAGGTATAATAGGTGAAATAATGAGAATGCTTAGTTCTCAGCTAGCAATTTTAATTTCTTTTAATTTTTAAAGCACTTTACAAATATTAGCTAATTCATTCTCAGAAAATTCCTGTGAAAGTAGGGAAGATGCTCATTAAAAATTCATATAATAAGTGGAAGGTTTTAACACATCCCATGGTGTAAACAGAACAGCTTGTGGTGAAGTTTAGGTATTTCTCTCGTGTCAGAGTTCACACTTTTCATCTCTGATTAATCAATTTAATAGCCTTCCCCTCTCTCTCATTTACACATTTTTTCCTCAGCATAAGAGCACTCTTCCCATCTGACGTATATATAAAATAATGGAATTGCAGCAGAATTACAACGCAGTCCAAAAAATCAGATTGCACGCTTCTGGCATTTGCCTGGCATAAGCCAGAATGCTTCTTATGATCATTCTTTTGGAATGTAGCAGGCCTTTGTCTGTCCACCAACCCATTAATCACAAATGTTTTAAGCATTTTTTAAAAATCAAAGGCTGGATCATAACTTGTTCATCTGCCTGCAGCAAGCATCCTCCATGCATGGATCCGTGCCACTGTAGAGATATTAGAGGGGTAGCCATGCTAGTCTGTAACTTTAAAAACAATGAGTAGTCCTGTGTGCACCTTAGAGATAAGCCACAGGACTATTAATTGTTTTTACTGCAGAGATATGTCATCAGTGTTCTCCCCCAGCCCTTTCAGCTCCTCCTACCCAGCTCAGTCTAGGTGAGAATCCAGAAAAAAATTACCAGTAGTTCTGGGGACTGAAGCCACTTACAAATACCTCTCACAAACCCAGGGAAGCATAATGGACGCATTCCACAAGGCAAACCTTAAAGGGGCCCTCCTGTGAGTTTTCACATGGAAGGGAATAATCTTGAACCAGTGTTTTGATGCGAGAGCGTAACATTACTTATTCTGCAGTCTCCTGACAAACCTACCTGATGTAACCCAATACCATTTATATTGGAATGACAAGAAACAGATGCCCAGAATTAGATATTAGGCTGCAAGAGCAATAGTTCAATCTGAATGAGCTTGGCTAGGACATCGTTTGAGCTTTGAATATCATTTGTATTTGTACTTTGTAATGATTGTACCACAACCTACAGATGGATGCCAGACAAACTGCGTTATTTAGCTGGCAAAAGTGAAGGTTTCCACTATGTCTCTTCATATCCCTCTGAATGATCATATATTAGAACAATGAAAGAGGAATTAATTTACATGTAAGTAACCCATATGCAGTGAAGATCTGTAGCACAGACATACCATTATGACCAAATGATCTGCTAAGGATTACAGCTCTTATATCTTGCATAATTAAACATCACAAATAAATCCTCATTCTGATTAAGGAAATATGCCTTCAGACTCAGAAGTCTGTTCTTTTCTATCCACTGAGTTTTTTTCAGACTATCTTAAATTAAGATGCATGTAGCAGCTTTTTTGATCTGCCAAGGCCTGTTTAATTCTCAGAATAGCTAATGCACCTGAGAATGATAAGGGAAGAGTGCCATCATTTGACAGCTACATCTTACAGCTTTTAATTCACACTGCAAACTGTTTGACCTACTTAGAGAAGAATTACAACAAAAGCTTGAGAAAACACAAAGAATATCACCCCATAAACTGATAATTCATAACTAAGCTACCTCAGTATCTTTAAAAAAAAAGCAGCACTGGTGACAATGTGATTTTGACATCTATATATGTGTTACTGATGAAACTATACTCATAAAAAATTCATTACTGTATGCAATTAAATGCCTGCCAGCTCTAGGCAATTATGCCTTTGGCATTGTCAGGCACACTGGATGAGATGTGGACAAGCCATGCTGCAGCCAGAATCCCAAAAGGAACTCTTGCTGGCTCATGTAAAATTGCACCCTAGATTGTACCTTGCAATATAGGTTAGCAAAACAGCTATGCCATCATTGCTGAAAGCAGGGTGTGTTTCTCCATCTATGGATAATATCACACATGCAACTGTAGATTCCACATGTTCTCACACACATTCCCCCCATCTTTTCCACATTTGCACCTATATATTGAAAACCCCAAAAGATATGAAAAGGGGGTCTATAGCAAGGTATCAAAAGTTCCCCTTCTCCTATGCATATACATGGGAACCCACTAACCTAATCATGTGCTTAAGTTCATAGCCCTCCCCTCCAGTAATATTTACTCTTTTATATAGAAGGGAATCCGAAACTAATATTGACAGCATCTAGTGCCCCATAAGTCCTCACCAATATAAAAAATGAGAAACAAAAAATATACTCCAAGCAGTTTTGAATCTGAAAAGAGGAAAGTGCCAGAGACTCCATGAAGACCACAAAGGTTTTCCTTATTGCTGGTGATTTTACATGAAAGGTGTTCAGATATCACAATGATAGGCAGCAGTAGAAATCCCTACAATAGATGGATGGATTAAGCTACAAATAGATGAAACATGAACTGTCGGGTTGGAGGAAGGTTATTAGCGGAGTTCCTCAGGGATCAGTTTTGGGGCCAATTTTATTTAATCTTTTTATTGCTGACCTTGGCACCAAAAGTGGAAGTGTCCTGATAAAATTTGCGGATGACACAAAGTTGGGAGGTATTGCTGATTCAGAAAAGGATCGGGATATCATACAGGAAGATCTGGATGATCTTGTAAATTGGAGTGATAGCAATAGGATGAAATTTAATAGTGAGAAGTGTAAGGTTATGCATTTAGGGATTAATAACAAGAATTTTAGTTATACGCTGGGGACACATCAGTTGGAAGTAACAGAGGAGGAGAAGGACCTTGGAGTCCTGGTTGATTATAGGATGACTATGAGCCGCCATTATGACATGGCCGTGAAAAAGGCTAATACGGTCTTGGGATGTATTAGGCGAGGTATTTCCAATAGAGATAAGGAGGTGTTAGTGCCATTATACAAGGCATTGGTGAGACCCCATTTGGAGTACTGTGTGCAGTTCTGGTCTCCCATGTTTAAGAAGGATGAATTCAAACTGGAACAGGTACAAAGAAGGGCCACTAGGATGATCCGAGGAATGGAAAACCTGTCTTATGAAAGGAGACTTAAGGAGCTTGGCTTGTTTACCTTAACCAAAAGAAGGCTGAGGGGGACATGATTGCACTCTTTAAATATATTAGAGGGATAAATACCAGGGAGGGAGAGGAATTATTTAAGCTTAATACCAATGTTGTCATAAGAACATAAGAATGGCCGTACTGGGTCAGACCAAAGGTCCATCTAGCCCAGTATCCTGTCTACCGACAGTGGCCAGCACCAGTTACCCCAGACAGGGTGGACCGAAGACAATGATCAAGCATTTGTCTCCTGCCATCCCTCTCCAGCCTCTGACAAACAGAGGCCAAGGACACCATTTTATCCCCTGGCTAATAGCCTTTTATGGTCCTAACCTCCATGAAATTATCTAGCTTCTCTTTAAACTCTATTATAGTCCTAGCCTTCACAGCCTCCTCTGGCAAGGCGTTCCACAGGTTGACTACACACTGTGTGAAGAAGAACTTTCTTTTATTAGTTTTAAACCTGCTACCCATTAATTTCATTTGGTGTCCTCTAGTTCTTCTATTTAGGGAACTAAGAAATAACTTTTCTTTATCGGCCCTCTCCACACCACTCATGATTTTATAGACCTCTATCATATCCCCCCTCAGTCTCCTCTTTTCTAAACTGAAAAGTCCCAGCCGCTTTAACCTCTCCTCATATGGGACCCGTTCCAAACCCCTAATCATTTTAGTTGCCCTTTTCTGAACCCTTTCCAAGGCCAAAATATCTTTTTTGAGGTGAGGAGACCACATCTGTACACAGTATTCAAGCTGTGGGCGTACCATAGTTTTATACAGGGGCAGTAAGATATTCTGGGTCTCATTTTCTATCCCTTTCTTAATAATTCCTAGCATCCTATTTGCCTTTTTGACCGCCGCTGCACACTGTGTGGGAGTTTTCAGAGAATTGTCCATGATAACTCCAAGATCTCTTTCCTGATTTGTCATAGCCAAATTAGCCCCCATCATACTGTACGTATAGTTGGGGTTATTTTTCCTGATGTGCATTACTTTACACTTATCCACATTAAATTTCATTTGCCATTTTGTTGCCCAATCACTCAGTTTGGTGAGATCTTCTTGGAGTCCCTCACAGTCTGCTTCTGTCTTGACTATCCTAAACAGTTTTGTATCATCTGCAAACTTTACTACCTCACTGCTTACCCCTTTCTCCAGATCATTTATGAATAAGTTGAAAAGGATTGGTCCCAGGACTGACCCTTGGGGTACACCACTAGTTACCCCTCTCCAATCTGAAAATTTACCATTTATTCCTACCCTTTGTTTCCTGTCTTTTAACCAGTTCTCAATCCAAGAAAGGACCTTCCCTCTTATCCCATGGCCATGTAATTTACACAGGAGCCTTTGGTGAGGGACCTTGTCAAAGGCTTTCTGAAAATCCAAGTATACTATATCTACTGGATCCCCCTTGTCCGTATGTTTGTTAACCCCTTCAAAGAACTCTAACAGATTAGTAAGACAGGATTTCCCTTTACAGAAACCATGTTGACTTTTGTCCAATAAATTATGTTCTTCTACATGCTTCTCAATTTTATTTTTTACTATTGTTTCGACTAATTTGCCCGGTACTGAAGTTAGACTTACCGGTCTGTAATTGCCAGGATCGCCTCTAGAGCCCTTTTTAAATATTGGTGTCACGTTGGCTACCTTCCAGTCATTAGGTACGGAAGCCGATTTAAAGGATAGGTTACAAACCACAGATAATAGCTCAGCAATTTCCCATTTGAGTTCTTTTAGAACCCTTGGATGAATGCCATTCGGTCCCGGAGATTTGTTAACATTAAGTTTTTCTATTTGTTCCAAAACCTCCTCTAATGACACTTCAATCCGGGACAGTTCCTCAGATTCATCACCCACAAAGGACGGTGCAGATTCAGGAATCTCCCCAACGTCCTCAGCTGTGAAGACTGAAGCAAAGAAATCATTTAGTTTCTCTGCAATGGCTTTATCGTCCTTGATTGCTCCTTTTATAGCTCGATCATCTAGGGGACCCACAGGTTTTTTAGCAGGCTTTCTGCTTCTAATGTACTTAAAAAACATTTTGTTATTTCTTTTTGAGTTTTTGGCTAGCTGTTCCTCAAAATCTTTTTTTGCTTTTCTTATTACATTTTTACACTTGATTTGACAGTGCTTATGTTCCTTTTTATTTATCTCACTAGGATTGGACTTCCACTTCTTAAAAGATACCTTTTTGTCCCTCACTGCTTCTTTTACATGGTGGTTAAGCCACGGTGACTCTTTTTTAGGTCTCTTGCTATGTTTTTGAAATTGGGGTATACATTTAAGTTGGGCCTCTATTATGGTGTCTTTAAAAAGTTTCCATGCAGCTTTCAGGGATTTGGCTCTAGTCACTGTGCCTTTTAATTTCTGTTTAACTAACCTCCTCATTTTTGTGTAATTCCCCTTTCTGAAATTAAATGCCAGGGTGCTGGACTGCTGAGGTGTTCTTCCAACCACAGGAATGTTGAATGTTATTATATTATGGTCACCATTCCCAAGCGGTCCAGTAACAGTTATATCTTGAACCTGATCCTGCACTCCACTCAGGACTAAATCGAGAATTGCCTTTCCCCTTGTGGGTTCCTGTACCAGCTGCTCAAAGAAGCAGTCATTTAAGCCATTGAGAAATTTTATCCCTGCTTCTCTTCCTGAGGTGACATGTATCCAGTCAATATGGGGGTAATTAAAATCCCCCATTATTATAGAGTTCTCTATTTTGTTAGCCTCTCTAATCTCCCTCAGCATTTCAATGTCAGTATCGCTGTCCTGGTCAGGTGGTCGGTAATATATCCCTACTGCTAATTTCTTATTATTGGAGCATGGAATTACTATCCATAGCGATTCTATTGAACATGTTGATTCACTTACTATTTTTATTTCATTTGATTCTACATTATCTTTCACATACAGTGCCACTCCGCCACCCACCCGGCCTGCTCTATCCTTTCTATATATTTTATATCCCGGTATGATTGTGTCCCACAGATTTTCCTCATTCCACCAGATTTCAGTGATGCCTATTATGTCAATCTCCTCATTTAATACGAGGTACTCTAGTTCACCCATCTTATTAGTCAGACTCCTAGCATTTGTGTACAAGCACTTTAGAAATTTGCCACTGCTTATTTGTCTGCCCTTCCCTGATGCATTGGATTCCTTTGTATGCGGTTCTTTGTCTGCTCTGGCCCATGGTTTGCCCTCTCCCCTCCTCTCTTTCTGACTACAGCTTAGAGAATCTCTATCAATGGATTCTCCTCTAAGAGAAGTCTCCCTCCGATTTACGTGCATCTCCACACCAATCGGCTTTCCCCCATCTCTTAGTTTAAAAACTGCTCTATGGCCTTTTTAATGTTTAGTGCCAGCAGTCTGGTTCCACCCTGGTTTAGGTGGAGCCCATCCTTCCTGTATAGGCTCCCCCAAAAGTGTCCCCAGTTCTTAATAAATCTAAACCCCTCTTTCCTACACCATCGTTTCATCCATGCATTTAGACTCTGAAGCTCTGCCTGCCTACCTGGCCCTGCGCGTGGAACTGGAAGCATTTCCGAGAATGCCACCATAGAGGTCCTGGATTTCAGTCTCTTTCCTAGCAGCCTAAATTTGGCCTCCAGGACATCTCTCCTACCCTTCCCTATGTCATTGGTACCTACATGTACCACAACCACCGGCTCCTCCCCAGCACTACACATAAGTCTGTCTAGATGCCTTGAGAGATCCGCAACCTTCGCACCAGGCAGGCAAGTGACCATACGGTTCTCCCGGTCATCACAAACCCAACTATCTATGTTTCTAATGATCGAATCACCCACTACTAACATCTGCCTCTTCCTAACTGGCGTTCCCTCTCCCTCAGAGGTATCCTCAGTGCGAGAGGATACCGCAACATCCTCTGGGAGGAGGGTCCCAACTATGGGATGGTTTCCCTCTGCTCTCATTGAATGCTCTGTTCCCTTGAAACTCTCATCCTCCTTAAGAGCACTGGGGCTCTCAGACAGGAGGTGGGACAATACTACAGTGTCCCGGAAAGTCTCATCAGCATAGCTCTCTACCTTCCTTAGCTCCTCCAGTTCAGCCACCTTGGCCTCCAAAGCCCGAACTCGGTCTCTGAGGGTCAGGAGCTCCTTGCAACAGGTGCACACATACGCCACCCGCCCACAGGGCAGGTAATCATACATGTTACACCCGACGCAATAAACAGGATAGCCCCCACTCTGCTGCTGGGCTTCTGTCTCCATTTTTCTAATGAATAAGTTTAAGTATAAACTGGGATTCTTTTTAAACCTCTGGAGTATAGATTATTTTAAGAGTTATGTTTTAAAGAAGGTCAGAAGTCACTAGTGCCCTCTAAACTCCCACAACTCCCTCTCCAAACTCTCCTGTTAGCTGTTCCTGGTCGCGTTCTCCCTGGTCGCTGAGTCACAGGCTTATATAGCTCTGGTAGCCCCTCCCCCTGACTGAGGCTCATCCAATTAACAGAGGCTTCTAGATTTCAAACCTTTTAGAAGCTCCTTCAAACAGACAAACCAACCAACCAAACAAACAATCCAGACAAACACAAGCTCAGCAAATAACTCCCCCCCCCCCCCCCACACACACACACACTCCAGACAGCCACTTACCACAAGGGTCCCATTTTTACTCCTCTTTTACCTGGAGAACTCCCTCTCCAAACTCTCCTGTTAGCTGTTCCTGGTCGCTGAGTCACAGGCTTATATAGCTCTGGTAGCCCCTCTCCCCCCCCATTTGTCACAAGAACAAATGGATATAAGGTGGCTAGTAGGAAGTTTAGACTTGAGATTAGACGAAGATTTCTAACTATTAGAGAAGTGAAGTTCTGGAATAGCCTTCCAAGGGAAGTAGTGGGGGCAAAAGATCTATCTGGTTTCAAGATTAAACTAGATGGGTTTATGAAGGGGATGGTTTGATGAGATAACATGATCTTGGTAACTAATTGACCATTCATTATCAGTGGGAAATAGGTCAATGGAGGGATGATAGGAGTTACTATCGAGAACTTTCTGGGTGTCTGGCTGGTGAGTCTTGCCCACATGCTCAGGGTTTAGCTGATTGCCATATTTGGGGTCAGGAAGGAATTTTCCTCCAGGGTAGATTGGCAGAGACCCTGGAGGTTTTTCGCCTTCCTCTGTAGCATGGGGTACAGATCACAGCTGGAGGATCTCTGCATCTTGGGGTCTTCAAAGTATTTCAAGGCTTCAATATCTGAGATATAGGTGAGAGGATTATTCGAGGAGGGGTGGGTGAGATTCTGTGGCCTGTACTGAGCAGGGGGTCAGACTAGATGATCATAATGGTCCCTTCTGACCTTAAAGTCTATGAGTCTATGAGATCAGAATGAAAATCTTCTTTCTCACTGCAATGAGGAAAACATTTATCCATATCCCTGATGTTGTAATAGCCTGCATAGATGTGCTGTCTTGGTGGTGTATCATCAGGACAGTGCGGCATTAAACGGAAGTACACGTGGGCAGGTGAAAATTGCAGACATTTGATGTCTCCAGTTAAAGGACTATTTTACATCCCAGTCTCGCTGGCTCTATATCTACAACAGAAGACTTCTGCTTCACATTACAGAAATATTGTAAAAATATTTACCAGTCTGCCATTAAATCATCTACTGAGCTTTGTTCCTGTCTACATGACTTTCAAGCAGCATCCTCAGCACAACATTATTAAAATCAGTTGTGAACCATTGGAAATATGCTTTCAAAGAGAAAAAAATCATTTAATCAACCTTGCCTAGATCCTTTCCTAAAGCTCTTTTTTTCTACACATTTATGAGGAGTGAAACTGAAGTTGTTAGTCAAGTGGCTAAGATGAGTCTGCAGAAGGAAGAGCTGTAATCAGAAGCTATGAAGTGATTCATAGCTCCTCTGAATTTGCACAATGTCACTTATGGGTCTTATTACACCCTCTCACATTAAATAGATGGATGCTTTTTCTGCCCACCAAACTTTGTCCCAGAGCAAGACTGAAACAGAGAAGACTGAAGGATAAGATGATTAGATACTTTTCTTATAGTTTTAGTACTTTCTATTCAAAAGTCTGAGTATAACTAAGGATAACAAATAGGGCTAGAGTCTCTCCTGTGAAGAACTCTGCTTAGTGTTGAAGAGAGATAGGAACATCATGGGGCTTGTTAGAGCGCATTGATTCTCAGTATTGGGACCAGGTCAGATGCAACTTAGAACAGCTGATTAAAGGCTCTGGATTGTGCCATTTGAGTAGGGTCTTTAATGGACTGCGTACTAGAGAAAGTTTGGAATAGAAGAGCTCTACCTTGACATTTCCTCTCTCTGCCTCTTCTGCCAGATGTGGGTTCCGCAGCCCTGAGACCTAAATACAGCACACTTGTACTAACAAGGAGCGCTCCTTCATCAGAGAACTTTCTGCTGAGGATTTGTGGCCAGCCCATCGTGTATTTGCACCACCAGGGTACTGCAAATGGGTTACACAATGCAATAGAAAACCCTGAGTCCAAGACACCTTGGAATAACTTCGGAAGTGCAAATCAAGCAGTATACTAGATGTACATATAAATTCCAGCATAATCAATTGTGGCTAATAAACATTATAGTGAGATTTCTATCACGCTTTTAATAAAGTTGATCAGCGAAACTGACACACACTGTTGTATATCCTTCTCCTGACAGACTAGTTCATATTTTTAATCAAACTGTAACAAGGAAAGCATGAGGACAGAGATAATAAGGGAAATAATGTTTGAACTGAAGGATAAGTATCTGTTATGTTCCAATGCTTGTCCTAGATTGCTTGTTCTCAAATGTTTCTAAGGCATTTAGTTTGAGGACCCTCCTGTTCTAAGCAAAACTTAAAATTGTACTGAACAAACCCTTTGTATTCTTACATTGCTTGTTGATGAACCATCTTAATTAAGTGGAAGCATATTCAAAACACTGGAGACATGAATCATGTGACAGTGTTGCAATCATTATGGTTAAATGTAGAAAATACAGAATCAGATTCTTCTCTCGATTACATTAGTGCAAATCTGGAGTAACTCCACTGACATTAAAATTTATTCATTTACTTTTTAGACTTATACATGCAACTAGTGATAAATAACTAGTGTCCATAATTATAAAATATGGTGTTTATAGAGTATTATTCTATATTAGCCAATTTTCTGTTATACAAATGTATCTTCATATGCTCCATCCTTGAATTATAGGCCTGTTATAATATTTTTAAAAGCACAATAGCAGTACCAAATGTAGATAGGTGAGCTCTCTCTTCTTATGTGATGTAGTTTGTTTGAATGCTGATTTTGCTATCAACACATAATATCTCATACTTTTGTTTCCTAGTCATTCCTACCCACTTAATATCTGATTTCCCTTAAGAACCATCTCTGCCCTGGACAGTGACAGTGTAATGATATTACTGAAATTAAAAGTGATGCTATTTGACCAGGCAAAGAAATGGCGGTAAGGAAATATATTTTCTGCACTACAAAAATAATTCTTTATAACAGAAGTAGTTCAGTTCTTTCTGTATCACTATTTTTGAGAGCATTTAAACAGAATAGTAAAAAGAAACTCCTGGTCATACCATTCAATTAACCCTTTAAACCTTGCAATGGAAGCCCATCTATAGGAAGAGGTAGAAAATAACAACTGCGGTGCTTACCCATATGATGGATGCAGCTATGGGTCTTATCCAGATGTTCTGCTCTTTCCTGACATCAGTGCTCTAATCCTGTAAGACAGGTTGTAGTACGTGTGGTGCAAAGGCCTGATCTGCACTAAGGATTTAAGGCAGTATAACTAGGTTACTCAGGGGTGGGGAAAATCCCCCCCCCCCACACACACACTCTGAGCAATGCAGTTAAAACTGACCTAAGCCCCAGTTTAAATGACACAGGGTCAGTGGGAGAATCTTCCTGCTGACCTAGCTACCACCTTTCAGGAAGATGGATTACACTAACAGGGGAAGCCCTTCCATTATCATAGGTAGCATCTTCACTGAAGCACTGCAGCTGCTCCACTGCAATGTTTTGAGTGCAGACAAGCCCTAAGATACAATGGTGATGGGCACTGCAATAGAATGTGGATAGTAGATGTGAAGTATGATTGAGTTATGGGTATCATTTTTTTATAAATGTCACACACGCCTCAGTTTACCTGACTTCATAGAGTTAAATCATATGAGAAAATCAAATCAGAGGAAATGTAACAATGACAAAAATAAGGCTCTTCCAAGGAAAAAGGGGATGCTCCTGCCTGTCTCCCTCCATGCCAGAAAGAATTACCCATCACAGGTCGGAGTCTATTCAGTGTTCCCAATACAAAGAGGGAATCAGACCATTAAGGGTCTTGGGCCTAGAAAAAGAGATGAATGGTTTCTCAGAAGCAGCTGAATAGGAGTCTGACAAAGAAAGAGCCATAGAAACTTCAGCAGGGGAGGCTGTCTCCCCCAACACAGAGATGAGAGTAACTGGGATGCCATTAATTCCCCAAAGCAAGCAAAGAAAGGTTAAAGTTTATGTAAGGGAAAAATATGCAGACAGTCACTATTATTTTTAGCGTTTGTTTTGTGCACTTTGTACCCTTTGGAGAAATAGTGCTTTGTTTTGAAGAAGTTGTTTTTGAGTCACTTTGCCGGTTTCAGGTCTTTGACATTAAAGGTCCCAAATGCAGTTGGGCCTGTCATGTAAACACAATTGAAAAATGGGAGCTTCCAGCCAGGGGTCCATTACTAGAGTGGTTGGACTATAGATTCCCCATCCCCACCCAACCCCTTGAGACACATGCAGGAAGCCAACCCTGCTAACTCAGGTATACAACCAAGGGGGCTTAAAAGGGTCTAAAGCACAACTTTCCCTGTCACCATGAGAGATACGTAGTTGAAATCATAGATGATGGATGCCATAACACAGTAACAAGGTTGCAGTGTGAGAAATTCAGTTTGGGGTTCAAAGTATTTATCAACTAAACTCCAAAATAGAGTCAAAAAATCACCACTCTAATTAGTGTCATTTTAATGAGAAAGGAAATATTGTCTCATATACAAAGGCAATGGCTATTTATCTCAAAATTCCAAGAGATATTTAATTTCCATGTAGATGGCACCAGACACGGGCACCAAGAGATGCAATTTAACTTTTTAAGTTATGAATAGGAACTGTTAAAGAGTAGCAGCTACATTGCCAACCTAGCCCTAGATATGGGCCCAGCTTACACTAGGACTGTAATTCCTCCACAACCCTCTGCTTTTCATTATCCAGCAGCTGCTCTTGGGACAACTGCTCCATCTTCTTGATTTAAAATTATGATTCAGGGTATGATTTAAACATGAATATTCTAATACATAAACTGACCATATTAAAACGACTCATAAATGTCCATATAAAATGAGTGTTTTTCCCATTACTTGTTTCCTAGTTACAGCATGAGGCAAAATAAAAATTATACACAATTCAGCAAAAATGATCCATAAACAAATGAGCAGAGTCTGTTAATATTGGAAACATTAAGGAATTTAAATCTAACATATATCATTAAATGTTTAATATAAAAGATGCTTGTAGATTAGAAGATGATTTAAGTTTTAGTTAGAAATATGCTGATTACCTAAAACTGATTTTGCCAGCAACTTAGCATGCCTATAAATTTGCAAATAGATTACAGAGATTTCAGCTTTGTCATCTGCACTATAGAGTTTGCTTTTATCAAACTAAATATCTCTATTGGCCTTTGTTGTACGCAGTATCTGTATGATTACATGCAGGATTGGAATGGTAAATTTGAAAGGTTCATTACAGTTTCATACTCCATTCCTGAACACAAAACCTTTGCCTATATAACAAATATCTAATATATAAAGGAGAACGTTTGTAAGTTTGTGTGCTTATAACTTGGGGTATGTCTACACTACAGCGCTAATTCGAACTAACTTAGTTCGAATTACTTAATTTGAACTAAGCTAATTCGAACTAACAGATCCAGACTAAAAAACTAGTTTGAATTAGCGTTTTGCTAATTCGAACTAGCTTGTCCACACAGAGTGGACCCTGAACCGGGGTTAAGGATGGCCGGAAGCAGTTCCGGCAGGGCATCAGATGAGGACTTAGAGCGTGGAGCTGCTGCCTCAGGCTAGCCAAGGGCTGTGCTTAAAGAGACCCGACTCCCACCCCGGACAGACAGTTCTCAGGGATTCCCCGCTTGCAAAGCAGTCCTGGCTTGGAGTGCCCTGAGTGTCCACACTGGGCACATCACAGCACTCGGCCATCAGCCCGGCTGCACTTGCCGCAGGCTGCCATCTGGGGAGAGGAGGCAATTGGGGGGCTGCAGGAGAAGTTCCAGACCCAGAAGCCCGCAGAGCCAGCCCAGTCCTCCCCATCGGGGGCTCGTAACCCATTCCTCCCTCACCTCCTTCCACTTACCCTTCCCTAGCCCCCCTTCCTGATGTACAAAATAAAGAAAATGTGTGGTCAAATATAGAATCTCTCTTTATTGAACAAAACTCGGGGAGACTGGGAAAAGGAGGTGGGGGAGGAGAACAGAGAGGCTGGGAGAGGGGAGGGCAACTAAAATGATCAGAGGTTTGGAACAGGTCCGATATGAAGAGAGGCTAAAGAGACTGGGACTTTTCAGTTTAGAAAAGAGGAGACTGAGGGGGGATAGGATAGAGGTCTATAAAAGCATGAGTGGGGTAGAGAGGGTGCATCAAGAAAAGTTCTTCATTAGTTCCCATAATAGAAGGACTAGAGGACACCAAAGGAAAGGAATGGGTAGCAGGCTTCAAACTAGTAACAGAAAGTTGTTCTTCACAAAGCAAAGAGTCAACCTGTGGAACTCCTTGCTGCAGGAGGCTGTGAAGGCTAGAACTAGAACAGAGTTTAAAGAGAAGTGAGATAAAGTGATGGAGGTTGGGTCCGTGGAGTAGTATTAGCCAGGGGGTAGGAGTGGTGTCCCTGCCCAAAGTTTGTGGAAGGCTGGAGAGGAATGGCACGAGACAAATGGCTTGGTCACTGTCTTCGGTCCATCCCCTCCAGGGTCCCTAGGGTTGGCCTCTGTCAGCAGACAGGCTACTGGGCTAGATGGACCTTTGTTCTGACCCAGTACGGCCATTGTAAGCTCAGGGCTCAGGGTCGGGGGTCTCAGTGGACCACCTTGATTTTCATGCACACCTGCTCCTGGGTGACCAGGCTGGCAGCTCTCCTGCCCTAGACGGCCACTTTCCTGTGCCTAGTGCGGAGGTCGTGGACGAGGTCCACGATGTCCGCACTAGACCAGGCGGGTGCCCGCCTCTTGTGGTCCCAGGCAAGCTCCCGGGAGCCGCCAGCCTGGTCCCAGGAAGAGGGAGAGGGCTGGGGGGCATCGGGTGGGTGGCTCAAGCCATGCCAGGTGCAGGGTCTGCTAGCTGTATGCTGGCAGGCTTGCACCTGGCACAAGCACCGTAGCCAGCCCGTGGCCCTTTAAGGTGTCTGGGGCCGGGAGGGGCGCAATAGAGTTTCCCTGGTGTTGGCCAGAGTGGCCACCAGGGAAAGCTGGGGAGAGCTAGCCTCCCACTAGTTCGAATTCAGGGGCTACACACCCCTTAATTCGAACTAGTAAGTTCAAACTAGGCTTAGTCCTCGTAGAATGATGTTTACATAGTTCGAACTAAGCGCTCCGCTAGTTTGAATTAAGTTCAAACTAGCGGAGCGCTAGTGTAGCGCCTATCAAAGTTAATTCGAACTAACCTCCGTTAGTTCGAATTAACTTTGTAGTGTAGACATACCCTTGGACACTATAAGAGCTAACACAACCAAACTTTGCATAGGATAGCCTTTCATCCAGGATAAGGTTTTAAGTTATTTTTGGACCCGATAGGGCCCGAGTTCAAGCTGTAAAAATCGAAAAGGAACCCGTCATGCTGCAGGGGCCCTCCCACCCTCAGTTCTGTGCCCACCGCCCCACCCACCCTATGTCCCTTGCCCGCTGCCTGTGGCCCCCAGCACCATCCGGGACTTGCCCTTTCCTGCCCGCAAGGTTACATAAGCAACCTTCTTTCTCCCCCCCCCTCCCCCGCACCAGCAGGCAGTGCCCCGACCCACACACGCATAACGGCTCGGGCACCTGCCCTGCCCCCCCGTGCCACTTGCAGCCCCGGGCGTGAGCTGGGGCACCCCTCCTGCATGTAACCTCCCCTCCACCCAGGTTGCACCTTCCCAACGCCCTCCCCCTCCCCCCCCGGGGATGATGTGAACCTATATTTTAGTCCTCATAGAAATCAGTGTAACTTTTCTACCTTTCCAAAAAAGATAATGGACTACTGTTTTTCTACATTTGGAAACGCCGGGTAACTCCAACTAGTTTAATATAAAAATAACCTTTTTTCCTTCAGTTTTTGCATCTGAAAAAAATATTACCATTATGACTGTAAATCATTACTTATGCAGTTTGCCTCACTTCTCTTTCCTGTCAAATAACATTCTAATAGACTCACTCAATTGAAAAACTTCCATTTTGCAACCTCCTTTGTGTAGCTTTCCACTTCAAAACAGGACATGGCTACATACAATTTGAATAGATTGAAGTGTGTGAGTGCATGTTTTGGAGACTCTTGGATTTCTCCTTTTGTTTATCTGTACTCTTGTAAATGGATAAAGGGTCATCAAAATTTAAATCCTTCCCCTCCCCCCCCCCCAACATTTACATTCCTACTGTTCAGAACATTTCGATTCTTTCTCTCTTTGAAAATTTAGATGTGGGCGGTAGTGCTAAAAGCTTTAATCAAGGAGCTGAATCATGTTTTCTTTTCCTTACTTTAAAATGAATTGAGCACCATATGAAAAACACTGTAGTGAGAGCACAGAAATCTAAAGTCCTCTGCACAAAATAAACAGCAATGGTCCCCTCACACCATTTTGCTATTGTTTTGTAAGCTTAAGATCAAAACAAATCTTTCTCAGGGACAGAGGATAATTTGGTTTACACGCTTATTCAATATGCAGTCAGTTGTGACTAGAAATGGGAAACTGATTCAGGCAAAATAAAGATCTCTCTCAAGATGAATTGACTTTGACTTTGAAAAAAGTTCACAACAGTAGCCTGATATAAATGACATTCTAATATCCATATCTAGTTACAAAGCTGCACAAAACATTCAGAAGTTTAATGGTGTTTGAAATATAACAAAAAGGCAAGGATAATTACCTATTGAAGACATAACTGTAGCTGACTGAATATCCTTTAAATCTTTTGGTTAACAGCGGTAATTTTTTTAAATTACAAAATAGCCAAATAAAAGTGCATCTCTGAAATAGTTTAAGGTCTGACTCAGTAAGGTACAGAAAGGCATGTGCATTACTTAAAGGTGAAGTCCTGTTACCTAGCTAAATCAATGTTATGAGTGAAGCACTCTCTGTATACTGCTCTTAATAAAACTAGTGATCCTCATCTATTATATATTTGAGAGAGTTTGTCTGTTTGTCTGTTCAAGAACTCATAAAAAGTAAGAGCTAGAATCACCAAATTCAGTATACAGTTTCTTCTTATAACTTAAAGCAAGGTAAGGTATTGGTTGTGCCAGGAAAACGGGATGTGCCTAGAATGGGATTGCTTTTCGTAAAACCATACAGAAAGACACACATAATCACCAGGCGGGTGAAACACCCTCCATCCCCCTATCCCTCAGTCCAGGACTTCTCCAGCCCAATCCTCTCACCCTACAGGCATCCTATGAGGGGGAGGGCTGAAGCTCCCCCCCCCCCACCAAATTCATAGGGGGAAATTGCTGTCTGTTCCCCTTTATCAGGGAGGGGGAAATGCACAGTTTACTAAATTTCTCATTTTGGCTGTGGAGCACAGGGAGAGACAATCTGTGCACTTTGCTCTTCTCCTTCCTCTCCCTGTCAGGGAGTGAAAGCAAGCAGAGCTGGCATGAATCTTGGAGGGAGGGGGGCTTTGCTCCCATCCTTTACTAATATCCCCAGCCCAGAGCTCCTTCTCACCCCCCAACCCTGATTACAGCACTCCACCTATACCCAGCCCTTTGCCCCTCTTTAGGGAACCGAGCAATACCAGGTAAATGTGCCTGTTGGAAAAAAAATAAAAGAGGCAACATTAAACTGAGAAAGATACCATCACCACTCACACTTTTGGAAGTAATGTTATTTTAAAGATTGTTTATATATTCTTCTCTAGAAAGGTTTGCTTATGCTGAGGCATGATTACTGAATATTGCAATTTCATTTTCCAGAGATCTCACCATCTCTCTTTGTCAGACTGTTAAGACAAGTTTCCCTAATATCTGAGTCAGGTGAAAAAGAGATATTTATGTACGAGAATTGTTTTCAGTAACTCTGAGGTAATATAAAACATCAATTCCAAGATCAAGCTGTGCAGCTCCTCGTGCACATTCCAGTGGGAAATTCTAAAGATATGGCACATATCAGTGTCTCCTATAACTCCACGGGACTGTGAGGGAATGTCTACACTACAGAGAAGATTGAAGCTGCCACCGTCAATCTTCCAGGGTCCAAATTAGTGGGTTTAGTGAAGACATACTAATTCAAACTGAGAGGGTCACTCCGATTGATGATGGTTCCACACAGAATAAGGGAAGTTGAAGGAAGAGTGTCCTCCCTTCGACTTCCTGCAGTGTGAACAGTGCCAAAATTCAAGTTAAGTTGTGCAACTTCAACTACACAATTAATGAATTAACACAATTCAACCTTGTCCCATAGTGTAGACATACCCTTAAAGGTTTTATTGAATTGCCAGCTGCATTTAACCAGATCAGCTCGCATTAGCAGAAAGTGAAGGAGTAGGCAAGGATTTTATCTCTTTGATAAACTAATGCCACTGTGGGATAGTGCAACACCCATTAGAGTTAAGTACAATCCTTATGATTGTATGATCATTATCTGTGGATGATTCATTCAATCTCTCCACCAACCACCTTACACACTATACAAAACCACTCATAATCTGTCCTTGGCTTTTCTTATAACAAATATTTTAATGGGATCATATTAATTTGAAATGGATAAATACTTTTAGATCTGACAGCATTCCAGTCCCAGAATAAGATACAGTCCTCCAATATATGTCATATCAATATTAAACTGATCTTAGGTTTGATATAACTCAGATGCAAGGAACTAGCAAGGACTCTGATATCCCAATGTAATTTGAATACAACATTCCTCTCTAGTATCTTCATTCTTAACTGCATTCTAGAACATGTCATCTATTTTCCTTTAAAGAAGTATTCCTATGTGTGACCCAATCAATGTTGTATCTTTAGGGGCTACCCACTAAGACAGGTTGATCTTTTAGTCTATCCTATCCTATTGTTGTAAGTATTCACAGTATCTGGGCAATTGTAGCTGGAGTGGTGTATCTTAATTCAACCTTCTGCTGTAGTCTAGACCAGGCCTTAAGGTCCATTCCTCATTTGCACTCTGGCAATGTAAAGAAGCTTCAAAGTAGGTATTAATGTAGTTCACTTCTAGACTACCACTTTAGTACAAAGTCACTGTGGAGCTTTTTTGGCATGATGTCCAATTAAATATGGGTATATTGTATATACAGTATATAGGATATAAACATAGCTTTGGGGGGCTTATAAGATGCTAAGGAGACTATTGTTCATAATTATTTATTATTCAATATCATTATTGTTAAAACAAGCTAAGTCATGAAGTTAATTTCTTCAAACTTTCACAGCACTTGTCTAAAATTTAGTTTTGACATAGCTTGATATTTGCTTACTTCAGTACTTCAGCAATTAGAAGTTACTGCATGATATCCTTGTCAGTTACTATAATTTCTTGAGCTTACCTGGTGGAGTTAAGGATGTGAAAATGTTCATGTCTACTGATACTTGAGGGATATGACCTTTCCTACCTAGTGGGACTCTTTAATTTGTAACAGCCTTTCATTTTAAATCAGATTCAATTTAGGTACCTACAACTGAATCTATCAGGAAAAAAAGCACTATGTTTTCTGTATATGGTCATTCACATTTTTCATGGATTTGTATGCATGCTGGGAATGCTGGAGCAATCAACCAGTCAAAATATAGAAACGAGCCAAATGACTTATTTAACCAGTGACAACTAAGCAATAAACAGTGAAATAGACATATTTAGAGTTAATCTACAGAATAAATACATAAATGAATCAAATACATTCCAAATAATGAATAAGAAATCAGAACGCAGGGTCTGCCTGCAGCTGTCCCAGGGGCAGAAACACCGTATGTTGACACTGCAATTAGACATCCACAGCTGGCCTGGGCTAGCTCTCTCAGATTCAGGGGCTCAGGCTAAGGGGTTTGATTCAATTGAGGCATAGACATTCAGGATCCAGCTGCAGCCTGAGCTCTAGGATCCCTCCACCTTTACAGGATCCTGGAGTTTCAGTTCCAGCCCAAGTCTGAAAGTCACACTGTAGGTAATGAGTCCCTTTGTCTGATCCCTGTAAACCCACGTCAGCTGGCACAGCCCAGCCGTGGCTTTTTAATTGTGTAGACATAGCCAGAGATGCTAAGGTCATCAAATGAATTATTCATTGCAAATTATTTTTCCAGCTGTACTAGACATGAAAGCATATCTAACATTAGAATTCACTGAAGTTACACATATGGGTCAAGTGGGAAATGAACATAGTTCACCATGTTGGTACAATCAGAAAGTCAATTACATTGCTCCTACTTACTAATGAATTTGGCCCCAGTTGTTTTTTGGTCATGGATCTTTTCTCAAAATCTGATGACAGAGTTTGCTAAATTCAGTAAAAGCTAATAATTCAGGTTATTAAAAGATATAAATTCCTATTTTTGTATCAGGAAAATAATTATATGCATGTCCTTACCTGTATTCCTGGCCAAATAGTCCCAATTTTTGTTATGGCAGGTCCTATTTCTAGCGTTACTCAGTTCCAAAATTGCAGGGTTACACTTCTGCTTATGGATAATTTTCAGATGCACGTACTTGGACAACAGTGAACAGTTATCTGGCATGAATAAATGGTTACATTAACTTGCATTCTCTTCTCCTTTTGACTCATTTTAACCACACTGTGTCCTTTAATGATTATGTAACATGTGCATGCATATTCTATTACATACATTGATAACTTAGAACATGTTGGTGAAATATGTCCAATCTAACACACCACTGAATGCTCTGTATTTATAGAAGGCTCCTCTCTACATAATCAGTCTTAAAATGGGTGGATGCATCCTACTAATGTCAAATAATAGAGGAAAATTAAGTGTCTGATTAACATAAATCTGAAAGTAGAAGTATGATTTAAAATGTATTTTTTATTAGGAATACTATTTAAATCAGGGATGGGAACACATCAATCCATAGTGTCTTTACTGTTCAAAACGCTAATTTGAATTAGTTTTTAGGTCTAGATGCACTAGTTCGAATTAGCTTAGTTCGAATTAACTAATTCAAATTAAGTTAGTTCAAATTAGTGCTATAGTGTAGACATACCCTATGATCTTAAACTCTGTCTCAGAGTAGGTACTTTTATTTTTCTTATTTTATAGTACCCTGTAGTAGCAAGAAAATTCAGAGCTACAGCTATCATTTGTGTTGTAATTTACTCCATTGCATTTTTCTGATTGAAAACCAAGGCTGGAATGCTAGTCTGAATTTGATTTTTAATTCTGAAATTGATTTGTTGTGTGGATATTCATCTGGGCTACGTCTAGGCTGGCATGATTTTCTGCCAATGCTTTTAACGGAAAAGTTTTTCCATTAAAAGCATTTGCGGAAAAGAGCATCTAGATTGGCATGGACGCTTTCCCTCAAAAGCACTTTTTGCGGAAAAGCGTCCGTGCCAATCTAAACGCGGTTTTGCGCAAGAAAGCCCCAATCGCCATTTTTGCCATCGGGGCTTTTTTGCGCAAAACAGTTTTCAGCTGTATACACTGGCCCTTTTGCGCAAAAGTATTTCTGGAAAAGGGCTTTTGCCCGAACAGGAGCAGCATAGTATTTGTGGAAGAACACTGACAATCTTATATTAGATTGTCAGTGTTATTGCGCAAATTCAAGCGGCCAGTGTAGACAGCTGGCAAGTTTCTCCGCAAAAGCAGCTGCTTTTGTGGAAAAACTTGCCAGTCTAGACGCAGCCCTGATGTTTAATGTTATGTGGAATAACTATAAATTGAGGTTGTGGTTTATAAATACCAATATGAAGGTTTCAGCTGAGTTAACTGTAATGATATTTCAGAGGCTTATATCAAACCCATTTAGAATAAATACATTATGTTACTTTACTCTATGCACATTTTCAGTTGTTAAAACTTGCATGATCTTGCAATTCCCAAGAATGAAGTTGCTGAAATAAATTCTGCCCCCAATGAAGTGCAATGGTGCATTTGCCAATGGGGTCAAAACTGAGTGTAAATCCAGCAGAGTAGGATTTGTGCAACTCCAATAAATTGAATAATGCTTTTGATAAAAATGAAAAAGGCATAAAGAGATTTTCTGAAAATGTCTTCTTTACTATGGAGAAAAGTAATACTAAAAGATGAAGCCTACTATACAGTTTATCAAAATATCAATCAACTATTTGAGTTGGCAAAAGACTTCTTTTCCTCATCTGCTCTATTTCACTGATCATCAGAAAAGTAAGCAATAAATAATTCATGATGTTTTTGCAGAGGAAATATTTTGGGGATGATAAAAAGGGGGGGGGGGATTTTTAAATCAAAGTCATAAAAACTTTGCTTTAGTTCATTGTTTTACTTAACACTTTTCAGTTTGTTTCCGCCTTTCTTTCTCAGCTCCCTTTTTTAATCATTCAAAATGTTGGTTTTAAAAGTCAAAACTATATTATGTTTTTCTATTTGCAGTGGTTTGTTTACTTTACAGGCATGTTGTAATTTTTGAGAGTTCTATTCATCAGTAATTATCCTGAGGTCACTGATTTTGTCCCCATAGTAAGAAAACTAATGCACTTGGTCAGCTGCCCACCAAAAGTCCCCACCCATTTACATTACTCTGAAGCAGAAGGAATAAGGAAGGAAAGCTAATCATATTATCAGCTGGTCGACGTGAGTGATCTATACAGGCAGTCCCAGGTGACGTACAAGTTAAGGACTATAGGTTTGTTCTTAAGTTGAATTTGTACGTAACTCGGAACTGGCTCCAGATTCAGCCGCTGCTGCTGAAACTGACCCGGGGCTGACTACAGGAAGCCCGAGGAAGAATTGCTCTACCCCCAGCAGACCAGGGACACCCCGAACAAAGCCGCAGAGGCGGCGGGGTCCCGCGCCTCCAAGGCTTTGCTCCGGAGCAAAGCCTTGGAGACGCGGGACCCCGCCGCCTCTGTGGCTTTGCTCGGGGTGTCCCTGGTCTGCTGGGGACCCCCCCAGCAGACCAGGGACACCCAGAGCAGCTTTTCTCGCCCCGGAGGATGTGGTGGTGGGACCACTGCGCGTCTGGGTGGTCCCGCCGCCCGGGAGTTCCGGAGCAAGAAAAGCCCCGTTCGTAAGTGCGGATCCGACATAAGTCGGATCCGCGTAACTCAGAGACTGCCTGTATAGTGATCCACCATCATAAATGGACCCCTTAAAAAGATTAAATTAATTTAGCAGTGTAACTACATAATTTGTATAGAACTCATTCTAGTTTCTTACCTTTCCCTCACTACTCTCCGCAACTTCTTGTCCCATTAAAATATTAAAATATCACCAGTTTTCCAATAACTTGGAAAACTGTCTGAAGCTTCTATTGCCTACCCAGGGTCTCACCCTTCAGATGGACTTTCTCCCTTCCCAGAATACCTTTCCCCAAAAACCCAAAATCCCATCAACTCTGGCAACCACAAATCCCTGAATTCTTTGGTTCTAGCCTGAAATAGGACAAGTACTGCACAAGGAAGCTTTGCAAAAGGCTGTCCTTCTTGCTGAACAGAGTTATAGTCATATACATAGCTCAGAAAAGTGTCTGTGAAAAGAACAGGTAGATTTGTGGTAATACATATTTTGGCAACTGAAGATTCATCTTTAATTGAAACCAGTAAGGAAATTTGCATTGCCTTAAAAGAAACGAGATTCAGAACCTAGACCAGGATTAGCATCCAGGCATATCATGCTATTGAAGCCAGCAAGATTTCCAATGGCATGAGAGCAGAGGAACTTAAAATTAAGATATGGCATATCAGAAGTTCTCAACATTTTCTATAACAGAATACCCCATCTATCAATATGAGACAGGCAGAGTGATTGCATAACCCTGAGGCCTGTTCATAACCCTTTGGGTCTGAGAACCTTGGATTGATCAATTTGGTATTGAATAATGTACAAACAAAATAGCACATTTTTGGATGACAGGAGAGGCACAAAAAGAGCATGCTTGCAAGGGTTTATTGTATTGTTTGGTATTGGTTTTGCTGTGGTTAGTTTTTGGCTTGGAGGTCAGAAGCAACTGCTGGCCATATTTTTGGCAGAAGCACCAAGAGGAAAGGTACTATTTTTTGTAAATATTTTTATATAGCTAAATAAATAGAAAAATATGCGAAGACAACTATAGAAATGCCTAACTAAAAAATAAATAGGGAATTCAATCTGTCTTTAGTAGTTATGTTATAGTTGGTTTAAAAAGATCTATGGGGGAAATTTTCAATTTTCAGTTACAACAAAACAAAACTGGAAAAACAAATGACTGAAAAATGAGGTTTTCTAAAAGGAAATACTGACATGTTCCCTCATGAAGTTATTCTTCAGGGACCTCATGGCTCTGTTTTGTGGAATCTCGATCACTGGAGATATTCAAGAGCAGGTTAGACAGACATCAAGGGATGATATAGACCATGCTTGGTCCTGCCATGAGGGCAGGGTTCTTCAGTGTTCTTCTGTGTAGAAATCACTAGGTGCTGATATGTCTCACCCTGGCATAGAAACTTTGGGCTTGGCAACAATAATTCTTATAGCGTCATGAGGACAAATAAAGTTTAGCATCTTTCTCCATGGACTTGAAGATCTCTAGAGGTCCCTTCCAGTTCTAGTGTTCTGTGATTTTATGATTCTATTTTTTCCATGGATTAGGCTACATCTTCTGTGATGCATCATGGTCTCTCCTCTTACAGAGTCTTTGCAATAAATATTGGGAGACTCTGGTCTCAGTGCAACATAGAAAATATAGTCCAACCAGGGAACGCATCACATAAAAGAGAATGGACCAAAAGGCACCTAAATTACGTCTGCCCTGATGCAACACAGTGGCATATCCTAATCAATTTTATTTGGGTCATGGCTGAAATACTTCAGTTTTTATATATTTGTTTTAAAATCAATGTCAATTATTTTTCATGTAAATAATCACTTTTCACTAAAAACACCACCTCAAATTAGATTAGTTGAAACCTAATTGTCCACTGAAAAAAGTCAATGGAAAACCTTTAAGCGGCCCTAATAAGTGTATTTCAGAAAATGTATCTATTGCTATACTTGTGATTTACTTTATAACAATAATGCTTTTAATGGTCCAGAACAAAATCTGTCAATATTTATATGTCTGATCCTGCAGATCCTAAATTGAAGGTGGAAAAATATATTAATACTATGCACTGAAAGATGAATAAAATGCTGTAAGGTTTTCCCAGTTTTCTTTAAACCAACACAATTTTTCCACCCATCTGTAGCACGCAGGGCCAATGAAGATGGACATCTATACCTACAGTTATATAATCAAATTACCAAAGAAAAGCATCTTGAAGTGTCCTGGATACATTACGTAGGAAGAGAGTGTTTCTGCTGCCTTTAGTAAGTCTAATAGTACTTACTTACATGAGCTGGCCAACTCAGTTCAGAATAGCACACAGAATTTTCTAGTTCCTGGCCTGAATACCAAACCTGCTCTTGTGCCCACAAAAGGAAAACTTTGGTTATAAAAACCAGTCTCTGTTCCCTTCAGGATGGTTGGCCTGGATGAAAAATTAGATGGAGAAAGATGCTAAACTTTATTTGTCCTCATGACGATATAAGAATTATTGTTGCCAAGCCCAACCTTTCTATGCCAGGGAGAGACATATCAGCACCTGGTGATGTCTACACTGAAGAACAGTATTTCTCCATCATCTGGGTGAGGCAGAACTATTGTACCTTCAAGATCTATGTATGAAAAATATAGAAAGAGAAATTGTCTGGAAGCCACGGTGGCAGCATCTTCGTTCTTAGTTTATTCTGTCACATACAATACAATGAACAGAATACAGTGGTTACCCGGTTAAAGCAAGTTTACACCTCATTAAAACTGATGGGGGTGGGAGGGAAAGTACTGCTGATCTTGTCTTTAAAAGAATGACTTAATATTAACATCCAGCTGTGAAATATTATGAATCTGATTCTTCAAGGTGTTAGGACTATGTAATAATCACTCATATATTGATCTTTTGGCATACACATTTTTGTTAACAAGTCGATGATTGCTTATGACTTATAAAAAATATTTTTTCCACTGACTAGACCTCTGTGCTAACTGAAAACTCTGGCATTGGCTGTAGCCCTGAAAAAACATCCTAACCCAAACAAATCAGACTTTATGCTTGAAATAGAAATGTGTATACACTCTGCTATGTCCAGGCCCTGTTAGATGAGCTTAAGAGTGTGCGTTGCAGACAGATTAAAACGAAAAGGATAAAATGCAAGAGTTTGTCTTTAAAAAAATCATATTATTGTGAAACAAAGCAAGAAAACTCAACCCTGAGGCTGATTGCACTCAGATTGCACTGTTTGCTTAGATGTACTATAGATAGCTGAAGTGGCACAGGAGCCAGCAAACAGAGCTGAAAACAGGGGAGTTTGAGTGAGAGTTTGTAAAGGGAGTTTGGATATTGGGACTTGTTTGGGGTTTGTTTTTGCTGGGGCGGGGGGTTTGTTTTGTTTTTGTGTTCACCAGACTAATAGGATTTTGGTGAGAAAGTAGATAAAAACATAGAGGCAGTAGTGGCCATGGCCCAAGTAGAAGAGAACACAAGGAGGATGATTGGATGTGGTAGCTGCGGTATGTACATGATTCTGGAGGGGGTACCTGAAAGGAGTTTTGTTTGCATGAAGTGCCACCTGATAGAGCTGATGGACGAAAAGATCTGAGGACTGGAGATGCAGGTGGAAACTCTGGTCGAGTTTAGAAGGGGGTTTGAGCAGATGATGGCGCAAAGGCATGATGTGGCTGAAGGGGAAAGCTTAGATATGCAGATGGAAGCAGGATCAAGGGCCTCAGAGGGGGAACTGCTGAGCGAAGAAAATGGACAGTGGAAGCATATGACTCAGAGAACCAGGCAGAGGAAAAGATGGGTCAGTGAAGGAAAAACAGAGCTCAAGAACAGGTATGTGGAGCTGGAGAATGAAGAAGGGGTACAGCAGGTAGATAATGAAGATGGAAGGGTAAGGAAGAAGAGAAGAGTGGCTAGTCCCATAGATAAAAGGGAAGACGTAATGGAGACAATACTAATAACGAGCATTAGGAGGATACAGGATGGGTTAAAGAGGATTACAAGGGAAAATAGGAATGGCAAGGACTTGAAGCCAGAGGAAGCTAGAGATAGACCAGAGAATCGCACTGTCACTAGGAAAAGGCAGGTCTATGCGATTGGGGACTCCTTCACATAGACATAGAATTGGGCCCATTATTGTGGAACCAAGACAGATGTGAAGGTACATATCCTTATGAAAGGCATAATTGCCTGGTACATTTTAAAAAAAGAGGGTTCTGATCACAAAAATAGTTTATAATGAATTTCTTAAAAACAAGCAAAACAATGTTTGCTTGGAGCTGGCATACTACCAATCCAATAGAAATTCACACCACTCTCCAAACAAGCTGACCTTTCAGTGGAAAACAAGAATAAGCAATTTCAATCAAAAGGAACAGTTTCCTCTTCCCCGCCTCCCCCCCCCCCCCCCCCGAAAATAAAAGGACTAGAACACCAAGGTTTACAAGGGAAATGTATTCTTTTCGTAGTATCACAGTAGCAAAATTAGGTTAGTGATTATTATTGGAATACCTTGAAAAAATATTTAAATTATATCCAGCAATGCATTAAATTATTGCTGATAGATTTTGTGTTATAGATTGTACCATGTCTAAACAGGAACCTGAGAAACAATTCAGATGCCAATTTGATTGGGACAGTATCATGTCTTATTCAGATTTCATTTTGATTATTTCTAGCAAAAATAATTATAAATCTTTCCAACACTGGTAGATAAGATGCTTCACCAGGTTGATTTATTAAGAGCAAACTAGTCAATAAACTATTTTTTCTACTGCATGTTGACTGCCATGTTTCTTAAAGTGTTTAATATAGGATTATTGCTAATGTGATTCCACTGATGTCAGCGAAATCACATCAGGGTAAAACCAGCATAATGCAGAGGAGTATCAGGCCCTGTACATATTACATGTAAAACAAAGAAAATCAGGTATAAAGTATGCTGAAGCTCAAATCAAGTACTTAACCAAAGTCATGCGATCCTTGTTATCAATTATATAAAGCTATTTTCAGAAAAAGAGTGGTCAGCTTTAAATCTGTCTATACTACCTCATCCTTTTCTCAGATATAAAAGCTCACCATTCCTATTGATAAATGTTTATACCCTTTTAAACCCTTCAGAGAAATGCTAATTCCATTCATTTGTGCCTTAAGGGAAATATTTATAGTTTATATTTTAAAAGATTTAAAAAATGTGAAGGACCAAATTTAGAGGATGACCTAAACGAATCCAAATTTCTGTTAATTGCACCTTCTATCTACACTAACTTACGCTTCCTATGACTCCCATCCACTTAGTGACACACATATTTCTACACATATTACTTCTTCATTTGCTCTTCTGAATACTAAAAGAGGGCATTGGGATGCTGTAACAAGGAACATTTTATTTTACACATTCATAAGGGTTGCTTTTCCTAATACGTAATTCTTATTTCCATCCATTTAAAGCTTGTGTTAAACTGAAAAGAGATGGGTAATGGGGTTTGATTATTATATTGGTAAGAGGATAGTATCTGAGTCTGATACTAATTGGCTTACTTTACATAATGAAGGAATGTGAATATATAAGTGACACCAATTTAGACTCTTCTCTGACCACATTTTTTGGAGCTAGCAAAGTCATTTTGACTTTAGGACTTCAGGGGATAGCTGAGTTAGTCTGTTGCAGAAAAAAACAACAAATGGTCTGGTAGCACTTTATAGACTAACAAAACATGTAGATGGTATCATGAGCTTTCGTGGGCACAGCCCACTTCTTCAGATGATCAGTCATCTGAAGAAGTGGGCTGTGCCCACAAAAGCTCATGATACCATCTACATGTTTCATTAGTCTATAAAGTGCTACCAGACCATTTGTTATTTATTTTGACTTTAGGGAGACATATGAATTATTTTTAAATGAAGGTACATCTTAAGGATTACTGAACAAAATTCCATTCTAAAACAGATAGTAGGCTAAATTCTGTTCTCAGTTTAAATCCAGAATAACCCCCACTTAGTTTATGGAGATATTCTACATTTACACTGGTTTAAATACAATTGTTTGAGAGTAGAATTTGACAACATAGACCGTACTGCCCTTCTCTGATGCAAAAATACAGTCCTATCACAACAAAGAGTAATCATTAAACAGCTGAAAATGTACCCCACACACACCTTGGTGGGTGGGGAAATTTGAGAGCCAACCCCAAATTACTGGGTTGAATGGCAGGAGCCTTGAAACCGCCATACTGAACCAAATTCTAGTATAGAAGACTAGGAGTGAAGTTTAATAAAAGTTGCAAACTGATGCTTAAAATCCATCCATATGTGTGTTCTAATTTCCACACTATGTCTACTGTAAAGAGTAACACCTTAAAAAATGTTATTTTAAGGAAATGGCCATTGCATTCATGTGAGAAAAGAACTCTTGGCTCTTGCCACTGTAAAACCTTGGGCGAGTCACTTCATTTCTCTATGCCTCTATTTTCCATTCCATGTTTTGTCTGTCTTGTAAAAACAGATTGTAATCTCTTCAGGGTGTGGACTACCTCTTACTACATGTATATATTGTGCTTAGTAGCTGGAAACAGATTGATTGGACTGAGGCACTACTTAAAGAATATATAAAGGGACCAGGTACAGCGAGATTATTAATATTTTGTGAAACAGAGAAGATGCCAATATTACTAGTGTACCTCAGTAGTGTAGCCAGAAGTGTCCAATTGGGTGGGCCCCAACTTTAGATGGGCAGGCAAACATGGGGGGCAGGGAGGAGTGATACAAGAGGAATGGGGGTAGTATTCTCTCTAAGGTGCACGCCTACACAAGAATTTGCTTCTTGCCCATCTCCTCAGCAGAGCCATGCAGTGGCTGCTCAGCTGCTCCAGGCTGAGGCCGTGTGGTGGGCAGCTGCCTCACCCCAGGAGCAGCAGGACAGCCATCACATGGCCCTGGCCCTGGCCCTAGCTTCAGCTCTTCTTCAGGGCCAGAGCCAGAGGCCACATGTTGGGCAGCAGCGGCCCCCAGCCTGGGCCAGAGTCAGACGCTGTGTGGTGGGCAGCAACTGCTCTGGACAGAGGCCACATGGTGGGTGGTGGCAGCGTTGTCCGGGGTCAGAGCCGGAGCATCTGCATGGCAAGTGGCAGTGGCTGAGGCCGTGTGGTGGAAGATGAGGCCAAGACACTTGTGGGACATTCTCACTGGTTGGTGAAAAGAGATTTAGATGGATTACTGCCAACATTACTAGAAGGAAGTTGCATATAAATGGTTGTGTTTTCTACATTAATGATACGTGTTCTCTTTCTCATGAAGATTTCCTTATTTGTGCATGCTCTCAGAGTTGGGAAGCTAACCGTGGAGGCTATGGTTAGTCTTCTCAGGATTCTGGGTGAGCCTCCAGCCAGTTTTCTTATTTGTCATGAATGACCCTAGATACATAAAACCTGATCATTTCTGCTGCTATTAACCACTTGGCAGAAGCACAACATATATGCTACTGAATACAACAATTATTTGTTTTGGAATCTAGCTGCAAAAATCATATTATGTCTTTGCCCAATAAAAATATTACTTTTAACACAGAATACCATTCAGTATAATGTAAATGCATTTTTGAAGAGTTTATTTTGTAGTGGTGCTGTCTGGACAATGGCTAATCAACTACTACAAAAAGTTTGATCTGTATTAATCTTCATAATAAAAAATAGGGACAAAAATAATCATTGCAAAAATTGTGGACTTGACCCTCAGTTGCTGAAAATCAGTAAAAGTCCATTTAAGTCAATGAATACACATCTATTTATCCAAGATATGTTCAGATCTTTATCTTAGGGTTTTGTATAGTGCTCAACTAAGTAATTATAAATTGAATAGTAACATCCAGATTTCAAATTACACTGTAACAGTAGGAAAAGTCTATGATTCTGTAATGAGTTCTAAGACAACAATAAGAACAAAGAGTGTAAAGCAGTGGCTCCCAACCTTTTTGAGCATACGGATCCCTTTTCAAGCTATTAACATTTTGATGGAGCCCCAAACAATATAGCTGTTTTCAAACATTCCATTACTTGATAATCATTTAAAATGTATAATGGTTCAATTTTAATAGTATTGACAGATAATACCCTGTACTTTACTTAATGACATGGCTGGTGCTACAGAGTGGATGACAGTTAATATTTTAAACTTTCCATGGACCCCCTACAATACCGGCATGGACTAACAGGGGTCCACGGACCACAAGTTGGGAATCACTGGTGTATAGAATGAATAGGATGTTAGACAAATATAATACATTAGCACTTAGGATCACCCATAATAATAAGGATGTGTGGATGAAAGTTCTGATTTAACAGCTCTTTTTATTCTTTGTGACTAGGAAAGGGCTGTTTTAGTATTCTTTCTTCAATTACATTTTATTTTATTTTATTTTATTTGTGTGTGTGTGTGTGTGTGTGTATGATATTTGTTAGTAACCGGTGGCTGCAATGCTGGCACAAGTCTGAACAAGAGCATGTGACCTCAATATTGGTGAAAAAGACAAAACTCACACTACTCACTCATAGCTGGAAAATTTTACAGGGAACACTGGATGGGGCAGGGGAGAGGGGTAAGGGATGGGGCCATGGCCTCAGACCCACCCTTGGCTATGCCCGTAGTGTACCTAAAGAACTGATAAGATTGCAACTGAAAAAAAGAATAAATAGATGTGGTCAGCATCCCTCAAATAAAAATAAATAAAATAAATACATAAAAATTAAAAAAATACTCCAAATGAGTTAGAATAATTGAAGAGACAGAGGGAAATGGTCACTCTTACATTAGAACACAGGAATGACATACACGTAATTAATGAATTTAAAAGCTATGCTGAACCTCTTTTTTGTGTCATGCATATGGTAAAAGGGCACAGATACTTCTGTGACGAATCTGGAGGTTCAGATCATGAAAGGACAGTGTTCATTGTTCTTTTCTGTTATTTTAAATCAAGTGTGTTGCAGTATCCTGCTGCAATTGCTCTGAAGTTAGTTCAAATAATAGCATTTGGACATTGGCCCACTACAGTATTAATGGAAATGAACTTGCTTCTCATGATGCGGTCCCATTGAGTAAAAATAAAATTAAACAATTGATCCAGTAAAAAGATCTTTACAATTTCAAACCATGACACCAAAGTAATGTTATCCCGAGAGTATAAATTAAGAATTATCATACATAAATATTGCAAATACTCAGGCAATGAAGTCAAACAGAGAAGAACAGCTACAAAATCTCATTGGGAGTGGTTTGTGGTACAAAGTAAAATAGCAACATGGTAAATTGATAAAAATTGGGAAAGAAACATTTAGCTGCCTTAGAGCAACATTGGACTTAATAATGGAATTTTCAGAAGAAAAAGAAATGGAGTGCATAGGAACAGTTATGCCACATGGATTTGCTAAAATGCATAAATTACATTGAAAATAGCAGTCTCGCAGGAATCCTAAGAAGGTCATAATTCATTATCAAAAACTAGAAACAGATGTTAGGGCTCTAATTCAAGTGAGATGGTATTCATGTCTTCACAAATTGTACTGATAAGCTTTCATGAATAGGGTTTGGACATTCAGCAAAATTCAGAATTTGTGAAGACAGCTTCATTCTATAGGTATGAGTGTATAAGACTGATTAAAAGCAGAAGTGACTGGTAAGAAGCAAAGTATTTTCTTTATCATTGTACAATACTGTAGAAAACAAAACATTAGCGAAGTGTGAAGAATGCTAGCAAACCTGTATGCATCAACATACATATTATTTCACCATCTTTCACAAGTATCTTCCATTGACAGAACTTCTGGGGAGAGGTGGCATGATATTTTTGGGAAAAAGCACTCATGGCTCGGAATACCATTTCCTTTGGCATTCTTCTTGCCCAAGTTCAAGATTGGCAACTTTTAGAATATGATGCAAGGCAGTCTGGATGTATTACTAGCTAGCAGAGAACTTACTGTCAGTAGTCATCAGGTGGTAAGGATGAGGAAAGGAAAACAATTTGATGTGGTGACAATATGGTTTGGACATGGTTCTATATATTTCTCTTTTGTATATGCGCACAGATAACACATAATAGCCACATAAATATCAGCTACCACCTCATTTCTACATAAAGAACAAATCATGTCAAACCAATCTGATAGCTTTCTTTAATAGGATAACGAGTCTTGTGGATAAGGGAGAAGTGGTGGATATGGTATACCTAGACTTTAGTAAGGCGTTTGATATGGTCTCGCATGATATTCTTATCAATAAACTAAGTAAATACAACTTAGATGAGGCTACTATAAGGTGGGTGCATAACTGGCTGGATAACCAAACCCAGAGAGTAGTTATTAACGGTTCACAATCCTGCTGGAAAGGCATAACAAGTGGGGTTCTGCAGGGGTCTGTTTTGGGACCAGTTCTGTTCAATATCTTCATCAACGATTTAGATATTGGTATAGAAAGTACGCTGATAAAGTTTGCAGATGATACCAAGCTGGGAGGGGTTGCGACTAACCTGTAGGATAGAGTCATAATTCAAAATGAGTTGGACAAATTGAAGAAATGGTCTGAGGTAAATAGGATGAAGTTTAATAAAGACAAATGACAAGTGCTCCACTTAGGAAGGAACAATCAGTTTCATACATACAGAATGGGAAGCGACTGTCTGGGAAGGAGTACGGTAGAAGGGATCTAGGTGTTATAGTGGACCACAAGTTGAATATGAGTCAGCAGTGTGATGCCATTGCAAAGAAAGCAAACATGATTCTGGGATGCATTAGCAGGTGTGTTGTGAGCAAGACATGAGAAGTCATTTTTCCGTTCTACTCTATGCTGGTTAGGCCTCAATTGGAGTATCGTATTCAGTTCTGGGCACTGCATTTCAAGAAAGATGTGGAGAAATTGGAGAGGGTCCAGAGAAGAGCAACGAGAATGATTAAAGGTCTAGAGAACATGACCTATGAAGGAAGGCTGAAATAACTGGGTTTGTTTAGTTTAGAAAAGAGAAGATTGAGGGGGGACATGATAGCAGTTTTCAGATATCTAAAAGGGTATCATAAGGAGGAGGGAGAAAACTTAGGCCTCTGGGGATAGAACAGGAAGCAATGGGCTTAAACTGCAGCAAGGGAGGTTTAGGTAGGACATTAGGAAAAAGTTTCTAACTGTCAGAGTAGTCAAACACTGGAATAAATTGCCCAGAGAGGTTTTGGAATCTCCATCTCTGGAGATATTTAAGAGTAGGTTAGATAAATGTCTATCAGGGATGGTCTAGACCTGTGGTCACCAACCGGTCAATCGTGATAGACTGGTCGATCGCAAGGCCTCGACCAGTCGATTGCAAGGCGTTCGGGCAACTCCACCCACCATTTTCCCCCCACCCCCGAGAAGCCCCACTACCTACCTCTAGTGTAGTGCCGGCTTCCCGCGGGGTTGACGGAAGTCCTGTATGAAGCCTGCGTCACTTCCGGGGGTTCCGGAAGTGTGAGAGCTGCTCCCCTCCCACAGCTCTATTGCATGCTGGGGGAGGGGGTTTCGGCCCTGAAGGAGGAGTGTGGAGGCTTCCCTGCGCCACCAGCGCTGGAGGGGTGAGTTGAGCGCAGGGGTTTCCCTGCACTGCGGGAGCGGGAGTTGGCCCCGGGGTTTGGCCACGCTGCGGGAGGGGAGGGAGTTGGCTTGGCCCCGGGGTAGGCGCCCGCGGGGGTTGGCTGTGCTGTGGGAAGTGTTGGCCGTGCCGTGCCATGCCGTGCCGTGGGAGGCGGGTTTGACCCCGGGGCAGGCGTCCGCGGGGTTGGCCACACTGCAGGAGGAGAGGGGATGGGCTGTGCCGTGCCGTGGAAGGGGGGTTTGGCCCCCGGGCAGGCTCCCGCAGGGGTTTGGCCCTGCTGCAGGAGGGGGGTTTGGGCCCGCTGCGGGAGGGGGGGTTGGCCCCGGGGCAGGAACGCGCGGGGTTTCCCTGCACCGCGGGGGGGGGGAGGGGTCAGGCCCGGAGGAGGCATGTGCTGGCTTCGTTCTGGGGGGGGGGGGGGGAGAATCCTGGGAGGAGACAGATGCAGGGGACTCTCTGCTGCCACTGGCACCCTGTCCCCTGTCCCCACTCCCTGCTCCTCAGACCCCACTCCCCTGTCCCCAGCTACAGAACTCCCTGAACTCTGTCCACACTGGCACCCTGTCCTCTGCCCTGCCCCCCGCCGCAGAACTCTGTCCCCACAAAATGTATAATTATAAATGCTTCATTTTAGATTTAAATAGCATGAATAAAAACCAGACCATTTATTTCATAACTATAAACACATGATTTTAATTTTATATATCGCATAATTTAAAAATAAACTGTTTATCACAGTGTGTAAGTAAGGGCTGGGGATAGCAAGTGATGGACAGAAGGAGAATAGAGAGGGCGAGGCTTCAAGGAAGGGGCAGGGCTTCAAGGAAGGGGCAGGGTGGTAGATCTTCACCTGTTCTGAGATTTAAAAAGTGATCTTCGGTGTAAAAAGGTTGGAGACCACTGCTGTAGACAGTATTTGGTCCTGCCATGAGGGCAGGGTACTCGATGACCTCTCGAGGTCCCTTGCAGTCCTAGTTTTCTATGATTCTATAAATAGCTGCATGATCCTTACTTTCTTTTCAAATTATTTAGGCCCAGTTCTGCTGTGGTGAAAATCAAAACCGACTATTATAGTCAGTAGGATAAAGAAGAAGAGAATTAGAGCACAAATTCCAGAAGGGCTGACTTTCAGAGATACTGAGTACCCAAACCTCTAGTTATAGTCAGAGGGAGCACTTCATTCTCAAAATCTTTGAAAATAGAGCCATAGAATTTAATTTTGTAAGAGAAATTACCCAGCACATGTTTTGAACCACTTACTTTCTTAGGGTATGTCTACACTACCACCCTAGTTCGAACTAGGGTGGTAACGTAGGCAACCGGAGTTGCAAATGAAGCCCGGGATTTGAATTTCCTAGGCTTCATTTGCATAAAGCCGGGCGCCGCCATTTTTAAATGTCCGCTAGTGCAGACTCCGTGCCGCGCGGCTACACGCGGCACGGACTAGGTAGTTCAAAATGAGGAGTAACGGTAGTTTGGACTAGGAAGCCTAGTCCGAACTACCTAGTCCGTGCTGCATGTAGCCGCGCGGCACAGAGTCCGCACTAGCGGACATTTAAAAATGGCGGCGCCCAGCTTTATGCAAATGAAGCCTGGGAAATTCAAATCCCGGGCTTCATTTGCAACTCCGGTTGCCTACATTACCACCCTAGTTCGAACTGTGTAGACATACCCTTATATAGTTATAGAGCAATTAGACTGTGTTTTTCAGAATTTTAAAAAAACATTTCATTAAAATATTTCAGGGAAAAACATTAGCAAGATAGTCTACATTTTGGATTTATTCACACATTAATTTAATTCCTACCTACTGAGTCTTCTATTGCATGCATTTTAACACCCATAGTAACTAATTAAGAATTGACAGCATGAAGTCATTAAACTATTCTGCTATAAACAATCTATATAAGCAAATATCCTTTCTTCTTGTGATGCTTTTGATGTTATTACTCACGACTTGACATATACTACAGCTGGGTCACTCATTCCTATCTAGAAAAGAATGCTAGTATTTTCCATTATGTCAACTATGTACAGAAGTATGTATCTAAAGGCTCCAAAGGGTTAAAGGAATATAAACTTTTTTTTTCAGATGACAGGTGGTCACGAAGCAGCCCTTTTTCTCTAGCAAGAAGAAAATGTGTCTGTAGGTATTATGCTAACACCATTATATTTGCCATAGCAACAAAATCACCCCAGGAGTCTCATGTTACATAGAAATGCTGGGAACAAAGGAATGTATAGAATGAACATTTAATAAAAAGGCTTTTCTTTTGGTTCTCATCACCAGATTTACTGTAAAAGTTCCAGTGTTTTATGTAGAATTGTCAGGGCTCAGGTAAAAGCACTTGGCGAACAGAATATTCAGTTTTATTAGAAACACTCTATCAATTTTTAAGTCAATAAACAATAACAAATTTTTAGCCTAATTCAGAGATTGGTCTCTTCCTCTTAAAAACAAATGTATAAAGTGGACTGATACTTATTAGGTTCATACAGTCTTTGAAAGAAATCAAAATTATGGGATCTCCCTAAAGGACATATATATAATACACCAACCACTTAATTCTTTGGGATAGAAATACCTTAACCTTCCCAGCCTCTCACTAATATCAAGTGTACTGCAGTAAAACAATACAATTGCCCAAGAAATGTGTGGGGGTTTTTTTTTTTTTTTTGGTTTGGTTTTTTTGGGTCAAGTGCTCAGGCTCCCTTCACTTAAAGTCTGCTACAGGAGTTCCGAGGGCAAGTAACATAGCACCAATTACATAGCCCCATCAGAAGATGGCAAACAGCATCCTTGGAAATAAGAAAGGAGCTGGAAATGCCTCTGCTCTTCACTCCATATAGCATTAAAGATTGACAAATGAACAACACTGGGCCTCACTGGGGTTGTAACAACTCTCCTCACAATTCCAACACCAGCCTCCCAACACCTTCTCTTGGAGTGTATCTACACTACCCTAAAAAGCGGGTTTCATTTGTGAGTGGATTAACTAACCTCAAACTAACCGTATGTGGACATGTTGCAGCACCTTTTATTTTGATTGGGCCAGTCAATGGAAAAATTAGTGGTTAGGTCAAGATTAGTTAATACACTGCAACTTAACTTCAACCTATTTTTCCTATGTACTCATGTCCCTATATAGGATCCTGACTGGCCCACCACGGTCTTCTCAGAACATGCCATGCGCTTCCACTTCCTCAAAAAAAAAAATCTCTCTCCTCTAAGCCATCTCTCTTTCAAAGCTCCAGTGATTTGTGGCATTTGCACAGGCATTTATTTTTAAATAGAGTTGCCTAGGCATAGTTGAAGGCAAAAACTGGGCCTTAAATTGCACCACCAGCTGAACTTTTAGTTCTCTATAAAGTTATATGTTGAAAAAATATGTTCTAATAAAAGGCTTGAGAAGATAGAGAATTCTCTTTAACTGTTTTCTAGTGAACCCAGTCTTTCATGTTTTTGTACACTAGTGTGAAGTAGCACACCAGCACTGCTTCTTCCATCATAGCACAGTACATTCTCAGAAAACACTTTGCCCCTATTCACATCAACATATTCCCAGGCCATGTCATCAACAATTGTCCCCATATACTCCAGCAAACCTGTCATCCACAAAGAAAAGAAAGCATGAAAACTGACATAATTAAATTGTATTTTGCAGTGATGTCAAATATTTCCACAATCCCTTTGCTGCATTAGTCATCTACTTCCGTAGGCTGCTGATCTATAGAAAGATCAGTCTCAAATAATCTCAGACAAAATGAAACAGGAGAAGCCACAGAAGTGAAACTCATTGGATGCAGCCACTACCTCTGGGCTTGCTTCTGACAGAATATTACCTCCTTTGCTGCTGGTGCTCTTGCCAGTGTCTCCAGGGTACTGAACGCCTAGCAAATGCCTCTTTGAAGAATAGTCTGCCACCAAAAATATTTTTTTAAATATGTTATCATCCAGCAATAGAATTCGGAGACAGCACTGTTTCCACTAACAGTATGCTGTGGTAAGCAAGCACTTCTTTAAAAAAGTATCCAAAGCTTTTGAATAAAATAATGCATTTCAGTGCTTTGCATTTTCCCAAGTCATTACCATAACCACTAAAATCCTGCCTACCAGGCAGTTTCATTTGATTTTCCTTCTTCTATTATAAATACATGTAGCTCCACTTCTTCATAAATTCTCCATAAGTAACTCTTGTAATGCCTCAATACAGTTCATGAGCCCTGTTATTCCCCATGTGGTTTATGGCACAGATTTTTCAGATGGGTCTACATAAAAAACTCTCAAGGAAATTAGAGAAAAGCTATTATCATAAATCCAATTTCTGTCAACCCATATTTTATACCAACTAAAAAATATTGTTTTTCATCAGATTCAATGACATGATGCAATCCTGACAAACACACAAAATAATTCCACATGTCCTAACGTAATTAAAATCCAGCAGTTTCAACAGAAATTGGATAGGCAAGCAAATAATTTGATGATGGGCACATTAGAAACCTCAATAGAATAGGATGTCACAGTCCTTAATCAAGAATATCCTGATTATGAGTAGACAATTTTTATAACTACAAGATAATGTGAAAATCCTGCAAGATAAATGTAAAAAGGGAAAAATTATTTCTTTTTTAGTGAATTATTTTAGTATGTAGCCACTGGCAAGTATAACAGGTCAGAAAAGGCCCAAGTGCTACTGTAGCTGTAGGACCTTGTATTGTGGGGTTTGGCAATCATGTTTTTGCTTTATTATGCCCCATGCAGGTTCAGGTGGAGGAGGGAGCTGAGGAGGAAATATGTGCTATTTGATTTCCTAGGTTCATCAGTAATCTCTCTAGACTCCAGGGAGATTACTGAGGAACCCAGAAGCTGACTAGCAAATACCACTGCCTCAGCTGCCCTGAAACTTACATGGGCATATCGAAAGAGTCTTTGAAGAGATGCTTTTCCCAGAGCAGCTTTGATGGGGGGAAGGGGAGGGTAGGGGAGGCCTGGCAAGCATTTGGCCTGAGGTTTCTCCTGGCAGGGATGGGAGCATGGGGGAAAGCAGGCCTGCTGACAGTGGAGGGGACAGGGGCAATTGTCCCAGGGCCTAGAGATTCAAAGGGGTACAGAGCTCCATAGCAGTGGTGGCCAGAGCCCTGCTGGAGTGCCGCTCCACATGGCTTTAAGGGCTGGAGAGGGGGGTGCCACAAGTTAGGCAGTGCTAAGGGCTAACTGCCTTCAGTCCCACCTCTTCTGAGGGCACAGAGCTGCCCTCCCCTCCCAGTAGCTGTTATCCTATTGGGCAAAAGGGATGGATCTAGCAGTTAGCCTCCCCAAAGGGAAGCTTCACCCACCACCCGTGAAGGGACCATTCAAGGTGAAGAGGCCCTTTAACATTTCTCCTCTCACAGGAGGGGAACAGGAAAAAAACCTGGGGGAAATGTTAAGTGGGTCACTTACCATGGCTGAATACAAGATTTTCTCTCACCCACCTTACTATCCTAAGTCGAACATGGTTACAACAACAACACTGCATACAGACATGTATTAATTATTTTCTGATGGGATTTTAATTGATTATCACAAAAAATTTCCATGACAACAGCATCTAACAAGGTGCTCAGTTAATGCCAGAGTTGTAATAAGAAAAGCTGTTGGCATTTATATGAGAGCAATTTAATCAAATAGATCTATCACCATTTTGTCCGTTTCATTCATTATTTTCTTTACAATTATAAAATAGCTTAAATGGCTGAGAAATGTAAATAAGCTCACATAACCAATGTGATTTAAATACCACAGTTCATAAATCTAAGGGATTCTTTCCTTATGGAATTTCTTGACTGGAAGAAGTGGAGTGATGCCTTTGTGAAGATGTATTACCCAGCAATAAAATTCTGACAGGAAATCAGAGTAGTTCAGCCAGCCCTTTCAGAAAACATGAGCATTAGCATGCTCTTTAATCAGATATTGAAACCCTGCTGGGTTTATGACCTCATTGCTTTTAACCTGTTTGAAACTTATTTAGCTCATCTTTCTCCTTTGTACCATGGTTTTCTGATTGCTTTGGATGAGTGCATCAGAAAGGTTGGTGCTGACATCACCAGGTACTTTGGTCTGAAGCTGCCAGCTGAAACAGGTACAGAGAAACAGTAGCTGGTTTATAAAATAAGGAAGAGTTGATGCTAACTGTTGCATCAGGAAGCTTTAGGGAAATGAGAGATCACAAATGAGGTTCTTCAGCAAGGCAAGGGAGGGGAAAATGAGATATACTTGTTTGAAGTCACTCATATTCACTTTGTAGCTACGTCAATGTTTTTGAACACTGATGCCTTTGGAGCCCTGGAAGTTCAAGTCGTCTATATACCTAGAGAAACTACATAGCACATTGCAAGGTGCATCAGTGCAGGTCTCCCAAAACTATCCCACAAATGTGTCTCATCTCTGGCCCAGAATGTGAGAGGTATTTTGAAGATTAAGTTTCAATGTATATTCAATCCTTGGCCTCTGCTAAGACAGTCAAACAATGTGCCCATCTCTTTCTAAAGCCAGTTTGAGATGGGCTAACGATTACTCATCAAACACTGTTTTGAACCCAAACTACCTTCACTCGGACCCAGCCAACACTTTTTCCTTCAAGGAATTCTTATTTTCCAGAAAAGATCACCCTTACCCAGAACGACTTCTAAGAGTGACAAGGCACACTAGGACTAAACACCTTGCATCCACCTCCCAAGTCTCCATACAAAATGTAGAAATAGAAATTTCAATGACTATCAAGGCCACCTAAGCCCTGTTCTTTTTGTTCAGTAGAAAAGTAGAGCACAACCTGAACTCCCACTAATGGAAATATTTCAACATGTCTTTAGGTGAGATGAGTTAGGCATCCACCTTATGTAATCTGACCAGTACCAAATAGACTAACAAGTTCTAGAGGAACCACTGCTCATCAGGAGAGACCCTGCAAACCACTGTCTAACTAATCTTTCCTGAGCAAGCTAATTAAAAAGTCAGTGCCCAAATATCACCAGTCACCTCAGATCCAGCTCAGCCAGGCTTCAAGCCCAGGCATGATACAAGAGACAGGACTTGTTATTGTGGTGTTATTACCTATTTGCCAACCACCAGGGGGAAATTTGAATGCAGGAAGTCTGTGTGACAGAAGCTGGACCTTGATGATTGAACTTAACTCCTGCAGAACACAAGATCTATATAAAAACAATATGTGAGTACAAAGACAGACCATGAAATTGTTAAATGAAAGAGGGAAATCTACTTTTCTAATTTTGACCTTGATTTATTTTACAGTTATGATGCTATACCCCATATTGTTCACAGTAATATTATAATATTATTTTATAACAAAAATAATGTGATTGTGACAATGATATATTTTATGCAAGATAATTCATATATGGTGTCACTGGAAAGTTTATATTTAATTGAATATGGTTCTTTCTTGTATGCATGCATCACACTTGTATTTGAATTTAGAAATAGTATCTATGTATTTATTACAAGTGTTTTTATACATGGAGAATGCCCCAAAAGCTTGACAGTCTACATGGCTGTCTAGGAGGAGTGTTTCAAGTCAAAAGAGAACACTAGGTCTTAGAAAAACGTTTCTCTCACTTCTGAATGCCTTCCTAGTGAGCCTGCTTGAGGATGTTGCAAACAGCCTCCAAGCCATGGCTGTTATGATACTACAGCGGCACATGATCAAATTACCTGCTACTTGACTCCACCTTGGAATACCAGTGTTTTTTCCACTGAAATGTTTGGGAATCAATCTTGGAGACAAAGAATTCCTACCATATGCAAAAATTATAGTCAGCAGAGTGACACTAATGGGATTCTTCTCGGACTCCCTGCTCAAAGAAGGTTCTCGGAAACTGATAAGGTACAAAGACTGAACTGGATGTAAGTGTTGGACCAAGGCCTGAGGAAATTATAGCCTGTGGAAGGATAACCTGGAGTTTTAAAATGCAAGCAAGTGGCCCTTTAAAAATCTACAGATTTCTTGCATCCTCATTTAGAATGAGAATTTGATATTCAAATCTTATCTATATAGTATATTAAACTTAGTTTGCACATTTTATTTATTTGTGAGGCAATCTGCTCTAATCTGTTTGCTATCCCTTATAATCACTTAAAATCTATTTTTTGTAGATATTAAACTTATTTTCATTTTGTCTAAAACCAGTGGAGGGAAATCATAATTTGGGGGCAAAACACAGTTGTATATTCCTCTCCACATTGAGGTAGGAGTGAATTTCATGAGCTGTGGAGTTCTCTATGCAGCACAAGACAGTATAATTTTGGGTTAGCTTTCAGAAAGGGTATGCATGTCTTAGAAATTGTGAGGTATCTCAGCTATAACTTCCCATATAGGGGTTGGTCAAAGAGGCTGTGTGTATGTGTGCTGGAAGTGAATTGAGGACCTGGTCACAATAGTACAGTATAGAGGTAGCCAAAGCTGGTGGGTCCGGCAGGCTCAGTGGTACCCCAGTTCCACGTGGCACCTTGGGGAGGAAACCCATCACAGTTATTAATTATAAATTTGTATGAAATTCTTGCTAGTACAGTATCTTCAGGATTGAAATCACAACAGCTAATACTGTCTAGGTAAACATCTATGTTTTTATGATGATGAAGTATTTCCAGGCAGTGACAGAGGTTTCATGAGCAACATAAAATAATTCATTTAATGCACTGTACATACTGGCAAGGAAGGTGATTTTTAGCCATGCTTGAGTATTTAACATTTTGGCTAAATGAATCTTGGCCTATCTCTAAAATAAATCAGCAAAACTTGGGAGTCTGGGTGAACGTTTCCATACATGAGGAAAGCAAAAAGAAAAATGTCAATCATGTTTTTCCTTGCTTGCTCCGTCGATTAAATCACATAGGTTGACATTCACGCCTCTTGCTCAAAGTGAGACTTTCAAGTCATGCACACATTCTAACATGCAACACCGGGGTCTCTAAAGTACAACCCTTCTGTAGCTGTAACTATAAGCCATAGACTGGAATAGCAATCCCTCTCTGCAACAAAGTAGGAGAGCTTTGAATTATTCGGATACTTGGCCCATACTCAGATCTTCAAATCTTACCTTTGCAGCTGACTTTCTCAGGCCAGCACAGAGCTCACTGTCTCAGTATATGAGCTGAGTGCACAGGGCTCTCTGCATTCATGGTACAGTCCCACTGCAGAACTTAAGAACTTTAAAGGATCTTAGACAGGCCTTCTGCACCTTCCTCAGTCTATTCATCTGGGAGCACAGTGAAGCTTTTGGTATATGGAGGAGTGCAGCTGTTATAAATATGCCTTGCCAGCCCCCAGCTGGACATTTCCTGGGAGCAAGAATTGTTTGTGGTGCATACTATAGAAACAGGTATGTTAAGGTAACAGGAATGAATATTTATACTCAGGAGCAATGCATATTTTTTAAAAAAACAGACAAAAAACCAACAAAGGGCAAGTTGGTCTAGACTCTCATGACTTCACTTACAATATATTCCCATGTCCACAGTAATGTTGCAATTAAGAATCTGAGCTAAAATAAGAAATAAAATGACTAGTATGTCATTCATAAGATTTTCAAGTTCTCTTTACTGTCATTAAATAACACGTTGACTTAAAGTATTCTTATTTAAATGAACTTCCAGAAGACCCTGCCTCTGTTCATCCACATGCTGCATGTATTTCTCACGCTGAAATCACCACACATCACTATTCTATGTTTACTGACAAGAAGGGTCTCATTCCAGCAATAAAACCATGTGGAATGTATTACCCAAAGGTCAATCAAGCACATAACATTCAGCATTTATTTACAGCACCGAAAGAAAGGAGTCCTTAAAAGGTTATTTAAGCTACAGCACACAGACTAAAATATATCCAGTGTCCTATTGATTTGACAACCAGCCATAACTGTCTAGAATAGTTCTAAGTAGCACACAATACACACTCAAAATATCTTCTGGAAAATTGTTACCAATTCAAAATGCCATAACAAAAACAGTGCTGCTTTTGAAAATCATTATACGTATTTTTACAATTATTTTGGATACCTACTGTGAGTGAAAGGTACTCATCTTCCTCACCCTATGAAAGATAGTATTGACATAAATATCCCCTTCTTCCCCCCCAAAAAAGTCACCATCTCAGCTCCTCTGCCCATGTGATACATTGCCTGCTTTCATTGAACTTTTCATCTTGAAAGGAAGGGGGTGGGGGGGGGGGGAGTAGCTTGCCATTTCTCATTAACAACACAACCCATACATTTATTCAAGATCAGAAACAGAACTCTAGGGAATGAAGAACTGTTTTCATTTCTTCCTCTCCACTGAAAAGATAATAGCTCCACCTTGAGGCATAAGTACTTGAAAAACAGTCAAATGGCACAAGCTGAAGCAGACCTGAAAATGTATTTCAGGATGCTGTTAAGCACAGTAGCTCTCTCAATTAATAAAAATTAGCTTCTTCCATCTTCCCTTCCTGCCTCGTTTCTGAGCACAAAAAAGTGTGTGTGTATTCAGGCAGGATTTACCATAAATCTATACTGACTGTGCAAGGTTATTTTTCTCTTCTCTCTTAAGGGAGATTGCCAAAGATTTTACAATTCAAATTTGGAATAAGTTGACAGCAGTCTTACTTGTAAGGCTTTACCTTTGAGTCTTTTTTGTTGTTGTTATAAATTAATGCACTTAAATCAGCTGTTCCCATGATCATGCCTGCTAATCTTTCATTGCAAAATTCTTTGCAACTGAATACTAAAAGCATGTGAGCAAAGATGAAACATCTTTATTTCATTTAACTCAACATTTACAAAAAAACACAGATTGCTTTACACTAATTTAAAAGCTGCAATTTTTATCTTTTCAGAATGATCCCATATGTAGTATTTAGGTTCAAATCTTTTCTGTACAAAAAGATGCTGTGATTGTCACTGTAGGTGTCACTCTGAAACCTAGAATATCTGTTGAGTTAGTGCAATGAATAAGAAAGTGCTACAAGCATGGTTGAGACCTGTTTTTGTGTGTGTGTAAAGTACAGGCAGTTACGTACAAGATAGGGACTGTAGGTTTGTTCTTAAGTTGAATCTGTATGTAAGTCAGAACTGGCGTCAGCCGCTGCTGAAACTGATCAGTTTCAACCGTGGCTGAATCTGAACGCCAGTTCTGACTTACATACAGATTCAACTTAAGAAACCCAGGCGTCCCCAAGTCAGCTGCTGCTGAAACTGATCAGCAGCTGATTCCAGGAAGCCTGGGGCAGAGCAACTCTGCCTCGGGCTTCCTGTAGTCAGCCGCTGGTCAGTTTCAGCAGGCTGACTTGGGGACGCCTGGGGCAGAGCAGCTGGGGTGCTGCTGGGTTGCTCCAGTAGCGCAGCTCCTCGGCACTACTGGAGCAACCCAGCAGCACCCCAGCTGCTCTGCCCCAAGCGTCCTGATTCAGCCGCTGCTGAAACTGACCAGCAGTGGCTGAATCAGGACGCCTGGGGCAGAGCAGCTGGGGTGCTGCCAGGTTGGTCCGGAGCGGCACTGCAGAACCAACCCGGCAGCCCCCAGCTGCTCTACCCCAGGGGTAGGCAAGAAAAGCCTGGTCTGCTTGGGGGGGGCACTAGCTGCACCCCCCCCCCCCCCAGCAGACCAGGGAGACAGGGGTGGCGGTACCACCCAAGTCCTCCACGGCTTTGCTCCATCTCCCTGGTCTGCTGACCTGGGAGACGCGGAGCAAAGCCGCAGAGCACGCGGGCAGCGGGACAGTCCAGGCTCACCACGGCTGTCCCACTGCTGGCATGCTCCGAGGCTTTGCTCCCCATCTCCCTGGTCTGCTGGTCGGGAGACGGGGAGCAAAGCCGCGGAGCACGCCAGCAGCGGAACAGCCCAAGCGCGTCTGGGCTGTCCCACTGTGGGTGTGCTCCAAGGCTTTGCTCCCCGTCTCCCTGCAGACCAGGGAGACGGGGAGCAGCTTTTCTCACCCCGGAGGACGAGGGCAGCAGACCGCGGCGCATCTGGGCGTCCCACCGCTCCCGTCCTCCGGGGCGAGAAAAGCCCCGTTCGTAACTGCGGATCCGACATAAGTCGGATCCGCGTAACTCGGGGACTGCCTGTATCACTAGGCTTAACTATCACTAGAATCTGTGGTCTGTTCCCATACATATTGGTATATTGAGAACCATGATTTTCTGAATTTACACCCATCTGACAGAACAGGTTTAGTAATGTATTATGGTCAGAGCTTAACATAAGAACCTAAGCTTAAGATGGTGTATGAACTGGTTTAGTTCTATTAACCTCTTGCTGCAAAATGTCACCACAAAAATAACGAATGCATCAAAATACATATGAGAGCAAAACAAAGATTGTGCAGCCTTTAGTCTGGGCTTGTCTACAATGATACAGCGGTGCAGTTGCATTGCTGTAGTGCCTCAGCACAGACACTATGTGTGCCAGTGGGAGCAGTTCTCTTATCAGAGCAGGTAAATCTGCCTCTCCAAGAGGTAGTAGCCATTTCAATGGAAGAATACTTCCATTAATCTAGCACTGGCTATACCAGGTGTTAGGCTAACTCAACTACACTGCTGAGGGGTACGTGGATTTTTCTGAGCAAATAAATTGAGACAATTAATCAGGCCTGTATAAAGTAGACCAATGTCATTTAAAACTTTTGAGTGTCTGACTTTATAACATTAATAGTTTTGTAACACCAGGTTTTATTACATGTAAAAAAGTACAGAAGTATAAATTGAACATCCTAATGGCAAGAAATGTCATAGACTACTATGGATAATTTACAGAGAGAACGGGAGGAGAGGGTCCGCGAGAAGGACGGGTGGTGCCGCAGCAGCCTCCGGGGGAGCGGAGGCGAACGCCGCTGTCAATGGCGAAAGAACCAGCCAGACGGAGAGCTGGGAAAAGAGGTACCGACGGGGAGGAGGGATAGAGGAAGTGGCCCAGGGCAGAGCGAGGAACCAAGCCCATGGGCTAACGCATTTAGGGTCTCAACCCTGTTAGCTGGACTAGGACTGCAACGTGGTCCAAGTCCTTAGGGCCCTGGGCTGGGGCCTGCGAGTGAGGGCGGGCTCGGGCCCCTCTCTCTCCCCCGTCTCAGGCCAAGACAAACTCCAGAGAGTCGCTGAGGTACGCTCACAACGCCGGTCCGGACGGACTCGCCCGGCTAGGATTAAAGGGAAAAGTGCCAGACTTGGGGGCCGGGGGGAGGGGAGTCTAACCTACCCGCCCCGAAGAACTGTCACACTGCCCATTTTGGCTAATAAGTATTAATGGACATAACCTCCATGAATTTATCTAGATCTTTTTTGAACCCTGTTAAAGTCCTGGTTTTCACAACATCCTCTGGCAAGGAGTTTCACACGTTGACTGTGCACTGTGTGAAGAAAAATCTCCTTTTGTTTGTTTTAAACCTTCTACCTATTAATTTCATAGAGTTTGTATTGGCAGTGGAATAACCAGGAAGAGGGACTAGAAATACATGTGCAGGTAATAGATTAGAGAGAGGGAGTGAAAATCTGTGTCCATTTAAGTCAATGGAATTTTTGCCATAAAGGAGCCAAGATTTCACTTTTCGGGTATATATACATCTCATATAGGTTTCTCCCTCTACTTAGTCTCATATGTGTTACCTTTGCTTTCCATGAACATTTTACTACTATTAATTTGTAGACAGGAATAATCTAAATCCACTGAATCCAATATCAATTGAAGTCAATGGGGTACTTGGCTTTGATGCATGGACAAGGATATAAATGAAACTCCCAGAGATGTGGTACCAGACTAACTTTCATATATAAATACCACTACTTATAAGAATGATTCATAAACAAAATGCACTTCCAGTCATACGCGTTTGCAGGGGGTATGCCCAGGCACACCCTAGTGTCTCCAAAAAAAAGTGGCTTTGCATTTTAATTTAATCGCATGATATGCTCTTTTAAGTAAAGTTTAGTTGTTAATTTAAAAAAAATAAGTTTAGTTAAGTTTTAGGTTATTTAGTTTGTTTGATGAATAAAAATAATGTCCTTTATGATTGAGTATTCAACAAATGTTCGCCTTTAAAAAAAATAAATTCCCTGGGTGCACACCCTAATGAAGTGTGCTGCACACACCTATGCTTCCAGTCCACCGATCTGTGGCTTCTTTCAAAGCTAATGGGCAGGCCTATTAACTTTAACTTTAAATTTTATTTAAAGAAATGCAGTGTATGATAGATGTAGAAATGCAGTACTTTAACTTTAAAAATGAGCATTTAACTTGATTTAAAAACTTAGACAGCATCTATAATTTGCAATGCAATCCCTTTTATGGTTTATTAAAACAAGCGTTAGTGAAGCATTATTTTAATTTTATACAGCTGAACGGTCTCAGATAAATTTATGAGTGCAACAGATGTTTCTACTGGCTCATTTAGGCTGCTTATCTTTACATTCCTCTCAGCTGATGAAGAGCCCTTCTATATATGACAAGGAGTTCCTTTTACATCACAGTGGTACAGTTGGTTCAAAACACCATTTGCACTCCTAAATGCCTGGTTTGTATTTAGCTACCCTGTACAGAACTTAAACTTGCTTTATGAAATTAGTGATGTAGTTTCACATTAGATCGGGTAAAATTTACCATGTGAAAAGGACTAGTGCAAGAGGCCTGTGTACCACTTAAATTCTACTTAAAACTTTTTTGAGGGTATAAGTACCACGTACACTGTGTGATGACCATTTGTGCTGGGAGAAGTTTCACTCAGATTTTTCCTCCTTCCATTATTTTTTTAAATGGGGCATATTACTAAAGTAGAAAGAGGGAGAGAATCAACCTCCTAACAGTCAAAATGAATCTCAAAAGACTTCTGTCACTACTTTACCTCCTAACCATACTTGTTCCATACAAAGTTTTAAATGATATGTTTATGAAATACTAAAACAGGAGGAGGAGGAGTGGTATAATAGTGTAACCCACACACTTACTGGGTGTGGTTCACAGTCCCATGTAATGGTATTACACCATTTACAGAGAGAAAGAATGAATGAGCTGAGAGACAGCTGGCTTTTTCCTCAAGTGGTAGAGGCTCATGCATGAAGTTCCCAGGTTTGCTCCTAATTATGGATCACAACTTCACTGTGCTAGAACACATGATTCCATTTGCTTTTAAAAGTGATTCCAAAATCACTTTTAAGGGGTAAATCTTAAATCAGCAAAACTTCATTGAGACCTGGTCAATGAGACCAGTGAGATCTGCAACTCACCTGGTAATTACTCATCTCTGAATTAGACTCTGATTAAGCCACATGTGGTGCTGAATAATGTCTATGCTAGGCTCCAACCCGGAGCCCTGAGAGTCACAAGCCAGGAGCTGGTCATGTGAGTCTCAGAACGAGCATATTAACCTCACCAGTAAAACAGCAGCTCAGTCTGCCCTGTGTCATTTTATGGCTTATAATTTTCTTGCCCAATAATGGGAAAGAGCTACTCTTGCTCCAGTACTGTTCTGACTTTAGCCTTCTTCCCAGTCCTGCTGTAGCAATGCCCTTGCTCCAGCCCTATTTTTGCTTTGTTCTTAACCTGCTCTTGACTCATGACTGTGGTTCCAATTCCTGGTATAGCTGCCTGTCAGCCGACGGTCAGGGCAGTGTGTGCGTGTGTGTTACACCCAAGTCTTCAACTGCTGAGACACAAAGTCTCGTTGCAGCGGGCAGCCTAGGAGGCTGGAGGGCGCCCCGAAAATAGTTTAACATCCGTGACTTTACTGCTAGGACCGAGGTCCCGTCGCAGATGGTAGCCAAACAGGCTAACAGACGCCCCAGTGTGTAGAGGAAGAGCTTATTACACTTCAGATTTTAGCTGCTAGAATTCATAATTCCTTCGCAGCGGGCAGCCCAGGAAAGGCTGAGAAGTGCCCCAGTGGACCCTGTCACCTGGGAGTGACACAGATCCAAACGCCCAAGCTCTTCCTATAACTGTCCCTTTATGACTGGCTGAAGTTCTTTTGTTTGAGTTCGGTTCGGGTACGGCAGCACGGGTTCAAGTCAGAAGCTTGACACGTACTGGCTTATTTATAGGAGAAAGAAAGAGAAAAGAAATAAAGAAACTTGGTTCAGTGTATATATACAGCTATATATATATATATATATATATATATATAAGTGAATGAGGGCACCCCACTTATTCCCAAAGTTTATAGCTAAATCACCTTACCAAAGGCAGTTTACAATAGAAATGAAGCAGTTTGACTTAAGAAAACTATAATAAAGTAACTAACTTAAAACAGAAAGACAATTAGAGTGTACACATAAAGAAAACACATTGCAGGTACAATTCTCACCCCTGCGTTCCAGACTTGGCGTGGCCAGCGTCTTTCTCTCAATCCCTCGGGAAGAAGTAGGGAGAGGTTGGGCGTCCCACGGACCTCGGGAGACAATCAATACCTGCCAGCAGGTGTAGGTGATTGGAGCTCAAATTGGGTGGGCAACTCAACCCTCTTTATACCCCTTGGGTCACATGGGCTTCTTCCTGGTCTCAAGTGGCCAATTAGGAAAAAAAATGGCTTTGAATGCCAAGTTTCCCACGAAGGGTGCAAAGCATAATTCACACCTGGGAAGATGCAGACAATGGGCACCTCTGGTATGTGATGGGCGAAGATTCCTCTCCTGAGAGTGCAGGCATGTCAATTACTGATACTAGCCATCACGGGGACGGGAGGCCTCCCAGTCGTCAGCTAGCCCATTTACTGTCTGGTTTCTGTTTATGGTAGAGTCAGGGACAGGCACCACACCTGTGTTCCCAGGGCATCAAAGGCTGACTGCCTTTCTCTTGCTCTCTGGGGGGGGGGGGAAACAAGATGGGGTTCGTGGAAAAACAAGATGGGGTTTGTGTCTGGCTACACTGCCATAACTCAAAACACTTGGCCTGACCCTCCATACGTTGCTTTCTGACAGCTATTTCAGTACAGCTCATTTTACTGAGCTATTTCAGTACAGCTCATTTTCATATATGAAGTGTTCAAACTACCTGAGGTGTTCGATTGAACACACAAGTCAATGTTTTCATTCCCTGACTGAATGAGCTTGAGATTGTAAATGAGAATATTCACACAAGAAAACAGACTTTTGAAATTTGCTTTTCAATTAATATTCTGCTATATTTACTAAAAATATATTGTTCTAGCAATGGTTCCTGCCAGTGAACTTGCTTTCTGGAACACACACAAAAACCCCCTACATAAATGGAGAAAAGGCACAAGTGGCACAAGAAGAGCTGAAGTGGATATATTTAATGTTGGGAATAAATATTTACAAGTAATATGTCCCATTCTAGTCTTGAATGAAATTTCAAACACAAGAAGTTGTGGTGTTTTGTGGTTATGATATAGTTGTAGGATGATCTCATTAAACTTACTTTGAATTATGACAGGAGACAGAATTTGAGCACAGATTTACTGTAGCTGACAGGGTATGCACTTGCCCATTGATATGGCACGTTGTTGCCCCTGTATTACCTACCTTTTGCCATCTTCTATGACTAGATAATAACACGCTCTTCAGAGAAGGATTTGTAAATGTCTGCCGAAAAATTACATTTCAAAATATACGTTTTCTGCAGAGAGAAAGCTTACAGAACTCAAATTCTCAAAGATTATTGCACATTCCTGCCATCATTTCAGGACTGTGTAATTTAACTCTTTCAAATCTAAACAATTACCCCGCTGAGCAAAGTGTGCGAAAATTGGGCCTCCAATCCTGTTTATAGAGCACTTCCTGAGAGCTTGAGATGGCTGCTGTTACTGAGTGACTCATACATACTGTGATTTCTTATTAAGACTTTATATTATTCTTTTCTTGTTTTCCCTTTAAAATAAAAATCATCCAGACTGAAAGTCCATTATTGCTTTTTGTCTATGAAAACCATAAAACATCTTTTAGCAGATGGGAAAGTGCAGGGAGAATTAAGGTATCAGAACTACCGTATAAACAATAACTGCAACCAGTGGATAAGCAAGTCTAATGCTTGAGAAACATTCTTCATAACTGTTAAGGCTACAAATTTAAGGCTCAACTGATATTCCTCAGTCGTATCTTTTTGTTACATGCCTACAGGTAACTGTTTAAAGTGGCTCATGGGAGCAGTGAAGAGACAGCCACATGACTCCCATTTACCTTAATAGAAGTTGCACAGTACAATCAACACAACCAGCTTGGAACATGTACCCATAACATTCTGGGTATGAAGCTGGAGTCCCCACCTTCCTCCAAAGAAAACTACACACACTGGCTTCAGTTCTGCAATGTACTGAATCAGGGTGCCTATCTTTATCTTGTGAACAGTTCCACTGAAAACAAATTCAAATTAACAGAGTATCATATTTCAGGTAACTTTGGCAGCCAGCTACATTCCATTTTTTGTTATTACAGCAACACCAAAGAATGTAGTCAGAACTGGGCATCCAGTTTGTGCTAGGACTGTACAAACCATGTGAAAATTTCCTACCTCAAAGACTTTATGATAAAGAAAGTTCCCATTTTCCTGATGGTCTTTATGCCACTAATTCTCCTCTTTCTCTGCCCCTCAGAAAAAAAAATTACATTCAGAACATGACCATTGGATCCCTTCCTTGTTTCCTCATGGCCCAGATGCTCTAGATACGTGGGCAATTTTTCCAACGGGGTACCTGGTCTTCATTAAATACACACCACAAATGATTAAGGAAACACCACTGTACACTTGAACATCTAAGTAATTGAATTTATGTACAATGTTTATACTGGATTTATATCAGCTAAGGATCTGGCCCCATATTTTGAAAATTTGTCCTTAGATTGATCTTTGTAGCAAATAGTTCATGAATTCAGGCTCATCATAAAAACAAAAAAATATGCCTACCAGGTAAATACTGTAAATCTGCATGTAGGGAGCCCTCTATCTCAACTTTCTTTGTGATCATTTAAGTGAATTGGATTGAAAGTCCTTATAAAGAGTAATAATTTTTCCTGTCCTTCCTTTCATCCCACACATTTGAAATGAGAATTTTATGACTAGGTGGAGGGAATTTTATTACCGACCTTTTGGCCATAGCTTATAAGGCACTTGAATGCTGCTTCACTATGAGAGTTGTCTTCTGTTGAAAAGGTGGTGATTGAAATGACTCAGTTTGCCAGATATAATTTCATCATTATACTTGCAAATAGACTGTTTAAGCAATTGCCTGCACTAAGCCTTGAGACCATTATATTACAGCTAAAGGCAAGGAAGATTATATTCTTTCCTAGTTATGAAACCAGTATGGGAACTGGTTGTGACAGCATTGTTACCTTATACATCAGCCTGAAGAAAAACTAGCTAAAATGAGAATACTGACTTTTTTCCGCAGACTGGCTTTTTCTTTTCTGTTAAAAATAAGTTTTAATGTAAAAAATGTTACTATGTTTTATAGTATTGTAGTGTCATGTTCCTTTGTTCTGAATCCTGCTCTCTGCAGCTTTCACATTAAAGAAAAAAAATATATCATTTTAGAAGTATTTAAACTGAATTGTCTGTTCAGCTATCATGAAGAGCATCTCTATTTTCAGTGATATTAGCTGGGTCAGAAATACAGTTTCCTGATGTCAGCCGATGGTCAGGGCAGTGTGTGTGTGTGTTTGTTTCCGAGAAAAGGTTTAACGTCTGTGTCTTTACTGCTAGGACTGGGGTCCCGTCGCAGAGGGTGGCCAGCAGGCCAACAGACGCCTCGTTATATAGGAAGAGCTTATTACACCTTAGATTTTAGCTGCTAGAACACAGGGGTTCCTTAGCAGCGGGCAACCTAGGAAAGGCTGAAAAGGTGCCCCAACGGATCTTGTCACCTGGGAGTGACACAGATCCAAACGCCCAAGCTCTCCCTATGTCTGTCCTTTTATGACAGGCTGAAGTTCTTTTAAATTGTGCTTGGTTCTGTTACAGCAACTGAAGGAGTCAGGTTAAAGCTTAAACAGTTACAGGTTTATTAAAAGACTTATAAAAGCATATGGTTACAATGGCTATTGCTCTATTTCTTAAATGCTAACAAATACAGATTTTAAAAATGGTTACAAAGAAAATAAAGATAGAAAATAGAAATAATGGTACCAAGTGTCAGCTTAATCTTTAAAGAGCTCTAAGTCTATGTATATATACACTTAAGCAAAGGACCACATCCAGGTACAATTTTTACCCCCTTCTGTGCCTCTCGACTCCAGCGTGTCAGCCCAGGGCCGGTCTCTCAATTCCTAGGAAAGACGAATACGAGGTGGAACCTCCGGAACCTCGGGAGATCAAACACCTAACCCGACCAGCAGATAGATGGTAGATTGACACTCAGGGTGTGTCTAGACTACATGCCTCCTTCGACGGAGGCATGTAGATTAGCCAGATCGGAAGAGGGAAATGAAGCCGCGATTAAAATAATCGTGGCTTCATTTAAATTTAAATGGCTGCCCCGATCTGCCGATCAGCTGTTTGTCGGCAGATCGGGGGAGTCTGGACGCGATGCCCCGACAAAGAAGCCTTTCTTCATCGACACAGGTAAGCCTCGTGAAACCAGGCTTACCTGTGTCGATGAAGAAAGGCTTCTTTGTCGGGGCATCGCGTCCAGACTCCCCCGATCTGCCGACAAACAGCTGATCGGCAGATCGGGGCAGCCATTTAAATTTAAATGAAGCTGCGATTATTTTAATCGCGGCTTCATTTCCCTCTTCCGATCTGGCTAATCTACATGCCTCCGTCGAAGGAGGCATGTAGTCTAGACACACCCCCAGAGAAAATGTGCTGCTGGACCAATCTATATACCCCTGGGGGCCCGTATCCTCTTTCTTATCTAAGATGCCAAATTGTACTGGTCCGTTTTGTGGCGCCAGTTCTTACAAGCAAGTTTCAAGTTAATTTACACTTGCAAGAGAGATAACTAAATTGTGAATACTAGACATTTTTTTACTGGGCAAGAGATTCCTCCCCCCGCGGGCGGCTGTGTGTTCGTATCAATATGGGTTTTAGTCAAGGGCACTCCTTGGCAGCCTCTTGGTTAGCAATTGGCATATCTCTGTTTACAGCCATTCATGGTCACAGCAGCCTGGGCCTTCTGCTCTGTGTGCCCTGTATGCTCCAGGCAAGCAAAAATGGATGTTACAAGGGGGGTTTCTGTCTGGCTACACCTGAATGAACCCATTTCCAAGTACAGAAGTTCATGAGCCAGCAAAATCCAGAACAATATTGGTGATATCTCCACAGAGTGCTTTTCGCTGGACCCACGGGAGCAGATTTACGAAGATATGTAAGTGACAAAAGATACAGATAGATACATACTATCAAGGGATTTTCCCTTCTACATCTGTAGACATCCAAATAATCTTTAATATCCAGCCCATTGACAAGAGACATCTGAGCATAGTGTAAGCAGTAAGTTTGGAAAAAGTACTTGAAGATGTTCAATTTAATAATTTTATAAGTAGATGGTAGTGGATAAACTAACTAATACTCTTCGGATTTAGTGATACTGAGAGCACTACTAATTCCCAGCTGGATAGCAACTGGGTTGGATGGAGAAATGCCATGGAGAATGTCAGCTTACTGACTCTAGATACAGGGCAAAGTAAGAATAAACACTTTGGGTGGAATCTGAGTCCCACTGAGACTCCCATTGACTTCACTAGAACTAACATTTCTCCTGCATATTAAGCCAGTTAATTTTGCCAATTATTTTGTCAAGGTCCACATTTCTTGGTCAAGACATTGCTAAAGTCCCAACTCTAGAGAAAATAATAAAAAATAAAATAAATAATATGAAATTTAGATATTTCCAGATCTATTCAAAAGCGTCTAGCAGTCTGGATATGGACCATGATCTGCCTATTAACCACCCCACTCTAAATCCTTTAGGTCACAAGAAGCTGAAAAAAATAAATCTATAAAACAAGTCTTATAATACTAATGCAAGCATATTTCTGATTGCTTACTTTAGTAGATGGAATTCTATTTAATAGGAATTCATTAACTTGACAGCAGTTGGAATGGAAATCTCATAGGGTATGTCTATACTGCATGGCTATTTCGGGATAACAGAGGTATTCTGAAATAGCTATCCTGCGTCTACACAAGCTGCCCGTTGTTTTGAAAAAAATTCAAAATAATGAGCATGCTATTTTTGGCATCCCGGTAACCCTTGTTCCATGAAAGTTAAGGGATCTCTCAAAATGAGCAATTTCAAAATTTGGTGCATCTAGACAGTGCCAAATTTCAAAGTAACACACTATTTCTAAATTCAATCGAAATAAGATACGTAATTTGCGTAGTGCAAATTGCATATCTTAGTTCTAGTTTAGGGTGCTGAGTAGATGTATTTGGACTCATAGACAAATATGGATCAGCATTAAGAATTTACATTGCCTGTTGTTTTTGCTTTGTTTTTTTTAATCAAACATGACAGATCAGGTTTTATTTGAAAGTGAGCATATTTCATTGTAAGCATGAGTAACTTTTAATTAAGGTTTGAATAGAGAATCTGTGTTGAGGGATGACTCAAGACTGACAATGGAGCAAGAACAGAGCTGCATTATTAGCAAAATCTTGATCTTTTTTGTTTTTATGCAAATTTCCACATCAGTTCTGTTTTACGATCTCTCACAGTCACAGCTTTACAGTTCAATGTTTGTCTGAGGAGAGTCTCTTTTTTTGTGATTCCTGAGTGGGTGTGCAATTCCACAGCATATTACAGTGCTCGTCCTGACCACCTTCCCTGAAGCGTGTCCACTGTGCCACTCTGGTTGTGTGAAGTTGAGGGCTGACGGAAAAAATAATTGTTTTCTTTTGGAAGCCGAAGTGCCTGTCTGAAATTTGATTCCTCAGCTTAACAAATGTACCATTCTACAGTGAATTGGAATTGGTTCTTTAATGGGTTTGATACACCTAAATGTGCAGAACCAATGAGTAATGGTATTTTGATAGGTTTGATGAAACTTCCTTTAATGTCTACTGTAGCACTAAGTCTTACTTGTACAGTGGACTTAACTGAAAGAAGATAATTAAATCTATTTATTTTCCTTTGTACAGGCAGAATGGTGTCTATCTGTGACTTGAGAACACTATACTCTGTTTCATAGTGCCATGCATTATCTTGTGCTTTTTATTTTATGATATTAGCTGAAAGAATGTACTTTTGCTAATAATGCAGCTCTGTTCTTGCTCCATTGTCAGTCTTGAGTCATCCGTCAACACAGATCCTCTGTTCAGACATCAGCTATTTGAAAAGCTAACATAAAAAAGAAATCCATCAAAGCTTTTAATGTTACCAGTGTCAGACCATAGCATGAATGCTACCATTCAAAAAAAAATCTAGCCACAAAATAGGTTGAGCTTGATTTTCTAGGCTACACCTTTGATCCAGTCTTCCATTTGTTAATAAACAGTGGCGGTAGCCTTTCAGTTCCATCATATAGTTTTGATTTTTATTGCAATTTACAGTGTTTGATAAAGAGTTTATGCTGAATAATTGGAGACTTCTGACAATATTCATAGTAGTTATATTTTGTGCACCAGGAAAAAGGCTAACTTTTCTGCACAAAATGCTATTTTATAAGGAATACATAGGTCTAAAACAGCAAATTATTATGTATTTAAAACAAAACAGAACAGTACAAATCAAAATATGGGAAAAATTCAGAGACCATGTATTAGTTAGCCTCTTTGCTCCTGAGGCATTCAACATCCAGATTATGGAATAATGTAGCTTGTAGACTGTTCTCTTTAAATTTTTAAATGAAAGCTTAAAGAAAGGAACTACATTCTAACCACAGTGGCTGTGATGTACGCAACTCAAATGTGACCCAATATGATGCTGTCTTCCTGAGTGTTCAGAAAGACTGAACAATACCATAATGTTACCAGCTCAGAAACTGACTTGACACTATGTGCCATTGTTGAAATAGGGCAGACAAAATTCCTGACAGAAAACTCTTTTGCTCTAAAGACATGACTGGATTCACCACATTAGAGCAACACAAACACAACCAATTCAGACTGAGCTGTGCTCTTACCTAGAATGTCATTAGGTAGACAGGTCTTTGTGATTCTGTCAGTTAACCAGCTGATAATTACAGGAAAAATGAAAAGATGTATTAGTTTCTAAGGTGCCACAGAACTCCTCATTTTTGCAGATACAGCCTAACATAGCTACCCTTCTGAGATTTTACCTTATGGGACAATTTTCTGTCACTTAAGGAGCTAATCTTGTCCACTGAAGTCAAGAAGGACATGTCTACACTACAGACAAGATTGAAGCAGCTGCAGTCGATCTTCTGGGGTTCAGATTAGTGGGTCTACTGAAGATCTACTAATTCAAACTGAGAGAGTCACTCTGGTCAATGCCGGTAGTTCTGTTACTATGAGGAGTAAGGATAGTCAAAGGAAGAATGTGCTCCCTTTGACTTCCCGCAGTGTGGACAGCATCAAACTTTGAGTTAAGATACTTGGACTTAGGGAACTTTAGCTACGTTAATTGCATAGCATTTCTTAATCCACACTTATCTACTATTATAGACCTGGGGTAAGATATTTTTACGTTGACTTCAATAAGAACAGGATGAGTTCCTAAAAGGTTTTAACAATTGGACCTAATCCTACTTACTTTGACATCAACAAAATTATTGTAAGTAAGTTAAAATGGAAGAATGATCAGGCCTATTTTCAGACATCATTTTGGATCTTCTGCAAACACAATGGTTTTGAGGTAATATAAATAACCTCACACAAGGGAAAAGACATTTCTACAAAAGCTTCATGTTAGCTTGAGAAATGCGCAAATAGTGTTCCTTATTTAAAAATAGTATCTCACACCTGATCTATTCCTTTCTTTTTCCTTTCCTTTGGCATAGGCAACTGACCCTATTCTGTCTGACTTCTAAAAAAGTTTTCAGTTAACTGCTCTTCTTTGGTTAGGTATCTTAGTGGTGAAAAGAATGTATCTGAACAATTGTTTAAAAAAAAGAAGAGAGACCAGAGCTGCAGAATTCCATACAATCTGTACCAATTTCTACTAATTTAAGTAGAAATAATAAACTCTTGAAAGGTAAGGGTACTTTTAATGGTCACAATTAAGAAGTCAGACTTGACTATTTTTGGTGGAAGAAAAAAGTACATTGCCCAGGAAACCTTATGTGTATTGCTAACTGAGAATCAAGTGTTTTAGGATCCTCCAACCCTGTTAAAGCTATAGCAGTGCATTGCTCTTTGCATTCCTATTAATGCAAGACTCCAAATGTGCTTGACACTTGCATGGCGGGTGGAAAAGATTTCTTGTACACCTGTTCCCCTGAATACTAAGGCCTGATGCACATGAAGTGAGTGATGGCTAGCAAAACCAGCAGGGATAGACCATCGCCTGTGTACATTGTCATACCTCCATTAAAGCCAATAGAGCTGACAGTTTATACCAGATGGGGATCTGACGCATGCTATTTTCTCAAGCTATCTTGGTAATCATTTGTGCTTCTCAAGAAAAAAACTTCCATATGATCTTCACATTTCTACTTATAAAATTGCAATAAAAAGGGATGACTGGTTCTTGCATTTAGATTCACTCTGAAAAATACTACCTGTGGCAATACTTGCTGTTCATCACACACATTGTGCAAGGCCTTTTACGTGAGAAAGCAATAAGGCTCTTCGGTTTAAGGAGACCAACAGTTCTCAAACTGTGGGTAATGGTGTCACCAGGTCTGGTTTTAGACTGGCTGGGGCCTGAGGCAAAAGCCCAAGCATGACCCCCACCACCCACAGCTCAGGCTTCAGCCACAGACAGTGAGGCTCAGGTTACAGACCCTCTAGCCAGGGATGAATCCTTTTGGGCTTTGGCACTCTTGCCCAAGGTGCTGTGGCTGGGACGTTAGTCCCTTGTGGATGAAGCCAGAGTTGTCCCATCCATAGCATAGTTTGGCACAGCTGCCCCAGTCCTCGCATTTTGGAGGGCCCTGCAGCAGCCGCCTCAACCATTCTATGGATGGGGCACTGTGGTTGCAGTGAAGTGGAGCACAGCAGGCTGGGAGAAGGCAGCAGAGTGGAGCAGGCTGCCATTCACTCTGGCTCCTGCTGCCATGGTGAGTGTGGGAGGAGGAACCAACCCCTGCTGTCACCCGCACCAGGCTCCTCCCCCCATTAATTCACAACTCAGGATGTCATATTGCTCAGGATGTTGCTGGACCAGGGAGTCCCGGTGGATGGGAGAAACAGGAGCCCTGCGAGGCATGGGAGCCCGGCTAGGATGGCTGCAGGGGGACCAGTGGCCAGGAGCCATGCTGTGGAGTCTGGCTGAGCCAGCAGCAGAGTGGCTAGGGCACCCGTGGACTCAGATGGGGCAGTGATCAGCAATGGTGGGGCTAGGAGCCCCAGCAAAAGGACTGTGGGCTGCTGCAGCAGGTCTAGTAAGGCCAGCTGCCCCAGCATAGCTGGTGGGGCCAGGAGCCCCTCTGGTGGGACTGGAGGCTGCCACAGTAGGGCTGGCAGGCCAGGAGCCCAGCAGGACAGTGGGCTGTTGGCAGGACAGCAGGGTGGTGGCAGGGGGGAGCAGTCAGGGAGGCCATCAGCTGCCAGAAAATCTGGGGTGAGGGGTCAGAAATGACCTCTCCTTCTGGCAAAATCCCTCATTCAGGACCAATCAAGTTCCAAGGATGCCGGACCAGGGAGGTCCAACCTGTACAAGAGGTCTTCCATCTTCCTGATGTTTTCCTTTTTAAAATAGACATCTTTAACTATATCCCCTTTACTCTGTATACAAGCCTGACTGATGTACAAGCCCTGATGCAAAATTACAACATCGTTATTACTAGCTCAAATCTGTAAAATTATTTAGATTTTAAATTGTTTGGAAAAAAAATAATGAATGAAAAGTGCATAGAGCATTACTGGAATTCTGGAACCCCGTAGCAAATTACTGTAAATATCTAGGCAATCATTCACCCTCAGCTATTAAGCAAAAAATAAAGAGAATAGTTTCCATAGCAACTGCTATCCTCACATAGGCTGCATTGTGTGCGGATAAAAAGCAACTTCTTTAGTAAACCCAATGGCTATGTGAAAGGAGCTCAAGGGGTTGAGTGGGGTTTAGTTATTTAATTGAAATGTCTAAGAACAAATCTTGTCGATTCATATCTCAAAGCCCTATTTGCATAGCTCTAATTATGGATTCCAAGAAGTCCCCAAGAATCACTGGCACAGAATTAAACATTTTGTTTTGACTGAGATTTATGTAGCCTGTGTTCTATCTTGATTACATAATGTTAGACTTGTCAGGGAAATTTGTGTTGTACCTCAGAGTTTTCAGGAACAAAGTGCACCTACAAATATAGAATGTGAAGCCTCAGCTCAATTGGAGTATGTCTACACTACAATGTTAGTTCGAACTAACGGACGTTAGTTCGAACTAACATTCATAGCCGCTACACTAGCGCTCCGCTAGTTCGAATTTGAATCGAACTAGCAGAGCGCTTAGTTCGAACTAGGAAAACATCATTTTACGAGGATTAAGCCTAGTTCGAACTAGCTAGTTCGAATTAAGGGGTGTGTAGCCCCTTAATTCGAACTAGTGGGAGGCTAAGGCTTCCCAGGTTTCCCTGGTGGCCACTCTGGCCAACACCAGGGAAACTCTATTGCACCCCTCCCGGCCCCAGAGCCCTTAAAGGGCCACGGGCTGGCTACACAGTTTGTGCCAGTTGCAAGGCTGCAAGCACCAGTGCCAGCAGACCCTGCACCTGCCACAACATGAGCCAGCCATCCGAGGGCTCCCAGCCCTTCACTGCTCCCCAGGACCAGCCTGGCGGCTCCCAGGAGCCTGCCCGGGGGCGCAAAAGGCGGGCGCCCGCCTGGTCAAGTGCGGAGATCATGGACCTCATCGAGGTTTGGGGGGAAGCCTCCAATGTCCACGATCTCCGCACTAGCCACCGGAACGCGGCAGTCTATGGCCGCATGGCTGCCAGCCTGGCCGCCAGGGGCCACCAGCGCAGCCGGGAGCAGGTCCGCTGCAAAATTAAGGACCTGCGGCAGTCCTACTCCCAGGCCTGCCAGCCAGGGGCCGACCCGGAGGCCTGCCCCCACTTCCACGCCCTGGACCGCCTCCTGGGGGCTCATGCCATCCCTGCCCCCCGGGACGTGATTGACCCCGGGGCAGAGGGACCGCTCCTGGAGATGGAGGAGGAGGAAGAGGGCTCTGAGAGCCAGGAGCCTGCCGCCAGCCTGCCCGGGACCCGGGACCCCCGAGGCACGCCACAGAGCCACTTGCCTGTGTCGTCTGAGGCCGGGGAGGCGTCCACCTGTGAGTACCCTCGTGTTCCCCTTATGTGTACGGGGAGCTGGGGCAAGAGGGAGCCCCGGGACCGTGCACCTGGGCCTTGCCCACCAAGGAGCAGCAGCTGGGGATCCTGCAGGGGCCCTGGCCTTGCAGAGGGGAGCTGGGTTTCACGCACCTGGGCCCCTGGGGTAATTGACCGCTGGTCTTGTTGCACCACAGCCGCAGCACCTGGGACTGCAGGGCACACCACCCCGCCTGCAGCAGCCGCCCGCGCCCGGGCAAGCAGGAGAGCCAGGAACCAGGAGGAGTACCAGAGGCAGCACCTCCGGTTCCTGGATCAACAGCTCCGTCTCCAGGACCACTGGGTCCAGGAGGACCTGAGGCTGTGCCGGAGGAGTCTGGAGGCCCTGGAGGAGCAGGGCCGTGCCCTGCGAGGCCACCTCCAGAGCCTGCTCGACCGCTTCCCATTTCCTCCTCCTGCTGCTCCCCCTGCTCCCTCTGCTCCTCCTGCTCCCCCTCCTGCTCCCGCTCCTGCTTCCGCTCCTCCTTCCTCCACACCCCCTGTCCCTCCTGCTCCCCCCCTCCACAACCATTTCCCACCGACGCCCCCGGACCCGCAGTGTGGCGAGACGGGAGAGGCAGCCAGACTCCCACCCCTGAGCTTTCCTTTCCCTTCCTCCCTTCCCTCCCCTCCCCTTCCAGCTCCCTCGTCCCAGGTTTCCCCCTCCCCTCTCCAACCCTCATTCCTCCCTTCCCGCACCCAGTTATGTTAAATAAACAGACGTTTTTGTTTCAAAAACAGGTGTCTTTATTTTACTGTAGATAGGGAGGGGAAAGGGGAAGGGGGGTAGGGTGGAAGAAGGCCCCAGTGGGGCTTGCAGGGAGAGGTCAGTCCTCCTCCTCCTCCACCAGGAAGCTCTCCCGCAGGGCTTCCCGGATCCGGACGGCCCCCCGCTGGGCTTCCCGGATGGCGGCGGTGCAGGGCTGACCGTAGTGTCCAGCCATGCGGTCAGCCTCAGCCATCCAGGCTGGCAGGAAAGCCTCCCCCTTTCACTCACACAAATTGTGGAGCACACAACATGCCGCCACCACGGGAGGGATGTTGTGCTCAGCCAGGTCCAGACGGGTGAGGAGGCATCGAAAGCGGGCTTTCAGTCACCCGAAGGCCCCCTCCACCACGATGCGGGCCCTGGTCAGCCTGGCATTGAAGGCCTGGCGGGAGGGATTGAGGTGCCCCGTGTAGGGCTTCATGAGCTAGGGCTGCAGTGGGTAGGCGGCATCCCCCACCAGGCACACGGGCATGTCCACGTCCCCGACCCTGATGTGGCGGTCGGGGAAGAAGGTCCCGGCCTGCAGCCGCTGGCACACGGAGGAGTTGCGGTACACCCGGGCGTCGTGTGCTTTGCCGGACCAGCCCACATTAATGTCCGTGAACTGGCCCCGGTGGTCACACCCGGCCTGCAGGATCACGGAGAAGTACCCCTTGTGGTTCACATACTGGGACGCCTGGTGTTCCGGGGCACGGATGGGGATGTGCGTCCCGTCGATGGCCCTCCCGCAGTTAGGGAAGCCGAGGGCGCCGAATCCCCGGATGACGGCGTCCGGGTCGGCGAGGCGGACCACCCTGCGGAGCAGCACCCAGTTGATGGCCTTGACCACCTGCGGAGAGAGATACAGCAAAGCGCCAATCAGTGGGGCGCCCGGGTGGCTGGGAGCGTTCATGCCCTGGCAGTGCCCCGCGCCCCACTCCCGGTAGCAACCCCCCTGGCGGCATGTAGTACGGCCGGGACAGACCAACCCCTCCGGTGCGGGGCGCTTTCGCCTCCTCCCGCCCCCCCTTTGTCCCTGGGGCGGCCCATCCCCTCCTCGCAGCCCCCTTCCCCCCCGGCTTGGTGGCCGACGAGTGCCGTACCTGCATGAGCACCGCTCCGACGGTGGATCTCCCCACGCCGAACTGGTTCCCGACGGATCGGTGGCTGTCCGGCGTGGAGAGCTTCCATAGGGCGATGGCCACCCGCTTCTGGAGGGGGGTGGCGGGCCTCATGCGAGTGTCCCTTCTGCGCAGGGCAGGGGCGAGCCACTTGCAGAGCTCTAGGAAGGTGTCCCTCCTCATCCTGAAGTTCTGGGTCCATTGTCGGTCCTCCCAGCACTCCAGGACAATACGGTCCCACCAGTCGGTGCTGGTGTCCAGACGCCAGACATGGCGGGGCACGCCGGTGCCAGGGCGCCGCCGCGGCTCCTCCTCGGCCCCCAGGGCGTCCAGGCGGAGAGGCAGGGGGCTGACGTGCACCAGGTGGTGCCAAGCAGCCTCGAGCCATTGCTGGCAGGCTTACAGCAGCAAGTTCAGAAAGTGCACCAGAAGGTGCAGGGCGAGCTGTGGCTCCATGTTGCCACCTGCGGCGGCCCCCCCGAAGGGAAGCACCGACACAGATGGGCACAGAGACCAACGCTTTGCTGTCCCTTGGCGAGGTTGGCAAGCAAGCAGGAAAAGCTGACAACCGGCTGTCCAGGGGGGTCCCTTTAAGCTCGAGCCTCAGATAGCCTCAGACAGCAGCCACACAAAGCAACTACTGACCTGATGCCCTGCCAGAACCGGTTTCAGCTGCCCTTAAATGCCCCCCTGCGTCCAATCAGTGTGGGCGCGCTAGTTCGAATTAGCAAAACGCTAATTCGAACTAGTTTTTAGTTCTAGATGCGCTAGTTCGAATTAGCTTAGTTCGAATTAACTAATTCGAATTAACTAATTTCGTACCCTTGAAAACTTAGGTCAAAATATTTAAGTTTGCATTTCCTTGCTATATGCCTAGGGAATTTAATATGGATGAAATAAATGAGATTCTGTAGAAATTTCACTAAAAAATCCATACTACTTAGAGGATATAAAGGACAATTCTTATAGAATTGAACAATTCTTATAGAAAATACACTCCTCTCTCTCAAACTTTTTGGCCCATGGCCCACCCTGCTCAACACAAACCTTTCCATGGACCACAAGCCAACCACCCATGATGAAAAAATGCCTTTGCTTGCCTTAAATACTAAATTACAGATATTAGGATATTAGAGTATAAAATATACATATACAGCTATAACATAAAGGGGTATATATAACTAGTAAGAAAGGAAATATTATTCATCAAAATCATTAACAGATTAAGCCCCTTATCATGTTACCTCATCAAATTTCATTTTAAATACATTTCATAACATTTATGTCCAAAACAAAAGGTTTCAACATTGTCTTTATTTATCACAGGAGCGGGGAACCTTTTTTGGGTCAGGGTTCCACTGACGTACATAAAAAGTCAGAAACAAAAATAAAACAAAAAAGAACCCCTCAGCCCTCATGGATGTGGCCCTCAACTGAGGCACCTCACTGCCCTCATGCTCCAGCCTCATAGGAGAGAGGTAAGGATGGGCAAAGGGATTCAGGGCTTCCCCCAGGCCAGATTAACTCTTCTGGGGTTCCAGGGCTAGTAGATTTTGTGGGACTCCATAGATTCTGGAGTGAGGCCAAAAATGAGGGGCTCAGTGTGCAGGAGGAGGCTGTCAGGGAGCAGAATAGGCATGGGGGTGCAGGGTCCGTATAGGAGGTGGCTTGCAGGATGGGGTGAGGGTGTAAGGTCTGGGTGGGAGGTGGGTGCAGATAAGGATGTGAGATCTGAGCAGGAAGAAGAGTGCAGGAGCAGGGTGGAGGTGAGGAGTCTGGCCAGGAGGAAGGGGAAGTGGCAGGACGTGGAGCCATTCGCACCCACTGCAAACCAGATCTGGCTCACAGGCTTGGGGCTCCCCTGCCACAATGAAAAGCAAGGGAGGGGCATGGGGCATGGGGCTGGAGCGTCAGCTTGGGCTTTCTGCTGCAGTGGGGAGGCTTAGCCTCAAGCTGCAGCCCATCCGTGGATGGCATTTCAAGAACCACTGCTCTATCAATATTATAATGTTTAATTCATAGAATTTAAGAGATTCTAGGAAGTATCTTTCTCCCCTTATGGGAGATATCTGCATAATTTAATAGGCATGTAAGCAATAACACTACAGAAATTCCTTTAAAACCCTTTGTGGTGGTTCAGATTCTGTGGTTTCTGTATAACATATTGCACTTTTAAAATTCTGAAAGAATGCTCTTTTCTGTGCACGATTTTGGAAGGCATGTCAATTTTTTAAATCTTGGGTTGAGTGCCGTACCTATCTTTAGAAATTTCACATTGTGTTTTATCACATCTCCAGCAAAAATGTTATTAAAAAAACTTGTGCTTGTTTATCATCCAAGATTGCTGTAACATGAAAAATATAGCAGAATGTGGATAAAACAGATCAGAAGCCATACAATTCTCAAAGAAGTTCAGTCACAAATTTAATTAATGCATTCTTTAAATGAGTGTCATCAGCACTGAAGTATGTCCTCTGGAATGATGGTCAAAGCATGAAGGGCCATTTGAATGTTTAATGTATCTGGCACTGTAAGGGTATGTCTACACTACCACCCTAGTTCGAACTAGGGTGGTAATGTAGGCAACCGGAGTTGCAAATGAAGCCCGGGATTTGAATTTCCCGGGCTTCATTTGCATAAAGCCGGGCGCCGCCATTTTTAAATGTTTGCTAGTGCGGACTCTGTGCCACGCGGCTACACGCGACACGCACTAGGTAGTTCGGACTAGGATTCAGTGAAACGTGAAACGAGGAGTAATGGTAGTTCGAACTAGGAAGCCTAGTCCAAACTACCTAATCCGTGCCCAGATAATGGTGACGAGGAGGAGCAGGACCAGGACATCCTGAGCACACAGGTGACCCAGGACCCCTGAGCCTCCCTGAGGACATCTCCCAAGCATGATCTGAGGCCGGAGAAGGAACATCTTGTGATTGCCATCACAGAACACTAGAACTGGAAGGGACTTGAGAGGTCATCGAGTCCAGGCCCCTGCCCTCACCGCAGGACCCAGTACTGTCTAGACCATCCCTGATAAATATCTATCTGACCTGCTCTTAAATATCTCCAGAGATAGAGATTCTACAACCTCCTTAGGCAATTTATTCCACTGTTTAACCACCTGATAGTTAGGAAGTTTTTTCCTAATGTCCAACCTAAACCTCTCTTGCTGTAGTTTAAGCCCATTGCATCTTGTCCTGTCATCAGAGGCCAAGGAGAACAATTTTTCTCCCTCCTCCTTTTGACACCCTTTTAAGATACCTGCTATCATGTCCCCTCTCAGTCCTTTCCTTTCCAAACTAAACAAGCCCAATTCTTTCAATCTTCCTTCATAGGTCCACTATGACCCCTAGGTCCCTTTCTGCAGTACTCCTTTCTAGACAGTCGCTTGCCATTCTGTGAGATAGATTGTTCCTTCAGAAGTGAAGTACTTCGCATTTGTCCTTATTAAGCATTATTCTATTTACCTCAGACAATTTCTCCAGTTTGCCCGATAATTTTTAATTATGACCTTAATCTCCAAAGCAATTGCAACCCCTGCTAGCTTGGTATCATCTGCAAACTTTATAAGTGTACTCTCTATGGGTATGTCTACACTACAAAGTTAATTCGAACTAACGTCCGTTAGTTCGAATTAACTTTGATAGGCACTACACTAGCGCTCCGCTAGTTCGAACTTAATTCGAACTAGCGGAGCGCTTAGTTCGAACTAGGTAAACCTCATTCTACGAGGACTAAGCCTAGTTCGAACTTACTAGTTGAATTAAGGGGTGTGTAGCCCCTTAATTCGAACTAGTGGGAGGCTAGCCCTCCCCAGCTTTCCCTGGTGGCCACTCTGGCCAACACCAGAAACTCTACTGGAAACTCTACTGCCCCCCTCCCAGCCCTGGACCCCTTAAAGGGGCACGGGCTGGCTACGGTGCCCGTGCCAGGTGCAAGCCTGCCAGCACCCAGCTAGCAGACCCTGCACCTGGCACGGCTCGAGCCAGCCACCCGATGCCCCCCAGCCCTCCCCCTCTTCACGGGACCAGGCTGGCGACTCCCAGGAGCTCGCCCGGGACCGCAAGAGGCGGGCACCCGCCTGGTCTAGTGCGGACATCGTGGACCTCGTCCACGACCTCCGCACTAGGCACAGGAAAGTGGACATCTAGGGCAGGAGAGCTGTTACCCTGGCCACCCAGGAACAGGTGTGCATGAAAATCAAGGTGGTCCACTGAGACCCCCGACCCTGATCTCTGAGCTTAGAATGGCCGTACTGGGTCAGACCAAAAGACCATCTAGCCCAGTAGCCTGTCTGCCGACAGCGGCCAACCCTAGGGACCCTGGAGGGGATGGATCGAAGACAGTGACCAAGCCATTTGTCTCGTGCCATCCCTCTCCAGCCTTCCACAAACTTTGGGCAGGGACACCACTCCTACCCCCTAGCTAATACCACTCCATGGACCCAACCTCCATCACTTTATCTCACTTCTCTTTAAACTCTGTTCTAGTTCTAGCCTGCACAGCCTCCTGCAGCAAGGAGTTCCACAGGTTGACTATTTGTTTTGTGAAGAACAACTTTCTGTTATTAGTTTGAAGCCTGCTACCCATTCCTTTCCTTTGGTGTCCTCTAGTCCTTCTATTATGGGAACTAATGAAGAGCTTTTCTGTATGCACCCTCTCCACCCCACTCATGCTTTTATAGACCTCTATCCTATCCCCCCTCAGTCTCCTCTTTTCTAAACTGAAAAGTCCCAGTCTCTTTAGCCTCTCTTCATATGGGACCTCTTCCAAACCTCTGATCATTTTAGTTGCCCTCCCCCTCCCACCCTCTCTCTTTCCCTCTCCCACCTTCTTTTCCCAGTCTCCCCGAGTTTTGTTCAATAAAGAGAGATTCTATTTTTGACCACACGTTTTCTTTATTTTGTACATCAGGAAGGGGGGCTAGGGAAGGGTAAGTGGAAGGAGGTGAGGGAGGAATGGGGTACGAGCCCCCGATGGGGAGGACTGGGCTGGCTCTGTGGGCTTCTGGGGGTGGAAGCTCTCCTGCAGCCCCCCAATTGCCCCCTTTCCCCAGATAGCAGCCTGTGGCAAGTGCAGCCGGTCTGATGGCCGAGTGCTGTGATGTGCCGAGTGTGGGCACTCAGGGCACTCCAAGCCAGGACTGCTTTGCAAGCGGGGAACCCCTGAGAACTGTCTGTCCGGGGTGGGGGTCGGGACTCTTTAAGCACAGCCCTCGGCTAGCCTGAGGCAGCAGCTCCACGCTCTAAGTCCTCATCTGATGCCCTGCCGGCACTACTTCCGGCCAGCCTTAACCCCGGTTCAGGGTCCACTTAATGTGGACATGCTTGTTTGAATTAGCAAAACGCTAATTCGAACTAGTTGTTTAGTCTGGATCCATTAGTTCGAATTAGCTTAGTTCGAATTAGCGCTGTAGTGTAGACATACCCTATGATATTAGATATGCCAATATCTAAATCATTGACAAAGATATTGAACAGAACCGGTCCCAAAACAGATCCCTGCAAAACACCACGTGCTGCCCTTCCACCGGGATTGTGAACCATTAATAACTACTCTCTGAGAATGGTTATCCAACCAGTTATGCACCTACCTTATAGTAGTCCCATCTAAGTTGTATTTGCCTTGTTTATTAATAAGAAGGTCATGCAAGACCATATCCCTGAAGCCTGAGAAGAGGAGAAAAACTGGCTGCCTTGTAGCAAACACACTGGACAGAGCAGTCTGCAGGCAGAGACCCAGGGAGCTAAATGCAACTCCAGGCAGGCTGCAGGGATCTTCAGGTTGAGGCCCTGAGGCAAGGGCAAAGAGGATGGTGGAGCTGCAGGGAAGTGGCCCAGGGACATCTACCGAGGAGTTGGAAAGGATGCAGCAAGTGGTGGCCATCTACATGGTCCCTGGACCAGAATCCTGAGGAGGGCCCAGGTCCCCTCTCACCTTTACTTGCCACTGAGGAAGAGGCTGGAATAAGGGACTGAGACATTCCCCCAGAAGTCAGTACAGCACAGCCAAAGGTCACTGTCAGAAAGAGGATACCACACTCATGGGAGTGACGTGAGTCCCTGGAAGAGAAATGGTGGCAAGATGCACCAGAAGAAAGCACACTGGCACACAGAGCTAATCTCTAGGACAACCAGCAGGAGGCAACACACTTGTAAGTCAAACGGTTATCAGAGGCATGGAAATACCTTGCAATGATGGCTACAAAATGCCATGCAAACACCTGTTCTCACTTTCAGATGACATTGTAAATATGAATCAGGAAGCACTATCTCCCATACATGTAAATAAACTTGTTTCTCTAAGCAACAGGATGTATAAGAAGTAGAACTGAATAGGCTTGTCATTGCTAAAGCTTTAAAAAAAGTTGAGTGTAATTATGTCACCCTCTCTCCAAACAATCTACATTTGTAAGTTGCCCTTTCACGATAAAGAGAATGCAGTAAAAATATTTTTACAGTGCAAACATTTGTAATAAGTGAGCACTGTAACTTGATATTCTGTGTTGTAATTTAAATCAAGATGTGTTTAAAACCATGATTAATCAAGATTAATTTCAGCTTTGTGTGAATTTCATTAATCAACATCCTTAATAAAAAGATATTAAAACAGAGACTTCTATATCCATACTATAGAATTATGAAGTTGGTTTTAAAGTTCTATACTATAAGCTTTTCTATAGGAACAAGTAATGTTTATCTAAAAATACTTCTTTGGCAAAGCAAAAACATCCTCTCTGTAGTACTACATCAATATTATTTTTCATAACCTATACCAAAACTGCATCCGAGTCTCCCAATCCTCCATAGAAAACTGTTATATCAACAAATTAATCTAACTTGATTATTATCACAAAGATAAAAATATAAACATTTGTTAAGGAACAGGTTTGCATTACTACTGTTTTCACATATGAAGATCTATGAAACTAACAAAATAGAATCACTATAAAACTCCTAATTTATTTTCACTAATGTCTCTATAAGACCAATCAAACTCTAAATTGGAGAAATGAAACAAAATCTGATAGCAGGGTTCCCAAATATTTATTGGGGATTTTACTTCCTTTGACAGAACAAAAAACTATAACAAACTTTTTAAAAGAAATCCTAAAAGTGGTACTGTACTATTCCTGGAGTTAAATCTAGTTAATTGTCCTTTTTAATTTGTCTTATTTATTTTCCAGGACAAAATAAAGAAAAATTGTATAGCCTAGCAGGTAAATGTGCCTTAGGGTAAGAAAAACGTATTAAGCAAAGAACGTAGTGACTCATCACAACCACTATGGAAAAAATGCTATCTGCTAGTCACAGACTCCTTGGTAATATTTTTTTCCCACTCTATGGCCAATGACTCACCATTTGTCAATGAAGCAGAAAATGTAACTCATTGTATCTGGACATTTTCAGTGCCAAGGTCTTAAAAATTGATCTTCATCTGATGAATGTCATTAGCATTTTGGAACACCTTTCCTGTCTAGGAAAGGCTATACTTAGCACAGAAGGACATTTTGACCTTTGAAGACAGCATTAGCCTTTGTGACAGTTTTATCGGTTAACTTTGCAGAAACACTGGTACAGCCTTTTCCTTATACCAACCATTACAATTATCACTTCCCTCATATTGAAATAGAAATATACTCTACTACTCTATGATTTATAGATGTAATACAATGGGCTAGAGCACAGGATCAGGTCTTTTCGAGTGGTTGGTCCTAACACCTATATCATCTATTACATACTATCCCTCAACTGAAGGGCACCTTGTTTAGTTCAAGTGGTAGAATTAATTTAAAAAAGTAGAGTTGAAAGGGAGCTTGAGAGGTATCTAGACAGCCTCCATATGCCGAGGCAGGAACAACGAGACCATCTTTCACAGGTATTTATTTAGCTTTTTAAAAACCTCCAATAATAGGGATTTTATAACCTCTTTGAATCATAGAATTAGAACTGGAAGGGACCTTGAGAGGTCATCGAGTCCAGGCCTCTGCCCTCATGGCAGGACCCAATACTGTCTAGACCAGTGTTTCCCAAATAGTGCTCCGCGGAACCCTGGGGTTCCGTGAAGCGAACGTAAGGGTTCCGCGAGAACCTGAACGCTCCCCTCCCCCTGCCCATAAAGAGACAGAGAAGCCCGGTGCGCAAAGACGCTGGCTTCTTCCCCGCTCCCCTTTCAGACATCTCCCGTGTCCCCCGCTGCCGCTCTGCTTTTACCACCGGACCTAGCAGCAGCAACAGCTGCTTGTCCCGCTTCTGCCCGATCAACCCAAGATCCCTCTCCCACGTCCCCCGCTGCCACTCTGCTTTTACCATCGGAAAAAGCATAGTGGCAGCGGGGGATGCGGGAGAGGGATCTTGGGTTAATTGGGCAGAAGTGGGACAAGAAGCTGTTGCTGCTGCTAGGTCCGGTGGTAAAAGCAGAGCGGCAGCGGGGAACCCGGGAGAGGGATCTTGGGTTGATCGGGCAGAAGCGGGACAAGCAGCTGTTGCTGCTGCTAGGTCCGGTGGTAAAAGCAGAGCGGCAGCGGGGAACCCGGGAGAGGGATCTTGGGTTGATCGGGCAGAAGCGGGACAAGCAGCTGTTGCTGCTGCTAGGTCCGGTGGTAAAAACAGAGCGGCAGCGGGGGATGCGGGAGAGGGATCTTGGGTTGATCGGGCAGAAGCGGGACAAGCAGCTGTTGCTGCTGCTAGGTCCCTTGGTAAAGGCAGCATGTGTGTGTGTGGAGAGGGGGGGGAGTACTATCAGTGAATGGAACACCGGAACTCCTACTCACTGTGAGGATCGGAACAAATCCCCATACACACTGTGAGGACACGTGGCTCCTGTGTGTGACTTTAAGTTTAAGAATTCAATCTAATATCAAAATTCCCCATGGATCGTTGGTTAAAAGAAGGAACTTTAAAGAGAAAAGTGAGTACTTCAAACTCCAATATTTTTACTGAAACCAGCAAGGAAACTACTGAGGCAGCTCAAGTTAATTATGAAAAATTTCAGCTGACTAATAAGAAACGCAGGTATTGTGAGGACTATTTGGCATTTGGATTCACAAGCAATGGAAATGAAGATGCTCCAGGTGCCCAGTGTGTAGTTGTCAGCCGACGGTCAGGGCAGTGTGTGTGTGTATGTTTCCGAGAAAAGGTTTAACGTCCATGCCTTTACTGCTAGGACCTGGGTCCCATCGCAGAGGGTGGCCAGCAGGCCAACAGACGCCCCGTTATATAGGAAGAGCTTATTACATCTTAGATTTCAGCTGCTAGAATTCATAATTCCTTCGCAGCGGGCAGCCTTGGAGAAAGACTGAAAGATGCCCCAGTGGATCCTGTCACCTGGGAGTGACACAGATCCAAACGCCCAAGCTCTTCCTATAACTGTTCCTTTAGACCGGCTGAAGTTCTTTTAAATTGTGCTTGGTTCTGTTACAGCAATTGAAGGAGTCAGGTTAAAGCTTAAAACAGTTACAGGTTTATTTGAGGAAGCTTATAAATCATATGGTTGCAATGGCTATTGTTCTATTTCTTAACTATTAGCAAAATATAGGTCTTAAAAATGGTTACAAAGAAGAGAAAGATAGAAAAAGAGAAATAATGGTACCAAGTAACAGCTTACTCTTTCTATGTGTACACTCAAGACAGAGGACCACATCCAGGTACCATTTTTACCCCGTTCTGTGCCTCTCGACTCCAGCATGTCAGGCCAGGGCCGGTCCCTCAATTCCTAGGAAAGACGAAAATACGAGGTGGGCGTCCCCATAGAACCTCGGGAGGTCAAACACCTAACCAGACCAGCAGGTAGAGGGTAGAATGACACTCAAAGTGAGTGTGTGCTGGGCCCATCTTTTATACCCATTGGGTCACGTATTTTCTCTTTCTTATCTGTCATGCCAATTGATGCTGGTCTGTCTGCTGTGAGACCAGTTCTTACAAGGGAGTTGTGAACTTAATTTACACTTGTAAGAGAGAATTGAGATGATTAAAGTGGAAGTACAGGACATTGTTTTCTCAGTGGGAAATTCCCCTTCCAGGGACTATGTGTGTTCGAATCAACATAGGTGCCAGCCACAGCCTCGAGGCCAGCTTATTGACTTAACTGCTCTCTATCCACATATCTGTTTTTCAGCTTCTCAGGATCAGATGAGCCAGCATAGACTATGCTGATATTATTGCTCCTTCTCTGCCCTGTGCTTCAGAGAGGCAAATAAGATGGATGATATGGGGTTAGTCTGTCTGGCCACAGTAGTGTGCAACAAAATATTATCTAATAGTTGTTTAGTACCTGCTAAATTGTGAAGACATTTTGAAACAAATCATCCAGAATACAAAGATAAAGACATTAGTTTTTTTAAGCAAAAGCTTGAATCGCTTGAAAAAAGTAAACTCTTCATGTCAAAAATTGCCAAATCTGATAATGAAAATGCAACAGAGGCGTCTTACAAAGTAAGCTATCATATATCGCTCGCCGAAGAAGCACACACTATTGGGGAATCACTCATAAAACCATGTGCAAAAGATATTGTGATGTGTATGTTGGATCAGGAGTCTAGTAAAAAAGTTGAGGCTGTGCCACTATCAAACAATACTGTCACACGTCATATTCACGATCTTGCTGCAGACATCGAAAAGGAGCTTATTTTTCAGCTGCATTTATGTGATGCATATGCATTACAATTAGACGAGTCCACTGACGTTACAGGTCTTGCAGTTCTGCTTGTATTTGTCCGTTATGATTTTAATAGTTCTATTGAAGAAGACTTACTTTTATGTGAATTTTTGCAAACCAATACGACTGGTGAGAATATATTCAATTGTATCAATAACTTTATGAAAACACATCATATAAGCTGGGAAAAAAAGTGTTGATGTGTGCAGTGATGGTGCCAATGCAATGGTAGGAACAGTGGCTGGCGCTGTAACATGAATAAAAAATGTAGCACCAAACTGCACCAGCAGTCACTGCATTCTCCACAGACACGCTCTGGTAGTTAAGAATATTTCTCCCTCTCTTAAAAATGTGTTGGACGAAGCAGTACAGATTATTAATTATATAAAAACTCGACCATTACAATCAAGACTGTTCAAAATTATGTGTGAAGATATGGGTAGTCAGCACACAGCCCTGCTTCTACATACAGAAGTCAGGTGGCTATCACGAGGAAAAGTGCTGGTTAGATTATTTGAATTGCGTCATGAGCTCTCCGCAAATCTGATGGATCACAAATTCCAACTGTCTGATCGTTTAACAGACTTTTTGTGGTTATCTAGAGTTGCGTATCTTGCAGACTTCTTTACAAAACTAAATGAAGTAAATCTGTCGCTGCAAGGAAAGAATGTAAATATTTTTAATGCGAAAGACAAAATTTTGTCATTGTCACGGAAGCTACAGTTTTGGATCTCATATTTAGGACGAAATGATTTGGATTGTTTACCAACTCTGAATGATTTCCTTGAAGAAAATGGATACAAACTTGATGAAGATATTCACAGCGACATTGCAGATCATCTCCGCAATTTATACACGAACATCATTAAGTATTTTCCAAACATCAATGACAACAATAACTGGATTCGAAATCCATTAAGTTTAACAGAAAAGCCAGTCAGTTTTTCTACACAAGATTATGAAAACCTAATTGAAATCACTTCAGATGGCCAATTAATACAAAAATTTAAAGAAGTTGCTCTGATTACATTTTGGGGTGACTTATGTCAAAGTCAAGAATATTCATCTTTATCAAGACACGCAATTCGTCAGCTGTTACCCTTTGCCAGTACATACTTGTGCAAAACTGGGTTCTCGAACTATGCAGCAATGAAAACGAAATACAGAAATCGACTGAATGCTGCGCCAGATATGCGAATGCTTTCAGAAGCGAGATTAGCCCAAGAGCATATCTATCACCGGTGGAATTTTTCAAAGAAATAGACAGACACTCAATTTTGGGGCCAAACCATATATTGTAAACAAATTTAGGTAACATACACAGAAATTGAACAACAATTGGCAAGCCAACTCTAATCCAAGAAGAAAAGGAGATAGAAAAGTCACTCAGACAATAGGTATATACATTACAATTGCTCAGTTAGTTGACACTGCAGCCGTTGCTCACGACCTCTACATCTTCATAGAATCATAGAATCATAGAATAATAGGCCTGGAAGGGACCTCGAGAGGTCATCGAGTCCAGCCCCCCGCCCTCAAGGCAGGACCAAGCTCCGTCTACACCATCCCTGACAGATGTCTATCTAACCTGTTCTTAAATATCTCCAGAGAGGGAGATTCCACCACCTCCCTTGGCAATTTATTCCAATATTTGACCACCCTGACAGTTAGGAAATGGAAAGCCACAAAAGAGGAACAGTGAGGTGATCCCTCGAAGTCTATTCCCAGGCCTTAAGATAACACTCACAGGAATCACAGGAAAGTGACTATTCAGCACGCTCGTGGTAATCCAGAGGTGATAACGATGTTGGTCTAGCCACCACTACTCCTGGCCTAATACCCCAACACGGGAATACACCATATGCACAAAAATAGCCAGCTAGCTAAACATTGCTAACTCTCAATGATAACAATAGATCAACCTCTCACACACTCATACTCATAAGACAGACTTAGGTAAACAGACAGGACAAACAGACTAGCTCCACACGATACGGTAGGAACAAACCCAATGAATGAACCCGATCCTCTCAGACACAGAGAGTTATATTGCCTCAAAGGCAGGAAAAACTGTAGAGGGCTGAGTGCACTTAATGGTGACTTGTGCACACAAATTACCTAGGAGTGGTGTGCAGGTCTGAGGTGCCTTGTGCATAATGGGTGATGTGCATAATCTTAGAGGGTCGTGTGAACTCTGTTGGGATGGAGTGCACAGACTAGTACCAAATGGAAAGCGTAAATTAGGCGGGAAACTCTGAGGCAGAAAGAATGACCTTTGCCTCCTACCCAAAACGGAACCCATTATGACTCCATTTTGTATTTGCCTCACTATATCAACATCCCCATTACACAGTACAAAATCCATGGTAACAACATGGATTGGACAGAGACATCTATAAACAAAACGCTATGAAGACAGTGAAATCTTTAGCTTTGTTAGCAGTCTGTAAGGGAAGATGAGGACATCACATTGTCCTGAGTTTCTAAACTGAGAACTAGATCAGTGCCATTTTTATGATCAACCATTAGGTTTATCTGTGAAAAGAAGGTCAGGTTCCTCAAGGAGGAATAGAGTATCTGGTATTGCTTACATATTTTTCAGGATATTATGTGAATGTTCTTGTCCTAGCTTGTGTTCTTAGGTTCATTGTAACTGCATATGTCTATATTCTGAGAAGAACAGGTTGACTCAGTCTATTCAATCATGCTTGTAATCTATACTATGCTCTCTACTCTTGAAGACTTTGGAGTTCATACTAAATTGCATACTGAGAAACTGGTCACTATCAGTTCTGAAGGTTTTTTAAATCAATTGTATGATACTTTCATTCTAATATGTTATAAAAATTGTTATAGAATGTATGGTAATTGAAGTCATAGACACAAATGAATAAAAGCTATATGTAGATGAAGGTGCATAGAGCCACAGAAGACAGTCCAGTACTCTTACTGCCTCAGACTTCACAAAGGCAATAACAATATTCCATTCTGCAGATGCCATGTGCTTCCATGATGCTTATAAAATTGTCACACAATGGGAAATGAAGACATGGAGCACATGAACTACAGCTTTCATGAGGCACCATGGTGGCATCTCAGGGTTTGTTTGTTTGTTTGTTTGTTGTAAAATGTTAGGTTATTTTCAGTGGAAAGCATACAGTACTCATATTGAAAATTTTATTTAGCCACAAACCCCAGTTTTCTAATGAAATAGTTCTGGCCAGCTCTTCTAATGGACAAATTGATCACAGATTTAAGCCCAGACAGAAGGATTGTTGGATTCCAGGAAGGTGTTGGAGGAAGGGAAGAAGGCTTCCCTTACACAAAGCTGTGGAGCTGCTCCATGGAAGCGGAGATGAGCTGTTTGTATCTCTTAACAAAGGCCTACTGTATGGCAGAGGAAAAACCCAGAATACTTTGTTTTCTCACTGTCCCTTTGAGACTGCTGTTTGCCTACCTCCACCAACACCTTTGTGCTGGCACCTTGTGAATGTGCTTTGAACTATGCAGCTTGCCATGCAAGAGTGTGCATTCTATCTGCTGTCCCTTTAAATTGAACTCTTTCCACGTGCAGCAGAACAGGACCAGTTCTGCTGCATGAAGTAAGGGAACCAGTATAAAAAATTCAGCAAAAGCCAAAATCAAAGCTCATGTCAACTGGATGCATGTGATGAAATTGTTGATCCTTGATGGTAGTGACTTTTTATGTAAAGGCTGATGCTTTTTCTAACTGTTCCTTTAACAAAACATGCTACCTTCTTACAAAACATCCTTTAGTTTCACTAAATGGAAACAAACTTATTTGCATGTAGAGCTCATGCTTCAGGAGGCTATGTCCTAGAGTTGGTAAGAGAGGCTTCCCTTTTTTCTTTAGACAAAATAGTGTGACTAATACCTATGTAGTTTTAAAGGAGGATATTGATACAATAGGAATCACAGAAGTGTGGTGGAATGAAGACAATCAATGGGACACAGTCATACCACGGTACAAAATATATCGGAAGGATGAAACAGGCCATGCTGGTGGGGGAGTAGCACTATATGTGAAAGAAAATGTAGATTCAAATGATATAAAAATCTTAAATGAGCCAAAATGTTCAATAGAATCTCTATGGATAGTAATTCCATGCTCCAATAATAAGAATATAGCAGTAGGGATATATTATTGACCACCTGATCAGGACAGTCATAGGGACTATGAAATTTTAATGGAGATTAGAGAGGCTATCAAAATAAAAAAACTCAATAATCATGGAGGATTTCAACTATCCCCATATTGACTGGGTACATGTCTCCTCAGGACAGGATGCAGAGATAAAATTTCTTGATACCTTAAATGACTGCATCTTGGAGCATCTGGTTCTGGAACCCACAAGGAAGAGGCTAACTATTCTTATGGAAATCGGTCACAATGTTTGTAAGCTCCCTTCCTGGCCTGATCAACAGAGCCCTCCTTTTCACTATGTACATTGACAACAATCATCCTGTCTCAACTAGCTACAGGACTCCCTGAGGAATATGAACTGTTACATGCATGAACGATGAGCTAACCTTTGCCCTTGATTAGTAAGGCAATTAGTCAGGCATAGCAGGGAGCAATCATGTTTATTAACCTCTCTACACTCATGTAGCTGGTGTCGCCTTTTACATGTTTCAAAACAATCTACTTTTGTTCACAAAGAGGCTATAGAATTCTTATCAGATATGTTGGCTTTTCTAAATACATACTTATACAAGCAACAGTGAAATAGTTGACCTATGGCATCCTTACTTGGGGAAGTAATTTCCTGTCCTCATAAGTACTGCTCCTATTCTTCTGCTACTGTCTTTTTTTTTTTTTTTTAATTTCATACTCTGTACTGGGTGGGCTATGGGAATTGTAACAGAATTTCCTGTATTATGATCCAGATATCATTAACACAGTGCTTCGAGCCCTGAAAGTATCACACTATGCTGATCTCAAACAGAACTAAGGCTTTTACAGCCAGTAAGTGGAAATTCCTGTACATTTTCTTTATCATACTTATGTTACCGTTCTGTAGTATTCCCCATCTTTAGAGTACAACCATGCAGAAGTTACTATGCTTTTGACCTAACTTTTGGGACTCAGCATTGACCCTGATCTGTCTTTTCTGAGCTTTGAGAGAACTAAATGGATTTCATAGTGCGATTAACGTAAAGATGACAGAATACGAAGTAGTGCTTTGAGGTGCCATCTATCTGAGTCTTGGCATGATGTCAGCATAATTTCGGTAAGCCCTATCAATGAAAGTCAGCTAATTAATTAGGTTAAATGTAAAGCAAGTTTTTATGCTATTCTTCCACTTGAAGAAATCATTTCTGCTACCATTTGGAATGGATGCTGTTCATGTGATAATTATGATGGGTCAAGGGGTAACTGCATTTTCTAGCAATGGCAAGGCTTCATAAAAGGACTTATTTATAGCAGATTCACTCAGTATATTTCCGGGGACAAGAAACATATTAATGCTCATGCTAATGCTTTTATTTGGTCCCTTTATAGACAGCACTATGCACAGTAGGACAATTTCATTTGTTATTTATACTTCCTTCTATCCTTCCACCTATATGGTGGTATTCTTAGGTTCTATTGTTCTGGGTGCCCAGTAGTGTCACATATGCACAAGATTTCAGGAAAAATTGATATGAATTAATACTTGGATATTCCGTCTCAGCCTGAACTCCATTGTAAAGTTTAATTTAGAATAAGTGAGCAAGCATGGGAGTTAGCCAGTCCCATTGCCTTCAGTATTGCAATTTCCATGTTTAAGGGTTATTCAGGATCTTGCACTAAGAGTTTGTTGATTAAAAAGGAGACCCTTTACATGCACTAGCCTGTACTGTTGAACTTGAGTTTCCTATGATTTTGCTAAAATATCCATAGTAGTATATCATTTTAGGATAGGGAGTAATAAATCACTTCATGTTAGCCATTATCCATGACTTTCTTTAAAACATGGTACTAAGTAAGGATTTAGTATATCCAACTAATCCTTACATCTGAGCCATGTGCATCTCATTTGCTTCATTTGCTCATGATTTCTTTGCTTCAGTCTTCACGTCTGAAGACGTTAGGGAGATTCCCAAATCTGCACCATCCTTTGTGGGTGATGAATATGAGGAACTGTCCCGGATTGAAGTGTCATTAGAGGAGGTTTTGGAACAAATAGAAAAACTTAATGTTAACAAATCTCCGGGACCGAATGGCATTCATCCAAGGGTTCTAAAAGAACTCAAATGGGAAATTGCTGAGCTATTATCTGTGGTTTGTAACCTATCCTTTAAATCGGCTTCCGTACCTAATGACTGGAAGGTAGCCAACGTGACACCAATATTTAAAAAGGGCTCTAGAGGCGATCCTGGCAATTACAGACCGGTAAGTCTAACTTCAGTACCGGGCAAATTAGTTGAAACAATAGTAAAGAATAAAATTGTGAGGCATATAGAAGAACATAATTTGTTGGACAAAAGTCAATATGGTTTCTGTAAAGGGAAATCATGTCTTACTAATCTATTAGGGTATGTCTACACTACCACCCTAGTTCGAACTAGGGTGGTTAATGTAGTCATATGAACTTGCAAATGAAGCCCGGGATTTGAATTTCCCGGGCTTCATTTGCATGTTGCCGGGCGCCGCCATTTTTAAATGTCCGCTAGTGCGGACTCAGTGCCCGCGGCTACACGCGGCACGAACTAGGTAGTTTGGACTAGGCTTCCTATTCCGAACTATCTGTACACCTCGTTCCATGAGGTGAGGAGTAACGGTAGTTCGGACTAGGAAGCCTAGTCCGAACTACCTAGTCCGTGCCATGTGTAGCCGCGCGGCACTGAGTCCACACTAGTGGACATTTAAAAATGGCGGCACCCGGCTTTATGCAAATGAAGCCCGGGAAATTCAAATTCCGGGCTTCATTTGCAACTCCGGTTGCCTACATTACCATCCTAGTTCGAACTAGGGTGGTAGTGTAGACATACCCAAACTGTTTAGGATAGTCAAGACAGAAGCAGACTGTGAGGGACTCCAAAATGATCTCACTAAACTGAGTGACTGGGCAACAAAATGGCAAATGAAATTAATGTGGATAAGTGTAAAGTAATGCACATCGGGAAAAATAACCCCAACTATATGTACAGTATGATAGGGGCTAAGTTGGCTACAACAAATCAGGAAAAAGATCTTGGAGTTATTATGGATAGTTCTCTGAAAACTTCCACATAGTGTGCAGTGGCAGTCAAAAAGGCAAATAGGATGCTAGGAATTATTAAGAAAGGGATAGAAAATAAGACAGAATATCTTACTGCCCCTGTATAAAACTATGGTACGCTCACATCTTGAATACTGTGTACAGATGTGGTCTCCTCACCTCAAAAAAGATATTTTGGCCTTGGAAAGGGTTCAGAAAAGGGCAACTAAAATGATTAGGGGGTTGGAATGGGTCCCATATGAAGAGAGGTTAAAGCAACTGGGACTCTTTAGTTTAGAAAAGAGGAGGTTGGGGGGGGATATGATAGAGGTATATAAAATCATGAGTGGTGTGGAGAGGGCGGATAAAGAAAAGTTATTAATTAGTTCCCATAATAGAAGAACTAGAGGACACCAAATGAAATTAATGGGTAGCAGGTTTAAAAGTTCTTCTTCATACAGCGTGTAGTCAACCTGTGGAACTCCTTGCCAGAGGAGGCTGTGAAGGCTAGGACTATAACAGAGTTTAAAGAGAAGCTAGATAATTTAATGGAGGTTAGGTCCATAAAAGGCTATTAGCCAGGGGATAGAAATGGTGTACCTGGCTTCTGTTCGTCAGAGGCTGGAGAGGGATGGCAGGAGGCAAATTGCTTGATCATTGTCTTCGGTCCACCCTCTCTGGGGCACCTGGTGCTGGCCACTGTCGGCAGACAGGCTACTGGGCTAGATGGACCTTTGGTAGATGGACCTTTGGTCCGACCCAGTACGGCCATTCTTATGTTCATCTACTTGATCCTTTTTAGACTTCTCCTCTCTATCTGTTCCAGAACCAAGCTAAGAGACTTTTTAATAATGGGTAGGCAAATCTCAAGCTTTCTTACCCACCTTGAATGTTTTGATTTACTCAGTAAAAAGGTATTTTAGTAGCTGCTGTTGCCTCATATAATTAAGACTAAGATTTTATCATTAATATCTTCAGTAAAAGTCAGACAGGTCATGGTCAAAATATGGATGCTATCACCTGTCCCTGACTTTTATTAAAAATATCCATGACTAATTGAAGACTCTGCAGTTCCCTGCCCTCATGGCCCGTGGGGGATCCTGCAGCTCCTGGCCACCACAGGCTGAAGTAATAGAGATTCTATCACTTCTGCAACCTCTGTGATATAATTGTAGCTTTACATATAATCATAGAAATGTAGGGCTAGAAGGGACCTAGGGAGGTCATCAAATCCAGCCCCCCTGCCCCTGCAATTAGGCAGGACCAAGTAAACCTAGACCATCCCTGCGTAACCTGCTTGTAAAAACCTCCAATGATGGGGATTCAACAACCTCCCTTGGAAGCCCATTTCAGAACTTAATTAGCCTTATGGCTAGAAAGATATTCATAACATCTAACGTAAACCTCCCTTTACATATTGAAGGCTTATCAGGTCCCCCATCAGCATTGTTTTCTGATGATTAAATATGCACAGTGTACTTTTTCCTCATACATCAAGTTTTCTAAAAGGCTTTAATTTTTTTCTCTCTTCTGGACCCTTTCCAATTCTCCCACATCTTTAGTGAAGTACGGTACTCCACTATGACCTCACCAGTGCCAAGTAGAGCAGGACAACTACCACTTCTTTCTTATATGCAGAAATGTTAATAAACCCCAGCATCATGCTTCCCCTTTTTCTATACCTGCAAGACTGACTCATTCATTCAATTTGTGATTCACTATAACCCAAAATCCTTTTCAGCATTACTGCTGCATAGTCAGGTATTCCACATTCTGTAGTTTTTGCACTGATTTTTTTCCTTCCAAAGTATAGCACAGGTTGAACCTTTGCGGTCCAGAATTCTGGTCTGGCAACATCTGTGGTCCAGAAAGCACCACAGACATTGCAGGACGAAACAGTCTCAGCGGCAGAGTTTGGTGGTGGCTCAGAACAGAGCTGGCCGGCGGGGTCAGCAGGGCAATAGAGCCTGCAGGGCACCAGAGCCCGCAGCTCTAGGGGCAGGAAAGCCGGGGGTGGGGGGAGAGGAGTTTGCAGGGCAGCAGAGTCCACAGCTGGCAGAGTTGCTGAAAGCTAGTGCCTCCCTCCCCCCCAAAAAATTGCCTGGTCCAGCAAACACCCTTCTCCAAAACCAATTAGGTCCTAAGGGTGCCAGACCAGGGAAGTCCAACCTGTAGCTCATATTCGCCTTTATTGAATTTTGTCCTTTTGACTGCAGACCAATTCTTCCTTATGTTAAGATAATTTTGAATTGTAATTCTGCCTTACAAAGTGCTTGTAAACCCCTGATTCTCCCCACCTCAATTTGCTGTCATCCACACATTTTTATCATTCTTGCCACTCGGCTAACTAAATCATTAATGAAAATATTGATTATACCAGACCTAGGATGAGCCCCCATGCGTTCCCACTAGATATATTCTCCCAGTTTCAAAGTAAACCATAGGCATCAACTCTGAGCATGGTCTTTCAACCACTTTTGAATTTGCCATATGGGAATTTAATCTAGACTTCATTTCTCTATTTTGCTCATGATAATGTCACATAAGATTGTGTCAGAAGCCATTCAAAAATCAAAAGTCATGATCCCAGTTACTCATTTCTGATCAGATAATCTGACAGTTTTCACAACTTATTCATTTCCAGCATTAAATACCTTTACATATCACTCAGAGATTTAGTAATTGAGTTAGAGTGATCAGGGGTTTAGAATGGAATGCAATTTTAAGTCACCACCTTGATTTAAATACAAATGGATGTTGTCTAGTGATGGGTGAATGAGAAAGGATTTGGGTTTGTATATGCATGCAGAATTTCTGAAGCAGTGCTGAGCTTATGATTTACAGAAGCTAGACATGAAAAACAAATGAAAAAGAGATGAACATCCTCGAAGTTAAAGATAGATATTTGCATCATTATTCAGACCTCCCAGTGCAGGACATAGTTCTGTGAATAAAGTCCAAAAATAATTCTGAATCACGAACAAATGCAATAAAGTCACAATTCACACGTGGACAGCTGGGGTAAAATTTTCAAAGATTTCAACTTTTGCGTGACTTTAATACCAATGAAGTTGGTGGGAATTTTATCATTGACATTATATGGGAGCACAGATACATCAATGCGGAAAAACTCCCGGTAAATACATTATTTGTGCCAACCCTTGTCTGTAACATTTTTTGAGGTGATGGGGGAAATAATTGCCAGAGGCTATCATATGAACCTAAAGTTGTTTATATTTCACTAAACATTTTAAAGTATGATAACTTTGTTGAAGTTCTTTAACAATGTATGTTTGAGTTTATGTAATATTGTTTCTGATCATGTAGAGTCATAACATTTGCTCTGGTTATTTGCTAAGCACCTACACACAAATAACCAAAAGTTATTGAAGCTGTAATAATAAGCACCAACAAAAACCTTAGTTGTGGGTTTTGAAAGACTGACAGCTCAGGGTTGGAATTGGGGGAACCTCTGATAAAAAGCTTATATGAAAGCTCAAAAGCTTCATAGTTTTCAGTATTTTCCCTGTAATGATTTCACTTTATAAAAAAGCCCATTTATTTTTAAAGAGCTTAGTGGTAACTAGGCCCACAGACAGCAAATCCAGGCCCTAGGGTAGAACAGTCAGCAAGCCCTCATGCATGCACAAGCTGTGCCTGCGCAAAGTCTGCCTGACATTTGGACAGTGCTGAGCCAGCACTTGCTGGTGCGTAGAGAGCTGCCAGAGCTTCCCCATGCCTGCCCAGCTGCCTTCACTGCTGCAGTTACCTCCCGTCACATGCTAATAAGCCCAGTGGTCCACCTGAATGACTTAAAAGGGTCCAGGGATCCCGGCAGCCACAGCAGCAGCCAGGGGGTACTGGACCTTTCTAAAATACCTGGTCCCCTGGACTATTGCCCCCTGGTTATCGGGCCTGGTAGTAACCTGTAACTGCAGCAATTGCAATATTCATTATCTCTAGTGAGACAGCAAAGTGAAGATGCTGGACTGTGTAGGCCAGGAACTGTACAGCCTGTCAAAACCCTGTCCCGGAGGGTGAGAGATGAGGGTCTCTGTCCAGGAGGCAATAGCTGAAGAACAGAAAGTGTATAGTGGGTGTCCTTGGGGACAGTAAAGGAAAATACAGGTGCAGTTGTCCTGAGCAGAGACTTATTTCCTTGATTTTTGAAAGTTTCACTTTCACTGGACTTGACATTCTGGAAGGGTTCAAGCTATCACCAGGCAACCTCAACTATTCAGTAATGAAGGGTTTTGCCATTTAATATATAAAATCTTCTCTAAACAAAAATTAACGTGGAGTAAGGTCTTAAATATTATTTCCTTCAAGTTTTTAATGACCAGAGACTGTAACAGTTGACCAAAATGTCAAATGTTAGAAGGTCAAAGAGAAAGAATAACTAAACCAATATAAGCTTCAGAGGGATAGCCAAGTTAGTCTAACTTGAAAAACTTAAAAAACAACAAATGGTCTGGTAGCACTTTAAAGACTAACAAAACATCTAGATGGTATCATGAGCTTTTGTGGGCACAGCCCGCTTCTGTGCATAAAGTGCTACCAGACTATTTGTTGTTTAAGTTTAAACCAAGTATGCATGGATTTCTCCACAATCCTATTACTTATGTAGGTCAATTAAGCCCAAGACAGAGAGTGCAAAACGCTACCTGGTAAGAATCTACTGTTTTATACCCACTTTGCAAAGATGCGACTAAAATGGCACCAGACAACAGAATCAGGCCCATTGTGTGTGTTTCAGTAAGTAGTTTTTCCCTACTCGTCTTCCCACCCCCCAACCCCGGGCTAGGATAAAAAATTACATTTTCTGTCGAAGGAAACATTTTTCTGATCAGCTCTACTTAAGGGAGTTTTAGTTGAGCAAATGAAGAGATAGTGACAGGAGACTCAGCTAATCCAAACAAAATGATAGAACACCAAATCAGAAGATGAGAACTCCAAAGTAATCAAACAGATCAAACTGAAAAAACACAGGCCAAGTTTGCTTAAAGAATCTATTAAGAGATCTTCCCATCCTCCCTGTTTTTTTCTGCATTGTCATATTTCACTGTTTTTTCCTTAATGGACCTTTAATCATAAACAGAGCCAGCCAAATTCCTTGTCTGTGTAACCCCTGTTTGCATGCTTGAATTGACAAGATTATTGGGGAGAGGGATTACTCCATATTACATTGATGAGGAAATCTTTGTGAAAGCAAACAATGATAAGGGAGAGTTACATTTTGTTTCGGCTGTATTGACTGTTCTTATTGTCTACTGCTCTCACTATTTAGTCACGCTATTTGGTCTAAATAAAGAAAAAAGGAAAACCTCTCTTACCAACTCTAGGACACAGCCTCCTGAAGGATTAGCTCTACATGCAAATAAGGTTTTTTTTCCATTTAGTGAAACCAAAGGATGTTTTGTAAGATGGTAGCATGTTTCGTTAAAAGAACAGTTAGAAAAAGCATAAGCCTTACATAAAAAGTCAGTACAGTCAAGGATCAACAGTTTCATCACAGGCATCCAGTTGACATCAGTTTTGATTCTGGCTTTTGCTTATTGTTTCATGCAGCAGAACTGGTCCTGTTCTGCTGCACATGGGAAGAGTTCAATCTGAAGGGACAACAGACAGAACGCACACTCTAGCATGGCAAGCTGCATAGTTCAAAGCACATTCACAAGGTGCCAGCACAAAGGTGTTGGTGGAGGTAGGCGAACAGCAGTCTCAAAGGGACAGTGAGAAAACAAAGTATTCTGGGTTTTTCCTCTGTCATACAGTAGGCCTTTTTTAAGAGATACAAACAGCTCATCTCCATCTCCATGGAGCAGCTCCACAGCTTTGTGTAAAGGAAGCCTTCTTCCCTTCCTCCAACACCTTCCTGGAATCCGACAATCCTTCTGTCTGGGCTTAAATCAGTGCTCAATTTCTCCATTAGAAGAGCTGGCCAGAACTTTTCCATTAGAGAATTGAGGTTTGAGCCTAAATAAAATTTTCAATATGAGTACTGTATGCTTTCCACTGAAAATAACCTAACATTTTACAACAAACAAAACAAACTCTGAGATGCCACCATGGTGCCTCATGAAAGCTGTAGTTCATGTGCTCCATGTCCTCATTTCCCATTGTGTGACAATTTTATAAGCATCATGGAAGCACATGGCATCTGCAGAATGGAATATTTTAATTGCCTTTGTGAAGTCTGAGGCAGTAAGAGTACTGGACTGTCTTCTGTGGCTCTATGCACCTTCATTTAGATATAGCTTTTATTTATTTGTGTCTATGACTTCAATTACCATACATTCTATAACAATTTTTATAACATACAAGCATGAAAGTATCATACAATTGATTTAAAAAACCTTCAGAATTGATAGTGACCAGTTCCTCAGTATCCAATTTAGTATGAACTCCAAAGCCTTCAAGAGTAGAGAGCATAGTATAGATTACAAGCATGATTGAATAGACTCAGTCAACCTGTTCTTCTCAGAATAAAGATATAAGCAGTTACAATGAACCTAAGAACACAAGCTAGGACAAGAACATTCACATAATATCCTGAAAAAAACATAAGCAATGCCAGATACTCTGTTCCACCTTCTTTTCACAGATAAACCAAATGGTTAATTATAAAAATGGCACTGATCTGGTTCTCAGTTTAGAAACTCAGGATAATGTGATGTCCTCATCTTCCCTTACAGACTGCTAAGAAAGCTAAAGATGTCTTATTAGCATTTTGTTAAGACTGTAAATGGATGCACTTTATGAACTATACAATACTTAATTTCAGTTTAAACAGACAAACATTTCTTGCCTAAAAGAAAGCATGTTTTTCACCTTTCTGGTGACCAGTCCCTATTCACAGAACTTATTAAATACACATGCCCCATCTTTTTGCAATGATCATAATTACCACTGTGACACAGGCATTTGTATTCACTACATGTGACATTCTTTTGGTGAAACCAGGGGATCACTGTACCTCTAAGACAGCTGGCATCCAGAGGCTCTCCTATCATAGAATTTGAAATGAGGTTTTCCCTACTTCAGTGGGGAACCACTGGACTACAGGAGATGCTGATGTACCTCCAGCTGAAGTTTTTCCACTTTCCTTAAAAATATGCATTAGGCCAGAGAAAGAGAGAGAGAGACACTCTTAGATCCACAAAGGGACTTAGGCGCCTAGAGTCCAATTTGAGTTTGATTTATGCCATGGATGCCTCCTCTGTAGATAAGATCTGAATAATTTATTTTCTATTCTGATGTTCATAGCAAGGTTAACACACAAAAAAGAATGGATCTAGGAAAACTGATACCATGCCAGTTATCAGAGGGGTAGTCGTGTTAGTCTGAATCTGCAAAAGCGATAAGGAGTCCTGTGGCGCCTTATAGAGTAACAGATTTATTGGAGCATAAACATTCATGTGCAAAGTCCCACTTTGTCAGATGCATGTTTAAATCTAATTATTTGTGGGGTTTTTTTTAAAGGTACAGGAATGAATGAACAGGAGATTGCTGCTCTCCTTGTGCAGGTTATCTCCTGTTCATTCATTCCTGTACTTTAAAAAAAACCAAAAAAACAAAAAATTAGATTTAAATATAAAATCTCAAAGTAGGTTTCAAATCAATGTAAACTTCATGTGAGTGAATTCTGATAGATCATATCAAGTCTATGCAGACAATAAAGTCTTTTTGCATTGGGGATACAGCTATTAGAGGAACTAAAGAAATGGGAAGTTTGCATTTTTCATTTTCCTAACAAACCTCTTGTTAATCATTAAATTAGCTATGACATCTTAAAACACTTATGATAGGTCTAAATTGGCTAGTTTTGTGCAAGAACATATGCAAATGAGGTGCGGCGATGAATATTGCCATGTCTCATTTGCCTACTTAATGAGCCACCATTTTTGCGCACGGGGCTTTTGCGCAAGAAGGAGCGGTCTACACTGCTCCTTCTTGCACAAAAACCCCCTCTTGTGCAAGAGCCGTTCTGCCTGAAAATAAGTGGCAGAATGGCTCTTGTGCAAGAGAGTTTTTTTGTGCAAGAAGGAGAAGTGTAGACCGCTCCTTCTTGCACAAAAGCCCTGTGCGCAAAAATGGTGGCTCATTAAGTATGCAAATGAGGTGTGGTGATATTCATTGCCACACCTCATTTGCATATGTTCTTGCACAAGACTGGCCAGTGTAGACATAGTCTTAGGAAACTGTTTTCTATCGGCACTGAATGGTTTTCAAGTATTTGACATTATAACAAAGATTTTTGGAAGAGCCCACCAAAGACTTTCATGCAATAAACTATAACCACTTTGAGATGTCATAAATATTTCATGTACTTGCATGGCCCAAATTCTATTTTCTTAATTAATGAAGCTCCATTGTATTCTAAGACAACCTCTCCTTTTCCGCCTTCCCCTAAAAAATGACTACAAAAATGATATAACAAGTATCCTGGGGAAAATTGGGATAGCTACATTAACCAGAAGGTACTTTTGATGGAATGGAGTAGGCCCTAAGGCCTCCAGAGGGGGCCTCATGGTCCTGCTACACTTCACCCAGGGAAAAAAAGTCAGCAGAGAGGTCCTTTGAGCAGCCTAGAGGGGCTGTGTGGGTTTCCTGTTAGAGCTGGTGAAGAGTAGATGGTGTTCTGGGACAGGCAGCTGAGTCTCCATTGGGACAAGGGCCTGAAATAAGGGTGAAGAATGTGTTGGAGTCATGGGGTAGCGGCCCAGGGAATTATAGCAGCAATACAATTACTTAAAGGGACATTGCAGACAGCTGCTAAGTTCCACTCCACACACCCAAATAAATCTCCCATTACTCACTGGGGGAAGTGTCCTGGGGAAACAGAACTGTAGCAGCCCACCTGGAGAGTTGTGGCCTGGTAAGGAGTCATGGGCCACCACTCTATTTTGTACTGGGGACAAAGTTAAAGATACTAGAGGGCAGTGAGAAAAGCCCCTATTGGATTTGTGCCCCAGAAGGGGTTTGCTTTGTTTTACATATTCTGTGACTCTGCTGGCGGGCTGTCACCAAAGAGCCACTGCCACTAGAGAGAGAGAAAACAGGCAAATGCCTCTCACGGATGCCAACTGACCAAGTGCAGTGCTGTACTGGTATATTTAAAAAAAAAAAAAAAAGCCCTTGCAGTTTGCCTTGTGGCATTACATGTACCCTAAGGATCTGGATGGATTAAGCTCCTGTGCAACTACTCCAATGCAAGTCACCCTTATACTGGCAAGCTTGCATGTAATTTTGCTCTAGGGATGTAAAATCTCATAAGCTGGGGCAGGTGCTCCACTAGCTGAGATGGCAAAGCAGCCCCTGTCCACAGTGGGCCCTGTGGGGCTGGAGCAACCCCCTGCCCACAGCAGGTGAGAAGCTACTCCAGCTGCCACCAGATTAATCATTCACATATCTATTCTGATCCTCTTCAACTCTCCCTCTTTTCAACTGCTATCTAGCTTTACATCCCTGCCTCTCTTCAGTTACTCTTCCATTGTTATTCATCTGTATGTAGAAATATTTGCTTGTAATAATAAAGAGTAAAAGTGTCTTGTAGAATGTGGGTGTCTGTATTTTAGAGGGAAAGATCTAAGGAAGTTCTGCCATTAATTTCTTCAAAGATATTTAAGATTAGTTTATCAAAGTGCTATAAATATATCCTTTCCCCAATCTAACTTGCATTTATGACATTGTTTATGCCACCAACACACTTTTCTGAGTTGATTGGTGTGACAAGTTGTCATATTATTTACTTCTGATGTTGAAATAACAGCACTGTATTTTGTAAATAGGTCACAAGTTGGGAAAAAGCTGAATGCTAAAATAAATGAAGGGCCAGGATATGAATTTAAATGAACTAAAACACTTCAGAAATCTTCTCTGCTTACTTAGAATAGCCTATTTCTTTTTGGCTCATTGTTCACTACTGATAAAATGGATATAAGGATGTTTTAATATAGAAATGAAGTATTACAGAGGTCAAGAATAGAAGTGCTGTTAGTTCAAATCCAATTTGATGTAAACCTAGACTGTACTTTTTGTGGTGGATTGGTTTAATAGGTAAATAATTTGTCTCATTTTATTTTGAAATACTAATTGCTAGTGATGGGAGGTTTGGACCTGTTAAGAACTAGGGGTCACCAAATGAAACTAATGGGCAACAGGTTTAAAACAAATAAAAGGAAGTTCATCTTCACACAGTGCATAGTCAATCTGTGGAACTCCTTGCCTGAGGAGGTTGTGAAGGCTAGGACTATAACAGGGTTTAAAAGAGAACTAGATAAATTCATGGAGGTTAAGTCCATTAATGGCTATTAGCAGTATGGGTAAGGAATGGTGTCCCTAGCTTCTGTTCGTCAGAGGGTGGAGATGGATGGCAGGAGAGAGAGCGATTGATCATTACCTGTTCGATTCACTCCCTCTGGGACACCTGGCATTGGCCACTGTCGGCAGACATAGTACTGGGCTGGATGGACCTTTGGTCTGACTCAGTATGACCATTCTTATGTTATGTTCTTATCTTGCAATGTGCTTTGTGTCTCCTGAAAGGTGATAAGAAACTTCAATACAAGCCAAGGAGACTCAAGGACCACCTTGCATTGTCATATCCTTGGTTTGAATAAGCATCCAAGACATGTTTATTCAAATCTTTCTAGTTGTAGGGCTAAAGTTTCACATGATCTAGCAACTGCTAAGATTTCTGATATAGTCATATGCCACCCTACTGCCACTTTGGTTTTGTCCATGCTTTCTATGAGAAAGCATAATCAAATACTGGTCACTACAGTATCCTGCAGCCTCTTTGCTGGGAGAAAGGTAAAAAAAAAAAACAATTAGTCATCTTTGTTTTAAGCAGGGCCTGCAAAAACAGAACAGGTTGGAAAGTTACAAGAATACTACTGTTGGTGAAGCAAATATTTGCAAATATTTGGCAGAAGCCAAATGTAAAGGCTCCTATGTGAAATTTTAAAATTGGAGGGAAAAGTAAAGACAAAGCACATCCTACTCCCATTCCACTTAGAAGGAATGCAGCATCATTAAGTATGTAGCAGCTCCTAGAAATCACCAAGGAAGATAGACTAGAGCCTCCACATGGATGGCTGTTTTCTGAAGCTGATCTCCAGAAATAAGCATATGCTCTTCTGGGGGGAGGAGGTGGGAAGAGAAGAGATGGGAAATCTAGTCCACAAAAGGAGTTAATTGCCCCATTTGAGACCCATGTAATCTGACACTCCTCCACCTTCACCATTTCTGAACACAAACATTTAATAGTGCTGATCCCAGTTTAGAACCAGAAAAGAGGCAGAGAAGGAAATCAGGATAATGTTAGCAGAGTTGCTTAAAATTGGATGATCTGCTGATCAAGTCTCAAATCTGGGTTTGGATGTAAATGCACTTGTCGTAAACAAGAACATATATATGGCCCATTCATCTCAACAGACGGTGATAATCTATGAGTTGTGCCTGGATATGAAACTTCTTTCATGGCTTATGTGTCCAATATTAGATTTGCACAGTCAATTACAATAGCTACATGCCAGTCTACTTCTGTTTTCATGAGTCTGAGACTTTTTCCTTCTGAGGTGGAGTTCTTTTGCATGACTTACACAGGTCCTATCGAAAAATGATGTGCTCTGTTGTAATAATTGTCATCAGGTGTTGCGATCTGATGACGTAGATTCCCAAGAGCTTGGATTGATGTTAAACCTTTTCATACTGTTTTTACATATGCTTGAATCTTAACTTTGGCCTTCCTCTTGCCCTTGCTCCACGTGTTAGTTCACCAAAGAGGATGTCTTTGGGAAGGCATTTATCACTCATTCTCCTCACCAGCCAAGCCACCAGAGTCTTCTGTTGTTTAGGAACACTATGAGACTGGGTATGCCAGCTCTTGACAGGATATCTACATTTGAAACTTTGTCTTGCCACTTAATATTCATAATTTTGTGAAGGCAGCGAAGATGGAAACTGCTCAATGGAAGCTGCATGCTACCCGGCACGTCTTCAGGTGACTTTTCAGAGGTTTGCTGCAAAATAAGTGTGCTTTTGTCATGCGAATATGCAGCCGCAGACCAGCAGAGGCAACATTACCAGGGTGTGATGGGACATTGGGTGGTATCCAATGCTCTGACTAAAAGTCACAAGTGCCCAATGACGATGTTGTGACATGGCGAGTGCAGCCCACCATTAAATAAGGCTGCCCTACCCCCCTCACTCTGTTGGTTGAGGGTCTGGGATACCTGGGTCCCTGGTTTACTTTGGATAATCCGATTGACGTATGAACCTTGATTGGTCGCTGGCATCGAAGGGATAGTGACTCCTTATGTCATCCCAGGGAAGAGAACTCTGACAGAAACTTCCCCACTGCCTTGTGGGTAAGTTCGGGAGATCCAAACAAGAACATAGTGATTTAACTAATGTATTAGGGTGGATAAGGCCTCACTGCTCCCTGGTGGAGGCTTTGTGGCCCTGTCACACACCAACCCAGAAAAGAGCAGTAGAGATATCCCTCAAGATTCCTAGAGCAGCTGTGTCAGAAACAGCCAATCAGGGCCCAGCAAGCTAATATAAAAAGTGGCTGGACCAAAGCCACTGTAGTTCTTTGTTGGAGCTGTAGGAGCATGGATGGTATGGCTAGCTGGCAGAGCACCAGGCAAGGTGGAGATGCCACGAGCCAGGGAGAATGAGAAGAAGCCCTAAGTTGGTTGCTAGGACTTTATTTGGAAAAAGCCCAGAGATAAGACAAAGCTAATTTATTCCTATGCATTAACTTGTCACACTCTAGGAAAAGAAGAAGAGGACCAAGAAGCAGTTGGTAGGGAACAGTGTGAGAAGAGTTTATAGCCACTAGAAAACACTCCCCTCTAGAATCTAGAAATGAACCCAGGAGTCTTAAATTAACGTTCCTCTGCTCTCAACTAACATCATTAAATCACACGTGCCTCAGCCTCTTCTCACAGCCGAGGACAGCCTCACCCTGCCACCAGCTATTAATGTTAGTTCAAGTGGCAGGAGTTTGTTTTGTGGATTTCAAGGTTCCAATCCTGCTGATGATTCAGGTGAGAGGGTCAATTTGATTCTACATGACTAAGTAGACAATTATACATAACAATCTGCATCAAAGAAAGCTCATAGTCAGGTACTCAAAAGTTAGGCAATGCAATAATTCAGTGTATGTAACCTTAATTTGGTCTCCTTGGGTGTGACATAGCAAAAGGCATTTCACGAGACATAAAGGATTTGAAGACAAAGGGATCTGGGGTTGGCTGATTATTTAAATCGCCGCTTCATTTTGCTATGTGTTGTAAACTCATCTACATGGCTCCATCGACAGAGCCATGGGCTACATCTAGACTGGCCACATAAGACGGAATAGGCATGCAAAGCAGGCAAGACAGAATAGGGAAATCCGCAGGGGATTTAAATATCCCCCGCGGGATTTAAATAAACATGGCCGCCGCTTTTTTTCCTTGCAAGTAGGAATAAGAGATCCTCCGGAAAAGGGCTTTATTCCGGAGGATCGCGCCAGTCTAGACGCTCTTTTCCGGCTTTTCCCCAAGCCGGAAAAAAAGCGGCGGCCATGTTTATTTAAATCCCGCGGGGGATATTTAAATCCCCCACGGATTTCCCTATTCTGACTTGCCTGCTTTGCATGCCTATTCCGTCTTATGTGGCCAGTCTAGACGTAGCCATGTAGTCTAGACATACCCCTTATGTGTACGCATTTTAATATATTCTGTCATTGCATGAGCACATCCATATATTCCAGAGGACACCTGTCTCATTCAAAGCACAATAAGGAAGGTGCTGACTCAGAATTTTGTAGTTAACATAGTTAACACTTCTATGGCCTATAGGAACCCTTCCTCATTTACAGGAGAAGACGGAAAGTCTGTAGTGAATGAGGGAAGAGACTGTACTCAGAGAAGGATGTTGTGGTGGTAAAGGTTGTTGGGTTTCTACCCAGGAAAACTGGATTCTCTGCTACAGAAATCCTATGTGATGCGACACGAGTCACTTGAACCAAAATTTTCACATGGTTAATTGTGTTCCTGATTTCAGATGTCTCAAGTAAGGCAACTAGAAGCCAAAATGTACAGGAGTGAGCTTCAGAGGGGTTGCCAAGTTAGTCTGTAACTTGAAAAACTTAAAAAAACAATAGTCTAATAGCACCTTAAAGACTAACAAAACATGTAGATGGTATCATGAACTTTCATGGGTACAACCCACTTCTTCAGATGACTGGAGTATTAAAAGTCCAGATCCAAGAATAAATAAGAGAAGGCGGGAGGCTGGGGGGGAGGAGGAGGAGAGGAGAGAAGAAAAGTTTGTCAGGAGTGAGCTGTTAATGCTACAACTGAAGTCATACTGGGACTTAGTTTTGAGTATATACAGTCCTTACGTGTCTCTAATTGGACATACAAAGTTAGTGGACACTGACAATTTTGTCTTTAATCTCTGTACCTCTGTCTGTACAAAAGACATAATAGTGCTTCTCTGTACAGAGGTATTAAGATAATTCATACATTAAATGAAATATTCATACTATGATGAAAAGACTCCTGAAGAAATTGATAGTTCTGTATTCTGAACAGGTTTTGAATAATGTTCTGTAAATAAAGTCTGGACCAGAAATTTAACAAGGACGAAGAGAAATATTGAATAACTCATTCTCATTCCGAGAGCAGCATCCATCCTGTGTGCTAAATGAGACAGAGAAAAAATAATGTGATCATATAATTGAATACTATCATCATGCATACTCACAAAGAAAGCCAAAGTTAGGCTGTGCAGGCAATCTTAATTCTCACATTTTTAATTTCAGTGCTTGACTTTGCAACCTTAACATTAACTTTTTTTTATTTAATTTTGTAAGATGTACGAGCTGCTATATGCTATTTGGATGCTTACATTACATTGAAATTGATAGGGGAGCAGGAAAAACAGTGTGAGCCTTTCCAGTTATTTCAGTGGTCTTAGCTTTGTATTCCACCTGTTAACTCATTATGAATTTAAGTAAAATAAGTTATTGCATACTTATATTAATAGAGACAGAATATACCATAAAATAGCAAATATAACCCCCATCCATGTATAACACGCACTCGTGTATTACCTGCGGTTTTTCTTTCATGTGTAAAAAAAATATTAGATTACCCACGGATGTATATAATCTGCAGAGACTTCTGCCACCTTCATAAAAGGTGGTCTTTGATGCCACCGTGGGAGATGTGGCAGCAGTGGAAGCGCTGCCACCTGGGCCGGTGCAGGAGCCCCGGGCACTTGACCAGCAGCACCGAGGTGAGGAGGTAACCGCCCAGAGTAGAGAGCAGACACAAGGCGATGGCCATCCTGCTGACAGCAAGCTGGCCAGCTTGCGGGAGGGGAGCCACGCTCACACCCAGACCCGCCCCACACAGCCAGAGCCAGGCACCACCCACCCTCCTCTGGGCGGTGGCAATGGAGTAGCACGGGCATGCTGGAAGCTCGTCAGGCTCTTACTGCCCCCCCTGCAGCCGAGCTAACCCAGTCCTAATGAGGGAGTGGGCAGAGCCACTTAGGGGCACTGATGCTCCCGGGGGGACTCCAAGGAGTAAAAATCAACTTGTATAAGATGCAGACATGTATATCCCCCGGGGGGGAGGGCAGGGGTTGTAAAAACGTGTATAACCTGCAGGTTATATTCGCTAATTTACGGTATGTGTTTTCTTATCCAGACCTCCTTCAAGTGTGAAATGACGGTATGTAGCAGGGATCCCAGCATGGGATTGTTTACCAAGTTGCATTATCAAAGCCTTTGTGGTGTTGCTGCCTTTTTTAAAAAAAAAACAAACAAAGCCTTAATAAACAGAAATAGCTTTACTAACTGAAAGCATATTGCTAAACTTTGACAAGAATGAAAGTAAACACCATCCCAGACTGAACACAAACAAGGAGGCAGAATCAGGTTAGTGATATTGCTGCTAGTTATCACTAGTCAAAGAAAATAAGAAACAATACTAACAATTAAAAGAATGAATGCTTGTAACACCAAGAAGAAGAAAAAATCATGTAGCCTAAAAATCTTTAAATAGATTGCCATTATGCATTAATCATAAATGATTATCACAGACATTACTAGAGGACTGCACTAAAGCTGTATAATTAAACACACCCACATCTCCATACTAACATGTTTAGACTTTTCAGTCTCACCTCAATTCTTTTTTTTCTGAGTTTATTATGCCGTATAGTAAGGATATTTACAACATCCCTGAAATTTTTCCCCCTCAAAAAATAAAGACTCTACTGTAGCTCCAATTTAGTGCAGTGTTCGTCTGAGACAGAAACAAAAGAAGCACTTTCAATTTCCTTATCATCATGCATCCTGAGGGAATAATAGAATTCCTCTAGAAACCTGGTATAGCCAAGATTTTAGTCTTATCTATATTTCACTTTGGAATGATAAATACATCTTATTCCATGATAAATAATCCTTGAATGTTCAGCTGGCATAGAGCCATAGCAAAAAGAATTCTGCATAAACCACATGGACATTAATAAAACATGTAAGAAAATTAGAATGTTTGCTGTGAAATATATATGATTTGCATCAAGATCTCAGCATCATTAAATGCAAAGTCTTATTCTCATTTACAGTATGGTGCCTTATGTTACTCAGCATGTGGTACAGGAAACAACATGAAAGGACTCCACATTTGGAAAACTAAACCGATCCTTTAACAATTTATAAAAGCTGCTGCAATTGCAGCTAACATTCAAGTCATGTGCATGTATAAACTGAGTTCTTGGTGTCTCATCTAAATTCTCTCTCTATAACCTATGCTCCTCCCTCCAACTTCCAGGCAGGTAACTACAATTTTAACTGCTCTAGCAACATAAAGAGGCTTAAAATTAGCAGAAATTACACCATCGAAAGTCCTCTTTACACTTCTCTAGCACTGTCAAGAAGCCGGCTCATTCTGTAGCAAAGGGACATGTTTTTTTCTTATTATATAAGTGATAAACCACAAGTAACAAGTAATACAGTGGTGCTGCTGGAAACTGAACAACAAAAACCACTGGGCATTTGAGATACAAAAAGATGCAATGAAAATGAAACAAGTTTTGTGACCCCCTGAGTATAATTCTTATATTGGTGAACATTTACGCAAACAAGTTACCCTATTGTAATAATATTAAATCCAAGTGAAACCCCGCTTTCCACATCACTAATATAAAGAGTCAAAGGGAGGAGAGGTTGAACCTCTCTAGTCTCGCACCTTTGCAACCTGACAGTGCTGAACCAGAGAACTTGCTGAATTATGTGAGGCCAATACTGTCTAGCAGCATTACCAAACACTTCCACTGCTCACTGGGCTCTTAGAAGACATTTAGGAGTGTAGCAGGGTCAGTCCCACTCCTGGGTCCCAGACCCTTGTTCCACCACTATCCCACAATTTAGGGGCCACGGTACAAGTGGACATCTGACTAACAAATCATGCTGGGCCACAGATGTTGCCGGGCGAGAGAGTGCTGGACTAGAGAGGCTCAATCTGTACTCATGAGTGTTCACAATAGGAGAAAAGATTATATATTTTGTTCTTTAGAGTAGCTAACATCAAGCAATACATTTACAGGATCCATTCTATGTATATTAATTCCATAATAAAATGTAGAACAAACTGTGTTAGACAATCATCCTCTCTCAGCTCTGGTCTACACTAGGGAATTATTTCAAAATAACCCACACTTAGGTTGAATTTATAAGCGGAGCAGCCACACTACCAAGCCTGTTATTTCAAAATAATGGGCCACTTATTTCAAAATCTGTACTCCTGCTTTTCTTAGGGTATGTCTACACTACTCCGCTAGTTCGAACTAGCGGGGTAATGTATGCATACCGAACTTGCTAATGAAGCCCGGGATTTGAATTTCCCGGGCTTCATTAGCATAAAGCCGGCGCCGCCATTTTTAAAAGCCGGCTAGTGCGAACCCCGTGCCGCGCGGCTACATGCGGCACGGGCTAGATAGTTCGAACTACGTAGCCATTCTGAACTATCTGTACTCCTCGTGGAACTCCTCGAGGAGTACAGATAGTTCGGAATGGCTACGTAGTTCGAACTATCTAGCCCGTGCCGCGTGTAGCCGCGCGGCACGGGGTTCGCACTAGCCGGCTTTTAAAAATGGCGGCACCGGCTTTATGCTAATGAAGCCCGGGAAATTCAAATCCCGGGCTTCATTAGCAAGTTCGGTATGCATACATTACCCTGCTAGTTCAAACTAGCAGGGTAGTGTAGACATACCCCCAGGGAATAACATTAATTTCAAAATAGTTATTTTGAAATAGCGGTAGTGTAGACGTGCCGGTGCCACTATTTTGAGATAACTACTCCCCAGAGTACTTTGAACTAATTACTCCCCAGTGCTTCCTGGGGCTCTAAGTCGAGGTACCCCATCCCCATTAAGGGAGCCTGTCTTTGTCTAATTTTGAGGCTTCCCTGTATTGGGGATACACTATTTTGATTTTGTAAAATATGAGTTAAGTTGAATTTAGTTATTTCAAAATAATTTCCTCATGCAGACATACCCTTACTGAGTTATAGAACCCAAAGCTGTAAGTATGAAAAAAAGGTTTCTCTGAGAACAGCTTCATTAGAAGTGTTACTCCAGTTAAGAATCCTATTTAGTTTCACCAGCTGTTAATTATTGGTGGATTGGGGGAAAATGCCTTAAAAAAGGCATTTTAAAAAAATCAAAGCAATGAAGTGTCTTCAATTCAAAACACAGTAGTCAAGGTGATCCAACAAGAAATCATGATGAAGAATGTAAAAATCCATCACACTTATGAAAAGAACCGAGGCAGTGGTACTGAAATGGGACCAAAGGGTTATGAATTGAAAACTTTATTGCCCCAAATGTCGTGTTTTCCAGAATCATCTGTTAGTTTGGTTTTAAATTAGAACTGAAAATGGATGTTTCCCGCTGTAAATGGGCTTATGGGATATTTTGTTGACATTCTGTTTGTTAAGTAGTTAACCTTGCAAGGTATATTGGTTATGGTTTTACCACTGCAGCATTTTGTTTTAATAAAGACTCTTGTTACTGAAAGTAAATGCATATGTTCTCACTTTATGTCCGCGGGAACTCTCAATCCATTACCATTCACTACCCCCTTTAACTCATTTCCTTAGGTCTAAATGAGACTTATTTCCATCCAGAATTATAAGTAGTGAAAGGAAATACTTAAAAACACTAGGAAGAAAAAAAAATCTCTTTAATCTATTCAAAAACAGCACCGAGTGGTGTGAATATGGGCTATGGAACAATTTTAAGAAATGCTCTTTTTAGTGTGAAATACTTTTCCACAAAGTAGCCAATAAAACTCTTAAATGCCTCATACTCCTTTGTTACAATGTAAATAGTATAAATAATAGTTTCCTTCTTTCTTTATTGTAAGTAAATTATATGCTAGTTACAATGGGGTGAGGGCTCCAACTGGGCGTGTGGGCTCTGGGGTGGGGGATGAGCCACTTGGGGTGCCGGGGGCTCCAGGCTGCATTAAGGGATTTGGAATGTGTGAGGAGGTTCAAGGTAGAAGTTTGAGGTGAAGGGCCTGGGAGGACATATCGGTGCAGGGGGGCTCAAAGCTGGGGCAGAGGATTGGGGCGGGGTGCTTACTTGAGGCAATGGTGGGGGGAGGAAACAGGTGGTTCCACACGACCTGTGATCACTGGCTAACACTGCAACTCTGTAACTCATATTGGCTGGCAATTGTGGCTAAGGAGAGCTGGGGTGTGGAGAAGGGCAGAGTCTGCAGGAGAAAGCAGTTCTAGGACAGAGCTTCCCTGTTGGTGCTGTGTTCATTGCAGTGACACAGCTCCAGTGGGCAGGAGAAGAAACAGCAGTGCATGGAACCATTCCCCTCTACCCTACCACCACGCAGAGCAGGCCAAAAACACAGCATGCAGGGGCTTTAATGGGCTGCACCCCTGAAGCCCCTTTCTTAATCCATCTCTGCTTGGGCCCTTCTTGCAACAGGTGTCATCTGTTCCAAACACATTTTGAAGAACACCAAGTTATACTATTGTCACTCAGAACTGCCATATTACATGTCGGCATTATTAAGCAAATCAAGATTGCACAGGCATAGGCCAAAAGTCACCCTTGAAAACATGGGCTTCTTCATTATTCTTTGTGTTCTATTTAATACCCTAGGAATGTGGTAAAAACTGAGCAAAATGTATTTAGTTAGCCTAGGAAACTGACAAAAATTTGCAAGGTGACCATTATGTTTTGTGTAAGTAACCCTGTAACATAACTAGTTTTGTCAAAGAAGTTTGTTTGAAGAAATTATTAGTGCACATGGTTTATGATAAAATACCACCTTTTAAATTTAAAATGTTATCATGGCTTTTTACTGCCTTGAGGGCTCGTATGTTCTCCCTTTCCATCTGGATAGAGTCATACATATGCTGCCAGAATTTCTTTCAATGCGGAAGATGAATGGGTAAATAAGAACACATATTGTAGGAGGGCATTAGGTCAGCATGCATTCTATAACCAATCTTATAGTTAGAGATTGTGCATATATATTTGCATCTTACCATCAAAGTGAAAATAGACATTACACAATGTAAACAAGTCATTATTCTGATCCATATTAATACATGCCAGATGTAAGGGAAACAAGAGAACACTTTCTCAAGCTACTGTTATGGCCAAGTCTAACTTTCCAATAGAGACTTCTCCAGAGATCAGTTCCTTATGCTCATAAAACAAATGAGCTTGTGTGAACCTGTTCTTGGAGGCTGCAGAGTTAAACTATGCATGACTCTTGACTGCTCCTAGCATGAACAAATTGCAGTGTTCCATGAGTAATTTTTACCTTTATTCTAATATTTGGATTCTCTTGTGGCTATTTAACTTTGTAGCTCTACAATCTAGCATATTCATAATGCATAATTACTCTAACACAGAAGAAGGAGGAAAGTCTGGTTAGATGTAAAGAATCAGCACTCTTATAAGGCTCACTTCAAGTTTTAGAAGCAACAGGCTTTTCTTCATAAGGCATTTCATTATGTCCATCCCCTTATTTTATAATATATAGGTTCATAAGGCAGTATTAGTTCATAGCCATAGCAGAAGATAAAAATATTAAACCAACATATCCCCCTAAAATTTAAATAACACCTCTTTATATAGAATATTTTACACAGATCTCAAAATAGTTCACAAGAGATAACCCTATTGTTATCCCCATTTTACAATCTAAGAAACAGGGATAGAGGTAATTTTTCTAGGTTCACTCAGCAAGCCTATGGCAGAACCAGAATTTGAACTTTCTTTGCCCACATCCCACTCCTATACACTAGGCTACATGATTAACTGCTACCGCTTTTGACTATAGTGCCTGCTGTTGTTCTGCATAAGCACAACTAAATTGTACTGCAGCCGGTCAGCACAGTATAGCCCACCAGTATTCGTACCTGAAATATTCAGTACTGGAATATTTACCCAGTATTGCTCGGGTCCTTAACTGAAATAAGTTTTCTTTTTCTTCATTTAAATACTGTAATTGTTCTGGAGTGAGGCTGGGGATGAGGGGTGTAGTATGCAGGCTGCCCTGGGAAGAAGACCCCAGCCCTCTCTCACCACAACAGCTTGGGGGCAGGTGAGAAGCACCTGTCCATGGCTGCTCCAGCTGCAGCGGGCACAACGAGGGGAGAGATGCATGTCCCCCTGGCTGAGGAACAGACAGACATACAGACAAACTCTCTGAAATATATAGTAGATCACTGTCCCTTTCTCCACCTCTTCCCCCTGCTTGCCCATTGGGGTTATAGCTGTTCCAGTCCCCATCTCTGGCCCCTTGCTGATCCCCACCCTCCCCGGAGGCCATTCTACAGTGTAACTGTCCCTTCTACCAAACCTTCCCCTTTCCGTTTTATGAGAAACAATCAAACTAATTCCAGGCACATCCCATTGTCCTAGCACAACCAAGCCCTGGCCTTGCTTTAAGTTATGACAAGAGGAAGATGCATACCAAATTTGGTGGCCCTAGCTCTTACAGTTTAGGACGAGTTCTTGAACAAATGGACTCACAGGGATGGCCAGATGCACATTTCTAAAATATTCAATAATATTTTTTCCATCTATGCAACCTGCTCTGAGTCCAGATAAGAAAATGATTGATAAAGCCCAAACATCAGCTGCCAAGAAAAAAAATGAGTTCATAACTAGGAAAGAGAAAAAATGTGGCATTCTGTGACTCTGCCAAGAGAAGAAAGTTGTAAGAAACCAAAACAATTTCTAGAAAGGAGTATGGACTCTTTAGAATCTGATATAAATTAGCTATTGTTGGACCGTGCATGGGAAGGAAGGGGGAAAAATGAACCCATGAGGTGTTAATATCTTACTAACATACAAATAAAACTAAACAAATAAAACTAAAGAGCAATACTACTTCATAATATTGACAATGCAAGTGATACTTTGATTTTTGGTGTGATTTTGATCAGAAGATTTCATTATGATACATTACATTTTACTTTATAGTGCACTCAAGAGCAGACTGATGTCCTTTATATCAGTCGACCCTTTATATACATACACAACCACCAAACCATAATTTTCTTGTTGCCAGTGAATGAGAAACAAAACATCTCATTATATTTTGCTAACTTGAGCATATCTAATTGATGGCCAACATAAGCCTTTATTCCTAAGTGCCTAATTTATATAGACAGAAGCTATACAAATTGCTTACATAAAAGTTAACATTTTCAACTCCTGGACTTGTTTCTCCAAAAAGAACCGGAGTATTTCAATCATAACATTTTTGGAAAAGGGTTTCACTGTCAATGATCGGACCTTCCTGACTTATAATACAGCTCTCATCAGGAAAAGTATTTTTTCCTTGAACAGTTGGCACTTTAAATAAGAGAAGTTATCTATATATATCTTGATTCACTACGGCCTTCCGTGACCTTGGTTCATTGAATTCAGAATAACCTGTTCAGTCACAGATTTCTGTTCTTAGGCAATAAAATTTTCTGTAATTATGCAAAATTATATTTCAAATTAGACAGTGTTGAGTAGCACATACTAAGCAAATGTATTTTAAGATTAAAAAAAACCTCAAACACAGAGTATAAACAAACACTTCTAATGCATGTGCGGAACTTTAATCCCACAAGAAGTTCATTGTCCCCAGGTAATTGTTTGCTGGAGTCTTTATAGTAAGGGTTTACTAGTTGCATCACTATTGATGGGATTGAAATCTAAACAAATTTTTGCCTACCTAATGGTATTATTTTATACAGGGTGAGTGAGGTACTATCTTTTATTGGACTAACTTCTGTCAATTAGGGTACATCTACACAGTACCCTAAACTCAAAATAAGATACGCAATTTGCGCTACACAAATTACACAGCTTATTTTGAAATAGGCTGTATCAAAATTTGTCGCTGTCTACACAGTACTAAATGTCAAAATAACATGTTATTTCAAGCCATCCCTTAACCCTCATGTGACAAGGTTTATGGAGATGGTGAAATAGTACACCCGTTATTTCGAAAAATATTTCAAAATAACGGGTGCGTTTCTAAGAAGCTGGGTAACTATTTCAGGATACCTCAGTTTCCCAAAAAAAAATTTCTGTGTAGACATACCCTAAGAGACATACTTTTGAGCTTCCATAGGGCTCTTCTTCCAGTCTGAGAAATGTACTCAGTGTCATAGCTAAAGATAATATCAAACAATTTAGCAGAAGTAATTAGCACATACTTTAAAACAGCATCTTTCAAAATGGTCCACAAAACCACTTTGAGAAACCTATTAACTGGCCGTTTTGGTATGCCTACTTACCAGTGCTTCAGCCATGGAGCCTCGCAGCTCCTATTGGCTCCATTTCGCCATTTATGGCCAAGAGGAGCTATAGGAAGTGGTGTGGGCCAGCTGCTGCTTCCCACAGCTCTCCTTGGCTGCAAATGGTGAAATGGAGCCAATAGGAGCTGCGAGGCTCTGTGGCAACAGCACCAGTAAGTAAACACACCAGAGCGAGCAGTTAACAGGTTTCCTGAAGTGGTTTTTTGGACCACTTTGAGAAAAACTGTTCTAAACAGACCATTCAAGGGAAATTAATTAATACCCTTGTACTAATAGGACAAAAAGGGAGGTTACAGATTGTAGTAAAAAGCCATAAGTCCAATATCTTTATTAAAATAATGGCTTTGATACCTAGCCAAGTTATACATTTAATCTCCACATCTCATTTGTTTTTTAAATGTTGTGCTGGTTTCTTTGGTGGCTGAGACCTGGGTGTGAGATATAGACTCATCATCTCATCATGGCTTTGTGAAGAGTTTTTGCCCACAGGTGTTATGATGTGATTGTCTTATTGTTCTGTGTGTGGATTCATTTGAGAGCATATTGATGGAATGGCTTCAACCACATAGTTTTTACTAAGCATTTAGTGCACTGAATGAGGTAGATCACATTTCTGGTTCCTTAGGCATGTGTAGGACACATGATTCTTGAAATGTGCATTGATCTTTGTAAGTGTGGAAACAGGTCTGCACATTTGCAGGTGATGTTCTGGCAGGATCTGGTGCCGCTTTGAAATGGTGCATCCTAGTCTATGAGGAGATTGCTTCTGATGAACTTTTAGAAATTGGGGGTTGTATGTAAGCCAGAAGAGCAGAGGTCAAGAAAGATTTTTTTCAGGATGGGAATCCCATTGAGTATGAGTTGTGGTTTGAGGATACCCTGTATAGGCCCCAGCATGAGGCAGTGGGTGACACTTGGACTTGTAGTCATAGGAGGTATTTTTTTTATCGAAACAGGTATTTGGGTGGCCTCTTTCATGATGTGAACTACTTCTCTGGTGGAGTTTGGGAATGTGATTCTAAGTGTGTAAAGATTTACATCCTAGACTCTCCTCAGAGCACATTCTGTGTTATCTGAGTGCAAGGGAGCCAACAGCCTTCACAAGCCCCTGGGCAAGGTGGGGGAGGGGACACCTTTGGTGGAAGGAGGCAACACCTTTGGTGGAAGGACGGGGCCTCAGGCAGAAGGGGCGTGGTTGGGGCAGGCAGACCTGAGTGCCACCTAGAGCACAGCACTCTCCCCAGACCTTAGAACTGTCCAGACCACACTGCACAGGGCTTTGATGGGGATTTAAAAGGCCCATAGCTGCGATGGCTGGACCTGTCTGAGTGCCAGGCTGTCAGATTTCTTGGTGTGTTTGGGGTGGTTATTGAGCTTTGAAGTTAGGACTGGTGAGCTGGGGATTTATTATATCTAGTTGTCCAGCACAGAAACTGATTGTGTTGTCCAGTAAGTTGATGCTGGTGTGGGAGCATTCCAGAGAGTTTTATGGGAGGACGATGTTTGTTGAAGTTGTGATGGAAATCGGACTTTGTTTAGCTCATCTTCTGAGTGGATGACATTATAATTGACATGGTTTGGGTAGATTACTGGTTCTGAGGTGCATATGTCCAGAAATTTCTCATTGGCCCATGAAGAGGGCAACATATTGGGAAGCCATCTTAGAATCCACAGCTGTCCCCATGGTTTGGACAAACTGTTGCGTATAAAATTATTACACGTAAGGAAGAAATGAATACATTTTTCAATGTGTTTGGGGTAGATATTGAAGGTTGTCTATCTTCTTGTAAATACCTGAATTCCTCCATTGTGAGGGATGTTGGAATATATGAAAATGATATCTATGATAGTAAGAATGGTGTTCTGAGGTAGGTTTTTAATGTTGCAGAGTTTATGGAGGACATTGGTTGTGCCCGGGAGAAAGCTGGCCCTTTGTATGACGAGTGGCTTGATGTTGTAATATCAGACTCAAACTTTCAGGAAGAGTGTTATGCCGAGATATGATGGGTCTGCCTGGATTTCCTTGTTTGTGTGGCTTGGGGAGTACGTGGAAGATCTTTGTAATGGGTGTGTGGATGAATTTGAAGCTGATTCTATGGGGACAGCTTCAATTATATGCTTAAATTCCTGGATAAAGTGTGATGTGGGGTCGTCTTTGATTTCTTTCTAGTAGGTGGAGTCAGAGTGGTCAGAAGACCTCATTCACATAATCCTTGTGATTACAGACATGATGACAACCACTTCATTTGCTGATTTGACTTCTGGGACCGCATAGCTGATAAACTCTGTTTGACACTGTTTTGCTATGAGACTCAATGACTTTCCCAGACATAAGGGAGAGCTCTGTGCAGCTTGAAAGTTTTTCTCTTACCAATTGAAATTGATCCTCTAAAGAAATATAATCTCAGACACCTTGTCTCTAATATGGTGCAACTGACACAGCTACAAAACTGCAGACAAGGATTTATGGGGAAAAAACAGTCCTATGGTATTATAAAAAAAATTCACTCTATTGAACACAGTATAATTAAACAGAATTCTCACAGGCTTATAAAATATTAGCACCATCAGGTCGATGAGCACTAATGATTTTTCAGGAAGTCTATCTTTCTGGTTCCTTAGGAAGACCTTAAGAAAAGCTGAATATTCTTAAACCACTATAACAATGCAATATGTGATACCTATACCTATAGCTTTAAACCTATAAGCTGTTTTTTTTAAAGATTTACCCCATTATACATACACACACCCCTCTTTCCCAGCTGGATCCCAAAATACTTTATTACACGATGGAACAAATTTCAGCCCATCATGGAATTTGTTCCTAGAATCATGGAACTTATTCCCACATAAATGGAGTATTATAAGTTACTAGTGTGACCATGACAATGCACAACAAAAGGAGAGAAAGGATTGGCCACTGGAGAAAATCCTTTCTCTTTCAAAAAAAGCAGAACTCTAGTTTTTCTTGCACAGTTGTGCTCTAGTAGGGGAAACACACCCTTGGAGAAAATATTATTTTTGGATACCATTATTTCCCTAACTTACACACAATTTATACTAGCTAAATATTTTAAGAAAAAGAAATTTTCACTTGAAGGAGGGAGTAAAGAAACTTCCAAGTATTAGCATTCAAACCTAAAAAAAAACCCCATATCACCACCTTCACCTTGAAGGTAAAGGGATGAAAACCTACCAGATCCCCATTACTCTGCTGTTAGTGCAGAATAGGGTAATGTCCTGCCCACTGCATCATTCTACTTCTCACAGCCTCACAGAAGCTCTTGAGAGCTTGGGCTCTACAACACAAGGAAAGGTAAATCAGACCCAGAGGCTCTGTAAAGTTACGTACAATTCTAAATGGATAAGAAGTCTAGGATAGCAGTGTAAAACACCTTTAAAAGGTATTTGTGTATGAATACCCTAAATAGGTCCTCTTATTCCTCTACTTGGCAAGGAAATTTGGGAGTGTAATAAACGCAGAAATCTGCTGGTTAAATGACTTATTAAACCCACCCCATTTACAGGTTATGCAAACCAGTTAGGATGTGAGAACTGTGTTCCTAACACCATTACATGTAACAATTTTATTCACTTTCAAGCATACTGAAGTTGATCAAACATCACTCATTCTTTTTGGAACAATCAGTCTGGTAAAAGCATCTCAGTGTAACACTGGGCTAAGAAACATTTTTCTTGTGGAGCATTAATTCCCACGGCGGGGCACCAGGGACATTATTGGAATACCAAGGGACTAGGAAATTTTGGGTGAAAAAAAACTTATTTTGAAATAACTCACAAAACAACTATTTTTGAAATAGCGTTTCCACACTACAGGGAAGGCTTGAAATTAGTCCAACGCAGGATCCCTTATTGTGGGCACACTACCTCCAAGTAGAGCCCCAGGAAGGACTTGGGAGCTATTATTTTGAATGACTATGGGGAGCAGTTATTTCAAAATAGCAACAGTGGAGTGTCCACACCACCACTATTTTGAAATAACTATTTTGAAGTAAGCGTGATTCCTAGTGGAAAGCAAGAGTTATTATTTTGAAATAACCAGCTTGTTATTTCAGAATAATGGGTTTCGTACTATGGGTGCTCCACTTGTTATTTCGAAATAAGTCCCTGCTGTAGACCAGGGCCGAGAGATTTCTCATGTCTGTGGCATTTTAACAAGGTATACGATGGCAACGGCTGCAGGCTACTGTCCTGCATGTCCCCTTCCTCTAAGAAATAATAATATTGTTCATTCCAGTCCAGTGATATTTAAGGGAGACTTTTCTATTGATTCAAAGAGTACCACAGGGAAGGAACTCAAAGTTGCAAATTTTCATTAAGTCCAGTAAGATCGAATAGAATTTGTTTCATAGGAAGTATTCTCTCAGAAAGAGGCACTCTCCTGTTGAGGTAGCTGTGAACTAGTGAGCTGTGTCAAAAGACCTGGGCCTGAATTCCTCAAGCTTCCCATACCCATTGATAAGTGCTTTGAGACCAAAAAAGGTGTGACTTAAGTATACCTTCTCCCCTCCCCCTAAAGAAAACAGGAGTGCTGGGCAAAAGCTTGCATTAAGCTTTTAGATTTCTGAATGTTTCATTAACAGGTGTTGGTTCACTTGGATGGCTACATGTACTGTAAATCCAACCTCACAAAAGGACATTTGATGAGATTTTGTGCTGCACCTCCAAGAGGCTCAGCACAGAACTTGCACTTAAGTGAAGAGGATGGATTTAAGGTGGCTACAAACTCTGAAGTGTAGAAGTAGTTTCTGGTGCAATTTAGCAAGCTCTGGGAGCTTCTAGAAGTATCCTAGGGTCAGCAGCACTGCTCAAGATCTTCACAGGGTTGTGTGTCATGTTCTTGCTCAGGCATGCTACCATGTCCCCATCATGTGTATGGCTCCCATGTGACAAGACTTTCAAGGGAGTCCCTTTGGTGTGCAGGGAGAGAGAAAAGCTTTATGGCTCTCTCATGGTTCCTGCCTCTGATAAATTCTCCTCTGGCCATATCTGGGGCTTTTTTTGTGACACTGGACCTTTTTACCTGGCATGAAAAGAATCCAAAGCTAGGATTCAGAGCTAATCCTCTTAAATGACAGCAGAGTTAGGGCAAAGCCAAACACTTCTGAAAATCCAATCCCAACAAGTCTAGTCTTAAATGTGGGTCTTCTACTTCACTGGCCGCTGGAAGATTCTCTGAGCCTTAGCTGTTCAATGTTTGAGCATAGTTACTTATGTCATTTTCAAAATGCAGTAATACGTGACTTAATCTAGGTAGGTAACTATGAATGTGAATGACCACTTTAATTTTTTGCAAGAGTTGGGGCAAAAAATCCTTGCAAGTAAAATAAAAAATCCTATATTTTCTTTTCGGTTCTTCTAAGTGAGATAATGCTGCAACTAGCTTTTCTATTGCAGACTTTATCGAAAATATTAGGGTTAAAACTGAATGTGAAAACCAGCTATACATTCAGGTAAGATTAAAGTGTGAAGAGCATATACTGAAGGTTTGACTGAAACCACAGTTTTACTGCTGTTTGAATCTCAGCTTGACAAAATGTAATTCAGACAACTACCGGAGTGCTAATGTATCCAAGTGAACCACGTGTTTCAGTGTCAGATCTAACACTTAAAAGTATTTTTAAAAACTACAGAAAAGATATCCCAAGGATATGGAAGGAAGGAAGAATAACCTACAACTCTAACATCCCTCCTAGACTATTTGCATTCACTGTTAATTGGTCTTTTTTCATACAGAAGAGAGTCACTACAGATGGAGCATTAACACCTGCAAGCTCTTGACTGGAAGCATATACTATATATTATGCATATAGTTTTGCACTGAAGAAGTCTGTTTTCCTCTTTCAACAAGATTTTTATTTCCTATCCTCTCTTGGGTTCCTGGAGCCTAAAGTGTTAGCAGTGGCATATTCTGTTTATCAGGAGCTTTTAGAAAATAATATTAGCAACCTTGTCAGTAAACTGAAAGCATTTAATTGAGCAGGGGCAAGGTTTTAAATTTATGCTGATTAACTGAGACTCCTTACTGCTAATCACATGCTGTACTTTTCTAACCTGACCTTGAAGAAACATTTCAAAGAGGTGCATGGAGGAAAGTACAAAAGAACCCTTTCACAATTTACTACCCATGAAGTGTTAGCTTACATTTAAATTAATATGTGGGGCTTGGACCTCTGCTCTACATAACAGTCCCATTAGAGTTAGAATTTACAGTTTTAAAATGCAGAATAAAAGTTACTCTTTAAAATGGGGTATTTTTTTCCTCAACAGAAAAGAGATAAAATGAATATTTAATACTGTCAGCACAACACAACTGTGGATGTTTACGTAATAGTTTACTTTGCAATGGTTTAAAACCTCTAAATATATGGTAGGATGTCATTGAGTTCTCACTGGAAAATCTGTATGCTTTTGATCCTTAAGAGTTTCAAGAAAATGTCAGATTCATTAAAAGAATGTACAAAAGCAGAACTTAGCTCCAAACTTGGGATGTAAGGTGAGAGTACAACTAGAAATGAAGTTGAACCGGATCACTTTTTTTGTTGTTTACATTTAGGCTACGTCTACATTGGCATGATCTTGCACAAATACTCTTTAACGCAAGAGTTCTTGTGTTAAAGTATTTGCGCAAGAGAGCGTCTACAATGCCATGTGCCTTTGCGCAAGAGATGTGCTTTTGCGCAAGAGCATCCATACCAGTGTAGATGCTCTCTTGAGCAAGAGAGCTCCAATGGTCATTTTAACCATCGGGCTTTCTTGCGCAAGAAATTCATGTTGCCTGTCTACGCTGGCCTCTTGCACAAGAACAGTTGTGCAAGAGGGCTTATTCCTTGAGAGGGAGCATCATATTTCTTGCGCAAGAAGAACTAATTTCACATATTAGAACGTCAGTGTTCTTGCATAAGAACTCCCCGCCAGTGTAGATAGGCAGCATGTTTTTGCGCAAAAGCGGCCACTTTGGCACAAAATCGCACCAATGTAGACTAATAAATGTGAAAATAGCCATTTTAAATTTGTAGATTCAGACAGAAGGACAAGGAGAACTAAATGATTTTTAAAAGGCAGGTGTGTTATATATCTATACACTGATCCTGAAACTCACAAACAGTAGAATTTTGTTTTAATTCAGTAAAATAAAGCTGAGAGTGGGTGCAAATCAAGTTAGACACTAGTGATAAACATCATTCAGTGTAAAGAATTAAGTCAAACCCTTGTGCATCTAGAGAGACTCTACAGGGGTCTAAAAGTAACACCAGATGTATGGTAATGCTGTTCTCCCATCCTTTTATAATTCAACAGTATTTTGTGAATCCCATTTCATGCCCACTCCCCCATCTCAATCATCACTAGAGAAGACAGAAAAAGTTTACTGATCTGAAGAAGTCTATTCTTCTTAGAAGAACCTAATAAATAAAATCAAGCTAACCACCTGTCACAAAGCAACCAACATGTGTAACTAGATGCTAAAATTTGAAAGGCGGTTTCTCTGGAAGGTGAAATATACCACAGAAATTAGATGGTAAAAGATGTTAGTTTCTTGGTAATAAACAGCCACAAACCTCTTTGATCATATCTAGTCACACACATGCCTTCCTCCCCATGCAGTCTGGTATTTAATCAAAATGAGGTAAATCAAAGAAAAGTCTTTAATTGGTGTTTTAACTATATGATTAATGAGGCCTTTTTAAAATGAATGTCTTTCTTGATTAAAAACCCTCATTTGAGGAAAAAAACCCTCAACTATTTACTAAATGGAGTCATTAAGTAGAATAAGCTAAGTTTAGCATTTTCACAGGAGTGGAAAAAAGTCACCTGAATGATGTATTACAAATTGTTGACAACTAGCGTGGAAGTAATGAAACGCCATCAAACAAGTTCTAACTCAAAACGAGTAAGTAGCTTGGTTTGAAACATACTGTACAACCAAAGTAAAAGTAACCTACAACAGAACAACATTAATGATAAGATGGCAATACTGTCAAGAAAAGTGAAGTTTATTCAAAAAGCAAAGAATGTGAATCTTAACCTTCTCCTTTGTTCAGAAAGAAGATAGGAAGCTGTGGGCAATCTTACCAATTTGGCAGCATACATATGCACCACTCCTCAGGATTTCAAAACTAGGCCTAGTTATATACAAAAGATTTGCTGACAATGTCCAACTGTTCATGTACATAGTTTCCACTAGCATAAGTGCCCTTTTGCCAGTGTAGCTTATACCAGTTTCTTTAGAAATATAAGGTATTCCTGGCTTTTTTGGGAGGAAGGGGAGGAATAACTATATTTATACTAGGGCATTTCCCTGCATGGTAAATATGTTGGGAAGGGAAATCACACCCTTAACCAACATAGCTAATCCAGCAAAACATTTAAATATAGATCAGGCTGTAGAGCCAATAGTTTGCATCTGACCCCTAGTAGAGTAGACAGTCTCCTGAAGGGACTATAGCATATTGTTCCATTATTTTCAGGAATAATTCAGCTATAAGGTCCATGGTGTGATTTTCAAAGTTTCCAAATGGTAAATGCCCTGAAAAGTAACCACTCAAAGGGGAGGTGGCTGAAGAAACTGAACAGCTAGGTCAAAAAGTGCCATTTCAGAAGTAAAGGCATAATGTTAGGCTCACAATTTAGAAGATAAAAGGTATTAATGGCATGGCTAATAAATAAGTTGCACAATCCACTATTTCCAGTATTTGAGTATTATACTTGTAATTTCAAACAATAGAATGCATAAAGACATTGGGGAAAAAAACACAATCAGCATATTTGCTCAATTGTAAAGCAGTGGAGTCATTGGCCCACCTTCTTCTGGTACAAACCACTTATGTAGGCCTTTCTCTAGTCTACCTTGCTCCACCACAACTCCCAGAAAAACAAATGTTTAAGGCTAGGTCTATGCTGCACCTTTTTCCAATTTTTTTTTTTTTTTGGTAGAGGCTTTTCTGAAATATGACCCGTTCACCAGCCATTCTATGAACTGGAATTTTTCAGCCTATAGCATACACATTATTGGCATAAAAGCAAAAGGTACTGTGTCAAACCGTAAGAGTCCATATCAACTAAGCACTCTTGGACAAAAACATGATTTTAGGGAATGAATACTTTATAAAGACAAATATTTATTTTGTTGTTCAGTATGGAACATTTACATTAAATCTTTTCATGTCATGTGAAATCAAAGCTGCATTCTTTCCTCATTCCCACTGAGGATATTTTTTGTGAGGTTTTTGTTTTTTTTCCCTCTCTAATTAAATAAAAGTTGGAAGATTTTTTCATATTGCTATGTTTTATAACGAATATTCAGAGATTTTCAGCACTATATCTTCAGAGTTTCCCCTGTATTATCTCCAGGAAGTGACTGGAGAACCTAAATTCATAAGAAATTTGTTTAAAACAATTTAAGAAAAATGGGTTGCTCTTCGGCCTATGTAAATTAGTGTAGCAGTTTAGAAGTCAGTGGAGCTGTTCGCATTTATGTTATCTGATGATCCGCCTCAATATATGGGATTTTATTGTGATTAACAAAACACAGTTGTATACACACAGTGGAGAAACAGTATAGTTGAAAAAAGGTGTTACAGAAGTGGTGAAAGTAGCTAGAATATTAGGGCTCAGCATACACCTCCACTTATGCTCCGGAGGGGTCTCTGTGCATTTATCATCCCCCTTTCTATATGAAACAGGCGAGAAAGTGAAGGAGATACAATTTGTCTAAATGCATGTGCTCTTATTCCATCAAGAAACAGTACTTTATATCATCCATTTTGCTTTTCAGAAATCATGGCATTTTGATGGCTACAATAATTATTAGACATTTTAATATGCATATAGTCAAGGCACGCGCACGCACACACACAAATACACACACACACACATATAACAATCCTGAAATTAAAAAAGGCTTTAAAGCAAACAGCTTTCCAAAGTTATCCAAAGTTATCAGAAAGAAAAAAACAACAGCAAATGGTCTGGTAGCACTTCATAGACTAACAAAACATGTAGATGGTATCATGAGCTTTCATGGGCACAGCCCACTTCTTCAGATAACTGGAGACATTTCTATCACAGCAATGGTTATTTTAATGGTTGCTTGGAAGGATTGCTGTTTCAAAACACTTTCCATAACAACTCCCCTTTTTATTCCTTGATAACTTTCCAAAACTTGTATCATTTTAGGATGAAGTTTCCTGTATATGCTCTCTGAAAAATAATGTGATATGAGTGTGCATGTCTGTCTATATAAATTAAGCAACAGCTATTAAGTCAGAATTCTTTAGTTTTGAATATTAAAATCTCTCTCTCTCTCCTTGTCGAACTAAGTTTCAACAGCAATTTTGCTACAGCTCTGTCCAGAAAATTGATTAGAATTTAAAACTTACATGGATGTCAGAATCTTCCACCCACTGAAGGAAATACAAGTTTGTATTTTGCTTCTGTGATTGCATGAATAGGACTTAGATCCTTTTAAGGAACATATACATGATTAGCTTTGGCTTGGGAGTGGTGAGAGGAAATAAAAAGTAAAATAGTTAATCTATGGAAACCACTTCTGAGCATGCTCCCTGATCCCTTGCTAAGATTTCTGTACACTTTTTTTTTGGCTATGTTTACACTGGCCCCGTTTTGCGCCAAAAAAAATGTAAATGAGGCAAAGCATGGAATATTACCACACCTCATTTGCATAAGTAATGAGTCTCCTTTTTGCGCAAAACCCCCTCTTGCGTAAGAGCTGTTCTTCCTGAAAAAAGTGAGGAAGAAAGCCTCTTGTGCAAAAACGGAGCCTCATTAATTATACAAATGAGGCATGGCAATATTCACCTCATTTGCATATGTTTTTGCACAAGAGGCTATAGTGTGGACATAGCCTTCAAGTTTTATGCTGACTTCATTACTAGAGTACATGAACACCTTTTAGTAGTTCATCTGGGGCTTGTCCACACTAGGAAATCATTTTGAAATCAGTTATTTTGAAATAACTCCTGAAATAACTATTTTGAAATAGCATGTTCACACTGCAGGGAAGCCTCAAAATAAGTCTGTGGCAGGCTCCCTTAATGTGGACATGCTACTCCAAGAAGCACCGGGAAGTAATTAGTTTAAATGACTCTGGGGAGTCTCCGGTCATCTGAAGAAGTGGTCTGTGCCAATGAAAACTCATGAGACCATCTACATGTTTTGTTAATCTATAAAGTGCTGCCAGACCATTCGTTGTGTTTTAAGTTTATTCTGTACAGACTAACTCAGCTAACCTCTGAAGCTTCTGCGGAGTAGTTATTTCAAAATAGGAATTTATTTGAAAATAAGTATTATTCCCTCATAGAAAGCAGAAATTATTCCAAAACAACCAGACCTTTATTTCAAAACTAGCCAATTAGCCCATCATAAGAGGGGATTTTCAGGTCTCTCCTCCATGACGGTCTTCTCTCCTGAGCCTCCCATCTCTCGCTCCGTCTCTCTCTCTCTCCTCCTCCTACTGCCTCCCCCCTCTCTCTAAGCTCTCTTCCGCCTCCTGCCTCTTTCTCCATCTCTCTCTTTCTCTTTTCCTCCTCCTGCCTCTCACCCCCGAGCTGCATGGGGAGCGCGGACCCCAAACAGCTGCTTGCGCCACTTGCTCCTCCGCGGCAGTCAGGCTGAGCGGCACAGAAGTCAGCCAAGCACCACTGCAGGAGGCAACAGCACCGCCCAGAGGGAACAGCCAGCATTTCAGCGTTACAGAATCACAGACATTGGGCTACTATATATATGATAACAGGCTTGGTAGTGTGAACACATTGCTTATTATTTAGAAGTAAGGAGGTTATTTTGAAATAACTCCGCAGTGTAGACCAGGGCTCAGTGACAGGACTTCAGCATCTGTCAGGTGTGGTTAATTCTCTCCCTAATAGTCTCCAATGAAGTAAAGAAACCAACAAAGCTTCATGAAACCTCTTCTTTTGGGACATTATTGCAGAGTCTGCCTGTCTGACCTAGTGGATAGAGCAGTCAGAACCAAAGTGCAGAGTCCAAATTACAAAGCCAATTCTCTGAGAAAAAGGTCAGAGCCAAGAGTCAGAGTTGAGGATTTGGACAGAATTACCTGGTGTCAAAGAAGGTAAAAGCAGGGCTGCTTCAAAATCTGGGAAAAGACTGGAACAAGGCTGGGTACAGAGCCATTTCTGTTTGTGTGTGTGTTCTAGTCCATTGCCCTAACATTCTCACTAGTCCCTCTTGGGGAAAAAATATTCCAAGTAGACCCAATTTTTTTCATCGAGAAACATTCTTTCAATTGAATATGGCTGACAATGTCAGACTATGATTACCAGGTTTTGTGTGTGTACACATTACAGGGTCCATCTTTATTTCTTTTTCATGAGTTTAACTTGTCATTTAAGGCACAATCTTCTGCTTGCAAACTTAAAAATAAGTAATTCCCTTTTCCCATCATGTCTGTGGATTGTAGTACTGTATTATTGATGACTTTTGAGTATGTGTCATAAAACACTTGCCATTTTGTTTCAAGTTCAGAGTTCTTTCCACTCCCTTGCAAGCTCCTTTTTGACTACACTAATACATTTTTCTCTACTCAGGAATATCTTAATATTCACCTCCTCATCTTTTTTAGATCTTGTTTGGTTGCTTATCCATTTCATTTCCAGATATTCCAATAACTTGCATGTGCTATTTCTGGTGTTAGGAACATTATGGCATTTCTGATTTCTAGAGCCCTTGTTCTGATAATCATAATGCCTTACAAGCAAATCAGATACAATTACAGCTGCAGCCAGTCACACATCTCTTACCCAAGTTAGTGCCAGTGTTATCCCTATTAGTTTAGCCATCACAATAATCACATTTGATAGCCTTTGAGTTTTCTGAATCGCTTAGGGTATGTCTACACTACCCCCCTAGTTCGAACTAGGGGGGTAATGTATGCATACCGAACTTGCTAATGAAGCCCGGGATTTGAATTTCCCGGGCTTCATTAGCATAAAGCCGGCGCCGCCATTTTTAAAAGCCGGCTAGTGCGAACCCCGAACCACATATTCCTGCTCATCCAGAAATATAATTTATGCTATCATGTGCCGAAAGTGTCTGTCTGCTATGTACATTGGACAAACGTCTCAGACACTTTGCCAAAGAATCAATGCCCACAAAACAGATATTAGGCAGGATCACAAAGAAAAAAGAGTTTCTTGCCATTTCAACCAGTAAGGGCATTGTCTCAATGACTCGATTACCTGCATCCTGCTTCAAAGACATTTTAACACTGGACTTGAAAGAGAATCCTCTGAACTGTCATTCATGCTTAAATTTGACACTTTACACCTAGGTCTTAACAAAGACACTAATTACCTTACCCATTACAAAGACAGCTTCCCCAATTACCACCTCTAATATCATTAGCTCACAGACATTTACTCCCCCTCTCATCCCCCTTCTGTTCTGAAATTTGATTTGTCCTTTTCATATATGTTCATTTTTTTGAGTGTATCCTTTGGTATATATGGTCATACCAATTTTCTTCCACTATTTGATCTGAGGAAGTGGGTCTGGCCCACGAAAGCTCATCACCTAATAAACCATCTTGTTAGTCTTTAAAGTGCTACATAGTCCTGTTTTTTGTTTCAGCTAGACCAGACTAACACAGCTACATTTCTAAATATTTTTAGTTCTCAATTTTTTTTGAACTATGTCTCTCTGCCCCCTTTCAATTAATGTTATGAGGAAGTCTATGACAATCCATATAACTTTATCTTAAACTCCCAATAATTTTCATAAATCAGTTGTTCATTTCTATTTGCATTATTCCCTTTTACATTTGCCCAGAATGTTAGATCTAGTAGTTTCATCCTTTGATTCACAAGTGCTTCTCCAGTGGTTGTTTGCAGCACACATATTGGTGTGGTCATTGCACCATACCAATTGTAGAGCTAGGGCCCAGAGCAGTTCCAGCTTCCTAAAAATTGTTTAAGGCCGAACTGAAACCTTGATATCTGTAGTCTAAAACTGATCTTATCAATGTTCTATACATCATCATCAATACTGTTCAGTACCTCATTTGTTTCCAACCACACTTTTAAGTTAGTTCATCCTACTTTTACTCTTTTGTATGTTATTATCTCTGTGACCTTTCCAAGTAACTTTGTCATCAAACACTACTCCGAGGGACTTAAACTTTTGAACTGTCTTGATTTTTTCACCATAAAGTAAGTCCTAGTCTTCCCTAATTTTCTTCCTGGTTAAAAGCATTCCTGTAGTTTGTGTATGAGAGAATTTAAATTTCCAATCATTTCTGCACTTAGAAATTCTCTGGGGTGATTCATTTGTCTTTTCCACAGCTACTTTAAGTCTTTTCTGCTTTTCCATACAGCACAGTTGTCTGCAAAAAAGGAAATATTTATTCCTGTCTGCACACTTTCCAGGAGGTAATTTGTCATAATGGAAAACGAAGTAGAGCTAACAATACTCCCTTGTGGCATTCCATTTATAAGTTTTTGATTCTGATAACACTGTTCCCACTTTGACATGTGTAGTTATGTCACTTAAAAAATCCCTTATCCACCAAAACATTCTTCCATTTATTCCAAATTTGACTAGGTTTTATAGGAAGCCTTCCCTCCATAACATGTCATATGCTTTTTCAATGTCCAGGAAGACCTATAATGTTCATAGTTCTTATGCTTTTTATACTGCTATTTCTAGTCACCCTATATGAACAACTGTGTATTTTTCTTTTCTGAAACTACTTTATAGCTCAGTTATAATATCGATGTTCTCCAGGATTCTACTAGTCTTACATGTATCATTTTTCCATAATTTTCCCTGCACAAGAAATGAGGTCTATAGGATTATAAGCATCAGGTTTTGTATGTATTTTGCCTGATTTCCTAAGTAATATTTCCAATATTTGTTTCCATTCCCTCAGTAACTATTTAAACTCCCTTCTGAAGAGTTGAAGCATTTCATAACTCACTTTTTCTGGAGCTGTATTATTCCTTTTTCTAATGCCTTTGATAAGCTCCTGCATATTAATTTTTTTGTATAATGCATCGTCAATATATTCTCTGCAGATATTTATCAATTTAAAGTTTTGTTAAAAAAAAAACATACCTTTTTTCCCTTCATGAAACTTACTGCTTTGATTCATATAATCTTTTGGATTTCTTTTGCTAAAATGTCTGGTTCTCTAAGCTGGAGACCTCTGTTTCATTGTTTACAAAAAGACCAGGTATACACATATTTGTACTTAAAATTCTATTCATTCTTTGACTCGGTTTATATATTCCTGGAAGCTTTGAATCCTGGTTTAATTTCCCACAGCAATGTCTCTGATATTTTTGTCTTTTTGTTCATCCTTTGTGCCATCCCTTAACTTATTTCAAAATTAAGTCATTTCTGTTCATTATGTGTTTGGCTTATTTGTATGCCTTTTTTCTTTTCTTGATTAATAATTTGCAGTCCTCATTCAACCTGGGAAATTAATTTCTAAGTCTGGGAGAAATAAAATGTTTTGTAGATGGTAAGATCAGCTTTTTCTGTGATTCTTTTACTATGTTGTTCTAGAAGTCTTAGATTTTACTCTTCTACAATCACTCAAATATTTAATACATTAATCTTGAAAAGGCCCCAATCAGTTTTTTGAAAATTCCAACTAGGAACCCTTTTTGTATTTTCCACATTTCCTCAGTCTTGGTACTCAATAAGGATGATCACTTCCTATTCCATTTTCTTTAGGAATTTCCCAGCTGCATTTACTAGCTATACTATTTGTTGCAGTTCCCAAATCCAAAACAAAAAATGCTCTATCTACTGTTTTATATCTTGTAGGCACTCTCATATTCAATATTTTCAGGTAATGCCTAAGAATAAATTGCTCTTGGCATTTACAATTTAGGTCAATTTTCTTACTTCTCCTTAGCTCATTGTAATTATTACAATCTCCACAATTTATGAATGTACTTTGGAATTAACTACTTTTTCTAATTATAAAATAACTAATTATACATGTATTTTAAATATTATAAATCTATACATAATGGTTTTTTTGTTCTGCATGAGAATCTCAATAGTGTTATATTCAAAACCACTGTTTTTGTACAACTGTTTCAATCCAAGTCCTTCTTCTATAAATATACAGAACCTTCTTCTAGTACCTGCTCAGTCCCACAACAGAATATTGTATGTTGGCAGACTGAATACAAGATTACTTATTACTCATATTTCTTGCACACAAATTACATGGGGCTTTTTTCCTGTTTCAAAGATGGCTTTCTTAAATTCCTGTCCATGCATCATTAAACTTCATGCATTCCAATTAAGGATTTTAAAACCATGGATTATAAACTGTATTTTGCCTTTTTTAAAATAACATGACTGCCACGTTGAGATATTATCTATGTTTAGATATTTTTCTGTTGATTTTGTTATTATTTTAATCCTTTAATTTCCCCTCTCCTCCATCATCTGAAAGATGCAGTCAATACCTCTACAAGAAATGTGATGATCTCCTCTTTATCATTTGTTAATCTTTAAAGTGCCACCAGATTCCTTGTTGTTTTTGCTGAAACAGACTAACACAGCTACCTCTCTGAAAGAAACACATTGTCTCCCATTCCTCCCTCCCTCCCTCACAAGTGATGTTTTCTGCTGCACCTGTTCATCTTGTTTCTTTCTTATGTATTTTTCTTTTTAAATTTTTTTTGCAGAAGCTGCTTTTGGAAGCCTTCATATGTACTAGATTTTAAATTATTTTAATGTTTTGTATTTCTAACTCATTTTCCTAGTGCTCATCCTATATATGCTGCACAGTGGTTTTCTCCAAAATTGCTACACTTAGGGTCTGTTCCTTCAACAGTGTTCTCATGCGAGAGATTTCTTCTACATTTACAATACCTCATTGTTCCCTTACAAATAGCTCCCACATCTCCAAACCATTGATAATGATACCACCTCATAGGAAGGTAGGGGGAAATAATAGTTTAAAAAGCCATTTGGATTCTATCTGAAAATGTGACCTATTTAAGCACTATATATGAAGCCACAGATGCCCAATTTTCTCTTTCTCTCTCTGTAGCCATTTAGGAAACAATACTTTATCTTCATCTATACTCTCTTGATATCATTTTCAGACAATCATAGTGATACTCCTTATCTGACCCCTCTTACTTCCATCAGGATTTAGACAGTTGACAAGGAACCTCCATTTTCTTTCAGGTGTCAGTTTTAAGCAATTTTTCAGCTTGTTCCTTATGTGTATATTCCATCAATAGATGTCCATGCTGTATTATTTTATTTCTTTGTGTCATAAACACTTTGGCTATGTCTACACTGGCGGGTTTAGTGTGCCAGAAGTATGCAAATGAGGCTAAGCATGGAATATCACCGAGCCTCATTTGCATACCTAATGAGCCACCATTTTGCAGAAGAGGCTCTTGCGCCAGAAGGAGCTGTCTACACTGCCCCTTCTTGCACAAGAAAAACCCTCTTGCGCAATGCTGTTATTCCTGAAAGTAATCAGGGTAGCGGCATTGCGCAAGAGGGTTTTTCTTGCGCAAGAAGGGGCAGTCTAGACAGCTCCTTCTGGCGCAAGAGCCTCTTCCGCAAAATGGCAGTTCATTAAGTATGCAAATGAGGCTCAGTGATATTCCAAGCTTAGCCTCATTTGCATACTTCTGGCACAACAACATGCCTGTGTAAACATAGCCTTTGTGTTAGCCATTCTGCTATTTTCAGAGGATTAAGATCTCCTGTTTTCACATCTTATGTCACTGATTTGACATTTTTGTTTTTCATTTTTATGCATTCATTCCTGTTCAAAACCTGATACAACTAGTCTTTTTTTTCTCCCCCACTTTTCCTGCTCTGAGGCCATTCCTCATTCCCTGTGGTTTCTCCTATAATGCAAGGCAATTTTCTCTCCCACCCCCCTGGCTGGCATTGTCAATTTCTGTATTCAACCTTGCTTCACCTGAGGGCCACAGACTGCTGCCTTAAGGCATGTTCTAACAGCTCCAACTCCCATCACCATTGATCCTCTACAGCTGCTGAGGTTCAGAGCAAGCCACCGGCTGCCTTAGCCAATCAGGGGGGTCTTTTGAGCCCCAGCTGTGTTTATTGGTTGCCTGACAACTTGGCAGGCACAGCTGCAGGCCCTTATGACTGAGGGAAAGAGCCAGGGTCTGTGGTTCTCTTGTTAATGTGGAGATACTAAGTCTGGGGGAGAATTGTTTAATTAAAAAGCATATCAGCGTTCTTCAAAAAGAATAACAGTATTCCATGGATGATGTGCTATTATGATCTCTCCTCAGTTTTGAGTACATCAGATCATATTATTCAAATTAAGCTTTCATTTAAAAAAAATTAAATCTGACCTTTTTTCCACTGTGAAAGCATATCACAAAGCACTCCTATGTGTTGTTGCATCTGGCTGCCAGAAAACTATTTTCATCCACAGATCCATTCTTAGGCATGTGCTTAAATGTTTGCATGAATAACTCGTATTTACTTTTCAGAGATTCAAACATGTGCTTAAATGCTGATGTGAATGGGGATGGACTTAGTTATAAGTGATTGCTGAATTGGGACTTAAGACTATGAGGGGGAGGGACTCACACTGCAAAAAAAAAGTAACATTGTCCTTCAATCTGTTAAATATCAGATTGTATGCTGCTTCACCCTCCTATTTTGATATAACTACTTGTTTTTACAATTAAGACAATGATGTGGTCGCTTTGTATTAATTAGCCTACTCTGGTACCTTGTGGTGTTAAATGTAAACTGTTGCTGTAGTAAAAAGTTATACTTTTCCATTGCATTTATTATTTAAATGGTTGAATCACTAATCTTCACTGTCTCTGGAAAACATCCTTTAATTTATTATTTGGAAATCAATATGACAAAATCATTTAGACAAATGTTCCACTCCTTCTGATGGTAACAAATTTGGGCCTATTACAAAATAATGAAACAATTTAATTGAGTTTAAACTTTTTATATTTGCTGGTTTATAATTAATAATTTGTGTAGGGACAGTATGAATTAATCTTAAACTGTTGTTCATGGAAGCAGAAAACTGGAGCAGAGAGAAATTCAGCAATTATTGAACTATGCCAACCAAGAAATCTGGAAGGCCAATATGCATGTAAGTCAAGAATACTGGGCCGAAGAGAAAAAAAATGCTGGAGGAAAGTGATTGATTATCGCAGATTCTCTCTCTCTCTCTCTCTCTTTCTCTCTCTCTCTCTCACACACACACACACACACACACACACCCCTACACTCCATCCACACACAACACAAGTTCAGAGGTTTCAGGGAGAGGTTTTTGGAGATGAAAGTGACCAAGAGTGGGGTAAACTACCCTCATGCCAATTTGGAATTGACATAAATCCACTTAACGGTTTATAGAACCCTCTGATTTGTACCTCTGGGGAAGGAATTAACAGGCAAACATGAAGAGACTGTTACTGGCCACAGAGCTCAGCTCCTGCTGTGGTTGCCCTGTGGCAGCTGGGAGCGCTGGGCCCTTTTGAATTTCCGGGCCCTTTTGAATTTCCAGGCCCTGGGCCAACTGCCCCTTTGTCCTCTCTTGTCAGTGGGTTTGGACCCAAGTTCCCAAACTGGAGTAAGATAGCACAGGACCTCGAGTTCAGTGCAAAACTCTCAGGTCCTGATCCACTGGGATTGACTTTAACGGGACTCTTTACTTGTTAATATAGGCACGTGCATATTTTCAGGATTGGAGTGCAAAATTGGAGAACAGTGGTTTAAAGCATCCTTCTTGTGTATGATGGATGCTCTAAAAATTAATTAAAATATTGAAAAAATATCAGTGGAAACAACATATTCCAAAAACTACTGACTGTAAATTAATTTTCTCATGCTTCTTTGTCATAAATCACTGTGAAAAGTAATAAATATGTCAGATTCATCCCTACTGTGACTATATTAATGTCAGTTGAATTATATTGGTGTAAATTTGGCCCATAGTGTTTATAATATTAGTACATAAACACAGGCATGTTTCAGATATTGGTCATATGATTTTAAATTTCAAAATAAATCAATATAGTGGAGGATGAGTCAAATGATGTCACCTTTTCCTACCAATTTTCTTTAATTAAAAAAAATGTAAGAATAATGCAGACTGATTAATTTTATTAACTACCTACCAAACAGTTACATAAGGAACAAACAAGATGCTTCAGCAATTCAGGAGTAGAAGTCATGAAGACTTGATCTAAAGCTCACTGAAGCACCATCCACAAGACAACAGGTTATAGACACACTATATACTGTAAAAACAATTTATTTGGATAGTTCAAAAGTAGAAGTAAAAGATTTTTAAATAGTCCTGTGACAAGGATCACTCACGAGGGTAGCACCTCCTGCTGGCTGTCATGGGGATTGGTTATTCCAGCTACTGTGCTCTCTATACAGGCAGTCCCCGAGTTACGCGGATCCGACTTACGTCGGATCCGCAGTTACAAACGGGGCTTTTCCCACCCCAGAGGACTGGAGCGGCGGGACGCCCAGATGCATCACGGTCCGCCGCCCCCGTCCTCTGGGGCGAGAAAAGCTGCTCCCCGTCTCCCTGGTCTGCAGGGAGACGGGGAGCAAAGCCTTGGAGCACGCCCGCAGTGGGACAGCCCGGGCGTGCTTGAGCTGTCCCCCTGCGGGCATGCTCCATGGCTTTGCTCCCTGTCTCCCGACCAGCAGACCAGGGAGATGGGGAGCAAAGCCTTGGAGCACGCCCGCAATGGGACAGCCCGGGTGCGCTTGAGCTGTCCCGCTGCGGGCGTGCTCCAAGGCTTTGCTCCCCGTCTCCCTGTAGACCAGGGAGATGGGGAGCAAAGCCGCGGAGCACGCCCGCAGGGGGACAGCTCAAGCGCACCCGGGCTGTCCCACTGCGGGCGTGCTCCAAGGCTTTGCTCCTCGTCTCCCTGCAGACCAGGGAGACGGGGAGCAAAGCCTTGGAGCATGCCCGCAGCGGGACAGCCCAGGCGCACTTGGGCTGTCCTGCTGCGGGCGTGCTCCACGGTTTTGCTCCCCGTCTCCCTGGTCTGACCAGCAGACCAGGGAGATGGGGAGCAAAGCCTCGGAGCATGCCAGCAATGGGACAGCCGCGGCGCGCCTGGACTGTCCTGCTGCCCGCGTGCTCTGCGGCTTTGCTCCGCGTCTCCCAGGTCAGCAGACCAGGGAGACGGAGCAAAGCCATGGAGGACTTGAGCGGTCCCACCCCCCGCGTCTCCCTAGTCTGCTGGGGGGGGGGGGGTGCAGCTAGTGCCCCCTCCTCCCAGCAGACCAGGCTTTTCTTGCCTACCCCTGGGGTAGAGCAGCTGGGGGCTGCCGGGTTGGTCCCGCAGCGCCGCTCCGGACCAACCCGGCAGCACCCCAGCTGCTCTGCCCCAGGCATCCTGATTCAGCCGCTGCTGGTCAGTTTCAGCAGCGGCTGAATCAGGACGCCTGGGGCAGAGCAGCTGGGGTGCTGCTGGGTTGCTCCAGTAGCGCCGAGGAGCCGCGCTACTGGAGCAACCCAGCAGCACCCCAGCTGCTCTGACTACAGGAAGCCCGAGGCAGAGTTGCTCTGCCCCAGGCTTCCTGGAATCAGCCGCTTATCAGTTTCAGCAGCAGCTGACTTGGGGACGCCTGGGTTTCTTAAGTTGAATCTGTATGTAAGTCAGAACTGTCGTCCAGATTCAGCCGCGGTTGAAACTGATCAGTTTTAGCAGCGGCTGACGCCAGTTCCGACTTACATACAGATTCAACTTAAGAACAAACCTACAGTCCCTATCTTGTACATAACCTGGGGACTGCCTGTAGTTGGTGTCTCTCCAATCTCTTCACTGTCTGCAGACCCCGCCTCAATCCAAGTACTGCAGTATCCTCTTCATAATTCGGCCCTCTGGCTGCATCACCATCTATGTTTTTCCCCCTTTCCAGGAGTAGGTATCTCATTCCAATCCTGTCACTTCCCCAACAGGAAGGTCAGTGGGGGAGATTGGGCCCATCCACTACTCTGGGCCACATCCCATGGAGCCTGTGGATGGCAACTTCTTCCTGCATATCTTTAGCTTCCATCTTCGTTGCTTCAGTTCCCTGAGCCATTTCCCTGTAGCACTAACACTGCCTTTTCCTTCTCCTTGGGGCTTTGAGCCAGCTAGGCCTTCATACAGCCAGTCAGGAGCTCCTTCTTCCTCCCCCAGTCTTGGCAGGTACTCCAAGACACTACCCTATTCTCTCAGAAATATAGTCCTCATTCTCTAAGCACCTTACAGCTCACTTATGTGAGCTCACTGGGCTCTGATTGGCTGTTCCTCCAATTGACTGCATCCTGTGCAACCTGCCTAACTTGCTTTGAGGACTCACTCTCACTGCTCCTCTCTGAGGGTACGTCTACACTACAGCGCTAGTTCGAACTAACTTAGTTCGAATTAGTTAATTCGAACTAAGCTAGTTCGAACTAACACATCTAGAACTAAAAACTAGTTCGAACTAGCGTTTTGCTAGTTCGAACTAGTAAGTCCACATTGAGTGAACTCTGAACAGGGCTTAAGGATGACCGGAAGCAGTGCCGGCAGGGCATAAAAGGAGGACTTAGAGCATGGAGATGCTGTCTCAGGCTAGCCGAGGGCTGCGCTTAAAGGGTCCCGACCCCCACCCCGGACACACAGTTCTAAGGGGTGCCCCGCTTGCAAAGAAGTTCTGGCTTGGAGTGCCCTGAGTGCCCACACTGGGCACATCACACCACTTGGCCATCAGCCCGGCTGCACTTGCCGCAGGCTGCCATCTGGGGAGAGGGAGTAATTGGGGGGCTGCAGGAGAGCTTCCACCCCCAGAAGCCCGCAGAGCCAGCCCAGTCCTCCCCATCGGGGGCTCGTACCCCATTCCTCCCTCACCTCCTTCCACTTACCCTTCCCTAGCCCCCCTTCTTATTGATGTACAAAATAAAGATAACGTTTCTTCCAACATTGACTCTGTCTTTATTGAAAAAAACTGGGGGAGACTGGGAAAAGGAGGTGGGAGAGGGGAAGAGAAAGGCTGGGAGAGGGGAGGGCAACTAACATGATCAGGGGTTGGGAACAGGTCCCAGATGAAGAAAGGCTACAGAGACTGGGACTGTTCAGCTTAGAAAAGAGGAGACGGAGGGGGGACAGGATAGAGGTCTCTAAAAGCAGGGGTTGGGTGGAGAGGGTGCATTCAGAAAAGTTCTTCCTGAGTTCCCATAAAGAAGGACTAGAGGACACCAAAGGAAAGGAATGGGTAGCAGGCTTCAAACTAGTAAGAGAAAGTTGTTCTTGACAAAGCAAATAGTTAACCTGTGGAACTCCTTGCTGCAGGAGGCTGTGAAGGCTACAACTAGAACAGAGTTTAAAGGGAAGTGAGATAAAGTCATGGAGGTTGGGTCCATGGAGTCCTATTAGCCAGAGGGTAGGAGTGGTGTCCCTGCCCAAAGTTTGTGGAAGGCTGGAGAGGGATGGCACGAGACAAATGGCTTGGTCACTGTCTTCGGTCCATCCCCTCCAGGGTCCCTAGGGTTGGCCGCTGTCGGCAGACAGGCTACTGGGCTAGATGGACCTTTGGTCTGACCCAGGACGGCCATTGTAAGCTCAGGGCTCAGTGTCGGGGGTCTCAGTGGACCCCCTTGATTTTCATGCACACCTGGTCCTGGGTGGCCAGGCTGGCAGCTCTCCTGCCCTGGACGGCCACTTTCCTGTGCCTAGTGCGGAGATCGTGGACGAGGTCCACGATGTCCGCACTAGCCCAGGAAGGTGCCCGCCTCTTGCGGTCCAGGGCAAGCTCCCGGGAGCCGCCAGCCTGGTCCCGGCAAGAGGGGGTGGGCTGGGGGGCATCGGGTGGGTGGCTCTGTGCCGTGCCAGGTGCAGGGTCTGCTAGCTGGGTGCTGGCAGGCTTGCACCCGGCACGGGCACCGTAGCCAGCCTGTGCCCCTTTAAGGGGTCCGGGGCCGGGAGGGGGGCATAGAGTTTCCCTGGTGTTGGCCAGAGTGGCCACCAGGGAAACCTGGGGAGGGCTAGCCTCCCACTAGTTCGAACTAAAGGGCTACACAGCCCTTAGTTCGAACTAGCTAGTTCGAACTAGGCGTTAGTCCTCGTAAAATGAGGTTTACCTAGTTCGAACTAAGCGCTCCGCTAGTTCGATTCAAATTCGAACTAGCGGAGCGCTAGTGTAGCACCTATTAAAGTTAGTTCGAACTAACGTCCGTTAGTTCGAACTAACTTTGTAGTGTAGACATACCCTGAGATAGGGTGTTGCAGGCTCCTGAGGCCTCCAATAACTTGTTGCTCCTTGGTGTGAGGTGAATACACCCATTAACAGATCCCAATTCAGACTTGCCAAGATAACAGTGTTCAGCGCATGTTTTCAGGAACCATTTTTAAACCCTGTTTTCAATAAAAGTTTCCTTCTGGAAGAATATGTCAGCCCTGAATATATAGGGAAACATGATGTTCAATTTCTTTGAATGCAAGAGGGCTCTAGAGTTAAAAATATGTTGACAGGAGATCTTCAGAAAGCGCTAATATCTTAAATAGGGAAAGTCATTTGGGATTCTGCCACAGAGTCTGTTGAGATGAAAACCATCACAAAGAGGAAGGTGGAGAATTGAAAGAGAGGGAGTTGAAAGGTGGGAAGTTTCAATAAACTATTCCTAGACTTAAATGTGAATGAGGTGAAAGGTTCCCTTTTCAATTTATTAGAAAGGGAAGCTGAATAAAATGATGGTCCTAGTTAAAGCAAGTGGGGAAAGGGACATTAGAGAGGTAGGTTTAAATCTTATGGACAATTTGTTGATGGAAAAAGCACAGACTTGTTTTAGGAGGGTTGTTCTCCAACTTCCCAAAAAAGAATTTTGTCAGTTGTGATAGCTGTTAACAAAATGAACGCTAAAAGAATTAAAGAGACCAATGTCACAAATGTACAACGGCAAAAAATCTAACTAGCCCAAAGACAAACATTCATTTGAAATTCAACAGATAGTTTCCGAGTTGTTAAAGTTGAAAGGTCCCTTTACAGTTCCAATAGAAACCTTTCTCCAAGTGTATGTGTTGACAGGAACTACTTATTAGTATCCATCTCTATTACAAGATAGCTTCTCCATTACATCAATTGAAATGTGATAAACTGCTTGCTACTAGCAGGCTTAATTCCTCTGCTATAATTTATGGGTGAATTTTGTCCTTTTATACATCCACTTTTCTTCACCTTTATCATATAACCCACCAGAAGTACAAAGGATAATGATACCTCCCTTCTCCTTAATTATGAGCAGTCTGTTCTTTTATTTTCCTAAAGAAATTGTGTAATCTAGTAACTGGAAAAAAATTAAACAAATGTCATATTTCCTTTTCTTTGAACTACCCTTTGTCTCTCTCTCTTTTAACTGGTGGGAGAGGGGGGATCACTAAAAAAAATCCCAAAATGACTGGCAACCAATAAATTAATTGTTTTACATTTATTATTGCAAACAATTATTTAACTATTTATTATAATCAAATGTATGGTTATCTTTTCTAAGAGCAGTATTATAAACCAGAAAACAGATATTGTGTGTTGGAATCTTATGGTTTCATGAAGTGGGAGCATAAAAACTTTTAACTAATGTTTCAGACACCTAAAGATTGTCTATGTCAAGGAGCCAACAATTGAAAATGATAATCATCTTTTTTGTGAAAGGAAAGGGGGGAAACAGAAAGGAGGAGAGTCTGGGATGAGTTGAAAGGCAGTGACAAGTTGCACAGTACTTGCTTTTCATTTGGCCATTAGCCGAAAGAACCCAAACCTCTCTGCAAAATATTATGTGTGAAATGAATCTCTCCGGGTATGTCTACACTACAGAGTTAGTTCGAACTAACGGACGTTAGTTTGAACTAACTTTCAGAGGCGCTACACTAGCGCTCCGCTAGTTCGAACTAGGAAAACCTCATTTTATGAGGATTAAGCCTAGTTCGAACTAGCTAGTTCGAATTAAGGGGTGTGTAGCCCCTTACTTCGAACTACTGGGAGGCTAGCCCTCCCCAGCTTTCCCTGGTAGCCACTCTGGCCAACACCAGGGAAACTCTATTGCCCCCCTCCCGGCCCCAGACCCCTTAAAGGGGCACGGGCTGGCTACAGTGCCCGTGCCAGGTGCAAGCCTGCCAGCAACCAGCCAGCAGACCCTGTACCTGGCGCGGCTCGAGCCAGCCACCCGATGCCCCCCAGCCCTCACCCTCTTCCCGGGACCAAGCTGGCGGCTCCCAGGAGCTTGCCCGAGTCCGCAAGAGGCGGGCACCCGCCTGGGCTAGTGAGGACATCGTGGACCTCGTCCACGATCTCTGCACTAGGCACAGAAAAGTGGCCGTCTAGGGCAGGAGAGCTGCCAGCCTGGCCACCCAGGAGCAGGTGTGCATGAAAATCAAGGGGGTCCACTGAGACCCCCGACCCTGAGCCCTGAGCTTACAATGGCCGTCCTGGGTCAGACCAAAGTTCCATCTAGCCCAGTAGCCTGTCTGCCGACAGCAGCCAACCCTAGGGGCCCTGGAGGGGATGGACCGAAGACAGTGACCATGCCATTTGTCTCGTGCCATCCCTCTCCAGCCTTCCACAAACCTTGGGCAGGGACACCACTCCTACCCCCTGGCTAATACCACTCCATGGACCCAACCTCCATCACTTGATCTCACGTCCCTTTAAACTCTGTTCTAGTTCTAGCCTTCACAGCGTCCTGCAGCAAGGAGTTCCACAGGTTGACTCTTTGCTTTGTGAAGAACAACTTTCTGTTACTAGTTTGAAGCCTGCTACCCATTCCTTTCCTTCGGTGTCCTCTAGTCCTCCTTTATGGGAACTAATGAAGAACTTTTCGGTATGCACCCTCTCCACCCAACTCCTGCTTTTAGAGACCTCTATCCTGGCCCCCTCAGTCTCCTCTTTTCTAAGCTGAAAAGTCCCAGTTTCTTTAGCCTCTCTTCATATGGGACCTGTTCCCAACCCCTGATCATTGTAGTTGCCCTCCCCTCTCCCACCCTCTCTCTTCCCCTCTCCCACCTCCCTTTCCCAGTCTCCCCCAGTTTTGTTCAATAAAGACAGATTCCATTTTTGAACACAATTGTCCTTTATGTTGTACATCAAGAAAAGGGGCTAGGGAAGGGTAAGTGGAAGGAGGTGAGGGAGGAATGGGGTACGAGACCCCGATGGGGAGGACTGAGCTGGCTCTGCGGGCTTCTGGGGGTGGAAGCTCTCTTGCAGCCCCCCAATTGTCTCCTCTCCCCAGATGTCAGCCTGCGGCAAGTGCAGCCAGTCTGATGGCCAAGTGGTGTGATGTGCCCAGTGTGGGCACTCCGGGCACTCCAAGCCAGGACTGGTTTGCAAGTAGGGCACCCCTGAGAACTGTCTGTCCGGGGTGGGGGTCGGGTCCCTTTAAGCGCAGCCCTCGGCTAGCCTGAGACAGCATCTCCACGCTCTAAGTCCTCCTCTGATGCCCTGCCGGCACTGCTTCCGGCCAGCCTTAAGCCCGGGTCAGGGTCCACTTAATGTGGACATGCTAGTTCGAATTAGCAAATTGCTAATTCGAACTAGTTTTTAGTTCTAGACGCGTTAGTTCAAATTAGCTTAGTTCGAATTAACTAATTTGAACTAAGTTAGTTCGAATTAGCGCTGTAGTGTAGACATACCCTCACAGTCTTTGATAACTGAATTGACTTGCAGGAATATAGAACTGTACTTGCTATTTTCACCAATACTGCACAAAACAAACAGCCACTGTATTAAAATGCATACTCAAATTCTAACCCAAAAAATGAGATTTTTTTTCCATAGGATTCATGTAAAATGTCATTGCAACATCATTATCAAAAGGAGAGGAAGTACAGAGAAGAGCAACACAAATATTTGGCTGGAGAGATTATGATCCTCCCACAAGAGTGCAATCATATAGAAGGATTTCAAGGAGCCCACAATAGAAAAGTGAGAGCTAGAAAACAGGTCTGTTCCTCCTGTCAATAGGGGTAATTGGCCAGCCAGTAAGAAGAACATCTGGATGTAGGGAGTTCCTTAGCAACTGCATGCTAAAAATAAAACGGTTTCACTGTCAGTCAATTATGCAGGGATTATCTACAAAGCCAAGCCTGATTTTTCACTGCCCTTACTACAGATATGAAAAGGACATACATTTTTCATGTGAGTCATAGTGTGTCACACTAATATGTTAATGCACTGCAACATTCGTAACTGTAAATATGAGTCACATAAGTCCAGTGGAGGAGCTAAGACACACTAGAGGTATTGAGATACTATGGAGATAGGAACCAAAGAAATGCTCGCATATGCTAATTTTATAGCTATATATTTACATATTTGTTTTCATGGTAGGATTGTGAGAATTCAGTCTTGCCCGAGGTCCTTCTGAAAATCTACAGAAAATCATAGAATAGAATAATAGAATCATAGATCTGGAAGAGACCTCAGGAGGTCAGCGAGTCCAGCCCCTTACCTAAAGCAGGACCAATCCCAACTAAATCATCTCAGCCAGGGTTTTATCAAGCTGAGACTTAAAAACCTTTAGTGATGGAGATTCCATCATCAACCTAGGTAACCCATTCCAGTACTTCACCACCCTCCTGGTGAAATAATTTTTCCTAATATCTAACCTAGACCTCCTCCACTGTAATTTGAGACCATTGCTCCTTGTTCTACCATCCGTCACTACTGAGAACAGCCTCTCTCCATTCTCTTTGGAACTTCCCTTCGGGAAGTTGAAGGCTGCTATCAAATCCCCCTCACTCTTCTCTTCTGCAGGCTAAATAAGAACAAATCCCCCAGCCTCTCCTCATAGGTAACGTGCTCCAGTCCCCTAATCATTTTGGTTGCTCTCTGCTGGACCTTCTCCAGTGTGAGCGCATCCTTTCTGTAGTGGGGGGCCTAGTACTGGACGCAGTACTCCAGATGTGGCCTCACCAGTGCAGAATAAAGGGGAATAATCACTTCTAGCAATGCTCCTCCTAATGATCCCTAATATGCCATTAACCTTCTTGGCTACAAGGACACACTGTTGACTCATATCCAGCTTCTCATCCACTGAAATTCCCAGGTCCTTTTCTGCTCAACTGCTACGTAGCCAGTCGATCCCCAACCTATAATAATGCTTGTGAATCTTCCATCCCAAGTGCAGGATTGCACTTGTCCTTGTTGAACCTCATCAGATTTTTTTTGGCCCAATCCTGTAATCTATCTAGGTCACATTGGACCCTGTCCCTGCCCTTCAATGTATCTACCTCTCCTACTAGCTTAGTATCATCTGCAAATTTGCTGAGGGTGCAATCCTTCCCTTCATCCAGGTCATTAATAAAGATGTTGAATGAAAACGGCCCTAGAACCGATCTATGAGGCACTCCGCTTGAAACAGACCGCCAACCTGTCATCAAACCGTTGAGTACTACCTGTTGGATCTGACAATCTAGCCAGCTTTCTATCCAACTTGCAGTCCATTTATCCGATTCATATTTCCATAACTTTCTGGCAAGAATATTGTGGGAGACCATATCAAAAGGTTTGCTGAAGTCAAGGTATATCACTTCTGCCAAATTCCCCATGTCTACAGAAGCGGTTACCTCACCATAGAAGCTAATCAGATTGGTCAGTCATGACTTGCCCTTGGTGAATCCATGTTCACTATTCCTGATCACATTCCCCTCTTCCAAGTGCTTAAAATGGATTCCTTGAGGATCTCCTCCGTGGTTTTTCTTGGGACTGAGGTAAGGCTGACTGGTCTGTAGTTCCCTGTATTTTCCTTCTTCCCTTTTTTAAAGATGGGCACTTCATTTGCCTTTTTCCAATAATCTGGCATCTCTCCTGGTCTTCACAAGTTTCCAAAGATAATGGCCAAAGGCTCTGCAATGACATTTGCCAACTCCCTCAGTACCCTTGGATGCATTACATCCAGATCCATTGATTTTTGTATGTCTAGCTTTTCTAAATAATTCTTAATCCGTTCTTTCTCCACCAAGGGCTGCCCACCTTCTTCCTATACTGTGTTGCCTAGTGCATTTGTCTGGGAGCTGACCTTGTCTGTGAAGACAGAGGCAAAAAAAGCATTGAGTATTTCAGCTTTTCCCACATCATCTGTCATTAGGTTACCTCCCTCATCCAGTAAGGGCCCCACACCCTCTCTGATCACCCTCTTATTGCTAACATGCCTGTATAAACCTTTCCTGTTACCCTTCACATCCCTTTCCAGCTGTAATTGCAATTGTCATTTCACCTTCCTGATAACTCCCCTGCACTCTCAAGCAATATATTTATACTCCTCCCTTGTCATCTGTCCAAGTTTCCTCTTCTTATAAGCTTCCTTTTTGTATTTAAGCTCACCAAGAATTTCCCCAGTAAGCCAATCTGGTCACCTGTCATATTTGCTTTTCTTAGTGCGCATCGGGATGGTTTCTTCCTGTGCCTTTAATAAGGCTTCTTTAAAATACTACCAGCTCTCCTGGACTCCTTTCATGTTAGCATCCCAGAGGATCATGTTAGCATCCCAGAGGATCCTGCTCATCAATTCTCTGAGGGTATGTCTACACTACAGCACTAATTCGAACTAACTTAATTCGATTTAGTTAATTCGAAATAAGCTAATTCGAATTAGTGCATCTAGACCTAAAAACTAATTTGAATTAGTGTTTTGCTAATTCAAAATAGCATGTCCACATTGAGTGGACCCTGACCCGAAGTTAAGGATGGCCAGAACCAGTGCCGGCAGACAGTTCTCAGGGTTCCCTGCTTGCTTGTCTAACTCGATGAGGGACAACAAAGCAGTCCTGTCTTGGAGTGCCCTGAGTGCCCACACTCGGCATATCACAGCACTCGGCCATCAGCCCGGCTGTACTTGCCGCAGGCTGCCATCTGGGGGATCAATTGGAGGAGCCCGTAGAGCCACCCTAGTACTTCCCATCGGGGGCTCGTGCCCCATTCCTCCCTCATCTCCTTCCACTTACCCCTCCCTAGCCCCCCTTCCTGATGTAAAAAATAAAGGACACGTGTGTTCAAAAATAGAAACTCTCCTTATTTAACAAAACTGGGGGGGAAGGGATTAACCTCTGGGGAGACTGGGAAAAGAAGGTGGGAGTGGGGAGAGGGAAACCTGGGAGGAGGGAGCTGGAATGGGGAAGCCAGGGGAAGAAGGAGGAGGGGAAGTATAAAACTATGGTACGCCATATCTTCAGTACAGTGTACAGATGTGGTCTTCTCACCTCAAAAAAGATATTTTGGCCTTGGAAAGGGTACAGAAAAGGGCAACTAAAATGATTAGGGGTTTGGAACAGGTCCCATATGAAGAGAGGCTAAAGAGACTGGGACTTTTCAGCTTAGAAAAGAGGAGACTGAGGGGGGATATGATAGAGGTCTATAAAATTATGAGTGGTGTGGAGAGGGTGCATAAAGAAAAGTTATTTATTAGTTCCCATAATAGAAGAACTATAGAGAGGATGGACGAGAATACAACTTGTACTTCAAATTCCTTGATCCTTCTTCCCAACACTACACAATCTGCAGGGACCTGCTCAAGGTCATTCTTGGCTGTATATTTAGCTCCTACATGGAGAAGCACGAAGGTGTAGCAATCCGAAGGCTTGATCAGATTTGGAAGACTCTCGGTCACATTCTGAATTCTAGCTCCTGGTAAGCAGCACACTTCTCGAGATTCCAAGTCTGGACGGCAGATGGATGACTATGTCCCTCTTAGGAGGAAGTCCCTGATCATGACCACCAGACTTCTTCTCTTGGGGGGGGTGGTCATGGAACCCCAATTCCTAGGACTACGTATCCCATGCCTTCTGGTAGATAAGATCTCCTTCTGATCTCTTCCCTGAGAGGTCCCTGCCAAAGCATTCTCCACAGTAGTGCCTGTGCAAAGAGCCTGAAAGTGGTTACTTACCTCTAGTGGAATAGGGGATACCTGAGTTGGCTTTCTTCTCCTGGAGGTTACATGCTGCCAGTTTTCTCCCTTGTTCTATACTGCCCCCACTAGTTCTTGTGCCTGCAGTATTAAATGCTGCCTTTTATTGAGGAAGTCTACATCCTCTCTGATGGACTGTAGAGTTGATATTTGGTCTTCAAGTCCTCTAATTTTTTCTTCCAAAATGGTGACTAGCTGGCATTTAGTGCAGATGAAATCACTTCTATCTTCCAGGAGGAAGACAATCATGACACATGCTGTGAAGGTAACTACAGCAGACCCATCACTATCCATATCAGCCTTCCTTCAGAAAGATTCCTTAGATGTTTTGAAATGTCCCCTTGAAGGGCAGAAGAGAAACAAACTTCAAGAAAAAGACCACCAAACACTATGGGGCTCCCCCAGGGTGAACTCCCAGGCAAACTCCCCTGTTGGCTGCTGCCCTGTTCACTGCTTGTATGATGAAGTCCATAGAAAACACCTTCGGCCTTCTAAATATTGGTTGAACTTCCCTTGTTCAGGTCCTGAGTGGTCCCAAACCACAGAGTTTGCTGGACAAGGGGAGATCAAAGCTCCCTACCTGGCTACAGGCTCTGCTCACAGCGGTGGCTGTGCTCCCTGCCACCTACCACTGCCTTCAGCCCCTCACTGTGCCAACCCTGACAGGGGCTGCATCCCCCACACAAGGGCCGGGGCTTGGAGATGCGCCCCCCCCTTCTCCCCGGGCACAAGTCTGGGTTTCACATCCACTAGCCAGCCCCGCTGACTCTGGCCCTGGATGGGGTTGCCCTTTCTACCACTAACACCAGCCAGGACTACCGACCCTGCTGTCCCCAACATCAGCTGGGGCTGTGTTCCCCGCCACCAGCCCACACCGGGGCTGTGTCCCTTCCATCCCTCAACATGCCATCCCTGACCGAGGCTGTGATTCCCACAGCGCCAGCTCTGGGTGGGGCTGCACTCCTCCCCTCAACAACCTCAGATGGAGCTGCACCCCTAGCCACTGACCCCACTGCCTCCAACCTGAGCTGGAGATGCACTCCCCACTGCCAGCTGAACCTGTGCTACTTTTCTGAAGCTGACCAACCGGGGCTCTCTGGTCCAGTAATATCCATGGTTCTACTGGACCATGGATGTTGCTGGACAAGAGAGTTCTGGATTTTAGAAGTTCAATCTGTATAGCTAATGTTTATGAGGAAGCCCCGGGGATTGGGAGAGGTAGAAATCAACTAAGAAAAAGAGGGACAAGTAAGATGGAAGGATGCTGTCCAAATTTCATCAATGCAAGTTTCTAGAAGTTTGGCTTATGTTCAAGTTCTAAAGAGGAACACAGACCAAACTTAATTTAGAATTCATTGCGAGTATCTCAGATATCTCCCAGGTTCTTCTTTGATGATAACCTCTCACAGAGCAACATCCATTAGTAAAGTTTCAAGACCTCTGGTTGGCAAGGTATTTCATATGAGCCTTGCAGATAATGGCCTAGTTTCAATGGTACATGATTTAGTTATCTCCCATTTGACCTACAGCGCTGCAATATATCTAGGCATGATGCCATCAGCTTTTAGGAAACTCCAACTAGTACAAAATCCTGCAGCAGGTCTCCTCAGTGACATATACTACTAAAATAACCTCACATCTGTCCTCCCTTCTCCACGCTGGCTTACTATGAAATAGAGAGTCAAACTCAAGACCTTGTTTATTATCTTCAAGGGCCTCAATGGCTAGAACCCAGAAAATGTGAACATTGACAGTAAAGAACGAGTATGAAGACCGTGCCTGACAACTCTGCTCTTCAGGCAGAAGAACTTTCTACTAGAAGGGTGCGTCTAGACTGGCAAGATTTTGCGCAAAAACTTGCCAGCTGTCTACACTGGCCGCTTGAATTTGCGCAAGAGCACTGACTTTGTAATGTACAAAATCAGTGCTTCTTGCGCAAATACTTTCATGCTCCCACTCGGGAAAAAGCCCTCTTGTACAAGAATACTTGCGCAAGAGGGCCAGTGTAGACAGGGAAGAACTGTTTTGCGCAAAAAAGCCCCGATGGCTAAAATGGCGATCGGGGCTTTCTTCTGCAAAATCACGTCTAGACTGGCCACAGATGCTTTTGTGCAAAAGCACTTTTTGCGCAAAAGCATCCGTGCCAATCTAGATGCGCTTTTGCGGAAATACTTTTAACAGAAAAACTTTTCTGTTAAAAGTATTTCCGCAAAATCATGCCAGTCTAGATGCAGCCTGTGTGTAAAACACCTATGTCCAGGAGACAGAACTTTCTCAGGGACCATTCAAAGATTGTGAAACTAACTCTCACAGCAGCACATAAGGCCTATCATCTACTGATCCACATGCAAAAACATGTCTCTTTAGCCTTCCTTTCTATAATGTAAATGTATACATCATGGATATTTTTAAAATGTCACTGAAAACAAAACACACAATTCTCTTGAAGAGAGGATAAGAGAAAAAACAAAACTCATGTGATACTACTGGACACAGTCAGATACGGTGGTGATGATAGCAAAATAAGACCCTATATAAAATAGTATATAGAATGGAATCTCTGGGCTTGCTAGTACAGAATGTGTGGATGTGGTTTACTGCTAGGAAAATGCCACAAGTTGAAACTTTTAATGTTTTGTTGTATTGTATGGGTGACATGAACTGAATATACAGACCTCTTTAAGAACTTGACAGGGACTGATTTGGGTGGCATTCCACTTGCTTACAAGAAAGCTTTGTCCCTTTGGGATCAGCACAATGATGATGATAGAGTGTACTGTTTATTGTGTTACTGTACTGTATAGTGGAAGGGCAGCTGTGATGGTGTAAAAAGGCTCAGAATGCCTTAAAGCTGGCCAGGAAAGAGTTTTCCCTGGTGCAAACTTTGCACACGGCAGTTTACGTTATAGTATGAGGCACCTGCATCAAGTCCAAATGTAGGGGCATTTCAGGGGAAGCCTGAGCATAAAATATTGAAATAATTCTGAGAGGTACCCTGCACAGCTGGGACATGTTGCTGTAACTTAGGCTATACCAATACTACAAGTCAGGGGTGTGATTCCCCTGCTCATGTACACATACTCACACTAGCTCTCATTGAGCTAGCATGAGTAAAAATAGCTATGTCATAGCAACACAGGTAGAGTCAGCAGAGGCATGACTGAGCCATACTGAGCACAACTCCATTTGAAACTGGTATGTATGTACAGTGGAGTCACGCTTATCCGACCTTCGCTTATTCGACATTCCGCTTTATCCAACAAAGCCAGAAAAAACTGGGGTTCAGCGAGAAACTCCAGCCAGCCTAGAGCAGTGCAAGTATGCAGCCCTCAAGGCCAGCCGCCCCGGGCTGCCATGTCACATGCAGCCCTTCCTGGCTGAAGAGGCTCCAGCAGCAGCCCCTGAAAGCAAAACTAAAACCCCACGCTGCCGCCGTCCGCCCGCCATGTGACCGGGACCATTTCCCTTGCCCCAGCCGCTGATGTCCCTTGAATTGCAGCGCGTGGTGGCTGATTGAGAGTCCAGCCTGCGGGTCGGAGCCTCCTGCTGGTGCCGCTTGGTCACAGTGCAGCTGGGGTCATCCCCATCCCCCTGTGCACCCACCTCCCAGGGTCCCCATTCCTGCCTGGCCCCTTCCCTCCCTGCAGCGCCCGGGTGCGGGCCAGAAGAATGACCCCACTCGCTGCTCCGTCGCTCTGGGTGCTGCTGCTGCTGCCGCCGCCGCCCTTCTTGGCGGCCTCCAAGCAGAACATCCCCAAAGTGCTGCTGCCCTTCACCCAGAGCACCCGAATCAACTACAGGTAATGTTCTGTACTCCGTATTATCCAACATTTTCGTTAATCTGACCACCTATTGGTCCCGTTTAGGTCAGATAATCGGGACTCTATTGTACCTGTACAAGCTCAGCTATACCACCACGACCGATGCTACCACCGCTGCACTACTATTCATACTTCTGCTAGCTCATATAGGAGTAAGTGTAGGTAACCCCTAGTTCATAGTTTAGACATAACTTTAAGCAGCCTATGAGGTGTCTAAGTTACACTGCTCCTCAATGGCAGCCCACCATAGGAAACATATTTTATTATGCTCTCCTGATATTTATTTTTTCTTCCTCCCTCTACTTCTCTAGTCCCTTGACATGTGATTTACAGAAACCTAGACTCCCTTATGCTGGTTAGATTCAGGGAGCTAAATTCAGAGATGTAATGGAAGAAGGACATGTAATTACATGCTGATAAGTGGGTGAAAATCAAAGTATATCAGACTAGGGGAATCAAGCTAAGCCTAAGGAGGTATGGAGGGAATCACAGCTCCTATAATATACACATTTAAAAGGGGCTGAATCAGGTGTTACAGCAATTTTGACTCATGTAGACAACTTAGAATCTGTCCTTTTCTCTTGCTTCAAAACAAATATTTCTGTGCTTCTATAAAAAAAATTTAATAACGCACAAAGGTATTTTAAGAAATAAAAGCAGAGAAAACATTGCAATATTTAATGCTGTCATTTCCTAAAACATACTGTTTTCCTCCAGTATCAGAGGGGTAGCCGTGTTAGTCTGAATCTGCAAAAGCGACGAGGAGTCCTGTGGCACCTTATAGACTAACTGAAGTGTAGGAGCATAAGCTTTCGTGGGCAAAGACCCACTTCGTCAGATGCATGTTTTCCTCCATAAACGCACAGACTTTGATAGGAGAATACCACTGGAATGGACATACAAGAAAAGCGAGGGCCTGATTCTCTAGTGCTTTACACACATGGATTGTCATTTTTACCTCTGAAAAATGAGAGCAAAACATTAGTGTTCTGCCATGGTAGTATTTTATACTCTTTATTTAGATGTAAATCACTATACAAAGTGCAAATCAGAGGAGAATCTAAGTCTGAGGTTCCATTAATTAAATGCAATTAATCTTGACAGCAGTTTTCTGATGCTAAAATATAACTTGGGGTATGTCTACACTACCCTCCTAGTTCGAACTAGGAGGGTAATGTATGCATACCGCACTTGCTAATGAAGCCCGGGATTTGAATTTCCCGGGCTTCATTAGCATAAGCGGGGAGCCACCATTTTTAAATCCCCGCTGCTTCGAACCCCGTGCAGCGCGGCTACACGGGGCTCGAACTAGGTAGTTCGGACTAGGGTGCCTATTCCGAACTACCGGTACACCTCGTTTCACGAGGAGTAACGGTAGTTCGGAATAGGAACCTAGTCCGAAATACCTAGTTCGAGCCCCATGTAGCCGCGCTGCACGGGGTTCGAAGCAGCGGGGATTTAAAAATGGCGGCTCCCCGCTTATGCTAATGAAGCCCGGGAAATTCAAATCCCGGGCTTCATTAGCAAGTGCGGTATGCATACATTACCCCGCTAGTTCGAACTAGCGGGGTAGTGTAGACATACCCTATCTGTGTTTAGCTACTGGGGATTGGGACCATCTACTATGAAGAGTTACTACACTGTATTATGAGGGCAGAAGTTATCCAGCAGTGATCTGTGGATCCACAAAGAGTTGGCAGATCATGACTCATTATTTCCTCTTGCTATATTGTATTTTTAAAAGCTAAAAAATATATTAACATTTCCTAATGTTATTTTTCTAGGGAAACAATTGCTGTAGTAGCCGTATGATGCTATGGAATTTCAAAGAGGAAGGCAGGCGGTCTACAAGATCATTTCTACATCAAAAGTTTCCTGTGTCTATGGCAGTGGTGGGCAACCTGCAGGCCTGTCACGGTAATCTGACTGTGAGCCACAAGACATTTTGCTGATGTTGGCCATCCGCAGGCACTGCCCCACTCCACAGCTGCCAGGGGTTGTGGTTCTCTGTCCACAGCCAATGGAGCTATGGGAAGTGGTGCCTACAGGCCAAAGGGCTGCAGGGACATGCTAACTGCCTCTTCCCACAGCTCCCATTGGGAGAATCGAGGCCACAGCTGTGAGGAGTGGTGCCTTTGGATGCTCAACATCTGTAAAATGTCTTGCAGCCTGAAAGCAGATTACCCTGATGGGCTGATCGCATGTGGCCCACTACTGATCTATGAGTCTATGATATACACCCATGCTTGAGAGGAGAGGAGACTCCAGGTAGAAATTCATTAGAATCTTCAAACGGGCATCTCAAAAGTATGAACAAAGAGCTTGCCTGCTTCTTGCAATTTATCAAGCACCTAATTAATGTCAGTCTCTGGTGTATAATCCAGTATCTGAAATTCAGTCACCCTTCATAAGGAACACTCAACACTACTTACTTTCTCTATCTGCCTTTGCTAATGTGTTCCCCTAGGAATAACAACCTTTAAAGGACATGAAAGCATCACATCTTCTGTGGCTGTCTCAATTGCTTTAATCTTTTATGCACTTGTTTATAAATCTCAGAATAGCTTGTACATTTCTAGCCCACCAAGAGACAAGATTTGATGAGATTATGGCAGTGTTTAAGACACTGTCCCTTTCATATGTTGATTTAATAAAGTTCATTCATTATAAGATTTGAAACATTAAAAAGAGGCCCAAGAAAATGTAAGTTTATCTGTGCAGGTATTTCAATGCTGCCAACACTGCTCTTATGGTGGCACAAAATCATGGGTCTATTCTTCTTACCAGTGTTAGGAGAGAAGGGGAACCAGATTAGATAGATCTGTATGGGAAGTGGGGCAGGTGTAAAAGCAGGCTGGATATCATACTGTGTAGTGTGATCCCCCTGCTTGCTGAGTCCACAGAAGCCTCATCATCCTAATTGTATAGGATCAAGGTTGAGAGTCAGAAAGGGACATAACCAGGACAGGATGAGGTAGAACTGCAGAGGAGTCAAACTGTATGGTGCCTGAGGGGCACAGAACCTGATTGTTACCAGAGGGTTTGATGTGACTGACAAAGCATCTAAGAGAATCAGTTCTCACCTGCAGAAGCTCAGAGATCCAGTGAGCTGGGAAGTGTAAATCCATTTTGGTCTCTTGGCTCTGATGCTTTATTGCTCCCTTTACTGAGGTTAAGGGGAAAACTCTACTCCTTGCTGAGTTTCTTGTTCCTTCTATCCCCCTTTCTTGAATTTTCCCTGGAGAGGGTATAATATAAACCTCAGAAAAGATCAAACAAGTCAATTGTATTTATAGTTGCAATTATTCTGAGGTATTAAGCCTCATTCAATACTAGAAACATTTTTTGAAAGCTCAGTTCAGAACATATAGGACAGGCAGAGAGGCACATATGGTAAAACCAGCTACCATAAGGATCAGCAGCACATCTGAGATCAGAATGTAATCAAAACCTATAGGCTGTGCTGGTTGATCAAGCAAGATAAAAATAAAGAACTCATTCCAAAGCAAATGTTTGTCCATGGAGGCAGAGTACTGAAAGACAGACAGAAATTTGAGCCCAATGAGCCATAGGTTCCAAGGATAGAAGGGACCACTGTCATCAACTCATCTGATCTCCTGCATAACACAGGCCATAGAACTTCCCCCAAATCATTCCTCAAGCATATCTTTCAGAAAACCATCTAATCTTGATTTTAAAATTGTCAGAGATCCACCCCAACCCTTGGTAAATTGTGCCAGTGATTAATTAGTCTTACTGTTAAAAATTTTACACCTTAGGGCCAGTCTGAATTTCTCCAGCTTCAGCTTTCAGACACTGAATCATGTTATTCCTTTCTCTGCCTGAATGAAGAGCCCATTACTAATTATTTATTCCCTATGTAGATACCTATAGGCTACGTCTACACTGGCCCCTTCTTCGGGAGGGGCATGCTAATTTTGAACTTGGGAATAGGGAAATCCGCGGGGGATTTAAATATCCCCCGCGGGATTTAAATAAACATGGCCGCCGCTTTTTTTCCGGCTTGGGGAAAAGCCGGAAAAAAAGCGTCTAGACTGGCGCGATCCTCCGGAATAAAACCCTTTTCCGGAGGATCTCTTATTGAAGTAGAAATAAGAGATCCTCCGGAAAAGGGCTTTATTCTGGAGGATCGCGCCAGTATAGACGCTTTTTTCCGGCTTTTCCCCAAGCCGGAAAAAAGCTGCAGCCATGTTTATTTAAATCCCGCGGGGGATATTTAAATACCCCATGGATTTCCCTATTCCCAAGTTCAAAATTAGCATGCCCCTTCCGAAGAAGGGGCCAGTGTAGACGTAGCCATAGTGTATAATCAGGTCACCTCTTAACCTTCTCCTCATTAAACTACATAGACTCCAGAAGCTCAATCTATCACCCTAAGGCAGGGGTGTGCAAGACACCTCTCGTGGGCTGGATCTGTCCTGCCAAGTCACCAGATCCAGCTCGTGGACCACCTTGCCGGGCCCCTCAAGCATGCAGCAGCCACTATTTTAAACACAGAACTGCTCCATGTGACTCTCTACTCTGGAGGCAGGGGGAGGCTCCAGGTGATATCACCGCCTCCAGCCCAATCTCAGCTCCTATTGGCTGGAAATAACTGGCCAATAGGAACTGATTCCAGACAAGCTCTCAGCTCCTATTGGCCAGAAACAACCAGCCAATGGGAGCTGAGAGATTGGCCTAGGGGATGGTGGCAGTGCAAGTCTTTTCCCCCTCCCGGAGCTGAGAGCCACATGGAGGGAGCAGCCGCAGTTTTAAGCAGTCTGGGGCTGCAGCAAGCAGGGAACCCAGCCTGCCTTGGGGATGCTGCAGGCCGGGAAATGCTTAGGTAAGTGTCTCCCAGCCAGAGTCTGCCTCTGACATCCCTGCCCCTCCCACACTCCAACTCCCTTCTTCAGCTCACCATCCAAACCCTCTGCACTGCCCCTCCCCCAGGTCACAACTCCCTCCCAGAACTTGTACCCCCTTCTACGTCCGTCCCCCAGGCCAGAATCCTCTCCTGCACCCAGACCCCTCCCTTACCCAGCACCCCAATCCCTGACCCAGGTCACAACCCCCGTCTCCACCCAAACGCCCTCTCAGCCCTCACAATCTCCTGCATCCCAGTCCCTTACCCCATGCACCCTTCTGCACCCAAACTCCATCCTAGACCCCACACCCCCTCACAGAAAAGTGCAGCCCTTGACCACTTTCCAAAATCTTGGGAGTGGCCCCCAACCAAAAATAGTTTCCCACCCCTGCGCTAAAGCGTGTTTTCTAATCATTTAATCATCTTGTAATTCTTTTTCTAAACCCTCACCAATTTATCAACATCTTTCTTGAATTGTTGGCACCACAACTGGGTAAAATAGTCCAGCAGTTATGCAACAGTGAAATTTCAGAGGCAAAATAATACCCCTGCTCCTGCTTGAGAGTCCTGTCAGATTATTCACCATGACCTCCAAATTTTTTGAGGCATTGCTTCCCAGGTTAGTCTCCCACCCTTTAAGTATAATCAAGTTTTCTGTTCCCAGAGGTGTACCTTCAGACTTGTCAATTGTGAAAGTTCTCTCTAAGAAGCTCATAACCATACTACTGTATCAACCGACCATGTTAGCTGTGAAGGGATAATCATTTATTTTCCGGCCCAGTTTAAAATGCACAACATAGACTTCTTCATTATTTAACTGTTATTGACCTTAAAATGCATTCTAGTTTGGATGTGGAGAGAGTTAAATTTGAAAAGGGTTATATAACACACAAATGTTCTGTTCTGGCTGTTTTAAAACTCCTGTTATGTAACAGTTTTCTGAAAAGCAAACACAGAATGGTATAAGAATAGTGTAACCTTTTCTTAGGAGTTTCCATAGCAACCTGCTTGAACATTTTAAACTGAACTCAGTATTCCTTCTATTACTTATTTTGAAGTTTATCTTACTGCTTTTGTTTATAATGCAAGGCAAAATGTTGCAAAATATGAGTTAGATAACCTTGCTAATACATTTTATTTGCATATAAACAATAATTCACTAAGGTCTATACAGATATAGTAGATGCACAGATAATTGTGCATTTAAGAAGCTACGCCGTATACATATACACATTTACACACACACAGTAGGTTAGAGAAATATGCCATTTTGACCTGCACCATGTCATGAGGGGAGCATCCACCATGATCAAGTTTAAAGAAAATGTATCGTATGCTAACCATTAAGCTCACATATGAAACACTAAGGCTACGTCTACACTGGCCCCTTTTCCGGAAGGGGCATGTTAATTTCAGAGATCGCAATAGGGAAATCCGCGGGGGATTTAAATATCCCCCGCGGCATTTAAATAAAAATGTCCGCCGCTTTTTTCCGGCTTTTAGAAAAGCCGGAAAAGAGCGTCTACCTTGGCCCCGATCCTCCGGAAAAAAAGCCCTTTTCCGGAGGATCTTATTCCTACTTCAAAGTGTAGACGTAGCCTAAGGATAAAAATATCCCAATACCATGAATGATTCTTCTGTATTTTTGTTGTCATTATTTCCAACTGTACACAGTGACCTGATTGTGCTCTTGTTCATGTTGTGACACACACCACAAGATGACTTCCCACCTGAACAGCTCCTTTTCAGATTGAAAAGTGGTAATCTGAATACTATAAACATACTATCAAAGTACTTTTAATCAGATTTTTACTACTAAATAGAGGGGAATCTTTGCCCACATCTCACTCATTGAATTGTAATAATTATTCAGTCCTTGTTTCCTGAAATAGTACCAGGTACATTTTTGTCTTCTATACTCTCAAAAATTCTTGTTCAAAAGAGGCTGAAGATATACCATTTACAAATCAGAAACAGAGTTTCTAAACCTAATCAGCATGAGACCCAATATTTTATTAAAGGGCTGTCCAAAAATGCATTACCAGCTTTAGTCTGATGTTTTGCTTTTAGGTAGGTACAGTCTAAGCCATTATCATTCATCAAGGTAACGTATTCATAGAGAAAGTGTTTCTTCTGTACCCGCCTAGTCATTTACTAAAAATAAAATATAGATTGGACCTCTCTCGTCCAGCACCTCGGGACCTGACCACCTACTGGACCATGCATGTTGCCGGACCAGAAAGTCCCAACCCATAGAGGTTCAACCTGTAATAACAAAAAGTTATAAAATTTAATCAGTCCTTTCCCAAGTTAGTACAAGTGTGATTAATTATCGTACAATGATGTGCACACTTAGCACATCTGAGTAAGCACTTAGCACTTACTCTGAGTAAGATTACACGTGTTTGTCCCACTTCGGTCCTTTCCAGTGCAGCTGGGTCTTTACATCTACTCTAAAGTCTGATGATGGAGCAGTATCACCATGAATCTAAACATAGCAATAGTGTAAACCCATATATGTTGAATGTGCCCTACCCTGACTCCTAAACCTAGCCCCTCCCCCCCCCCACACACACATACACACACTGCCAGCCCCTTGCCCTGAAGGACCTGGGCAATGCCAGATAAATCTGGTCATTATTTTTCTGTATATTTGAACAAATACTGAAAAATGTTTGTTTGTTTGTTTGTTTGTTTGTTTTTAACTTCAGCCAAGAATCTGTCCTATTTATGATTGCTTATCATAAACATTTGTGCAAATGAATTTGGCTACCATAAATAAACATGAAAAACAAATGCTAAGCTTACATGCTCAAATGTTCATATCAAGTGAATCTAAAAATTGTTTTCTAAAGGAATTTATGCTAGTAACTGACCATAAGAAAAAAAAAACAACAAATGATCTGGTAGCACTTTATAGACTAACAAAAAATGTAGATGGTATCATGAGCTTTCATGGGCACAGTCCACTTCTTCAGATGACCAGAGTTATGAGTAGGGGATCTGACCATAAGGAGTTACAGTGGGCAAAGCTGTGATCTGGCTGTCTTTTAAGTAGAAGGGGGGAAAAAAATCTCATGGCTTCCTTAATCAGATCTGCTTATAATGAACCTTAAATTTTTTGTCTATTCTTGGAGCTAAGCTAAATAAGTACCTCTGTGTAGAGCAGTTATTTTTCTTCTGGATTGGCCCCAACTGTCTTTAGTTCCACATACTTCAAGATAGAATCAGCTCCAAATTACAATGCACAGTTTAGGTAAAGAACATCTCAATTATTTAACTGTTGGGGCCAGTCAGTCTGAGCTTTTAATACTGAAGAGAATGTATTCTGTATTTTAGGAATGACCTGCTTTTTCTGCTAAGAGAAAAATGGGATAGATAAATTATATTAACATTTGCTATAATTCATTTTTACATTATTCCTTTGACATAATGGTAATAAATTACTCAACGTACATTTAAATTGCATTCAGATAAACTCTACTGCCTGCCATCAAGTATAGTCCCTTAAATCTATATGATATGGATAGAAAAAGTCTGATTTGGAAGCATTATAAACCCACTTTGCATTCACTTTAAATATACGGGGGGATGTAAACAATGACACAAAATACCTGGCAATGAAAAATCAGCCTCTTAATATTTAATCAAACAATGAAGTAATAGCAAAATCACATACTATCAAACTTAAATACTACTACCAACACTAAGCACGCCATTTTAGACATAACTGCAGAGGGGCGAACAATAAGGTGACTATCATCTTCTAGTTCTTAGAGTACATCTACAAAGCAACATTATGTCGGAATAACTGACATTGTTTCGAAATAACAAAATGCACATCTACACAGCAAGCCATTATTTCAAAATAATGGAAAGCTGGAGGACTTCTTACTCTAACTTCTGTAACCCTCATTTCACTAGGAGTAAGGGAAGTTGAAGGAAGAGTGTTTTTCCTTAGACTTCCTGCTGCATAGACAGCTCTAAGAGCTGAATTAAGCTATTGACGTATCTGAAGTTGCATATCGTAATTCGACTTTTGCCCTGCTGTGTAGCTGTGCCCTTAGAGGCCTTGAACTGATGACTCTGAACAATCTTCAGAGCTGGTGCATGGTTTGAGAGATAGGAAGTATTATAATTGTTGCATCTCCGACTGTCATTTGAGCTAAGGAGAGTTACTATCACTGCCTCATGCCAGAAGGTTAAGTACACAACAGTCACCTCTGTAAATTATGTTGAATTATATAATAGGAAATCTCATACCAGAAATGAAAAATAAACTACATGGTATCTGGATATGGTAGCCTGTCAACAAGCAGAGAAGTGGCTGAGTCCATGTCAGATTGGCGCAAGGTATGAAAAATAAGCAGAATGTATTCTGATCATATTACACATTGATGCCTGTCTGTGAATTTTATTTCTGTAGCCCCATAGATTTAGGGTTGCCAGGTGTCCAGTTTTGAACTGGAAAGTCCAGTATTTGAGCTTTCTGTTCGGGAAACAAATTGAGAAAATATAAATGTCCGGTATTTTCTAAATAAGATGTAATGTAGATTGTGATGTAATGTCAAATGTGTCTGGTATTTTTGTTGAAAGCATCTGGCAACCCCATGATAGATTACAGTGCAAAGTATCACATATTTGCATATTTGCATATCATAAATTAATTCAGCCAGACATTGTTACGATCATTATTGCAGTCTAGTACCACATGAACAGTTTAAAGGTCTATTGTCAAGGCTAACAGGCCCAACAACTTAAAGACTGGTTTTCAAGTTAGCTTAAGCTTGACAACCAAAGAACATTCATAGAAATATATTTCTGTAAGCAATAGGCTCCTTCAGATATTCATCTGTTCACAAGAACTATTTGGAATACAGAAAACATTTATCAACAAAAAGGATTTCCTATTTTCAACTGAAATTTCAAACATTTCTGATGACGACTAATATTAAAGATTTCCCCTCCCTTTCTCAAAACCTAGCATCATTTTCAGGTGATAATTCTATTCTCCTTACTTTATGGTGCTGTGGAAACAAATGTGATGTTTTAATGCCAAATTATTTTATTACTGTACTGAAGCACCCAATCAGATAAGATGAACTGAACAGTATAAACTCTTATTTTATACTTGGTTGGCAATTATAACATATAAAGAGAAAAAATATTGAGACAATTGAAAATATCAAATGATCTCTCTATTAAGCTAGATACATTTATTGAAAACCTTTTTTGTGCATGACCTTTTTTAATGTTCTACTAACTCTCCCTCAAGAGAGAAGGTTGCAGATTTAATAAACTCACAGCCTCTCAGCTAGAGGACCTAATTACAAAAAACCTGAGGTAATAAGTTTCTTCTTAATCATGGGGAGTCATATAAGAAATGATTGCCCTTCCATTTTGCCATTTCTTCAGTTATACATCAACATATCAAATTGATTAGTGCTGGAAACTTTTGAAAATCTGTCCACAGCATATAGGAATTTATATGGTAACAGAGCTCTTTTGAAAATGTATCTTTCAGAGGCCCTATTTTGTGGGCAATGCCAAAGGACAGTGCAGTATTTTCATGAATCAAAACAATGCTGGTGGATCTAAATTTAAGATGGATAAACTTGTCCATATTCCTTTAAAATGGGGATTTTTAAGTCTCAGTAACATAGGAAGGGTGGAATAAATTCTTAAAATATTTTAAATAATCCCAAATACAGTAAATATTCCTGAATAATTAATGGAATCATTTTTGACTTCATGTATTTTTTTTTTAAACAATGTAATTTAATCTTCTGGGAAACTTCACTTGTACAACCATTTAGGCAATTATACCGAAAGCTGAAATTGCTGTTTTGTAAGAGAAAGACTAGAGGCTGTAAAAATATATTATCCTTCACTCTAACAACTGAAGCTGCAAGCCAAGGTCCATAACTAACTAAATGCATAAGGCATGTTTCTGCCGTTTAGGACATTGATTTTATACCAGGGCTATTTCACGGATATCAATGGAATTATTTTTGTTTTACCCCCATGTAAATTCAGAACAAAGCTCACAATATATTTGTGTGAACACATATGTTTTTATAACATCGAAAAAGCATAAATACCACAGTCAATATTTCATTTGAAATAATTTTGAATATTAAGTCCAAATGTGGGCAATAAATAAATAATAACCCCAACAATTGATCTGGATGAGTGATTTTTATGCTGCTAAAATGTATATGAGTTTAGTTCATTGTTGGTACTTCCTTCTGAGTTTCAAATACGCTTAAATTCTTATTCATAAAATGACTGCATTAATTTCAGTGAAGGAAAATCTCTCTCAACTCTGGGCATTCAGTCTTTCAATGTAGTTAAAGCATATTTGCTTTTAATTTTCTCCCAATTTCTAATCAGTGTTACTTTGTACGAGGCACATTTTATTACTACTTTTCCAAACAGCAACACTTGAATAATGAATGCCTCCCCCAAAAAGATGGCTTTCAACTGAAAGCACAGTCATGTTATAGCAAAAATAAGGGTCTGCAGGGACCTCATGGGTCATCTAGTTTATTTCCTCACCTCTCAGCAGGGTACTATGAATGGTTGAGTAAAGTACAGTATTCAATATGCAATTTTCAATAGTTTTGTTAATACCCACTGTGCCTGTAGTGCCATGGTGTAGATGCCCCGTATAGAAATGAAAGGGTTTTTTCTGTAGTAAGTAATCCACCAATCCAAGTGGTAATAGCTAAGCAGGCAGAATAATACTTCCTTTGTTCTAAGTATGTCTACACTAGAGTTAGGTTGTCATAGCTATGACTCTCATAGGTATGAATATATACCAAGAGCTAAACATTATCAGATCCAGCGAGGTCACCCTCTATCCTTTCAGTTATAGCTTTAATTTTATCCCATTTGCTCTAGCTAACTATGAATGATATTAAAACACACAAACAAACAAAAATACCCCACATTAAAATACTGTTAAGAGTCTGACTAGGAACAGAATTAGTGCATGGATAGCATGCTTCTTCTCAACTTATTCTCAAAGCACAGTGTCACCCAAGCACATTGGTGTGGGTTAAGTTTGGAATAAGAAGCCTTAACTAAGATTTTCTTAACTTGCAGTCAGATGTTTAGTGGGGTTTTTACAATTATGTTTAATTAGAGACGCACTACAAATGATGTTCACTGAACCAGCAATTACTTGCTCAAGAAGAGTCAGAAGAAATATGTCTAATATAGTTGTTAAACTTCCATTTACCGTGCACAACGTAGAACTTAGACAAACAAAACAACCTTGCAGCAGCAAGTCTGAGTACAGGTCAACAGACTCCAGCAATCAAGATTTGAGCAAGGGGGGAAGGGTTAAAAAAGTGCAGTGGATATTCAGACTAAGGCTGTAGGCTGGGTTTGAGACCCTCCCTTCTCTCCAGGCTTCTGAGCTGGAGGTCCAGCCCAATCAAGAACTTCTGCACTGCTATTTTTAGCCATGCATTCCAAAAACACCCGCTACCCCTGGGGTTCCGAGACTCACTGCCCCTGATCTTTCTTGCTTTGTAGACGTACCTAGTTAGTATTGTGTGCACTGGGAATAAGTCCTAGTCCCAACCTTCATTCACAATTCACATCATGAAGCTTGATATTGGGTAAGTGTCTAGAGATCAAATTCTGACCACATCCAAGTCAATGGCAACACTCCCACTGACTTCAATAAGGCTGTCTCCCAGGCAGCACAGTGACCAGTGACAGCTAAACCCCAGCCCCTCCCCATTTGTCCTCCTTCCTTCATTGCCTCAACTTCCACCAGCACCTGGGGAGTGAGTTGGCTGGATAGATGGCTGTTCCTGGGGTGGAGTGGAGTCAGGGGGTGGAGAGCAGGGGGGCTGAGTAATCAGGAGATGGGGGAAAGGAGCAGTTGAATAAGTGATGGGTCCTGGGGAAGTCAGGACATGGGGGGCATGGGAGGGTTGGAAAAGGGTTGGAGTTTGAGTGGTTGAATAGAAGGCAGATCCCAGGGATCAGGGAGATTGATCAGGGAGGTGTAGATCAGGGCCACACCTAGTTGCTCTGAGAGGCACAACCTCACCCAGTCTTCCCTACCTGGCCCTCTATACAATTTCCAAATCCAATGTGGCTCACACACCAAAAAGTCTGCCAACCCCCTGCCTTACACTTACTCACTGCAACAAATCTTCTTAGGAAAAGTTGTCTTTTTACCTCTAGATGTGTCATTTGGGAGTTTGCAGCAAACATAAAAATGTCTCTTTCTCAAAGGCTGCAAGCAATATGGTACAAAAAGGAGCTATTTGGCAAATTGTGCACATTATTTTTACATCTTATTTCCATGGGATTGCTGTTCACAAAAATTAATAGACCTGGTTACTGCTGCTTAACTCTCTATCAGAATTGAAGGTAACATTTCATCCTGGGTACGGCTAGACTACATCTTTTTTCGTAAAAAGTTACACATTTTGCGTAGTTTTTTCTGATTCTTTTGTCGGAAGAGGCTTTCCTGACATTTGGCCCCGTCTACACAGGGCCAAATGTCGCAAAAAACCCTCTTTTGGAAGCGCCCTTCTTCCTCATAGAACAAGAGATACAGGGGCTTCCGAAAGAGCGTGTTTGCATTTCTGCAAAAAACAGTGCAAGTGCAAACGCGTTCGCTGGACACGGCGGAGTTTTTTCAGGATATCTTTGGTATCCCTAAACCCTGCCGCAGTCTAGCCATACCCCCCAGTATCTTATGCAGTTGCTATTTAACACAACTCATTATTGGCCATGGTTTAAAAACACCTTTTAACACCACGTCTTTCTTCATCTCAGACATACCTTATTGCATTAATTTGTAAATCTAACTTTCTGCATTATTTGTTATGATAAAATAAAATCTCTACATAATCCTTATCTTTTGGGCTTCTCACATTTTGGCCATTAACAAATCTTCACTGAAACTCTTTAAAGCTGTGCTCATCTTCTAAAACAGCAGCATTTTAAAAGAAAATAGGCTACAAAATATGTTCACACTCTGCTAATGTGGAATGGTTCCTATTCCCCCTCCTCAGTTGTGATTACTATGGATAGAGTGGCCACCAGGGCACCAGTGCTTTTTCTTCTTTCCTCTTCTTTCAAAAGAACTCCCTCTTCCCCATCCACACACATGCCTTTTTCCGAAAGAGTTCTTTCAGAAAAAGGCTTCTTCCTCATAGAAAGAGGATTACCAATGTCGGAAAAAACACACTGTTCTTTCGATTTTTTTCTGAAAAACGCAATTGCAGTGTGGACGTAATTGAAGGTTTTCGGAAAAACAGCTGTTTTTCAGAAAAAATTCTGTAGTGTAGACATACCCCCAGTCCCATATCTTCTGTTGTTTGTTGTTCTTCCATTCTCCCAGATAAAACAGAGTCATCGGAAAAGGGCACAAGCATTGTTATCAACACTGTTTCTCTGTCCCTCTGAACAAGATAAACTGACATACCTTTTTAGCACACACAGAGGGCAAACCCAGCAGAAACACAATTTCCTCCGGATCTGCTACACAGATATTTTATTGTAAATTAATCTGGGATACATGTATGTTTCCAATAAAGGTGAATTTTATATCAGTGCCCTCTATAAGTGTGTTTTCAAAAGTCCTTCGCTGCCCTCATGTGTCTAATAAGAAAATATTTTCTTCATATTGAATTGAAATTGTTCTTGCAGGAGTTAGTAAAATATCTTTCCTCAGCAACGCAACAACATTAAGAACTACTGCATGTAGTCATCAGGTAGGGCCAAACTGCCTACTTTTGGGTGCAAAATTATATATTACAATTAAGCAAATTGAGTTGAATTTTCAAGTATTATTTGCACTGGTATAAGGCCAAATGCTCCTCTGGCAAAACTTCACTGAAGTCAATAGTGTTAAGCTAGAAGAGAATTTGGCCCACTGAATTCAAGACATATTGGAAGAAAATACCTCTTGTGAAGATTCCTTTGGACATATGCTGCAATGGTCCTGTCTTCTCTTCCATTACATTAAAAACACTGTGATCTGCTTAAGTAGATATGGTGTTATGTTCTCTATTTTTAAAATACTACACATTGCTAAATGCAAGTGATTTTATGTTTCTAAATAAAACAATATTGCACTTAATCAAAAAATATCAAATGGCCTCTGCATTGTGAGCTTGAATTTAATTCATCCTACTTTGGAACAGTTAGTGGGAAAATATACAGAGAACCAGATTCTCTCATAGGTTGGGAAAAAATTCCCAAAGGAGCCAGGATACGCCTTGATTTCTGTGTGCATAGTTTCTTTTTGAGTATTTCATTAAAGAGGCAGAGCTGACCTAAACTACCACAGAGAAAACAGAATGGTTGGTAAGTACCCTAACCCAGAAAATCCTGGCGAATTAAAATAATGGTTATAGGATTTGGTTATTAAGGTTCAATATCTGCACGTTTTTTAAAGGGGGATGGACATTCCTCCAGATCCATCTCCCACTCTATGGACTAAAGATGTTAAAATGCATATATATAGGTAAATGTGTAACCGTTGAAAATTTCAGTTGTTACACGTTTACAAGCAGGGGAGGGGAGGAAGTGGCTCCTGACTCCACCCCTCCCATACTGTTGCCTCTGATATAGAGGTAGTAGTGCAGGGGAGAAGGCAGAGGCAGTACCACGGAAGCCGGTATTTGCAGGGAGCTGGCTTAAAAGCCCAGGCTTATTGGTGAACTGTGTATTGGTTTATACGTTCACATCCCTACTAAGGACATTTCTTTCTTGTAATTTCTACTAACGTGTCCCATGGACTAACACACATTGTGATTTATGCAACCCATGGGACAACAACAAGAACTGCTATAGCTTCCATTAAGATTATTGGTTTATTCTGATGTGTAGATGTAACACTGCATTCCAGGTGTAGTATTAGGTTTCTTTTCAACAGTCTCAGCCTTACTTTTCAATTGCAAAGTGTAAATTAATCTTCTTCTCTCTTAGCCCAGTTATGTAGGAAAAATTGTAAACTACAAAACCAATTTTGTTTCTCAGCTTTCTTCTGAGATGATGGAATATTAGTCACGTGACAACCAAAATCACAGAAAACTTGAAGGGACCCCGAGTCATCAAGTCCAGTCTCTTGCAGTTACAGCAGGACTAAGCACCATTTAGATTAGGGATATATAATCCTGTTTAATCCTGCTCATCTGAAGAAGTGTGTTTTGCCCACAAAAACTCATGATATTCTCTATATATTTTAGTCAGTCTTTCAGGTGCCACAGGACTACACATTGTTTTAAAGTTATAAACTAACATGGCTACTTCTCGAAGCCTGTTTAATTAGTAAACCTATTTAACCAATTAGAGGCAGGCAAGCAGGTGGAGGGTTGGTCAGGCTGGGCTGGAATGCCCCCCTACAGCAGGCCCCACAGGGCTGAAGCAGCCCCCTGTCTGCCATGGGGGGGGGGGCGTGCTGCTTCAGTCACCACTAGTTAACTGTAACCAGTAAGCATCACCCATTAAGGGTAATCCCTAATCTAGACTATCTCTGACAAATGTCCGTCCAATCTTCTCTTAAACATCTCCAATGATGGAAATTCTACTACCTCCCCAGGCAATTTATTCCAAAGTTTAACCACTGTGACAGTTAGGAAGTTTTTTCTTAATGTCCAACCTAAACCTCCCTTGCTGCAATTTAAACCCATTGTTTCTTCCCATCATCAGAGGTTAAGGAGAATAATTTCTTCCTCCTCCTTGTAATATCCTTTTAGGTACCTGAAAGCTGCTGTCATGTCCCCTTCTCAGTCTTCTCTTTTCCAAACTAAACAAATCCAATTTTTTCACTCTTCCCACATAGGTCAATACTCCAGTTGAGGCCTAAACACAGAATAGAGGGGAAGAATTACTTCCTGTGTCTTGCTCACAACACTCCTGTTAATGCAGCCCTGAATTATGTTTGCTTTTTTGCAACAATGCCACTCTGGTTGACTCATATCTAGCTTGTGGTCCTCTAGGACTCCTAGGTCCCTTTCTGCAGTACTCCTTCCTAAACAGTCACTTTCCATTTTGTGTGTGTGAAACTGATTGTTCCTCTCTAGGCAGTGTACTTTGCATTTGTCCTTACTGAACTTCAAACATGTGCTCAACTTAGAAAATTGTTTGTTTTGTCTGATAAGTTTCTTCACACACAGATACAGAGATTAGAGAAAGAGGGGAAAGGAAAAGAGGGAAAAAAGCAGATACTCCTTTGGCAATCTGATGGCAGTTAGTTGGTAACTGTTGTCAACTGAAGGCTGGAATGGTGGCTTTTTCCCTGAATAGCCAGGATCTCTGGTCCAATCAATATCTGAAAATCTGATTCAGAGTTGTAATCATACTACTAAATAAAGTTTCTCTCTCTCTCAATGGTAGAATTTACAGAGACAGTGTCTGACAAGTAGACAAAACCAAACCTTGGACTGGCCGTGGTACATTGATTAAACCCAAAAAAACATGCTGGGCTGACATTCAATAACCTTGATACTTATAACTTGGATCAGAAAATAAGCACAGGCAGAAAAGGACAGACACAAAATATAACCCACGCGTAAAACCATGGATGAGCTAAGCCCTTGCCCATTCTTGGTTTTGTACTACACTGTCCATGAAAAGCAACAAAGCTGTTTACAGCAACTTACCCAACACTTACAATAATTTTTCTAGTCCAAACAATCTTAATAAGGCAACCTTGAACAAATTCAAAATACACATGCCTTAGCAGCACTACAACATATCAACAAATGTCTATTTCTTGAAACGAAGTTCAATGTTCCAACATTAATTGAGGTATTCACAGCATGATTAGGTAAATGATTTTTAAGATTTTCCCCAGTTTAGGGAATAAAGCATACTTGATCAGTATTAAATCCATTATAGTATCTCTGTGGGAAGTAGGCTAATTCAGTTGATCCCATTGTAATGATTACATTTATTTATAGAAAGTGACAAACCAAAGGAGATTTGCCAGTTAAAGAACGAAAGCGGTAGACCAGCTGGTAGTTGAACTCCCCATAGAACTGCAGTTACTAGACTGCTCCTCTGCTTATCTCTGTAATACAGGTAGCTGCACTTCAGTGAGTAAAAGCACAATACCAGCTCCTTCCACAGTTCCACAATCAGCAAATCATCATCCGTTAGCTGGCAAATGGTAAGTCAGACCAGTGTTAGCACTGAGGAGAGTAAGAATGAGGCAGCTGAGGAGAGTATAAATGAGCATATATAATCCCATTGCTTTTTCCACAGACACCTCACTTACTACTACCACACTGGTATACACCACAAGTCACTCCTCATATCCTTAACTCTGCCCCAGAGGGATAACACCCCTTTCCAGCACAACAAAGTATTCTCCAACCCTTCCTTTTAATTTGTGGTAATAGAACTATGTCTTGTATTATTAACTGACCATTACTTCATTAAATTAATTATTTTTTCTGACAGTTTTCTCAGTTATCCTTTTTGCCTTTATTTGCCCACCTTTTGGGGGCAGAGAAGACATGGAAAGGCAGCTATTGCAACATTTCATCTCAGCATAACTGGGGGTGCTACTATGACAAGTAAATTCTTTTAATACCCAAATGGTTATAAGCTAGACACTTTTATAAAGTAGTACAAAACTGAAATTTTACAAGTCTTACATTGCTTTTACATGTCATTTTTTCCATTTATGTTTAGATTGTCAGAAGAAGCACAGAATATCACAAAAATTACCAGCACTAACACTACAACTGTACTTTGATTTTTACAAGTGAATACTTCAGTGCAAAGCTAGTTATATTATAGTGCACAAGCAAAGGTAATCTACTTCATGGTTCAGACCATACACCTTTAGGATCAGTAAAACAACCCTACTTCCTATTCACAAAATGGCAAGATTGGCTAGGTATGTTATCACCAGTGAAGCAGGAAAGAGATTGCCCTTCTACATGTTTATTATGCTTTAATAAATACATGCAGGAACAGAAATGTTTAAGCAACCAAAATATCTGAAAAGCAACTCAATAAATGTAATTGTGTAAATATATTACTTATTTATAAATAAAACCTGATGTGTCTAAAACATTCCCCTGCAAGAATTTAAGTGACAGAAATTTACAAAAGGATTGCTGTCCTTTTCCCATAAATAGTCATAGGCACCAATCTTACAAACACATACCCAAGCTTCATTTTAAATTCCTGTCTCACAGAACTTAATGGGACTGAAGTCCTTAATGTTCAGCATGTGTATAACTGTTTTCAGGAGTAATGGACAACTCAGTCAAACTAAAAAGGGTCAAACAAAATTGTGCTGGAAACCTACAGCTATTTCAAAGTACTCAGGAAAGGTGAAGGCTTATTTAGAAACACAGGACTTGCCAGAGTGGCACAGAGCTACAATGCATCTAGCCCTGTATCTTGTCTCCAATAATGGCCAGTTCCAGAGGCGAGCTGTAAAACCCCCCATCATGGGGCAGCAGCCGTGTGAAAATCTGCCCAGGGGAGAGTCTGGAGGCGACACGGCTGGATTAAGGCCTGAGGGAGGCTGTAGGGCAAATGCGGAGAGTATCAGTCTCTGCCTCAACTTCAAAGCGTGTGCGCCTTTGTGGAGGGGCCGAGCGGTGGCTCCAGTGAGGCGCACGCCCAGTCCCGCTCTGCCACAGCAGCGCCAGGAGGAGGAGCCGCCGCCGCCCGGAAAGTGAAAGGGAAACTGCCCCGCGCCCCATGAAGCTGCTGGGGCTCTGGCTCTTGTGCCGCCTGCTCCCCGGCGGGGGTGGCTCCCCCGGGGGGATCCAGCCACGGGGTAGCAGCGGCGGCGGCGGCCCGGAGCTGCGCGGCTCCCGCAACCGCACCCGGGCTGGCTGGGATGGGCGGGAGGAGGCCGCCCTGCGGGTAGGTACCCACTGCCGCTGCGCTGCCGCCCCCGCTCTCCCTGCCAGTGTCCGCAGCAACCACCCCCCAGAGCCAGCCGCCCACCCGCTGCCTCTGACTGCTCCCCCACTCACCATCAACCCTCCCCTTGCTTCCCTGCCTGCCAGCAGCGCTGCACAGCCTCCACACCTGCCACCCATGAGCCACCCCTCCTGCGCGCCTGCCCGCCCTCCGCTCAGCTTCCACTCTAGTGGCTCATCTCTGCTGCCTGGCCTCTAAACCTCCAGACTGCCAGGCTTCCCCCCTCGTCTCCATACCTGCCACCCAGATCTCTTGTTTGCCAGTTGTTCAGCCTCCATACCCACCACCCATCCTGCCTGTTGGCTGCTCAGCCTCCATACCCATCACCTAGCCCTACTACTATCCTCTCCCCACTTCAGCTCCCCAAAACTTTCCCTCTGCACTGTCATAAACTGCTGCTAAAACATTCACCCCCTCCCCATATGTCTTAAGGGTCAGTCTCTCTCAAGCACCAGACTACACTCTCCTCCCCCCATTTTCAATTTGATAGTGACAGAAAGGATTATATGTAACATTCAGTTGATGTTGGGTGGTGGTGGTGGAAATTATTTAGTATGTGGTGAAATAGAGACAAGTCTTATGTGTCTTACACAGCGGCTTTGTCTAGACTGGCCAGTTTTTCCGAAAAATCAGCCACTTTTGCGGAAAAAATTGCCAGCTGTCTACACTGGCCGCTTGAATTTCCGCAAAAGCGCTGACTTCCTACTGTAAGAAATCAGTGCTTTTTGCGGAAATACTATGCTGCTCCCGTTCGGGCAAAAGTCCCTTTTGCGCAAAACTTTTGCACAAAAGGGCCACTGTAGACAGCTGAGATTTGTTTTCCGCAAAAAAGCCCCGATCGCGAAAATGGCAATCGGGGCTTTTTTGCGGAAAAGCGCATCTAGATTGGCCATGGACACTTTTCTGCAAAAAATGCTTTTGTGGAAAAGCATCCGTGCCAATCTAGACGCTCTTTTCCGAAAATGCTTTTAACGGAAAACTTTTCCGTAAAAAGCATTTCCAGAAAATCATGCCAATCTAGACGCATTGGAAAGGGAGGAAATTGTGGGGTTTGTTGTTTTGGGGGGAGGGGTTGCTTTTAGCTGTAGAAAGAATGAATTAACATTTGTTTAAAATTGATTCCTGGCTTTTCACATTGAATATATGCCTTATTCTCCACTATCTTGCACCTTTTGTAGTTATTTCCAATGTGTTATGAGAGTATGAAATATCAGCAAATTGGAATATTAGCGGTCTATTCATTCTTTGCGTAGTTATATATGGATATAAGGAAAAATGTAGTGAGGAATCAGACCTGTCATGTCTTGTCTACCTTGTTCTCCCTACCCCAGGAAATTTTATGGCTGACTGGAGAATGAGTGGAATTGTAACATGGCAAGTGATATGATTACAAATAGATCAATTCAAGAAGGAAAGGATATTTAGTTAGGACTGAAAAAGCTCTGGCCCTCATTCACCATTGTATACCAAACTAAACTTTACATTGACATTTTAAATGAAATGAAAACTGAAATCTTCCTTCAAAAGAAGGGTAAATGCATAATAATGGATTTCCTGGGCCACAAAATGTTGGCTCTGGAAGATTTCTAGTACCTGTACTTTTCATTTCCACCATAAGATGTCAGCCTTGAGCTAACAAAGTTTGCCAATTTCTCTGTCAGATGATAGTGGCTTTTGTTACTCTCTACTCCTCTCACAGTTTGGAATTTCATAGTCATTCCCATTGGCTACGCCTAGATTGCATCCCTTTTTTGGAAAGGGATGCAAATTAGACGTATCGCAATTGCTAATGAAGCGGGTATTTAAATCTCCCCCGCTTCATTAGCATAAAAATGGCTGCCGCTTTTTTCCGGCACGGAGCATTGCCGGAAAAAAGCGCCAGTCTAGATGCGGATCTTGCGGAAAATAAATCCTTTTCCGAAAGATCCCTTATCCCTCTTAAAATAAGGGATAAGGGATCTTTTAGAAAAGGCTTTATTTTCCGCAAGATCTGCGTCTTGACTGGCGCTTTTTTCCGGCAAAGCTCTGTGCCGAAAAAAAGCGGCAGCCATTTTTATGCTAATGAAGCGGGGGAGATTTAAATCCCCGCTTCATTAGCAATTATGATACGTCTAATTTACATCCCTTTTACGAAAAAGGGATGCAATCTAGACGTAGCCATTGTGTAAGGTTCTGGGGCTAATCTCTGCATACTTATACTAACCCAGCTCCCTTTTCATTATCTTGAAACCCTTGACTTACAGAGTCCACATGAGAAATGGCCATACTGGGTCAGACCAAAAGTCCATGCCAAGTGTTTCCTAGGGAATTATCAAAATGAGACATCAAGCTCACCGATGGGGAAGGAGGTGCAAAGAGGATACCAGTGATTTAAAAGAGCCTGGAGTCAAAGTATCTTAAATCATGTTTTGGCAACGTCCCACATAGCTGGAGGTTGATGGGAGCACATACACCCAGCAATTTTCCTTACTCATGAGGAGAAGGAGTACTGGCACCAGTGGGAGCACCCTCTCAGTTCAAACTAGTGGGTGATCACTAGACCCACTCATTCAAGCCCCCGAAGATGGATTGTGGCAGCATCAATCTTCTCCACAGTGTAGACAAGCCCTAAGGTGCCACCGGACTCCCCATTGTTTTTGCAGATACAGACTAATACGACTGTATCTGAAACACATGTCTGTTTGTGAACCTATACTTAGAGAGAAGGAGGGGTAGTGGAAGAAGAGAAAACATATATATGGGAGGAGAGAAAAAAAGAGAAAGTGGTATGTAATGAAGAGAAATAAAAAAAGATGTAAGTGGTTTAGAAAAAGAGAGGAAAAAAAAGAAAAGAAACACCAAAGACAGCATAGGAAAAGATACACTGAGCATTAGAGAAGAAAGAAAAAGTGAAGTGAAGCCAAGAATAAGAGACAGTTTAAATTTAAAAAAAATAGTGAAGAATGTTACAACTAAATAAAATCTATAATAAAGATGGTACAAAGTTGTTTTGTCCCTAAATACTGTACTGCAAGGACACGTGATTTTCACTGTGGTTAAATATGTTTAAGTCTCAGACATGTAGATGTTGTGTAAACTTTACAAGCCCAATAAAGATAGTTACATTTTTTAAATTAATAGACATTCAGGAATTTATCATTTTCTTTTCTAGGAAAGTATTAAAAGAATTAGGAGTTTGAATTTTTTATCATCAGATGATAACAAGACTGCGATCTATGGAATAAATCAGTTTTCTCAGTTGTTTCCTGAACATTTTAAAGGTAAAGAACTAGCATGCTAATTTCGTATTCTTTGTTAAATTGTTTTTAGGCTTTGTAGCACTGACCTGTCAGTTTAGAGCTTGAGCCAAAGCTCACTGAAGTAAAGGGACAAACTACCATTCACATGAATGGGCTTTGGATCTAACCATTCTGGTGATACAATGGAACTGTCAATCATTGAAAGAGGTTTAGATGAAAGATCTACTGGCAACACACCAAATATCTGTCGAGTATCATCAAACAGTCAAAACTATATTTCAAGTGCAAGGCCATAGATTATGTGTTTGTGTACACACATACAAAGAATCTGTACAAAATTTACAAACTCTGATACCAAAATGGATGAAATTAATGCCTGTGTCTTTTTTTAAAAAAGTCTTATTTTGTCCTAAATCTGAAACTGTCTTGCTTGACTGTTAACTTGTTTATAGCATAGTAATAATGTCAGGCTCTTTTACAGTATTTTCCATCATTAGCTGTCATTATCCCCATTTTTCATATGGGGAAACTGAGGAACAGAGCAGCAAGGCAATTTTTAAAATGTTATAAAGTGCTCAAAATTAAGCTCCTAAAAAGATCTCAATATCTTTCAAGTGTTCTTTCTGTAATGTTATAAACAATTTTTAAACTATAATGGTTTGTGTATGAATTTAGCTATTTATTTAAGAAGCAGACCTCACAAAGTTCCTAGATACAAAAAAGTGGTGAAGAGAAAGGAAATACCGTTACCAACAAAGTTTGACTGGAGGGACAAGAACGTTGTCACCCAAGTGAGAAATCAGCAGACAGTAAGCATGGGATTTTCTTTTCTTCCTAACGTTCAGTTTTTTATTGTTGTATATATTATGGACTGAGATTAAAAAGGTGTTTTACATAGCATATGAGGCATCGCAGCATAAATCATTGTCTCACTGGCAGAAGGCTTAATGTAAGGGTCCTATTCAAATGCAAATTAAAGAGATTATATTTTTCCTAACTAAAATTCACATGTAGTTTCTGTTTATGTGCTCTACTAAAATAAATTTGGTATTTGTCCTGAGAGATGGCTGCATTTCAGTGGTGGGCATTGTTTTTATTTACAGCATTTAAGGATTCTTCTTGATGAAAGGCACTATTAAGCTAAAAATTTCACTTAAGAAGGGCACTATGATCAGAAATAAGAAGGGGATATTCATTATGCAAGAATAATGGCAAAACATCTGTAACTTCCTTAATTGCATTAAATCATGTGACTACCATGTATCTACATACTAGAGCTAGTGGGAAAATTTCTGTGAAGAAAATGATTTTGTCAACATTTTTTATTTTCCTCTGACAAAATCTAAATACAATTTTCCTTCAAGGTGTTAAAAAAAATTGTGACCAGGGGTCCATCCTGCAAAGAGCACCCAAACCTTCATGTCCAGTAGTGAAAGTAACTTAAAATTTCTTACAGGTACTGTCCTATTTCAACCCAGGTCCCTGCCAGCTCTTTAAATATCTCCCTGCTGGCTTTTGACACAGCTTAGTTAATTTTTGCCAGAGCTGCACACCAGGGTGCATCCACCTTTACATGCTCTTATAGCTTAGATGAACATATTCCCATGCTGAACTCAGCTAAAATGAAGTGGTTTGTTTTGCTGTGAACAACTTAAATGAAATTTTCTGACATGGGAGTGTTGGTATATTGAGTTTCAATACATAGTTTCCAAACAAAGAACATTAAATGCTTCTCAATCCACATTTCTCAGAACTCTCTGTTCTGTGAAAAATTAGGATATTTTGACTTTTGTTCCAGGAAATTTTAATTTTGAGATTAGTTTAATATACAGTTTGGTTGTATCTCTACAGTACCCATAGCTCGAAATAAGCTATGCAATTTCAGCTACACAAATTGTGTAGCTTACTTCAAGTTAATTTCAAAATAGCTTTTTTAAAATTTTGCATTGTCTACACAGCACTTATTTAGAAATAAATCGCTATTCCGAAATGTCCCTTACTCCTCGTGGAATGAGGTTTACAGGGAGGTCAGAATAGTGAGACCGTTATATTTCAAAATAATGGGCGTGCTCCAAAGACATGGAATATCTATTTTGGGATACTTCCGGTATCCCAAAATAGCACTTCAGTGTAGATGGTATTGCCTTTGTGTGTTACTGACTCAAGCAGTTCTTTGAATGTAATGCTAACATGCAACAGGAATGCCTCCTGTGATTTAAACAGTTTGTTTTCACAAGTACCTGGGAGGGTTTGTCTGAAAAAGTAATACAGACTCAGTAAATGTGTAAATTAATTAAAAACAGGAAATCCAAAATATTGTATAAGTATTGATAAGACTAATTAGCTATATTTTATAGCCGGATTAAGTTTCTTGGAATATATAAAGGATTTCTAACTTTCTTTGATTGTAGGCAATAAACATTACTTTTTAATGTATGATCAGAATATAATAAGTTTTGCTTGTGTACTGATTTTCAAATTACAGTAGTATAAGGAAAGGAATTGTTCCCATATACTGTACATTATAATGGAGTACCTTTACTTGTGTAGAGGTCAGTTAAAAGGTCTACAAGTTATAGAGTTATACAATAGTATATATGTAATACATATTTAGTTTTTATTCCAAATCTGATTGACTAAAACTGTTTAGACTTATAATATGCTCAAATATCAGTAGTTTTTAAACCAAACGAGACAGATTTACTCTACTGCCTTGTTATTTGAATCTACTAGTGGCTCAAAAGGGAGCAGCAATTGGATGAAGTCTCCAGTGGATGCAGAATTCAACTCTAGGACCTCCCTTTCCACAAACCCTATAGGTAGTCTGTTGGGAGAGGGCAGAGACATATCAGGGCAGGGAAGAAGGGTAGCCAGAGGAAAGATAGCTCCAGCTATATCCAGTAAGTTACAGTCTCTTGGGAACCGGAACCTACTTAAGCAAACATTAGGCTGCTCTAACTCGCACCCAAAACCAGGAGGAGGATCAGGGAATCATTATTCACTCCCTGATATCCCTCATTCACTGCTACATTAAGTGTAACTTGTACAAAGCTGAGAACCTGGCCCAGTATTATTCTCTTTTAGCTCTTCATAGAATAATAGGCCCTGTGGGTATGTCTGCACTGCAGTAAATAACATCCATAGCTAACCCTGGTTTGTGGGTCTTGGACTACAGGGCTATAAAAATCTGCAATATAGATATCTAGGCTTGGGCTCTTGGAATGTGTGTGTGGAGAGGCCCTCACATCCCAGGCTCCAGTCCAGGGCTGGAAGTCTGCTCTTCACTTTTATAGCCCCTCAGCCCCATGAGCCAGACCAGCCAGAGATATTTTACTGTAGTATACCCTAAGTCAAGCTCCACTGAACATTTACTCCTTGTGCTTCACCTTTCTATGTTGTCCTTTAATTCTTTCACTTAGTGATAAGCATTTGTTGTTGCTTTTCACAATATAAACCAGACACAGATAAGTTCATCTTAATATAGGATTTTGGATTCAAGAAGACACTTTTTATTGTGATTTGGGGCTGTTGCTGCCATAACTAATCCATTAGAAGAAACATATTGCATTTAAACTATTTCTTTTTCATTCCTTTTGTTTATTTAGCAGTAAGGCAGAAAACTATTCAATGACAAATATTGGATTTTCCCCCCACAGTGTGGAGGCTGCTGGGCTTTCAGCACTGTGGGTGCAATAGAATCAGCCTATGCAATCAAAAGGAATGATCTGGAAGAACTCAGCGTTCAGCAGGTCATTGACTGTTCATACAACAATTATGGCTGCCATGGTGGCTCTACTGTTAGTGCTCTCAGCTGGATGAATCAGGTCAGAATCTTTTCATAATTCTTAAACTGTTTCTTAGAGGTTTTCTGTACAAATGTATTTTATGAAAATAACCAAAAAAAGAGCTGGTAGTGCAAAACATACGTGGCTTGCAGCATAACTGATTGGAACTTAGTTCCACATGGAATCCAGAGTAACCAAAGTTTGAAGCAGTAAGTCAGAAGATTTAAACACATTGCATCTAGAATTCAACAGCATCTTCATTTCAATTCACTGTGAATTTTAGAGTCTGATTTTCAGTGGTGTTAAGAACCTCTCCTCCTATTTAGACAAACAAATGCTGCAGGTAATCCACACAACTGTACCACTAGCCATTTATTTAACTGTCATAATACAGATTTACAAGCCTAACTATGCTATTTAAAGAACTCTCCAATCCTGAACAGTAAGGTGGGTGTGAGCCAGGATAGCAACAGCTCCAGATGATAAATCAGGAAAGAGATCTTGGAGTTATTATGGATAGTTCTCTGAAAACTTCCACACAGTATGCAGTAGCAGTCAAAAAGGCAAATAGGATGCTAGGAATTATTAAGAAAGGGATAGAAAATAAAGACACAGAATATCTTACTGCCCCTGTATAAAACTATGGTACGCCCACATCTTGAATACTGTGTACAGATGTGGTCTCACCTCAAAAAAGATATTTTGGCCTTGGAAAGGGATCAGAAAAGGGCAACTAAAATGATTAGGGGTTTGGAATGGGTCCCATATGAAGAGAGGTTAAAGCGACTGGGACTCTTCAGTTTAGAAAAGAGGAGACTGCGGGGGATATGATAGAGGTCTATAAAATCATGAGTGGTGTGGAGAGGGCAGATAAAGAAAAGTTATTCATTAGTTCCCATAATAGAAGAACTAGAGGACACCAAATGAAATTAATGGGTAGCAGGTTTAAAACTAATAAAAGAAAGTTCTTCTTCACACAGCGTGTAGTCAACCTGTGGAACTCCTTGCCAGAGGAGGCTGTGCAGGCTAGGACTATAACAGAGTTTAAAGAGAAGCTAGATAATTTCATGGAGGCTAGGTCCATAAAAGGCTATTAGCCAGGGGATAGAAATGGTATCCCTGGCCTCTGTTTGTCAGAGGCTGGAGAAGGATGGCAGGAGACAAATCACTTGATCATTGTCTTCGGTCCACTCTCTGTGGGGCATCTGGTGCTGGCCACTGTCGGCAGACAGGCTACTGGGCTAGAGGGACCTTTGGTTTGACCGAGTACGGACGTTCTTATGTTCTTATTTAGTTTTTTATTTTATGGGGTGCACATCCCCATTCTTCATGGACTTCTTCATGAAGCTGAAAAAGATATAGACGTTGCTGCATAGATCCTGTCCTCCACAAAACGCATACAAGGTGTACAGATTGTGTTTCATTAACCAGTATGTGGAAGTAATCTGTACAGAAGGTCCACAGCTGCACTGTGGCTGGAGAGAACAGATTCCTTCCTTGGTGCCAGCTCAGTCTCTACCTGTTGCGATTTGTGCCATATAAACTGAATTGTTTGTAAATACAGAGGTACTCCTGGGATGGCAGTGGTTTTTTAAAATTTCTGTTGGGGGTTGGTATAGTATCCATACCACCTAGTGTTCTGCAAAGCCAGGTGTTCTGCAAAGCTTTAGCGCCAAATGTTTAGTAATTTATCTTCTTACAGACACAAGTAAAATTGGTGAAAGATTCTGAATACACTTTTAAAGCTCAAACAGGGCTGTGCCATTATTTCCAGCACTCCGACTTTGGAGTTTCAATCACAGATTATGCTGCATATGACTTCAGGTAACCCTTATTGATTCTTTTTATTTGCTGTACCTTTTTTCCTGTGTTCACAGACTAGGAAGTGAAGCCAAAGCCTTCACTGCATTCAACAGCCAAAGATTATTTTTACTGTTAGCATTGGTCAGTCATATGTTAATCCTACCACTGTATATAAAATCATAATAATTTTGGCAGTTGTGGTCTAGATTGTTTAAATGACAGAGTAAAATGCAGTTGTGGCTGTCAGTTCCAAGATATTAGATTAGGTGGGTGAGGTAATATCTTATATTGGACCAACATTTGTTGGAGAGACACACAAGCTTTTGATTTGCATAGAATTTTTCTTCAGTACTGGATAAGAACAGTAATTTTCAGCTACTATAAAGTCAAAGTGCACTCTCTGTGTGCTCTCAATTTTATGCGTACACTTTTTGAATGCTAGTGACCTGTGTCTCGTGAACAACAAATCTTAGTGCCGTCATCAAACTTCACTGGAAAAAAGAAATCAGCAGGCATTTGATTACTTCAGCCCCATAGCTATCTGTGCATTTCCACTGTAAACATTCCTCCCTTTAGAGCTTGTGACTTGAGCAAACACTGCTATTGAATGAAATTGGTAAAGACAACTTGTTCTCTATTTCACAATGTACTAAATTGACTTTCTAATTTTTTAAATTGTCAGTACAATACAATTTACTTTCAGTGACTCCATATGAAAAATCAGGAAGCAGGAAGATGATAAACAGCTAAAAAAGAAGTAATTGTATACTTTTTTGCTAAATAATGTTGGTGATAACCAAACTAAACATACTTAGAGTGGCTAATATTTCCAGACTATTACATAACTCCAGGAAAAAAATTGTGAGTAAGTGTTAGTCACTTGATGTAACTGCTTTTGTTCTGAGAGCAGTACATTTAGAATAACTATAGAAAAGTGAAAGTGGGCAAACTAATTTAAGCTAAATACCTATTAACAAATGACTAGTGATGTTACCCAAAATGATCATCATACCACATAAATTTATTCACTAAAACATTTAAGTAAATTTAATTAGGATTGTTGGTTTGTTAGCTAAAATATAATGTTCAATACATATTGTAATACAGTTGGTTACTAGGTATTACAAAGCCTACACTCTTGAGTAAAGCTGCTTTGAGCTTCAAAAACATGTTAAAGACTCACGAAAGTTTACTTTGTTGCATGTTAACATATCTTATGAATTGTCAAAGGCCACATTCTAAGTGAGGAACAGGAGAGGAAATAACATAGTCTATGTCTACACTACAAGCAGTTATTTCAACATAATGTCAAAATAATGCTGAGCTGGAGGACTTCTTGCTCCAATTCCTGTAACCCTCATTTTACAAGGAGTAAAGGAAGTCAGAGGAAAAGTGTGTCTCAGACTTCCTGCTGTGTAGACAGCGCCAAAAGCCGAAATAAGCTATTTCAACTTAAGCTACACAATTGACGTAGCTCAGGTTGTATAGCTTAGTTTGGCTTTAGCCCTGTTGTATAGATGTGCCCTTACATAGTATCTGCTGTTTCCCTGCAGTTGAATCCAAAATCTACTTACTGTAAATATCTACTTACTGTAATTTAATATAGGCAAATTCTTTGCTTTGTATCACCTGTCTTACCCTGTTGCTATCTTGACATATAATCCTGTGATGTTTAACTTTCATAGTAAACAGTTTGTTATTTGAAAGTTAAAATGGGCAGAATTAGTTCACTTGGAGATTGTTTTTGACACATTGCAGTCTAACAATTCTGGATTATAACTCTTATCCTTTTCACAGTGGCCAGGAAGATGAAATGATGAAGAAGCTTGTTAACTGTGGACCTTTGGCAGTGGTAGTAGATGCAGTTAGCTGGCAGGATTATCTGGGTGGGATCATACAGTATCACTGCTCCAGTGGAAAAGCAAATCATGCTGTTCTCATCACTGGTTTTGATAGAACAGGTAAAGTTTCATTAATTATGGCTTCAAAACCTATGGCTTTTATATGGACTCTGCTTCACTGAGTAATTTTATCCTTTATAAAAAAGAAGTGGTTAGAAACGAATCTGTTTAAGATATCTATCTTAAAACAAAGAATACTTAACTGTTCAGCTCATCTAGGCTCTGTATTTTTATTTATTGCATCCATGCCAACATATCCCCAGTGCACCCTGGCAGCAGCCCATTAAAGACATGGCAATAAGAATACAGGTGACCATAAATTCTGTCAATCCAAGTATAGTGTTTCTATATTACTTCTTCAAGAATGAGGATATGCTGTAGCAGCAGCCATATAGCATCTGCTTGTTAACTGTCCTTTAATAGTAGATTCCACTACCATTACATCAAATCAGTATAAAATATGAAACATTAAAATGACTAATAATTAGACTATTCGTTCATTAAGAGTTTTATTAGGATTTCAAAATTTTCTATTTTCATATTTATTATATAAGTCTCTCATTTTACAGGCAGCATCCCTTACTGGATTGTACGCAACTCGTGGGGACGCACATGGGGAAAAGATGGTTATGCCCATGTTAAAATAGGAAGTAATGTCTGTGGTAAGTCAAACAAACAAACAGTTGGTTTGAAAGTAAAGGAACATTCTGGGATATAATTTTTCATGTATGTGAAAGGATCTGTAAAACACTTCAGCTATAGGTTAGGTTTGTAAAAACACAAACTCACTTTATTTATAAAATGAGGACAAGAAGAATGCTCGTGAAAAAACATGTAAATAAAACAAAATCTTTGCTAGTGGACCTAATTCATATATTTGATTGATGAGCTAATATTTATAAAGCTTTAATGCATAACAAGTTAAAGTACACATCAGTTTAGTTAAGTTACATGGGCACAGGGTACCTTTTGTTATGTAAGGATTCGATCTTGCAAGCAAATCTGTAAACATGGACTCTGGTAGCTGTGTTCAGTCCAGTGATTCTGCAAAGGATGCAGGGCTCTTGCCCGTAGGTTCACCTTTAGTTATAGTCCCTACATTATTCTTCACCAAGTTTACTGACAAAGACCACGTGTCAGTTGTATTTTGATCTTGTTATGAATTCTGATTCTGTGAAGTCTCCTCAGCACCTCACAAGATCAGACCCTTCCGAATGAGGACCACACATCTAATTACAATGATTGGACTAGAAGTTAATGCCATCTACTTTTTGTACAGGCATCCTTAACCGTGATTAATACTGGATTGGGTTTGTTAGTTTATCTTAGGTTAGGTTGTCCGTATCTTGGACTTACCTACCATAAAAACCATATATGTCACACATACAGTGCGTGACTGGTCAATACCTTTGGTAATTAGTTACATTAGGGCAAAGTGGGTATAAAATCGTACAAGATCAAACTGGATAACATTTTGCACCCACTTTGCACTGATGTGACTACACAAAGATCGGGTCCTTATACAGCTATTTAAATTTGAGAATATTCATTTTCTATTGTATGCACTAATTACTTGGTAACATTTTATTTGAGTCCTGGTAACTAAAGCAGGCCAATTGTAGAGAAAGGACCAAGAGAAAAATGAGTAAAATTAAAGCCAATTCAATAATTCTCACATTAACCCAGTTGTCTCTTCACCTTTCTCAGCAAGGAAACAAAACCAAACTGTCTGTGCCCTAAATTCAACATAGAGGAGCAGTAGAGATTCTATGAATCTATTAATCTTAGTTTTTCTCTATTCATAATTTCTCTTTTTTTAAAATAAACATATGAATTCCTGATTTAGAACGAGATTGTGACAGGCTCTTACATGGATACAGAACCCTTCTCGTCTATCTCCCACCCACCTCATTTTGAACAAGAGCCAGTCACAATTGCACTCAGGGCCTGTTCTTTGGGGTACCCTTGAGGGATGTACTGCTACTCAGAGAGGGTTGAAATGAGTATGGACAGATGTGTGGACTTCGTGCACTCTGGGCATCCTGAGGAAGAATTATTGAGTCATTCTCTCTTTTGGTGGTGAAAATGTGGCATGCCCATCACTCAGGCTGTGTCTACACTGGCGCGATCTCCTGCAAAAGCAGCCGCTCGTGCGCAAAAACTTGCTGCCTGTTTACACTGGCCGCGTGTTCTTGCGCAATTAAACTGACGTTCTAATGTATAAAATCAGGGCTTCTTGCGCAAGAACTATGACGCTCCCGCTCAGGAATAAGCCCTCTTGTGCAAGAGCTCTTTCAGAAGAGGCCAGTGTAGACAGGCAACATGAATTTCTTGTGCAAGAAATCCCTATGGTTAAAATGACCATCAAAGCTTTCTTGCACAAGAGAGCATCTACACTGGCATGGATGCTCTTGCACAAAAGCACATCTCTTGCGCAAAAGCACATGCCAGTGTAGACGCTCTCTTCTGGAAGAGTTTTTGCAGAAGAACTCTTCCGCAAAAGAGTTTTTGCGTAAGAACGCGCCAGTGTAGACATAACCTTACTGTTTAACTCACACTCTCTGTCCACTACCTTTATTCTAGAAGACATTTAGAAGAGGTAATAAGAGTAGGAAAGGAGGAGCAATTGTGGTAGGGCTCCCCAAATTTCTGTAACTAGGATGAAATAGGGGTAAAATGGGAGAATGAGGCCCCAGCAAACATATCATACCAGGGCCACAAATTTGTCCAGAGGGGCCTTGTGCAATCTGTGGAGAACCTAGAACATGATAGCATATTTGGATGGCAAATTTTACTGCAGTTTTTGCAGTCCTTAAGGAGAAAGGGAAAGGATGTTGAGTCCTAGATTAGGAGAACTACTCCAGTTCTGCTAACACATTGTAAGTTCAAGAAAAAAAAACTGATCATCTCTAATGTGAAAATAAAGGAGAATCCTTTTATTTTGGGGGAGGATGAGAATTGTAGCTGTTTTCATACAATACAAAGGAATAAAAATTTTAAAAAAAGTTTTGTTTCCTTTTTCTTTGCCTTTCACCTATCCTGGTCGATGAAGTAGAACTTTTGGGGATTATGTTTTAGTTGGTTATTTGGGACCCAAGTTTAATTTGAAGTAAATGTGTTCTTTATACTTATTCAGCATCTAGTTTGTGTTTTATTTCTTCTAGGTATAGCAGATACAGTTTCATCTGTATTTGTTTGACTGACTGGCCTAACAAAAAACCACCCTGCTGGCAGTTATTTGTCAGATACTGAGATTCCATAAGTTTACGCTTATTCAATATGAAGATATTTTACTTCAAAAATTTTTAAAAACTATTTTATTATGAGGAGTTGGTCTCCTGGATGTTAGAGACACAGCATAGTCAGAATTCAGCAAGCTGCTTCAGCTTCCAGAATCTGAGCTGCCAAATCTGATTGGGGCTACACAGACAACTCCACCGAATACCACACAAAGAAAGATGACTTAAGGATCCCATTGTGGTGGTCAGTTTGGAAGTTTGAACTGTATGGAACACCAATTGAAATATTTAATCTTTAACCCTAGATGGAAGATGTGGAGCACAGTCAGTTTCTTGGTCCCAAATAATGCCCACTGACAAGTCACTAACAAGGCCTAGAAAGTCACTAACACCACTATTGGTTCAGAATGAAATGATACAAGAAAATAAATGGCAGGAGATAATGTTTGCTGAAGGTTTTCAGTCTAGAAATCTAGCTGTATGATTGGACAGTCTGAAAGCCCTTTAATATGAGGAGAAACATGATGTATCTTTCCATTTCCTCCTGTGTTTTATTTTAAAAAACCATGTGTGAAATCACAGTTGTTTTTTTATTTCTTTGGTACCTTCTGGTGCCTGAATTGGCTTTTCTTATAGTTTTGTTTTGATTGTAGATGCTGTTTGCACTAACATGGACTTCCTCTCTTTCTTCTGCTCTCTTTTCTTCTCTTCAGTTTCCTCCTGGGCCACTCTACAATATATACTTAAGCAAGCAGGTTTAACTATAGTATAATCTCTTCTAACATTTCGCTTGTACTGTAAAGGCCAAAAGAAGTATGGGGAAGGAAAGAGAACACACCAGATAGTGATGGAACCATCAAAATGTATATTTGCCTTCTTGCATAACCATGTACTTTCATCTTTTCACACCCTCTCCCTTCCAGTGTTTTTGACCCTCACCTCTCATGTCTTCTTACATTTAGTTTTTATGCTTATCTTCCAATGTACTTGATTACCTATCAGTGCAAAGAGCACCTCAGCAGCTTTAGGATACTGCAATACTTCAACCTGAGATATGAAAGCATATCTGCTGTACCATATCTTTGCATTTAAGGTTGCAAATGGGCATTTCATTATTTTAAAAGTGTTAAAGTTAAAGCTGCTTCAGTCTCCTTTCTCTACCTCCATTAACAACACTTCTGCAAAAGGGAAATTCACTCTATGATTGTCATAGCTAAAAGATACCTTTAACTCACTAAATGTGGGTTCTACATATTAATTTCTGTCTTATAACAGTCCATCATCGATTGTTGCTAGTTACTGGCAGAGGAATGAAGAAGGGATATTAAGATACCTCATTTTCTCTCTGCATTTCCCCAATCAGCACCTTTAACTGGTGTATCATGGAGATCATCCCTCTAGCCACAGATTGCTGGATTAGTTTCTCTACAAGACCCATTCATCTCTGCTCTTTTCCATGGGTTGGTCAGATAGAATCTTTGAAAAGAGATGATAAAGTGTTTGAACTTTTTGATCTGCAGAACATAAGAGTAGATAGCAATGCCATTTTTAAATTTTAAAGCCTTTCAGTATCATTTATTTATTTAGAAACTTTTGTGAATTTCTGTGATAATCAGTTTTGTTCTATGTAGAAATAACTTTGAATCAATGTTGACATTTTTATAAAAACACACATGTAACTTTTATCTGAATCGTGAAGACATTTTTACAAAAATACTTTGCACTGTTACATTTGAACAGGTTCTCTTATTACAGTGTGGAATATGTGTTTTAATAATATTCTTTCTAAATAAAGAATGTGAAAATTCACTTGTATCCTAGTCTTATATTCAAATTGTGATATAGTATTATGAAGTTCTAGTAATGGCTGCTGTTTCTGTTGCTTACTGTTTCTCTCTCACCATCTTGTCATGTGTCTCTCAGGCTGTGTCTACATTGGCAAGATTTTGTCTACACTGGCTGCGAGTTCTTACACAAGAACACTGACGTTCTAATGTAAGAAATCAGTGCTTCTTGCGCAAGAACTATGACGCTTCCACTCAGGAATAAGCCCTCTTGCGCAAGTGTTCTTGCACAAGAGGCCAGTGTAGACAGGCAACATGAATTTCTTGCGCAAGAAAGTCCTATGGTTAAAATGGCCATCGGAGCTTTCTTGTGCAAGAGAGTGTCTACACTGGCACGGATGCTTTTGCGCAAAAGCACATGCCAGTGTAGACGCTCTCTTGTGCAAATACTCTAACGCAAAAACTCTTGCATTAAAGAGTATTTGTGCAAAATCTTGCCAATGTATATGTAGCCTCAATGTTTGCTTTGGTTGGTCCTATGCTCCATGTTTGTTAAATCAGATGACAGAATTACAGAGAAGATTAAGGGTAATATGATTACCCAGGGCTACTGGGAAGAGGTTTGCTGCCAGTAAGTGTGAGGGATGGCCCCGCCTCTTCCCTGAGTGACATGGCTGGGATCAGGGAGAATGTAGCCACAATGCTTTGCTTTCCCCCCCACAGCTGCTGGTGAGAGCAGGGGCCCTGACCCCTACTGCCAGTGCCAGCCCCCCCCCCCCCCACACACACACACTAGTCCTCCAGACTGCCCAAAGGTGCCCCATGACTCTCCTGCCCCTATATTTGGGGATGGTATATCCCTCAGCCCTCCTCATGCATCACCCCTCTTAATCTTTTATAAGTATCTTCTTCTCTAGATATAAGAGGAACACATTTTTAATAATGGGATCTTCTGCCTAACAGAGAAAGGTAACACGTGATCCAATGGCCAGAAGCAGAAGCTATGCAAATTCTGACAGAAAATAAGTCCTATGTTTTTAATAATGAGCAATTACTCATTAGAACAGCGCATAAAGGGTCATGATGGATTATCTTGCTGACAATTTTAAAATCAAGATTGGATGCTTTTCTAAAAGGTATGTTCTGGGATTATTCTAGGGAAACTCTGTGACCTGTGCTCTTTAGGATATAAGATTAGATGTAGGGTTGCCAGATGGTTTCAGCAAAAATACCGGACACACTTGACATTACATCACAATCTACATTACATCTTATTTAGAAAATACCGGACATTTATATTTTCTTATTTGTATTTTCTCAATTTGTTTCCCAAACAGAAAGCTCAAATACTGGACTGTCCGGTTCAAAACTGGACACCTTGCAACCCTATAGATGATCACAATGGTTGATTGTAGCCTTGGAATCTATTAATCATATCTTGAAGTATCAAAATATAGGACGGGAAGTCCTGAGTGCAAAACTACTGTTACCTTAAATTGACTTGATGGTAACTTGTTCTGTTACACTATTGCTCCTAACTCAATTTTGCTATCTAGGGATATGTCTACACTACCCCCCTAGTTCGAACTAGGGGGGGTAATGTAGTCATATGGAGTTGCAAATGAAGCCCGGGATTTGAATTTCCCGGGCTTCATTTGCATAAAGCCGGCCGGCGCCATTTTTAAATGCCGGGTAGGTCGGACCCCGTGCCGCGCGGCTACACGCGGCACGGACTAGCTAGTTCGGATTAGAAAGCCTAATCCGAACTAGCTAGTCCGTGCCTCGTGTAGTCGCGCGGCACGGGGTCCGACCTAGCCGGCATTTAAAAATGACGCAGGCCGGCTTTATGCAAATGAAGCCCGGGAAATTCAAATCCCGGGCTTTATTTGCAACTCCGTATGACTACATTACCACCCCTAGTTCGAACTAGGGGGGTAGTGTAGACATACCCTAGGATAGCAACTTCACTTTTGTAAACCAATGAGGTAAGACAACTCAGTGGAGCTAACAAAAAGGGCTGTAAGGACAGGCTGATACTATAGCACCCAGTTTCTGAAAGGCATGCTTTAGAAACTAAAAACAATGGCGCCAGAGTGCAGTGCTTCCCTTTGGAACACTCTTGTATTGTTTCATAGAATTATACAACCAGAGATTAGAAGGATCACAAGGGTCATTTTGTCTAGTCTCATGCTAAGATGCTGGATTTGGTGTGCTTTCTAATGAAGCCCCTTTGCTGTAAGAGAAGTTTTCCTTAGATATGAAAAAGCCTGATGAGAACTATTAAGCAGCAGCATTTATTACTTATTGTAAGCAAAACAGCATGATTACAAGTTTCAACTGAGGTTTGATAAGAGCAATAATCATTTTTTATGTTTGGTTTTACTGTGTTATGTCTAAAAGTTGTTGCCATCTGATTGCTCTTGATAGTCTCTGATTCTCAGTGAACAAGCATAAAGAGTATTAATTTATGCCTCAGTCTCAACAGAGTCTAGTATTCAAACACAAGGATTTAGTGGACAGGAATACTTACTGTCTCCATATCCTATAAGATAATATTATAGTTGTTATAACATTATAAATGTGTTATAGTTCTGATTTGAAACAAATTGGCAGAATGGTATGATAGAATTTTGCATTACTGCTACCTTTGCTATACCAGTACTTTGAATAAATAAAAAGACTTATCTTTCTAATGCCTTCATTCTGGAATTTAGTACAACTGCCTCTCTTTTAAAAGAGAATTATCAATAAGAAATTAAAAGCTTTAAGTTTAACAGCCATTTATTTGAAGAGAAAAAATTAAGTATGAGACAAAAATAAAGCATATATAACAAGTATTTAACAAGAATATCAGGTATTAATTATGCTATCTTTTACAGGTATGCATTATTGCATATTTTATTATGGCACATAAGAATCAAGATATTGCCCTTTTCATATAAATTATTTAGGAACACTGTCAGGCCCACTTTGGCTCCATGTTTAGACTTTCTAAAATTTAGCAGTATGAAAATCTCAATGCAATAAAAATTCCCCTTTTTTTTATTCCAACAGGGACATGTTTTTAAAGTAAACAAATATAAAGCATTTTCTAGTGTATGAAAATTGATGAAAAATGAACTAAACAAAAGTAAAATGAATTAGTTCACACTCATTGTCCAAGATGCCAGAAATGCAAAAATAAGCACAAATATAGAAAAGTAAATTGGATTATTAAAATGAAAAGACATTTTAGAAGTCCTGTGTGATTTTTAATAACAAAACTATCTCTTTAAAGATACTGAGGAAAATGCATTAGCATTAACAACAGCATTTCAACTTATCCAGAGTCATATCTCTGAATGCTGTTTCCTTCAGCAAACTGTGCCTTCTTATTTCTGTAATGTTTTAAAAATAGCTCAATATGAAAATTTAGTAGTTAGTATCATTTATAAATCATACTATTTATCATGTGTCCAAATTTTCATCATAAACTTTAAATCCTATAGCCTGGTGTACATAAATATATATACATGCTTTGTAACATTTAATAAATTTAAGGGACCTCACAAAAGGTCAGAACCAGTTTACATGACAATTCAAAGTTCTTTAACATGGATCACCATAGGAAGGTTCTTTAATCTGAATCATCACTGCTAAAATAGGAGCTGTCACAATATTCTGCTGTGTAAAGAAATTTATGAATAGTTGGGTTCATCTTTGGTATCCAGTGTCTTGCCACCAAAAATGTTGAAAGGTTGAACAAATCTACAAACACCTTGTACCTGTCACTGAAAAAATAAAATCAGATGCATTAACTTTAATATGGTAATTTAGGCTTTGTAAAGGCCAATTATAGCCTCTCTAATCTTGGTTCAGATCTATCAAATTACATTACAAAGGATCCTGGGAACTCCCACGGTGTTTGAACGATATAGTACACAAGCTAACCCTCCATTATCTTCTAATGGAAAACATCTATAAGTAATGATTTCATGGTCTTTCCACCAAGTGTTGTGGCAGTTCAGACTACAGCTGAATGACACAAAGATTATTTGAATTCATGTGGTTTCAATCTCTTGGATCTTTCATTCTTGAAAGAGCCACAAAGGGAAACTCATCAAAATTGCCTTCATGTCAAAGCCATGTTTTTTCCTGGCTTCCACTCACAATCATTGCTGATTTAGGCTTGAAATTTAGGTTCACTTAAAAGCCTAAGTACCTTTTGTAACCCTACCCTAAGTTATGTTTGTACAAAACAGTAAATCTGTTGCATTTCTACCCACTTTGTAATTTGATTCAAACAATCAATCAACTCTTTTCTCAAACATTGTTTCAGGGCTTCAGAGGGGTAGACAAGTTAGTCTGTAACTGGGACAACTTAAAAAACAACAAATAGTCTAGCAGCACCTTAAAGACTGACAAAATATGTAGATTGTATCATGAGCTTTCATGGGTACTACCCACTTCTTCACATGACCCGTCATCTGAAGTGCAGGAGAACTGGTCAGTGAGATAGAGAGATAAGATCCCCGATTATATGTGCCTTGCACAGCAGGGAAGACTAACAATTCTGAAAGATGACAACTGTAACTGATTAGTTAGACTCCTCCCACTTTCCATTAGTGTAATAAATCTTCACAACTGCATTGACTTTTATGGAACTTCACCTCTTGTCACATGGAAAAGCTTGTCTTTAGTTGACTGACAAAACAGAAAGAGGTACTGAAAATCTATAAACACTAATAGCTTTTACCAATATACATTCAAGTTTTTTCAGTCCCTAAACTCAAAGAATAGTTTAACTCTTAAGATAAAAGGTCACCCTCTTTCTGCTGTATAAACACAGCTTTTTATATAAAGATGTCAATGTTCAAAGTCTCTGTAGACATTGGTTCTGTAATACTTATTGTTTATTTTCACTATATTTGGACTGATGCTCTTTTTTTTTCTGGATTCTTTCACTAATACTAAAGTGCTTTTTACCTGGCTACGACTAAATAAAAAGTACTGATCATGTTAGTGTAATGTACTGTAAACAGGTTATTGAGTGGAAAAGACTACTACTATGAAGTTTAAATAATTTTTCTTCATTCTCACCTCACTGTGGCGCGCAAATACTGATAGCCTGATGATCCTCCAGTGCCCACCTTGCTGCCAATCATTCTGTGTGCCATGCAGACATGATTATCTAAGTAACAGGAATCAACAAAATATGGCCTTTAGAATTTACTTTTTAAGTTGCTGCTTTGGGATAAAAAAGGGTTTAGTTATAATGGTGTTGACTACTAACGTCCCTATTAAAGCTGGCCAGATTGTAAGTTATATTGTATATCAGTTTCCTGTGAAGTCCTCAGGTTTGGGGCAATGCTTATGACTATTTTCCTGGAACATCACAAATAAAGGTCATAGATGACCCACTAGGCCATCAGAGAGACTCGGTCAGCATGTTGCATATTGACTAAGTAGTACTGCTGACTGTAATCCCATATATGATAACATATTTCACCCTGTTACGTACACAAGGCATAAAAGAGCTCAAAGAATGTTTGGATAGAGAGGAATGATGAGGTGTGGGAAGAAACTGTAGTTCCCTTAGGGTATGTCTATACAGCAGGGCCTAACTCGAAATAAGCTATTCCAATTGAGCTACGTCAATTGCGTAGCTTATTTCAAAATTTGGGAGCTTCTATACAGCACTTATTTTGAAATAGAGCACTTTTTCTCTGACTCCCCTTACTCCTCGTACAATGAGGGTTACATGAGTCCGAGTAAGAAGTCCTCTAGCTTGACAGTATTTTGACATTATTTTGAAATAACTGCCTGCTGTATATACACAAACTAAGTTATTTTGAAATAATGCTAGTTATTTTGAAAAAAAATGTTGCTGTGTAGATGTGTAACCCCTGCAGTGGCACCGAGACCACAGCAACAGATAAGACTAAGAGACTTCTATAGCATGGGCTTTTAGCTCAAAGGGTGGAGGCTCCTATACTAAGCTCCAGAGGTCCTAGGTTCAAATCTGCTTGGTGGCAGTTACAGATGTACCCATAGATAATAAGATGTTGCCCCAATTTTAGGCATATCATGGAAGTGATCTATTTAGTCTTAAAGGAAGGCAAAGGCTGTTCCATGTACATGCATCAACAGGTAAGGACTTGGGTGGTGCACCCATCAGGCAAAGGAAGGCACTGCTTTCCCACACAGGGGCCACAGGTGTGCTGCTGAATGCTGGAGTGTGGCAGCCCCGCCGCTCTCCTCCCTGCCATGTGTTGCTACAGGATGTTGTTAGCATGGTTCAGGCAGGTTCCCAAGTGGCTGGGAAGGCTGTGTGGCAGGGAGCCTCCTCAGCTCCCTACCTGGAACCTGCATGGAACATATATAAGGCTCCAATTACAGTCACGTTGGCTTTCCCTGCTGTGGCAGCCTGCAGTTTTCCCCAGCACACCTTCTCTGAGATGAGTACCAGCCTTGGTCTCCAGTGACCATCCCCACCTACCTTGCTGTGTTGCTTGCTTGTCCATTTGTTCCCCTCCTCCCTGTTTGGCCCTCAGCCCATGTAGTCCTCCTCCCTGCTCCTTGGCCCAGGGTGTGCAAAGTGGGCTTCTTAGCTGCCTTTCCCCCATTCCATCCTTCTTTACCCTATCCTGTTTGGTTGGTCCCAGTCAGTGAGTTCCCTATCCTGTCTCTCCTCAGACTCCCCATTTGCCCTGTGTGAGGTTTCCTCCTTTCCCCGCCTCCTTGCCCCAGCTGTTGCTTGCTGCTCCGAGTGTTCCCCTTCCCTTCTCCCTGATCAGCCTCCTCACCACCACTGCCCGCCATGCTTGCTGTTGTGTGGAGAAGGGTGATGGGTTTGGTTCCCCCAGCGTAAATTGTTGGTGAGCTTTCCTGGGTCCTCTTCCCCTCCCCTGACATACTGTCTCTGTAGTCCCCCTGTCCCTTTGCTGGTATGTGGGTGATGGAGGGAGTTTGCCTAGCCCAACCAGCTCTGCAGAGATAGCTTCCCAGTACCTTCCCCTTCTTGCCCTCTCCTCACACGATTGCTACAGTCCCCTCCTTGCTTAGGGCTCAGCCTCCCTTCCCTTGCTAGTATCTAGTGGGTTTCCTCTTCCCTTCTCATGACACCCATTTGGTCCTCAGTTCCTGCTCCTCTGCTTATTTGGCCCCCTGTTACTCAGTTACTATAGTCCCTCTCTCTTCGTTCACTCAGCCCCCTTCCTTACATGGGTTTTCTTCTCACCCACACTTGTACCTCCATCCACCCCTCTCTTATCCCCTCTCCTCTGTGTGCTTCTCCTCCTCATCTCCACTAGTCACTGCTCTCCACTTCCAGCTTCCCCACCTTCGCTTGCCCACCTTATGAGTTTCTCCAGTGAAACTCAGATACACATTTCACACTGGTCCCTGGATGCCATGTGATCCAGCACCCCTTAGCTAGTTGTTCAACTTGAGAACATGGATATTCAAAAATACTTTGGAGTAGATTCTAAAAAGCCCATTTCTGAAAAAAATTGCATGTAGAAACCACACATGCACTGAGAATAAATATAAAGAATACATAGATATTTTGGGGGGAGAGGGGAGCAGGGAAGAAAGGAGGGAGATAACAGAGTGGGGTATGGGAGGAGCACATGGTGGGGTCCTTGGCAGAGCAGGAGGGGAGTATGGGCCTGGCCACAGGAAAAAGAAGCAGGCTAGGGAGCCACAGCCTCCCCAAGCAGAACAACCACTCACCAGCCCTCCAGATCAAAACAAAAGCAGTGGTCTTAGAATAAAAAGGGGAGCAGGTCTTTAGAATTCTGGTTTGATACATCTTGATTACAACTATAGTGACAAAGGGAAGAATAATCCTGCACCTAGAAGATATAGTATCATGATACAGAAGAAACTTACATCTCCATTTGGTCATGAGTGCATCGATATCCATGAGAGAAGTAAGAAGCTGGAAGGGAACCTGAAAGCGAGGCTCCTCTCTTGAAAAATTAAAGACAAGACATAGAGAAAGTTTGTATTATCTTACTAATATTTCCTAATATGCCATGTTTAACAAAGCACCACTTCAAGTAGGCATAGCACTGACATTGGTAATTTTTTTACCTCTAAATTTCTTCTACCAATAAAAAAAAACAAACCCAGTATTCTACTAGGTGCTTTCATCCTCCTAAAATGTGAGTTGCCTTTTGTCCCACATTATAACAATTTGTCCTTAGGAGAAATTAAGAAACCTGCTAAAATATAATATATGCTCTAGAATAGTTTTTCAACAATCAGTTGCAATAATAAATAGACCACAATTACCCTTGACTTCTTTCTTCAGTTACCCCCCCCTAAATATTACAGCAATATCTCATTACAGTACCTGTAGAAGTAGATCATTAAAGCTCCTTGCAATGCTTTATAAGAGAGTCTTCTTTCTCCTGCAAAATTAAAATTTTTAAAAAATTGTTTCTGTGTTAATTTTCCTGCAAATGTCTGGAGTCCATTTTAGTACATAGTAAGGATACAAAAATATATGGTAGGAGAAAAGTATATATTATTGTGTTTAGCAATCAGAGTTGCTTCTAAAGTAACTGTAGAATGAATTCCACCATTACTTGGAAAATTGACAAATCATCATAAAATTAACTTAAAAAAAAAAGCAAATCACAAACTTGAAATCATAACTTTCAAAGACAACTTTCTCCCTTGCATTTTTAAAACTTCTTTTTCAGAAAGGGTCCAGTTATTGTTATGAAACTATATTTTTCCAGGTGAAAACATAACTTACCTTTACTCAGAAGATGTTCATGGCGCTTTTCATCAAATAATGAAATAAAAACCTCTTTTTGTTTTTTAAGTTCAGCCAGTAGGTCCTCTTTTTCCTCTGATGCTTGCTTGGTCTTAAAAACATAAAATGAAATAATTATTTTTAGAAGAGGCCTACACTTTTTTAAATGATTTATTATACAAGTACAATATTTGGCATCATAATTCTATGAATTTACACCTGTAAATATATTTCTAAACAAGTAGGATGTGCCTTGCCTACGCAAATGCACAATGATTATAACCAGTGCATGCATAAATATACTTAATTCACCACATCAGTTAGCCAGATTTCATATCCAGATGAGATCAATTCATTCACAAGATTGAACACAATTGCATAATTCATACTTTTTAAAAAAAATCTGTCCTCAAGGATTTACAGGTCAGATTTTATCGGTTCTTTATTTGCAGCAAGGAAGGCAGGCAGACAGGAAGAAAGAAATCCAGCATTTAGAAAAATATTGACCTTAGAACTTGTCAAAAAAATCCCACAATTGAATATAGAATTTTTTTAATTAAAAATGTAATTTGACCTAAAGAAGATAATTTCCAAAAATGAATCCTCAAAATACAGCAAGAGAACCTTTTCTGAGACATATAATCACTCGCATCTAGATATTTGTGTTCTGTTGGGCAACTAAATGATTAGTTTTTAAAAACAAAACATTTTAAAAGCAAAACAGCTAATATATATATGTAGTTCAGTAAGTTAAATATCAGTCTATGAATGGACATCCCTTCTTGCTGGACCCATGCGTACCATTTAGTAAATCTATGTGAAACACTACATTACCACTTCACAGTTGTGCATTGCAAACATTTTCTTCTATGAACAAGCCCATGGGAATTCATATGGAAGAGTTGCATGTTGATCTTCAGAATCAACTGCGTGGGTGAAATTCTGGCTCCGGTGAAGTCAATGGCAAAACTTTCATTGACTTCACTGGAGCCAGGATTTCAACCCTATCTTTTGCAATCAAAGTCTGAGTTGATTTAAGACTGAAGGAACCAAGAGAAAGGATCAGTGATTAGATTAAAATGGAAATGAAAATGATAGGATCTTATTTTATCACATATCTCATGCTTATTGATAGACTGAGGAAATGTAATGTACCTGAACCATTGCCACTTCCTCTTCTAGACCTTTTAACACATTCACTTCAAATTTTCCCCAGAAATTAAACCCTTCCGGTTCTAATCCTGGTGTTCTTTCCAGCCATGCCTTAAAAATAAAATATCATAAAGTGAGTAGGTGATACGGGTAATGTGTTCCTCTTAAATGCTCCTAGAGCTGGGAGACAGAAACTCCTTTTTTCTAATCTCATCTAACATGGACTTCCTCTGTAGACCTGGACAAATCGCTTTAGCCCAGAAATCATTTAGGCACCTAACTCTTATTGATTTCAATAAACTGCCTACCTCTCTCAATTTCTCCTTCCATAAATAGGGTAAGAATACTAATTTAAAATGGGGTTTGGCACATCAGTGAAAATGTCACTACTCTAATGGGAGAGCTTCTCTCATAGGCTTAATTAATCCACCTCCATGAGATAAGGTAGCTATGTGGAGAAGAGAAGCTTTCCTATTGCCATAGCATTATTGCCAAGCTCTCCTATTGCCACAGCACTGCATACTAGGGATGTAATAGTATAGTCGATTAACCGATAAGCAAAAGCCTGTATGTTAATGCTGTAGAATACACTCATCCCTCCCCTTCCCGTCAGTAATTTTTTTTAACAGGCTGGCCAGCAGCCCAGCTCAGTCTCAGCTTGCACCAGGTCTGGGACCTACCTCTGCTGCGGCTCTGCTTTTAAAGTGTATTAGGAGCCAGGCAGGCTGCCCAGCTCAGTTCTGGCTCATGCCAGGTCCAGGAGCTCAGATCCCTCCTCCCCCTGGATGTGGGCTGCTGCTGCTGTATCAGAGGCACCAGCATGGGGTGGCAGGCAGCCAGTCCGTGAGGAGAGCTGGTTTTTAAACTGACTCCCCTTGTGGAACAGGTCCCACCTGGCACTCTGCGCTGCTGCCTCTGATATAGAGGCATTAGCACAGAGTAGCAGAGGGTTCCCCTGGAGTGGGGCCAGAGCTCAGTGGCTGCCAGTCCCATGTCCAGGGACTGTAGAACAGTTGACTAACCGATGAGAATTCATGAGATGAATCAACTATTCAATTAACTGATATTTAACATCCCTACTGCATACACTGGGGGTAAGGTGTGTGTGCATGTGTATGTGCCCGTGCTCATGTGTGCCTATCCTTACCTCCACTAATTGCAGAAGTGTTGGTTCTTGCTCTGATTTAAATAGTATTTCATTCTCATGTCCCTTGAAGCTATCACGGTAATGCCTTCTGCTATAAGGGATTCTCAGACTCTGTGGGACACCAATCTTATTCTCTATTAGTCGAAACTGAAGGCTCTGAAAACCAGATGCTTTGCTCAAGTAATCTCTTTGGGTACATGAAAAGATACAGTAATGACATATTATTTAAAAAATAAGGGTATTTTGTGGTTTTGCTATCCATAACTTAAAAAACTACATGGAGATTTTTAACAATTACAGCATATCAAAAATTGATACATCATAACATTTATGTGTCCTTTGTTGCAACTCTGGTATTACAATGAAAATCTGATTTCTTTATTTTTAAGTAAATAACAACAATTATATATTGAAATTAACATTTTTAACAATATCTGTTTCAGGAGGAGATTTATTTAGAATATCAATTTAATTCTAAACTTGCATAGCCAAACAGGTATTAGGAAAGATTTCTTGAGTCGCTAAAATTAAAATAAACTATAAAATGTTTATTGGAGTTTAAACTTTCTATAGATCAGAACAAGTTTTTGTTTGTTAGTTCTGCACAAAAGGTTAAGGTGGTGTTTTATGTTATGTGGAACTGATAAAAAATTAAACCATGTTGAGAAGAACTAGTTAATAAGGATAACCTTGATTCTCATTACCTGGCAATACTAGTGATTTAGAAATAAAGCATAAGGTGGTTGTGACAATTGAACAGAAAATCATTGACTTTGTAGCATTGCCTATTATACAATAATAAATGTCTGAAAAATACAATTGAAGATCTCTCTCAATAGATGATTGATCCACCTCTCCCCACCTCCCTTCTTTTGTAAGTTTAAAAATGGTGGTGGGGGGATTATGGCAACCTTTAAGGACAATGAGTTATGTTTTGTGCAGTATTATGAAGAGATAATAAGATAAAAATAGAATGCCAAAAGGTTTCCAAAAAGATACAACAGGGGATGGAAGCTATATGACATCACCAGGAGAACCACATGGAAACCACAGGAAAGGTAAGAATGGAGGTGCATGGAGCCACAATGGAACTTGGGAGTACATGGAAAGAATTAGAAGTTCATTCCTGAAAGCAAATCAGACAGAGGGATCCCAGAAGCCGGGCCAGCAGCCAAAAAGAGGTATATGGGCTTCCAGGCAACACTTTGTGGGAAAAGCTGCTTCTATCAGTAGATGGAGAGGAGAAATTCTTGGCAAGAAAGTGGGAAGTGCAGAAAGATGGAGGGTTGGTAGCAAAAAACTGGAAGTAAGATGCTGCTTCCCACAGGTTTTTGAAATATTATTTGGTTTCAGTGATCCAGTAATACTGTACTGCAAATTCTATGAAGTTTGGATGTGTGACACCCCAGAACCAATGGGTTAAAACATCTAGCTCATGCTCTAGATGTGGAGTGTGGGTTTCTCTCACCCACACAAATTTATGATTGACATAAAATGCTTCAGATAACATGTGGCTGTGAGAAATGGAAGGAAATTACTAAGTCTTAGCTTGGCACTATCAAATGACAGGACATTTTGGTTATTTGCATACTGTAATTTTAGTTATAGAATGGTGCTCTTGGCTAGCAAAGTCACATACAAATAATTAACACATCTGCTTAAAAACCTCAGAATACCTTGGACTTGCAATCAAGTCAGAGACATTTATTGACCTTTATCTTTTACTGTTACAACTGTTTCTCTCCCAAATACACACTCATCTTGCTGACCTGATTGATTTAATTCTTCAATGGAGTGGTAAAAGCTCATGCTTTCAATTCTGAAAGTCCTGGATTCAAAACGCACTGTTAGCTCTACATAAGCACGGATGATAATTACTAAATAATAATAAATATTTACCTGAAATCAAAGAAGTCCAAAGCAGTCATAGTTTCTAGAACTGAAAATTGCTCCACAAGTAATTTAAGGATCATTGAAATTCTGTGGATTCGAGCAACAACCTTCAGCATGTTTCTCTCATCTCTCACCTTAATAGGAAATAAATACTTGAGCAGCCTGAGAATGATGGGCCGATAAGGTATTTATACCTGGTGTTCTACCCAAACTATCTATTTTGGGGTTTCATTCACTTATCACTGTAGTATCACAACGTATTCCAGGTAAAAATCAATAGCAAAATCTTGTATTGAATACAGACTCTTTCATGAAACTAAAATCACACTTTTTAGTCTTTATATATGCTTAAAGGATAAAATGTGAGGGGTTTTGGCTCTGGCTGCTTATTCATTTTAACACAAACCATTATAAATGAGTTATTTTTCACATGTTTTTAACTCAAAAAGTTGTTAAAAGTCTCGGTCAAAGTCGTCCACAGTGTAATTCTATTGGAGTCAATGGAGAAGCAGGACAGGGAAGCAGGAGATGTAATGTGTCTAAAAAAGAGATATGATTGCAGAGCAGTTCCCAAACCAACTCTGCATCAACACATCCATTCCCTTCAATGGGGTCAGAGGATTCCACTCAAGATTGTTAAGGCAGTCAATGAGCACAACCCAAAAATATCAAAGGAGGGATGAAAATGCTACATGTTAATCTTTTCGTAAGCACTGGTTTCTGAATTTCAGTTTTTAACAAAAATTACTTTCATGAAAAAATATATCCCATTTTAGAGATGGTTAATTTTTTCTGCATTTCAGAGTTCAACAAAAGATAATCAGCATACTAAATTTCAGTAAAAAAATGTGGAACTCATTTCTCCTGAAACTTTAACATCTTTATTCCACATTTTGCAGCTAGATCTACTTCCAAACAATGTTACAAATCTTTATAATGTCCACAAGGGCTAGTTTTTCAGTTATTAGTGTTGTATTAAAATAACACATAGCTAGCCAGCTCTCATTGACAGCATATCAGAGGAAACTCAAGTGTTTGTCCTTACAATTCATTAGTTTATAAAGTATTTCACTTCAGGCAGTGGTAATAGTGCTCAAAATATTTCCCTTTTTGTTTTTAGGTGTCTATATAAGCATCTGTTTCCGATTTGATAATTCCTCTCCAGTTTCATCAAATCACATCCAAATACTAGAGGATTTTTCCCCTGTTTTATTTACCAGCAATATATACACCGGTATATAATAAAACCATCAATTATATTGTATAAGTGCATCATAGCCAGAAAATTCAGAGGTAAGGGAAACTTTCAACATAAATTTTTTTTAAAATAAATTGTATTTTTTTAAAAAATCAGTGTCTCGTAGGCCATCTATCTGCCTATAGATATATAGTTTTGGACATCCTTACAAAGATAATTTTATATATATATATATATATATAAAATTTTCACATGTAATACTTTTTTGTCAGTACAATAATTGGCTTAGCATTTTCAAACCACATAGATAACCAATCATCAGAATCTGTGAATAGTTTGGCCAAAACGATCACTTCTGAAGAGTGAACCCTTTAGGGGTTACAACCCTCAGAATTGTGCAAAATATGTGTACTATTCTAATGGCAAAGTGGTGTCACTAAAGAGCAGAGTTTCAGCCTTAAATTTCAGTGTTGGGGTATGTGTTTATTTGATAAGTATCAAACTTTCAAAAAGAGGCTTAAGTTTGTACACTATAACAAGTTGCACATAACTTACACTGCCATTCTGAAAGATCACTCGAACTGAGTCCAGTTCCCACAGAATCTGCTTAAACCAAAGTTCATAAGCTACAATAAGAAAGACATTGTTAGTGTTAATCATTGCCATTGAAGATATGTAGAAAGAAGTTAGGCAAGTAGATTAGGAGACTAATTTCCATATTTATTCTTACATCTCCATTTAAAATTAATGTTCTGTTTCCATGTGACTGGAGTGTAAGAAATACTGATTTACAAATGTACCAGCTGTTTAAAGACTCTCTCCCTTCTTCAGACCATTGTTGCATGGAATAATTTAGCATTTGAGACTGTTAAAGGAACTAATTGCAGTATATTCACTTTTAGCATTCTAGAGTGGCATATAAGCATGTTAGCAATGGTTGGGGAGAGGGGAAAACCTGACGAGAATACCAATAAAAAAAAAGTCCATGTAAACAAAACTCTGTGGGGTGTGTAACGTCCAAAGAGACAAGACTGAGCCTCAGATTTAAGATGTCATCTAAAAAGACGCAAATTCAGTCAACAATGTGGTACTAAATTTAATAGAAATGTAGCCGTGTTAGTCTGGAAATTTTACTATTTCAGATGGCTGAATCTGCTCCAACACAACCGAACCTATGGTTCTGGAAAGTCTGATGTTCTAAATCCAAGGCATAGGTCACTAAACCATCAATATTCTTGTATATATAATTGATTATGTTGGGGTGTATTCTCACTCTCTACTAAAACTCTTCAGATATGGATTATGGACTCTCTCACACATACATACACACAAGTACTGTGTTGGCAAGGGAATAGGAGAGAAAGCTGGTATTCATGCATGAATTTATAATCATGTCAAAAATCAGAACAACTTCTGTAACACATGTTTGAGCACCAAACAAACAAATGGTGTGATTGCACCAAACAACTTTTTCTGTCCTGTAGTTTACCTTGATGGGTCACAATGAAAAGATGCTCATCATGGATCTTGTTTCCTCTTTTTTCACTCTGCAGTTCTTGAGCATTCAATATTTTGTCCAGCTTCAAAAGAAAGATTTGTTTTTGTAATAATCTCAACACTTCACTGTTGATTTTGGACAAAATGTTCCTGATGGGTGGTTAGTTTGTAAGTGATGGCTTTAATTGCATTTTATTTATTCTGTATTTTAATACCAAACTGATTCATTGTTTTTTCTGTTGTTTGTATCTGGGAGGAGATTAAAGAAATACAATTGTCCCACCCTTTACGCTGCTTGCAGGGTAAAGTACTATTTGAAAAACATGCCTCATGAGAGATATTGAAATTCTAGATGCTTGGTCTATTTACTTTATCAAAGAGAAGGAGTGATTAGGAGTGATTAGGTCACACTATAACTATCTGAAGAACAGACATTTGATAACAGAGGGCCTCTTCAGGCCCACAGACAAAACTATAACACTATGCAGTGGTTGGAAGTTAATGTTCAAGACATTTGGATGAGAAATAAGGCACATTTTTCAGTTGCAAGGACAATTAAACTATTTGGCTATAGTGGATTCTCCATTACTGGAAGCTTTTAAAATAAAGATATACTCAAGCTGAACTACTGCTACTGAATTTGCAGGAATTAATTCAGGGAAATTGTCTGAGGGTATGTCTACACTACAGAGTTAGTTCGAATTAGTTAATTCGAACTAAGCTAATTCGAACGAATGCGTGTAGAACTAAAAACTAGTTCGAATTAGCGTTTTGCTAATTCGAACTAGCATGTCCACATTAAGTGGACCCTGAACAGGGCTTAAGGCTGGCCGGAAGCAGTGCCGGCAGGGCATCAGAGGAGGACTTAGAGCGTGTAGATGCTGTCTCAGGCTAGCCGAGGGCTGCGCTTAAAGGGACCCGACCCCCACCCCGGACAGACAGTTCTCAGGGGTGCCCCGCTTGAAAACCAGTCCTGGCTTGGAGTGCCCCGAGTGCCCACACTGGGCACATCACACCACTCGGCCATCAGCCCGGCTGCACTTGCCGCAGGCTGCCATCTGGGGAGAGGGAGCAATTGGGGGGCTGCAGGAGAGCTTCCACCCCCAGAAGCCCGCAGAGCCAGCCCAGTCCTCCCCATCGGGGGCTCGTACCCCATTCCTCCCTCACCTCCTTCCACTTACCCTTCCCTAGCCCCTTTTCTTGATGTACAAAATAAAGGACAATTGTGGTCAAAAATGGAATCTGTCTTTATTGAACAAAACTGGGGGAGACTGGGAAAAGGAGGTGGGAGAGGGGAAGAGAGTGGCTGGGACAGGGGAGCGCAACTAAAATGATCAAGGGTTGGGAACAGGTCCCATATGAAGAGAGGCTAAAGAGACTGGGACTTTTCAGCTTAGAAAAGAGGAGATTGAGCGGGGACAGGATAGAGGTCTCTAAAAGCAGGAGTGGGGTGGAGAGGGTGCATACAGAAAAGTTCTTCATTAGTTCCCATAAAGAAGGACTAGAGGACACCAAAGGAAAGGAATGGGTAGCAGGCTTCAAACTATTAACAGAAAGTTGTTCTTCACAAAGCAAAGAGTCAACCTGTGGAACTCCTTGCTGCAGGAGGCTGTGAAGGCTACAACTAGAACAGAGTTTAAAGGGAAGTGAGATCAAGTCATGGAGGTTGGGTCCATGGAGTGGTATTAGCCAGGGAGTAGGAGTGGTGTCCCTGCCCAAGGTTTGTGGAAGGCTGGAGAGGGATGGCACGAGACAAATGGCTTGGTCACTGTCTTCGGTCCATCCCCTCCAGGGTTCCTAGGGTTGGCCGCTGTCGGCAGACAGGCTACTGGGTTAGATGGACCTTTGGTCTGACCTAGGACGGCCATTGTAAGCTCAGGGCTCAGGGTCGGGGGTCTCAGTGGACCCCCTTGATTTTCATGCACACCTGCTCCTGGGTGGCCAGGCTGGCAGCTATCCTGCCCAAGCCGGCCACTTTCCTATGCCTAGTGTGGAGATCGTGGACGAGGTCCCGATGTCCGCACTAGCCCAGGCGGGTGCCCGCCTCTTGCGGTCCCGGGCAAGCTCCCGGGAGCTGCCAGCCTGATCCCGGGAAGAGAGGGAGGGCTGGGGGGCATCGGGTGGGTGGCTCGATCCGTGCCAGGTGCAGGGTCTGCTGGCTGGGTGCTGGCAGGCTTGCACCTGGCACGGGCACCGTAGCCAGCCCGTGCTCCTTTAAGGGGTCCGGGGCCGGGAGGGGGTCATAGAGTTTCCCTGGTGTTGGCCAGAGTGGCCACCAGGGAAACCTGGGGAGGGCTAGCCTCCCACTAGTTCGAATTAAGGGTCTACACAGCCCTTAATTCGAACAAGCTAGTTCGAACTAGGCTTAATCCTCGTGGAATGAGGTTTACCTAGTTCGAACTAAGCGCTCCGCTAGTTCGAATTAACCTCCGATAGTTCGAACTAACTCTGTATTGTAGACATACCCTGAGTTATGCAGGAATGGATGATCACAATGGTTGTTTGTGGTCTGAAATTCTATTAATCTGTCACATGAATAAGAATGGTAAAATCTAGCTATCTACTGATTTTTGGATACTCATGCATTCTTTCAGACAGTATAGTACTGAAAACCACTTGAACGGTATTTTCATTTTTTTTTATTATTATTAAAGGCAATAAGGAAGGAATGGGACAGGGAAATAGCTAAGGGTATGTCTGCACTACACAGTTAATTCGAACTAAAGTTAGTTCGAATTAACTCTGATAGGCGCTACACACGCAAACCGCTAGTTCGAACTTAATTCGAACTAGCGAGCGCTTAATTCGAACTAGGTAAACCTCATTCCACGAGGACTAACGCCTAGTTCGAATTAACTAGTTTGAATTAAGGGCTGTGTAGCCACTTAATTCGAACTAGTGGGAGGCTAGCCCTCCCCAGCTTTCCCTGATGGCCACTCTGGGCACCACCAGGGAAACTCTTCTGCCCCCCTCCTGGCCCCGGACCCCTTAAAGGGGCACGGTCTGGCTACGGTGCCCGTGCCAGGTGCAAGCCTGCCAGGACCCAGTCAGCAGACCCTGCACCTGGCACGGCTCGAGCCAGTCACCCACTGCCACCCAGCCCTCCGCCTCTTCCCGGAACCAGGCTGGCGGCTCCCGGGAGCCTGCCCAGGTCCGCAAGAGGCAGGTGCCTGCCTGGTCTAGTTCAGACATCGTGGACCTCATCCACGACCTCCGCACTAGGCACAGGAAAGTGTCCGTCTAGGGCAGGATAGCTGCCAGCCTGGCCACCCAGGTGCAGGTTTGCATGAAAATCAAGGTGGTCCACTGAGACCCCCGACCCTGAGCCCTGAGCTTACAATGGCCGTACTGGGTCAGACCAAAGGTCCATCTAGCCCAGTAGCCTGTCTGCCGACAGCGGCCAACCCTAGGGACCCTGGAGGGGATGGACCAAAGACAATGACCAAGCCATTTGTCTCGTGCCATCCATCTCCAGCCTTCGACAAAGAGAGGCCAGGGACACCATTTCTACCCCTTGGCTAATACCACTCCATGGATCCAACATCCATGACTTGATCTCACTTCTCTTTAAACTCTGTTCTAGTTGTAGCCTTCACAGCCTCCTGCAGCAAGGAGTTCTACAGGTTGACTCTTTGCTTTGTGAAGAAGAACTTTCTCTTATTAGTTTGAAGCCTGCTACCCATTCATTTCATTTGGTGTCCTCTAGTCCTTCTATTATGGGAACTAATGAAGAACTTTTCTTTATGCACCCTTTCCACATCACTCATGCTTTTATAGACCTCTGTCATATCCCCCCTCAGTCTCCTCTTTTCTAAGCTGAAAAGTCCCAGTCTCTTTAGCCTCTCTTCATATGGGACCTGTTCCAAACCCCTGATCATTTTAGTTGCCCTCCTCTCTCCCACCCTCTCTCTTCCTCTCTCCCACCTCCTTTTCCCAATCTACCCCAGTTTTGTTCAATAAAGAGAGATTCTATTTTTGAACACATGTGTCCTTTATTTTGTACATGAGGAAGGGGGGCTAGGGAGGGGCAAGTGGAAGGAGGTGAGGGAGGGATGGGGTACGAGCTCCTGATGGGGAGGACTGGGCTGGCTCTGCGGGCTTCTGGGGGTGGAAGCTCTCCTGCAGCCCCTCGATTGACCCCCTCCCTGGATGGCAGCCTCCAGCAAGTGCAGCCGGGCTGATGGCCAAGTGCTGTGATGTGCCGAGTGTGGGCACTCAGGGCACTCCAAGCCAGGACTGCTCTGCAAGCGGGGAACCCCTAAGAACTGTCTGTCCGGGGTGGGGGTCGGGTCCCTTTACGCACAGCCCTCGGCTAGCCTGAGACAGCAGCTCCACGCTCTAAGTCCTAATCTGATGCCCTGCCGGCACTGCTTCCGGCCAGCCTTAACCCCGGTTCAGGGTCCACTCAATATGGACATGCTAGTTAGAATTAGAAAATCGCTAATTCGAACTAGTTTTTAGGTCTAGATGCACTAGTTTGAATTATCTTAGTTCGAATTAACTAATTTGAACTAAGTTAGTTCGAATTAGCACTGTAGTGTAGACATACCCTAATGTAGTATCTAAATCATATGTGAATGGAATTCATTTTTAGTGAGGAGAAAGTTCTGTAGAAAAGGAGTAAAGTTCTGTAGTATGTTGTTCATCTTATTAAAGTTTACGTTGTATGAAGACACATAAGCATGCTGGGGCAAGGTTGCACAGGAATCTTATTAATTGAATTCCAAATTTTTGAGTGCTTGATATAATTATTTTAAGAAGATGGGTTTTTATTAAATGTAATCATATAATTATATAAATATTAGGACAAATTCTGTATAAGTCTAGATCAACTTAATTTATTTCAGTTTACATCAGTGCAACTGATGCAAGAACTGGGTCCATGGGTTAAATGTAAGACCTTTTGCAGACAGATATAAATGTATATATATATTTTTCATCTTTCAGCTCGGGTATTTAATCACAATGCAATGGCTAATGGGAACTGCACAGCTCCTGCTGAGCAGATTGAAAGTTTGCCCTGTGTAACCTTCTGCAAAACAATGGATCTTCTTTTTGCTGTGATTTATCAAGGATGTGTTATATGCATCCTAATGTAACTCTCTACCTCAGCCCTTCTCAATTCACAATTTAGCTGTTAGTCTAAAAACAATTCCAACCTAAATAACAAAATCCAATTTGTTTTCTGAACAAGTTAAAAAATAATCAATCATCCCACTAATATTAACAGGTATGTGAACTGTCAGGGAATCTAGGGTGGCAGTTGTTTGTTTAACACAAAGGTCAAGAGAGATAGATGTCTGTGGATACATCCTGAGAGCTGAGAGCAGAACAAGGATCATAGGGGCTTGCCTTTATCATTGGCCTTCGCTAGCAGAAGAAGGGAAAGGAAAATGCCATATTTCAACATCTCAAATTGTAAAAGGCATTAGGACGGTAACATAATCCAGTCCTCACACTTACATGTAGATAATCACTATAGACAAGTCCACCTTTGCTGGCTTTATTCAGTCCTTCTTGTGACTTGTCTTCTCCTTCCTCATCCTCCAATGAGAGTTTATTAAAATTAAATCTAGGAATAAAAGAAAATTAATATAGCAAATAACAGAGCTAAAAATGTCAGAGTTGTATTTGTTCCTAACATTCAGGCACATCTGCTTTAGTGGCTCTGTTTTGCAAACATATTCAATGAGCAAAATAAACAGCATGTATCTATCTACAGCCCTGTATACCACACACATCTCTATAGTATCGAGGTACTTTCATATTGAGTATATCCCAATCGCCCATGCTCAAAAAAATTCTTAAACCAGCTCCCTTCATTCAGAATTTGCATGCTGGTAGGTAATGAATAGCCTCCTTTGGATTTTTAAACTTAATGTTCACATTGTATCTATCATATTAATTGACATTATGCAGTAAAATAGAGAAATATACTCACTGGTATTTGTTCCCCCAAAATGGGCACCCACTCATGGCTACAGAATCCAATTAATTCACTGAGAAATGTTCCTCAGGGACACACGTTACTAACATTCCAAAACCTGCTGCAGCTGCCTTTATGTAACCTGATCCTAGTGTACAGGCCAATCCCCTACTACTCTGTCTGCCCATCCCTGTCAAGTCAGTAATAATTACAGAAGTTATCCTGACACAATCCTCAGTATTTGCTGTATTGGCTGGTCAGTTAGTTGAGTCACCCAAAACAAGAAGAGTTGCAATACTCACCTTGGTCAGATGTCACATACTTTGAGCAGCTTTCACTACAGTTCTTTTGATCGTGGTCATGTTCAGTCAAGCACAGAGCCTGGGATCAAAGCTAATATAAGTAAAAAAAATACTCAATGGGAGTTCTGCGTCTGAGTCAAGGGCAGCCTATAGCTCTAAATATTGAATCTTATGGATTATTGAAACAGCTTTGCAATCTATAGACCCTAAAGTTAAAATGTCAAGGCACTTTACATAAAAAAAGAAAAGTGAAGTCTATATTTGGCAGGGATGGGGATATATCCCAAGGATGGCCTGAACCCCTTCTGGAATTAACTCCAAAATAATATTTCTTTAAAAGATTACTTACATAGTCTCTCCAATTAAAAGGAAAACAATTATTTTATTAATAAATATCCATGTAAATTCTCATAGGGCCGATAACTCCCCAGTGGTTTAAATATACTAGAGTTTATTAACTCTTGATCTATATTCCTATGTAAAAAAGTCCCATTCATATTTGTTGAAATTATTTAGTTCTGTTTAATCATCAGTTTACCCACAAGGGAGTAACAGACATGTATACTGGAGTAGCTGAGCTATGGTTCTTCTCTCTGACCCGAAGTCTCCAGAATTTTCACAAGAAACGTTATCAATATTTGGTTTTATTGCAATTACTGTAGTAGGTCCCCTAAGCATCGGAGTCGGCCCCGATGCATCATGACAACCCTATAGTGCTGTCTGCTGCTCTTTTTCCTGTGAACCAACACATCTTCATACCCAGGAGTGGGGAGAGGTCGTGGAAGATAAAAGCTTATAAATGAAGTCGCTTTAAGTCTTTACAAATAAAGAGCTAAATTGTTCTTTTAACACATTAGCTATGTAAAGGGAAGACTGAGTGACAGGTGCAACCAAACAGGAGTGAGAGCGCATGCTGCTGGTGTAGTGCAAAAAACATCACAACATTTTCTGCTTCCACTCAGTGACAATTGACCAGTCAATCTCATAAAAGATAGGTCAGACAAAATAAAACACATGGAAAATTTCCTACTGACATTTCCAAAATGCTTAAAATATGTGAAAGGGCTAAGTGTCTGATAGGACCCAAATAGCCTAAAGAGGGTAAACCCCCACCACCTTGGTAACACCCATAAAAGAAAATAAATGGAAATGGAAAGTAGCACGGTGCTCTGAACACTACAGTTACTTCATTGACAAAGATTGGGCTCATCAGCTAGGGGCGTATTTTTGAGGGACGATGCCAAGTACTTTCCTGCTTAGAGGTTACTCTCAGCATTTCAGTCTAATGAAGTGAGAATGGCAGATACATTTCTCCCTGTTTCCAGATGAGACCTATGAAAGCAAGAATGTACCTGCCATAATTTGCCAAACCAATTTTGTGGTGTCTCGGCAAATATAATCCACTTCCCAATAATCAAACAAGCAGCTTGTTTGTACACTGCTCCCCTGTGGCAGAGCTCAGAAAATATTCTCTCAATTCACCACATATTTCCAAATGCTCCAGTCATGGACAGTGCATATACGAGACTTGGGGAGGAAAATAATTTCCCCAAATAATCAGGAGGAAAAAAGGCTGGCTACATAGGAGGAAAATGTCAGATGCAAGTCACCTCTCTTTGGAAGCTCATCAGTTGGGTTTACTCGAGACTTTGAATGAGCTTTGGAAAGCAGGTTTGTGGCTGCCCACTCACTTTGCGCATGAGTCTTCCTGCATGTCATTTGATTTAGTAACTACAAGGCTAAACTATGGAGTAGCATCCCCAAACAAAAGGCTCACACGCCAGCCATGCAACTGTACCCTGTACCATCAAATCTGCTTCATCCAACAGTTTCTCTTCTCATTCACCAGCAGCCAAGCATCTCAGTGACGTAATTATATGAAATACATACAAGATACAAAAATATTATTGCCAACATCTGCAGAAGATCACAAAGATATTGGCCAAAAGGTTGTGTGAATAATTCATCTCAAGTGCTATCTGGGCCACAAATAAAATCTCCTTAATCATGCTTATGTAATGTCATGCTGATATTAAGAAAATATACATGAGAATTCTGCAGTGTGTATAGTCAGCATCGCTGCCTCAGTGCAGGAGCGTGGGATCCCCAGAGCCAATGAATCAACAAGATGTTCATCCAGGGTGTGTCTACACAGCAAAGTTATTTCAGAATAACTATGCAAGCGTCTACACAGCAATTCCATTGTTTTGAAATAATTTTGAAATAATGGATGGCTTATTCTGGCTTCTCTAAACCTCATTCTATGAAGAATAATGCCTATTCCAAAATAGCTATTTCGAAATGAGGCATGTGTAGACGCTCCATTTCCACTATTTCGAAATAGCCCCTTACCAGGGCCATTCTAAAGTTATAGAAATGTAGCCGTGTTAGTCTGGTGTAGCTGAAACAAACCATCTTGTTAGTCTTTAAAGTGCTACATAGTCCTGTATTTTGTTTCATTCTAAAGTTATTCCTCCTGGGGCTCTAAATCAAGATATCACGTCTACATTAGGGAAGCCTGCCTCGGACCAAATGTGAGGCTTCCTTGCAGTGCAGATGTGTTATTTCAAAATAAGCTATTTTGGAATAACTACAGGCAGTCCCCGGGTTACGTACAAGATAGGGACTGTAGGTTTGTTCTTAAGTTGAATCTGTATGTAAGTCGGAACTGGCATCCAGATTCAGCCGCTGCTGAAACTGACCACCAGTTCTGACTTACATACAGAATCAACTTAAGAACCCCAAGTGTCCCCAAGTCAGCTGCTGCTGAAACTGATCAGCGGCTGATTCCAGGAAGCCCGGGGCAGAGCAACTCTGCCTCGGGCTTCCTGTAGTCAGCGCTGGTCAGTTTCAGCAGCAGCTGACTTGGGGACGCCTGGGGCAGAGCACCTGGGGTGCTGCTGGGTTGCTCCAGTAGCGCCGATCCGGCGCTACTGGACCAACCCAGCAGCACCCCTGCTGCTCTGCCCAGGCGTCCTGATTCAGCCGCTGCTGAAACTGACCAGCAGCGGCTGAATCAGGACGCCTGGGGCAGAGCAGCTGGGATGCTGCCGGGTTGGTCCAGTAGCGCCCAGAGCGGTGCTGTGGGACCAACCGGCAGCGCCCCAGCTGCTCTGCCACAGGCGACGGAGAAAAGCCTAGTCTGCTGGGGGAGGAGGGGGCGTACTAGCTGCGCACCCCCCCCCCAGCAGACCAGGAAGACGCGTGCGGCGGACCGAGACGCACCGCGGTCCCGCCGCCCGGGTCCTCCGCGGCTTTGCTCCCAGTCTCCCTAGTCTGCTGGAGACCAGCAGACCAGGGAGACAGGGAGCAAAGCCTCTGAGGACGCCGGCAGCGGGACAGCCGTAGCGCCCTGGGCTGCCCCCCTGCCGGCTTCCCCCGCGGCTTTGCAAAGCTGCGGGGGGGCTCGCGCAACAGAGCAGCCCAGGCGCGCCCCTTTGCTCCGCGTCTTCCTGGTCTGCAGACCAGGGAGACGCGGAGCAGCTTTTCTTGCCGGGGAGTACACGGGCGGCAGGACCACATGGTCCCACAGTTCGTGTTCGTAACTGCGGATCCGACATAAGTCGGATCCGCGTAAGTCGGGGACTGCCTGTATTCCAGAATAGCTTATTCTGAAATAACTGCAGCGTAGACATAGCCCCAGAGTCCAGAAAGATAGATTAATCTGAGTACCAGTAGTCTTTACAGTCACTTATCCTCCCTCAGCTCACTGATATTCAGAAGAGACAGGTAGACAGACCTAAGTTTTCAAAAGTAGCTGGTGATTTGGGGTGCCAAAGTTACGACACTTTAACAATGCTGGATTTTCAGAGGGAGCATGCCCAGAACTTTGAAGCCCTTCAGGTTGATCAAATCGAGTAGCTAAAAACCAAGGTGGCCAAAATCACTAGCACCTTTTGAAAACTTAACCCTACATGTGTCTTATGAATACTACTGCATCTGGCTGAATAGATAAAGATTCACCTTTGAAAATTTAGGATGTAATGTTTAGAATAAGAAAGTCATTAATATGTGGGTCCCTCAAATACAGTTTTAAAAATCAGCATGATGGCAGAACTCCTTCCTTATTTGACTTCTTGGCTACTTGTGCAATTTCAAAGAACCGCCAACTGCTTTTTCTCTCTGTTCTTGAGTCTTCATGCTGAAAGGTGAAGCTTCTGACATTTCAGCATAGTAATGACAGAGGCCTGGACACATTTCCACTTGGTTTCACATGAAATATGAGCCAACAAGATAGTATCCTTCCAAAGCAGAGGACCATCAGCGATAAAATATAATTTTTATGGGAGAAAGGCTTTTTATTTTCCAAATAGGACGTTTTCTGAAGCATTTCCCACAAACAGGATTTATCTGATCTCTTCTGAAAGATTGTTCCAGAGTTAGATCCTCTCAACCAAGAATGCAGAATCCAGTCAAACAATGGATCGGGAAAAAGATACCCCTGAACAGGACCAGGGATGTCAGACAGTTATACGCGTGGGTATGAGGGATCACAGGCTTCAAACCCAGAGCCACAGGCAGCACTCAGGCCTTGACTACCACCCAGTAGCTCACCTGAGTAATTAGGGAACATTCCAGGAAAAGCCTGGTTCGGGATCTGTATAAAGTTCAGGACAGTGGTGACAATCTGGCTTGTCACCAGATAGCAACTTGGCCAGAGGTGAAGTTTAGAAGAGCCTTGGGGACTACCCTGGATTGTGGACCAGCTACGATGACCCCTATGGGCCAATGGAGAGTAATGACCCTGTCATGCCTCCTTCTGCACCATCTGCACCAACATCTCCTGAGTGGCGCTAACTCTGCTTTTTCTGGAGAGGCTCTTATGGCTGGCCAGGAGCTACTTCATGGTTCTCTTACCTTAGCACAACCACAAATGAGCTCCAGCTCCCTTATGTGAATACATCTCAGGGAAGAATTTAACCCCCATCTTAATGCATAGTATTACCCAGTGCTTTTGAATGTGACATCTTCCTTTTTTCTATTTTATATTCGAGGGTCTGATATATAATCATGGAGGCTACATCTAGACTACACGCCTCTTTCAAAAAAGAGCATCTAGATTGCATTACGCGGATCGAAAAATCAATTCGCTTTTTCGAAAGTATCTTTCGGAAAAAAAAGGCACCCAGAACTGCTTCTGGCAGGGCATGGGGGCAGCCTTTCCTTCCTGGTGCTGCTGTGTTACCCAGGAACTCAGTAACAATAACACTTAAGGTTAAAACTAGGATCTGATCTTATGATTTTTGTTCCTGACACCAGAAGTACAGGTCCCCTGACAACTGTTTCTATCACCAGTGGATTAATTGGGCCGAAATAACAACGCAACTCGAATATAAATTTAACCAATCTATTAAAGAATTTGAAACAATACACAGCATACGACACTGACATCAATCCCAGTACAACCAGTTCTGAACCAACCCCACACCCTGGAACTGGAAGGGAAAAGAAGATAGCAAAGTATTCCCCAATTACAATGAGGTAAGTAGTTAAAATACTTTACAGGTGTATGGCTTAGATGAAAGATGGCATTCCACTTGGATGGATAGACGGGGAAGAAGCAAGCCTAGGACCTTCTACCATTCAGCAGGAGACTTGCTATTCGGGAGGAAAACTAGGTGATCCCACGGAGATGTTAATCCAGCTCGGGTTAATCACGGATCCCTGAGATTCCAAAGGGCTTTTACTACAAGGATTAGGATTCTGGAATGAGGCAAAGGAACCTAAGAGCCCTGTTGGATGTCCCCTAGACACAAATCCCCACCCTTCGGCAGGGGCTGTGGAGGGAGGCGCTCACAGTAGCTCAGAGATTCCTATCCCTTGCACAGCTTCTATTCTGCAGCCTGATGGTAGGTCTCGCCTTCAAGCCTTCACTATGAAGAGTGGACGCAGGATAACTAAGAAGCCGTGGCACACCAAGGGAGGAAGGGTGATGGAAGGGCAGTGGCAAAAGGAGGAGCAGGAAGAGCCCAGACCCCTCAGGTGACAGTTCTTTTAAAGTTTCTTCAGTGAGTAAAGCAGTAAAGGGGCTGAGTGCACTGTCTCTGTGCCGTGTGCAAAACTGTCCTGTTCCGTGTGCAGTGTAATGCGCCTCTGAGGTGTCTTCCAGCTTTGGCAGGAAAAACAGGTTGAAGCCATTTTATTTGCTTCAGTGCAGAGCACAATCCAAGATGGACTTTCTTGAAACAAAATGGAGTCCATTATAATAGAAAAGTCCTTACATTTCCCCTCCTTGATGGCTTTTAACCTTGTAGAGGGAGAATTTGCCATCACATAATACCACAGTAAAGTATAACATTAACAAATTTAACGATAGGAGTACAATACAAAACTTATGTACAAGGATGATTAACATAACACGGTGAACAAATGTCACTGAGCAAAATTCTGGCTATAGTAGCGGCAGAACAATTCTTGGTGGGGAAGGCCTCTATCCACTTGGTGAACGGATGTACTATTACCAAACAATAGGGCTGTGTCTACATTGGCATCCCTTTCTGGAAAAGGGATGCTAATGAGACACATCGCAATTGCAAATCCGCGGGTGTAGCCAGACAGACACCCCCCCCCATCACATCCATTTTATTTGCCTTTCTAAGGTTCCTGAAGCATACAGGACAGAGAAGGAGCAATAATATCAGCATAGTCTATGCTGGCTCATCTGATCCTGAGAAGCTGAAAAAAACAAATATGTGAAGAAAAAGCGATTAAGTCAACAAGCTGGCCACGAGGCTGCGAGAACTGCCCCCGGCTGGCACCTATGTTGATTCGAACATACACACAGTCCCTGGAAAAGGAATTTCCCATTAAAAAAAATCCCCAGTAATTCCAATTTAGTTATCTCTCTTACAAGTGTAAATTAAGTTCACAACTCCCTTGTAAAAACTGATCTCACAAAAAACAGACCAGCCCCATTTGGCATAACAAACAAAAAAGAACAATACGTAACCCCATGGGTATATAAAATAGGTCCAGCACACACTCACTTTGAGTGTCATTCTACCTCTACCTGCTGATCGGGTTAGGTGTTTAACCTCCCAAGGTTCTATGGGGACGCCCACCTCGTATTTTCGTCTTTCCTAGGAATTAAGGGACCGGCCCTGGCCTGACATGCTAGAGTCAAAAGGCACAAAAGGGGGTAAAAATTGTACCTGGATGTGGTCCTCTGTCTTAAGTGTACACATAAAAAGAGTAAGCTGTTACTTGGTACCATTACTTCTATTTTTCTATCTTTATCTTCTTTGCAACCATTTTTAAAATCTATATTTTGCTAGTAGTTAAAAAATAGAACAATAGCCATTGCAACCATATAATTTATAAGCTTCCTCAATAAACCTGTAACTGTTTAAGCTTTAACCTAACTCCTTCAGAGTTGCTGTAACAGAACCAAGCACAATTTAAAAAAACTTCAGCCGGTCATTAGGGACAGATATAGGGAAAGCTTGGGCGTTTGGATTTGTGTCACACCCAGGTGGCACAATCCACTGGGGCACCTTTCAGTCTTTCCCCAAGGCTGCCCGCTGCGAAGAAATTATGAATTCTAGCAGCTAAAATCTAAGGTGTAATAAGCTCTTCCTATAAACTCGGGGCGTCTGAGAGCCTATTGGCTGCCCTCTGCGATGGAACCCCGGTCCTAACAGTAAAGTCACAGACATTAAACTATTTTTCGGGGCGCCCTCCAGCCTCCTAGGCTGCCCACTGCAACGAGACTTTGTGTCTCAGCAGTTAAAGACTTGGGTGTAACACACACGCACACACTGCCCTGACCGTCGGCTGACAGAATTGGCATAGTCAGCAGGATTGTGCTACTGGTTCACATACAGCAACATGAAGCCTGTCATGATAGACATGGATTTTAGTGGTATAAAGAAAGGGGTTTGCCCAAAAAGGTTGGGGCAACCAAAAATGGGATAGAAAAATGTTAGAAAAGGATTGGGGAAATCCTGAGAAGTTGTGGGTACAGTTCTGTAAGTATAGAACTGCCTGCAAGCTAAAAAATGGGACAAAGCCTAAGTCTGTGGAAAGAAGCCACTTTCCATTTAGCAAGGAAAACAGGATCAGGCCCAACAAGCAGGCAAAAATAAAAAACAGAATCAGGCCCAAACAAGCAGGCAGGTAACAAATAAGATTGAAAGCCTTGTGGTAAAACTGAAAAAAAGGCAGTAAGTACTGGAAATCTAAACCCTTAAAACATACTTACAAAAGTAATATCTGAAACAAGGCCAGTTTTTATTTTAGAGATAAGAAAGTGTTTTAAAAAAAAAAAAACAACACAGAGAATTTAAACTCTGCAGAAAATGGAGATAATTGAGCAGTTGTGCAAATGCTAAAATGGTGTAGATAGAAAACTGTGGTTTCTTTACAGTCATTCTGAAGGGAAAATGGGCCCTTTTTCCAAAGGAATGTCTGTAAATAATCCAGGCAAATTTGACTCAAATCTATACATTTAATTAGAAAGACTGCTAAAAAAACTCTAAAGGAAGGGGGTTCTATTAAAACTGAACTACCCCACTGAATAAAAAGGGAATGTAATTGTTGTACAGCTATGTAAAAATAGTGTAAGAAAGGTTCAAAAAGAATGTATGTGTATCTGTGTGTAGATATATATATATAGTGTAAATATATAAAGTTTTCAAGGTCCAGTAATCTTGTTTGTAGGTTTAAAACAAATTGGTTTGGTTTACTTTCAGTCCAAGTTGTTTAATGAAGGTACAAAAAAACTGTAAGCATAAAGAAAGAGTTACACTCTATGCAAAGTTTAATGTGGCTAAGTAGTGTTGTAAACAAAGATTGCACATTTTCCTGTAACATGCCATGTACACTATAAAATAAGTAAAAACTGCAAATAAACTAAAATGCTGTAAAAGCTCCAAGAGCCACAACAGGTTGTGATTTCCTTTGTAATGTAAATGCCCCAGCTGGCAGCATAAAGAAGCTTTGCAGGTAATAGCTAAGTTTGATTAGCAAACTACCTGAGATCAGAAAGTTCAAATAGTAGCCCTACAGAAAGAAAGAAAAAGGAGGTATTGGTATTGCTGTTTTAGTCCCAGTAAGAGGTTGGGTATACTTGAAAAGTTTAAATGTAAGCAGTCTTTTAAGAAGACAGAGAGAAGACTACGAAATTGGCATTTGTAAAAGATGTTACCCCTTTTTAAACAAAATCTTGCAAAGATTCGGGCATAGCCCTTGGTCTAATCAAGTGTTAACTGCTTGTCCATACAATTTCAGACCTAAAAAACAAATTGGCTAACTACCTGTAAATATGTAAACCCAATGGAGAGGGAAACAGCTGCAGCTTTTGTCTTCTGTGAAAAACCTGTAAAGAGGTGTTCTTCAAAATTGACTAATATAAGAATGCAAACATGAAACTGCAAAATGTAAAAGCCTCTGCTGCAGACATAGAGAGGTAGAAATGCATGTCCCTCAGTACCCAGACAGAGCTAGATTCCCTTAAGAATGGGTGCTGAGAGTTAAAGCAACTCTCAGATGTATTTATTTTTTCTTCCCTAAGAAATATGCTTAAAAAAAGAACCAGAAGGTATAAGGCTTAGTAAACAAGCTCACCCTCCTTACCAAATTAATAGTAAACAAACATGTGTCATTAAAAAAATTCATTTAGCAGGAATTAGGATAAACCATAAGAAGAAAAAAGCATGTAAAAAAAAGGGAGGGGGGAGGCAAAAAGTTTGGAGCCCTATGGGCATAGTTAAAGGAATAAGGAAAGTAAAGCAAACATTGAAAAGTTACTAGAAATAAAACATTTTCTTTGAAAGAACAAAGCAAGTAATTTGAGGGAATGTGAAGATAAAAAGTGGACTCCATGGGAGTGTGGAAGGAATTAAGTAATGGTTGTAATAGGTGAAGGAAAATCTTGGTTTAAAAATAACACCTTGTTTCTTTGCAGCCTCTTCCTTAAGCATTATGCAAATCATCTAGGCAAAGAAACAATCAAATGTAAACATTTTGTCTATAAACACCTTTGTTAAATCTGCAAAAAAAAATTAAGGATTCTACTAAAACTTAATTGGTTAACTGCATAAAGGAATTAGCTCTATATATTGTAACACTATTTTGTAGGTTTCAAATGAACTGGTTTTATTTTGTTTTGGATAATGTCCTCTTGCTTAAAATTGCAAACAGACAAGGCACAAATTAGTTAGTGCTTCTGTTGGGCATTCAACTCTTAAGGACATTTAACTTTCTAGAAACCAAATTATTAGTTTAAAAATTCAAGCTTTAAAACTTAACTGTTTTTTTCTTTCAAGGCTGAGTTGATAACACTTTTGGCTTGCTTTTAAATTCAACATTATATGTGAATACAGGCTGCCTGGCTATTTCAAATAAAAGTGGACAGGGAAGGCTGTTGCTGTTTCAGCAGACACATCCACTGCACCCCTGACCACAAACATAAAAGGAACAGCTCAGCTTGCAGAGCTGGCAGCAATCAATTAGCTTGTAAGGCAGGGGCCAGTACCATCTACACTAACTCCTATGCTGTATGGGCTGGAGCCACCCAGTGGATAACTAATTAAAAGAATAATAACTGGGAAATAGAAAAGCCTGTTTGAAGATTGGAATATTGGAAATGGATATACCAGCATGCAACCCAACATGCCTTAAGCATAAGTCATGTGTCCAAAAAAAACAACACCCTGGCTGCACAGCTAAATAACCTAGCAGATGCAGCAGCACAAATTTTTGCTGCCCAGGTGGATTGGGAACGCCCGTACATTTGGCTACATGAAACCTTGGGACACACAAAAAGCGATAAGCTGGTGCGGCAAGCACATGCCAGGGGGGTGGCCTATCACCCACAAACAAGCCAAAAATCTGGTACAAGCTTGCACCCTATGTGCTAAACTAAGAAAACATATAACAAAAGGGCAATGGTTTGCCAAACTAAGAAATTGAAAAGTACTATGGGCAACCTTGCAAGTAAATTATATTGGTACACTACCCACCAGTAAGCAAGGGTGGAAGTATGTTTTCACTGGAGTGAAAATTGTTTCAGGAATTGGTTTTGCTTACTCAACCCCAGTGGCAACAGGGTTGTTTACAGTCCTGGAACTAAACCGCTTAATAACCCTTGTCCCAACACCCCAGTTTGGAAACACAAATCCATTTACTGCACTCCTATAAGGGAAAAGGAGTCCGGACAACTGCAGATGCTGGGCTAACACCAATAACCATTACTGAGGCTTGGATTGTATCCAAGACCGGCAAACCTTATGTTTTATTACAGAAAACTGAGGCAATAGCCCTAAACAGTGCTCCAGTGGGATGGATCCCTCCCAATGCTGGTGTGAATCCGGGAAACCACCATAAACTTTTTGTATATATATATACCGCTTGCTGTTGTAGTGCTTGCAACCACTGTTGTTAGTTACAAACTATTAAAATAAGACATGGTACTCCAACTCGCCATGGTCCTCTTCCTCATCCCAACTGCTACTGCTGTACCAGAACACCTTACTTAACTCCTCTACTGGACTGGGAATCGAGTTTGTCCCTCTCAGCCCAAATAACTGGTAAAACAAGAGTAACATCGTCAAATGGGAACCGGTATGGTTCGATAACAGCAACTACCGCAGCCCTCAAAATAACTTTGGGGGGAGGCAAGGAAAATGGCAACGAACAGTATGGGATAAGACATGCTGTAACTAAAAATGTAAATAACTCATGCCTAAATTGGTTAGCCCAACAGCTAGAACTTTCCTTAACTCCTTTCCTACACTCTATTATAACCACTGTTTTAATTGTTTTGATTGTTGTACTCCTTTTCTGCATAACCCTATGTATTGTTCAATGCCTAGTTAATGTAGCTATCTCTTATGTGCACATTCGATACACAGCACCAGGAAAAGGTCCCTAGTCAATTCCTAGATCCTAACGCTCTAATCAGGCCATTGGGTACTTTTAAATTCCTCCAAGGTGGGCAAAAGGTGCTGGCAAACCACCATCTTGCATTCCTGGGACGTGGTGTGTCATATCAGGGGGTGGAATGTAGCCAGACAGACACCCCCCCCCCCCATCACATCCATCTTATTTGCCTCTCTAAGGTTCCTGAAGCATACAGGACAGAGAAGGAGCAATAATATCAGCATAGTCTATGCTGGCTCATCTGATCCTGAGAAGCTGAAAAAAACAAATATGTGAAGAAAAAGCGATTAAGTCAACAAGCTGGCCACGAGGCTGCGAGAACTGCCCCCGGCTGGCACCTATGTTGATTCGAACACACACACAGTCCCTGGAAAAGGAATTTCCCATTAAAAAAAATCCCCAGTAATTCCAATTTAGTTATCTCTCTTACAAGTGTAAATTAAGTTCACAACTCCCTTGTAAAAACTGGTCTCACAAAAAACAGACCAGCCCCATTTGGCATAACAAACAAAAAAGAAAAATACGTAACCCCATGGGTATATAAAATAGGTCCAGCACACACTCACTTTGAGTGTCATTCTACCTCTACCTGCTGATCGGGTTAGGTGTTTAACCTCCCAAGGTTCTATGGGGACGCCCACCTCGTATTTTCGTCTTTCCTAGGAATTAAGGGACCGGCCCTGGCCTGACATGCTAGAGTCAAAAGGCACAAAAGGGGGTAAAAATTGTACCTGGATGTGGTCCTCTGTCTTAAGTGTACACATAAAAAGAGTAAGCTGTTACTTGGTACCATTACTTCTATTTTTCTATCTTTATCTTCTTTGTAACCATTTTTAAAATCTATATTTTGCTAGTAGTTAAAAAATAGAACAATAGCCATTGCAACCATATAATTTATAAGCTTCCTCAATAAACCTGTAACTGTTTAAGCTTTAACCTAACTCCTTCAGAGTTGCTGTAACAGAACCAAGCACAATTTAAAAAAACTTCAGCCGGTCATTAGGGACAGATATAGGGAAAGCTTGGGCGTTTGGATTTGTGTCACACCCAGGTGGCACAATCCACTGGGGCACCTTTCAGTCTTTCCCCAAGGCTGCCCACTGCAAAGAAATTACGAATTCTAGCAGCTAAAATCTAAGGTGTAATAAGCTCTTCCTATAAACTCGGGGCGTCTGAGAGCCTATTGGCTGCCCTCTGCGATGGAACCCCGGTCCTAGCAGTAAAGCCGTTAAACTAGTAAAACGTTAATAGTAAAACGTTAAACTATTTTTCGGGGCGCCCTCCAGCCTCCTAGGCTGCCCACTGCAACGAGACTTTGAGTCTCAGCAGTTAAAGACTTGGGTGTAACACACACGCACACACTTCCCTGACCGTCAGCTGACAGCGGGGGATTTAAATATCCCCCACAGCATTTGCAATTACATGACTGCCGTTTTTTTCCGGCTTGGGGAGAAGCCAGAGAAAAGCACCAGTCTAGACGTGATTCTCCGGAAAATAAGCCCTTTTCCGGAGGATCTCTTATTCCTACTTTCAAGGGCTTATTCCTACTTTCAAGCCGGAAAAAAGCGGCAGCCATGTAAATGCAAATGCCGCGGGGGATATTTAAATCCCCCGCAGATTTGCAATTGCGATGTGTCTCATTAGCATCCCTTTTCCAGAAAGGGATGCCAATGTAGACATAGCCTAGCTGTTCCCTTGCAAAGATCTAGGCAAAAGTTCAATATAATCAATCTGCACCCAGTTCCAAGGACCCTCTATTGGTTGATGAAGAGAGGTCCTTTTCGGCTCTTTCTGCCTGGGTCATTCCGGGCACATTGTATACAATTATTGGTAAAGTGCTCTGTGTCAAATGTACACCTTTACTAGAAGGGCACCATAACAAAGAAGCAGCATATCTTACGTCCCTTCCTGCTAGCTGGGGATCTCGAGTTGGCTGCGGATGAAATGGGAGGTTGTCTCAGCTTTCGAGGCACTGGTACCCAAAGCCCATCGATGAGGTCCAAATTGCTGTGCTATGGTGCAGCCTTAAATACAGTTCTCTTGCCTTGTTCTGCTGTTTGGAAATTTCCAGGGGTTACTCATTACGTGCTGATGTAGGGCTCAGCTGTTAGTTATCGATCTGGTTCTGATCTAGTTCTACTTGTTCTTTGGCCTTGTTTACGTGATCAGTATGTTAGGGTAAACAGAATTGTTTATGCGTTCTTGCCCTTTACCCTTATCTTAAACTTGTTCTTGGTATAGTGGCAACAATGCTTATCTTAAATGGCGTGTTCCCAAAGACTTGCTTCTGGCTCATCAGATATAGGGAAAAGGGAAAGGAGGAAAAGAATGCAGGCCACACCACCCCTAAACTTGCATGTACCAAGTTCTTCTGCAATTAACCCAGGTGTGTTATGGAATCCCTGAGGAACCCTGGTGAATGTATATTGTTGATCCTCGTAAATAAAGGCGAACTTCTTCCAAGAATCCGGGTGGAGTGGAATTGAGAAGAAAGTGTTTGAGATGTCCCGCATGCTGAACCAGCAGGCTCCCTCTGCAATCTTGGCCATTATTTCAGGGTATTTGGCCATGACTGGTGTCATAATAGGAATTTCTTTATTCAGTCCTCGATAGTCCACCGTCAACCTCCAAGTCTTTTTGTCTCTTTTCGGAACTGGCCAGATGGGTGCATTACAGGGACTCTAACCAGCACTCCTTGATCCAATAAGGAATCAATAGTTGACCGAATTCCTTCTTTAGCCTCGATAGGAAATACAGCAAATACAGATGGGTATTTATCTGTCACTGCTCTTACTTCATTTTCCCATTGAGGCATGTGTAGTTCCTGATTCACTTTGATTGCTCCACTCTATGTGCTGCAGCAATGACGATACCAGCTTCTTTATGGTCCTTTACTTGCCGAATAACCTGTTTTAGTAGATCGATGATTAATTTAAGTTTCTTCAATTAATCGATACCAATGATTCTGCAGCCATCCAGTTCCTGCAACCCAATCACTATTTTTGTAGAAAGATTGCCTATACAGCAATGGATATTATTGATGAAAGGTGTTACCGTTGACTTCCCATTATAAGACTATAAAGTCTTCACATAATCCACTGGAATTTCCTTCACTTGAGGTGATGCCTATATACAAATGAGGTTGGCAGATGCCCCAGTATCCACCAATGCTTGCTGTTTAATTTCAGCAAACCTCCCTTTATAAATGACTTCTATTGTTGGACGTCCCCATTGATCTTGTGTGATGGGCGCTACTATTTGTAGGGGCAGGGAAGTACGGCACCTTCAATGGGTGTTGGTATCTTCCAGCTTCCAAAACGGCGTCCCACCATGGTGTTCGTCCGTACTCAAGGAACAGCAAGATGGTGTTGTCCTTTGAGGGCAAGATGGCTGCCTCTGGTAAGATAGTGGTGCTTCAAAAGGGCTACTGGCTACCAGTGTCGATTCACTGGTGGCTACATCATGATTAGCTAACTCCTTAAAGATTTCTTCAGTGTTAAGATTCTTGATCTCATGCCATGGTCTGTGCTTTGCCAGCCTTTGAATCTAAACCTTTCTAGTGGCAAAAATATCTTCAGGTTTACCACTGAACATCCTATCTGATGGCTTAGATCTATAGGTTTGAGGTGGCCTGCATCCATTTGTCTCATTTACAGTAGCAATCCTTTTCGTAGGCCTCATACTGCGCTGTGTAATTTACTGCAGCTCAAAAATGTCTCTCACCTTGGATTCCAATACAGATAATGGAATATTTCTAATATCTGCTGAACCCATAGCCAGTTTTAATCCTGGCAATAAGCCTTGAAAATAAAGGTCCCTCAGTTGTGGAGTGTCGTATACGATTGCACCTCTCCTCAGTTCTCCTAAACCAGCCAACCAGAAAAGCACTTTTTTCCTCATAAAATAGGATTCAGGTCTTTCACCCTCTTTCTGCCTCTCTGAGTACATCCTTCCCTTGATGTTGTTGTGGAGAAAGTATAATCTATAGATACATTTATACAGATCAATCTGGTTTACATTGATATCATTTATAACATAATATGGAAGGGCAGTAAAATCATAAGCATTACCACATCTTCAGGGCTCAGATTTTGTGTAACACCCAACTTAGCGAGCCAATCTAGCACGTTCTCTTTATTACACTGCCCAAGCTGCTTGCCTATTGCCCTCGTTTGTTCAGGGGCGAGCACCTTATTTTCATGTTTAATTATTGGAGGAGGTGGATTATTCCCTCCATATGAAGTCACTGTGATGACTACTGGTGCCATAGGCCCTATAGGCCCTTCATCCATCACTCTTCCTGGATGGTATTCAGGGGTGATGGACCTGTTACATAATCATTTCTAATGTCACAGACCAGACCTTCATGATCACAACCTGGCTGAACTGCAGCCACCTTGCCTTTTGCAGTAAGCATCTACCACTTTAACCATCTAATTTGTTCTTTGCAGGCAATATGGTTGACCTCTGCCTTTGCAGTGCTTATTTCTTTCCATAGTTGCCTGATTGTAGCTTGTGACTCCAGCAGCTGATGATCACTCTGTGTCACTCCCTGCTCAGCTTCCTGGGTCCGCAAATGAAGTTCCCGCAGCTGATTCTCAAGCTGAGAGACTTACATAGTCAAATTAGTGACCAAACCAGAATTAGCAGCACTCTTTAGTTTTTAACTGGAGCTGTTCTTCCAGTTGCACCTGTTCTATTTTACATTGTTCTAAATCAGCTTTTAATTTGGTAACATGGGATTCCAGGTCTTGGCTTACCATAACTAAACCATACATGAGCACTCTCTTTTTATACTTCTTTGTGTGTTGGGGTTTTGTTTGACTGTATTTTTCCCACAAAGTACAAAAACTTTGCAGTCTTCCCCACTGACTCCTCCTCCCAAGGATTTGACCCCTTTCTGAACACATTCACAGCTGACACTAATGAATTGTGCAGGGAGGTCCATCCTTGGAAACCGAATTGTTTGTGAGCCATGACACCTATGAGCTGTTTACCCAACTCGGAAAGCAGAAGCCCGGGGTTAGAAAAGAAAACGCCGGATCAGCAACTAGGCCCACAGCAGCGTGGCCTCCTTGTCCAGATCAAATAAAACAGTGAGCCAGTAAATGCTTTGGCATGGGGTTAGCTGGATTCCAGACTACCCAAGGCTCCAAACCAGGGAAGGCACTGACTCAGAAACAGCCAGCACAAAAGCCGCTGGTACATACACCAGGGGGACTAGGCCGAAGCCCAAGCTGCTGTTCCAGCTTAGACTGGTAAAACAAATAAGAAAAACGGGTAAGGCAGGGGAAACTCCACCCGTTACCAATTGGCAGATGTGACGGTCGGGCATCCCCAGGCTCACCAGCAATGCTCACTATTGGATTTTGAACAGAGGATGTTATAAATCTCCAACCCGGAAAAGGATTCTCCCTCCCCGAGCCGGTAGGCCATCATTAAACTGGTGTACTTAGAATTATATGCGGTGTAAGGCACAGTTCATACAAGTCTGAACTGTGTCCCAGACCTAAACAAGATGAATGCTTAAAGGGATACCCCTGGACAGTCATTGTTCTGCTCCTGCTTCTGGCTTTGCCTACGTCCTAGAGGGAAAGCAACGCGGCGGTGCTTGCTCTGGTTGCCCTGCTTTCTTGGACACCACAGCAGTTTATTTTCTGGGGCGGGGGGGTTTCTGCTTTTCACTGTGTTTTTGGCCATGGAACCTGAGCTGCCCCTGGGCAGGCGATGGCCTCATGCTGCCATACTGCAGCTTCTGCTGTATCTTCATGACTCTGTCATGAATCTTCTGCCCCATATGTACCCTGACCAGACCTACGAGACTTTTGTCTGGGATGCAGGAGCTCTGTCCTTGCCCCCAAACTTTTTTGGGGACAGGCAGATTTGGAGGCATGTGACAAGTTTGGACTGGTGCTTGGGAGCAGGGGAGCTGGGGGAGCAGGGTCCTGGCGTGCAGGAGTAGTGGTGCCCGTGACAGGTGCAGGCAAGGCTAGGATCTCCCACATAGTGGCATACACGGCAGTGCACTGCTGGACCATCTCATCCAGCAGCTTATTGTGCCACTCAGCCTCTGCCTCCATCATCTGCTGAAAAGTCCTGTTGAGGCCCTGCAGGGCCACTACGTACTCTTTCAGCACATCAGTGTAGACATGCCAGGATGGTGGTGGGGCAGGTGTGGTGCTCCCCTCTTGGGTGGAAGGTCCAGCTGTGGAGGAAAAGAGGAGACAATCAATGTATGTGTGCACCCCCACTGTCCCTGAGGGCATGCCATCGCTGTCAGGGACTCTCCTTTGGACAGGAGACGCAGGGGTGTTACACGTGACACCGTGTGTGAGTTGGACAGCAGCCTGAAAGCATCACAGGGGCCCCACAGTGGCAATGGGACTAGATGGCCCTCCACACTGCCAACCCGCCCGTGTGTGCTGACCCCTCAAAGCATTCACCTGATGTTCCCTCCCCGATGTCCACGGATGCCTGGGAGGCCTCTGGGGTCTGGAGGACCAGCTCCTGGGAGAGGGTCTCTTCTGTCTCTTCCTCCTCCTCCTCCTCCTCCTCCGGGTGCAGCTCTCCTGTCCCTCCTTCCTGGTTGTCGTCCCTCAGGGGTTGGTTCACACTATGGTGGGGTAACCCGGACTCCACCACACGTAGTGGAGTCTGGGCTTCCCCACCGCCCAGAATCTGCTCCAAGTCTGCATAGTATGGGCAGCTCTGTGGGGCTGCCCTGGAGTGGGAGCTCTGGTCTCAGGCCTTGGCATACCCCTGCAGCAGTTCTTTCACCTTGGCCCTCACTTGGTCCATGGTGCAGGGGTGATGCCCTTTCTTGGCCAGTCTCTGCACTCATATATCTCTGCATTCCTGTGGCACAACTGCAGGGCCTGCAGGGGTTCTTCCTGGGACTAGAGCTCCAGGAGGTTTTTAATTTCTGGCCCTGACCAGGCTGGTGCCCGCCTTTTGGTGCCCCGGGGTGGTTTCTCCTCCACTGTCCCAAGAAGGGCCAAGGGGGCCTTGAGGCTGGGACATGGCTACACAGGTGCTCTGGCTGGCTTCCTGACAGCAATGCCTGTCTGGGTGCCTGTGCCTTTAAGAGGCTGCAGACAGGAACCATAGAGGTGCTCAGCATGTAAAGGATGGACTGTCCACCAGGGCTTCTTCCTGGAGGCCTTTTTTTTCCCCAAAAGAACAGGCTCCCCGTGTCCCCACACACCTTTTTTCAACAGAATTCTGTTGAAAAAGGCATTATTCTTCATAAAACGAGGTTTACCGCTGTCGACAAAACCACCATGTTCTTTCAATTTACTGTTGACAGAACACGGAGGCAGTCTAGATGCAAGTACAGTTTTTTCGAAAAAGGCCACTTGGACACACCTGGAGGGTCTGATGCAGCAAAATATATAAGTTCACCCTTGCTGTGGGAGACTAGGCAAGGCTGTGAAGACAATTGAAGTCAAGGTTGAGTGATCTGGCCCATGCCCCGCCCCCAGCCTCAGTCAGGTTTCTGCAGCGTGGAAGGCAGAAGCAGTCTAGGATTAACAGAGATCTCAGTTAATACAGTAATCTTATCCTAACTGTACAGTGAGAACATTTGATTTCATCATGAGGCTAAACACTACACAAACAGCAACACAGAATAGGAACACACTGAGATTCTTGGAACTCAACTGTGTGGCCTTCAACTCAACTATTGATGTTCTCCTGGGCATGGTTTAGAGTTACAATGATAATGCATCTGGCAACAGAGGGCTGGACATGGGAACAGGCGTCCAATTAACAGTGTCCTCTATCATCCCCACCCCTCACTCCTTCCTGGTAGCTGGACTAGCTTACCTACTCTCAACTGTGATAATGTTCAGCCTGATTCAAACAAGTTCTGGTTTGTCTGCTTGGATTGAAAGGAGCAGCTCTGGTAAGTAAGGTGCAAAGGACTAGACCTACAATGGGACTTAACGTATGTCTACACTGCACAACTACCTCTGGTATTCCAGAATAGCTACCCTGCGTCTACACAAGCTGCCCGTTATTTTGAAATATTTTTTGAAATAACAGGCAAGCTATTTTGCCAACCTGGTAAACCTCGTTGCACACAGGATAAGGGATGGCTTGAAATAGCATGTTATTTCAAATTTTGGTGCTGTGTAGATGCACCAAATTTCAAAATAAGCTAATTCAAAATTCAATCAAAATAAGATACACAATTTATGTAGTGCAAATTGTGTCGCTTATTTCAAGTTTAGGGTGCTGTGCAGAAGCACCCTTAAATACCTACATTCACTCAGCTGCCCCTCCCCTGATAGGTGCCTACATTTCCACAGTTAGTACCCCTATAAAGCTGCATTTCTATCAGTGAACATACACATAGCCACCTCAGTCTGGGGTCTTAACTAATGTAGTCCCCAGCAGGATCCACAAACTAGACATTCCCTCACCTTTGTTATCTATAGGATATGACCTCACCTCCCACCAGGCATTTTCAGAGATGCTCTACAGAATAGCCAGGGTAGATGGAGGAAGAAGATATCCCTCTTATAACATTTAGTCCAGTGGGCAGGCCATTCACCTGGAATGTGGGACAACCCAGCTATGTTTCCTCCCCTGTCCCTTACCTGTTGACAAGAGATTTTAACTTGGGCTTCATTCCTTTTAGATGAGTGTTCTAACTCCTATGCTATGGGACATTTTGGTGTGAGTCTTTCACAATCTCTTCTATTGTTTTTTCACTATTTAAAAACAATTGATATGGATTGGGCCAGAGAGTGGCAATGACTCTATACCACAGTGATTATGGAACTCACCTGAACAGTGTTTAAATGCCTTCTTCACAACTGGTAGGGAGAACCTTATCACAAGTGAGGGTACGTCTACACTACAACGTTAATTCGAACTAACTTAGTTCGAATTAGTTAATTCGAACTAAGCTAATTCGAACTAATGGATCCAGACTAAAAAACTAGTTCGAATTAGCGTTTTGCTAATTCGAACTAGCATGTCCACATTAAGCGGACCCTGAACCAGGCTTAAGGATGGCCGGAAGCAGTGCCAGCAGGGCATCAGAGGAGGACTTAGAGCGTGGAGATGCTGTCTCAGGCTAGCCGAGGGCTGTGCTTAAAGGGTCCCGAACCCCACCCCGGACAGACAGTTCTCAGGGGTGCCCCGCTTGCAAAGCAGTCCTGGCTTGGATTGCCCGAAGTACCCACACTGGGCACATCACAGCACTCGGCCATCAGCCCAGCTGCACTTGCCGCAGGCTGCCATCTGGGGAGAGGGGTCAATTGAGGGGCTGCAGGAGAGCTTCCACCCCCAGAAGCCCGCAGAACCAGCCCAGTCCTCCCCATTGGGGGCGCGTACCCCATTCCTCCCTCACCTCCTTCCACTTACCCTTCCTTAGCCCCTCTTCTTGATGTACAAAATAAAGGACAATTGTGTTCCAAAATGGAATCTGTCTTTATTGAACAAAACTGGGGGAGCCTGGGAAAAGGAGGTGGGAGAGGGGAAGAGAGAGGGTGGGAGAGGGGAGGGCAACTAAAATGACCAGAGGTTGGGAACAGGTCCCATATGAAGAGAGGCTAAAGAGACTGGGACTTTTCAGCTTAGAAAAGAGGAGACAGAGGGGGGACAGGATAGAGGTCTCTAAAAGCAGGAGTTGGGTGGAGAGGGTGCATACAGAAAAGTTCTTCATTAGTTCCCATAAAGAAGGACTAGAGGACACCAAAGGAAAGGAATGGGTAGTAGGCTTCAAACTAGTAACAGAAAGTTATTCTTTACAAAGCAAAGAGTCAACCTGTGGAACTCCTTGCTGCAGGAGGCTGTGAAGGCTACAACTAGAACAGAGTTTAAAGGGAAATGAGATCAAGTCATGGAGGTTGGGTCCATGGAGTGGTATTAGCCAAGGGGTAGGAGTGGTGTCTCTGCCCAAGGTTTGTGGAAGGCTGGAGAGGGATGGCACGAGACAAATGGCTTGGTCACTGTCTTTGGTCCATCCCCTCCAGGGTCCCTAGGGTTGGCCGCTGTCGGCAGACAGGCTACTGGGATAGATGGACCTTTGGTCTGACGTAGGACGGCCATTGTAAGCTCAGGGCTCAGGGTCGGGGGTCTCAGTGAACCATCTTGATTTTCATGCACACCTGCTCCTGGGTGGCCAGGCTGGGAGCTATCCTGCCCTAGACAGCCACTTTCCTGTGCCTAGTGTGGAGGTCGTGGACGAGGTCCACGATGTCCGCACTAGCCCAGGCGGGTGCCCGCCTCTTGCGGTCCCGGGCAAGCTCCCGGGAGCCGCCAGCCTGGTCCCGGGAAGAGGGAGAGGGCTGGGGGGCATCGGGTGGGTGGCTCGATCTGTGCCAGGTGCAGGGTCTGCTGGCTGGGTGCTGGCAGGCTTGCACCTGGCACGGGCACCGTAGCCAGCCCGTGTCCCTTTAAGGGGTCCGGGGCCGGGATGGGGGCTGACGAGTTTCCCTGGTGTTGGCCAGAGTGGCCACCAGGGAAACCTGGGGAGGGCGAGCCTCCCACTAGTTCGGATTAAGGGGCTACACAGCCCTTAATTCGAACTAGCTAGTTCGAACTAGGCTTAATCCTCGTGGAATGAGGATTACCTAGTTCGAACTAAGCGCTCCGCTAGTTCGAATTAAATTTGAACTAACGGAGCGCTAGTGTAGCGCCTATGAAAGTTAGTTCAAACTAACGTCCGTTAGTTCGAACTAACTTTGTAGTGTAGACATACCCTGAGAGAACCAGATTGCCCATATCACAAGTGACTGTGTTAATCACTGGGCTAAAAGGTTATACAGAAGTTGACTGCCTTTCTTGCATGAAATAGCTAACTCCAAGAGAGGATTCATGGCTGTGAATCCCATGTGGAGCTAGGTACGTCCCCCAGTCTGCATTTACTTACCTAAGTTACTTCGAGAGGTGGCTCTTATGACCCACCTCTCTCTTCACCACCCTAGAAGAGGCAGTTTTCTGTTCAGCATGCAGGCTTTTGTAGTTCCTACTATTAAGCTCCTCTCCCTTGCTCCAGGTATTGTGTGGGGATTCTAGGCGTTTAATTCAGGGCTATGGATTTCACTGGGTGGCAAAAGATCCAGAAGCAAGGTGCTGAAACACTGAGTATTAACAATGGCTAAATCTTCTTGTAGAGCTAACAATGCCAAAAGGGAACCTTCCTCTGGCCTGGCCAATTGAAGCTCTCTAGACTTGTGTCATCCAGAAGTTATTCTGGGCACATTTTATAGTTGCAGTTAGAGTGAAGTTTTCAGCACTCATTTGTGTGTGTGTGTGTGTGTGTGTGTGTGTGTGTGTGTGTGTGTGTGTGTGTGTGTGTGTGTGGCGCTCTAGACATAAAACTTTAATGTACTGAAGACAGAGAAGTAATCAAAACCCAATATTTGAGTCTCAAGTAGCCACCTGGAATTCTCACACCTGTTGGAGCAGAACTGGTTTAATCCATCGGTCCAATTTAGCCTATGTGAAATACATTAGAAAAATATTTTATATATGCAAATAGTATGACCATCAGCACCCTTGTTTCTATTCAGAAATTATCATTATGATTAAAAATTCACATGAACTTCATTTTCATTTGCACTCACAATCAAGAGAGCTAGGAGATTCCTCAGCTACATGTAAGTAACATATAACACGCACCCTACTTATGATTCTTTCATTACTACTGCTAATATTTCTATGCCTAGTTACACCCATGCAATTCAAGTGAATTCAATGAAGGTAGAATTTGATCCTGGGATCCCACAACACTTCCAGCATAGCTAATAATGGAGAAGCCATTGCAGCCATTTCTCAGAAATTCTGTTTGCAGTTTACACATGACAGGCCTTCTAGAAAATCATTTTTCTCTGTTCTCTCAGACTCCAGGTCATATAAGCACTTAAACACATGCTTACTTTTAAATTTAAACAAGTGCCTAAGAGCTGTACTGAATCCATATGTTCTTCCTGAACTGAGGCCTCAAACACATAAGGCACACATTTTCTTCTCCTTCTACTTGCTATAGTTGTGTTGGATGAGTTAGTATTGCCTATTAACTTATATTTACTAGGGGAATAATCCTGATCCTTTTAACATGCACACTACCAATTATCTATATCTATATCCATATCTATATCCAGGGCTCGCTGAACCACGGCAAGCCCCGCTCGCCAGCCACGCTGTCTGGCGATCTGCGCACGTGCAGATCGCCCGAACCCGGCTCTTCCGGGTTGCAATCTACTCACCATAGGTAAGTAGATTGCATTATTTGTCGAGCCCTGTCTATATCTATATATCAAAAGCACTTAGGAGCTCCAGTCATGTACCAAGACTCCATCATGCTAGGTGATGTACAAACACTGAACAAAAAGATGATTCCTTCCCAAAGAGCTTACAATCTAAGTGTCAGAAAAGAGACCATGTACAAATAAAAAAGACCAATGTATTGCCCTTTTATAATCTAGTTTCCCGTTACATGTTCCATTGAGCCTAAAATTACTTTTCATTACTATGTATAATGCATATTCTAATAATTTATGCATTTCCTCATTTTGCTTTATTATGTATAAAATTCTGAAGGAAAGGCAATATTAAATAACAATGCTTGATGGTGTTTCTATTAACAAAGACTTTAAACATAAATATTCTGTCACAAAACATCAATATATGAAGTGCTGTGCTTCATATCAGAAGCAAAAATTCCCATGTGTTCAATGAGTATTTTGTAATTTCCGTAGTTTGTAAGAGCCCTTTGCAGTTAAAAAACAAACTGTTAATTGCAAGTGGCAGTTAAGTCAAATAAAGATTCAATAACTCAAGGTTAGACAAATAAGGGAAAAGATTGACGCAATATTAATAATCCAATCAGCCATTTGTACTTTGTGGGAGGAATAAAGTTCAAAGTCTTGCAAACAACCAAACAATTGATTTGTAAAACACAGTGAAGAAAGATAGTACCCAAGAGGATTTTTTTTTCAAATGCTGCATATGAGTGGCCTTCTAAACACAAGGGGCTATCTTGTCTCTCCTCAACATTTCTGTCATTATTTCCAAAGTATACTCAGAAAGATATCCTCACAGTTGTTACCAAAACTCCTCTCCTTCCCCCAATTAAATACATCAATAGCAATGAAAACAGTACCTATGAAGATAAATCTTAAACAGATGCACAAACTTGTCGAGTTTTATGGTACTCTGCCAAGATATTATTTTGGAAGGGGGATCGCATTTCCTTCTCTTAATATGCTCCGACTCTGTATTGCAGTGACTAGCTCTCCAGCTCAGGATAGCTGGCTGACTTTTCCTCCCAAACTCAAAAGCATGGATGCCCCTGAAAAGCACATGGAAAGAACTAGAGTGATGTCAGTACTCCCATCCCCACTTCTCCCTCCCCCCCCTCCCACACGGCTGAGCACATGATGTGGCTTGTTTTGTAACACAGTCAGCACAACTGACCAAGAGGAGAGACAGACCTGGCTCAGGACATGAATTCTAATAGTATTACACTACCAGTCTGACTGACTGGTTAGCCCCGTAATAGGATAAAATCCACCCCAGCCCAGTCACAGGGATTCATCTTGTCCATTCAGTTTTATTCACCATTTTTCATGCATCCCATAATTTGCCATTTTAAAATGCATCACTTTCATTTATTTTATTATTCTATTTTTCTAATCCAGTTCCGAGCTAATCATGAAATCTTAATCTTCCACATTCTTCTGATTCAGATCTTGTATATTTCTCAAGGCTGACTCAAGAACTTCTCCTTGTTAAGAGATCATTTTATGCAATCTGGCATATGATTGGGAGTCTAGGTTTTATTCCCAGACCTGCCACTGATGTGAGATATCATCTCCAAGAAGTAAATGCTTCTCTATACAAAATTTCCTCAGTCTATAAAATTCTCTGTCTGTAGGTTCTTTTAAAAACAAATCTGGAATAGCTCTGTGATTTATTCATGTTTGTAAAAGCCATAGATATTTTGATATAGACAGGCAAAATATTTTATTATACTGTGTAAGTAAAAAATCCTTTCTTATGTCCACAGATATAAGAATGTGTGTTTTCTTTTGTAGTAGAAAGCAAAGAAGACCTGAAATGCACAGTAGATCTGCATAGCCATTTGCTCCTAGGCAGCCCACAGGAATTGTTTTAAAACATTATCAACAATGTGACAAGAATAAAAATATTTTAGAACTACAGATGGCCAGAGTCACTAAGTCACATAGAATTCTTTGAAATATGGGGACATGTTTGGAAAAAAAAACAAAAAACTGTGTCTGTTTTTTTGTCCAAGAATATTACAATTCAGAATATATGGACCAGTGGCAAAATATACTGACCAGTGACAATACCATCTTTGTTGTACGCCGTTGTTGTGTGGGGAGATGTTGGGGGCTACAACACAGATACCCTGAGGAGAAGTAATGTCATTGTTATTCTGTAATATTATAAACTATAATTTAATCAGTAATATGTTTAATTTAATCAGTAATATGTCCTCTTCTTTGTATTCTAGGGTATTACAAGATTGCCTATTGCCATATTGCAGAAGCACTGGATGATGATTGCATCTTGAACTCATCCTCTGGTCCCTTTGTAGAGTGAAGTGCATACCCAGAAGTTTCATTCATTCAAAATTTTGCAATTTGTTTTCATACTAGATAGAAAATGTTGGTTATTCCTTTTTTTGTTCCACTCATCGAAGAGTAGATACAATATAATACCATGTAACTTAGGCTATGTCTACACTAAAAAGGGAAGGAGTGTAATTATCAGAATGTCTAGATTTACTGTCATTAAGCTAGCATGCTAAAAACAGAACTGCAGTCCTGGTAGCTGTGGGGCAGTGGTGGCAGCAGTACAGGCTAGCTGTCCTGAATACAAACCTGCTTGACCTCCATAGATACATATTTGAAGTGAAGTTCATACTGCTGCTGCTGCCACTATCCACACTAAGTGGATTAAGGTTTAAAGGAGCCTGGACCAGAGCTAGAGGGGGGCACCTCCCCCGCAGCTTTCTTCCCTGGTCCTATCCTCATTCCACCCCTTCCATCTATGGCCCCACACCCTTCAGCCCATTCCTTACCCACTGCAGCTCCAAAACTGGCCAGGTCCCAGGGATGCAGTGTGGAGTGATAGCTCCCCAGTCCTGAGGCTGCAACAGGAGTCAGACCTCCTCCAATTCTCCCTTTACCTGGCATTTCTGCTAGGGAGCAGAATTGGGGTGCTGGGCTTCTCCTAGTGCTTCTGATAGGCCTCTCAACCCTGGTCTACACTAGGGAGTTATTTGGAAATAATTCCCCTTATTTCAAAATAAAAAGCAGAGCATCCGCACTACCAAGCCCATTATTTTGAAATAATTTGAATTAATGGGCTGGTTATTTCAAAATCTGTACTTCTGCTTTCCTCAGGGAATAACGCTTAATTTGAAATAGTGTTAGTGTAGACGCTCTGCTGCTGCTGCTTCCTGGGGCTGTAAGTCAAGATAGCACATCACCAACAATGGAGCCTGCCTCAGACTAATTTTGAGGCTCCTGCGTAATGGGATTTTGTTATTTTGGGAGATATTATTTTGAAATAATTTCTTAGTGTAGAGATGTTCTAATGCTCCCCATCTGTTGGAGATGGTCAAACTTTTTTCTTATAGACTGGGGCCTTTTGGCGTGAGTCCAGTTAGCCCATTGGCTAATTCGCCACTGTGTCCATGCTACCACAACTGCACTAGTATTTTTAGCATATCAGCTCCATGAGAGTTAGAATGACAAGTGATGGGAGTCACATCCCTAGTAGTGTAGATCTGCCTTGAGGTAACCTGCCACATAATTCAAGTAGTGAATGGATGAAGCAAATAATTTTTGAGCATCCCATACCTTGAAAACCATTTGTGCAACATACAGGGAGAAAAAAGATAATTTGTTTAAAAACCACGTAAACTGACTCCTCTTTCTTATAGGGCTCAGATATAAAGAACATTGATCACATTGTTAGGAGATTTGTTATACTAGGTTAAGACCACAACACAAATATTTAATTTTAGAGAAGCTCACTGTTCATATTGCTTTCTCTCATTCAATGTGCATGAAAACAAGATGTTTCAACCGAGTGCAAAAACGCCAGGCAATTCTCAAAACAGAACTTAGTGTGAGTTCAATTATGCTGTGGACCACACAATATTTTATGCACTAGAATGTATTTCACTGTGAATGAATGGACCAGCAAATGCCTCCTCAGTAATGTTCTGGACATAACTGAGAAGAGCCTTGTTGTTAGGTGTTTAATTTCATGAGCACACAACTGCAATTCTAGATTTGCCCCAGCAGATGGCTTCATTTGTGACCAATAATCAGTACTCTTTATAAGGGCTTCCACAATTACTAAAGAGCCTTGCAAAACAATAGTTTTTAATCTAACAGGGACCAGAGATTATTAGAAAACAGAGCTTATTTCTGTTACATAGGTTTTAGTGACCCGTCAACAAAATGCAGCCAACTGATAATAAGTGAGTAATTGGCTGCATTTTGGTGAGGGTCTCTTCCAAAACCCAGATTCCCATTAACGTTAATAGACATTGCATCAGGCTCTTAGTTTTCTCCCCTCCCACATAGACGATTTTAAACCTAAAATCCCATTTCTATGCAGAAGATAGCTGGGACACACAGTCATGATATTTAAAACAATCCCTCAAGTCCACCACAATACTGGAATGCCTGATATTGTCTATCACCCAGTATTAGAGGCATGGTTATTTATTTTTTTATGTTATATCCTTATCCTTTGGCCTTGCCCATACAACGAACATCAGCCTACTTCATCAGAAGCTGCCAAAACAGTGATGTCCGTGTATCCTTACACGATGAAGCTGAATAGGACAGAAGTAGAATGATCACTCTGTGAAAAAAAATGTTCACCCACAGGAGAATAGGGTATTTTTGTCTTTTACCTCTGTATGCTCATTAGAGAGCACAATGATTGTCTGGTTTCACCCACATAGCTGCTGCTGGAGTATTTATTGCCCTGGATTAAGTATACCGCACATGCAGTCATGCATAGTTTCAGCTGATGCCTTCTCCTCCCTACCTTTATCTGATGCCAGAACCTGGCCTGGGGAGGCTGGTGGTGGCTGCCCAGCTGCTCCCAATTGCTCTGGGACTGCACCATGGAGCCATGTGCCAGTTCCAGCCCTAGAGAAGCTGGTGGTAGCTGCCCAGCTGCTCCTGGGGTAGGGGTGGACCCTGGTCGCGTGCTGGATCATTGTAGCTGTGGACATATGGCTGCAGGTTTTGCATCTGTGGCTCTGGCATGGTCTAGCATCACTGAGTTGGTGTGTCCTGCCCTATAAGGAGCTTGCTTTTGATGATGAGCAAGGAAAGGTTGGGGTTAATGTGAAGGTCAGACGTGGGTGTTCAGAACAGATTTCTTTCAGAATTGGTGATAGTTTTTTCATGATATCCAGTATGGGGTAGTAGGTGACAACTAAGGGTGTTCATCAGAGGGCTCCCAAAATATTTAAAGGTGTGTTATTCTGTTCCTGTACACTAGAGCAGCATTACTTTGCACAGTCTCAAATGAAGTAAATTGGTATTATTAACTGATTTTTTTTAAATAAATCTGTTTGCATTTGAGGCAATGTACTTCAGCACAAAGACTGACTCTCCATTGTTGCATGTCCAATATCATGTGTACTTAACATTATATACCTGATCCTGCCATAAAAATTAATCTTTTCTTTTGCTTTGCAGCTCATGTTATTTAGAAAGCAAAGCATAGCAACAGAGGCAGGTAAATTGCCCAGTGCTGTGTCATCTAATATCCCCTCCCCTTTATTTTCTATAAAAGCCATTAACTAGCAATGATCAACCATGAAAAGGAAGGTTTATTCACTCACTCCTCCCTTCTGACACTATGAACAACATAAGGGACCAGTTTGGGAAATGTAGAGGATTTGATGCCCGAGGTATGTAACAAGAAATATTATAATGCATTCACATATACTTTACTTGCCTTCACATAGGTTTTTAGCATCCATGATGAAAGAGGGGTGGAATAATCTTCTTTCATTTGGGAGCTTGCTCTGAAGTATTATTGATGTAGGGTGAGACTACATGAAGAAGAGGAGAGAAACAAGAGATGTAATAACATGTAATACTTGTAATGAGTGTGATACATAAAAATATATATTTAGAAGTAATAATAAGTTATCTTTTAATGCTATACTATTAACTAGATAAAGTTCCCTATGAAAGATGGCTTTATTTAATAATTGGCAGATTTTAAGGCTAGAAAGGAGGGTCTATTATGATAATCTAGTCTGACCTGCTGCATAATACAGGCCATAGAATTTATCTGAATTAATTCCTTCTTCAGGTCCAATACCTGTAGTTGAACTAGAATGTACCCTTTAGAAAGAAATCCAATCTGGATTTTAAAATTTTCTAGTGCTGGACAATCTACCACGACGTTTGGAAAGTTATTCCAATAGTTAATTATCCTCAGAATTAAAAAAAAAAAATGTGCCTTGTTTCTTGTCTGAATATGTCCAGTTTCAAATTCTGGTCACTGGATTTTATTGTACCTTTGTGTGCTAAGTTCAAGAGCTCTCTGTTATCAGATTCTTATTCCCTGTGTAGGTATATCTAGAGTGTGAGCAAATCATTTATTTTCTTTGATAAGCTAAATAGACTCAAGGATCTCAAGGCTTTTTTCCCAATCATGTAATCATTCTCATGGCTCTTCTCTGAACCCTCCAGAATTTTTCCACATCCTGCTTGGTGTGGGCATCAGAACTGGACAAGGTATTCCAGTAAGAATTATACTATTACAGATACAGCGATAATATAACTACCCCATTTCAGTGCAATATTCCCTATAGCCCTTTTGGCTGCAGCATTGCACTAGGAGCTCATGTTCAGCTGATTATCCCCCATGACACTCAAGTCTTTTTTAAAGTCACAGCAGCTCAGAATAGAGTCCCTCCAGCCTGTATAGCCTACAGTCTTACATTTGGCCATATTGAAACTCATAGTGTTCAATTGTGCCCTGCTTTCCAACTGATCCAGATCTCTCTGAATAGTGACATGTCTTCTTCCTTCCTTTCCATGCCCCCAATGTATGTGTCATTTGCAAATATTGTCAGTGATGATTTTAGGTTTTCTTTCAAGCAACTGATAAAAATTCTAGGTAACATACATACAAGAACTAGTCCCTGGAAGATATCACTTGAAACACATCCTCTTTATGATGATCCTCCATTTACAATTATACTTTGAGCTCTATCGGCTGGCCACTGTATACTCCATCAGATTGATTTGGTATTTTTCTAGTTTTCTTAATAAAAATGTGGTGCCAAGTCAAAAGCCTCACAGAAATCTATTAGATCAATATTATTGCCTGCATCAACCAAACTTGTCATCTCATAAAAATGGATATCAAGTTAGCCAGGATCTATTTTTCCATGAGCTCATGTTGATTGGAATTAATTATATTTTCCTCTTAATTCTTTATTAATTGAAACCCATCTCAGCCCTTCTATTCTTTTGTTTAGTTAAATACCATTAGCACTTATGTTGTTACATACACTTAGACACAAATCTCAAAACAAATTACCTGTGCTGAATTACATACCTGAATTCACATTGCAATTATATGATCAGAAAGGTTGAGCTAACATATTTAGACATTGCTGTAGGTTGCTCAATTACCATAAACTTCTACAATTAGGCTACGTCTACATTGCACTCTCTTGCACAAGAACATATGCAAATGAGGTGCAGCAATGAATATCACCACACCTCATTTGCATATGTTCTTGCACAAGAGAGCGCAATGTAGATGTAGCCTTACAGTATTTTCATGAGGCATCTGTAAGTAACATAAATACAGTCATGAAGCCCTCACTCACATGATGAGATAGGCTGAAGGAGTAGGTGCTAAGATACTTGGTAACATTATGTATTATTACCAAACTATTCACATGAACTATTCACATGCAGGACTATGTATGTTTATAGTAGTTTCTATGTGCAGTACTAGAACTGCATGTTTGCATTTGCTGAATAAACTAGCTTGAGTTTTGTAAGAGTATGTCCATTATGTGACTCATGGATGAGAGATGCCATATATACAAAGTGCTTCCCTAGCTAGTGCAGCAAGTAAGAGCAGAGATACAAGCAAATAAGGCCTCCTTTATAAGGACTCCTTTGCAGGTTCAGCCAGGGTTGAATTGCATATTGTGTCCTGGGGGAAATAAATGTAGACACACACTATGAATGCACTTTGCTTATGATCAGAGCTGCAGCAAAGTGCACATCCAGCTACCATTGATATAAATTGCAACATACATGCTGACTTAGGGAGAAGTTAAACACACCACTTAATTGTGGTGGCGAGGTCTGAAGTCCTGTATGTTAGCTTGGCATCTCTCTAAAAAAACTCATTTGAGCATGAGAGACAGTCTACCTGGCTGCTTGTGTAGGGGTGATGAGGGTAGGATGGGTTCTTTTCTTGTGTCAAGATTTAGCTCAAACCAGTAAAAGTATCTGAGAAGCCTTGGAATAAAAAAGTGCTACATAAACGTTTAAGGTGGGATTTTCAAAAGCCTTCGGCAGTGGTATAATTCTATTTCTGTTGGATACAATGGCATTTTTAAGAATAATTTCAAAGGGATCAGAGTCAGGCCATTTTACTTACTTATGAAAACCCAATCCACAGTGTCAATCCTACATACAGTTCCCAAGACATGTATGCTGGAGGTCAGGCTATCAGGAGATAAAAAGATGTGGAATAGTGACTTTTTGGGGTTTTTTGTGGATCAGACTAAAATATTGGCCTTCAGACAAGAAAAAGGCCTAGACTTTTCTTCTCACATTCAGCTCTGAATACGGGGGGAAACACAATGTTGCACTGTTGCAAAAAAATCTAGGAAGCTTTGTGATTACAGGTTGGACCTCCCTGGTCTGGCACCCTGGGGACCTTACTGGCCCCAGATGAGGGATTTTGCCAGACCAGGGAGGTCCAACCTGACCCCCCTGCCACCAGCTCCCTCCAGCCCTGGCCTGACTGCCAGCCTCTGAGCTGGCTTCTCCCTCTCACTGGTCCCCACTATCCTGACAACCCCTGTTTCCCTGCCAGGCAGCCCCACCGCCTCCGCACGCACTGGGCTTTTGCTGCAGTGCCCAGCAGCCCTGCTACCTCCATGTGCACTGGGCTCTTGCTGCCGTGTGGGGCTCTTGCTGCAGCACCCAGCTCCTACTGTCATGCCAGACACCCCACAGCCTCTGCATGCCCAGCTCCCGCTGCCCTACCAGGCAGCTCCACTATCGTGCGTGGGACTCCCACTACCCTGCCGGGAAGCTCTATTAGTGCATATCAGGTTCCCACTGCCCTGCCAGCCTGAAGGGCTCTCAATGCTAGTTCTCCACTGGGACTCTCTGGTCCTAAGACATTTGCGGTCCTGCCGGACCACAGATGTTGCCAGACCAAAGAATTCCGGTTGAAATTGTTTCAACCTGTCTTACAATTTCTTCTTTGTTCCACTCTTCCTGTGGGGTTGAGACCATAATTTACTGCAAGTCCTGAAGGGGTGCAGCTTACTTCCTCTTGCTGTCCCAGCCAGCTCTGTTGGTCACCATACATTAATGACAGGATCAAGAATCTTCCCATTTCTCACTCCACTCCATCACTTCATGACCACTTGCTCTCTGGAGTGGGGTGCATCTATTATGTAGTCTTTGTATTCTCTACTGTAACCACCAAATCCCAGGCAGTCTTAGTGTGGCTACTGAGAAGCATGAGAAGAGCTTTGTGTGGCTCTATTAGGATTAACACTCCATCTCTAAATACAGTGTGGATAGATGGGTTTGTTATTTTGGGGAAGGAGGGTAGTTAGTAGCGGCCAAGGGAGACATCTATCCTCAGAGCCTCAACATTATTTCTAGGTAAAGCTTCTTTGGGTTAATATTGTCCTGTCGTTTACATCACAAGGTAACAAACAATATCCTCCATGCCACTGCCATGATCTAAGACATTTTGCCAAACTGCTGATCTGCTGATCCTAGTAGAGCTTGATTGTACATTGTTAAAATTCTCTCTTATTGATATTGTGCGGTAGAAGACTCTATTCTAAAACCTCAAAGATCGTTCAGCACTAAGCATTTTGTGTAATTACTGTATTTTCAAATTCTGTATTATATCTACTGATTCTGTAGCTCATAAACTATTTTAAAATTCATGAAAAAAGCTTAGGGTAGTAAGATAAGATCTCTCCACTGCAAAGGTTTGGAGCCAGAGTATAATCAAGAAAAATGCATATAGAATTAGATCTAACCTTTGAGCTTGTAGCCTTCTAGCTTTTGTCCTGAAACATTCTATAGTAAGAGACTGACATTTCTTTTACAATATTGTCTTAGCTCATTTGTAAGACTCAGGGCCTTACCCTTCATAGTTAATAGGAAGTTCTGGGAACTCCAGCTGGTCAGCATCTCATAGCAGGGGTGAAACATTCCACAGATTTAAGTCCTTATTAAAGTATCTCACCATTTAAGCCTTTGTCATAACATGCCAGGCTAGACGGACTATTAGTTTACATTAAAGGAATGTAGTTAAAAAACTATAAGGATATGGTAGGTCATGTTCTGCTGTTGCTAGGGCTTTTGCTTTCTCAGTGTCTGATTGCGTTGACTGTTCAGGATGGACTGAGCTACTCTTCTAGAGCAAAACCGGAATTCTAAAACACCTCCAGGAGGGAGAATTCTATTTTAGAAACAATATGCCAGCTAGTTGTTAAACTCCTTTCTGGAGGGGCATTAGAACTCTGTTTCCTGAGGAATTCCTGCCAAAGGTAACATTTGAATCACTACATATTAAAAATGTTACCAAAATCCCTAATGATAACTTTTCATCTTATCCAATGTTAAGGATTGCTGGAAAAGATAAGGCTATACTTAACAAGGAAACCATTGCCTTCGTTGGAGGAAAGAAAGAAGTTTGACCATGAGTTTGCCATATCCACTTCATTTCATGGAGTGCACAATATCGTCCAAACTCAGAGCAAGATACGAAAGGTGCTGTGGATATTGGTGGTCCTGGGTTCTATTACCATTGCCGCTTCACAAATTTTGAATCGATTCGCCTATTATTTCAGCTGGCCAACCACAACCTCCATAGTAGTTCAGTACGTGGAAAACATTGAGTTCCCTGCTGTGACTTTTTGTAACTTGAACAGGTAAGATATGTCAAATACCTGCAGCAATAACAGATCTCTTTAATATCCTAAAATGCATTCTTATTCTACAGAACATCATTTCACATAAAACAGTACACTAAGACAGCCTATGGTCAATTTTCAACATGGTAGACAGGGAATTAGCTTCATGCTGCTAGTAGGAGTTGAATGAATAGAAGACATTCCTGAGCAACATTTTAAACATGTTAGTCCACTCAGTACATCTGACCGTTCACAGAGGACAGTTCTAAGTTATAACCGGCAATGCATGTATTCAGCATTAAGGGCCAAATCATGTCCTGTTTAAGTGAGCAGCTCCTGACTTATTTGAACAAATTAGATAAGCAAATCAAACAGAGTTTGGCTTTATAGGGATTGCAGGCTCTTTCTCAGAGTTCTGGGCAAAATATTTAACTGAAGAGGAAGACACTGGAGAATGAGAGAATTCTTTGACAATGAATTTCACTACAGAAGAGAGTGAGATTTTAAGAGATTGTTTTAATACCTCTGAAGTCTGGTGTCGGATCAGCGTAGGCCATCAGAAATCATACTTTACTGACAGGTAGAATGTACATGCAATACATAACAACAGGGTCATGAGTATATTTTGGTGACAGATGCTCATCCTGTAATCTTTCCTAAGGAACTCTTGCCAATCCCATGAGAGAGGCCAAATATACAGGCCACATTTGGAAGCGTGGGAGGCTAAAACTTGTCTTCTAAATAATTTTTTAAGTTCCTGCATAGAAGAAACCTCATTATCGGAGGTGCACAGCCTGACAGTTCTGGTTGACATCAGTGCGGTATGTGGGTGTTTTTCCCTTTTGCAAACAGTGACTATTATTTAGGAAGTCACTTTATGAACTTACCTTTGAACATATTGGCCATAATACCCAAATTAGTTTAAAGTGCAATAATATTTAAATACGTGACTCTGATTTAGCTTTTAAACTTTTAAAATAGTATATTGATCCCACTCACTCATTAATATAGCAGCCATTAGGTACAATCTCAGAACCCATGCTGAGTTTCCCCACAATGTTTCATTGGGGAAATGAGCTTTCTTGTGGCTGATCTCCCAGCACAATGGGTCACATTTTTTGACATCTCTGGGGCCCCCTTAACCTTCAGGCCCTCCAGCTATAAACCCATAGCAGGAAATGCAATGCCACTACTAGATGCCCATTTAGAATACAAAAGAAACTATACAATGATTAAACTGTGAATACCTTATATAGGCAGGCTAGTCAGATATGCATCGTGTATAGAGTGGTGGTGGGAAATATGACACAAATACTATTCAATTATTTTAACAATAGCTGCAGAATGTTACAGTTACTTATCAGCAATTCAGAGCATGGCAACGGGCCACTAACATGTCAGTTTGCTTCAACCCCCATCTGTTCATGTCAATCTGAATTATTTCTCTCTCGATTTAGCAGCCCTACTTTTGGAGAAATTGCCAGTCTTGAATATAGTGTGCTTTCAAAATAAAGTTAAAATCAACGTTAACCCAGAAAGTAACAGCATTTTGTTGAGTTGCAATAAGACCGCTGTTTTTAGATATTAAGATAAAATTGATCCATTTATTATCCTGCTGTATAAGGATAATTTAATATTAGCATTAGCATAAAATAGCAGTCCCAGAACAACTCATATAACGATGGCTTATTATTGTCTCTTCAATACCTTAAGTTCAAATCTACAATGGCCATTCAGCAAATCCTTAATTCACTTTACCATCTGAAGCTTTTAACATTTTCTACAGGAAAGTTGTTTTAGGCCCCATAACATTTTAGGGCATTTAAACTGATGGTAGGCATTAGATTCCCACATCTGTCCCAATTTATACCACTGTCTGCCATCAGGCACCCTGGTAGTAGATGTCAGCTGTGAAACCTGCCTAATCCAAGAAGCAGTCAAGGTAGGTATAACCTCTTTCACTGTGAGACTGCTGTACACAGAGGGTGAGCTGTCGAAGTGATACACACGGTTATTCTCAGTTTTCAGGTGAAAAGGGTAAACTGATTTATAAGGACCAAGACTGTGTTATCCATTCACTGTAATACAGAGTAAGGTGTGATTCTGGTGGATTAGGTAATGAATGTTTGCAGGAGAGTTTTAGAAAAAAAGCTGCAGCTACTCTTATAACTGTTCCCTTTCCTATTTACAGATTCCAAACTCATGCAGTAGCCAACCTCAAAATCGTTTTTTTCCTTTGGAGCATTGTGTCTGGAGTTCTTCATGCTTTTTATAGTAACAAGTTCTCGCAAGAGCTAAATGATTTCCTTCTGGGACATCAAAACTTCAGCATAAAAGAATTTACCCGGAATAATGGCTTTTATCTCAACAACAGCACTTTGCTAGAATGTGATTTTTTTGGGCAGCCATGTTATCCAGAGGTGACATTTTTGCTTTTATCATAACATTAACAATAAGACTAAAATGTAATATTGCCTCAAAAGCAGGCTGTTGATAGATTTTATCTACAGTCACAAAATGAGACTAATGATACTGTGAGGCACAACTCTAATTTTTAAAGGCCACCTTTCAAGTGTCTCACATTTTGCATCTACAAGGGCTGACCCTGCAGCCTTGTATATGCAAAACAAAACTCTCACTGATTTCAGTGGGAGTTTCTACATGTGGCATGACTGGAGGGTTACACCTAATCAATGGGATTACTCATGTGTTTAAAATTAAGAACTTGCCAAAGTGCTAGTCAGGGTTTTATTCCTCCCATGAGAACATATTAATTACATGCAGAAATAAAAAAATACAGATACTTAAAGAAAGCCAGAGTCACATTTTTTAGCAAAAATAAAACAGAAGACCTGATTTCTGACTGCTCTTTACATCTATTTTATACCAATGTACTTCAGTGGAGTCATGCCCCTTTACACTCAAGGGAGAACAAAATTAGAAAGAATTTTTTTCAGTTTCACCTAACTCTTATTGAGAAACTACAGCATGCTTAGAATTACTGAAAGAGTTGTGTTGAGTCTAATTTAAAACATTAGCAGTAAGAACATGCCCTTGGAGCTAAGACTCCAAAACAATGAAATACAATCCAAATAGCAAATGTATTTAACCTCATTATTCAGCCCTACTACCATTTGACAAATATGCAAATCCATAATCATCCAATTTACTATGGCTTCATACATTCACTGGAAACTACCAACACCCAGTGAACTAAACATCATCTGTGGAAAATTATACAATTTGGAAGTGATCACCCATTTCTTTATGGAGAAAGCCTACAAAACTTAACAAGAATAAGACCAATAGGATCCTATCAAAGTTACTCTAAGTAGCCCACAGATTTAAGAGAATTACAGTCCTTCTACAAAACTCGATAGGTTGGCTTATGCCAAAGGAATCTCACACTGTGGGACTATTTCTATTAGTATTTGCATACTCAGCTGCCATTTTCATAGGATCACAAGCTGATCATTAGAGAATGTAGCCTATAATACATCCTCAAACCCACTAGCTTAGATTTAGATTATCTTGTTTCAAATTTTATTCTTCTGTTTGTTTTCATTGTTAAAGGATTTTGAACATGTCTTTACTGAATATGGAAACTGCTTTACTTTTAATCACATGGATCTTCAAGCAAGGAGAAGAGTGAGTGTTTCTGGAAGAGGCTTAAGTTTACTTTTTGATATCAAACAGGTACAACCATCACAATAAAATATATATCTTATCATCCATTAACCTGTAGCTTCAAAGATTTGAAAAATTGAAGGGACCATTATTTTAATCTAGTCTGACCTCCTACATAACAAAGGTCATATAATTACACCCATACATTCTTACATCAAGTCCACTACTTCTGGGCTGAGACATCCATTCTTGATTTAAGAATTCAAGTGGTAGAAAGTCCACCAACTCCCTTAGTAAGTTATTTCAAATTACATTTGACCTGTATTGAATTAGTAACCCAAGGGCAAATGCAGGATGTGCTACAGCTTCAAAAATTAGAACAGCAATAAAATGAAAGCTAATTCAAAACATCTTCAAGATAGTACACTCTGCTTTATTCACTGATTTATATGATTTTCCATTAAAGTTTGTTCAGAATCCCAGGAGACAGTCATTTGGTACCAAATACTGAATGTTGACTTCAATGGGAGCTGCAGGTAGTCAGTATCAATTAGGATTTGACCTAATTCATTACCTCATATCACTATTGGCATATTCCTTTAGATACCACCAGCAAATACAGAAAACTGCCATGTACTCAATGGGGAGGGAAATTTTCTAAACAAGATGGGAGGGGGGGAGTGGAAATCTAGGATTTCCCTTCCTATTAGAATTTCTCTCTAAGCAATGTTAGGAACAACAACAGTGGCTGGCTCTAGAGGGAATAATGAGTAGTGTGCTGGAACAGGAAGACTAGTTGTCATGTAAAAAGAGGACTCTCGGAATTCTGAAAGAAGCTTGGATTAGCCTTTTTGATTTTTAATGGAAGTTGGGGAGACAAGGGGAAAGAACAAATAATTAATTATTTTCTAAACTATGAGGAACTTTAGAGACCAAAGCACATTGGATTTACTTACTTTTATGTTTATTTGGTTTTTTTAATTGACAGTGGAGATTTGTCTGCAGGCACTGTAAATTTTAATCCAACCAAAACAGTGGTGCAGCTTTAAGCAAAGCTAAGCCTCAGAGGGTAAATAAATAACATGACATTGCTTTTCTAAAGAATTCTTTTTGTACCAGGAACAATTTACTGATGACCCTGCCTTTGGCTTTATTGATGCTGGTATAACTTATGTTATCCATTCACCTAAAGAACCTCCACATTTTGACGGCTTAGGCTTATCAACCCCAGTAGGTATGCATGCGCATGCTGCAATCAGCCAGCTGAAGGTAAGCAATTTATATTCACTATCTTACACAATATATATAAGTGCATTTCCAATCTGAAAAGTGACAGTAAAATTGACATTTTGAAGGTTCAGTATTTATGGTCTCAATGACTTCCAGGGGAAATGTTCTGCATTTACATTTAAAAAGCTGATTTCTTTCCTGGTAACCTATCACTATGATGATGGCAAAAGCATGTCTGCTTTTAGTTCCACCTTGAAAACCCATTGAAAGCTAGTGCTATAGAGCTATAGTGCTACTATAATTTGAGCCAGTGGCATCTTTATTAATTGGCAATGGTGAATAAAGGAAAGAAGGCACCTTGATTTTCAGAATCCAGGCAAGGGTTGTAATACTGGCAATTAGAAAACAAGCATATTTTTACTCGTGCACTAATATAATAAAAATAGTGCCCAACAGTTCTATATTTACTTTTTTTTTTTAACCAGAAATCACCAGCCTGAAACCAATGCAGGTTTTTTATACTATACATTAAGAGATCATGCATGAAGTGGATTTTCCACAGGGATTAAAATTACTCCCCTAGAATTCTGATAATGTCGTTCTTAGGAGGTTCTTTGAAGTCACATTTCCATAGGACATCCATATCAGAGAGATGTTTCAGGCCTGCTTAGCTGGGTTCAAGAGGAAGTATTTTTGACTACTATCATGTTAAACCATAAAATCAATATACACTGCAATTTGAAACAAACATTCTCTTCAGGAACACAGTGCTGTGTTTCTCCTTCAACAGTGTACACGATAGCTTAAAAATGAAAGGGAGCAACAGTCAAATACTCTTCTCAATGCATTTAGAATTTGACCCTAAAAGAAATTCTGTTTTCTGGACTGTTTCAAGATACTAGTGTTAGCACCAACACTTGAAATCAGTGCTTAGAGGGGAAGTTTCTTATCCTTCAGTGAAACCAGTCAGAGTGGATCCTTCTCCCTCTCGGAGACATATTGAAGCCCAATCTTCCAGGAGCTTGTGCTATCAGATTGCACAGAAGAATCGGGGCCTAGGAGAGGAACCGATGTACACTATTTTTAAAAATAGTTGGATTTTTAAAACTATACTTTGCTACTAATTTGAGGTTTATTTTGGTAGCAATTCTGCTTAACATTTACCAAAGCTTCAATTAACAATTTATGTGCTAAAATTCTGCCATTTTTTCATCTAAAGACAGTTAACCAAGAATACCCTTGGGGAGACTGCAATCCTAACCTCAAACTTAAGTACCACAAAATCTACAGCACCTATGGGTGTCTCCAGGAGTGTAAGGCCAGGCACATACAAGAGCGGTGTGGATGTTTGCCATTTTTGCTTCCAGGTACTTCTTGGGACATGCTACATTTGTGCTTCTAAAAGGTGTTCCATGGCTCTTTTTAAACATTTTGCCTTGTCAAGTTTTACTTTCACTTAGAGTACATCTACACAGCAGTGTTATTTCAGAATAATTGATGTTATTCCAGAATAACATAGTCCATGTCTATACTACAAGCAGTTATTTTGACAATGTCAAAATAATGTCAAGCTGGAGGACTTGTAACTACAACTCCTGCAACCCTCATTTTATGAGGAGTAAGGGAAGTCAGAGGAATAGTGCTCTACCTTGGACTTCTAGCTGTGTAGACAGCACCAAAAGGTTTAATGAGCTATTTCGACTTAAGCTATGCATTGATGTCACTGAAGTTGTGTAGTTCATTTTGGCTTTCGCCCTGCTGTGTAGACATGCCCAGACATCTTAGAATCTTGAAACCCTCTAGGCCTGATGAAAATAGCATTTCTCATGCCAAATTGATGTTGTAGTGAAAGGCACTGAAAAAGTTTGACCAGTTCTAAACCCAACATCTGCTGCTGAGCAGATCCTTAATGCACCCTGAATACTTGTCTTATTAGGTCACAACTTTTTAGTGGTGCATAAACTTAATTGCTCATTAGTAGAGCTGGGCAGAATTTTCTGATGAATGAATTTAGTTGGAAAATATTGGTTCCTCAAACTTCAACCAGTTCATGACAATGGCTGGAGATCAACAAATTTTCATTCAATCTGTCATGATTCATAGAATCATAGAATATTAGAACTGGAAGGGATCTCAAGCAGTGTTCCTTCTAAGCTGCTCAGTAGCAGAGCTTCACAGATGATTAATGAGCCTCTTACTGGGCAGGCCTTATTAAACACCTGTGAAGCTGTGCTGCCACCACGCTTAGAGGGAACATTGATCTCCAGAAGTCATCAAGTCCAGTCCCCTGCACTCACAGCAGGACTAAGATTATTCCTGAGAGATGTTTATCTAATCTGCTCTTAAATATCTGCAGTGACGGAGATTGCACAACTTCCCTAGGCAATTTATTTCAGTGTTTAACCACTCTGACAGTTAGGAAGTTTTTTCCTAATGTCCAACCAAAACCTCCCTTGCTGCAATTTAAGCCCAATGCTTCTTGTCCTATCATCAGAGGTCAAGGAGAACACATTTCTCCCTCCTCTTTATAACACCCCTTTTAGATACTTGAAACGGCTATCATGTCCCCTCTCAGTCTTTTCTAAACTAAACAAGCCAAATTCTTTCAGTCTTCCCTCACAGGTAATGTTTTCTAGACCCATAACCATTTTTGTTGCTCTTCTCTGGACCTTCTCCAGTTTCTCCACATCTGTCTTGAAATGTGATGCCCAGAACTGGACACATACGCCAACTGAGGCTTAATCAATGCAGAGTAGAGTGAGGGTATGTCTACACTACCCTCCTATTTCGAAATAGGAGGGTAATGTAGGCATACCGCAATTGCAAATGAAGCCCGAGATTTGAATTTCCCGGGCTTCATTTGCATAAGCCGGGCGCCGCCATTTTTAAATCCCGGCTGGTTCGAACCCCGTGCCACGCGGCTACACGCGGCACGAACTAGGTAGTTCAAACTAGGCTTCCTAGTTCGAACTACCGTTACTCCTCATTCCACGAGGAGTAACGGTAGTTCGAACTAGGAAACCTAGTTCGAACTACCTAGTTCGTGCCGCGTGTAGCCGCGCGGCACGGGGTTCGAACCAGCCGGGATTTAAAAATGGCGGCGCCCGGCTTATGCAAATGAAGCCCGGGAAATTCAAATCCCGGGCTTCATTTGCAATTGCGGTATGCCTACATTACCCCGCTAGTTCGAACTAGCGGGGTAGTGTAGACATACCCTGAAATAATTACTTCTAGAGTCTTGCTCACAACACTCCTCTTAATACATCCCAGAATAATATTTGCTCTTTTTTTTTTTTTTTTGCAATAGTGTTACACTGTTGACTCATATTTAGCTTGTGGTCCACTGTGACCCCTAGATTCCTTTCTGCTGACCTCCTTCCTAGACAGACACTTCCTATTCTGTATGTGTGAAACTGATTGTTCCTTCCCAAGTGGAGTACTTTACATTTGTCCTTATTAAACTTCATCCTATTTACCTCAGACCATTTCTCCAGTTTGTCCAGATCATTTTGAATGATGACCCCATCCTCCAAAGCACTCTAAATCCCCCCGAGCTTAGTATCATTTGCAAACTTAATAAGTATACTCTCTATGCCAATATTTAAATCACTGGTGAAGATATTGAACTGAACCGGTCCCAAAACTAACCACTGTGTAACTCTACTTGATATGCCCTCATTATGCTCTTCCAGCATGACTCTGAACTACTCTCTGAGAATAGTTATCCAGCCAGTTGTGCACCCACCTTACAGTAGCCCCACCAGGGTTGTACATCCCTAGTTTATTGTCAAGAAGATCATGCAAGACCATATCAGATACTTTACTAAAGTCTAGATATACCACATCCACTAGCAGATTGGTTTGACATGTTTTGTTCTTTACAAATCCATGCTGGCTATTGCCTGTTACCTTATTATCTTCTAGATGTTTGCAGATTAATTCCTTAATTATTTGCTCCATTATCTTTCCTGGCAAATAAGTTAACCTGACAGGTCTGTAGTTTCCTGGGTTGTTCTTATTTCCCTTTTTGTAGGCAGGCACTATATTTTCCCTTTTCCAGTCTTCTGGACTCTCTCCCAACTTACATGATTTTTCAAAGATGATAGCTAATGGCTTAGATACCTCCTCTGTCAGCTCCTTTAATATTCTAGGATGCATTTCATCAAGACCTGGTGACTTGAAAACATCTAATTTTTCTAAGGAATGTTTAACTTGTTCTATTTTTATTTTAACTTCTAAACCTACCCCATGTCCACTAGCATTCACTATGTTAGGCATCCAGTCATCGTCAATCTTCTTGGTGAAAACTGAAACAAAGAACTCATTAAGCACCTCTGGCATTCCCAAGTTTCCTGTTATTGTTTTTCCCTCATCACTGAGCAGTGGGCCTACTCTGTCCTTGGTTTTCCTCTTGCTTCTAATATATTTGTAAAATGTTTTCTTGCTACTCTTTATGTCTCTAGCTTGATTGAGCTTGTTTTGTGCCCCTTTGCCTATCTAATCTTGACCCTATATATGTCCATTATTTGCTTATATTCACCCTTCTCTGTCAGAAGTCTGCCTGACAGACTGCCAGGGATCCCAGTATTATAGATCTTTGGCTCTTGGTCAGATGCCCAACTTTGGAGCTTCCAAGAACTGGAAATTTGAAAGCCCTCTAATTAGGGCTTGGTTCACAGTTCTGCATCAGGCAGTCTTGATACCTTAGAACCCCAGCTCAACCCATATCATGTAACCAAAACTCAGGTTACAAATCAAGCATATCTACAAGAAAAAAAACTTAAGGAAGAAGGCTTAAAGGAAAAGACAACCTGTTGCCTCTCAATGGCTGTGACAGGGATAAATTGGCCAAGCAGGATGTGCCAGTAAGAAGTCTGGAGTGAAATCCTAACTTTCCTGAGGTCAATAGAATTTTGCAATTTACTTCTATGGGGACAAGTCTTTAGGCTGCCCTTGCACATAGTTTAAGAGCTTATCAATCAAATTAGTAGGAAATTATACACAAATCACTTCCTTTCCCCATTTCAATTATGTAATTAAGAACTATAGTTTCTGATTTTAACTCGCTGAAATATTTGGTTTCCATAATACATATTGTGTTATGCTCTAATAAATCCACAAGTATAATGAAATTTACTCTTAATTTTAAATTTTACCAAATTTATTTTTTGGGTTTTTTCTGTTATTTTGTTTCTGCCTAACTCTACTAATGAGCAATTAAGTTTACTTTCTACAAAAAAACAAAACAATAACAAAAACACTGAACCAATAGGCCAACACACTGAACCAATGGGCCAACCCTTTCTAATGTAGGTTCCTAAAGTAAGGCACTTCCCCCCACACACACACATCCCCCTTTGGTTCTGAAATTTGATTTGTCCTTTTCATATGTGTTCTTTTTTTTTTTTAATTGTATCCTTTGGTATATATGGTTGTGACTATTTTCTTCTACTATTTGATCTGAGGAAGTGGGTCTAGCCCACGAAAGCTCATCATCTAATAAACCATCTTGTTAGTCTTTAAAGTGCTACATAGTCCTGTATTTTGGAAGTGAAAAGGCATTTAATCCAATGTACCTGATGTAATTCCCTCTGAACTTAACATTAGAACAACTTAGAACAGAAACTGGTCTACTAGCTTTAGTGAAATCGTTAAATTGAATTTGCATTCTTCAGGTAGAGTAAACAGATAGGGGTGTAAAAATTGGAATGAGGTAGGGAGTAAGAGACACCTATATAAGAAAAATCTCTGAATATTGAGACTGTCTCTATAAAAATCACAACATCTGGTTATTCTAACTGCAAGCTTTAATTATTACTACCACTATTTTTAAGGAAATGGAACAGAATGTGACCTAGAAAAATTCTACAGTTGTGTTTCTCCTTCACTCTGTAAGTAACAGTTTAATTAACATATGAATATTTGTATGTTCTTGAGCTCCATTAAAAGTACATCAGAAGGCTCCAAGCTAGAAAACAGGTAGGAAACCAATATGAAGAATGGCAATACACATTTAAATAAATGCCTTAAAAAGAAACCTTGATACCCATATTATGAATGCCACCTTACATTTTAAGAACGGAGACTGCCAATTCATTCCTTTATGCTTTTTGTTTGCCTTTCTTCATCTCCTAAATTTGGGAACTGCAGATTAGTCAGTTTCAATTTCCTACTTAGGCACAGCTTTACTTACCGGGTCTTTCACCCTAGTACAGTGGTCTTGCATTTCCAGTGCTACATAGGGTTAGTGACATTTTTAATCTGTTTTCATGAATATTTTTATGAGACAGCACTTTTATTTATGGAAGGTGCTGTATATAACCCTTCTACCAAAAACCTTATTCCAACAATTGTGTTGCAGAAAATTCCCTAGAGACGATTCTTGGCCTTAAAGGCCAAGACCCTGCAGTTCTACTCTGTGCCAAATCTGGCTATTCTGTGTGCTGCTTTTAAGTTTTGTTTCTCAAGTGTTCGGTATATTAAATATACTGTGCAAAAAATAGTAGTTATATATTATTGCTATTGTAGTTATTTCTTTCTAGTACTGGAATGAGTAGATAGCTACATCAAAGGAAGCACTAACAAATCACTAAATAGGAATAGTTTTTTTATTTCTAAAACAAAAATTGGTTTAGTACACTAATTTTTACTCATTCTTACAAAATGCATTCTCTTATTCAAGTACTGAGTTGATGTAAAACACCTTTTAAATATTGTTTCACATACCATTATCTGAACTGAATTTTCATTTCCAATGACACCAGAGTATAGGAAAAGCCACTTAGCTCAACATTTTGCTTTTATTAGAATGCTTCTAAGTGTTAGACATATACGGTGCTCAACTTAAATCTTTCATGACTAAGGCTGGATTTTTATCACCATACTTAAGGGAATCATTGGTTCCCTAATGTTCTTGTTCTTAAATATCTGTAATCTTTGACATTTGGGTATTTTTATGGAAGAGGTTTATCAGTCAGTAGATATTCTGAGAAGTAGCTGAAAGCTTCAAAGAGAACCTTGAAATGCAGAACAAAAGGTAAACTCTGAGTCTCATAGAAGGTCAATAGGACAGGAGCTCTGAGGCAACATAGCAGAGACACAAGTACTAGAATGGTAGGCTTTCACTGAAAGCTTCAATTTCAAATTGGGATACAATGTTACCAGATGCTAAAATAAATACATGTAGCTATATAATAAAGGCTGAGTATTTACTTTGTTAAAAAGCCTTTTGAAAAAAAAAAAACATTTGGGATCCATGATGAGTTCACCAATGTTTACTCCGGGGAATCAACTTTTAACATTTTGACCACGGCTGAAGTAAATTAGTCCTGCCAGATCTTCATGTCCATTTCCCTTGAATGCATGAAGTTCTCTCTGTGTAGGATGATATAACTGATATGCACCTAACTGGAACAGAAAAGTTAAGGGGGCCCCAAAATTACTAGCGCAATTTGTTAGTTACACCAAACTAGAAAGTTAAAAATTTATTTTGGAAAACAACTATTAGAGGACCAGATTCCATTCCACATCATTTTAGTGTGCTTAGCCCAGCAAAGAGCTTAGTGGGGAAAAGCATAAGCATATCTGAAATCAAGTTTTCTATGACTATACTCCTTGACACCCTCCCATATCCTACAGAAAAATTAACCTTACACTTGGGCTAGGGGAAGGACTTTGGACTATTTACAATCAGGGTAAAGGGAGATCCTGTAAACTTGGTGTCCTTTTTGTTTTTCCAGTAACATAAAGAGAACACGGTAACATTTTAAATTTATATGAAAGACTTTCTAATATCCTGTTAAATTCTGACAATTTTAACTATTTTCTAGCACAATTACTTTTCCTAAGAATTGCTATGACAAAATGACATCCCTACACATGGAATTACTCACTGTCACAATGAAATTACAGATCTGAATATCTGTGACTTCAAGTAACAATGCCAGAATGTGAGAACACAGAGAAGAAGTGCAAGACAGACAGAATGGATTCAGTCTACACAAAAAAAGTGACATATGCCGATCTTTAACAGGGATTCTTTTCAGATAGCATAACAACACTGGATTATCAAGATGGCAATATAGCAAATGGACAAAACATTCTTCCTGAGATTTTTCTTGATGATCAACATCAAGAAATAACCATTAGCCCATAGAATATTGAGATCAATTTGCAAGCACTTCTACACACAGAGAAACTTCATGATGAAAGTTCAGCAAGACATAGTCAAATGGATTAGCATCGCGTCTTAGTGGTAAAAGACCTACATTCCCATTTCCAGCTATACCAGGAACTTTCTGTGTGGTCTGGCACAAATTTTTTATGAAGACCTGAGCATCCAGCTTCCAACTGAAGTGTGAGAAATGCAAGGTCTGAACATCTAAAAAAAAATCAGGCAGTTAAAGTGTTGAGTGCCTCCATTTCCACCTCCATAAAATGGAAATGATACTTATCCTCTTCTGTGAAATATTTTGGGGTTTACATATAAAGATCTGTCTATCAAGTTTACGTTATTTATTGGGGTCAATTAAATTATATTGGCTAGTTTCCCAAACTTCCTTTGTATAAGACAAAACATTACAAACTTTGCATTCCTATGAACATATATTTTATTGATTCCTTTTTCCCTGAAATTTCAGATAACATAGAACTAAAGGGACTATGTACGGTAGGAACCCACAATTCCACTTGCCCTGCACCTTGTGAAGAAACTGGTTATCCCACTAGTGTCACCTATTCAAGTTTTGCAAGTGAAAAAGCCTTAAAATACCTTTCCACAAAGCTGAAGAAAAGTGCGGAGTACATCAGGTAATCTTATTTAAAGCTCTGTCTTTAAAAGGAATATGTTGGATCACTTACAAATGCCATCTTTACTGAAATATTTAAAGGGCCTGACTAAAATGTGACTCTGTTCAGTTATGTAAGATGTTACAATGGATAAAATATTAAGAACAATGATGTTAATAGATGTAAAGTATTCTCATGGGAAATTGGCCAAGACACAGTATTGTATTGTTTTATCTTTGTTGCCATGTGGGTATCAAATTAGATAACCTGTGTTGAGACTAGTGGTTTAAAGTATTTTCCCCAGCAATTATCCCCATATTACAAATATAGCTATAATGATTTGGAACCTCTCTTCCCATCTAGAGAAGAGAAGAGTGAGGGGGGATTTGATAGCAGCCTTTAACTACCTGAAGGGGGTTCCAAAGAGGATGGAGAGAGGCTGTTCTCAGTGGTGACAGATGACAGAATGAGGAGCAATGGTCTCAAGTTGCAGTGGGGGAGGTCTAGGTTCTATATTAGGAAAAACTATTTCACTAGGAGGGTGGTGAAGCACTGGAATGGGTTACGTAGAGAGGTTGTGGAATCTCAATCCCTAGAGGTTTTTAAGGCCTGGCTCAACAAAGCCCTGGCTGGGATGATTTAGTTGCGGTAGGTCCTGCTTTTAACAGGGGGTTGGACTTGATGACCTCCTGAGGTTCATAGGGCTGACCTTCCAAACCTATGATTCTACCCACAAAGGAAGAGGCAGTGCTCAGGGTTCCACCTGAAACCCATTCATAACCCCCAGGAAGAGAGTTTGTGCAATAGGCAATACTGAGATCTTGGTCCTGATGCAACTCAAGTCAATGGCACAACTCTACCCTACATCAGTGGAAGCAGGATTTTTCCTTCCCTAAAGATAAGTAGAAGTATTTATAAAACCTGAGCAAAGTGAGCTGTCTTAGTGTGGGCCTGTTGCTGTGGGTTTAAGATTATAGGTTGAATACTGTGTTTTATCAATATTAGGCTTAATATAATTCACCCCTTACACCAAGAACGCAGATAATATTTGATGCTATATTATCTAAATAAAGGTAGGCAATACAATACTGTTTATAAGATCATGGAATACTATAAAGGACACATTCCTTAAAAGGGAGTTATTTGCTTGGGAAAGAGATCTTTCAGAAGCTTGTATGATCTATTTTATCGATTGGTTCAATAATATATATCATACACACATATAACCTCACCTCATAGGATTACATTAATTCAATACATACAGATTTCTGGCTAGCAAATGTATGAACTAATGTAATCTAATTTCTCTTCTAATTTACAACAGGAAAAGCATCAGCAAGCACTTGATATACTTTGTTTTGATAGATTCATATGGGATTTATTTAATAAAAGTACTGACTTACAAATCTGAACAGAAGAAGAGAACAACTTATAGAACATAAGAACAGCCATACTGGGTCAGACAAAAGGTTCTTCTAGCCCAGTTTCATGTCTTTTGACATTGGCGAATGCCAGGTACCCCAGAGGGAATTAACAGAACAAGTGATCCACCCTCTGTCACTCATTCCCAGAGATTAGGGACACCATTTCTGCCCATCCTGGCTAAAGTCCTGGTCTTCACAACATCCTCTGGAAAGGAGTTCCATAGGGTGGCATGTCATTAGGAATTACAATCTGATTGTTAGAGATTCTAACTCAGTAAGGGGAGCCAACAGACTTACCAGGCACCTTGACAAGATGGGGTAGTGGCTCCAGGCTCCCAGAAGGGGTGGGGCCTCAGGTAGAAGGGGCAGGAATAGGGCAGCCATCAGTGCCACCAAGACTGCGGCATACCAGCCTCCCCCTCAGTCCATACTTAGCCTGGAGTGCAATGCCCAGGGTTCTGATGGTGATTTAAAGGGCCTGGGGCTTCAACTGCTAAAGTAGCAGCAGCAAGCAGCCAGGAAAACTAGGTCCTTTTGAATTGTCGAGGCCTGAGACAGTTGCCCTCCTTTACCTCTCATGTTGACGGGCCTGAATTCAATTCATAGAACTGTTTGTGTATGTGTAAGCACATTTGGAAGCACAAGCATTGTAGAATCTCAGAGTTATAAAAGCTTCAAGAATGAAGATTGTTTATAACTCTAAAAAAAGTAAGGGATGTCCTGTCCTCTCCTGTCCTGTCCTTCTCTTCTGCCTGATTTTGTACTTCCAGTTCGACATGAGGCATGTGCTTGACTGCTCAGTTCATAACACTGGTGTTTATAATTAAGGTTCTATAAAATGCAGTAGTTATTAATAGTTTCATGGACAGATACTATACACAGAAAAAGACTGTAGGTGTTTTAAAGAATTGTTTGGAAGTTTTGGCCCATAAAATATCCAAGTTGCTTAATTGTTTATGAGTGTGTTAAACTTCCTGTTCCTGAAACCATGGTGTCTCTTGCATGTGAACAAAGGGCATGCAAATTAAGTATATTATTAATGGAAATCTATATTAAGCCTCTGAAAATTCCACAACAACATTATTATGTATTTTACTTTGTCAATTATTTTATTGTTTGTAAACATTAGACAAACCAGCAATTACTCAATTAACCAAGTCAAAATACAAAAAATTCTTCTGTAACCAAGTCTGTAGCCAATATGAATCAAGCAAATATATTAATTAGGACATGCCATAAATTACCAGATGTAGGGATCTATTGATTTTTTCAGACGTAAAAAGGTAACGTTAACTATTTACAGCCTTATTACAAATATACACAATAGCAATTCCTTGGCAATGCTAGGAAGTGTAATTAATAGGATCCATTAACAGGGGAATTATTGTCATTAGATGGAGGACCACCTATGTCATGTACAGACCAGAATGAAGAAAAAAATCTCAGAAGAAAATTTTTGTTGCTCTTCATGGTCTGCTTTGGTCTTAACTATCTTGAGCAGTTTGGTATCATCTGAAAATTTTGCCACCTCACTCTTTACCCCTTTCTCTAGATCATTTATAAATAAGTTGAGTAGAATTGGTCCCAGGACAGACCCTTGGGAGAGCTTCAAAAAGATCTCACCAAACTAAGTGTTTGGGCAACAAAATGGCAAGTGAAATTTAATGTTGACAAATGTAAAATAATGTGCATTGGAAAAAATAATCCCAACTATACATACAATATAATGAGGACTAATTTAGCTAGAACTACTCAAAAGAGAGATCTAGGAGCCACTGTGGATAGTTCTCTGAAAACATCCATGCAGTGTGCAGTGGCAGTCAAAAAAAGCAAATAGAATGTTAGGAATCACTAAAAAGGGGATAGAGAATAAGACAGAGAATATCTTATTGCCTCTATATAAAACCATGGTATACTTGAATATTGTGTACAGATGTGGTCGCTTTAGCTCAAAAAAAGATATATTGGCTTTGGAAAAGGTTCAGAGAAGGGCAACAAAAATGATCAGGAGTTTGGAATGGGTCCCATATGAAGAGAGATACAAAAGACTTGGACTTTTCAGCTTAGAAAAATGGAGATTAAGGGGGATATGATAGAGGTCTATAAAATCATGACTGGTGTGGAGAAAGTGAATAAGGATAAGTTATTTACTTGTTCCCATAATATAAGAACTAGAGGTCACCAAATGAAATTAATAGGTAGCAGGTTTAAAACAAACAAAAGGAAGTTTTTCTTTATATGGCGCATAGTCAACCTGTGTAACTCCTTGCTAGAGGTTATTGTACAGACTAGGACTTTAATAGGGTTCAAAAAAGAGCTACATAAATTCACGAAGGTTAGGTGGCCATTAGCCAGGATGGATTGGAATGGTGTCCCTAGCTTCTTTCTGTTTGGAAATTGATGACAGGAGAGGGAACATGTCAAGATTACTTCCCTCTGGGGCATTCGGTATTGGACACTATGGCAGACAGGATACTGGGCTGGATGGACCTTTGGTCTGACCTAGTATAGCTGTTTTTATGTTCTTATGTGATAGGTAGTGTGTGTGCGCCTGGATGTGCCTACCAAAGTGGATCTCATAGGTGGTCCTCCATCTATCTTCCCCTGGTTTATGCATTGGTCTGGGTCTTAGATGGGGCCTAGCATCCAGATTTCTAGAGCAAGGCACCAGCATATATTTCCAGAGGCAGAAATTTAGGGTAGCAGGATACTTTTACATTGGAAGATGTAGCACCTACATCATTTGGCAGCAGTTGTACACTGGTCTTGTGGATCCCATTGTAACCTAAAACTCTGACATAGGTGCCTAAGTTTGGGGTTTAAATGCCTAAGTACCCTTTTGGATCTGGGCCTTGCTTAATATCCTTGTCCATGTGTGTTTGCCCCCTATATACAGCTCTTCAGTTCTGGTCCCTAATGTGACTGGATTGCTGTGCCTATGCAAAGTTCGCTATAAGACAGGGATTTTGAAGAGGGAAATTCTGGCTGTACTTACATAGTCATAAGCAGATAAGCTTCCAACACTTTGCAAGAGAGACTATTCCACATTCTGGTAGACAACTGCTAGGAAATTTTCCCTGATGATCATCTTAAATTTACTTTTGTCCATTTCATTTCATTGCACTTTAACAGTGCTGGTTATTTCTTTTTCCAATATTAATTTAATTTCTAACTATACAACTAATGATAGAAAAAAGTAGTAATAGTAACTTTCGAATTATGTTGTATGTGTATTTGTCATTAGGGAGAATCTTGTGTATATTGACATTAAATATCATGATCTGAACTACAAAATGACTCGGCAGCAGAAGGCCCTGAGCGTGGCTGAGTTGCTTGGTAAATATTCATTGGTTAATACTTTTTTTCTTTATATCTATTCTTTTTCCACACACTCTGGTCAAGTTTCTAAATGAGGCGAATGCCTACCTTATCCTATATACAACTGTCAATCACTGTTACAGAACACATTCTAGAAAGAATGTTCTGCTGTTCCTTGAAAAGGCTCAGTAGCGTGGACAGCACCTTTATTGCAGATTAAGAGCCTTATTCTGCTTCATTGTCTCAGGTAGAGTTCTGCCACTTGCCCTAAAAAATTGTTGCTTATCAAATTTCTTATCAAATTTTTCTTAAAAGATTGTAAATACTGTGCAAGGGTTTTGTTGGGTTGTAGGTTTTATTTTGAACATTTAAGCATTAGATTCATCTTCTCCCGTAAACATTCAAACACATTTAATTTTTTTAAATGATAAATTAGGTGTTTTTTAAGTGATAAATTAGCTTACTTAGTACTTGAACCTGGCAGGATTTTCTTTGCTGGCTAGACTAAACCAAATGCTTAGGCTGATATGAGTTTATTTTCTTCCATTACAGCTGACATTGGTGGCCAACTGGGTTTGTTTTGTGGAGCCAGTATGATTACAGTCATAGAAATAGTTGAATATATTTTCACCAACTTCTGTTGGCTGTGCATCTTTCTTCTACTGAAAGCACCAGAAATGCCTCAGTGGAATATTCCAGCTCAGACAGAGCAGACAGACAAGAAGAGAATACAAGAATGCTAATGGCTTGTCAAAGAACCAAGCCTCGCTGTCTGCTGTAACTTGTCTTTATTTTTACAGATATTAAGATAAAATTGATATTTAACCTTAACTGGTTTTTCTTGCTTAACAGCTATAAATAATGCAACAATGCAATTCTAAACAGTAGTCACTGGAAAAACTCTGCTTCCTTCTCTTATGATGAAACATGTCATCTTTATCTAATCCTTGTAATTTTTAGTGGCTGAATGAATGATTTATGCTGGCACATAACATTATTGCAAGTGTGACACAGAGTTAAGGACCCTAACAGTTTGGGTAAGCAAAATTAATGGTCTCACAGAGATGATTTTAGCTCCCCAAGGTCACCCACCGTTACCCACAAACAAATCTAGTTATTATTACAGAAGTGATGATAAATTACCAGATGTAGGGATCTATTGATGAAGAGGGGATCCCCACTGACCACAAGATTTTGTGCTGCAGTCCACCTGCAATTACAGTTAAAAGTCTATGGAAGTTCTGCTATGGATCTAGCTCAGTGGAATTAGCTGTTGTCCTGTAACACCGTGTTTCTCAACCAGTGGTACAAGAACCCTTAGGGGTACTTGAGAGAAGTCTGGTGGGGGTACATCAAGACAACTGAAATTTGGAGAAAACTGAATTTTTGTTTTAAGTTTTACAGCGCTTTATTATTTTTGTACTTTTTACACTGAAAAATTTCACTGCCCACCCAGCTATGATTAAGTTGTTTAAACAAATGTGTTGCAATGGTAGGAAAAACTTGTGTGTCTGAAAACTGTAAGTACTGGGAGTACTTATTTTTTTTAAAAGGGATACTGTATAAAAAAAAAAGGTTGAAAAACACTGCTGTAACACACAAGATTTAATTTAGGGTGTGTCAGTCCCAAATAAATAAAAGCCTATAGGTCAGCCTACTGCAGTGCTTGGAGAAGCAAGAATACCTTCTCATGTTCCCTTAATGAGAAGTGAGGGATGGGAAAGGAGTACTGACACTTCACATTCTTTGTCTCCTTAAACATAGCTGGGGGTAAGCACATGACTTTTTGTATTCAAAAGAGTATTAAAAGGTTATAATTAAAATACTGTAAAGGTTATTTTTACAGCTTAATTGCTTACCTCACATACTTAATTCTACTTGTAACTGACTCAATCAAAACAGTGTATAAAGAGATTTCAAAGTGACTTAACGAAGCTTTCAGAATTATTAAACAAATTGATAAAGGCAAAGATCCTGATCCAAGTCCTGTGAAAGTCAATAGAAAGAGCCCAATTGTTCTGGACATGGACCCGACCCTATCTATACAGACTTGTGAAAGGTTCACAATCTAGTTACCAGTGTTACAGAACTAAGTGAAAATAAGAGTTCTCAGCCAGAACTGTGTCATAGAATCATAGAACCATCGAGCTGGAAGAGATCTCAGAAGGTCATCAAGTCCAGCCCTCTGCTTTAGGTAGGACCAATCCCAACTAATCCCAGGGCTTTGTCAAGCCGAGACTTAAACACCTCTAGGGATGGAGACTCCACTACTTCCCTAGATAACCCGTTCCAGTGCTTCACTACCCTCCTAGTGAAATAGTTTTTCCTAATATCCAACCTGGACCTCTCCCACAACATGTCATGTATAAGGTAGTCAAGATAGACTAAGCTACCGGAGAAACTTATGATGGAAGCTAAATGTACAATAAAACTCCAATAGTCTGGCATCCCTGATAGTCCGGCATCAAAATGGCAAGAGCCTAGTGAGTGAGCCTCGGCAAAAAAAGAGTCACAAGGTAACAGCGTCAGCAGCTGAACTGAGCAAAAAGGGTAAAAAAGGCTTAAAAAAACTAAAACATTACAGTATACTGTATACAGTATGTACAATAAAAAGGGTTAAGAACACTTTATATACCGTATATAATGTATACAGTATATATATAACCTGCTTATAGTACCTCCTGATAGTCCGTCATATCTGATAATCCGGCACCACCTAAGTCCCGTAGGTTCCGGATTATCGGAAGACTACTGTAAATGGATACCGGAAAAGCTTTGAGAGCCGAAATCTTAAAGTTATGTTTACTAAGGTGTGTTACAGTTTAAAACAAACTCATTTAAACATTATGAAGAGGAATAAGAAACTCTTGAATAACCAGAGCTTTGTACATATTTGAAAGCATGAGACCATATTTTGCCCTGATTTACCCTCTCAGGCTGTGTCTAGACTGCAGGGTTTTTCCGAAAAAAGTAGCCTTTTTTCAAAAAAACTTCCCCTGCGTCTAGACTACAGCCGCGTTCTTTCAAAATTAAATTGAAAGAATGCAGCTTTTCTTTCGACAGCGGTACTCCTCATTTCACGAGGAATAACGCCTTTTTTCGAAAGTGCTCTTTCGAAAAAAGGCACTATGTAATGCAAACTGTGCTTTTTCGAAAGAGAGCATCTAGACTGCCTAGGTGCTCTCTTTCAAAAAAGCAGCTTGCTTTTTCAAAAGTACTAATTGTAGTACTTTTTTGTAAGAAGCTCTTGATGACCTCTTGATACTCTTTTGAATTGATGCTCTTTTTTGAAAGAAGCTTTTTCGAAAGTATCTTTCGAAAAAGCCTCTTTCGAAAGAGGCTTACAGACTAGATGTAGCCTCAGTTACCCCACTGAAATCAGTGAATTTGGTCTCTTGATACAAATGAAAATGTGGAATTTGGAAGGGATAATAATGATCCATTTTTAAAGTGAAGTAAAGTAAAGTAAAGAAAGTGAAGCTTTTAGTCAACATTTCAAATCAGTGTCATTTCTTTTGCAGCACCTCGATATTTAAAATTAGCTTGCTTGTTTTCTCAAAACTTTAGAGATTATTTTCCTTTGCTTTCAGAGTGAATTGAGTCAACAGTGTGCCCTTGTAACCAAGAAGGCTAATGGCATATTAGGTTGCATTAGGAGGAGCATTGCCAGCAGATCTAGAGAAGTGATTATTCCACTTAATTCGGCTCTGGTGAGGCCACATCTGGAGTATTGTGTCCAGTTCTGGGCCCCCCACTATAGAAAGGACATGGACATATTGGAGAGGATCCAGCAGAGGGCAACCAAAATGAATAGGGGGCTGGAGCACATGACTTATGAGGAGACACTGAAGGATTTGGGTTTGTTTAGTCTGCAGAAGAGAAGAGCGAGGGGGGATCTGATAGCAGCCTTCAACTTCCTGAAGGGAGGTTTCAAAGAGGCTGGAAAAAGGCTGTTTTCAGTAGTGGGACAGATGGCAGAACAGGGAGCAATGGTCTCAAGTTACTGTGGGGGAGGTCTAGGTTGGATATTAGGAAAAACTATTTAACTAGGAGGGTGGTGAAGCACTGGAATGGGTTACCTAGGGAGGTGATGGAATCTCTATCCCTAGAGGTTAAGTCTCAGCTTGACAAAGATCTGCCTGGGTTGATTTAGTTGGGGTTGGTCCTGCCTTGGGCAGAGGGCTGGACTTGATGACCTCCTATGGTCTCTTCCAGCCCTAGGATTCCTACCTTTTAGGTTTAACCAGATTTGCTAGCCAATAGTGCCACAAACATAAAATTGGGCCTATAATTAAAACTAGTAGAAGAACATGAAGAAATTATCTTTATTATTATTATTATTAATAATAATAATAATAATAATAATAATAATCTGCATAATTTCTGATCATTGCAAAAACATAAACCCATATTAATAGTCCATAAAGTATACTCCTCTTTTTGTTTTGTGGCATTTCAATATGGTGTATGTGGTCCCATTTACACAGTGCTTCTCTGAGAAGCCACATAGTGCCACAAATTCAGATAATTTCTCCAAAGTTAGCTACTATATTGCAGAAGCAGAGAAGTAAGGAATGTAATAATGCAAGCTGTTAGATAAAAATAGTAATTAATTAATAAAATTCCATCAGTTAGCTATGTCAGGCCTGGCACGTCTTTCTGGGACTCCACTTTAAGTCCTGGGATAATAAACATTTCTGCTCTCAAGAAATAGAAAAGGCCTCAATTTTAGTTCTCAGTAAGTAGGAATTTGAGTGAATTTGAGGTCAGTATATAGATTGGTGCATAGAATAGCTTAGGGCATTGCTTGATGGGAAAATGTTTCATGGTAGTGTCAAAATTGTGAACAACAGAGAAACAGTGAGAAGAAGAAATTGTTGTCTTGGAGGAGGAGGAAAAAAGGAGTCTGTCCATCATATAGTGGAGCACTTCCCAGGACCAGGCTGGCAGCTCCCAGGAGCCTGCCCAGGGTTACAAGAGGCGGGCGCCCGCCTGGTCTAGTGCGGAGATCGTGGACCTCATCGAGGTTTGGGGGAGGCCTCCAACATCCATGATCTCTGCACTCGACACAGGAACTAACCCCATCTACAGCCGCATGGCTGACAGACTGGCCACCAGAGGACACATGCGGACTCGGGAGCCGGTCCGCTGCAAAATTAAGGATCTGCAGCAGGCCTACTCCAGGGCCTCCCAGCCAGGGGCTGACCCAGAGGCATGCCCTCACTTTGAGGCCATGGACCGCATCCTGAGGGCTCATGCAGTCCATGCCCCCTGGATGGTGATCGACCCCGAGGCAGAGGGACCTGTACCTGACACGGAGGAGGAGGAGGAGGAGGATGCCGGGAGCCAGGAGCCTGCCCAGGACCCGAGGCACCCCACAGAGCACATTGTCTGAGGCCGGGGAGGGCTCCACATGTGAGTGCCATCATGCTCCCCTTATGGATATGGGGGATGTGGGGGAGAGGGAGCCCAGGGACCGTGCGCAGGGGCCTTGCCCACCATGGAGCAGCAGCTGGGTGTCATTCAGGGGCCCTGGCCCGTTCACCCACCATGTCCCCAGGGAGAACTGACCACTGCTCTTGTTTCATCACAGCCACAGCACCTGGGACTGCAGGGTGCACCACCCCGCCTGCAACAGCCACCCGCACCCGGGCCAGCAGGTGCACCAGGAACCTGGAGGACTACCAGCGGCAGCACCTGCGGCTACTGGAGCAACAGCTCCGCGTCCAAGACCACTGGGTCCAGGAGGACCTGTGGCTGCGGCAGCAGAGCTTGGAGGTGCTGGAAGAGCAGAGCCGTGCTCTCAGAGGTCACCTCCAGACCCTGGTGGACAGGTTCCTGTCTCCTCCTGCTCCAGCCCCTGCGGCCGCCCCAGCTCTCGCTCCTCCTCCCACCCCTACTTTCCTGCCCACTTCCTCTGCACCCCTGTCCCTCATGCCCCACCCTCCACATCCACTCCCTCCCGATGCCCCCGCACCCGCAGTGCTACGAGATGGGAGAGCCAGAAAGACCCCCAACCCTGAGCTTTCCCTTCCCTTCCTCCCCTTATGCCCCCTTCCAGCTCCCTCCTCCCAGGTTTCCCCCTACCCTCTCCCACTCTCACTCCTCCCTCCCCCACCCCAGTTATGTACAATAAAGAGAGATTTTTTGTTGGCAAAACAGGTGTGTTTATTTGACATTAGGAAGGGGGGGTTAGAGAGGGGAAAGGGGAAGGAGGGGAGGGTGAAAGAAGGCCCCAGTGGGGCATGCAGGGAGAGTTGAGTCCTCCTCCTCCACCTGGAAGTTCTCCCACAGGGCTTTCCGGATCAGGACGGCCCCCCGCTGGGCCTCCCATATGGCGGCGGTGCGGGGCTGCACATATTGGTCAGCCATGCAGTTAGCCTCAGCCATCCAGGCTGGCAAGAAAGCCTCCCCCTTCATTATTAAAAAACCAACTTGTTTTAATCCTAACAATAAAAATATTGTAATGTGAACAGTGGGGCTTCCTGGGCCACCCATAACTCTTAAACCCGACATGTATTGGACAGTCTGATTCATCTGAATTTTAAGGTAGGTGGTGGTAGATGGACATTTTTTAGACAGGAGGTGGCATTTCCAGCTGTGATTCCAGTTTTGTATTTCCAGTTGTGGCAGTTCCAGTTAAACACATGGTGTAAAACAAACTGAAAAGGAGATGCAAACTGAAAGATTTAAAAGCCATTAAGACTGTGTTTTGTTTTAAATTTCACTCTGAATCAGAAAGGAGGGTTTGTGTGTCTTTTTCTACACGTTGTTCCAGAATATCATGTTCCATTACAAAGAATATTAAAGCTTATAGGGAGAATTTTTTACAGCTCCCTTTATGCTGCTGAGTAACAAATAGAGCAAGCAAAAAAATCAGATTAGTTCCTAAAAACAAAGACAAAACCTTTATGATTCAATCACTGGAGTCTCTGACTCCATTTCAGAATCAGAAGATTAGATGAAAATGAAGTCGACAAAAACACTGGGTGCTTCCTTTGAAAAGTTTTGCTAGCTTTTCCCCCATGCTTCTTTTTCTAACCAGGTCCACTATGAAGCAAAACAAAATTTACAAGGTGAACAACTGGGTCTCTGTAAAGATGGAGTACCAGTAGCTGACAGGGCTTATCCTGGATGGTATGAAAGGGAAATAATGTTAGTCAAAGAGGAATCTTCATGTAGGTAAGGTAGTAGCTTACCCAGCAGGGGGCATGAAGAAATGAAAGAGACTAAAAGTGAAGGACTTGGGATAAGATTCAGTTCTACCACATTATAAGTGAGATTTGGTTCTTGCTTAGATCCAATTAAGTTCCACTGAAATTTCTACAAATTTACACAGATGTACCAGCAGACTTTTACTTAAATTTCACTCATCACTAATTGTTGCTAATCACCAGCAGAGGTCCTACTTAGCCTTGACTTGCTCCATATTCAGAGCCAATCTCTCAGTATTATACAGACTCATGGGATATTTAAAAATACTTTTATCCTTTTTAAATTTTGAAAATGCCTCTAAAGAATTGCTTGTAAACCCAATATGACTTGCTCTGTATATATTCTTTGTAACTTCAAAACCAGTTACATTTCTTTATTCCTTTCTTTTACATTTTCACTTACTGTTATGTAAAAAGATATGTGTTTAAATCACCATATACTACTTCCAAAATTATAACAGTCCCAGCCAATCTTGGCGGGTGGGGAGGCGGAGGAATCATCCAATAGAAACATTAAGATCAAATAATTTTGCCTTGATCACTAGGATCAGTAAATTGATGAAGAAAAACAAGAATCAGCCCTAATTTTCACTAATCCCTTGAATTTGATCCATCATTAGAGCAGTTTGTATATTTAGGCTCTCAAATGTGAGGGAAAGTTAGATACATTTATTCCGTTGCTCTCCTGTGATACATGCTGCCACACTTAGCTCTGTCATTCAAGTAAACTTTAGGGACAGCAAGATGACTTGTTCCACTCCACTGGTGCCAGTGGCAGACCCAGCAGACTCCTTTGGGCTATGCTCAAGTTCTTTGGCAGTTCAAGTAGTTCCTGGGGGATTGTCCAGAAAGCATATGTGCATTGCTAATCCCAGACCATATTAAATTATAGCAGTGCACGCATGCCTGCTATTAAAGCAAATACATACATAGCTTTAAAATTATGTAGATTATGCACTAATGTTTATAATGTATCAGATTAATATAACCATATCCCAAATTAAACACATGATCAGGTTGACACCAAATGCAGCTATTACTTCCTGTATTTTGAGTTTATCTTAAAGTTGGTATTATAATGATTAGTTATTTCATTGTTGAGACACGACTGGGTTATAAATAGGCTTGGAAGAATTAGATTTTTATCAGTAGGTGACAGTTCACATCAAATTCATTGTAGAGATACAAAAAGAAAAAAATATTTCCACTGATAATAGAAATGAACAGATAGTTTTTTTCTTACCTTTGCCTACATACGAATTTATTAATTATTTAAGGATATTTACTTTGCATATTATAACGTGATTTTGACAATGCGTTTTAACTGTTATAAAGTCTCAAAGAAGTAGCTGTGTTAGTCTGTAACTTTAAAAATTACTTGTTTTTAACTGTTATAAATCTTTAATTTTTTAATAGCAGTGTCGACATCCATGTACAGTAATTATTGTCTGCCTTCCTCCATAATTTCCAACAACCGTGAAAATTTAAACTAGAAAAACTGCTTTAAAATAAACTTCATTATAATCACAACTATAAAACTCTCCAAATTCCATAAAGACTAATTATAAATGGCTTGTGTATGTAATAGGAGCGTGATGTGATTATAGATTGAAGTACCAGCACCACAGTCCCATTGCAGGTCACAAAATCTCATCCACCCACTCCTGTAATAGACCCATAACCTCTGGCAAAGTTACTGAGGTCCTCAAATAATGGTTTATAAAACTTCAAGTTACAGAGAAATCATCATTTATATTAGTTTTAACCTACAAGTGACCCATGTCCCATGCTGCAGAGGAAGACAAAAAACAGCAGGGCCTCTGCCAGTCTGACATGGGGAAAAATTCTTTCTCAGACCCAAACATGGTGATCAGTTAGACCCTGACCATATAAGACAGTGGGGCCGACAGACTTACCAGGTACTTACAGACAAGGCAGGGAAGGGAGTGTGGCTCTGCTCTCTGAAGAGGGCAGAGCCTCCAGAAGAAGGTGTGGGACTGAGCCTAGCCTCCCCCATGCAGCCTTCAGTGCTGCCCGGGGCTCCGGCAGCAATTTAAATGGCCTAGAGCTCTGGCAGAAGTGGCAACCGGGAGCCCAAGACCTTTTTGAATCACCGAGGTGCAGGACAGTTGCCCTCTTTGTCCCTACCACCACCAGTGATTCTGCATATGGGTGGCAACCCCCAGTCAGATATCTCAGAAGGAATTCTCTGTAGTAACTCAGAGCCCCTTCCTAAGCCCTGGTCTACACTAGGACCTTATCCCAAAATAACTCCCTCAGGTTTGAATTTATAAACACTGCATCTACACTACCAAGCCCAATATTTCAAAATAATGGGTGGCTGAATTCAAACTCGGTACTCCTGCTTTTCACAAAGAGTAACACTCATTCCTAAATAGTAATTTTGAAATAAAATGTTAGCGTGGACACTCTGGTTCTGCTAATTCAAAGGCCTCTGAGAGCCCTCCCATAGCTCCCCACAGTTCTTGCTGAGGCTCTAAGTCCAAGGTAGTGCACCCACATTAACCAAGCCTGCCTCAGACTAATTTTGATACTTCCCCATAGTGAGGACATGCTAGTTCAAATTTGTTAAATCTGGAGTTTTTAAGTGAAATTTAGTAATTTCAAAATAGTTTCCTAGTGTATACATGGCCTAGATGATCAGTTGGAAATACATCTCTAGTTCCAATTTACAGGGTAAGTATATTTATTAGGGGCTGAATCAAACTAAAACTACTAAATGGGAATCATTCATTGCCTTAAACAAGTTTTGGATCAAGCTCTTCATAAATCAAGTTTGCTCCCCTTTATAGCATGCAAGGTCTTATAATTATTCATTCTGCATATGTTATACCATATCTTGACCCTTATAGTAATTTTAATAAATGGAATTTGAACCATAATAACCCAAGCAACCTGTTACAAAAACTATATGAATACAAATGGCAAACAGTGCCCAGCATGATACAAACCAGACGTATGAGGAGAGATTTTGTTTAGGTAGTTTAACTTCATAAAATGTCCAAAGACTGACTCGCAGGAGGTTTTGTTTATGGTTGAAATAAGAAATTCAGCTAACAATAACAAATAGCTAAAAAGATGAAATGGTCAGAAAGACTTGTGGTTGAAATAACCATTCATACTACAGCAATGAATAGTCATTGGCTCAGGAAAAGCACAGCAATCATCAGGGTATTCACCAAGATGGGGAAGATCCAAGTTCAAGTCCTCGTTTGAATGACTAATTATATTTATGCAAAATAGAACAGCTTAAACAGAAGTCACTGGGATATTTGTGGTGCAGGTCTCTCTCATACTACAGTGGCTAGGAGACTTTTCTGTAATGTTGGAGATCCTAGTTCAAAGCTGTTCTCCACATCAGGCAGAGGGAAGAGTTGAACCTGGGTCTCCTATATCCCAGGTGAGTACCCTAATCATTGAGTTGAAAGTTATCAGGAGACCACATCTCTTCTTCTGTGATCCTAGCCCCTTAAAAATATCACCAATCAAAATATTTGGTGCAAAGCAACATGTTTTGTTTCACCAAAAATGGATTTTCTCAATTTGGCAAAGTTTTTAGTAATTTTCAGGCTGTTTGGCCTAAACTGGTTTATTGTGTTTTCAACTTTTTTGGAACTGTCAGCAAACTGAAAAGTCAGTTATTCACCCAACTCTACCTGTGAATCAGTATAAAGATAACTGTACGGTGATACAGTACAAGGCGATCTACTCTATAATTCTCCTTAATCAATATATTATCTTCATTTTCAATGAGGACTAGACTACAAATTGTTATCAAATTGTTATTTATTTTGTAGCAGTGCCAATGAATCCAGTCAGGATCAGGGCTCCATTGTACTACATTCTATACCAATACATGTGAAAATGTGGTTCCTGCTCCAAAAACCTTGCAGTTGGAGAAAAATTTACAATATATTGTTTATATTAATTACTTGGACACTGATCTTGAGAGGTGTTTAGCACCCTTAGTTGATATAATTTTATTATGATAAATCAAACCATTTCTAGTTACCCCATTTCCCTTCTTCATTCCCTCCAGCAGCTCCAGTTACTACCATTATTTCTCAGTCAATTTGTGTTTCAATAGTCAATAATACTTATGCTACCAAGGTAAAAAGCATACACCTCCATGCTGACAACTATTCTGACAACTTCTTAGGGTACCATCAAAGCCCAGTCATGCAAACTTTAATTTATGAGAGCTGTCTCATTAACTTCAATGAGGCAACTTGGACCATTTACCTAATCTATTAAGATTCAGGATTTGAAAATCTTTGTTTCTGACATATGCCCATATTTTCTGACAGATTCACTGATTTTGAGTGCCCCGTTTTCTGGATCCCCCGCCTGAGATTTTCAAAACTTCTCCTCAAAGATGATGAGCTGGGACAGAAGGGCAGTTTAAAGGCCAAGACCTGGAACCTCCAGTCAGTTAAGGTTCTAGAACCTGGCAATCTGAAGCCTGGAGATATCAAATTTTACAAATTGACTAATTAATTCTCCTCAAAAGGTGAGCATGTGGAAGAATCAGTCAGTCTGTTTGGAACCAAAAAACCTCCCGAAAAACAACAACCCAATTTAGCTACTAGAGTGATCCTTGTAATTTCTGAAATACTTTGATGGGAAATACTATATACAATACAGTCAAAAGAGAGCAGAAGATGGACCAGCTTGTGTTTCTATATTCCTCTCCACCCCTAACTACTCACAGACTTTCATGGAAAGATGTAAACATTTCTGGGAAGTTAAGAAATCACTAGAACAACTTTTAATCTACCTTGCCAAGTCAAGGTTCAATTTTTTGCACAGCTTTATAGTTTCCCCTTGAATATGAAGCCCTTTCTCAATGCCAAATCTGCTCCATTGAAAGAGGAATTTCACAGCTGTAGCAACTCAGATACAAAGACCTTTTCATAGATTCTTGTATCTTTTTCTACATGATTATAGCAAACACAGATCAGTGTTTTCTTCTGCAATTGGACATTTCTGTTTAGTATCTAGTCACATGAACAGTTTAAGAGACAAAGCCTCTTTTTGAAAATGAGGCAGAAGTTAATAGAACCCAAGTGCACTCTGCACCTGACAGGTTCAGACCTTTGATGTTTAGCTGATAGGAGACCTCATCTGGGGGACTGCCTCACATCACTGCCCTCTTATTTTACCTCTCTTTCCTCCAGGATAAACAATTTGAAATGCACCTTCTGAAGGCTGAAGCTTTTACTGAACTTGTATCTAGAAATGAACCTGAGATATTAGATTTTGTGGGAATCCCCTAGGCTCTAGGGTGGAGCCAAAATGAGGGGTTCAGTGTGTGGGAGGTACAGGAGGAAGTGGGGGCTCCAATTGGGGATATGAGTTCTGTGGTGGAGCTGGAGATGAGGTATTTCAAGAGAAGGAAGTAGCTCTGGAATGAGGCTAAGGGGTTTGGAATGTGGGAGCAGGATCAGGGCAGGAGGCTGGGGTAGCAGGGCAGGAGAGGGCTCAAGGTTGGTTTGTGGAGTCTAGAAGGGAGCTACAGTACTGGAGCATACTCAGGCCTGAGGCTCAGGGTTTCAATGAGGAGTCTGGGAAGATTTGGGGGCAAGAGGGGGCTCAGGGTTTAGATGTGGAGTCTGGCATGCATTTAGGGTGCTGGAGTGGGCTCAGAGCTGTGGCTCAGGGTTGGGTGTGGGGGTCTGAGGGAATTAGGGACTAGGGGCTGGGGCATAGGGTGTGGTGTCTGGGTGGGAGATAGGTGTGAGAGCTGATTTATTCCTGGTTTCAGTTAAATCTTGCACAAGAGAGTGAAGCCAAACACTTGTAGGACTGGGCCCTGGGGGAGTAACAGAGTTTAGGGCCAGAAGGCACCAGGAGATCATCCCAGTCTAACCTCATGCACACCACAAACCACCAAATCCAACAACCCTAATTAAACCAAAGTGTTACAGCCCAGAGGACTCTAAAACCCTGGGTGGCAGGTATAAGAGGCACAAGGAGGCAACGCCTTTCTTCAGTCTTAGTGGTCCCTTCATTCTATCCCTATTCTGAATATCCCTGAACACTCCTCCAGCAGGCTGTTGCTGCTTGCAGACTGGTGACACTTCCCCATAAGTGGATCTGTTAACTTAAAAGTGAAAAGCTTTCTAGCTTGCCAGACCTCTTAGCCTAACATTGAAGAGTCATTAATGGGTAAGGAAGCCATATAAAGGCATGAGTCAAACCTGAATTTACTGACAAAAACAGTTGTGCATTACTATGTCTACTGGACCTTAGTTTAAAATTTGCTTTATATATTTCATTCATTTGTTCCTGAAGATTATAAAATCACATCTCTAAAAAAATCCTTCAATAGCTATTTAGATGCATAATCTGAGTATTAGCTTTAGCCTTAAATGCTTGGCCCTTCAAACATAGGGTTTTTTAAACAAATTCTTCAAAAGACCCACTCCTTTATCTAAAATACACATTTTAATTACAATAGTGCAAAAACTTGCTTTTAAAGTCTTCCTGTCCTTTTTATCCATCCTTGCTCTCCTTTCCCCCTCCTGTTGAAGAGAACCCTTAAAGGGACAACATTCCTCTTCTCCCAGATAGCTGGGCAAATGAGTTTCCCTTTTACTTCTGTCTATTTGATGAACTAGTTTTAAGAGAACCATCCAGCAAAATCAGTACAAACTAAGACATAAAATCATTTGTTATGCCTAAAATCTTTAGAAGCATATTTTTAACATAAACATATAGTGAACTACCATTAAAATGTCTTATGAAAATCACACAAAACAAAACACTGTTCCCTTTTTCTAAAAGCAATGAACTTGTTATGAAGACACTAAACTACTTTGAGTGATTAATTTAAATGATGTATTTGTTTCAGTGAATTTAAACATGTAGTATTCTGGAATGCTTTCTATATGAAGGCTGAAGAATATATTTAAAATATAAAGTCAGCTTAGAATTGCTGATTAAGAAAATGTAAAACAGAGAAGAGATGCATCATGTATTCCATAAAATGTATTGTTGTATTCAGCAGAACAACTGACTTGCCATTACTACAAAGTTTCTGCACATAAATCTCTGACAAGCTTCAGGGTATTTCAAAAGACCTCTGACTGACATTTTTTATTCCCAAATTTTTAGTGATTTTAATTAGGTACCTTCTAGATGTCCAGTATTCCCAATCTGGCATGAAGTGGAAAACATGTTCCATTGTTTTTAGAAAGAAATTTTAGAAAAATGATTTTTTTTCAAATGTCATTTGCTATATTTGGGTTTATGATTTGGCCAAAATGGATGAGCAGAGAGAAGAGAGAAATGGTGAGGAGGGGACAGGACCTGGGCACAGCAGCAGTGGAGTATGGGTGGGGCTGCAGGCTTGGGAGCTTCTCTCCCTAGCAACAGCTTCATCCATTGCCCATGACTAAAATATTATGTGCCATGAGCAGAGAATGGGAGGGACTGAGGTGCATCATTGTCAGAGGCCTGCTGTAATAATTGGGCCTAAAAACTTAGCCTAATTCTGAGCCCAGCTGTAAGTATCATGTGAAAGTACATAAGTTGTCACAATAACCTGTAATAACAAATAGAAATAGAAAAATATATGAAATAGAGGCTGAAAGACTGAATTACTCCAAATAAAAATGCCTACTGTTATAATATAAGGCCTATGTAAAGATCATACTCAGTAAACAAGAAAAGTATGGTACCAAAAATCTGAGCCAAATTGGTGTGAACCAAAATTGATGTGTCAGAAATTAGGCCCTAAGTAGTAGGGGAAAAAATATGGCATAAGCTATTCCATACCATCATTCCCTTCAGGGGTGCATCAGGCCTTTACCCTTTTGATCCTTACAGAACTAGACAAGGCCGGAGAGCAGGGCCCAGATGACATTGGCACTTCTACAAGCTCCAACTGAATCTCAACCAATTGGGTAAAACAAGATCAGACTCCACTAATCTTAGCTCAACTTATTTTTCACCCCCAAAAAGACAACTATTAGCATCTCTAATACCATCTAGAAGGCTGTCATATGGAGGGGATTTTCCTTCCGAATACTCTCTCAAGCTAAAGAGAGAGGGGAAAAGCCTCATTGAAAAGCCTTTTTAATACTTTACATTTCAAATGTTTTAACTGTTTCTCCTTCTTTTTTATCTTTAATAAAAGGTACAATTATTTTATTAGTGCTTGTGCCATGGTATTAAATAAGGTAAAGTCTCTGTATGTCAAGTCCCTCTTAACACTGTTTAATGTTCAGCAATTCCTGGGTTATATTAACATCTTTGGCCTACATAGCCACCTAAATTAATACTACAGGTCTCTAACACTCAGACAAGCCTGGCAAATAACCTTCCCACTTCTGAAGAGGAAGGTACAAAAAACCTCTCTCTTTTTAGCAATTTGGTTAGAATTATTCATTCCTCATTTTTTCAGGGACACAAATAGAGTGAAACTACACCAGAAATAAATGTATCCCACTCATATAACATTCTGCATAGGACAAACAGGAGACAATCATCATTTAGGCTATGTCTATACCATCAGGTTATTTCAAAAATAAGTTATTTTGAAATAATAACTCCTGTCGTAACTATTTTGAAATCTGCTCATGGAGAGGAATAAGCTTGAGTTATTATTTCAAAATAACTGGCTTGGTAATGTGGACGTTCACCTTGTTATTTTGAAATAAGAGGAGTTATTTCAAAATAACTTAGAGCCTTTTAACCTTCAAAAAGCCTGCTGAGAAAGGGCAGGGTTAAATAAGCCTAACATTTCAGCAATGAACACATCTGACTGAAAGGTTTGAATGAAAAGTGCATTGTGATCAGAACTGAAAAACTAAGAATTAGGGAGAACACATGCTACAAAACAGATGCATTGATTCAGTTAGGATTTGCATTATGATTTCACTAATTATTACATAAGTAGCAATGAGATTTTTTATATACAAATTTCCCCTAAAATACTATTTTTATTCTCAGCAATAGAAGGAATGGTTGACCATTTCAACAACTTCCACCCCTCAGTTAGCGAGGCTCAGATCATCAGATCTATCTTTTCCAGTCTTGCCACCCCAAAGCTCACTCCTCATCCACTCCAAACAACAGACCATAGCCTTCAAAATATAAGGGGGCTTTGAAAAGTCTAGGCTTGCAGGATTTTAACTTGGCTTTCTGGACTTCTCCATGCCACTATACGTTGGTCTTTCTGGCTCCTTTTACAGAATTGACTAGGCGCCTCTTTCTGTGCAAAACTTCTGCCTGTGGAGGTTGCAGGCACAGCCCCCTAATTAATATGCTACAGGCTGTAGTCACTTAGGTATTGATCTTTGTATCATCACCATGTAAAGTGAGAAGAGTAGAGCAGGGTACAGCTTCTCATGCATCCTGCCCTACACATTCACCCATCCCATCCTCACAGAGCCTGTGGCAACATCTTTCTTAATGTCCATGTACCAGTGTTACAAGGGCTGTTACAGAGGAGATCTAATGCTCATAAAATGACATAGCTAATCATTTGATTTACATTGTACCTTTCTGCCACAACCACCAAATAGTGTTACTTGTTTGCCTTGTTTCTTTGCACTAGCTGCGGGTGTCAATGAGTTTCCCAAAATACGCTTTAAATCCTTTTTTTCTTCCTCCTTATGCAAGAGCGTATTCCTTTCATCACCTATTCCCTTGCTCAGTTCTTTATTACCCCCACTGCTGTTACATTTATCAACACTAAGTTACAAAATGATAGAGCTGCATCATTTTAACAAACTATATATGGGCTAAATTCAAGCTTTTTCTTTTGCTGAAACAAACTTTGCGTCAACACATGCTCTTAATTTAGGAGCAAAAGATGTTCCAAACTCTGGTCCTGCTACTGTGGTTAGTAACACAGATGACTTATTGACGTTTCCAAATCCTACGTGCAAGCAAAACAATTCTGATATGTGCTGCCAAAAACACTGCAGCTTATTTATCCAGGAGATATGGGAAAAGGAGGAGGGTTGCAGCAGAAATAGATGAGGAATTGCAATAAAGATTCTTACATAAATCCAAGCCCATCTGTTTCTTCCACCAGTTTAGTAATTAAGTTTGTACTGTACTTTGAAAATACAGCACATTAATGCCAGACTCACAGGCCTTTGGCATGTTCTCTGTGATTACAATAACTTGGAACTAATGGCAATAAAGATGATGGGTTTCTTATTGTTTGTAAGCCTTTCTGCCTCCACTCCTATTTCAGAGACATGTCCAACCTGTCTTCACTGTTCAACGTTCATTGCTGGGAGCGACTGGTTCAAAGCATAAATATCAGGCTGCAATTGGTAAAGCATAATGTAACATTGCTCTGTAGCCAGAACATCCTCATGACTAGAAAGCACAGGCTCTAGCAGTGCCTACAAAGGTGCTATCTGCTTGAAAGACAAAAGATAGGCAGAACAGTACTAACTGGCTGTGTCTAGACTGCATCCCTTTTCCGTAAAAGGGATGCAAATTAGACACATCGCAATTGCAAATGAAGCGGGGATTTTAACCCCCCCTGCGCTTCATTTGCATAAACATGGCTGCCGCCTTTTTCCGGCTCGGAGCTTTGCCAAAAAAAGCGCCAGTCTAGACGGGGATCTTTCGGAAAATAAAGCCTTTTCCGAAAGATCCCTTATTCCTCTTAAAAAAAGGAATAAGGGATCTTTCAGAAAAGGCTTTATTTTCCGTTAGATCCCCATCTAGACTGGCGCTTTTTTCCAGCAAAGCTCCGAGCCGGAAAAAAGCGGCAGCCATGTTTATGCAAATGAAGTGGGGGGGATTTAAATCCCAGCTTCATTTGCAATTGCGATGTGTCTAATTTGCATCCCTTTTACGGAAAAGGGATGCAGTCTAGACACAGCCACTGGGTCTAATGGGGAATGCACTGCACACTCTCCATGGATGGCAGAACTTACTCTCACCTATGCGCTCCCTGAGAATCCCGAAATGGAATTCTGGTTGGGTCCTTCCCCAGCCTGAAAAGTCAGAATCTAGCCTTAGAAAATGGAAGGTGGCAAGATAAGCTGTTACAGAAACAAATTGATCAGGTTTTTAAATACAGCTCCCAAAATGCAATCATGGACTGCCAGAGCTCAAAATGTTTGCTGATGATCCAAGAATTGCCTAGCTGTATGAGGCCAATTTTCAAGAGCTTTCTATAATTGTATGTTCCTCAGTTTTTGGATGGTCAACTTGAAACATATGGGGCATGATCTTCAAAACCTGTAACTCCACTTAAAGTCAATGGAAATTGACTCTGTTAATTGGGTCTTCGATTTCAGAACAGGAACACAGAAACAGAGGCTCTCAAAAACTCAGAGGATGCTTCTAAAAGCACTAGGTCTGGTGTTGGCTCTTTCAGTTTTGGCCTTCTTATTACTTTAACAAATGGCTAAAAATACATTACTTTCCTAACATTATTTTAGCTTACAACAATTGCTGTGGCTACATTACTGACATTATTTCATTGCCAGTGGGAGGCTGCATGATTGCGACTGGGCACAGAAATAAGCCATGTCACAAGATAATGTTTACATGTATGGTAAGTCTACACTGCAAAAAAATACATATGGATGGCACCAAGTCTCAGAGACCAGTCAATTTGCTTGGGTTTGCAATGCCTTGCCTGTGGCACTGAAAATACCAGTGCAGACATTTCCACTCGGACTGGAGCCCAGGCTCTGAAACCAGGGAGGGGAAAGGATCTTGGAGCATGGACTTGAGCCAAAGCAGGAATATCTACACTGCTATTTTGAGTGTCACAGGACAAGCCCTATGAACCTGAATGAACTGACCCTGCCACTAAAACTTGGCAACGCAGGTTTTTCTTCACAATAGAGATGTCCCTAAGATAAAGTGCCAATAGACAGCACTCAGGAATATTCTGGGTTGTGTAGGAGGAATAAAACTTGCTGTACAAGTACAAATGACTTCCTTTGTGCACCTTTTTACAATAATCTTCCTATTAAGATGTCATCTATGCTATGAAATGTTTAGGACTCTCTGAGGTAGCATATAATCTTTGGGTTATAGCCTCCGCTTTCCTTCACCTGACTCATTTTAAAATTAAAATAAGCCATTCCCTTTTAAAATAGGAGCTGACTTCCAACAAGTGATATATTCACATAAGAAATATTATATTTTGTGAACTGTACGTTTAAGTTTCCTTTAATGGTATTTATGGAACGACTCTGTCTAGTTCTATAAAAAAAAATCCATATTTAAATTGAATTGGATATTATAGGGTGGTATATAACCCATACAAATCCTTTAATTGATGAAAATATTTTAGCTGTTTTGATTCCACTTCTAAAATACTTAATGTTCATTTTAAAAACACCATGTTAAATTACATCTTTGCTATGAGACAGTTCCTATGACACTAACCTACCAACTGCGTTACGTATTCTAGTTAAACAAACCTTATGATACATGTCTCTTAGAGCATGAATATTTGCCCTATTTAGTGAGATGAACTTTTCTGAATATCACCTGTAACAATCACATGGCAGGACAGTAAGGACTGCAAGTATCAGAGCAGAGTTAGGAGGAAAGTTCCAAGTCTTTCGAAAGCATATCATCCAAACTGCTATTGAGTTCAGATTTTCCAGCCTACGAGTGGCATCTCAACCATTTACTTATTCATTCACAATGACAAAAATAATGACAATATACTCCCACTTCATTTGCTGGCTCTTGTGTAGTTGCTGCTACCACCTACAAACCCTGCCCTCCATGTCTTACATTATAGATTTTCATATAAAAAGCCAGAAGAGTTTGTCTGTTTCATGGACACGGGGGAGATTCCAAAGGAAAGATGTTCTCACAGAGAATGCCCCCTCTCTTTTATACCAAGAGTAGTCCAGCTCAACAATTCTTGGGTAGAAAAGTCCTAGCATTCTTACTGAACTTCAGTTTAGCTTTCTGTCCAAATGATGGTATATCTAACAATTCTTTTACATTAGGCATTCACTCTGTTGCTGGGACAAACAGTGCAGCTAAGCCTCCAGCTAAGCCACATCTATGCTCACAGGGGCTAGAATGAGGGCTGCTGGAAGTTTATCACCCCCTATCTTGAAGTAGTTTCCATCATATGAAGGGGTTCCAGTTTGGTTCAATGGCTCTTAGCACCACCATTATAGAAACTCTTCTAGCATCAAGCATTTGAGACACTTAAGGTCCATCTACAAATAACACACTCCCTACTCACTGGTGCAGCAATACACAGAGGACACCCACAGTCCCCAATACAGTTCTCCACAGCAGATGCATATTTTATAAGGTCTGGCATAGCAGCAGGTGCATAATTGTCAGTATAGACTAAAATACGTCATTTCTTTTACTATAAATACAAATGCCATATGCATAGCAGATGATATGGATAGGGGAACAAATCTGAACATTTTTTAGCTTGGTGGCTGGTGGTTCATTTGAGTAATGGGGTTTGGCCCAACAGACTGCGTGTGTCCCAAAGAGCTATGTTTTCATACTATAGTAAGTGGGATGAATGACAGAATTAAGATGGGGTGCTACCCTTACCCCTCTATACCCGAGGGAGACTGGGAAGGCAGCCTACTATGATGAACACTGCTTCATCAGTGTTTCCTGATGTATGCTAATTGTTCCTACAGTTCAATGTTTTATTTTATTGGATAGTTTTAAATTATACGCAACCAGGCCCTGCTCAGATGCAACCCACCAGTCTTGCAGTGTGAGCAGCCTCCTATGCTTTCACTTTCTGGATCAGATTCTGAGAAGGATTGAGGCACTGCATATCTCATGGATGTAGGTAGCCATTTTGAGGAAATTCAGGAGGGAGCTGTTTAGCAAGACTGGGATATGAAGCTAAAAAGAGGTAATCATAATATAATGGTGCGATGAACATCGGGTTACAGTAAGATGAAGGGGGGAGTATTACTTTGGGTTCTTTAATACTGTTACTTTTCTTTTTTTGCAAAGGAAAACTAAAAAAAATCTTAAAACTCAAAGGACTGAAATTGAAGGGAGGGTCATGAATGGTGAGAACAGCACACATCAGACACAATCATCCCATCAGTCATGCAGCACCATTACTCTTAAAGCCTACTTGGGATGGGATCTTGGTATTAGACTATGTCTACACTGGCACTTTCATTATTAAAACTTTTGTTCCTCGGAGGTGTGAAAAACACCGCGAATGACAAATTTTAATGACAAAAAACATTGACGTGGACATTTCATTGGTGGGAGATGTGTTCCCAGCAACAAAGCTCCTGCCCTTCATGGGCAGAGGGTGTTATTTTGTCACCAAGCAGAGCTGGACTAAGACAGTTGGCTTTAGGACTGCAGCCCAAGGCCCTGGGTGAAAGAGTGCCCCTTCGGCCTAGGACCTTGGGCTGAAGCCACTAATGCACCAGGAACACTGGCTGGGGGAGCGGGGGAGACAGCTGTGCACACTGCTGTTCCTCACACCCCATGCTCCTCCGTGGACTGGAGTTGCATCACTGCAAGTCCCAGGAAGCTCAGTACCCATGCTGCACTCACCTGGAGGCTCTGTTCACGCAGCTTCCATTGTTCCCCACAAACACAGGGACGCTTCAGCTGCACCAGATAAGTGCCCTGCACTCCAACCCCTTTCCCCAGTGCTGAGCCCCCTCCTGCATCCAAAGTCCTGCCCAGACCCTGCATCCCCAGCCCACTCCTGGTCCTGAGCTCACTTCCACCCTGCATATCTTCCTACCATTAGCCCCACAGAAATCAGCAACTACAGTAACATCCTCAGAGGTTATGTTGTTTTTCCTACAAATAAAACCTCCTTTGTGAGGCTCTCCCTTTAGACTGTAGGAATCAAACAATAGTCCTTCACACCAGAATCCCATCCAAGTGGCATTGGGTCTTGGTTCCTCACTATCTAGCAGAACTGGGGCAGACACCCAGGATCCCTGAACTTTGCTTCCTAGGGTAGGGAAAAGGACACTGAAAGGTTTTTGAACTGGCTCTCTCAGGGAGATTTCTTTTATTTTGCCCTTTTACATATGCTCACCCCCATGAGTTCTTCTGTGTAGGGGCCAACTGAACATTTAGGTCCAGTATTTTCTGAGGCAAAACTCTTAATGAAGACAGAAAATATCATCGGTGAGGTTGTGCATATGGAAAGAATACATGTGAATAGCTAATGGGAACACAGTAAAGACAATTATCTAACACAAGAAAATAAGTCAGGAGGGTAAAGAGAGAGAGATACTTAAGCTGGGTTTAAGAAGCTGCTACAATTTATATCCTGTAGCTCATCTTGGGTCAGCTCTGTTGTACTCCACACAAGTTTTTCAATTTGAGATTACATGCTGTTAGAAAAACAGTGAATGGCTGTTTCCCATCAGTGCTGTCAGCAACACACTGACTGGACAAGAGAATAATCATCCTGCAATGATTGATTTGCTAGGGACAAAGGCTAGTAACAAAAGCCAATAGAAACTACTTGCAGATGCTAGTAGAGGCACACTGTTAGTACAATAGCAGTATAAGATTCAGGACACCAATGTTTTATTTTTAGTTTGTCAGTGGTCCATCCTGGATGTCTACATTGCAGCAGTGACACATATTTTCTTCCTTGCTCATAACAGGTGCCCAGAGAAACAGTTTGGTGTATTACTGTAAAAAAGATGAAGTAATTCAGCACTATGAAAGCACAGGCCTTATCAGTAAAGCTCTCCCTGGAAAGAGAAGTTAATCTCCTAATATACATAAAGAGGTTACAAACATTAAAACACAACATGAAAATTGCCTTCAGGTCAGTATTTCTTACCCAGCAAAAAGAGCTCAGAAAACAGGTTTCTCCTATGTCTCCTTTTTCTTTCCTGAAGCAGCTGCTTCTAGAACCCTGCCCTAGAGCACCTGCATGAGCCTTTAATTGCTATTAACTCTTTGTTTCCTGGGGGACTTGGCTAGTCCCCTGTGCATATTATGTGTTAAGAAAACTGATAAAATTTAACAAAATATCATAGTAGGAACTTATTCCAGTGACTCATAGATTGTTTTAGCCCATGCTGCTGCTGTATTCCCCCAAATCAGAGGTTCCCAAACTGTGGGGCATACCACCCTGGGGAGGAGGGGGAGACAGGAACATTTGTGGGGGAGACGTGGGGGGGGTACAAACAACCTTCCAAGGGCAAGGAAGTAGGGAAGCCAGTCCAGCTCTGCTGCTGGCCTCAACCCTGGCTGCTGGTCTCAGCTGCCAACCCCACTCCTGGAGCCTTGCACTGCCATTCCCAGTCTCAGCCCTCTTACCATTACATCATTTCCTCCCAGAGCCCAGGTCCTGCTCCTAACCCTGGCTTGGGGAAGGAAATGGACGGGGGTAAGGAAGGGGTTGAGGTAAAAAATTTTTGCTCTACCTCAGCCTTTTTGATACTGTGGTGGGCAATCATGACATGGCATATATGAAGTGGCTTGGTGAAATCTTTTAATCATTTGATACCTGTAACAAACATCCTATGCACACTGTTGCCAACTCTTACAATTTTATCAGGAATCTCATGATATCTTGTGTTTCCTTAAAGCGCCAGCTGCTGGAGTCAACCAAGCCTTTAAGTAAAACTAAAAGTATGTCTCTAGCTTTGTGGTTGTGGAGAAAAGCTTGAACAGGTGACAGGAGTGCATCCTTAAGACTGATAAACAAAAAGGCACATAAAAAGAGCCCAACATTTATTATTTTTTAAAATCTCATGTTTTAAGGCAATCCTCTGATTTGTGAGACCTGATTGACAATTTTGGGAAGCTTTAAAGTGCCAATATTGTATCTTCCTACTCATCCTTTTTAAATCTTCCCTCACCTATTAAGCCTTCCACCCATGACGATGAATTGTTCAGTCTACTCATGTCATGACACCAATAAAAGCAATGCAGCAGAAGAGGCAAAAACCTGGGGACTATCAAAACCTCTAAACTCCCTTTACTTTAGAGCATAAACGTTCTCTTTTGTAGTAAGTAATAATACCTGCCTCTTATACCATGTCTTTCATCAACAGATCTCAAAGTACGTTATGAAAGAGGGCTGTATTAATAGCCCCATTTTATAGATAGTGAAACTGAGGCACAGAGCTCTAAAGTAACTTGTAAAAGGTCACCCAGCAGGCCTGTTGCAGACCCAGGTTACCTAAATACCAGTCCAGGACTCAGACCCTTGTGCAGGCTCTCTAACATGCAAAATAACGATAAGGCTGTCCTTTATAACTGTTCTTGACTCTGTGCACTAGGGTGTAGTGCCCAGAGCAGAGAGACAGACTCAACTCCATGGGACAGGAGCCATTTGTGTAGAGTAAGTGCAGATGGATTTACCCCCCAATCCCTAGAACCTCCCATCTGCACCAAACCGGGATCAGGATTGTAGTGCCAGGGAAGAGGGTGCTGGTGCAGGTGGTCAGTACCCCCTGAGCAGTTTAGTATAGTGCACCCATTGAACTGTGGGTCTGTATCTGTCACAGTATGGAACATGAAGATCGGAGGCTGGCAACTGTGCAAGTGAGAAGATTGTCAGTCAAGTTTATTGATTCACTATGCCTAATCTCAATGTGATATCACTTCATCAGCATGCAGCTCCATTTAAAACAATCTGTTGGAATATTTTTTTTGAGCTAAGGGAAATGAATCGTACAAGGAATTCTTAGCACTTTAACATGCCAAGTTTAATTTTGTCTCCATCCTTGCTGTAGGTACTGGTAGTTGGAGACAGAAAGTTACTGCTCTTTTCAGCTCCGTACTAGTAAAAAGGACATACTTTTGCGCAGGAAGTCCGCAAGATAATTAAGGATTACCATTACGATTTTACATACAGAATTCTAAGTAGATGTTCTAATGCCATATTTTTCAAATGTCACCACTAAAAACTAGCATTTGTGCAGAGTTGCCACACTGTGGTATCTGAAGTACTGAAATCAGACCCCACACTTATCACAGAAAATAAGGATGTTACTTCTGATACCACTGCACAATACCTATGGGCAAATGTTGACTTATTAATGGGAACCACTATAGCAAAACATGAACTGTTTCTAGCTAAAATCAAAAAGAATGCTGAGATTTAAACTAGAACTACACAATATATTTAGATCAGACATTAAAGATACTCAATAAGAGTCTCAGGCTAGAGAATTATGTACATTCATGACACTGAAACTGTGTTCATGAACTGCCAGCTCAAGTTGTTTACACAAGTGGGAAGTCCTTCTAAGCCAGACTTCCTTGTTCCATCAATAAACTCAATAACTCAATAAATCCCATCTTTTTCCCTGCAAAGACAGGTGAGGTGGGAGGAGCTCTGGAGATTGTAGCCATAAAGGGGGCAATTTTGGATCTATTGCTTTCAGCGTACTTGGTTCCGGCCTAAGCCTCTGATAGTGAAATAAAAGAGTATTTGTCATTGTTTCAATAATAGATGGTAAGCAAATTTTGAAATGTTTGCAGTCCTGGGGTACATTTTTGTCATTATGAGTTTAGAAAATCGGCTTGTAACAAATGTGCATTCAAGGAAAGATTGAGGGCTTAATAGAAGAAAAGTCCTATGTAGTAAATGAAAATAAAGCCAAACTGAGAGGTGGTCAAGTTTCCAATTTTATTCACCTAATGTAAACCTTAAAACAAATTGGTCTTTTGTGGTCTGATGTAGTGAAGAATGATAAAGATACCAGATATGATTAAAAAAGGAGATTGTTCGAGCTTTTCCTGAATAAATAACCTTTAATGGCTTTTCAGTGCTAGCTGCAAGATGGATTTGAAGCATCTAGGGATGCAATTAATAATGTTAATACATGCTAATTACATACTTTAAAATGGCAATAAGAAACATGCATTTAAAAAATCAACAGACTTGATCAATGTCTGATCAATGTGACCTTGCCACATCACATTGTGCTTATACATACTTACCTTCTTTCCTAAAGTACTTTAAGATTTATAAATAAGAAGAATTATATAGATATTAAGTACCAGAATGATTGTTAATTTGGAATTTAGAATCATAGAATTCCAGGGTTGGAAGAGACCAAAGCAGGACCAATCACAACTAAATCATCCCAGCCAGGACTTTGTGAAGCTGGGACTTAAAAACCTCTGGGCTATGTCTACACTGCACATTCTTGCACAAGAAGATATGCAAATGAGGCACAATGATGAATATCGCCATGCCTCATTTGCATACCTAATGAGCTGTCATTTTTGAGCAAGGGGCCTTTGCACAAGAAGGAACTGTCTACACTGCTCCTTGCACAAAACACCCCTCTTGCACAGGGGCCGTTCTGCCACTTACTTTCAGGAAGAACGGCTCATGCGTAAGAGAGTTTTTTGGCACAAGAAGGAGAAGTGTAGAAAGCTCCTTCTTCTGCAAAAGCCCCTTCTGCAAAAATGGCAGCTTATTGGGTATGTAAATGAGGTGCGGGGATATTTATCGCCGCACCTCATTTGCATATCTTCTTGCACAACAATGCGCAGTGTAGACGTAGCTCTAGGGATGGAGATTCCACCACCTCCCTGCATAACGCATTCCAGTGCTTCACCTCCCTCCTAGTGAAATAGTTTCCCCTAATATTCAACCTAGATCTTCTCCATTGTAACTTGCGACCATTGTTCCTTCTTCTGCCATCTGTCACTAATGAGCACAGCCTCTCTCCATTCTCTTTGGAACCCACCTTCAGGATGTTGAAGGCTGCTATCAAATCCCCCCTCACTCTACTCTTCTGCAGACTAAATAAGCCCAAATCCCTCAGCTTTTCTTCATAGGTCATGTGTTCCAGCCCCTTAATCATTTTGATTGACCTCTGCTAGACCCTCTCCAATGCGTCCACATCCTTCCTGTAGTGGGGGGCCCAGAACTGGATGCAGTACTCCAGATGTGGCCTCACCAATGCAGAATAAAGGGGAATAATCACTTCTCTAGAGCTGCTGGCAATGCTCCTTCTAATGCACCCTAATATGCCATTTCCCTTTTTGACTACCAGGGCACACTGTTGCCTCATATCCAGCTTCTCATCCATTGTAATCCCCAGATTCTTTTCTGCAGAACTGCTGCTTAGCTGGTTGGTCCCTAGCCTGTAACAATGCTTGGGATTCTTCCATCTCAAGTGCAGGACTCAGCACTTGTCCTTCTTGAACCTCATCAGATTTCTTCTGATCCAAGCCTCTAATTTTTCTTGTCACTCTGGACCCTATCCCTACTCTCCAATGTATCTATCTCTCCCCCTTGCTTAGTGTAATCTGCAAACTTGCTGAGGGTGCAATCCATCCCCTCATCCAGGTTATTAATAAAGATGTTGAAAAAATCAGGCCCTAGAACTAGTCCTTCGGGCACTCCACTTGAAACCAACCACCAACCAGAAATCAAGCCATTGATCACTACCTATTGTGCCCAACGATCTAGCCAGCTTTCAATCTGCCTTACAGTCCATTCATCCAATCCATACATCCTTAAGCTGCTGGCAAGAATATTATGGGAGACCGTATCAAAAGCTTTGCTAAAGTCAAGGTATATCCCATGTCCACAGAGCCAGTTAATTTCTCATAGAAGCTAATCAGATTGGCATGACTTACCCTTTTTGACTATTCCTGATCACTTTCCCCTCTTCCAAGTGCTTCAGAATGGATTCCCTGAGGATCCCTTCCATTATTTTTCTGGGACTGAGGTAAGGTTGACTGGTCTGTAGTTTCCTGGATTGTCCTTTTTTCCCTTTTTGAAAGATTGGCACAACATTTACTACTGATTCATAAGCAAAACTAGGTCCCAAAGAGATCTCCATATAGCAAATATATATGAGATGAATGCCAAGGGAAAAATATACAACCAAAGGACAGAAACTTAGGACATGTGCTACTGACATTCGCATTTGGTGTGTTCTTGAGCACATTAAACCTCTTGAGACTCAGTATCCCCATCTGTAAAGCAGCACTTTGACCAGTATTACTTGTTTTGCTGCAGGATGGTGTTTTTACTGTACCAGTATAAAGTGTAGCTTTCCTGGCATTGCTGCATCCACGCTTGGAGTATTTTGCCAGTATTGTATACTGCAATTTCGATCCTGCTAAATCACTGAGGGTATGTCTACACTACCCTCCTATTTCGAAGTAGGAGGGTAATGTAGGCATACCGCACTTGCAAATGAAGCCCGGGATTTGAATTTCCCGGACTTCATTTGCATAAGCCGGGCGCCGCCATTTTTAAATGCCGGCTGGTTCGAACCCCGTGCCGCGCGGCTACACGCGGCACGAACTAGGTAGTTCGAACTAGGCTTTCTAGTTCGAACTACCGTTACTCCTCGTGGAATGGTAATCACTAAAAAAGGCATGGGACAAAACCTTTGTAAGAGAGAAATCGCCAGCCCTGCAGTAAGCACAAAAACTATTCTTACTCTCCCTTTTCTTCTTTATCAGTATTCACCCTGGAAAAAGGATCAATCAGCTGTTATAGTGGAGGTCAGCATTAGCCTTTGTCAATAACAAATGAAGAATGTCTTACTGAAGAAAGCACGTATTGTTCCAGTTTTTCCACAACTGTCCTTCAAAGCAATCTGAAGCTTGAGAATCAATAGGGGAAAAACAAAGAGCGCTGTATATGAAATTCTATATCCAGAAGTAAAGCTATTTTCTTTTCATGTTTGGATTAGCACCTTCCCCTTTAAAACAATTTTAGATGCAGTAAATCAGAAAAGGTAGGAAAATGTTTGCTGTTGAACCCTGAGAAATATGAGTTATTGTACATTCTTTTCTAATTGCAGGCTAGATGCATAAAAGAACCACAATACCTGAAATGCAAGAACAATTTTAATATTTCTCCAAGTGGAGAAAAACAAAAATTTGTAAGGAAAACAATATGAATACTTCTTTCAATATCCAATAATGAAAAACAGAGCTACAAGGAAAGTAACAGGTTTCTCTAGCCAAATGAAGCAAGCAGAGTGACACTTGTAAATGATTTATAGTATGTAAGATCACAGCTGTGTTACAAGTCTGAGCCAGCTCATAGTTTGGAGAGTATGTATTCCTATCCTGTTCAGGTTCTTGCACCTCTGTGACAGAGGCATTGGAACAATTTGTATAGTGGAGGTGCTGAAAGATGTTGATCAAAACTGTAAATCCTGTGTATGATGGATACTACTTCAAGCCAGGAGCAGCAACACCCTCCCAACCATAGTTCCAGCATCTCTGACTCTGATACATGAGCTTCTAATATAGATTTGTGTTCATAATGTGGCTAGGATAACATGGCTGTGGAAAAGTGTTAGGTAACCTTAATACAACCTATCATAATACAGTTATTTAACTGAACTGTTCCATTCACACTACACAAACATAACAACAAAACTGAACCAAGACAGACAGCCACACACTGGCAGTTAGGTCTGTAGTTTAAACAAGATTTTAGAGATTTCAGTACGTAGGAACCCATTAGATGGGCAGCTTGAAAAGTGCTGATTTTTTATGTTTTAAAAATTCAAGTGGCAGACAACTTCTTCCAGAGAAGAGGCTATGAGGCTCGGAGTTCCCGGACAAATGGTTTCTCTTTCCCAGTGGAACTCCCATTATAGCCATCTGCAGATGCCATCATAGCCAATGTAGACTATTCCCTTTGCTTATACGTTATTTCCCTTTAAAGGTGAGATTCTAGCCAATCAAATTGTAGTAAAACATTTTGTGTTACATACTGGGCTACAAAACACAATCCAACTGGCTGAAACAATGTCATGTGACCTAATTAGTTTTACAGTCTTATCTTTCTATCTGCCCCCTCTTTTTAATGAAAAAGATTTCCTGATTTAGTAGAACTCGGTGTCCTCTGGACATTACTAGGTCTCCCCCGCCAAGGATTCCTTCATGAGATGAGAATTCTCCATCATTTAGAATGCGCCAAATAATAGGTGGATTCAAAAAATATCTATATACAGTTCTAAGGCACTCAACAAACAAGTATGTATGAGAGCTACACACACAAAAAAAGGCACTGATACTGCCAACATTCAAGGATGTGCTTAATATTACTGCTGTGACTGGTTCCATTGAACTCACAGTAGTAAAAGAAACATGTGTGGGATCCGGGTGCAAATAAGAAAACAAAATCATGAAATATGTGTCCCTGTTTTCATCAGAAAATCAACCATCTCTAATTTGCACTTCTCCCAGGCTTTGTCTTCACTGCAGGGTTTTTGCGCAAGAAGCTTTTTGTGGAAGAGATCGTCCTCAAAAACTTCTTGCGCAAAAGAGCGTCCACAACTCAAAAGTGCATTGCAAAAGCAATGTGCTTTTGCACAAGAGAGCGTCCACACTGCATGGATGCTCTTGCACAAGAAAGTTCTGATTGCCATTCACAGAATGGCCATCAGAGCACCTGTGCTTTTGTGATAGGCTCTTTTTGCACAAGAAACCCCTGTTGAGCAACCACACACACCTTTTTGCACAAGAACTCTTGCACAAAAAAGAGTTATTCCTCATAGAAAGAGATATACCTACAGTGCAAAAAGCTCTCTGTTCTGCTGTTTTACTGTTTTTTACTCAAAAACATGCTTGAGGTGTGGATGCTCCACGGAGTTTTGCGCAAAAACACTGTAGTTTAGACATAGCCTTTGTCCCTGCACTGGGTAAGGACCAAGTTAACCTAGATCGTCCTTGACAAGTGTTTGTTTAACCTCTTCTAATGTTCTACACAATCTTCTTTGGAAGATTATTCCAGTGTTTAAATATCCTGAAGGAAAGGTTTTTAAAAATAATATCTTAGCTAAATCTTCCTTGCTGCAGATTAAACCCATTATTTCTAATTTTAACTTCAGCAGATGTGGAGAACAGCTGATCAACTGATCCTCATCCTCCTTGTATCAACCTTTATATTTGAAGACTGTTTTCAATTCCCATTCTGTCTTTTCCCTAAATTAACATAACCAGGTTTTTTTAATATTTCCTCATAGGGCAGTTTTTACTTTTTATCATTTTTGTTCCTCTTCTTCAGACTCTCTCCAATTTGTCCACATCTTTCCTAAATCGTGGCTACTGGAACAGGACACAATACACCAGCTAAGACTCACCAGTGCCAAACAAAATTCTGTCTCCTGTGTCCTGTGTACAATACTCTTATGGCTGTGTCTACACTGGCAAGTTATTCTGGAAAATCAGCCGCTTTTCCGGAAAAACTTGCCAGCTGTCTACACTGGCCGCTTGAATTTCCGGAAAAGCACTGACATCCCTTATTTTAAGAGGGATAAGGGATCTTTCGGAAAAGGCTTTATTTTCCGAAAGATCCGCATATAGACTGGCGCTTTTTTCTGGCAAAGCTCCGTGCCGAAAAAAAGCGGCAGCCATTTTTATGCAAATGAAGCGGGGAAGATTTAAATCCCCGCTTCATTAGCAATTGCAATATGTCTAATTTGCATCCCTTTTACGAAAAAGGGATGCACTCTAGATGTAGCTTGTGTGATTTATCCAGGAAAAAACATTCTCAGGTTAATGGAAATGAGTAGTTTAATGTTAAGGCTTTGTGTTAGACTCCAGGCTTAATGAAGTCAGGGTGCAAATTGCTTTTGAGTAGGGAAGAAAAGTGACAGCCTTCTGGAGTGTTGGAGTGTGTTACCAAAATGTACATTCTGAAGGTGGAAAAGAATATAAAAGCATTGCTACTTAACTTCTAAATTCCTTGGTTGCGTCTAGACTCGCATGATTTTACGGAAATACTTTTAACGGAAAAGTTTTTTCCGTTAAAAGTATTTCTGCAAAGAGTGTCTAGATTGGCATGGATGCTTTTGCGCAAAAAGTGCTTTTGTGTAAAAGCATCTGTGCCCAGTATAGACGCGCTTTTGTGCAAGAAAGCTCCGATGGCCATTTTGGCCATTGGGCTTTCTTGTGCAAAAAATTAAGATGCCTGTCTACACTGGCCCTCTTGTGCAAGTATTCTTGTGCAAGAGGGCTTATCCCTGAATGGGAGCGTCAAAGTATTTGCGCAAGAAGCACTGAATTCTTACATTAGAACGTCAGTGCTCTTGTGCAAATTCAAGCGGCTAGTGTAGACAGCTAGCAAGTTTTTGCTGCGCAAAATCTTGCCAGTCTAGACGCACCCCTTGCTTTTAAGCTTTTGAGTGGATCAACTGTGTCCTCACACAACTGTAACTATCATTGTTTGTAACTAACAGAGTTACCCAGCGCAGCCCGGGTTTGGCCCACTGGTAGGGAGGGGGTGGGGGGGAAGGACCACGTAGCCCTCTCGCCGGTGCACCCCAGGCTGTCCCAGGAAATTGGTAGGGGGCTGGTCTGGGGACATAGAGGTGGACCCACCCAGGAGTTTGGGAAGTGAACCTGGCTTAGGGGTTGGATTTGGGGGAGGGACCCAGCCTGAGGCTGGGGATTGGGGCTGCACATTGGGGCTGCACAGACCTACCCTTGACCAGCGCTTTCCAGGCCCGGCCTGGTGGAGTAGGGAGGCCTCCCCCACCAGCAGTCCCTCGGGGCTGGAGGTGGGAGTGTGGAGGAAGAGGCAGTGTGTACAGGCTTCCCTCCTCAGCATTCCCCAGTATGGGGAGGCAGGGAGGTAGCACAGGTCTCTACTCCTCAGGCCCAGCTAGAGAGGATGGGGGACGGGGGGAGGAGGGGAGGCAGTGTAAGCCTCCTGCACCAGCACTCCCCAGGCCCAGCCTAGGGCAAGGGGCACGGCCTCCCCCATGCCAGCGCTCCCGAGTCCAGCTCAGGGGATGGAGGTGCACAGGGGTGGCCACAGCATTCACACAGACTAACACAAACCTCTAAAAATATAGAGAGATTTTAGGTTGCCAATTATTGTTTAAATGTATCAAAATAATGATTGTACATGCAATTTTATGTCCTTGTTTGTGGTTTTATTTTTGTTTGTTTTTTGTGTGTGTGAGGAAGGAGCCTACACATTTTGAGCACTATTCCATATAGGCACTGACTGCAAGATTGGAGCCATAGTTTGGAAAATAGCTGAAAATCTGTATGATCCTTCCTTGAGGACTGTATCTTCACCTGGCTGGGGAGGCTCGTATGCTCCAGTGAACCTGTGAGCTATGCTGGCAGGAGTTTTAACTTCTGTTAAGGGCACTTCAGCTGGACATGTCGAGGGACAGATGAAAAGTATCAGAGGGGTAGCCATGTTAGTCTGGATCTGCAAAAGCGACACGGAGTCCTGTGGCACTTTATAGACTAACACATATATTGAAGCATAAGCTTTTGAGGGCAAAGACCCACCATGCATCTGATGAAGTGGGTCTTTGCCCACAAAAGCTTATGCTCCAATACATCTGTTACTCTATAAGATGAAAAGTAGTTCTTTGACCCTTGAAACTGGGGGTTGAATGATAGGTCATTAACCTAGTCTCATAAAAAAGTTAAGATTTAGAAACACAGTGGGGTAGCCATTCTATCAAACAGCATGATTGGCAAGGATGGACTTGTTCATGCCCCAAGTGACATCTGATGGCACAGGAAATATTCAGATTCAGAATTCATATAATACAATAACATTTGTCACAGCAAGTGTAATATGTTTGTTTTTATTGAAGAAATAAACTTTCCAAAGACCAATGGAAAAAATAATTTATTGCAGTTTCTTTTACACATTAGCATGAAACATTTATACATATATTTTTGGGCTGAAAAGATACACTGTAGACAAACTTTTATTTTTCACACAAGTAATTGTACTGTACTAACATAATTGTATAAAGCAACTATTTGAAAAATATCCTAGAGCTAAGACTGAACATATTATTCCAACAGCAATGCCCTTTACACTGAAGCTAACATAATTATTCCTGACTTTTGTCTAGAACATTATAAAATTCTTCTAAGGACTGAAACAAAAACATTTCTGAAAACTAAAGACACAAAAAATAAAAGGCTTGCTTGACAACCTTGTCCCAGTGCTGTGCCTTTATATGTTTATGGTTGAGAGGAAAAGAACCAAAGCAACATTGAGTGGCAAAACATTTTGCAGCAAGTCAGCGGCATTCAGTGAATATGAATCAATGAAAAATAAATGGAAAGTGAGCAGCATTTGGATAGAATTACATTTACACACAATTCAAATTGCAGTATTAGATGACCAACCCCCTCTTTTGAATATAGAAAATGTATATATAGTATATCCAGGTGAAAATTGTACAATAACATCAAAAGAACTATTGTTTTCACAATACTTATTAGCACAGTGTTTCAAGTGTTGTTCCCGGAAGGAACTGGAGTACCACATGCTGGCATATTGAAGGAAAATGGATAGCATTAATAAGATAGCTTTTATAATCATGATGAAGACAATGAGCACATGTGAGAAGCACCAAATTAAAAGGGTTAGTTATGGCACACACATTGCATAATGTCATTCAGCACTATCCGATGTTCAGGGCACAAAAAAAGTTACGTGTCCACAAAAATGGCTTGGAAAACATATCCACAGCAAAAACACGATGTCAAAAACTGAGGCAAATACGAATCTGCAGGAAAGCAGTGAATATGATACTTTCAGAATAGGGCAAATAGGCAAATGAGAAATGCAAAGTGAAGTATTACCCACAATTCATCATTACTGCCAGACCAGTAAGCTGTTTGGGACACAGCAGTGCACCCTATCCAGCGTCCTCTTCCTCTTCCCCCAGCTCAGTAAACATCTTGCTTTATTTCCTTGAGTGCATGTAAGGAAAGTTTGAGAAATGAGGGATTTTCTTTGAAAGAGTGATGTGACATTCAGTGACAAAAAAGTTTGATACATTTCATTCCAGCTTTATTATAAATAATAATGAGAGTGCGAAATGGGGATATTATTGTGCCAGGATCCGGGCTCTGAGTACCTTATTAGCAGGATTAAGACAATTCCATAGTTAGGCAGCAAGTTGCCCTAATTTGTCCCTCACTATCCAAGGCTGCTGTGATACTTGTGACAGAGAAGGCATAGGACTATCCAGTCACAGAGTCCCTACAGCCATTCATGCTACACCGTCTGAGGTTAGAGAGAATGCTGCTTGAGATCAGACTGGGGAACCAGCACAGTGAGGAGTAAGCCCTGGTCTATACTAGGGAACTATTTCGAAATAACTCCCCTTATTTCGAAATAACATTTTTTGATGAGTACAGGATCTTTCGAAAAAGGGTTTCTTTTTCAAAAGAACCATGTCTAGATGGCGGTTTCACTTTCAAAATACCCATTTTCAAAAGAATGCGCGGCTGCCATTATGCAAATGAAGAACAGAAAATTTAAATCCTAGCTTCATTTGCAATTTCGATCTGTCTAATTTACATTCCTCTTTCGAAAGAGGGTTGTAGTTTAGACATGCCCCATCAAGCCTGTAATTTCAAAATAACGGGCTGGTTATTTCAAAATAATAATTCCTGCTTTCCACGAGGAATAACATTTATTTTGAAATAGTTATTTCAAAATAGCGGTAGTGTGGGTTGCAATTTCAAAATAACTACTCCCCAAAGTCAGTCAAAGTAATTACTCCCCAACATGTCCATATTAAAAAAGCCTGCCTTGGACTTGTTTTGAGACTTCCCTGTAGCATGGGCACACTATTTCGAAATACTTATTTCGGGAGTTATTGTTTTAAAATAAGTTACCTCAAAAATAAATGTCCTAGTGTCGACATGCCCTAAGTGAAGACACTCTGAAAATGGGAAACACGGAGTAGGAGGCATCTGGAGGGATAATACTTACATCAGTTGCCTTCAACATGGTGGATGTTATATTAAGGAACCAATATTTTTATTCCCAATTCCTTTTACTTTGGCTGCAGTTTCCTCCCATTTTTGAATGTTGTAATCCAGAAAGGTAAAAATAAATACCTGAGCTTTTCTATTAACTGGACAATCCTACTCTGTGTTTTTAAAATAAACCTCCCTGTCAGAAGTGAAGCAGCAGCTGTACTTTGTTCTAAAAACACAAAAACAAGGGCATCAGGAACTGAAAACAAAAGATAGAGCCAGAGCCACTGGTGCCAATGCTCAGTTCAGACCATGAACGGTGGGTATCATAGGCAGGAGAAGGCATTTCTTTCTCAAATTGCCTCACCTGGCCTCACCCATGCTCCACTGGAATTCCCCAGGCCTCCTTGCCCAGCCTGTTGTTGCGGTGCCAGAGGATGAGGAAGACAGGCTGGGGTCTACACTGCATGTCCTTCCAGCACCGGGGCACTTCTGGCCATCCAACACTAGGGCTGGACAGTCAGCTGTGGGGCTGGGGTATTTTGGTTAGGGGGCTAGCAATTAGGCATGGCACAGGGAGCCTGAAGCCCACCTCCCAGTTCTTCTCTCTGGTGCTTGGGACCAGGTGAGACTGAGGCCATACTGCCATTGGTTTTCTGGAGCTTTAGGGCTGGGGGAAGCTGGGGACATGCTGTCTGCTGGCTCTTCAGAGCTCCAGTGCAGAAGCAGACTGGGGATGTGCTGCTCGTTGGTTTTCCAGAGCTCACAGGCTCTCCGCAGCTTTGAAGCAGGCTGGGGCCATGCCACCTGATGGAGCTCTGGGGATGAAGGAAGCTGGGGCTGCACTGTCCCAGGCTGGGGGTTCTATCCTGGGCAAGGAGCAAGAGGGGGAGAGCTGAGCAGGGACCAGCAGCCACCACAGTGAGGGGTCTGGGCTCTGCTAGGCACATCAAGTGGAAGGGGCAGAGCTGGAGGGCCGGCTTCCCCAAGTCATGGGGACATTCATCGCCCATGGTTCAGATGTGGGCCTAAAACTGTTGGGTAGAAGAAAGTGCTTAGGGGGAAAACAGAAAAAAGAATACAAAATGCAAGCAAATACTGGTGCTTGGAATATGTAATACTGTAATATGTCAGCGGCTGACATCACTTAGTGATGCTAGAAAAGGGATCTAAACATCTAGTCAACTACCCGATAAGCCTAGACTTTTCGGATAGTAGAGCCGTTACTCAACTAGTCACTTCCCACCCGCCTGCTGTTTCTGTATAAGAGGCAGCAAGGGTGGGGAACAGGAGCTGGTGCAGCAGGGAGCTGACTTAAAAACTGGTTCCACCCCCCAGCATCATCTCTGCAGGGGGGCAGAGGAGGCAGAGGTTCAGTGGGAGTAAGGACATGAGTTGGGTCCTGATTGCTGTGCCTTTGCCTTTTAAATATAGTAAGAGTCCTAGGCTTTTCAGTCCCCACTCAACCCAGGTTCCCTGCTGCACCTCTTCTTTTTCATTGTAGTAAGAGCTGCAAGCAGCTCTTACTACATTTAAAAGGCAGAGGCGCTGCCAAGATAGCAAGCGCCCCACTCCCACCCCCTTGTTGACTAATTGAGTAGTCAATGGAAATTCCATCAACTACTCAATTAGCTGATTAATCGAAATTTAACATCCCCTAGTGATAAGCTGCTATAACTCACATTGCTATGTACTGATGCTTTAGGTTACGTCTACACTACAGGCTCCTTGCACAAGAAGCCTTTTGCACTAGAGTTTTTGCACAAAAACTTGTTGCTCAAGAGCACGTTCACACCTCCACACTGCTGGACACTCTTGCGCAAGAAAGCTCTGATGGCCATTCTGTGAATGGCTATCGGAGCACCTGTGCCTTTTTCCATACATGCCTTCTTGCGCAATAGCTGGAACGCTAAAAGCAGTTATGCCTCAGAAAAGGAGGTTTACCTATGGCGGAAAAAGCCCTCTGTTCTGCCATTTATCTTCACATTTAATTGTGCAAGAGCTCATCTGAGGTGTGGACGCTCCCCAGGTTTTTGCGCAAAAATCTTGTGGTGTAGACATAGCCTGAGAAACTCAGGGTCTTTTAAAGTCTGGCACAAAATCTTGATCTACTTGTTGGAAACATTTACTTCTTGTGTTAATTATTGTGATCTAATATAAAATGTTATAAATTAGGAGAAGGTGAGTTTCATCACTGCCTTCTGGGATAAAGAGAATGGACATGGCATATTACCAACATGAATCAATCAATCAGAATCAGAGATAATGGAGGTGAAAAAGATTTTAAGAAATCTTTTAAATATGTAATTCATTCTATGACGCACTCCTTGCAACATGCAGGAAAGTCCCTACTAGATGGTAGAGAGAAGAGGTGGGTGAGGTAATATTGTTTATTAGACTAACTTCTGTTAGTGAGACAGGCATGCTTTTGAGCTTACACAGAGCTCTTCTGTGATGGGAGGAATCTTACTGAACAGGAACACTGTATTTGTGTGCATCTGTATTTAGGGAAAAGCTGAAACAAAACAATCCCTGGCTTTTACCAGGCAAGGAAATAATCCTATTGGTCTATCAGAGTCTGAAGGAAACTGTACCCTGTGTTTGAGACATGTCTGAGAATTCTAGGTAAATTTATCATAAGAAGCAGAAGACATTTATGTAGCACATGGTCTGAGTCAGACCTAGAGGCATTGTTCTTTCCAGAATACAACTTAGTTTCCCTTCTTCTGGGAGGAAAGTATAAAGCCTATTCTCCACCACACACATTCTTTTGGGGCAGCAATTTGCATAGGCTACATCTAAAGAAAGTGTTAGGTCAGCTATCCAGAAAGAGACTGAATAGAACTGAAAAGCATGTGTTGTCCTACGATAAAGAGTGCTACAATGCTTGGTAAAACAGATAACTTGGGGTATGGCTACACTAGCCCCCTAACGTAGGCATTCGAAGTTGCAAATCAATCCCGGGATTTAAATATCCCGTGCTTGATTTGCATCTTCCCGGTCGGTCGCCATTTTTGAAATTTACAAGTCCGGACTAACTGCCCGTGTCTACATGTGGCAGGGACCCGGTAGTTCGAATTAAAGCCCTAAATCAAACTACCTGTTAAACCTCATTCCAGGAGGAATAACAGGTTGTTCGAACTAGGGCTTTAATTGGAACTACCGGGTCCCTGCCGCGTGTAGACGCGGGCAGTTAGTCCGGACTTGTAAATTTCAAAAAATGGCAACCGGCCAGGAAGATGCAAATCAAGCGCGGGATATTTAAAACCCGGGCTTGATTTGCAACTTTGAATGCCTACATTAGCCTCCCTGGTTCAAACTAGGAGGCTAGTGTAGGCATACCCTTAGTTATAACATTTATCTCCGGAGTGAAATAATGTTATGTATAATGCATACAATGGACAGCCCATTACAATATTACATATATAATGGTATCCTAAAGATACTAGATTCTACTTCCTATTCATGTTTTAGAAATAGCTAATGATTTGTGAAAGGGTAAATGAAAATGAGTCAGTAGAGCAATTCATTTATTTTAGTCAGTTGTCAATTGTTAATCATTTATCTTACAGTAGCATCCAGCCTTCTGAGCAAAGGCCTGGGAACCAGCTGCTCCTCAGCTGGTATAACATCCCTGACTGTGGCTATAAGCAAGTTACTTTCAGCCAAAATGTCAAAAGTTGCCATTAGTGATGAGTTTCTCAGTTATGGAGAGTGCAATTTGAAACACCTTGGACCTAGTTTTCAGAAATGCTAAGCTCCTGTGACTCTGTAAAAGCTGCAGGTACTTAATGCTCCTAGAAATCAGGCCCAAGATGTCTCTAGCTGTGTTCCTTTGTCTCGGTTTCCTCCTCTATAAAAGAGGATTTACAATGTTTTCTTTACCTACTTATCTCTTAAGAGGGTTGGGAAAATGAATAGGTTAGTGTTAATAAAAAGCTGATAATTGCTACATAATATAAATGATAAATATTATTAATATCAGCAGTAGCCTTGATTATATGAACCCTTTAAAAACCACTTTAAATAACTGTTCAGGCTAGAGTGGCTAGTACACACATGGTTATGAATTCCTCTCTAACGCTACATTTAAATACAAGTGCTTTGTTAAATAGGATCTCTATTGTTTTTAAGTTAGGAAAAAATGTTTTGATAAAACTCTTTTACTTCTGACTATGGATCTCAAGTGGAAATGTCAGCCATATGAAATTATGGTATATTCTCAGTTGGTATAAAACACAAATATCAAAGTATCATCAAATGGAGGTGCACAGAATATTCATAAAAGTCACAGAGTCTGTGCTAAGGACTATAAATAAGTTCTAGAGAAAATACAGAATTTTCCCTGAAATATATTGCCCTAGAATAAGAAATATCAACTTTTAGTATGTACCATTAAAAATCACCATTTGATTGTTCTAATACCTGCAGTAAGAACGGAGAGTAAAATTTGCAAAATGACTAAGTGGCTTAGCAGCCTAAGCCCTATTTTCAAAAGAGATTTAGGCTCTTGGAGTCTAAGTCCCATAGGGTATGTCTACACTATCCCGCTAGTTTGAACTAGGAGGGTAATGTAGGCATACCGCACTTGCAAATGAAGCCCGGGATTTGAATTTCCCGGGCTTCATTTGCATAAGCGGGGAGCCGCCATTTTTAAAACCCCGCTGGTTCGAACCCCGTGCAGCGCAGCTACACGGGGCTCAAACTAGGTAGTTCGGACTAGGATTCCTATTCCGAACTACCGGTACACCTCGCACGGGGTTCGAACCAGCGGGGTTTTAAAAATGGCGGCTCCCCGCTTATGCAAATGAAGCCCGGGAAATTCAAATCCCGGGCTTCATTTGCAAGTGCGGTATGCCTACATTACCCCGCTAGTTCGAATTAGCGGGGTAGTGTAGACATACCCATAGACTCTGAATGAGGTTCCTGCTGCCGTGGCGGTTGCAGGAGGGTGTAAGACTGCTGCTGCTGCACCAGCCTCCTCCCCAGTGGTCCCCAAAGCCACATCCTTGGGGACTGGGTTCCATAGAGGGCAGAGAGTGGGGCAATAGTGGGAAGGGATGGGGCTTAGGAGCCAGTAACAGACAGCCCACCCTAACCCTCTGGGAATACCAGGCCGGATTGCACAATCTCTCCTTCTTCATGTGGAGAAACCCTGTTCTTGCATAGGACCCTATTGTCTTCAATACGGAGTCTACCCAGAGGTAGTTGCTGGACTGGCATAAAAAAGGAGATACACTGCATACAGGCAAATGAAGAGTTTTCAAATGGCACTAACTATACGTGTCACTTCAACAGAGATGTACTGTACATTACTAAGTCTAATATTTTAGAGAAATCTGTAAGGAGAGATAAATATTTAAACACTTGGCACTCCCTCAAGGACTTTTTTAAAATACAAAAGTATTTTTTAGAGAATGCATAAACAACAAAGATAAATAATCAAGACCTTTAATCTGCTGTCAAGATTGTAAACACATTAATTCAACAACATTTTACAAAATGGTCCTTTTCTCGTAGGGAACATTTAGTTTTGCAAGTGAAAATGGTTCTTAGTGGTTTAGATTAAACTTGTGTTTATTCCTTGTTTTAAAGAAGAATTACTCTTTGATTAGTCATACCTCTGTCTCTGTACTCTTTCTGGACAAAAACCAAACTTGCATTGGTTCTTTTTTACCCTTCATGGAAACCGGGCCTCTGTGTTCCAGGTGGAATTGTGGATCTGAATTTTCTGGTGACATAAGACACCTGCAATTAAAAACAAAGATTACAGCCAGACATACATACACACATACATATGCACACGAAAACAGAGAAAACATTAAACATGCTACATCTGAGGACACATTAATTGCACTGACAGGCAATATTATAGACCTGGCTTAACATAAATAATTGGACATGTGTGAGGACTCATTCCTTGGGATACAGGATTAGGGAGATAAATCAATCAGCAGACTGGAAAAAAGAACGTCAGTATTACCTAAAATAAGGGGGAGCCATTCACAATGGACAAGGTAACAATGAATAAAACAAGCTTGGAACGTAAGATGAGGAAAAAAGTAAGTCATACAGGAACAATAAGGCTATGTCTACACTGAAGGCTTTTTGCTTTTTGCGCAAAAACTTGCAGAGCATCTACACTGCACGCGTGTTCTTGTGCAAGTAAATTTACAGTAAATCATTAGAAAAGAGGGCTTCTTGTGCAAGAGTTATTCCTCTCCCCATGAGGAATAAGCCCCCTGTGCAAGAAGGCAGTGTGAGCAGGCAACACGGGTTTCTTGCGCAGGAAACCCCTATGGCTAAAATGTCCATCAGAGCTTTCTTGTGCAAGAGAGCATCCACAAGGCCATGGATGCACTTACGCAAAAGCACATATCTTGCACAAAAGCACATGCAGTGTGGACATGCTCTTGCACAAGACCTTTTGTGCAAGAACTCTTGTGCAAAACAGTTCTTGCACAAGAAGCCTGCAGTGTAGACATAGCCTTAACGTACAGAACATTCTGTAAGGGGATGGCTTCCTACAAAGTAACCAAGGCAATCCCAAAATGTGTAATGAAATGTATTGTTAATGCAATGAAATGTGTAACTGCAAATAAAGGAAGAAGTTTGCAGCATAACTTTGGATGTGTGGTACTGCTATACCAACCCTACACTTGAGTCTGGTCATCTCAGTATAGCTTTGTTGCATGCCAAATAAAGAAACCCAAGTGACAAGCCTTGTGTCAGAATATATTCTTAGGCAACCTGAGTGGAAGCTGTGTCAGAGGAATCCCAACAAATATCTTAAGGCAGGTATCATGTCTCACCACAAATTCCTGTGGCTCAATATATTTGTTTCTTATGGAAATAGTGATCTCTGGTCATGCAACTTGTCCCAACACTGCATATAAATGCATGTGCTATAATGTACTGAATGGAATTGTCACTAGCACTTCTAAAGTTACTTTAAGGATACATTGATAAAGTTGTGTCTTCTGAAATTCTTATCAAGAAGGGGTTCTGCATTTCTTACCTGTAGGTGTACTCAGAAACGTTGATTTTTCCCTTTTCTCCGGTGGTTTCTGTTCTGCTCGTTAGATTAACAGTGTTTCCAAAGAGACAGTAGCGTGGCATCCTTTGGCCTATGACACCTGTAACCACCTCTCCAGTGTGGATGCCTATTGTTATCTTTAACAAGAAAAAGCAAGCTAGAATATTTATAGTTCAGCATAAATTTTACTAACTTGATGTTTCCAACTAAACACATATACTATACATTCCCTAAATGTTAGAGCTTATTTTTCATGAGTCACCAGGCTTGATTCTTTATCGCCTTACATTACACCACATAGACTGAGTGTAAAATGCTATTCATTCAGAATGGTTGCATTCTACATCCACTTTGCACAGGTATACATGATGTCACAAGGTGAAAGGCAGTGGGAAATTAGGCTCCCTTTTTTGTACAAGAGAAATACCACTCTAAGGGCCACAGAGGATCACATTCACAGATTCAGCAGAGAAGAATTATCTTGTCACGGGATACTGATAATCACAGGCTCTTGTAGGATGCCCACTCCACAAATCCTGGTGCAGGAATATGTTGGTGGTGCAAGATGGAGGTTGCAAGCCACAGTGAAAGCAGTCAGGGAGATTCTGTGGATTCTGTGTGGCAGTGCCACCTGTAGGAGCTCTCCAGGACTATCTAAACTACATCAGGTGCTGTTTCAACTTTTGTAGCAGCCCACATCTAGGACACAAATGAGGCTTCATGCCACCATACTCCCTTGTCCAGGCTCTGTGTTTTATGTTGCACCTCCCCAAAGAACGAGTGAAAGAACACACTAATTGATTTTAATGATTTGTGAGTGTAACTCACAGCAGAATTTGACCACTGTGCATGTTACTAAAGCCAAATGGAGGCTTCAAACACAGAGGTTTAAATATTAGGTGCACAGAACACAAGGTGACTTTTATATATATTTTCTTGTTAACAAGAAAAAAAGTAAGGATTTTTAAGTCTGACATATTGCACACTCTCTGACATATTGCCAACCTCTAATCTGAACTGAGCACACAGATATGTCATTCAAAAACCTCACAAGTGTGTATGAACTCATCTGCAAGAGGGGCAGAGTACTTTTCTTTTTCTTTTACCAAGTTCATTGCCTGAAAATAATGACTAACCCCATTATTCGTATGATCACCAAGATGCATGGCACATCATGGTAGCAAAGGACATTACTTAAAAAGTTAATAATAATGTCTGAAGTTTACAGCTTTTGGATGAAATCAGCAACCCAATTCTCTATTACAGCCACATATATCCAAAGCAATTTCAATATAGCTAATACAGCTTTCTGTGAGATTATTTTATTTCTGCTATATTCCTAATTGTCTCTATTTTTGCTAATATGGGGCATGATTCCACTCTCAAGAAAGTTGGTGTAAATCATGAGTAATTTCAATGGAGCCTTGACAGATGGCTTATTTCTAGAAATGATGGTTAACTTATTTTTAAAATATTATTACTCTTGCTTTGATTACTTCTGGCTTGAATTATTAAATTTAAGCCAGAAGTAATCAAAGCAAGAGTAATATTTTAAAAATAAGTTGTTAGTTCCTGTTTTGATTAAATTAAGCAGTTACTGAATTAAATAGAAGGCACTCGCCTACATTTTCCTATACAGATTATGATGTACACTGAGTCAGAAGTAAGAATGTGTCCCTTTCCATGAAATCCTGTGCATATACACACTAATTAGGAACTGGAAAAACCTTGAAAATATTTCACTACATTTTTAACAGAGCCCGACCCACATATTGTAACAAGTGGCACTAAATGTATAATTATACAAGAACATGAACCAGCAGGATTTCCTACTTATTGAGCATCCCAACCTTTTCATTTATAATAATTTTATTCAGTGATAAATAGGTCACAAGTGAATCAGGAGTTATATACACTCAAACAACTCTGCTAGGATAATATAAGAATTTGCTCAGTGTGGGTGTGTCTAGATTACTAGGTTTTTTCGAAAAAACTTCCCCTGCATCTAGACTGCTGCCGCGTTTTTTTCCGAAAGTAAATAGAAAGAACTCGGCAGTTTTTTCGACAGCGGTAAACCTCATTGTACGAGGAATAACGACTTTTTTTAAAGTGCTCTTTTGAAAAAAGGCACTATGTAATGCAAACTATGCTTTTTCAAAAGAGAACATCCAGACCGCCTGGGTGCTCTCTTTTGAAAAAGCGGCTTGCTTTTTCGAAAGTACTGGTTATAGTCTAGATGCTCTTTTTCGAAAAAGGCTTTTTGGAAAGTATCTTTTGAAAAATCCTCTTTCGAAAGAGGCTTGTAGTCTAGATGTAGCCTGGGGGTTTTGTGGCTCAGTTTTATACAGGCATGTTGCTTATTAGCAAAGATGCTTCTCACTATAAAGAATGGGATTAAGTCCTTTTAGAGACCTCTTGGTTAGTGCAGAGCATCAAATCCATGCCTTCTCCACTGCTATGCTCATAAATAGAAAAACATGGGGCCAAATATGCTACTGGCAAAAAGGAACAGGAGAAATTCAATTCATGTACATAGGGTTTATTCAGTGGCTCTTTTTCTAAAGATGAAAGATTATTACAAGAACTTTAATTCTGTGTTAATTCAAAATGTAACTTCTAGTAGTCACAGTATTGCCTGCCATTCTCAACAAATGCCTAGAGAAACGTACACGGCTCTGAAATGAAAGATTTTCCCAAGTTAGCTAGTGGCTCTAAACTAGAATCAAAATGGGTTGGGGAGAGAACAATATTGTTCTGTACACTGTGTTTCAAGCCCATACATACTGCAGGCAAATGTGGCCATGGACAGAATTTGGACCTTAATAAGATTGATACACTCAGTATCTATCTTTTGGGAGTTTGGAGGATGCGTTACACATATGACACATATTTCTGTTTCATCTTATCACTAAAAAGATCACTCATCTTTCAGCAATAATAAAACCTCTGATGACTGTATTTTGAGTTGTATTATATTTCAGTGGTGGGATTTTAAAAGAAATCTACAGCAACAAATACTAACCTGTACAGGCTCTCCATCTACTTGAACCTGTCCTGCTATTTCCATCATATCCAATGCCAGGTGGCAGATAGATCGTGCATGATGAATGCATGGCTCTGGTAGACCACTCACTGTCATATACTTGTCTCCAACTGTTTCCACCTATCAAAACACGTACGGCAATTATGCATTAGAAAGCTTGAGCTACTATGGAGTTTCCTTCAAAATTGTGAACACTTTATCTTTTTCCACATTCCTAACACAGCCTTGAAGAATCATGTAGATAATTCCTTAACATTAGTTAGGAAACTCAGTATCCATTGATGAATTGCTTATTCTATCTTTATTTGCCAAAGAGTACTTATTTTAATGATTGCAAGAATTTATTTCATTGTGCAGTGCTCCAAATAAGAGCTCTTTATTCTGTATGGTGTTAAAACTAGCATTGGACATGTTCTTTTCTTCACTGAGGATTAAATCCATACCAAAGTTGTAATAATGTCTGAATTTCAATGGACTGTACAGATATTTTATTTATTTTATGACACTACCTGATAGCAAAACAGTAGCAATGCCCACAAATCTCATATTTACCTTATAAACAAATGGATTCCTTCGTGAATCAGTTAGAATGTCAAATCTTGTGTAAAGGTCATTTAAAAGATTAACAATTTTCATGGCTCCTTCTCCAGAGGCATGTTTACTGCAGAATGCATTGAATCCAACAATGCCACTGAACAGAATGGTCACGTTATCATACCGCTTAGCTGGCACAGGCCGCTTGTGTCTCAGTTCATTTGCAACAGATGGAGGAAGCACAGAATACAGCAATCTAGACATGTAAAATAAGCAAAGGATATGAAAGAGAGAGAGAGAGAGAGAGAGAGAGAGAGAGAGAGAGGATATTAATGCAATATTTAAATATGACCCAAATATTTCCCTAACGTGTTATTATACAGTAGTCATATCCAACTGTTAGTGATATGGGCTTATACTGAAGTATCTACTCCTTAAACAGCAGGATCGGATATGCATCTGTACGGTTCATACGGTTAAAGCTATTACATTACAAACACACATGCTAGTAGATTAAAATTACCATGTAATTACCAAGAAATATGTTAGTAATTCTTTTATCACAATCTGTTAAAGAAACCTGGTATTACCTATTCCTATTCCTAAAGTACATTGGCCAGATCCTCAGCTCATGTAACTTGGTTTTGCTCCACTGATTTCAGTGGATCTTCACCAATTTACACTATCAGTGTATCTGGCCCTTATGGTTTATTACATTTTTTTTTAAATCGAACAGTGAATAGGACAAAAAGAAACCAGTGTGTATTGTAAATCACCATGCACATTAAAAACTAAATCCTACACATAAGACCATATTCTACACTCATGCTCATCCCATACAGCTTTTCATCTGTCCCTGTACAGAATTCAAACTCAGCAATTTGCCAAAGCACTAACTGTTCATTGCTTAACAAAAATATCTGATAGTGACACAGATTAAATGATACTACTTTAGAATCTAAAATTTTGCATTTTAAGGTTCTGGGAGCCTGTAAATATTACAGGTTAAGAGAGACATGAAAGTTAAGAAGAAACAGGAGGAGAAAGATAAGGAACAAAAATAAGAATAATGGATTGATGCACTTTCCCAAAGAATAATAGTTGGAATTCTCTGAAATTATTTGATTTAAAACACATCAAAGTGCACAGTCTCAATTACTGGACCTACTTAAACTGGTTTAAAACACATTCCCGATCTTCCTACACAATGCTAAACTCTCTTGCAGGTGATAGATATGGGCATGTCTGCACTTGGAAATGATTTTGAAATAACTTATTTTGAAATAACTACTCCCAAAATAACTATTTTAAAATAGCATGTCCACATTACAGGAAGTCTCAAAATTAGTCCGAGGCAGGCTCCCTTGTTATTTTGGAATAATGTCCATTATTCCGAAATAACTGTGAGAGCATTTACGCAGCTAGTCTATTATTTTGAAATAATTGGCGGCTTATTTCGGCATTTGTAAACCTCATTCCATGACGAATAACGCCTCTTCCGAAATAGCTATTTCAGAATAGCAGTAGTGTGGATGCTCCACTGCTGCTATTTTGAAATAGCTCCTTCCCCAGGCCATTCAAAATAATTACTCCTCACTGCTTCCTGGGGTAGTACATAGACATTAGAGGATTCTGCTTTGGGCTTTTTCCAGAATTTCCTGTAGTGTAGATGCACTATTTCAAAATAAGCTATTTTGGAGTATTTCTTCCAGAATAGCTTATTCTGAAATAATGGTGCAGTGTAGATGTAGCCTTAATGTGGACACGCTACCTCGATTTAGAGCCCCAGGAAGCACTAGGAAATGATTACTTTGAATGACTCTGGGAAATAGTTATTTCGAAATAGCAACAGTAGAGCATCCACATTACAGCTATTTCGAAATAACTATGTCAAAATAAACATTATTCCTCATTGAAAGCTGGAGTTACTTAAAAAAAGCCGGCACCTTATTTTGAAATAATGGGCTTGGGAATGTGGACACTCCACTTGTTATTTCAAAATAACTCCCTAGTGTAGACCAGGGCTATGACTGTGGTACCTTCTGCATGTGTGGCAAAAGGGCAGGGAAGGGAGTACAAGGCGTTTTTCCTCTCTCAATTATGCAATGGCACACAGGATATCTTGCATCTTGGTTCTTACCATCTCTGAGTACAAAGAAGAAGATAGAATTCTAGCCAGGTACAGGCAGTCCCCGGGTTACGTACAAGATAGGGACTGTAGGTTTGTTCTTAAGTTGAATCTGTATGTAAGTCGGAACTGGCGTCCAGATTCAGCGGCTGCTGAAACTGACCAGCGGCTGACTACAGGAAGCCCGAGGCAGAGTTGCTCTGCCCCAGGTTTCCTGGAATCAGCCTCTGATCAGTTTCAACAGGCTGAATCTGGATGCCAGTTCCGACTTACATACAGATTCAACTTCAGAACCCCAGGCGTCCCCAAGTCAGCTGCTGCTGAAACTGATCAGCGGCTGATTCCAGGAAGCCCGGGGCAGAGCAACTCTGCCTCGGGCTTCCTGTAGTCAGCGCTGGTCAGTTTCAGCAGCAGCTGAATCAGGACGCCTGGGGCAGAGCAGCTGGGGTGCTGCCGGGTTGATCCAGTAGCGCCCAGAGCGGCGCTGCGGGACCAACCGGCAGCTCCCCAGCTGCTCTACCACAGGCGTCCGGAGAAAAGCCTGGACTGCTGGGGAGGGAGGGGGGAGTACTAGCTGCGCCCCGCCCCCAGCAGACCAGGGAGACACGGGCGGGGGACCGAGACGCGCCACGGTCCTGCTGCCCGGGTCCTCTGTGGCTTTGCTCCCCGTCTCCCTGGTCTGCTGGTCTGCTGGAGACCAGCAGACCAGGGAGACGCGGAGCAAAGCCACGGAGGACCCGGGCGGAGGACCGCTGCCCGCGTGCTCCCCGGCTTTGCTCCCCGTCTCCCTGGTCTGGGGAGACGTGGAGCAAAGCCGCGGAGCACGCAGGCAGCGGACAGCCCGGACGCACCGCGGCTGTCCCGCTGCCAGCGTCATCAGAGGCTTTGCTTCCTGTCTCCCTGGTCTGCTGGTCTCCAGGGAGACGGGCAGCAAACCCCATTCGTAACTGCGGATCCGACGTAAGTCGGATCCACGTAACTCTGGGACTGCCTGTATATCAAATCCAAAAGTGAGATTTTAATGGGACTACTTGCATGAGCAAGGGGCTACTTTCATAAGTAAAAATGTGATGGCTGAATCCTATTTCTACACTAAATTTTAAACTTCTGTCATTTTTGCTATAACTCTGTTCTGAAAACCATGGGTAGAATTGTTTCCTCTTCTGCCTCTAGACTATGATTCAGTTTTCAAATAAGAAAATCAAATTTCTTGTACCCTGATTGTGTTTTCTGTCATGCTCAAATTCATAATTAAATGTTCCATATGACAGATCATGAATTCCTTAATATTTTATTATTTCTCTCAGTGTTATTTCAAATGAATTATCTCCTTTATTTACAGGCCCCAAAGTAAATTACAGAGTGATTTCTGCATCACTGGCAATTTGTCACTGGCTCGTCCTAATGCAGCTTCATTAAGATGTTTTCCTGGATCACTGCTTGCTTAGATCATTTCTAAAGTTATGGATACTGTTGGTTCACTTTAGTTTTTAGCTCTCCACAGCAAAGAAGGGACTGTTCTTCAGTTTTCTGTGTGTGTGGTATTCTATATTGCAGCTGCTGAATGAGAGCCTTCATTATATATTATAAAGAAAAAAGAGTTTGTGCTCTCTTTGCTCTGCAATTACCAGCATTTTTTTGTTTTTGTTTCAGATTAAAACTAGAAATTAATTCTTACGTGTCTGTCTTTTTCTTTTCATCTTCTAGGGCTCTGAGTGTGTGCTGAAGTCTGTCTGTGAGGATCTCCAGTTCTTGAGTTAGTTTGTATTCCTCTCTGAACTGCTCTCCCAAAAGAACTAGGTCACGGGTAGCATCATGCAATGGAATGTCACTCAAATATAGCCCCCTTCTGGTTAAATCATCCAAGTTCATCACACTGTTATACAGAAAAATGTACTTTATTATAAATGAAATGCACATTAAAATAAACTTGCCTAAGGAACTCTTTAAAATACTGGTTAGTAGAAGTAGTGGGGTTAAATGGGTAAACAGTGAGCTAATATTGTTAATGAAACTTTTGGAAATGAGGTAAAACAAGTGGCTTCCATCATCTATCTTGTAATTGTATGCATTAATGTATATATTTATGTGTAATACAGCACGCTGATTAAAAATTACAAACAGCAGCAATGTTAGTGGAACCTACTGGTTAACATGTGTTACCAGTATCCACAAGTACCTGTTCCACATAGGATATAAATGTATTATGTAGAGGACTGATCCTTTAACTCAAACTATACAGGTTCATGCTTTTAGCTCTGAAGGTCCTTTGTCAAAATGAAGATGATAGTTGTCACGCTAGGACATGGAGTCCATTACATAATTTATTTTCTAAATTAATTTTTCAAGTGATTTTTAAATATCAGTGCATCTCACTGTGAAAATTGCATTGAAACTATTATACATCACCAACTGAGAAACTGATTCCTAGTTCTTCTTAGTGTTATAAAATTCAAAACCCAAATGTCATGATTTATTAAGCCACTCAGTTAATGAGATGTTCTGCTTAAAAATAGATGGGATATTATGACCCAAAGGTTGAAATGAATAATTTTTAAATGCACCATTCTATTCTCTATGTGCAACCCACTTATAACAATGAGCTTGCAATACTATAACATAGAACAGAATCTGTTCCAGTGAGTTTCATACACATTTAGTGACACTTGCAATTTGGTGGCTATTCAGCAAAGTATTTTTATTACTTAAAGTACCTTGGAGAACAAAGAAAGAGAATACTGTCTGCTTCAGGTAAGTAGATCATTTGACCTTTGAGGCGTAAGCAGCTGATTTCTGTGCCAGTTAGATCATCTTCACACTCCAGCTTTTCTACATCCAACAAACCTTCCTTTTAATGAAAAAGTAGTAATAATTAAATAATAATAATGATTCCTGTATAACTTCATCAAACAAAAGTGCGCATGAAAACAGACACATGTAAACCTTCACTAGAGGTAAGCTCAGGATGCCTGGAATCAATCCATAAATCATAGACTACATTACACTGAAGATCAAATGAACTAGTTTCTTGAACTTGCCAACTATAGTATTATTAACTTATCTAAAGCTTCCTATATCCATTACTTGCTCTTGCCATCCCTATTACTCGGAACTTTTTTCTGATTTCTTCACAATTATTTGATACTTAAGCTTGTGCTGACTTTCTTTCATCTCCATCATGTTTTTGTTACTTGCCTAATGTTGACACTGACACAGCATGCATGCACTTTGCTGGTTTTGTCCGCCTTTTTCTGTTAGACGTCATCAAACTGGTGGTCTGATCCTGTCTCGGCATATGCAACATTTAAAATACAAAGACACAGCAGGGGTAGGTCTGGGAACCGACAGCCTTGGCTCATGCCAGATCCCGGAATACTGTATCTCTGCCTTTTAAATGTAGTAAGAACCACCCAGCTCTCACAACATTTAAATGCAGAGCCGCAGCAGGGTTAGGTATAGGACCTGGTGCGAGCTGGGACTGAACAGTTCTGACTCGCACCGGATCCCAGGGTATGTCTACACTACAACGTTAATTCGAACTAAGCTAATTCGAACTAATGGATCCAGACTAAAAAACTAGTTCGAATTAGCGTTTTGCTAATTCAAACTAGCATGTCCACATTAAGTGGACCCTGAACCGGGGTTAAGGATGGCCGGAAGCAGTGCCGGCAGGGCATCAGAGGAGGACTAAGAGCGTGGAGATGCTGTCTCAGGCTAGCCGAGGGCTGTGCTTAAAGGGTCCCGACCCCCACCCCGGACAGACAGTTCTCAGGGGTGCCCCACTTGCAAAGCAGTCCTGGCTTGGATTGCCCGGACTACCCACACTGGGCACATCACAGCACTCGGCCATCAGCCCGGCTGCACTTGCCGCAGGCTGCCATCTGGGGAGAGGAGGCAATCGGGGGGCTGCAGGAGAGCTTCCACCCCCAGAAGCCCGCAGAGCCAGCTCAGTCCTCCCCATCGGGGGCACGTACCCCATTCCTCCCTCACCTCCTTCCACTTACCCTTCCCTAGCCCCTGTTCTTGATGTACAAAATAAAGATAACGTGTCTTCCAAAATGGAATCTGTCTTTATTGAACAAAACTGGAGGAGACTGGGAAAAGGAGGTGGGAGAGGGGAAGAGAGAGGCTGGGAGAGGGGAGGGCAACTAAAATGATCAGGGGTTGGGAACAGGTCCCATATGAAGAGAGGCTAAAGAGACTGGGACTTTTCAGCTTAGAAAAGAGGAGACGGAGGGGGGACAGGATAGAGGTCTCTAAAAGCATGAGTGGGGTGGAGAGGGTGCATACAGAAAAGTTCTTCATTAGTTCCCATAAAGAAGGACTAGAGGACACCAAAGGAAAGGAATGGGTAGCAGGCTTCAAACTAGTAACAGAAAGTTGTTCTTCACAAAGCAAAGAGTCAACCTGTGGAACTCCTTGCTGCAGGAGGCTGTGAAGGCTAGAACTAGAACAGAGTTTAAAGAGAAGTGAGATAAAGTCATGGAGGTTGGGTCCATGGAGTGGTATTAGCCAGGGGGTAGGAGTGGTGTCCCTGCCCAAGGTTTGTGGAAGGCTGGGGAGGGATGGCACGAGACAAATGGCTTGGTCACTGTCTTCGGTCCATCCCCTCCAGGGTGCCTAGGGTTGGCCGCTGTCAGCAGACAGGCTGCTGGGCTAGATGGACCTTTGGTCTGACCCAGCATGGTCATTGTAAGCTCAGGGTCGGGGGTCTCAGTGGACCCCCTTGATTCTCTTGCACACCTGCTCCTGGGTGGCCAGGCTGGCAGCTCTCCTGCCCTAGCCAGCCACTTTCCTGTGCCTAGTGCGGAGATCGTGGATGAGGTCCACGATGTCTGCACTAGCCCAGGCGGGTGCCCGCCTCTTGCGGTCCCGGGCAAGCTCCCAGGAGCCGCCAGCCTGGTCCCGGGAAGAGGGGGAGGGCTGGGGGGTATCGGGTGGATGGCTCGATCCGTGCCAGGTGCAGGGTCTGTTGACTGGGTGCTGGCAGGCTTGCACCTGGCACAGGCACCGTAGCCAGCCCGTTCCACTTTAAGGGGTCCGGGGCCAGGAGGGGGGCAGACGAGTTTCCCTGGTGTTGGCCAGAGTGGCTACCAGGGAAAGCTGGGGAGGGCTAGCCTCCCACTAGTTTGAATTAAGGGGCTACACACCCCTTAATTCGAACTAGCTAGTTCGAACTAGGCTTAATCCTCGTAAAATGAGGTTTTCCTAGTTCGAACTAAGCGCTCCGCTAGTTCGATTTATATTCGAACTAGCGGAGCGCTAGTGTAGTGCCTATTAAAGTTATTTCGAACTAACGTCTGTTTGTTCGAATTAACTTTGTAGTGTAGACATACCCTCAGACTGCTGCAGCTCTGATTCCCTTCCAACCCCTTCCCCTCCACACCATGGAGATGGTGCTGGGGGAAACAGCTCCTGTGTCCATCCCCTCCTTGCTGCCACTGAGACAGAGGCAGCAAGGGAGAGGGAATGAAACTACTCGAGTAGTGGCTTGATTACCCAATAAGCCTAGGCTTATCAGGTATTCAACTACTTGAGTAGTCGGGGGGAGGGAGGAAGAGGTGGAGGAGAGAGAGAGAAAGAGAGAGAGAGAGAGACTGTGTCTGTGTGTGTCCAAACAATGATATGCCTAAATACTGTACTCCCAAATTATTGCATAGTTGCTTCCCTTCCAAAATCAGGAGCAGCGGCTGTCATTCAGTTACTTCTAGTGGAAGGCTGCATTTCTGCAAAGTCATTTATTTGTACAGGATCATCTTTTATAAAGAAGACATTATAGACAGAGCCCTGCACACATAAAAGTTATCCAAATCTGCATCTACAAAAAATGATTCACAGATATTTGCATCCACATCTGTGGATACCCACCTATATAAACCAGATATCCTTAGATTTGTAGGATTCTAGATACAAAATGTGTATCCACATCCATATCTACAAAAATGAGCCATGGAGATCCACGTGCATATCCATGCATGCAAATACCTATGATTTAAAGCGGATATCTATGGATTTGCAGGGCTCTGATCATAGGTGCAAAAATATGCACCATCCTATCTGCTCCTGCAGCCTATTCTAACAACATATGAATTCATGAATCTGGCTTTTTCTTGGCCCAAGACACAGAATGGGCTCAGGGCTTACTACTGTGCAAAAGATTTTTGCTGAAGGCCTTTGAGTGTTCTCTTATCTCTGTAAAATTACTTATGCAAAAGCCAGATGAATATTATTTGATTACCTTGCTCCTCAATACAAAGACAGTGTTGATGTGTGAGAGGATCCCATGAAAACTAATATCAATATGAGGCCGAACCAAGGAAAAAACTGACAATAGATTGCAGTTTCCTGGCAGAAGCTAAAACATAAACAAGACAAAAAGAAGCTCATTAGCTCAGGAAATAAAGGATTTTTCTACAACCAGAAAATATTCACATAGTGAGTGTATTTTTCACTGCATATACAACATAAGGTAGAAGATTTTTACAGTTATTGACCTAAAGAATGCAGGTATAAATTTTTTATATAAAATATTAGACTAAATTATGGTTTATCACAAATCAATATGAAAATATAATATCACTTGAGTCTTGTTATTAAAATAATATCTAAAACACTGGTAACAGCTGCCCACATAAGACAATGGTCTCACCTGTGGAAGGACTCTGTATATAGCATTGCCACACTGTGTGACCACCAGGTCTCTGTCAAATATTATGTGGAAAGGAAAAGCCTTGCAGAAAGTGTAAGGACTGATGCGGGACTCCTGGGTCCCATTCTCTTCAAATCTGTCAAGGTCTTCATAAAAGTCCTCTTCCTTAGACTCTTTCTCTTCTATTAAAAATTGAGTGTGGTCACACTCTCCATTTCTTTGTTGAATGACCTGGACAAAAGAAGAGAAAGACTGCAGGAAGCAATAATCTCCATCATGTGTCAATAACTGCAATTCTATTGCAAAGACAAGAACACAGTTAGAGAAAATAGATACATAAATACCAAAATAATGAGTTCCAGCTCTTACATTAATTCAGTATTTCCATATAAATCTCCAGTTTTAAAAAGTTTCTACAAGTGAAGGGGGAGGGGGAAGCATTTATTTGTTAAAGCACAGTGGCTCTTGGGACTAACTGAAGGCCATTCAAATATAAATTGTAAATTCTAAATTAAACAGATATTTCTGCACCAACTGAAGATCCTGAAAATATGGAGTCATACTCAGCCATAGATTATGCTTAGCTCTGCTGGTATAGCCCAGAAGACAGGAACCCTTGTGAGGGAAAGTCCCCCTGGAAGGTTTTGCATTGCCCAAACCACCTCCACCTGTATTTCTGTGGGGGCCTGCAGCTGGTCAATGGATTCCCAATGGTAGATAATGCTGTCAGGGGAGAGATCATGGCTAATCTAAGGATAGACTCATGCAGCACATGGCTTTGGCAGACTTCACTGCCAGGGCTCTTCAATAGTATAATACTTCCCTCCCCTGTTGAACTTCCAAGAAGAAGAAGAAAACCAACCAGCTACCAATTCCCAACCCTTCCTTTGTTGGAGATGCACCAGATAGCTCAAAGAGGGGGGTAATTAGAACATGCACCAGTGAAGGTAGATTAAGTCTATGATGTCTGGCAGAACATAAATATAATAGTAAATAGCTGGCTTATAACAAAGAACTAGCTCCCCATTACTCCTCACTTTGTAGAAATAAATGAAAGAAAAGCATGTGGCTATTCCCATTTGTAACTCAATCTCTGTTATTATAGAGCAAGGCTTTAACAAACTAAAGTATACACAAGTGTGAGCCTTTAACAAACTATATGCGGTTTTCTTTTTTAACAAATTGTTATGACATGTGAGAATGTGTTGATGGATGCAGATGCAGCAGTGAAATGAGGACAGACATATCCATGGAATTAAGCAACAGGCCTCAGCTTTTATTAAACTTTTACTAGAAAGGCGTGCTTTTCCCCAATCATCCATATCCTTTAACACTAAACACTTAACTGGTTCCAGGTCAGGTTTGTAAGGCACCACACCATCTAACCCCAGCCTACTTTTAGGACTTAGCTCTCTCTGAGTCCTAGCAAACCTTGGAAGATTAACAGGCTAAAGGAGCACTCAAGGACAATAAGATCATTGTGGAAAAACTAAATTAATTCTTTGCTTTGGTCTTTCTGGCTGAGGATGTGATGTATATTCTGAAACCTGAGCTATTCTTTTAGGTGACAAATCTGAGGAACTGTCCCAGATTGAGGTGTCATTAGAGGAAGTTTTGGAACAAACTGATAGACTAAACAGTAATACGTCTCCAGGACCAGATGGCAGTCACCCAAGAGTTCTGAAGGAACTCAAATGCAAAACTCCGGAACTACGAACTGTGATTTGTAATCTAGCCTTTAAATCAGCTGCTGTATCTAATGACTGGAGGATAAATTAATGTGATGTCAATTTTTTAAAAGGGCTCTAACGGTGATCCTGGCAATTACAGGCTGGAAAAATCTAACTTCAGTACCAGGTAATTGGTTGAAACTATAGTAAAGAACAGAACGGTTAGATACAAAGATGAACATAATTTGTTAGGGAAGTGTCAATGTAGTTTTTGTAAAGGGAAATCATGTCTCACCAATCTACTAAAATTCTTTGAGGGGGGTCAGCAAGCAAGTGCACAAGGAAGATCCAGTGAATAGGGTGTACTTAGATTTACAGAAAGCCCTTGAAAAGGTCTTCTTACCAAAGGCTCTTAAATAAAGTAAGTTGTCATGGGATAAAAAGGAAGGTCCTCTCATGGACTGATAACTAGTCAAAAGAAAGGAAACAAAGGGTAGAAATAAATTATTAGTTTTTAGAACAGAGAGAGGTAACTAGAGGCGTCCCCCAGAGGTCTGTACTGGGACCAGTCCTATTCAACATGTTCATAAATTATCTGGAGAAAAGTGTCAACAGTGAGTTGGCAATATGCATATTGGAAAACCTAATCCCATCTATACAAATAAAATGATGAGGTCTACGTTAACTATTACCACTAAAGAGAGAAATCCAGGAGTCATTGTAGATAATTCTTTGAAAACAGCCACTCGATGTGCAGTGGCTGTCAAAAAAGCAAACAACACATTGGAAATCATTATTTGTCCCTTTTTAAAATAAGAGAAAATATCATACTGCCTCTATATACATCCACAGTACACCCGATCTTGAACACTGTGTAGAAGTGCAGTTGTTTTAGCTCAAAAAAGATATACTGGAATAGGAAAATATCAAAAAAAGGCAACAAAAATTATTTGGGGTATGGAATAGCTTCCATAAGAGTATAGATAAAGAAGACTGGGACTTTTCAGTTTGGAAAAGAAACATCTCCATTGGTCACACCGTCTATTGGGAGCAGAGACCAGCAGATCAGCAAATGCCGATGTCTATCCGCATCCATAGGTAGACATTTGTAACTTTGCACGGCTCTACCCATATTCAAGTTGTGATCCAGTATAATCTCAACTCCTTTTCCGCATTACAGCTGCTTCGCCAGTTATTCCCTATTTTGTAGTTGTGCATTTGATTTTTCCTTCCCAAGAGTAGTACGATGCATTTGCCTTATTGAAGGTCATCTTGTGGATTTCAGACCAATTCTCCAAATTGTCAGCATCATTTTGAATGTTAATGCTATCCACCAAAATACTTGTTACTGCTCTTACCTTTGTGTCATCTGCAAATGTAATATGTAGATACTTTCTAGTCTATTAGTGACTCTATTAGATATATCCTCTTAGTTTGATAGCAAACCACTGGTAACTATTCTCAGAGTGCACTCTTTCAATCAAATGTGCATCCAGTTTACTGTAATTTCAGGTAGATAAATTTCCCTAGTTTGCTTATGAGATGATAGTCCTGTCTAAAAAAATATAATCATGTAATTCAAGATTGTAACATAATGAATATACCACTCCTTTAACTTCTGGCTCTGTGTAGCAGTTCCATTCTCCTCGCCTACCCAGCCTTCAGAATTAAACACATAACATGTAATTAAAGATTGCATAATTAAATAATGTATTAAAATACATATAAAATCATGCCTGGAATGGAAAAATTGAATAAATAAAAGTTTCTCATAACACAAGAACTAGGGGGTCACCAAATGAAATCAATACGCTGAAGGTTTAAAACAAGCAAAAGGAAGGATTTTATCAGTGTTCAAAAAAGAACTAGATAAATTCATGCAGGATAGGTCCATCAACGGCTATTAGCCAGGATGGGCAGGAATGGTGAGCCTATCTTCTGTTTGTTAGAAGCTGGGAATGGGTGACAGAGATCACTTAGAATCATAGAATACTAGAACTGGAAGGAACCTCAAGAGGTCATGAATTCCAGTCCTCTGCACCCATGGCAGGACCAAGCAGCTTCTAGATCATTCCTGATAGATGTCTATTTGCTCTTAAATATTTCCGGTGATGGAGATTCCACAACCTCTCTAGGCAATTTATTCCAGTGTTTAATCACCCTGTTAGGAAGTTTTTCCTAATGTTCAACTGAAACCTCCCTTGCTGCAATTTAAGCCCATTGCTTCTTGTCCTATCATCAGAGGCCAAGAAGAACAATTTTTCTCCCTCCTCCTTGTGACACCCTTTTAGATACTTGAAAACAGCTATCATGTGCACTTTCAGTATTCTCTTTTCTAAACTAAACAAGCCCAATTCTTTCAGCCTTCCCTTATAGGACATGTTTTCTAGATCTTTAATCACTTTTATTGCTCTTCCCTGGACCTTCCCCAAATCTTTCTTGAAATGTGGTGTTCAAAACTGGACACAATACTCCAACTGAGGCTTAATCAGTGCAGAGTAGAGTGCAATAATTACTTCTAGTGTCTTGCTCATAACACTCCTGTTAATGAATCCCAGAATCATGTTTGCTTTTTTTGCAACAGTGTCACACTGTTGACTCATATTCAGCTTCTGTTCCACTATGACCCCTAGATTCCTTTCAGCAGTACTCCTTCCTAGTCAATTGCTCCCCATTCTGTATGTGTGAAGCTGATTGTTCCTTCCTAAGTGGAATACTTTGCATTTGTCTCTGTTAAACTTCATCTTCTTAACTTCAGACCATTTCTCCAGTTTGTCCAGATTATTTTGAATTGTGACTCTACCCTAAAGCATTTGTAACACCTCTCAGCTTGGTATCATCCCCAAACTTAATAAGTGTACTCTCTATGCCAATATCTAAATCACTGATGATGATATTGAACAGAATAGATCCTAAAACAGACCTCTGCAGAATCCCACTTGTTATGCTCTTCTAGCATGACTGTGAACCATTAATAATTATTCTCAAAGGGTATGTCTACACTACAAAGTTAGTTCGAACTAACGGATGTTAGTTCGAACTAACTTTCATAGGCGCTACACTAGTGCTCCATTAGTTCAAATTTAATTCGAACTAACGGAGCACTTAGTTCGAACTAGGTAATCCTCATTCCACGAGGATTAAGCTTAGTTTGAATTTACTAGTTCGAATTAAGGGCTGTGTAGACCCTTAATTCGAACTAGTGGGAGGCTAGCCCTCCCCAGGTTTCCCTGGTGGCCACTCTGGCCAACACCAGGGAAACTTGTCTGCCCCCCTCCCGGCCCCGGACCCCTTAAAGGGGCACGGGCTGGCTATGGTGCCCGTGCCAGGTGCAAGCCTGCCAGCACCCAGCCAGCAGACCCTGCACCTGGCACAGATCGAGCCACCCACCCGATGCCCCCCAGCCCTCCCCCTCTTCCCGGGACCAGGCTGGCGGCTCCCGGGAGCTTGCCCGGGACCGCGAGAGGTGGGCACCCGCCTCGGCTAGTGCGGACATTGTGGACCTCTTCCACGATCTCCGCACTAGGCACAGGAAAGTGGCTGGCTAGGGCAGGAGAGCTGCCAGCCTGGCCACCCAGGAGCAGGTGTGCAAGAGAATCAAGGGGGTCCAGTGAGACACCCGATCCTGAGCCCTGAGCTTACAATGGCCATCCTGGGTCAGACCAAAGGTCCATCTAGCCCAGTAGCCTGTCTGCCGACAGTGACCAACTCTAGGGACCCTGGAGGGGATGGACCGAAGACAGTGACCAAGCCATTTGTCTCGTGCCATCCCTCTCCAGCCTTCCACAAACCTTGGGCAGGGACACCACTCCTACCCCCTGGCTAATACCACTCCATGGACCCAACCTCCATGACTTGATCTCACTTCCCTTTAAACTCTGTTCTAGTTCTAGCCTTCACAGCCTCCTGCAGCAAGGGGTTCCACAGGTTGACTCTTTGCTTTGTGAAGAACAACTTTCTGTTACCAGTTTGAAGCCTGCTACCCATTCCTTTCCTTTGGTGTCCTCTAGTCCTTCTTTATGGGAACTAATGAAGAACTTTTCTGTATGCACCCTCTCCACCCAACTCCTGCTTTTAGAGACCTCTATCCTGTCCCCCCTCCGTCTCCTCTTTTCTAAGCTGAAAAGTCCCAGACTCTTTAGCCTCTCTTCATATGGGACCTGTTCCCAACCCCTGATCATTTTAGTTGCCCTCCCCTCTCCCAGCCTCTCTCTTCCCCTCTCCCACCTCCTTTTCCCAGTCTCCCCCAGTTTTGTTCAATAAAGACAGATTCCATTTTTGAACACAATTGTCCTTTATTTTGTACATCAAGAAAAGGGGCTAGGGAAGGGTAAGTGGAAGGAGGTGAGGGAGGAATGGGGCACGAGCCCCTGATGGGGAGGACTGGGCTGGCTCTGCGGGCTTTTGGGGTGGAAGCTCTCCTGCAGCCCCCCGATTGCCTCCTCTCCCCAGATGGCAGCCTGCGGCAAGTGCAGCCGGGCTGATGGCCGAGTGCTGTGATGTGCCCAGTGTGGGTATTCCGGGCACTCCAAGCCAGGACTGCTTTGCAAGCGGGGCACCCCTGAGAACTGTCTGTCCGGGGTGGGGGTCGGGACCCTTTAAGCGCAGCCCTCGGCTAGCCTGAGACAGCATCTCCACGCTCTAAGTCCTCCTCTGATGCCCTGCCGGCACTGCTTCCGGCCATCCTTAAGCCTGGTTCAGGGTCCACTTAAAGTGGACATGCTAGTTCGAATTAGCAAAATGCTAATTCGAACTAGTTTTTTAGTCTAGATCCATTAGTTCGAATTAGCTTAGTTCAAATTAACTAATTCGAACTAAGTTAATTCGAATTAACGTAGTGTAGACGTACCCTAAGAATGGTTATCCAGCCTATTATGCACCCACCTTATAGTAGCCCCATCTAGGTTGTATATGTCAAGTTTATTGATAAGAAGGTCACGTGAGACCACATCAAATGCTTTACTAAAGTCTAAGTATACAACATCCACCGCTTGTCTCTTATCCACAAGACTCGTTATCCTATCAAAGAAAGCTATCAATTGATCTGACATGATTTGTTCTTTACAAATCCATGCTGGCTGTTACCTATCATCACCTTATTATCTTCCAGGTCTTTGCAGTATTGTTTAGCAGCAATATATTGGAATATATTAGGCTCAATTCTGTCTTCACTTCTGGCCTAATGCAAGGTTTATTAACATCAGTGAGATACTCCCCCATTGACTTCAGTGAACATTAAAACTTATACCCTGAGCAATCCTGTATATTTCAGTGAGGCGTAAATCAAGACTGAAAGCCATAGTTCCTAGTCATGTTCAAAAAATCCAGTTAACCATACAAAAACCTGGATTCAAGAATGCATTGTACATCCCTTTTAAAAAATAAACTAAAAGTCTTAAAATATACAAGATCAAAAACACAGAAAAACAAGACTTTAGGGCTACGTCTAGACTGGCATGATTTTCTGGAAAAGCTTTGCGCAAAAGGGACTTTTGTCCGAATGGGTGTAGCATAGTATTTCCACAAAAAGCACTGATTTCTTACAGTAGGAAGTCAGTGCTTTTGCAGAAATTCAAGCGGCCAGTGTAGACAGCTGGCAAGTTTTTCCAGAAAAGCGGCTGATTTTCCGGAAAAACTTGCCAGTCTAGACACAACCTAGGAGTTCTGAGGTGAGCAGATATATCTTGAAATGTTCCAAAACACTCTGGATATTTAAACTAAAGATATTGGCACAAATTATTATGCACCACAAATGCAATCACTTAAATACATAGCATATTGAGAGGTCTTTCCCCCTCTCTGAATCATCATAATTCATGTGTGTTAACAGCACAGGCAAGAATGTTACAAAATTTGCTTCCCATTTTTGCATGGAGAAACTATGTTCTCATCACTTATAAACAGGCTCATCACTTATAAAACCATCTTGTAGTCTTTAAAGTGCTACATAGTTTTTCCTTTTGTTTTTGTAAGATCAGACTAACACGGCTACTTCTCTATTATTGTTCTCCTCTGACATCGGGAGGGTCTAAGGATCTCAAAATGCTTTACAGACATCAAAGAATTAAGCCACAAATATCTTAGAAAACACTCATATAACTACAAGTCACCATTTAACACAGAGAAAAGGTGTGATAGAATTATTTGGACTCCCAGTCTTGTGCATTACACACCAGCCCATCCTTCCTTTCTGCAGTCCTATAAAAGATGTCATTAACTCCCTTTGTCTATCTGGTGGATTAGTTTAAGCTTCATGCTGCTCAGTATGTGCATTATCAATGTGGAACGCCAGCTTTGCAGTGGAAGGATTTGTAGCAAGCAGTCACAGCTGGAGAGCCTAGAATATATATGAGTTCAGAAATTACTTGTTGCCACATGAAAGAAAACAATATCTGTGAATTTTTGAAAGTGCCAGTGAGGCTTAGACTTTTGTTTTTTGTGAATTCAGAGTTTAAGTGACCACTACCCCTTCATCTTCCAAGAGATCATTACTCTGTATTTGAAAGAAGGAAAGAGGCTATAGCCACACTGTAGTTAGATAGTATTGGTGGTTCTGAAGGGAAGGAAGGGTTTCTCTTTATTGGCCACAAAATGTTTTGTTTTGTTTTTTGATAGGGACAACTGGGCCACTAGAATTTAACTGATTAACCTCTTCAAAAATCCATAGAGGTATCACCTTCATTAAGAACATTAGAACATAAGAACAGCCATACTGGGTCAGACCAAAGGTCCATCTAGCCCAGTACCCTGTCTGCCGACAGTGGCCAATCCCAGATACCCCAGAGCGAGGGATCACAACAGGAAATCCTCATGTGATCCCTCCCCTGTCACGCACTTCCAGAGAAACAGAGGCTAGGGATACCATTAAACTAGGTCTTCCAGATTATCATTTCCATTGATGACTTCCATGGGATTAAAGCCTAGAATTTGGATCCCACTTCTAAGAAATCTCATGTATCACAACCAGGAAAACTTGTATAGCTTGGGTGAAAAACTTTTCTCTTTGAAAGCAAATAGTTTGGAAACTATTTTTTAAATCTCATATTCCAAGAAAATTTGCAGTTGAATACTATATCTTCCAACTACATCAATAATATCACCTCACGATAGTCTCTCTAGTTCTCTGCTGTCATGCTGAACCTCTTTACAGGTTTACATCTTTTCTTATCGGTAACAAAGCCATTAAAAACAATCAACCAATAAATGCTTGGATTCAGTATAAAACACTAGCCATAAAAGACTAGCAATTGGCAATCTATTTTTAGCTTTTCATACTAAACATCTCAGTAAAGCAATTTCATTCACCCAAATCTCCAATGTGCTGCATCAGCATAGGAATCAAAGAGTGTGGGTGAAAGCAAATGCTAATTGCCAAAGTCCTATCATATTGAAGGAGGTATCAGAATGACTATATCACAGTGTTTCTTAAACTTTTTAAGACCGAGGAACACCAAACAATTTTTTTATGAGGAACACCAAGGATTTTTTGTTGAGGGGGAAAAAAGGGTTGGGGGGGGGGGGGAGTTACTGACCAAAAAAAAAAAAAAAAGGATCGCCTGCCCCTTTTAAGGGTGGCCATTTTGAACTCTGTTCTCTGTGGCACACCAGTGTACTGCAGAACATAGTTTAAAAACCACTGCTATATCATATACACTTCATATATCTTGAGTCATCTAGTTAGGGCTGAGTTGTGACCTTACACAGACACAGCAACAGCAAGCTTTCAGTTTAATAAAGGCAGCATGCTACTGTGTGGAAGTGCTGTGCTAATCTCTTAACCTTTATAGAATGTAAACATGTCAATAGCAGCACAAAGATACAGTCTGAAACACAATGTAGAATACTGACTTTGATGTGAGCACTTAACAGGCAGCACCGTGAAAGGCAACTGCAACTCATCCATGTATAGAAAGAGGGAACATCTCCATCACTGAATATAGAGGAAATGTAAGAAACAAACAAGATAATTAAATGCCTCAGCCAAAGCCCATTGAAGTCATTGGGAGTTGTTCAACTATTTTCAATGCACTCTGGATCATATCCTAGATTACAGTGTATTCAGCTGCCTATTAAAACTGGAGACTAGGTTAGGTATTGTTCTGGAATCCTCCATAAAGAATTTAATAGAAAACTATATCCTTTCTGTTGATTTTAAAGAATTGAATGGAATATTATATTACCACAATAAAATTTTATAGGATTATTCAAAACCTATAGAACGGATTATATTCTCTGTTAAATTGTACAGATTTTTATAGTAGTTTCTATACAACCCTATTGATTTCATACTAGTTAAATTTTATTAACTTTTTCTGTATGTACCATGTCCTCTTGCTTGTGTGCCTTCTTTAAAATTAAACTTCTGAGTATTTAAACATGCATCTAAATTCTGCATTCAGCTTCACCCAGGCAAATATAGGCAAAACAAACTGAGCCAAATCTTCAGATGACATTTATGGGGTCTGGCCCAAAATGACTGACCTAATATCACTGGTATAAATCTCGAGCACACGAGGACAATGTCTTATTATTATAATCAAGTTTACAAGCCACAGAATTCCAACATTATGTAAATATTTCCAAAGAAGATGCTATCAAAGCTTGATAAATGAGAGATCAGCATCAGCAGTGACAAAGCCAGGAGTCAAGTTTAATTCTTCTCTTTTCCCTGTGTGGTTTTAGTTGGTAAGTGATATCAATCTGCTAAGTAGAAGAGCTCAATCACTATGGTAACTACAGTTAAAATTCAGACAAATTGTCCTTCCAGCTTCAAAGAGAGTATCTAGCTGTTTCTGCCCCCTGAGTTTTGCAACCAAATGCATCTTCAGAATATGTCCCTACTTAGCTAAATGAAAAGTCTCAACACTACTGAAGAGAATGACCATTTTGAAAATGTCTTAAGTCTGGTCCAAGTAATTGGAAATATTGCCCAAGAGTACTTGAAGCCCTCTTTGCTTTGGAAAAATCAGAATAATTTTAGAAGTATTTATTGGCTAATACTGTGGATCTCATATGACAAGACATGTATTTCAGCTTTATGAAATGCAAACATTATTGCAACTGATCTACATACATTCACCTTCTGCAAAAACAGCATCTATATAAATGTTATCCACTAAACTTTAAAAGAAATAAAGCAAATAATAAATACAGTCTTACATCAAACATGTTTAATCTTGATCCCACTGGTTTCATCTACTGTTGTGTCTTAGAAAAATTGAAGAGGGGCACCATTCTTCAGTTTATGACCATATATACAAATTCAGTTGAAATTTAGGGTACATCTACACTGTACGGCTATTTCAGGATACCAGAGTTATCCTGAAATAGCTACCCCATGTCTGCACAAGCCACCTGTTATTTTGAGATATTTTTCGAAATAACGGGCACACTTTCCTGAAGTTACAATCTTTGCCAAAGTAAAAACTGTGTTTTTCCTCAATCTTTCTTTGTCCTTGTCTCTTATGTGATTGGCAGGGTCGGAGCTGTGTGTGTCTTAGCCGTTGCAACCAGAAGAGTTAGAATCTTGAATTTGTTTTTAAAATACATGAACACTTAGATTCTCTCTCGATCACTGTTTGTGGCAAGGGATGGATTGAACTGCAAATTTCAGAGCTGTACACTCTCAGAAAACAGAAGATGATGGCCATAGTAAACCACCACATAGGATCTAATGACTTAATGAAACAAAACTATTTATACTGAAAATCACTTAAAATTTGCTATAGATTTCATAGAAACTTGATGTGTGTGACCTGAATGAGCAATTTCCTTGCAGACATAAGCAGAACTATCCATATACAAAACCTCTACGCAAAAAGAGACTTAATATTGTGCATTATCTTTTATTCTTTCAACCAACAGATTTGTTTTAGCATTTGCTCTAACACCTATAAAAAGCTCAGATGATAAAGTAATTAAATGTAAAAAAGGGTAGCCATCCATTTGGCAGTAGGATGGACACTGAATTGACACTATCCTGCATTTAAGCTGTGATTACCACGGAAGGAGTGGCCATCAGGGCACCTGTGCTTTTCCCTCTTTCCTCTTCTTTTGAAAGAACTCCCTCTTCCCCGTCCACACACATTTTTTCCAAAAGAGCTCTTTCAGAAGAAGCCCTCTTTCTTGTAGAAAGAGGTTTACCAATGTTGGAAAAAACCCCATTCTTTTGTCATTTTTTTTTCAAAATAATGTGATTGCAGTGTGGACATAAATTAAGCTTTTTTGGAAAAACCACTTTTTTTTTTGGAAAAACAGTGTTTTTTTCCGAAAAAACTTTGCAGTGTAGACATACTTTTGCTAATCCATTGACAAGAGAATTTATATATATAAAGTAAAGCTCATAATTTGTATCTGATTGGTCAAGTTCTGTCAGTATGAATGGAATCTTGAAAGTTTAATAGATTCCAATTATACGTATGGCTGTCATTGATCATAGCAGGAGTGGATGGGACATATTATGAATCACATAAAAGAAATATGTTACTAACATGTTACTAAAAGACGGAACATGGAAACACTAAGCAAAACTTGGTATGTGGAATTATGGTAAAAATATACAACTGATTGTTTATGGCCTTATTTTTCCAAGTGATTTTTGAAGTGTTTATTTGGAAAATGTTTGTGCGGGGAGGCAACAGCTTTATTGGGCCCCTAGAGGATGGCTCTGCCCTCCCAGAAGGGGTGGGCCCTTGGGTGGAAAGAACGGACGGGGGGGGCAGCCATCCCTCATAGCCTCCCAGAACGCACAATGCCCCCTCCCCACTCAGCCAACCCTTAGCACTGTCCAGAGCGTACTGTGTAGTGTTACAGCAGCAACTAAAGGGTCTAGGGTTCCAGCTGCTGCCACAGCTACAGTGGTTGAGAGCCTCAGGCCCTTCTGAATCACCGGGCCCCAAGGCAATTGAGTCCTCCTCCTACCTCCCACCATTGGCAGGCCTATGTGTGTGATTAATGTTTGACCATTGGTGTATGTATATATATATATATATACACATACATACACTTTGTTTTCATGAATAAGCTGTGGACGTGATACTGAGGGAAAGATTCTGACCCATCATCTCAGACTAAATAGCATCTTATTCCATAAATAAATGCCACTGAAGTCAGTAGGACAATTCGTGGAATAAGGTGCTATTTAATGCAATTAGGGGTGTCAGAATTCATCTTGCAGAGCCAGAGAAAAGTTCATTTGAGGATGGAGGCCACATGCCATTTTAAAGTAAGCCCCATTATTTGTTACAATTAGGAATAATGTTTCATTAACAAATCAACAAATGTGAAGTGCAATTTATTCAGTTCTTATGGTATGTAAACAGTGTGTACATTTCACAGTTTAGAAGTACATGACTACTGATTAATTTATAATAAGGACTTTATGCCTCTGGTTCTCATAATTTGGAATGTCTTTGGATTTAAATTAAATGCTATGTACAGTTATAATAGTTTAGACTGATGTTGGTCAGTTTATTTTTAATATCAGTTCAGTAATGAAAACACTAAAATAAGGAATGCTCTTTTGAGGAGATAATGTTAATGAGAAAAAATAAATCCACTTTCAATATTTATTCTCGTTAGTGTATTTATTGTGCCTGAAAAGTGCTAGATTGATGTCTGTGGAGATGAACATCCTCTTTCCCTCCACAGAACAGGATGAGCAGTATTAATGCAAGCTTTCCAACATTACTCCCACTCCTGTCTCAACACTGGTCTGGAGGAACCCCCACTTCCAGTGTGGAGCAGGTTGCTCATTTCTGCATATCTGTTCATTCATCAAAGGTCCTCTAGAATGCAAACTGAGACCACCACTCTGAGACGAGAAATTTCCATCACTACAGGTTGGACCTCCGTGGTCCGGCACCCTCAGGACCTGACAGGTCCCAGATGAGGGATTTTTCAGGACCAGGGGAGATCATTACAGGCCCCTACGCCAGCCCTCCCCATGCCAGCCCTCCCACTGCCAGCACCCACTTCCTGGTTCCCCCCAGAACCTAGCTGAGCTATGAGCAGATTCCAGGCACTCTACCTCTCTGCCAAAGTCCCATGGAGCTGCACCCCGCAGCCCAAATGAGCCACAATTTGGCTCCCAGGCCCCCACACCCTTGCAGCATGCCAGGACTTTGCTCCTAGAACATCCATGGTCATGCCAGACCACGGATGTTGCCAGACCAGAGAATCACGGATTTTAGAGGTGCAACCTGTACAAACTTCTGTTGGATTTAACAAGAAACCCAAAACCTAGACTCCAGCTTCTCATTACCAATCTATTGGTCATCCATTCCCCAATAAATATATCATACGAGTTAGATAATGTTTTTCCTTTTAATTCAATGAATAATTCCACCAAGGACAGGACAAGAAACAATGGGCTTAACTTGCAGCAAAGGAGATTTAGATTAGATATTAGGAAAAACTTTCTAATTAAAGGATAGAATTCTGGAATAGGCTTACAAGGAGGCTGTGTAATCCCTGTCACTGGAGGTTTTAAAGAATAGGTTTGACAAATGCCTATCAGGCATGGTCTAGGTTAACCTGATTCTGCCTAAGTGCAGGGAGCTGGACTCAATGCCTTCTCAAGGTATCTTCCAGCCCCACATTTCTATGATCCTGCTGAATGAATAAACCAAACATGCTTTAGAAACAAGCATAGAAGTTTATACCTACTCTGTGTTAACTGTATATTTAAGTCTCAGGTTAAACCAGATTCAAAGTAAAACCAAGTATCACTCTTGGTTTTGGAGTAATAGTGGAATGCAACTTTACTAAAATATATGCTGATGTGTTACTAGAAGGATGCTGAAAAAATGCCTGGAGTGTAAGGAGATTATCTGTTTATTTTTTTGCTCACTTGCTAAGAATTGTTTGATCCATGCTGATAATTACTGTAATTGTCAAACACTTTTAAACACTGGTCTTCTATTGCTTACATTCCCTTAGACTTGCAACTGATATGATATAAACAGGATTGGGCCTGATCCAGTTATGGATTAATATTTTCTATTATCCCAGAGAGACACTAAGGGGGTTTAGGAAGGGATTTAGGAGCCCAAATCACATCTTCATAAGTGACTGCAGTACATAAGAGTATAAGGGTATGTCTTTTCTAAACATGGTATAGAGCAGGCCTGTGCAAAATACGGCCCTTGGGCCAGATCCAGCCCACCAAGCCAACAGATCCAGCCCATGGAGACAGTCGGGAGCCCCAGGCAGGCTCCCCTGCTTGTCCCACATGCTGCTCAGAAACATGGCTACACGGCGCTTTCTTTTTATGAGTCCGGAGGGGTGGGGAGAGGGGGGAAGATTCAGATGCTGCTCCTTCCTCCAGCACAATCCCATTGGCCAGATTCGGGCAGAAACTGGTCAATGAGAGCTGCCTGTTTGAATAACAGGCAGCCATGAAGCATAACACTCCTGCTGATTTACTCACTCAAGCACATGTCCGAGCAGACAGAAACATTTAAGCTCTGCAAGCCTTTAGCTCTGCTACTAAGTCTCCTAGCCAGAACCTGCCTCTGGCACCCCAGGTCCTCCCTCCTCCCCCCAACCCTCTGCCCCCCATTCCTGCCCCGCTACTCCACATGCATCCATTGCCGCAGATCTGGCACTCCAATCTCCTGCCCAAGATCACAATCCCTGCTTACCCTAGGTTGCATCCTAAAACCCTGCACCTCAGTTCCCTGCTATAGGTCACAACTGCCTCCTTCACCCAAACTCCCTCCCAGACTCCATTCTCCCTCCTGCACCCCAATCCCTTACCCCAAGCTCCCTCCTACATCCAACGTCCATACCAAACCCTGCACCTGCTCCATTAATACCATGGAAGAGTGCAGCCTTTGACCACTTTCCAAAATGTTGGAGTGGCCCCCATGAAAAATTATTGCTCACCCCTGGTGTACTGTCACAGCTGCACTGCTGTAGCTTTTCAGTATACACACTCACTACAGAGATGGGAGGGGATCTTTTGTCACTGTCATTAGTCCACCTCTCCAAGAGATTGTAGCTATATTGACAGAAGAATCCTGCCTACCTAGCACTGAAACATCATCTCTGTACCTCTTTTTTCTTTCTTTGGATTACTGGCTATTGTCATGAGCCACTGGAAAACTGAACTATATGAAAATTAATACTAGGCTGTTCAGCACCAGACTGACATATTTCCCGGTTAAACATGAATAGTGCTAGTGAGTCAGTAGGTAGCACTCCAGAGACAGTTCTGAATCAATGTACCATTGTGGTACTAAAGAGACAGAACAGTTGTAATCTTTCTCATAAGCAAGATATTTTTTTAAAAGAGAGCTCCTGAACACTTATTGCCATTAAAGATTCCATGGTACATTGTGCTAGATGTGCTTCCTCTGGTATCCCGGCCAAATGGCAAGCAAGCTGGATTTACATTCTTCCAATGCAACATTCTCTCTGCAGTTTCAAGTGGACATGTTAATCTTCATTTCTTGGTCTATATCGTCATTTATGCTGTGACATGGTGTTCTGGTTAGTGAAAAGCAGTCCTAAAATTGTCAGATAATATCACTGGAGGATCCTACCAGTATAGGGAGATGTCAGTTGGTACAGGGGCTCCTATGCCATGCTCCTTTTCTGTTGCTAGTACAGGGGTATATCCAGGGCAAAGACAGGTGACCTTGAAGGTATTAGATTGATAAGGGGGAAGGTAATGAGGATAAAAAAATATTATTTTCCATTATATCATATAGCGCTTTCAATATTATGAATGAAATCAACATTCAATCAGAACATACCAGGAAATATTACCTTCATATCTATTTCTGTACCATGGATCTGCTGAGCTACTGTTTTGATTATTCCAATGACAATATCCTGAAGTCCTTCTCTCTCTGAATAATAATGCAGAATGAGTCCTTTCCCTTTTTCTGCATCAGTGCACCTAAAGGAAGGGGCACGCATACCCGGATAAATAGTAGCCAGATGGTCATGTAGAGCATCCAAGTTCTAAAGGGATCATTTAAAAAACACACATATCAGAATAGAATTCATGACTGTGGCAAACCACCAATTTGAGAATACAAGTAGTTCAAGTAATAGTTTTAAAGACCTAAACTACATCTATATCTCAATATCTCTATCAATATTTAGGTAGGTATATACGTTATTGATTCAACACATTTCCTGGCTACTCTGGCCCCTCCATGTCCATAATAATAACAATTTTTGTGGGTTTTTGTCAGCAAGTTTCAGACCCTCATGCAAGGCTTCTAGGCAGGTTGCAATGCTGTTTTTAACTTCTGGGAAGAGTGCTGAGGGTACCACTGCTGGGGGACCACACATCTGACCATGAGTTTAGTCTATGATTGGCACTGAAAATAATGCCAGTAAAAGTCACTTAACAGAGAAAAGAGAATTACTGGGCTGCGCTACATTTCCAAGTCTTGTTTTTTTATTTCACATGCCTAAAGTTAAACAGCCTTTGTTAATGTTTCTAATGAAAGAGTAGAGTAGTGATGCATTTTTAAACATTAACAAAAGTTTATAAGCTCTGCCAGTATATAAGAAAGAGTTTTCAAAGTTAGAAATTGTAGAGCTAATATCTTTAAAATTAATCTACCACATTTTCTAAAATTGTTCAGTCACATGATTTCATTGAGAACAAGTGAATGAATCCAAATTAATTCTAGAACAGAACGTAGTTGAAACAAAGCACTTTAAAAAGTGAGACCTTTAAACAAAACAGCTCTGCTTTTTTAAACTCTCATTTTTTAAATGTCCCAGACATTTTCTTTGATAAATCTCAAACTTTGGAAAAAGTAAATTATTCTCTGGATAGGAAACGTGTCTCATAAACTGGAAATTGGGATCAGAATCAGACTACGGCTATGGAGTCATTTTTCTATTCACTTTGTAATAGCTTAGGGTATATCTATACTACACAGCTTTTAGTGAGAAGGCTGTGTTAACACAGCCCTGTCGCTAAAAGTCAGAGATTATGAATGTTTTTTGTTGCCAACAAAATACTTTCACCCCCAATGAGCGGGTTTTGTCTGTTGGCAGGAGAGTGCTCCTGGTGACAAAGCAGCATTCACAAGTGCACTTGCAGTGGCAAAACTTTGCTATTCACAGGGAGAGGAGTTTAAGCATCCATGCTCAATTTGTCGAGCAAGTGCAAGTGTAAACATAGCCTTAGATAGAAAGGATAACCAGACTGGCCGAATAGTATTACAAGCCAGGTAATTATCTACCAATATTCTTGTCAAGATTGTATATTCTCTCCATTTAATGGGTGGTTAGCACTGTCCTACATTTTTTCCACTTTAACACTGGGTATTGTTTTGTGATTTTTGCCAGTTAAGGGTACAATGAAGATGTTCTAAATTTGCAGAATGGATCACTTCCCTTTTCTTAACATCTGTAGATCTTCAAAGTTGTGATGGTAGCTTGAACAGCTGCTGCTTTTCTTGGAAGGCCTCCAAAGGAAATGAGTCTCTTATAAATGAATTCCTTGGGATGCATGCATCCTGGAACATCCTTCTTTACTTTTTTATTTTGTAATCCATTTGTATTTTTATTGCAATGATATATCACTACCTGAAATTAAAACTGGAGGCAAAAATCTGTGGCTTCAACAGAGCCCAGCCATTACCATGAATACAATGGTGAAGATACATGGAACCAACCACTTGCAGACATTTGTAGGGACCAGAAACATTCCCCTTGAGAGGTAGAGACCAACTCTATAATGGCTTGAAAAACTACAGGTGAGTGGGGAGCTTGAGAGCTGGAAAGGTGCTCAGATGGGAAATTCACTGGGGATTGCATGAAAGGGTGCCAATCAAGCTGTTCTTCCAGTGTGTCCGCCTCAGGAGAATCTTGGATATCTAGAAGCTTTGGAAGATGTCTATTAAGAAGGGACTCAGAAGAGTCATCTTCCTCTGCACAGAGCCATCCATACTTGAACAGTCTCAAAAGAGTTTAAGTCCAACACAGGTCGAACCTCCTTTGTCCGGTACCCTCAGGACCTGAGTGGTCTCGAACCAAGAAGTTTGCCGGACAAGGGGAGGTGAAGGTTCCCTACACTGCTACTGGCTCTGCTCCCGGCTGGGGCTGCACTCCTTGCTGCCTGCTGCTGCCTCCAGTCCCCCACCATGCCAGTCCTGACTGAGGCTGCGCCCCCAGAACACCAGCCCCACACAAGGGCCGCCCCTCTGCCTCTAGCCCCAGATGGAGATGTACCCTCCAAAACACTGATCCGGGTTGCACACCCAGCTGCTGGCCCTGCTGACTCCAGCCCTGGCTGGGGCTGTGCTCTTTGCTGTCAGCAGCAGCCAGGACTGTGCTCCTGACTGCAAACCCTGCTGCCTCCAACTCTGGCTGGGGCTGCGTTTCCCTCCACCCCAAGGTGCCAGCCCTGACCAGGCTGTGTTTCTTACAGCGCCAGCTCTGGGTGGGGCTGTACTCCTCACCATGACAACCTCAGTCATAGCTGTGCCCCTGGCCACTGGCCCCATTGCCTCCAACCCCGCCTGGGGCTGCACTCCTTGCCATCAGCTCTGGCCAGGGCTGTGCTCCCCACCGTGCCAGCCCACTGGAATGCACTCCCGACTGCCAGCCCAACTTGGGATGCACTTCTGAACCTGGGGGCTCTCTGGTCCATCAATAGCCATGGTCCTACTGGACTGCGGATGTTGCTGGACCAGAGAGTCATGGATTTTAGAGGTTCAACTTGTATTATGGAAAAGGGCATAAGATGTATTCCACACACTGATTTTCTGTAAAATATTGGCACAAAATTCCAATACCCTTATTAACAATTCAATCATCCACTAGTTCATTTGAAATCTTACTTTTAGAGTAAGGCATTACTCAACATGAGCAAGAGCATCAGAATCCAGCCCTGAGAGAACTTTAGCAGGTAGTCTTACATTTTTTATTTCAGCTTTGCAGTTCTTCTTGTGACTATTTCACATATATTTAGTAAAGTTATATCGCACATATTACTAAAGCACTTGCATGATAGATAAATTCCTATTGGTTAAGTATTCTGGGACTACTTATTATGCTAAACAATGATTTTCCTATTACTTTGTCATCCTCTTTTCCAGCCTAAGACTTGTCTATTGTGTGTGCATGGTGTCATTCACCATATGCGTCATGTTAAAACTGTAAATTCTCTGGAAGATGAAGTGTGTGTGTGTGCATGCATGCACACATTACCTGGGCTGCTATATTTTATGTCAGGGCTAGCATGTTACTGCTTTTCGATCGTGCAGCAGTAATCAGACTCTTGCTCATGCTGTTTTTTTCTGACAAATGGATTTTAGTGCAGTACAGAAACTGAACCAATAATCATAAATCAAATTGAAACTACTCTAGAAATTGTCTGTGTGTGATTCTTTTCCAGGATTATGGTTGTGCTGCTCAGATATCTATGTGCTATATCACGTATGTGAATACTTTGGTAAAGAGAAATAAAACATAGATTTATTGGATTGATTTTACTATAAATTCAATAGACAATTAAACGATTCCCTGAAGGATTTGGTATTAGCCACTACTCATGAGTCTGATTGATTTTCCCTAGATAGTTTTTAACATAAAAGCACACTTGAGAATTCTTAGATTGCATCTCTCTTCAGATTGCATCTCTGTGCCATGTTCTTTTAACATGACTAGCAATTTTTTCAGACCCATGTTGTACTGTGAGGAAGAAGTACTTTAATTCTAAGTATTTCCCTTTTGTAAATTCTTTAAATTTACCTGTCCTTACTTGCTTAAATTACCTGTGACATTTCTATAAACAATCTCCTTTACAACAGATTCCAATGAACATGAAATATAATAGTCAAAATTGTTTACACAGGCTTTAAAAACAAAACCTTTAATTGTTTGTTACATTATGGGCTCAGTATAAATTGTAATTTAGGTACTGTGTTTATACAGAGTTCAGCACAATGGGCCCCCATCCATAATGGGGCGTATGAGGACGTTTGTTATACAAATAATAAATCAGTATCATCCACTAGCATAACTTCTCAAAGTAGTAACAAAAAATCATAGATAATTAAAAATGATCTGAGCTTCATAATTGCAGCTACAAAAACCCAATCTCATGTTGTCAGTAGAAATACCTATATATTCCTTCTGTTTATATTTACAAATGTGCAAATGGCCAATATCATCTGTTCAAACTGGAATTCTAATGAATGACAGTCTCAGATATTGAGGTTACAAGAATACAAATGTAATGTTACTACAGAGGTTTTCCTGCACTACAGTCTTACCTTCAACTTTCCCATCTGGTAAATAATGAAAAATTATATGAAAAGAGGAGCCTGCCCATTATTCTGTTCCCAAGCTGAGGATGGAATAAGTCAGCTATGGATTTTAATTTTGTCTGTTTCTACTCTGTCAAATTTTGCTCACCCAGGGAATGCAGACTGGCAGTATATTATGTTCTGCTGAAGGCTGCACATTCCAATAGGCCAATGCTGGGCACAGCTTGTGAACTCAGCTGGAGTAAAAAATTATGGAAAGACATTGTTCTGCAAGGTAAAAAATGAACTGTTTGAAAAAATGATTTTGACAGAACCTTTCCTTTGTGTATATTGTATGTGGCATCCTATGCTGGGAACATATAGAGATCCATTCAGGCTCTCAAGTAGTCAGGTTGAAGAGGTACTGCAAGGGATAAGGATGCCAGGGTGTGGGGAGGTCTTGGTCTCCAGGGGTACGTCTAGACTACAGGCTTCTGTCGACAGAAGTTTTGTCGACAGATACTGTCGACAAAACTTCTGTCAACAGAGAGTGTCTAGACTACATTGAGTTCTGTCGACAAAGCAAGCTGCTTTGTTGACATGGTAGTGTAGACGCCAAGGACAGTTTACATGCAATAACACTTTCTGTCGACAGAAACTCTGTCGACAGAAGGCGTTATGCCTCGTAAAATGAGGTTTACCAGCGTCGACAAAACTGCTGAGTTCTGTCAACGTTATGTCGACAGAACTCAGCGGTAGTGTGGACGCAGGTATAGTTTTGTCGACAAAAGTCCACTTTTGTCGACAAAACCCTGTAGTCTAGACACACCCCAGATGTATGCTCAAGCAACTGAATAACTGTATTGAGAAAGCCTTTAAATCGGGAAGGAAAATATACAAACTATGCACTACCCTCTTCACTTCTTTATAATGGAGAAAATTTCCAAAGGCCCAGATGGCAGCTGCATGCTCAACTCCCATTGGTAGTCAACTGTAATCATCATTTATGCATTTGAAAATATTCCGAATATTTGAATCAGTTCATGTGCTTTAAATTTATTACAGCATATGTTCCTCACTGAAAGCTACAGTCACTCTGAATTTGAAATGCGAAATCCAAACTCTTTTCACGTGAGAATAATGTTCTGGGATCAAATAACCTCACCTCCCACTATTTTACCCCATATTTAGATCAGCTCCTATAGATCTGCCTAGATTTCCTTGATATTAATAAAGCAAAATGGATTTTCATTTTTCAACATTAACAGCAATATAAATTCACATTGTTCTGAGAGACTGGGGCAGCACAAAAGTAGTGTATTTGCTCTTCCCTATTCCTCAACATGTGGACAAGGAGTAACTCTCTTGAGCTATGAGACAGAAGTAACAGCTAGCACTTCTCAAAGGAGCCAGATAATACACATATTGAAATGATCAGTGTCAACAGTAATTAGTCAGCCAGTCTTTTGGAGAAGAAAGAGCTCATCACCCACTAGACCAAAATTTTTGCTGGTGTCAAATGGTAAGCTGCGCCCAGTGACACCAATAATGAATTTGATCCAACATGCTTCAGGGAAAGGAACAGTGAATTATATCTCATAAAGAAAAACTATGTTAAAAAGACTGTTACTTAGGCTGCCAAGCTGAAAATTAGGAAATGCCAGATTTATTATTGTTGTACAACCTTTGTTTTGTTCCCTGCTAATTCCATCCTGCGCACTGAAGAGCTAAGGACAAGTGCAAAATATAGTATGTGATCATGTAATGGAAGACTGTATCAAAATGTATATGCAATAAAGGGTGTAATGCCAAAATTTCCCTGAGAAATAAAACTCTATAACAAGGAAAGGGAAAGGAAGCAATTTACTAAGATCACTTGCCAGACAAGTAATAGAAGCCCAAACAGAACCCAAGCTTCCTTACTCCCAGGCCAATGCCCTATCCAAAAGGCCCTAATCTGCCTGCACCGTGCTACCTCACTTTAAATGAGTAGGCACAACATTCTTACCTGCAAAAATTCTCTGACATTTGATCCCAAGACACGGAGGATTGTGTCATAACCAGATTCTTGACAGAACACAAAGAACATCTTCCCAAACATTTGAAGGATTTCTCCTGCATTAAGATCTATTTAAAATACAGAAAATCGGATTCATTTAAGGCACTGCATTGTTTGTACAGTACTTTGCTATCAATTTTAGACTCCATTTTATGATACCATAATTATATGTAAAATTAGTTATTTTGCATAGTTATTTTCTATCTGCAGTCCAGAGAACACAGTACCTCAGATCAGCCCCACCACCAAAAAAATACCGAGCTCATTTTTCCATCAGGGGATAAATTTTCCTCACCTTTTCTTCCCTCCCACCAACTACTCTTCTACTCAGTAAGAAGCAGCTGGTTTCACCTTTAACCCATAGTCCCCTGAAGATCAGTGTAAGCCAGAGCTATCTATGCAAAAACAGTGGATTCTTCTCCAGAAGAATTAGTGGCTGGTTGCTGGTTCACTGTGACTGCAGAGATGGGATTACAATTAAGACATTAGGGATGGGGATAATACTACCTTTCTAATTCCAGCTCAGAGCAGCAGAAGCTGAAAATCAGTGCTATGCAAATTGATGGCCTATATGAGGTATGCCCTTCACAACAACCCCACATTTGGGCACCCTTGCTAACTATCTCAGCTGAGAAGCCAATGATTGAATGGGCCTGGAGACTAAATTACACTATCAAGAAGAAGTCAGGTGGTTAGGTACATGGGGTGGGGAGGACATAGTGGCATACTGTAGTGCAATGCCACTGCATGTAATATATGTCTTGTGCATAACATTTCATTTTCCTGAGATAGCAACCTGACATATATCAGAAGCATTGAATTCATTCTCAAAAATGAAAGGAAAAAAAACTGATTTTAAATAAACTTAGGTAACCAATAACTCTTTTTCTGAGCAAGTCTTTTTTTCTAACCATAACCACAATTCACTTCCTCTGTGTTAAATCCCCGTTATACTTATTTGCATACTTATTACACTTACATACGTAATTTACTAAGAAACAAATGCATTAAAGTTATAGAGAAATCAGAGACCTCACTGCATGAGGCCTAACCTATTAAAAGAAGGTATAATTTCTAAGAGATAGCCATATTACTCACTAAGCACTTTGCTTGCTGCTGCAACCAGATCGTATGTTTTAGAATCATCATAAATTATTCTGACTAGAAACTGTCCTTCTTCATCCAACTGTGCTTCTTTTCTAAATGGAAACACAACAAAAATACAGTCATTGAGAATTAAGACTTATGCATTGACTATATAAATCAATTACTTACAATCTGGAATATGTCTTTGAAATGAAATAAATTTGTTGGCTCCATCTTTGAGAAGTTAGTTAATGTTCAACCTTAAAATGTACTAAGAAGAAATCTGTTACATATTTTACTGTAATTAAGGGTTAGAACAAAATTTCTGCTCTCACTCTTGTCCAGAAAGCCACAAATCATTGGGAGAAAAAAAATCTCCTTTAACAATAAACAATCCCAGAAAAGGAGTAATTCAGATAAGAAAGGCCCAAGTCTGACAGTTGAGAATATGTTATTCTTAATATCTAATAGACTGGAAAACTGCAAGAAATAATATACTTAGATAAATATTGTTATGAAGGGTTTTTAGTACATACATTATTTCATTGTTTCAAATCATGATTATATTTTATTTACAGAAGGCATAGCAATTTTTTTTAAATTGACACCTGTCTAAATTTTCAAAGAACAGAACTTAAAATCCATATTTAGATATTTAACAAAGTGACCTGATTATCTGAAGTGTTGAGCACTCACCAGATCCCAATGATAAAAAAAATACCTAGGGCTTTTGCATCACAGCTCTTCAAGGCATGGATCAGCTCTATATTTGTATAGTGCCTAGCACAATTGGCTTCTAGGGACTGCCACAATACAAATAATTAAGAAATAGCAACAACAAAATCTGTGCTGCTTTTTCATTCAGAAAGTGCTCCTGGCACAATGCTACAAAAAATGAGGTAACATATAAATATTTATCTGAAAACTGTAGGCAACCCAAACACTACTTTAACAAAACAAACCAGCAATTAGGACCAGCATGTCTGCGTATCCCTAATAACTTTCAATAAATAAGACATACATCCTGCAGCAACAGTCTCAACTAATAAATAAATTAAGACATCCTGCTACTACACAAAAATCTCAGCCCCCATTAAGTCCCCCAGTGTTGCAACACTAATAAAAAAGGTGTGTTCTTGTCACATTTTAGCTAACACATAAGTATAATCCTGAAGACAAAGCAATTTTTTTTTTTTTACATGTGCAAGTCAAGCTAAACACTAGGGGGAAGTCTAAGGTTTACTTCAACCTATTAATACATGTGAGAACTACAAACTGCTTTCTCCTCACTAGGATTTTACCAAGTGTGTGTTATCTAAGGCATGGTAAAAACACACCGGTTTTTCTAGTGAAGACAACAATCCAACCTTTCAAGCAAGGCTACTGTGGATGCACATGCCACATGCACATTTTGTACTACTGCTGAGTTAAAAGCAGTGAAAATAAAATGGAAAGAAAAGTAGAGCAGAGAACAACAGACCCTCACTTTATTTCTATAAATATATCATTGTTTCTTTCAGTTTGAGCACTGAGCCAGCAGCTTGTCTCCTAGGCAGTCAGCTGTATACTCTGACTGCTTCTTTCTCCTGGATGAGAGAGAATAGGCTTTTTCACCACAATAAATGTTGCTTTCCCTGTGGGATCAACTGTGCTATAGCAGGCCACAGACTCCCATGCTTCTCAGTGTTCTGACCTCCTTGTGCTCCCCACCACTCATGAGCAATATGCACAGCTCTAGTAGCCACAGGCTGATGCACAGGTGTGAGACAGTCATGCTTGCACCCCCTGTGGGTAATAAGCACCTTCCTGAGAACAAAGAAGGAGCAGTCCTTGTGCTCCCTAAATGCAGGAACAAGTACATAGGGAGTGCAGAAATAGGAAGGAGTTTTTGCTCATTCCTCCTAGTACATCTGTGAAAAGAGCCCTATATTAGCTCATCATTACTGGGTATTGCTTTCTTCTGAGGTGGACATGTAATTGGACACGTACTGTTCTCAGTTACTGAAGATCTAGGATGTTTCATTAAGTGGCTTTGATTTGCATTTCTCATGTTTTGCATAAACCCCCACTTCTTTTTTAAATACAGTTATTTTACAGTGATTAAATCTCCATGCATGGGCTTGCTTGTGATGATTACTGAGAGAGACACAGTGTCACCTGTAGCTGAAACAAAAAACAGGCCTATGTAGCACTTTAAAGACTAACAAGACGGCTTATTAGATGATGAGCTTTCGCGGACCAGACCCACTTCCTCAGATCAAATAGTGGAAGAAAATTGTCACAACCATACATACCAAAGGATACAATTTTTTTGTATCCCACGAAAGCTCATCGCCTAATAAACCATTTTGTTAGTCTTTAAAGTGCTACATAGTCCTGTTTTTTGTTTCAGCTACACCAGACTAACACTGCTACATTTCTATCACTATGTCACTTGTAGGATAATGATAAAATGATACTTATAAGTCTTTGTGTGCTTTAATTTAATACACTCAAGATTATATTTCAATTCAGTAAAATACTATGATGGCTCAAGGCATCAAAATAATATCTTAGGGTACGTCTAGACTACAGGGTTTTGTCGACGGAAGTTTTGTCGACAGATACTGTCGACAAAACTTCTGTTGACATAGAGTGTCTAGACACATTCAGTTCTGTCGACAAAGCAAGTTGCTTTGTCGACAAAACCCTGTAGTCTAGATGCAACCCTACAGGCAATAACACCTTCTGTCGACAGAACTCTGTCGACAGAAGGTGTTATGCCTCGTAAAATGAGGTTTACCAGCGTCGACAAAACTGCTGAGTTCTGTAGACGTTATGTCGACAGAACTCAACGGTAGTGTAGACGCAGGTATAGTTTTGTCGACAAAAGTCCACTTTTGTCGACAAAACTCAGTAGACTAGACACACCCTTAAAGTGCAGAAGGTCACAGATACCTTATTTAAAAATATTCTTCTATCTATACATATCTGCTCTTCAGAAAAACAAGGAAAGCAAAAGAGGGAGGCAAGTTTAGGAAAGAACTGATGAGTTACATTTTTTCATGTGATGAAAAAAATCTAGCAAAAGAATTGTTCAGGAAAAAACACAGAATTAGAAGAAAGCATAAGGAAATAAATGATGAGGTAGATCCTAGTAGTGACTCAGCACACGTCATTTAAATTCAATGGATTAAGTCAAGGAGGGAGACATCTTCTCAGAGTTGGGGCCATCATCTTTGTAGTTCACAAACAAAAAAGGAACCATTAATAAGAATGAATTATTAGTATTCCTAGTAAGAATGAAAGGTCTTTATGATAGCAGGGATAATAGCATCACTAGAAGTAAGTTTATTCTTAATCAGCCAGTTATTTTATGTGCTCTAAGTTTCCATTGGCCATTAGATGAAAAAAAGTAAAAGCATGGTATAGGTCAACTGTATAAAATCCTCCAGTTCCCTTCCTGGCAATAGAAAGTTAATGCATCTCTCTAAAAAATAATGATGAAGTGGTGGTCCACTAACCAAAACAAAACTATGTTTGACTGTATCTTTGACTCTAATTTCCTCAAATTGGCATTCAACTATTTAAAAATGAAATTATGTAAAATGCTAATTCTTTACATGATAAGAATTAAACAAGTAATCACAAATTACAGTTGCATTAGATAGCCATAAGAGAATGGAAATATTTCTTGTATTAATTCAAAGGGAGAAAGCTCTGCATTTCTTGTGCAGAAACCACATCACATTTTTTTTTAATATTCATCTTTGAAGGAACTAGCAGCTGCAGCTCCAATGAAAACTGGTTTAACTGGCTAATGTTTAACTGGTTAATGACTAAACAGGCTGGTGGGCAGGAGACTGATCCTGCAGGGCTCCCACTCGCAGCCTCGTGTGTGGCTGGCTGCCATCTCTTGGCCCCAGACCCAGTTGCGTGGGATGAAGTGACCTACCAGCTGGGGGCACCACACAGGAGCCTGGCAGGACTGGAGCAGCCCTCTGCCCACAGCAGGATGTGGGTAGGGGGCTGCTCCCAGGTAACCAGTTACCCATTCACATCCCTAAAAGCCACCAATTTCAGTGTCTGTATCTGATAAGGACTGATACGACTACACTCCACATATTGTATGATATTTCATATTTCCATGCTTCACAAATATATTCCCAAAGCTTTCCCCACAAAAGACTCTAGTAACTGGGTTAAATGAAGTACTCCAGGATGCTAAATGGCTTCCCTTTAGTTCCTACGTATTTCAAATTACTGGCTTCAGAAGCTGGACTCAGACATTTAGAGAGGCAGTTGCTGGTGTAAACAAGCAAATGGGAGAGGCAGGAGCCTGTCACAGAAATAGCAACTTCTGGCAATATCTGTGGGAGACTGGGAGAGCTCATTGGATTTAATTTATATAGCTTTGGAGTCAGCTGTATTATAAATGCGAAGTTTATGTATTATTATGTGATAGTCTGTAACTTCTTTAGGAAGATGATGTGGCCAGTGTACACCCTGGGAAATAATATAAGCTTAATAGGACTATTTCAATATGCCTGACAGGAAGGAATTTCCAGGACAAGCAAAGTAAGGGAGTGCAAATTCCCACCTCTGGACCCAGCCTTTGTAAACTGTCGTAAAGACGGAACAACTGTTTGGCTAGATTACCTGTTCACAGTCTCTGCAGATCAAAGATCTTGACTGTATAAAGGAAAGGCTAATCTATGCAAGAGCGACTAGTGGGAGGGACCCCAGTAACCTCCTTGCATGATCTCCCCGTGTGACTTGTTCTTGCCCCTAGCCCATGAGCCCTTGTGCTCTCCCCGTGCTCTCTGCAGGGAATATTGCCCAATGGGGTGGTGGGCACTCTGTCCTCTCCCAGGCAGCTTTTGGTCACACTGCCTGCTTGGGATGCTGCCCAGTGCAGCCCGACAGCTGCTTGGGAGAATGCAGCCACTGCACTGAACCAGGCAGCATCCCAGGTAGGCAGCATGGCCAGAACTGGAAAAGGAGATGCTATAGCTCCACCTCTTCCCTTCACATTTTGCCACTGTCCCCTTGCCCTACCTCGGTGTTTTAGGGAAGGTTATGTGATTATGTATCCTCTTATCACGCATTGCCCCGACCCCGTGCATATAGGGTTGCCAGATGTCTGGTATTTTTGCATCCTGTCTGGTAAAAAATGTCAGAAAATACCGGACACCTAAAATGTCCAGTATTTTCTGATTTTTTCCCACCCAGGAGGCGAAAATCCTAGGTGCTTACTGGGTTCTGTAGGGGAGCTGTCCGGCCTGGTGCAGGGAGGCAAGATGGTGGGCAGCCACCAGCAAAAAAGCCTCAAAAGCATTTCTTAAAGGGGCCACGCTGTTTTGTTTTGTTGCTTAACAACTCTCGGGGTCCTTTTTTTTTGTTCAGTATTTTTTCAGAAACCATCTTGCAACTCTATGTACATAGGAGTCCTTGTTCTGAGAAAAAGCTCTTATGAATATGTGACCACAGAAAAAATATTTGGAGGGGTTGAAGGACTGACATCTACCAGAACCTTTGTTTTGGAGCTGGGTGTGATCTCTGATAAAATTATTTTCATGTGTAACAGTTCTTGTATGTTTTTGATGGGTCTTCTGCCTAGTTCTTTCATTTTAAGGATCGTGTGTTAGCCTACAAAAGGATGTGTGATACCTTATCAGTTGGCAATTATACTGTTCATCACATTGAAGGAGAATGCAAAGCGCAGACACTAGCCTGCTCAGGTAGTCTGACTTGCAGGGAAACTCACAATGTTAGTAGCAAACTGCGCAGCCTAGAAAAGCCCATTTCAGGAGGGGAAGAGGTGTGGGCCTCTGCCTATGTGAGTCGATGGCTGAGGAGCTAGGAGCCTAGAATAGCTGCCCTTGCTGGACCATGGAGGGAGAAATATATAGGTTCAGTCACTGTCACATTCCTGAGTACCTCTAAGGTACTTCCCCCTATGGATGGGTGTGATGAAAAATTAGACACGGCAAAGGAACCACCTCAGATCAATATTGGTATTTCCTGTACATGTCATGAAAGAATGCTGCTAGAATTAGTAACTATTTTAAAATGGCAAACTCAGTATAATGGTACCACTTGTATATTTGTGGAGGTATTTGTGCCTGGAAAATTCATAGCAATATAGGTTATCAGATAATAAGTTTGCTTGAGGGTACATATGTTCAATAATACTGCAACATATTTGGCTACTACTTCAATATTTATATATTGCATACTTTAAAAGCCTACCCTTTACTAATGCAAACTATGCCATACTTTAAAACTTGACCTCAGTGTTACAGCTTTCCTTCATCTCCAAATGTATCTATCTATTTTTAAACAATAATACTTAAACTACCCACTTTCACAATAATTAAACGACTCTAACTGCACAACAAGTCCAGCACAAGCTATGCCAATTTTCACATGAACCTCAGTCCCTAGGATTAGGATAAAACTACTATCATATGCACACAGGCCAGTGTGCAGCTACAGGATGGTAAAGACTGTCTACTATAATTGACCAGGACAAACCACACTGCAATTGCATTCTTTTGAAAAAAAATCGAAAGAACAGAGGGGTTCTTCCAACAGTGGTAATCCTCTTTCTATGAGGAAAGAGCTCTTTCAGAAAAAGGCATGTGTGGATGGGGAGGAAGGTTTTCTTTCAGAAGAGGAGGCCTCCAGGAAATAACACGGGTGCCCTGGTGGACATTCCATCCAAAGTAATCACAACGCTATAGTTCCTGTCTCCTGGTCCCTCGTAAAGCTGCAGGCATCCTGGACAAGCTTTGTGGCAGGAAGCCAGCCCTGGGAGCAGCACCTGACCATGTGGCTCTCCCTGCTACCCCAGACTGTTAACAATAACCAAGCCACAAGTCCCCCAAGACCCTCTTGGCCCTTGAAGGGAGCACAAGCAGGGCTCCCAGGACCCACCAAGGTGGACCAAGAGGTGGGCACCTTCCTGGTCTGGAGCGGAGATCCTGTCCCTCTTCAAGCTGTGGAACAAGGAGGAGACACTGCAGGATCTCCGCTCTAGGGCTATGTCTAGACTGCAAGCCTCTTTCAAAAGAGGCTCTTTTGAAAGCATCTTTCGAAAGAGCCTCTTTCGAAAGAGAGCGTCTAGACTGCATGGAGAAATTTCGAAAAAGCGGCTTGCTTTTTCGAAAGAAAGCATCCAGTGAGTCTGGATGCTCTCTTTTGAAGAAGCCCTATTTACATTGAAGAACGCCTTCTTTCGAAAGAGGAACTTTCGAAAGAAGGCGTTCTTCCTCGTGAAATGAGGTTTACCGCCATCGAAAGAAAAGCCGCATTCTTTCGAATTAATTTCGAAAGAACGCGGCTTGAGTCTGGACGCAGGGGAAGTTTTTTTGAAAAAAGGCTACTTTTTTCTAAAAAAAACCCTGAGTCTGGACACAGCCTAAGTGCCAGAACACAGACATTTTTGGGTGCATGGCCGAATCCCTGACAGAGTGCAGACACCCACCCCAGACCTTGTAACAGGTCTGGAGTAAGGTGAAAGAGCTCCACCCGGGATATGTGAAGGCCAAAGAGCATATTTCATGCTCCGGGGCAGGACCCCACACCTGCCCCTAAGCTGCACCAGACCCTGGAGGGTGGGGAAGCTGTTTCCCCACCCCTCATGGTGGACTCCGGTCTCGACATACCTGTCATCGCCCAGCTGGAGGTCACAGCAGAGGAGGAGGAGGACTAGGGGCAGCAGCAGGAGGAGTAGGAGGAGGCAGATGATATGGCCTCCATCACGCTCTCATTGGAGCCAGTTCCCTTGAGCCTGGACATCTCCCAGGCCTTGTCTGATCCCAGGGAGGGATCTTCAGGTGAGTGCTCTCAGTTTGTCACACACACAGGGCGGGGGAGGTGAGCACGGAGGGGGAGGAGTGTGAGCGTCTCTTGGCCTGCTTGGGCTGGAAATCGTGCTGCAGTCCATGCACGTGGAACCACATGCAGCATTAGTGTGCACCACGCGGACTCAGCAGGCAGCCCCTGAGCATGCCCAGGAACGGGGGAGGCCCTCCCAGCACTTACCATGGCTGGAAGCAGGCTAACCACAAGCGCACAGGCACGACCCCAGACACACCAAGGAGTGCTGCACACAGCACACAGGCATGCCTGCATGTGCAAGGCAGCACCCACTCCCACGGGCAGTGCTGCCAGGTGCAGGTTTCTGCTGCCAGGGTCCATGAAGACTGGATACAGCAGCACTTCAGCATCCTGCATGACATGCAGCGGACCCTGGCACAGAAGACCCGGGACGACGCAGAGTGGTGGAACCATGCGTGGAACCAGCTCATGCAGTGGTGCAATAGCATGTGTGCCATCATGCGCAACATGATGACACGTCCGGCTGCTGTCACTGCTCCTACCTACCACCCTCCTGCGCCCCTGCTATGCCCATTCCCCCTCCCCCGCAAGCGATGCTTCTGTTCCCTCTTCAAGCAATGCCTCTACTCCTTCCCCAAACAATGCCATGTGCCCTCCCCAAGTGATGCTTATGCCCCCTTCCCCTGCCCCCCTGACATCCCTGACCCCACTCCAGCTCCCCCTCCTGTGGTCCCAGGACCCACCCAACCCTAAGTCTGACGAGGTCCCTGTACCCGAGGTGGCACATCCAGCCGCCCCCTACACCACTCCGAGCCTTCCTCCTCCTTCAAGTTATGAGCCCTCTTCTCCTCCCCAACTTTTTTTAATGAAAGATCAATACAGAGTTCATTTTGTTCAAAACCAAACAGGTGTCTTTATTGAGAGGTCAGGGAAGGGATGAAGGGAGGGGTTGTGGTGGGAAACACCCCCAAGTGAGCAACAAACCACAGGCCCATGGAGGAGGCCTTGGGATGAGTTACTGGGGTCCATGAGAGAAACTCTCCCTCAGGGCCTCCCGGATGTGCACCCCAGCCTGATGGGCCTGGCAAATGGCAGCTGTCTGTGGCTACTGAAAGGGTCTCCCTTCGCAGCCAGCATCTGACCCCCACCCTGGGAGGAAGGTCTCCCCCTTCCTCTCCACAATGTTGTGGAGGACACAACATGCCGCGACCACCTCAGAGATGTTGTGCTCCCCCACGTCCAGGTGGGTCACGATGCACCTGACGCCTTGAGGCAGCCAAAGGCACAGTCGACCTGAATCCTGGCTTGGTTGAGATGGGCATTAAATTGGTTCCTGCTGGGGTCCAGGTAGCCAGTATAAGGCTTCATAGGTCATGGTATCAGGTGGTTGGCTATGTCCCCCACTATGCACAATGGCATCTGCACATCCCCAACCGCAAAGTCACAGAGGGGGAAGAATGTGCCCACCTCCAGCTTCCCGTAGAGGCTGGAATTCCAAAAAATCCGGGCATCGTGTGCCCTACCCGACCCCACTCCACCCCCCAAGACCGCAACCCTCCTTTCCCAAGGGTCCTCCTTCTCCAGCTCTCCCCTTCCCCCCCTTCTCTCCCAGGCAGGGACTGCAGCCTGAGAGTATCTTACTTCCATGAGGAGGGCCCCAAGGGTGGACTTCCCCATGCCGAACTGGTTTCTCAATGACTGGTAACTATCTGGGGTGGTGAGCTTCTATACAGCAATGGCAACTTGCTTCTCCATGGGGATGGCGGGCCGCAGGTGGGTGTCGTGTCATCAGAGGGCAGGGGTGAGCCAGGCACACAGCTCCAAAAAAGTGACCTTCCACATGAAGTTTTGGAGCCACACTGCTGGTCGTCCCAGCGCTCCATATCCAGCCAGTCCGTCCCACTAGTAGGAACTGGTGTCCAACCTCCAGAAATGCCTCTCCACTGTGGGTTACAGTTGCAAGGGTGTTGCTCCCGCACCCAGGGAGAGGATACCAAGAATGAGCTCAGTGTGGACATTATCTTTCAAAAAAGCAGATTGCTTTTTCAATGCACTTGGACAGTGTGGACACTCTCTTTCGGAAGAAGTTTTTTCAGAAGATCTCTTCTGGAAAAGCCTGCAGTCTAGACGTAGCCTCTGTGTATCTTGTTTTCCTCTTATATTATCCCACTGCTTCTCAACCCACAGCTGCATTTTTGCTCAGTTGGCACACAACCACATCCCATGTGACAGTCTCAGGACTATACTGGTTGTAAATATACATTGTGTGGATATGCGTCACATAACATCTAGAGAGATGCAGGTGTGGTCCACAATGGTAAATAGAAATTACCAATAACCTGGTTAAAACATCACATTTTAGTTTTGTGCAAGCACACACGTCGCGATACACTTTTGGGAACCACTACCTGACCTTTTGTGTATCTTGTCTATTTATACTGAATGCTATTGAAGTTGGGGAGGGTGTGTCAACACTGCACCCAGAGCTTGAAAATAAGCTACGCAATTTGAGCTGCACAAATTGTGTGGCTTATTTTGAGTTATTTTCTAAATAGCTTATTTTGAAATTTGGTCCTGTCTACACAGTGCCAAATTTCAAAAAAGAGCGCTATTCCGAAATGTCCCTTACTCCTTGTGGAATGAAGTTTACAGGGACATTGGAATAGCAAGCCCGTTACATTCCGAAATAACGAACGCACTCAAAACACATGGAATACCTATTTCAGGATTTAGCGCCTCAGTGTAGATGTAGCCGGACTGTCTTTCACTATATTTGTCATGTGGCTAGTACACTGGAGCTCTGATCCCAGCTGAAGCTATTAGGTGTTATGCAATAATAAATAATAATCTAATTTCGTACTAAGCAAACAGCATAATTTTAAAAATGATTCTGTTAAAGAGAATATTCACATCAGATCATCTTCATGTAATTCAAGCCAGGAAATTCAAAGCAGTTTAAGGTTCAATGTGCTACCCTAGTTCCACTCTAGCTGACCTCCACTGAAGTTCTATGCAAAGATCGTGGGAAGAGCTACATAGAAAATTCAGAAGATTCAACATTTTAATGAAAAATGGGCAACACTTTTCTTTGGTATTTTTGCTGAAGTATTTGTCCCTATTTTGTGACTAGCTCTAATTGTGAACAAAAGTTAGTATAACAGTGATAACTTGGAAATTTTATGCAAATTGTAGGATCTGACAATTTTATGCAAATTGTAGGTAATAGCAACAGTAAACATGTGGTGACTTTCTTAATAGACTGGCTGGAAATCAGCCAGTAGCAACAATATCTGGCAAACTCAGAAGTGCAGCTGCAGTTGATTTCTTAGCAAGTTAGCAGCATTATAGTAGCAAACTTTAACCTTCTGTATGTGTTTTTCTTTGAAAACAGCTTCCAAGCCAAACAGAAAAATAGCAATAACATGATTTACGATTTATGTCACCTTTACATTTCTGAAAACAAAAGAAAGGGTGTACTTCATTCCTAACTAGGTGAACGTACTAAACTTCAAAAACTCCAGTAGACAGGTAATCTCACTTCTTGCCCAAACTGACCCCCAAGGTAGATACATCATACCTGATTTATTATTGCTCTGAACTTGGATAGCAATTTACACCTTTATAAAATGTTACCAAAGCAGATACGCAGCAATTTATACCTACTTTACACTCTCGTTTTGCACTCATGTAAAAAGCTAGACAAATTGTAGGGAAACAGAGACTCAAACTTAGGGTCTTCTGAGATTCATTAGCACCTCCCCCTCAGCCTAAAAAAAAAACAAAAAAAAAACCTTGCATAAATCATCCAGGCCAATCTGAACAGGAACAGGTCAGCCCAGTATGTAATAGGGAGAAAAAAATCTTGCTTACTGTGAAGTAGGAGACAGCAGAGCTGGCAGCGAACTTATATAAGGTGGATCGATGATCCCATTCAAGTCAATGGAAAAGTTTCTAGTGATTAGAATGATGCAGTATCATTTTCAAGCCTAAAATGAGCCTTGCCTCAAACCGATTTAAAGATAAAGAAAGGAGGAAATTAGGGGTCTTTCATGCCTCGTGGAAAGTGCAGCCGTTCTAGCAGTACAGAAAAGCTAATGTCTTCAGGTGCCTCTGAACATACACCATGGGTCCTTTGAAAATGTTCTTATTGCGAGAGTAGTTTTGTGCGAGAAAACATATTCCCATTGTTAGATTTGTTGGTAATGTTAATAATTTACAAAGAAGGATGAAGAGTTAACACTAGGACAAAAATTGTCTTTAAAAACAAGAGATTTTCCATTATGGAATTAAAAAAAAACTGATTTAATATATTTTAAAAGATTTACACTGTAAAGAACTATGAGATATGACTAAAACAAGTTCATTTGTGTTTAGGTCAGGGATTCTTAATTAGCATTCATGGCAAGAGACTTGCTATTAGCATGAAGCTTTAAGATCAAGAAAATGTGTAATCATTTATTTACTTTCTTTTGGCTGGAGGAAAGGAGCAGTTTGCCATTCTTGGTATGATGAGATACATTCTACATTATTTTTATACATGTGTCTAGTATGTATTCAATATTTTAGACTGAAGGTGGATTTTTGATGGTTTTTTTTTTTGTGATAGTACTTCTGAATTCAAAGGTAAATTATAATCACTTGAAGAGTTGCTTCTCTTAGATACCCTTTTATCCTTTTAATTTCAGTACTTGGCATCTAATTGTGTCCTGTCATGAAGTTAAAAATAAAAATAAAACCTTTCTTTGATTAAAAAAAACTTCTTTGGAGAATAGTTAGTTACATTTTACTTTCTGGTACATATTATTATTTATGCTTTCATTTTGCACTCACGTAAAAACCTAGACAGTTTAGGGAAAGAGAGACCTCAAATTTAGGGTCTTTGGAGATTTATTCAGAATTAGAAACATGGTGGTAAAAATCTTCTAGAAATTTGTTTTGTGAAACTGTGCAGGCTTCTTTGTGACATAAAACACACTACACAACCTAGAAAAATTAAAGTTTAGAAGCCTCTGACCCTCCATTTACAGCTGGCTTTGTAAATTGCAAATGCAGCTGTATCTCTTCCTACTGAGCCTGTGTTCTTGAGAGCATACACTGTGTATAGCATCTTCAACACACCACATTGAAAAACATGTGCAAAATGACTCCTAGGAGTTTTTGCACAATAGATGTTGTTACTGTTGGGATTTCCCTCCCATACACACACACACTGTGCTTCACTATTCCTGGAGTCCTATGGATGGTGCGAAGCAATTTCCAAGGATGGAAAAAATGCTCATTGAACTGACTATACTAGACATAATAACCGTAATGGTATAATAGTATACTCAGACATTGGGCATGATTCTGCTTTCACTGACAATGGAGTAAATCAAGAGTGAGTAAAAAGTAACTGAATTAAAGTCAACAGAATTACACAGGTGTAAAACTAAAATTGGCATAACCGGAATCAGATACAGGACCTTTGCTTCATACCAAATGCATGCTTTAATGTTTAAATTATACAATTACTGAGTGGTGTGTTACCTCAGAGATTATCTTTATCTTTTTCACATTAATCATCTTCCTTTCAGATGGTTCACTGGGGCACATTGTTAAAACATATCAACAGTATTGATCTACCTAAAAAACAAATGACCTGTATGTATTCTAGATGGTCTAAAGATATTTTAAACATTCAGTTGGGACAAAAACATAAATTACCGTGAGCCACAAGATTAAATAAAATGGGAATCTATCCAGGAAACTGACTTTCTGCATAAAGTAAATAGGTGTATTTATGGACTTCAGAACTCAGAGTTGCTTCCCTGGTCTATGGATTGGAGATGAGAATGTTTAATGTAGGCTTTCAGAATAAGATAATCCTAGGTGATACAGTCAACTGTAACAAATTTACAAGCTGCATGTTACTATGCCAAAAACTAAAAATATGATAAAGAATACAAAGCCAATATTATTTTGCTTCCTTTATACAAGTTGACCGAAAGGAATGCTATTTACAAAAGGCTTTCATTTGTAATAACTGATGTATTTATAGCACATTTTATCCCAACAGATCTCAAAGCACTGTACAAACTGTGGACTAAAATATTCCCCTACGCAGTGAAACCCAGGAGATGGAGTAAGAGATTGAAAAAATCTCTGGTTCATATTTTGCCATCGTTTCCTCTTTTTTTTTTTTTTTTTTAGCAGAAATCCCCCACAGAAATAAACAGGAAGTACTGTTAGAAATCAGATCTCCCCACATCAGATTTCCTTAATGAAGGTTTCTTCAGTGAGAGTCAACCCCTTGATATTATGTGTTTGTAATATGAAAAGAATAACTTCACTCTTAACATTCAGGTTGTTAATTAATCTTTGGAATAATATGAATGAAAGAGTTTCATTTAGGAATTTAACTGGCTATCCATTAGTGCCACTTAAATCACTATTTGAAAGAAAACTCATTAAATGTTAAAAGGCCTAATGGAAAAATGTAGAATCCTTTATTGGCCTTTCACTAATGAAGATTTCATACTGAATTATCTTTTACACACAAATGAAATCCATTCAGTAGCATCTTTGTGGTCCTAGGAATGTGATCCTAGGAAGTCTTAAAATTAACGGAGGCTTCAGATTTCAATCTCTGTCCAACTTGCTATCTGTAAAATGGGGGCAATACAACTCCTTCACTTCTCAAGGGTTTTGTGAAAATCCATTGTTTGTAAGGCACTCTTGTTAGTATAGTGATAAGCACCACAGAAAAGCCTATGAGGAAATCAGAAATTAATTCTTCAGGGCAGGATTTGAATAAATCAGGCTTCAGCCACACACTGAATAGTGAAGAGAAAATAAAACACAGGCCTGAGGACAGAGTGGGTGTACAGGGGCCAGTTACCCCAGGGCCCAGTGATTCAAAAGGCAACACTGAATGGCTGGGGTGGGGCTCAGCAGGGTCCAGGCAACACTAAGAGCTGCCTGTCCCACTCCTGCCCCTTCTGGGAGTGCAGAACCAACCACATACATATTGCCCAGCAGCTCAGCAATCCTGTCATCCCTTACTCCCATCCCAGGAGAAAATAAAATAGTGTATGTCTACACTACAAAGTTAATTCGAACTAACAGCCGTTAGTTCGAATTAACTTTGATAGGCGCTACACATACAAACCGCTAGTTCGAACTTAATTCAAACTAGCGGAGCGCTTAATTCAAACTAGGTAAACCTCATTCTACGAGGACTAATGCCTAGTTCGAATTAAGCAGTTCGAATTAAGGGCTGTGTAGCCACTTAATTCGAACTAGTGGGAGGCTAGCCCTCCCCAGCTTTCCCTGGTGGCCACTCTGGGCACCACCAGGGAAACTTGTCTGCCCCCCTCCCGGCCCCGGAGCCCTTAAAGGGGCACAGTCTGGCAACGGTGCCCATGCCAGATGCAAGCCTGCCAGCACCCAGACGGCAGACCCTGCACCTGGCATGGCATGAACCAGCTACCCACTGCCACCCAGCCCTCCACCTCTTCCCAGGACCAGGCTGGCAGCTCCCGGGAGCCTGCCTGGGTCCGCAAGAGGCAGGCGCCCACCTGGTCTAGTGCGGAGATTGTGGACCTCATCCACGACGTCTGCAGGAGGCACAGGAAAGTGGCCTAGGGCAGGATAGCTGCCAGCCTGGCCACCCAGGATCAGGTCTGCATGAAAATCAAGGTGGTCCAGTGAGACCCCCGACCCTGAGCCCTGAGCTTAGAATGGCCGTACTGGGTCAGACCAAAGGTCCATCTAGCCCAATAGCCTGTCTGCCGACAGCAGCCAACACTAGGGACCCTGGAGGGGATGGACCGAAACAATGACCAAGCCACTTATCTCATGCCATCCATCTCCAGCCTTCCACAAACATAGGGCAGGGACACCACTCCTACCCCCTGGCTAATACCACTCCATGGACCCAACCTCCATGACTTTATCTCACTTCTCTTTAAATTCTGTTCTAGTTCTAGCCTTCACAGCCTCCTGCAGCAAGGAGTTCCACAGGTTGACTATTTGCTTTGTGAAGAAGAACTTTCTCTTATTAGTTTGAAGCCTGCTACCCATTCATTTAATTTAGTGTCCTCTAGTCCTTCTATTATGGGAACTAATGAAGAACTTTTCTTTATGCACCCTTTCCACACCACTCATGCTTTTATAAACCTCTATCATATCCCCCCTCAGTCTCCTCTTTTCTAAGCTGAAAAGTTCCAGTCTCTTTAGCCTCTCTTCATATGGGACCTGTTCCAAACCCCTGACCATTTTAGTTGCCCTCCCCTCTCCCACCCTCTCTCTTCCCCTCTCCCACCTCCTTTTCCCAGTCTCCCCGAGTTTTGTTCAATAAAGAGAGTTTCTATTTTTGAACACACGTGTCCTTTATTTTGTATATGAGGAAGGGGGGCTAGGGAGGGGTAAGTGGATGGAGGTGAGGGAGGAATGGGGTACGAGCCCCCAATGGGGAGGACTGGGATGGCTCTGCGGGCTCCTCGGGGTGGAAGATCTCCTGCAGCCCCCCGATTGACCCCCCTCTCTGGATGGCAGCCTGCGGCAAGTGCAGCTGGGCTGATGGCCGAGTGCTGTAATGTGCCGAGTGTGGGCACTCAGGGCACTCCAAGCCAGGACTGCTTTGCTGTCCCTCATCAAGTTAGACAAGCAAGCGGGGAACCCCTGGAACTGTCTGTCCGGGGTGGGGGTCCCTTTAAGCACAGCCCTCGGCTAGCCTGAGACATTCCTGAGTCCTAACCTGATGCCCTGCCGGCACTGCTTCCAGCCATCCTTAACCCTGGTTCAGGGTCCACTCAATGTGGACATGCTAGTTCGAATTAGCAAAATGCTAATTCGAACTAGTTTTAAGGTCTAGATGCACTAGTTCGAATTAGCTTAGTTCGAATTAACTAATTCGAATTAAGTTAATTCGAATTAGTGCTGTAGTGTAGACATACCCATACTGAATAGCTGTTCATTAAGGGTATGTCTAGACTACATGCCTCTGCTGACCGGTTTACAGGAGCGGTCGACAAAGGCTTCCCTTGTTGATTGATCTGCGTCTTGACTCGCGCGCTGTGCTGACGATCAGCTGAGCCGGCACAGCGCGGCGGCCATTTTTATTTTAATGAAGCCGGGGATATTTAAACCTCTGCTTCATTGACTATGTTGGGTAGCCTATTTTACATGCTTCTGTCGGCAGAGGCATGTAGTCTAGACATACCCTAAGTGAGCACCATCTGTTCTGTGCATGGAATGAGGTAGAGATTGTGTGGAAAAAATAGTATGAGTCAAGTAATTAAAGACTGTATCATAATGCACAAGACAGTTGAATAAAAGTTACCCATACAACCTTAACACTAGCATTTCCTAACTCTTGAGTGCTTGACTTTGCAACCTTAATAATGTTCTTGTAGCATAAATTTGTGTGAATGTAATAAATACTGCATTTTTGCTTTTCTCTTTCATGCTTATGTTCTGGGGTGTGTGCACACACACAGGTGTTCACAACTGTTGCTGAAATGATCATCATAGCAATTACAAGCATTGACTGTCATGATAGGTACCTTATCACCAACCCGTGCCTACTTCCATACACTCCAACAATACTAGCACTTCTGACACATTAACATTCACACCTTATGAGGAATGGAATTTCTCTTGAGGGCTCCAATGACAGAACAGATCCCCTGAAGCCCCTCCAGTGAACTAAGAGAAAACAAGATTAAACTATAGTTCAAATACTCACTAAGCAATTTGGGTTGAGACTTTTTGTTCTGTGTTTGGGCAGAGCCTCACACATTGGAGTCCTGGGCCATGACCAGGGATCCTAGATGCTACCTTTACCATTACTAATATTAATAACAAATGCACTTTGAAAGGCTATTTTTCTTCTTTAATGCTGCAAGTAAAGGATTCTTATCAATGTTAATAAGAATTCTCCATTCTGACTGGCAGCAGATTAGACCTCTTTTGGTGGAATTTGTAATAATCAATAGTCCACTTATATTCAACTCAAACTCCAATTAAATAATAATATAGCAGTTTTTAGGATGAAATTTCAGGCAAAAACATCTAATATTGGGTGGTATGGGAACTCTACAAGGGTATGTCTACACTACCCCGCTAGTTCGAACTAGCGGGGTAATGTAGGCATTCCGCACTTGCAAATGAAGCCCGGGATTTGAATTTCCCGGGCTTCATTTGCATAAGCGGGGAGCCGCCATTTTTAAAACCCCGCTGGTTCGAACCCCGTGCAGTGCGGCTAAACGGGGCTCGAACTAGGTAGTTCGGACTAGGCTTCCTATTCCGAACTACCGGTACACCTCGTCCAGAAGCCTAGTCCGAACTACCTAGTTCGAGCCCCGTGTAGCCGCGCTGCACGGGGTTTGAACCAGTGGGGTTTTAAAAATGGCGGTTCCCCGCTTATGCAAATGAAGCCTGGGAAATTCAAATCCCGGGCTTCATTTGCAAGTGCGGTATGCCTACATTACCCTCCTAGTTCGAACTAGGAGGGTAGTGTAGACATACCCCAAGTTGTCTGAGAGACAGCACAGTAAGATAGTTGCTTTCTCATGGGTCAATGGCAGAATATTAAGATCACATCAGTTCATACAGCTAAATTTTTTAAACATTTCTGGGAAGGAGCAACTTTATTTAAGTCTTAATTTATGGTTAATTGTAACTTGGACTAACATGCAAAGAACTACAAAGAACTATTAGATGATGAGGAACCACTAATTAGCAGGCAACCCTAACCCTGAATCTGGGCAGAGGCCATACTTTCATTTATTCTCCCACCACACAACAAGTGGGCAAAGAGGGAATGGCTAGAGCCATGGATCTATTGCAAATGCTGAACACCGAGGAAACAAATTACTAACCCCCACCCAGATCAAAATGGGGAGCAAGGAGAGAACTGTAGCTCCTGGGTTCAGAGTAACACAACACAACTTGCTATGTATTCATTGTGACACATTTGTTCTTAGATCTTCTTCTTTAGGGAGTCTACTACAGTATCACCAATTATTTAGTGGCAGCCTTTTGTAGTAAGGACAGGCTTCATCATCTGGTCTATTTCTTTCTACACTCACCAGATCATGGAACCTTTTTTATGGGAACCTTTGGCATAGCAACTGAAAGAAGACAGAGATTTCATTCAAAGAGCTTTCTTTAGCTCCAGGCAACACTTGGATTTCACAGAGCCAGATCTTTCAAGATCTGCTATTTAGGAAGAGGATTATTTATTCTGCATTAATTTGAAAGGAGACTGCAAAGGATCTCATTGCTGTGAAGAAGAGTTTTGCTGTTGTGTTTTAATAAGACATTTAAAAACTCACTCATATATTTTTGGAAATCTCACTCACTGAAAGTGTCACAAATTGTTGGTCAAGTCTAGCTGAAAACCAGATACTGGAGGCCACAGAGGCACCTTGGATTTGTTTAAAGATAATCCAGCTCAAAACCTAACCATACTGACAGAAGCTCAGGGTAAAACAGTAATTTACATATTCCCGACTGGAAACATTGCCTTCAGTAAGCCCATATGACTTAAGGCTGCTGAAACCATGCACCTGTTTAAAGCATACATCCCTGTTCATTACGTCTGCTAGGTGGTTAAACCCTTAGCATTGAAGAGAGGTGCCAGGAGGTTTTCAGGTGTGCTAGCAATGTAGCCCAGCTATATGTGACACTTTTTCTGCAGGAAATCTCAAAGCGTATCCATGACTTTTTAATATGTATGTACTTCTCTTTTTAAGATATTTAATGTCAACACATTAATGTAGAACAGGACAATAAGAAGCACCTAGCATTGGTGGCTATCCTTTTGGCATTTAGAGTTGCATTGTATAAAATAAACATATGAAAGACTGTTAAAAACAGCACGATGATAATGTCCACAGACATAGGTTAAATATTCAGTGCAGTATGTAGCAATTCTCTTTAACAGAATGAAACTCATAGCATTAAATTCCTGTACACCCAGTTGCAAACACATACCCGAATGTGAAGATAACCCAATGACAGCAAAGAAGTAAATGACAACAAATAACCTCATTTGTTTCTAGCAGTGGGTAATTAGAGAAAAGTACAAATGGCCATACCATATGCAACAATCACAAAAATTAAGTGTCTGAAATCTATTTTTCTGAGAAAGGGAAGCAAACATCAAAAGTCTCTAAATATATTTTTAAAAAGAAACTGAGCCCTTACTTAGCATGAAAACCCTTGTATATAAAATAATATAATATTAGTCTGGATATAGTGAAGCATGTGTCCCATATCCAGAGTTATGTTCTTCAGAAGAAATTAATTGAAAAAGTGGATTAAAATGACAAGCATAACACAGACCATGTAACTTTTAGATCTAACTTTTAAACCAGGCTGGCTTAAGGTACATCATCCAGCTTTGCAAAATGTGTAGGTGGATTCAGCTTACCTTAAGATGAGACACCACTACGTCTACACTGCGGAAGGCCGACTCCTCTCAGAATGAGGAGTACTGGATGATGGCAGCAGCTGCCTTTAGCCTTCGATCTGGGGTCTACACTAGCCCCGCTAAATCTAATGCTAGAAAATCGATCTCCATAGTATAGACATGCCCTCTCTAAGATAAAATAATGGAAAATATTATCTTGGAACATCCATCCTTTATTTTAAGGATAATCTGCTACAACAATGCCCATCCACTTCATGGAGACTTTACCCCATGTGGATATCACTCTCCTATCATATCCAGCTGCATCCATATAGGGAAGTGGCATGACTCATGCCAGGAAAACCATTGAAAAATCCCAGATTCTTAATTTTAGGAGGACCAGGGAGAGAAAAATGTATAAAGTAGCTCCTGTAAATACTAAGATGTGGAAACCAATGGAAGTGCTATAACTCAGGATTACATTCCATCAGCCAGATTTTAGCCTTTTCATCTTTTTTTCCCGGATTTAATCTATGATCTATGATTTATTTGGGACCTTCCATATTGATTCAGTAAAGCAGACTTCCAGAGTTTCTCTGAATGTGTATTAATTAATTAATTAATTAATTAATTATTATTAATAACACTAATAATAATACTGTTCTTTTGTAATTCCAGGTCTTTATTAAAAATCAAACCAGATTTCCACTCAAAGTATGACAGTATTGTTATCAGCTTGTAATCATTCAAGTCTCACCATAACCTACTTGAGTTGCTTTTATAAATTCAGTTCAGTGTTTCTGTGTAGAGTCCCTTGGTCTGTAAAAAAGCATGTTATATTTTGGGTGGAGTGCAATCTATTTATAGGTGGATGCAAATGTACAGACCTAATCCTCCTGACAGTTCCACTTTGTGTCATTTGCACACTTTTTTCAATAACACAGATTATGAGGCTGATGGTGGTTGTAAAGGAATCCTGTAGAACTGTTTGAAGGCCAAGAGTAGAGACTTAAATTGTAATTGTGTCTATGTTTTGAGGATAACGGTGACAACAAAATGTCACTCTTACAGCAGCATGAAAAAATGCACCAATGATTTGCTCTTGCACTTCTATAGACAAAGCTCCATTCAATGGTACATTAGATCTTGATAAATCTAAGAAAAATAATGTACTGCAGGCTAGCAGACGAATACAAATCCTTTCAAATTTACTGCTTAATAACTCTTCACACACAAAAATTAAAATAATACTAAAAAAATAGGTTGCCAATTGAAAGGAGAATTATACCCCTAATTAACTGAGGTAAACCTAAAAAATTCTACTGCTCATTTAAAATAACACATTATGCCCATGTATTACATCCTGTTTTTCATCTGCTTTTCTACAATCCATCATTATTACTAAGCCTAGGGCTAAAGGAGAAATTTCTTACAGGGCAAATTTAAAACTATATAATGTATTTATGAATTCAGAATATATTGTGTCTTTAATCTATTTCTCCTATGATTTTGGTTAAATATCGAAGTAACTGTATTTTATTTAAATGGAGGTTTGTTCTCATAATCCAAATCATACTTCTGTTTAATCCAGCAGTGAAAATTTAATCATCCTTCAATATTTTGACATAATAATTAGTCCCTTGGATACAGACAAATTTCACAAACTATATTTGGCATTCCTTGGAGGATTGTTTTTCTTATTTCAAGTTCAGTATTGAAATTGCTTGTTAATGTCATTTTTATATTGTATTTTAATATAATTAAGAAGGTATATCTACAAATTCCACTTGAACTCTTTCAGGAATTTGCAAGAAATCTAATTGTTGTGTCTACCAAACACTGATCTGACACAAGGATGTTATGTAGTCTCCCCATGCAGTGTCTGAATCCTCTACATACACAATATTTATTTCCTTATCAAGGAGTCAAAATGGGACCACATTCAAGAACCATTAGCAGCAGAGGTCAATTTCATCCTTGAGGGAATTCCATTGAAATCAATGGAAAGAGAATGAATCAAGCCCCAGCTGAACTAAAATGGACTTTACCCTGAATTAATTTGAAAATGCCTTGATAATCTTGTCACAGCAAGAGGTTACTTTTTGATGACCACTTGTAGCTACATGCAGTTATACAACCCTGTATAATTAACATGATATATATTTTAACTTAAAATGCAATATCTACCACAAGTCCAGATGCAAAAGTGTGCAGGCAAGAAGGGTGTGTGAAAAGTATCAAGTGTTTGTGTACTATTTGGTGAACAACTTCACAGAAGTGTGCATGTATACCCTGACTTGAACATACACATCAGGTGAGGTGATTGGTTTATGCAATCCCTCCTGCATACTATTGTAGATGTTGTACATTGAAAAACATGTCTCCCTTAGGGGATCATGTTAACAGTGCACTGTGGGGGTTAAAACACTTACCACTTTGTTAACAAATAAAATCCCTAAATTAGGAAAAGAGTGAAAATAAACACTCTTTTTCCACTGTACATTTATCGTGTGCGTCTGCACTGAGCCCAGCTCAGCGGCCGCGATCCGAAGGAAGGGACGGGGCTGAGATCGGGGATGGGCAGCAGCCCTTCGACTCTCCCTCGGGAGCTCGGCGTAGGATCAGCGCATTCCCACGATCAGCAGCTGAGCTCGGATCGGCCGGTTCCGGAGGCTGAGTCTGTGGCACCGACCTTGCTCCTTCCTTCCCACGAACCCGAGCGCTGCCTCTCACCAAGCCCCAGCGAGCCGGGACCTGCCTCTCGCCCGCAGCCCTGACCCGTGTCCCCCGCACGGGTTGCTGCGGCTGCCTCCGCTCCCCCTGCTCTGAGCGTGGGAACCAGCCGTGGCTGCCCTGGCTCGGGCTGCAGCTGCGAGTGCTCGGGCGGGGGGGGGACCCCTACGGGGCGAGGGAGCCGCAATCAGCACGGGGGTGGGGGGCTCCTGCGCTGCCGCGGGCCCCCCAATGAGACCAGAGGCAGATGGGGACGGGGGGGGGGGGGGAGACTCCCGGGCAGAGCGAGCGAGCCGGGTCCCACAGCGCGCTGGGGGCGGCACTTACTTGATGTCCTCCCAGACCTCCGGGCCGTAATTCCGGATCACCAGCAGCTCCAGGGCGTGATTGACGAACCCGTACTGCGGACAAGGGGCGAGGGGGGCGGGTCAGTCCCGGGGGGGGGGCAAAGAACGAAGGCGAGGGGGGACTCGTGGGGGGACCCGAGGGATCTAGGAGCAGGGCGGGGGTAGCTGTCACTTGCCATGGCCGGGGGAAAGAGCCCCGCATCTTGCACCCCCCGCATCCTGGCTGCGTTCCGGGGCCGATCCCCAGGCGCGAGCATCGCCACAGCGGGTGCCAGCTGCAGCCTGGGCCGCCTCCCCCAGCGCAGCAGCCCACGGGGATATATCTGCCTTCCCAGGGCTCTGCACGCTCCGCTGCACCCGCCACCGCCATCACCCCGGCCTGCCCTGCCGGTCACCCCCTGCCTTCCCCTCCACCGCGGCTGCCCCGCGCCCAGCCCATCTCTGATAACCCCTCTCTGTTCCCCTCCCCCCGCCCCCCATAGCAAGGGCCGGGATCCGAACAGGCGCGGGCGAGCACCCTGGGGAGAGCGGGAAGTGCCCCCCGCCGCCGCCGCGGGCTCTCACCATTGCGCCGCCACTCGCTCCCCTCCGCTCGCTGACGCCCTCTGCCCGACCGCTCTCGGGGACCCTGGCCGCCGCTCCTCCAGCAGGAGCCGGAGCGCTAGCCACCGCCACCCCCGCTGCGCCTGACTGCCACCTCCCGCCGGCCAATCCGCGCCCTGGCCCAGGCCCGGCTTCCAATCACAGGCAGAGGAGGGAATTCGGATGCCTCGAGGATGCTGTTCGAGCCTCCCCCCCCCCCCCCCCCCCGGGGAAGCGAAGCGGGGAGGGGGAGAAATGCTTTTCCTGGGGATGGAGAGAATGTGATGGCAGCAGCCGCAGCGAACCCCTTTGCAGTAGGTTTCAAGTGCAGGACCAATGTAAACAGCTGACGGTGAGCGGCGGTGGCTGCAGCCTGGAGGTATTTGTGGTTACTGTTCTGGGTAGCTGGGGTTACCTGGTTGCTTGGCTTGTGACAATAACAGGTCTTTCCATTCCTTGGTTTCTCTGGCTCGTACATGGTAAATATGTAACATGTGTGGTTTCTCTTGCCTCAGTCCTGCTAGAGAATACATGCCATCATATGTGTACCCGAAAAAGACAGGGAGATATGAGAAACAGAAGGTTTAATGGCCTGACCGGATTTAAGGGATTTAAGGACATGCCTTTGGGCTTGCTGCTTTGCTCAGGGCTTCCGTTTTGCCACAGAGGGGGACACAGAAATCATGAATTAGAGTAAGGTCAGTGAAATTTTGGAAATAGTCATAAAAACACCTGTGATTAGGTCCCCAAACCAAGAGGTATTAATACCTGGTACATGGGTCACAGCTGCACTAGGTTGCAAACATCCTGAACAAGGAGTAATTTCTTCTCTCCCAGCCCACATACACACACTACTCCACTTCTTCTGTGAAATTTACTAAAAATGTCCATGGCATACATAATGCTATTATGGGTTAATGCCCATATATCTTTTATGCTAGCCCACAGTGTGATGGGTTCTGTGTATGCTACATGTTATAGAAAACATTATATTGTTAACATTAACACCATGAAATAGAACCTCATTTTTCCTAATGTTCTCTGCAGGGAACCATCTGTCATATAGTTCAAGTAGTTTGTATCAGAAAGATCTTTTAATTGTAATGCTGATAGGTGGCCTCTAGAGCTTAGTGTATGAGCCTCTACTCCACCATATGAGCTAAAAGCCAACTGGCTATCAGCTAAGGCTGTAGAGCAACCTTATTATTCTTTCTGTAAGTGCTCTCAAGTGCCACTATATGGGACAATACACCACACCCAGAGGGTGTGTGGGTTACATAACCTCTTATATTTCTGGATAGGAGACAGTAGGACTGACCTGACATGGCTGCTGAGTGTTCAGTGTCCTAGAAGTTTATATTATACATTATATTTATATTATAATAAGTAACAAATACCAAATGGGCAAATATGCACTTTGGTTTGACTGGTTTTTTTTTTTTTGTAATGGCCAAAAGAGATAATTTTGAAAGGAACCAAGTGGACTTACATTTAATCAAAGGTCTAAATTTTGTTTAAACTGATGTCTTCATAATTAAGACCAACAAAAATGTTTCTACAATTGTTTTAAATTCCAGTGAAAACACATAGGTTTATCTCATTACTATTTGAAAACCAAATATTCCTGCACTAAAAACCTATAAATACAAATTAATATTCCTTCACTGATTTTCCTATTCCACTACAAGTGAAATACAAAAGATAAATCGATAGCGCCAATGACAAGCAGGTTACATTTTTAAAAATTCTCTCTTAATCATTTAATGATTCAACCACATATGATTTAATAAATTGAGAGTGTCATTGTAATTAGCACACGGAAAGGAAAAGTCACAGAATAGCAGTAGTACAGCCTTCCTGCGGGTCCAACAGCTGTTACTGGCCCTGGGGCAAGATATTAGACGGGGGTGGCTTCATGCCCCAAGAATGGGCAGGGCTGAGATCACTCAGCCTTTAGCACCACCCTGACTGCTGAGCCCTCCCTGCCCCCAGCCCTCAGAACCACGCTAAGTGGCACTCCAGTGGCAATTCAAAGAGGCTCGGGTTTCTGGTTGCCACCGCCACAGTAGTTGTGGCCGGGAGCTCCAGGGCCTTTTGAATCTCCAGGCCCCAGGGCAATTGCCCCCTTTGCCTCTCCCTGTCTGTGGGCCTGCAGCCTACTGAATAAGGGTGCATCTACATTGCACCCATAGCTCGAAAAAAGCTACGCAATTTGGGCTACGCAGCTAAACAGGGCCAAATTTTGAAATAAACCACTATTCCAAAAGATCCCTTAACAAGGTGTATGGGGATGTTGGAATAGCAAGCCTGTTATTTCAAAAGCTATTTCAAAAGAATGGGCTTGTTTAAAAGACATGGAATAGCTGTTTCAGCATACCAGAAGTATCCCGAAATAGTGATGCAGTGTAGATGTATCTTAAGGTGTTATTCACAGATAAGCAACCAACTGAAACATGCATTTCCAGATGGAGTTTTGGATACATTAAAGAGGACGATATGCAGGCAGACAGAGTTCATGGTGATCATTGACTCTAGAGCCTAGAAGTCCTACATTTCAATCATGAACTAGAAACTCATTGTGGTAGGCACTGTGCAAATACAATGAAAACCAAAGCTAAGATAATACAGCATTTGGAAAAGTGAGGACATTTCAAACTACTGTAGGTTAAAAGCTCACTTTCATTTAAACATCTTTTATATCTTTAACCTTTATTGTAATACACAAAATTAAGCAGCATGAAACAAAAAAAGTACAATTAAAACTAGAAGATAATTAAAGACCTGTGAAGTTTTGGGACAATAGACCAAATTTCAAAATGAGATTTCTTATAATTGTAATGTATAGACAAATACAAAATAATTTATGCTTTGCAGAGACTTTTAAAACCATCTATCTCAAGAAAGTTAAAATAAGGGCAGTGGGACAATGGAAAACAAGATGCTCCTTAATCAAGGAATGCTTCTTCAGCCAAAGGAATAACTGTTGTTTTCTTCTATTACTTACCCACAGCCTTGGAGGCTTTTATGATTACAGTCAAATTAAGGTTAAAAAGACTGTCCTCTTGGCAAAGAAAACCAGTTGGGAGTGGATCCAAACAACCAGTCATGGGAGCAAGATTATTAAAAACAATCATACAGGCCCAGGCTGAAAAGCTAAGGGACTTAAATCCCTGATGATTGATATGGAAGAAGAAAAAGAAACAAAGATAAAATTTACAAATCTGTTCCTTCCTCATTTCAGCCATCACAATGCTAATAAAAGAACTGTGGGGGCAAATCATCAGATAATGTAATTATTTGTCATTCTCTTCAAGGGCTCCATATCAGCAAAAGATCTAGCTCTCCCTGCTTGAAAGAGAGACTCTGTCGAGTTTGCTGCTGTTTTTTTAAATAAAGTATTATAAATACATCTAAGAAATAGCAGGTTTGGCACAGGTGTTATACTATCCCAGTATTAAACTGTGTACATGTTGACCCACTACTCCAATAAAGAGCTCTAAGATCAAACTTCTAGGCCCATTCATGTCAACAGAAATTTTGCCATTAACTTCAGTGGAGCCAAAATTTCACCCTTTGTCTTTTTCTAAATAAGTAATATGGTCAAAGTTCAGAAGTCAATAAAATTAAATAAGAGAAAAACATGATGACATGCACATCCAGAGACACATGTGTGCTTTAAGTGTTGGAATCTAATGTAGAGCATAATAAATAATACAAATTATTGCTTTATTGATCTGAAGATTAAAGAAAGAGCAAAACAGTGTGTCAAAAGAAATATAAAATTTTAACAAAATGTTATTTTTTAAAAATTTGTAATTGCTTATATTTTTTGACATTAGAAGAACAGATCTGACTCTAGACAGCTCTATTCCATTACTGTGACTGGTGAAGAAAAACTATTGTGACAAATTATAGGTTATTATATTGTAAATAGCATGTCTTCATGGGAGTACAGAGGGAAGGCTGCCACTCTGTCTCATGAAATGGTGCAGCATGTGCTCTTTCCCACACTGCATGTTAACTCCATCACCAGTGGGAGTAATCCTTGAACTTGTGGAGTGCAAGAAATAGTATAAGGCCACTGTGCAAATAGTATGAGGGGATGTGAATGAAAGACACTAGCTTGCCCATAACAGCTACATTCATTTCAATGTGTTTTTGTTGCTACAAAAGCATTAGAAAAGCATTAGTAGTTTTTAAAACTATCTGCTTATTCTGAACTTTGCTCTTAGAGTTTATATATTCACCAAAAACTTCGGTAAAAATTCAAACTTATCTGGTAACTGTTGGAGTTAGTTGGTTGAGTTGTGTTACTTTACCAACAGCAAATCTGGCTTTTGCTGCTGTCAGACCACAGTGGTCTTAGCCTTGGCATTTTCATTGTCATAATGTGTTTCTAAGGACGGGCAAATATGCATTAATTTGGTTAAACTTGGCTCAGAAATGTTCAGAATTTATATTTCAGCAAAATGCTATTTAAATTGTTTTTAATACTGTTATTGTTGAGCTGCAGCAAAAGATTAACTTGATGATTAACAAAAGTTCAAGATCCCATGCTTCCTTATATTGGAATAACCCAGTTTTGCAAAAGATGGGAAACCATGAGTTATCTTGTAAATCCTCCTTCAAGGGGAAGGGTTGGAGATCCTCAAAGGTATTTAGGTGCCTAACTCCCATTAAAATTGATGAGAGTTAGGCACTTAAATACCTTAAATGATCAGTCCAGTATTATTTTGATGTCCCAGAGAAGAGTTATGATAACTTCAGAGCCCAATACACAGCCCACTGAAGTTAATGGAAGGATTCCTGTTGACTTCTACATGCTTTGGATCAGGATTTCAGTAGGCACAAATTTAGAAACATAAGAGGGGCCACCCTGGGTCAGACTGATGGCCCATCTAGCCCAGAATCCTGTTTTCTGACAATGGCCACTGCCAAATCCTTCAGAAGGAATGGATAGAACACTGCAATTGCTGTCTAGTTCTAGTATCTGGCAACTGGGGGCTTAGCAATCTTGGCTAAAAGCCATTGATGGACCTATCCTCCATGAACTTGCTTAATTAGAAAAGCTGTTTTACTTTCAGCGCCAAAATCTTCTGAGGTGCCTTGGACTAGCAGCTTTAAAAGATTGTTTACTTTGGTTTATTATTTCTCTGACTGGGTGCCTAGCCTCATGTTCCAACACAACTGCATATTTAACATTCAGATCAGGCATTTGTGCTCAGGAGAATACACATCTTAAACTGTTGTGTCTGCATATTGCAGGAGTTTCAGAACAACGGATTATCTCCCATATATATTTACCTTCCACATTCCTGCACTGCTGAGTAACTTACAATAATGGGTCATATTCTCCCCTCTGCTCTGGTTTCTAACATTCCATTAGTTATTTGCCTGCCACTGCACATTGAGTGGATATTTTCAGAGATCTGCCCATGATGACTCCAAGATCTCTTTCTTGAGTGGTAACAATGAATTGAGACTCCTTCATTGTATATGTATAGTTGGGCTCCCCTCTCCCCTGCCCCATATGCATTACTTTGCACTTATTAAAACTGAATTTCATTGATTGTTTTGTTGCTCAGTTACCCAATTTACTGAGCTCCCTAGTAATCTTTTACAGCAGGCTTTGGACTTAACTATTTTGAGTAATTTTGTATCATCTGCCAATTTAGTCACCTCATTGTTCGCCCCTTTCCCTAGATTCTTTACGAATATGTTGAGCAGCACTGATCCCAATACAGATTCTTGGAGAAATCCCTTTATTTCTCTCCACTGTGAAAACTGACCATTTAGGATCCACTTGTCCTTTATTTGTAGGTAGGCTCTCAGATGAGATAGGCAGTGCTGCTCAGGGTGCCAGTGACCATTCTAACTAGGTGTCAACAGCAGCTGAGCAAATTTCACTGATGCCTATCAGCAAGTCAATTAGCTTTAGGCAGAGCTTGCAGCTCTAAAGTATGAGGTAGGGATGAGCAGACAAGGTATAAGGCTAAGAACAAAAGCTTTACACTTGGCTATTATGTCAACTCCTTTCATGGCCACATCAAGTCACATGAAATTTCTGCCTTCGTTATTCCCAGCTATAATAATAACTAGCCAATTAGCCCATAGAAAAAGGTGATTTTCAGGTCTCTCCTCCATGTCCTATTCCCTTTCTATCTCAGTCTTCTCTCCTGATCCTCCGGTCTCTCGCTCCATCTCTCTCTCTCTCCCCTCCTCCTATTGCCTCCCCCTCTCTCTCTCAGCTCTCCTCCATCTCCTGCCTCTCTCTCCATCTCTCTTTCTCTTCTCCCCCTCCTGTCTTTCATTCTCTCTTCTCCTCCTCCTCCTGCCTCTCACTCTCTCTTTCTCTTCTCCTCCTCCTCCTGCATGGGGAGCGCGGAGCTCAAATGACTGTTTGCACCTCTTGCTCCCTCACGGCAGCCCAGCTGAGCGGCTGCCTATGAGCTCCAGCTGCCCCCCTGCACCATTTCCCTTCACCCCAGCACTGATCCTGCAGCCTCCCAGTTGTCTTCCACCTCTCCCTCCTCCTCATTCCCCCGCCCACCTCCCAGCCAGAGTCTGTTCACAGCCAGGGGGCGGGACCTGGAGCCGCTGTCACGCCGCATGTCTCTATCCCGCCCCCCATCGCCTTCCGCCATGGTGCTTGGCTGACTTCAGTGCTGCTCAGCTGGGCCGCCACGAGGGAGCAAGCGGAGCCAGCAGTCGTTTGGGCTCCCCCGCCGCGGCCCAGCTCAGCGGCGTAGAATTCAGCCAAGCTCCAAGGCGGGATGTGAAGGGGGGCAGAGCAGTGACATACACAGCCGGGCCCCATCCCCTGGCCGTGTACGTCACCGCGCCATCCCCCTTTGCCTCCCGCCGTGGCACTCGGCTGAGTTCTGTGCCACTCAGCTGGGACACTGCAGAAGAGCAAGTGGCACAAGTGGCCGCTTGGGGTCCATGCTCCCCATGCAGTGGAGGTCCTGCATGGGAAGCGCGGACCCCAAATGGTCACTTGTGCCACTTGCTCTTCTGCAGTGGCCCAGCTGGTGAGAGGTAACAGCGCCCCCCAGAGGCAACACGTAACGCTACAGCATTACAGAGTCACAGACATATATGATACCTTATTCAACAGGGAGCTGTGACAAGCAGTTAATGCCACTAATGTGCTAAGTGTGTGAAAATTCACCAGAGTGCACATCTAATGCCCAAATGTCTGGGACTACGGTTAGCTAGTCATTTGGACAATTGGCCCTTACTAAGGGTACGTCTAGACTACATGCCTCTGGCGACAGAGGCATGTAGATTAAACTACCCGGCATAGGAAAATGAAGTGGCGATTTAAATAATCGCTGCTTTATTTAAATTTACATGGCTGCCGAGCTGAGCCGATCAGCTGTTTGTCGGCTCAGTGCGGTAGTCTGGATGCTCCGCGGTCGACATCAAAGGCATTTGTCGACCTCCCAGATATGCCTCATCCCAGGAATGAGGAGTAACGGTAGTTCGAACTAGGAAGCCTATTCCAAACTACCTAGTTCGTGCCGCGTGTAGCCGCACGGCACGGGGTTCGAACCAGCCGGGATTTAAAAATGGCGGCGCCCGGCTTATGCAAATGAAGCCCGGGAAATTCAAATCCCGGGCTTCATTTGCAAGTGCAGTATGCCTACATTACCCTCCTAGTTCGAATTAGGAGGGTAGTGTAGACATACCCAGAGAAAGGACAGGTTCACTATGGACATCAAGGCTACGTCTACACTGGCCCCTTTTCCGGAAGGGGCATGTTAATTTCACCTATCGTAGTAGGGAAATCCGCGGGGGATTTAAATATCCCCCGCGGCATTTAAATAAAAATGTCCGCCGCTTTTTTCCGGCTTTTAAAAAAGCCGGAAAAGAGCGTCTACACTGGCCCCGATCCTCCGGAAAAAGCACCCTTTTCCGGAGGCTCTTATTCTTTAAAGTAGGAATAAGAGCCTCCGGAAAAGGGCGCTTTTTCCGGAGGATCGGGGCCAGTGTAGACGCTCTTTTCCGGCTTTTTTAAAAGCCGGAAAAAAGCGTCGGACATTTTTATTTAAATGCCGCGGGGGATATTTAAATCCCCCGCGGATTTCCCTACTACGATAGGTGAAATTAACATGCCCCTTCCGGAAAAGGGGCCAGTGTAGACGAGCCCCAATTGTATGAACACTGTATGGTTATCCTGGGAGATCCAGCTTACCCTTCACTTCTTTAATAATGATACCATTCACAGGCTGTTTTGACAGAAGAAAAGAATCATTTAACAATGGCCTCCATAGTTGCAGAATGGCAGTGGAATGTGCATTTGGCCATTTGAAAGAGTGATGGCTCGTTTGTAGAATAAGTTAGAAACAGCAGAAAAGAAATATCAAAGATCATAGCATCATGTTATATTTGCACAATGTTTGTGCGACTAAAGGAGAAAACCTTAATGACAGCTGGGAAGCTAAAGTACAGAAACTCACTCAGAAGTTTGAGCAGCCAGTAATGTGTTCAATATAAAATTCCCGTTGTTCTTATTTTGAGCCTCAGGCTGAAACTGGTGTCTGCACGTCCGGCTGTTAACATTGGAGGGTGGTAGAAGTTTGTGTAGTTCAGTGTTTATTGGCAATGAAATGCAATGTTGCAGCAATCCCTATTGTGCCTTTTTGCTTTGCCTATTCATCTTTGTAAAACCTTATGAATTAGTAAAATTTTAATTATTTTCTGTGTAAAATGAACTGTTGATTCCTTATGAATGCAATTTTAAAGATTATTAAACTATTTTATAACATGTAGAAATGAACCTTCAGCTGACATGAAAATTAAAAAACAGCTTTTAATGAAGAAACAAAACAATCTATGATCTATCTACAAAGAAACCTTTTTATTACACCAGCAGTGAAACAAAACAGCAAAGTGCAACAGTACTGCACTAGGCACAACATAAGATGTAGGCAAAGGTCTGCCTCTTCTGATTCAAGGCTGTCTGGTATGGAGTGCAGATGCTTGAATTTACCATGAATGATAGAGGGCTCAAAAGAGCTGGGATCCTAGATGCTATTGTTCTTGCTGCCTTGATTTGGGTTCTGCAAGGGGAACAGCCTGTAGGAGAAGTGTTGCTGAGGTACAGTAAGGAGAAGATGTGATTGTTTCCTGAAGCTTGTATTATCCAAGGGCAGTGTAATGTCTGCTTCTGATTTGCAGTACTGCATTACCTGCTGCCCTAACAGCAACATGCTGCAACAGGGAATTTTTGGCTTTTTAGGGCCTCCAGGAGTTGCCTCTGCATCTCACTTTTTCAATACTATCTTTGGCCATGGTAACATATCCCTAGCAACTGCCATGCTGTCCTTTGACATTGCAATGATCTCCCTGGAAAACTTCTAATCAGATTCCCTCTCTCAGTCCTCAGATACTGGCTCCATCTTTCTGTTCTGTTGTGTGTGTGTGTGTGTGTGGCTCCATCTTTCTGTTCTGTTGTGTGTGTGTGTGTGTGTGTGTGTGTGTGTGTGTGTGTGTGTGTGTGTGTGTGTGTGTGTGTGTGTGTGTGTTTTGATGGTCACAAACATTTCATCACAAGTTTTCCATTTTCTCCCCCTTGCCAACTGTTCAGCCATTGATAAGGGCCTATGATAGGGAGAAAGGATTCAGAACGATCCTAGGCCCAGGCAGCTTTGCCTTGACACCTTGCAATGCATGCACAGGCTCGAGGAGGAACTTTAAATGTTAGCAGAGTAGCTCACTTGCAGGTAATGTGTGGAGATTAACAGACTTGCACTATGGTGCCTCAGCTATCAGACCCACCAACTATGGATGGCCTACCTGACCTGCTGAGGGCAAATGGTGCTGAACGTGTGAAAGGCTGGGATCTCTTCATTTTGTTTACATGACTTTGCTGTTCCCTCTTGAGGGACAGGCTGGTAGGAAGTTATGACAGAGGCAACCACCTGGCACTGCAGGGTGAAGGATTCAAATGCTACCTTTGGGCTCTGGATTGGAACCTGGTAGAGAGGGTGCATCTGGGTTCTCCTTCCAAACCCTTCCTGGGGCTGGAGGCAAAAAGACAATCTTTGATATTAGAGACCTGGGATTAGACTCCGTATCTTGAGAGTCCTGACTCTGGGACTTAAGTTGGGCCAAGCCTGAAAGCTCCTGCTGAGAAGCAGAACTAGCATTTGTTAAAACTCTTTACATACCCAAGAAAAGCTGCACTCAGGTTGGGGCCCAGCCAGAGCACCAAGCCACAGAAAGGGACAGCATGGCTGGAGCAGCTATCAACAGAGGGCACCAAGACAAAAGAGGTTTTGTCATGCTCTTGCCTATCCACTAGGCAGCATCTGTGGGGAGCAGGTCCCCTTCAAAGGTCCCACCTTTTGAGGATCTGGTCAGTGCTGGTGCTATTGCTGTGGGGGTATTAAAAATTCTAAATGAGTATTGCTCATCTTCTAAGGCAGTCGTGACAGCACATTTTTTAACACTAGGTGACTAGGAGGCAGAGAATGGCCTTATTCAAAAGGCAAAGGGCAGGGCAGGGCAGGGAGATACACAGTGAAGTTATTCACCAAGATGCTCCCCTCAAAATTGTTACCAGAGAGGCAGAGAGGCACAAGCTATGCCAGTGGGGTTGGTCTGGTAGCTATTTTTCTATCTCTGATCAAAAACTAAGCAATGCCTCAGCTTGAGATTTTTGCTTCATCTCCCCTGCAGATAAGCTGAAAGTATGAACAAAAATAGACAGGCTTCTGCAATGACTAAATGCTTCAGGCACTATTACCAGTCAGTAAGAATGAGTGTTCCAGGGCATTTACTGGGTAGCTAGTCTCTGTGGTTTCATGCAATGTCCAAAGTCTACTTCATGAGAAGTGAGACAATGAATCAAACTTCTCTTCCTGTAACCAGAATCTGAATCAACTTTTGCATTTCCCATGAAATAATGTTTTCCTTACTCAGAATCTGTTCTAGACAGGCATGGGCGGCTGCACCATGCTGCTTGCTCTGCTTCCTGAAGTAGCAAACCAGGTTGGGGAACGGGGGCAGCATTCTCCAGGCAGGACACCTGAGGGAAGGGGAAAGGAAAACAGGATATAGAGTGTATGTGCCTTCTGTAGTGTGGGCCTGGAAACAGTTGGCAGCCAAGGTGTTAGCATGAGACACAGGCTGATTGTTCCAAGTTTAGGAAGGTGTACAAGTTTGGGGTGGGGGGAGGGAAGTGTTGAATGGACAGTGTTAGCAGAGTGAGGGAAGTGAGATCTTCATTTCAGAAAAGCTTCTCTCTCACATCTGGTTACAACGACTATTGCCATGGCACACCCTGAAGAGAAGACAGCACGGCAGGATAGCTTAGACATTTTTTTTTCAATGTAAATACTTACATGCTGAGTTTCCCTCCATGGGATCAGTCCCCTTCTGGGTTTTTGCCTGTCCAGCAGGGTTGTTGCTACAAAGCTAGAACTGAATTTGATTCTACCTGACTGTCATCAGGGTCCTGAGTTCTAAACAGAGCCTGGCCCCCTCATGTTCATCCCTTGATAAGTCTTGCTGGTCATCCTAGTGGTGCAGGGAGCCTAGGTTGGATGGTTTTGTAGTTATATAAAATTCTGTTCAGCTCCTCAAAAATGGAGAAGTTACATGCCCTCTGCTGGAGTTTCTTAGTTCTCTTTTCTTTCAGCGGAGGAGCTCTGGTACAATTTGCTTTTTATCTGGCACTATAGTGCATCATGTCCAGCACCCCTCATGGACATCTGCCTAGCAATGTTCACAAAAAGGTGTTTACCCTAGTGGCTGCCACAAGTGCTCCCTGAACTGACAGCACCCTAGATGGCAATGAGAGACAGGATATTGATGTGGCTACTCAAGGTGTGTTGTGGGCCTTTGGTAAGAAATGGGAATCCAGGAGTGAATGGACAAAATCTGGCTATCTGCCAATGTATAAATGGGGGAGGGGACATCTGGTTAACTTGACCTCATAGTAGCAGAGAGTACAAAGATAAACAGACAGGTCAGTAATGGTTACCCACAAAGGAGCATGGTATAATCTTGGTAGGCAGCACAGGAACAAAATGTTGAACTAACTTGCTTCAGAGCAAAACTAGTTCACTTTGAATGAGGACTACAAAGTTTGCAATTAATGTAGAGTCCGTGCTCTGAAACGCATTGTGATGTGTGTACACAAGTGTTTTCTAAGCATGTTAATTCGAAAATCCGTGGTTTAACCTTTCCCCTCCCTTACGTGGACATATCTGTACTGTTACTTTTAAAACAAGCAAGATAATGCAGATGCAGAATCGTTATGGTGTTACTTAGCAAACACATATTGTCCCAAAAATACCAACACAGGACTGTTCAAAAAATCAGAAGGGAAGTTTGTAAAGTCACTTAATGATATATGTCAATATCCTGGATAGATCTGCAGTGATTAAAAGTGCCTTTTTCTTTTAATGGATTTCCAGGGCAAGATTTCTAGCACACAGACAGCCTAGAAGGCCATTAGAAGAGAACCAAAATCTTTCTAAATCACAAAGCAAATACAAATGAATGTTTAAGAGTTCAGATATCAATGTCTCTCTTGCAAGGAAGTGATGTTATCACAAATACCCTCAGCCAGTGTAAAGCATGCAGATCCCAAGCCATGCCAAGGAGCCAAGTTGTATGTTTAGAAGGATGACTGCACAAAGTTAACTTGCAGTAGAAATGGAATCCCAAACTCAAGTCTCAATAGCTAAAGAATCCTCTGTTTACTTGTAAAATGTATGTGTTAGCAGTTTTAAGGCTGTTGGTGTCTACTCATATTTTAAGTCATTTGTCTTCTACCTTTAGCAATGAGTGATACATTTTAAAGTGAGTGACCTGTACATATTTCAGATTCCATCTCTTCTATACATTATTTCTAGCTGAAGTATAAGATCACATGTTCAAGATAGTATGTTTCTGTCCAACATACTATACAGGCCAGTTGAAATTTCCTTTCTATGTAAACAAATTATATACTACTATCTCCTTTAAAACAGTTAAAAATGAAATGACAACAAAAAGAAAACATTTATTGCTATGATACATAGTATCAGGGGAAAATAATTTTTAAAATAGGGTTTTAAAACTCCAAGAACTAAAATCTTGCTTGATTACAGATGCTTTCGTGTGTGGATTATACAGTATTTGAATATTCTATAAATATTTATTTTATGAACAAAGAAAACAAAGTTCAGGGAACAGTAGGCAGCATACTCTGCTATATATACTGGCATTAGTTACAACCAACAACTTGATCCATCAAGGTGCTGTGTGCCTTCAATTACTGTTGACATCAGCTCCCACTAGGAGATGGGCAGAACCTCATAGGACTGGACCAAAAATTGCACTGAAACATTGGAAGAAATTGTTATAATAATGGCTGTTATTTTTTTCTTATAGAGCGACTAAGAAAACTGCATTTTAATAGTCACTGGTATGCACCAGCACACCACACTTCATATGACTGCATCACTTATTCACAATATTTTTTATACACTGCATGTACAACATGTTTAGAATTTTCAGTACAGGTAGAGTTGAAATGGTTCTTATGTAACACAGATTACCACAGGGATGAAAGTACTCTTTAACAGCCTTTTAAACAGTAAAGCTGAAATATTATTTTAGTGACTCTATATCTTCTTGAAAGTAAAAATAAAAAGTAGTAGCTGACACACTTCCTGAAATTTTAATACTGACTTTCAGGTATTAGCAATCTAAAGTGCTTTCATGTTCCATACTTTTTTAAAACTCTCAATTTACACAAAAATTAAAATATTTATACAATTATTCTGTAAATGTGTGAATATATAATTTAGTCTACTCCTGTTGCCTTTCCCAAGAAATTTGCATTACCATCTTCAAAATCTCTCTTTTGAAACCAAGGCTTTGAATTTGTTCCTTGAAGATAAGCTTCCAGAAAGTAACAAATACCAGGAATGTCACTGGGAAAGTTGGGAGGAAGTTCTTCTCTTGAACGAGGTGTGAATACAAAATCAGGAAATTCTTTTAACAGCCTACGAGACAATTAAAAATACTCATTAAATATGAAATCAAACACTAACTGCTACTGTTATTAAGAATATTCTAGCATTGTTCTTTTCACATGTTTTGTAAATTGGGCCAGAATTTGTTCCAGTATCTACGTGTTATTTTAAAATAGAATGCATTGTCTTGCTTACTTAGCATACCCTTTGCTCATTGATTGACATACGTAGATTGACCTGATATATTAAAACAGGAAGACAGTCTCTCCCTTTTTGGCTATACAAGGCATGTTTGTATTTCTCCTTGTTCTGAATGTATCATGAGAGATTTCTTGTTAACATTTCAAGAGACTATTTAACATTAAATAATAAATGAAAATGTTGCATAAATGTGGCACCAGAATTCATTTAAACCAATGAGATACTGAAGGGTTTGTCAAGCAAAATATTTAGATATAATATTAAATACAACCTTTATGCTGTTTTACACAAAGTTCCACTAAAGACAGTCATCTCCTATGAAATCTGAATTACAAACAAAAAATGCATTTTTATACTTTAGAGATAATTATTGACAATAAATATCTGAAGTTCAAAGACATGTAATAACAATCCCAGAATATGGGATATACTGATATGTACCATACCAGAGTGGGGAACCTCTAGTATGCTGTCCACACATGGTTTGTCAGGTTTAGCAATTGGCAGGCTACCAGATGGTTTGTTTACCTGAGTGTACACAGAAACAGCCCCACCACTCACAGTAGCCATAGTTCGCTGGGCAATGGGAGATGCAGGAAGCAGTGGTCTAGCCTGTGACACTTTCTGCAGCTCCCATGGTCCAGAAACTGTGAACTTCAGCCATTAGGAGCTGCGGGGCTCCGTGCCTCTGGATACTCAGGTAAACACACCATTTGGTAGCTTGCCAATAGCTAACCCTGATGAACTACGTGCGGCTCACAGGCCAAAAGCTCCCCATGACAGGGGCAGTCTTTCTTCTAAGGCTGTGTCTACACTGGCCCCCATTACGAAATAGGCATGCTAATGTAGCACTTGGGAATAGGCAAATCCGCGGGGGATTTAAATATCCCCCGCGGCATTTGCATTTTCATGGCCGCCGCTTTTTTCCGGCTTGGAGATAAGCCGGAGAAAAGCGTCCAGACTGGCGCGATCCTCCGGAATAAAGCCCTATTCCGGAGGATCTCTTATTCCTACTTGCACGAGGAAGCCTAGTCCGAAATACCTAGTCCGTGCTGCGTGTAGCTGCACGGCACGGAGTCCGCACTAGCGGACATTTAAAAATGGCGGCGCCCGGCTTTATGCAAATGAAGCCCGGGAAATTCAAATCCTGGGCTTCATTTGCAACTCCGGTTGCCTACATTACCACCCTAGTTCGAACTAGGGTGTTAGTGTAGACATACCCCCAGAGAGGTAGCACGTTTCATAATTGGGAGCTGCAGATTGAGAATGTCCTCCCCCCAGGAAGTTAAAAGATGACGTGAGAGAGGTAATATCTTATATTGGACAAATTAAAGTCTCACCTACCCAGTCTCTCTAATATCCTGGGACTGACACAGATTCAACAACACTGCATACTTCACCATGAGATATAAATCAAAGTACTATTAGCTCAAACATTCCAGCTGATCTCAACTACCAGATAAAACATGACAAATGAAGTGGATATGAATATTCAGGGTCCAACTCATAAAGCCTCTATTAATCAAAACTGGCACTTTGAACACAGAAATGAACTGGAAGCCAGCAAGTCTCCAAAGCACAAGTAAAATACAGTCTGGCTGTGTCTAGACTGGCAAGTATTTCCGCAAAAGCACTTGCTTTTGCGGAAAAACTTGCCAGCTGTTTACACTGACCGCTTGAATTTGCACAAGAGCACTGACGATCTTATGTGAGATTGTTAGTGTTCTTGTGGAAATACTATGCTGCTCCCGTTCGGGCAAAAGTCCTTTTGCGCAAATGATTTTGTGCAAGAGGGCCAGTGTAGACAACACGGTATTGTTTTGCACAAAAAAGCCCTGATCGCGAAAATGGCGCTCGGGGCTTTCTTGCGCAAAACCGCGTCTAGATTGGCATGGACAGTTTTCCGCAAAAAGTGCTTTTGTGGAAAAGTGTCCATGCCAATCTAGACACTCTTTTCCGCAAATGCTTTTAATGGAAAAGCTTTTCCGTTAGAAGCATTTGCAGAAAATCATGCCAGTCTAGACGTAGCCTCTATGTACAAAGCACTGCTAAGAAAGCAAGAAGACATAATCTGCACTATTGAAGTTTGCAAGTGGTATTTAGGTTTAACCTCAAATAAAGTATACTGCGATAATCCAATCTAACAGTGACAAAGGACAAGAATACTGGTGTTGAGGACAACATGTGATATATTACTACATCCTCACAACTTCTTTGTCACGTGCTTTATGAAGGGGAAAAGCATTCTTGTTTATTAAGATTAACTTGATACTCTGAAGAAACTCCACTATGAGCTACAGGGGGAAACAAGGCAGGTTTCGCCTTAATAGAAGGAACAAATATCACTTTCCCATTGCCTCTGGTTTCTTTGCCCCACCGAGCATCACCACCTCCATTTTTATCTGAATGAATTTTTCAAACAGCATACTCTTATCTAAGCTGTGATCTTGGCCAGATGCTGCAATAGCCAAAACATTATATCAACCTGAGTATGTGAAATGAAGACACAGCTGCATATCATCAGCAAATTAAAACAAACCTTATTATCTCCCCTCATGGCCTCACATATACATTCAGCAGAAGGGGTGACAGAATTGAACACTTCTGTATCTCACAAGGGAGAAACCTGTAGCTGGCTGACGGAATAATCTCTTAACCTTGTCTCCTGGGTCCTCTCTATCAGAAAATAGCAAAGCAACGTAAGTGCAACTTGGTGTTTCTTTAACAATATCTACAGAACTGTCAACAATGCCATGTGGTCAACGGCATCAACGACTACTATCAGAGCTAATAGAATGAGTATGGACACCTCATGTTTGCCCATCACTAGAAGATCATTAACCAGTGTGAACTGAATAGTCTGGGTTTCATACTAAGGCAGTGGTCACCAACCAGTAGATTGGGATCTACTGGTAGTTCTTGGTGCTTCTGATAGGTGACCCTGACTGGTTTGGCCAAGAGGCTATCAAGTGCCGGCACTTTAGCTGCCCCTTCCCCCACTGCTGCACACCTCCTGCCCTTTGCCTCGGAGCTATCTCTTCCCAACCCTGGGAGCCTCCTGCTTGTTGTGCAGGGCAGGAGAGGGAGAAGAGGGGCAACTTATGTCAAGGTGCCCCATCTCCCACTCTGTATCTTATCCCCACAGAGCAGAGAGGGGCAAAACAGGGCTTGGGATGGAGTTTTCTGGCTGCTTTTGGGAGTGATGCAGGGCCAGGGAAGGGGTGAGCCTGCTTTAGCCCCACTGCACTGCCCAGGAGCCACCTGAGGTAAGCAGTGCCCAGTCAGAGCCCACATCCTGAAACCCTACCCTAGTCATGAACCCCCTCCTGTACCCCACACCCCTGCACTAGCCCCAAGCACCCCGGCATCCAAACACCCTCTCAGAGCTTGCACTTAGAACCTCCTCTCACACTCCAAATCCCTTAATCCAAAACCAGAGCCTGCACCCTAACCCGCTGCCCCTGCCTGGTGAAAGTGAGGGAAGATGAGAGAGGGAAGGAGGATGGAGTGAGCAGGGGTGAGGCCTCGGATAAGGGCACAAAGAGGGCGGGACAAGGATATTTGTGGTTAGAAAGGTTGGAGACCACTGTCTAAACTAGATTCAATGGTGTCAAAAACATCTGAATAAACCAAATGTCACTAGAATTGCCTCACTTCAATCTTCTCAGTTATCTTTCTTAAACAAGGAAAATTCAAGATCTGGTAATAGTTGCCAAGCTTGCCAATCTCTAGAGATATTTTCTTAAGGAGGAGACTACCAACCATTCAGTTAGGTTATTTTCAAAAGTGCCTAATTGAGTTAGGTGCTTAGCTTCCACTGAAAATCATTTAGCTTAATAAGAATTAGAAGTAGAAGATGAAGACAATGCAAGAGATACAAAGCTTCAAGGTTAGGAGCAAAATGTATTGCAGTCATCTAGACTTCTTATTTCTCTAAACAGGACAGGGAGACAATGCATGTTAGTTACTCAGCCTCACTCCATCCCTTGGCTGTACCTACTGTCTAGCTCCTGACCAAAAATAAGCAAGGTACAATCATGAGCAGTAAGGTTAATGAATAAGACAGAAAAGCAAACAATATTTTGAAAAGAAAATGGGGAAAACAATTGTGAAATTACTAAAGAAACAGTCACTAGCTTTAGGGTTGGTTTTGTTTTGTTTGTTGGAAGTATAAGTTGTAGATTACTGTACCTGTAAGTTGTCGGACTGACATTTATTTTCCTAGGTATACTGCAAGACTCAAACTTGTTGGCAAGGGTTACATTGTTTCCAAAGAGACAATAACGTGGCATTTTAACCCCAACAACTCCAGCAAAGACGGACCCAGAATGGAGGCCAATACGCATCTTTAAACAAAATATATAAAACAGTATTTGTTAGCTAAAATAGTTTAGTGTACTAAATTAGTTCATTTTATTGGTTCCTCCTTAATTAGAATGATCAGGAGGTGAGAATTTGGTGGGGTTCATCTCCTTTAGATAAACACATTCCATTTTCAATAGCAGGAAGTAAATCCACTGAGGAAGAAACTAAACTGCTTAATTTTATTGCTCATAAATATTAATCAGACATTCATTTGTTTATATAACTGTGATTAAATTGGTTTTGACAGCCCTACATTGATCTAGAAATGACATCAGGAGACACCATAACTCTCAGTTTACCCTCCTGGGTATTTGGAGGGAACGAGTGTTATACAGTGGAAATATGGCCTGATGACATGGTTAAATAAATGTAAGAATCATTGGGTTTTGTTTTAAGGTCAGAGTCAGAGCTGTAAAGAAGGAAAATTATGACACATGCTCACCAGAGTTCCAGTGGTAGAGGTGGGCATAACCAGAATACAACCTGGTTCAAAGGTATGGGAATTGAGTCTTTGATTAAAGAAGCAAGCTACCAAATATATAGGTTGGTTAGAGAATGCAGGAGTGTCCTTCTGTGATTAGTATTAGGGTTTGTATATTTTTTTATTCTCATATTGTTTATTGTGTTCCTTCTGTTTTATTTTTTCTCCCTCTAAAGAACCTCTTATGTGAACTATTCTCTGACACTTAGATAAGAACAATATTTGGGCAAGGAGGCAGAACACTGGGAAGAAGCTTACCCTGTTACTACCTGTGTTACATCCATTCTTTGCATGTCAACAACTCTCAATCCTACACCTTTAACAAGAGCTGAACTGTTGCCCTGTAAACAATATCCACCCATATAGCAAAGCTCACAGGTATGAGCTAAGATAAGAACATTACTATAGCATTCAAGTTTAACATAAGAAATTTGCAGTCAGGCATCTTTTTCAGAAAATGTATTTTAAAAAATAAAATAAATCTGAAAGAGAGCACAAAGCAGCCAATACTCCACCAAAAGATAAAAAAATAGAGGAAACTTCACTTTCATTTATAAAAAAGCATTCTTTTGATGCTTGTAACTTCTGATGCAATACACTAGAGGTTGGACCTCTATAGTCTCTAAGGCTACGTCTAGACTACAAGCCTCTGGCTACAGAGGCATGTAGATGAGGTTACCAGGCATAGGAAAATGAAGCGGCGATTTAAATAATCGTCGCTTCATTTAAATTTACATGGCTGCCGCGCTGAGCCGACAAACAGCTGATCAGCTGTTTGTCGGCTCAGCGCTGTAGTCTGGACGTGCGGGTGTCAACATCAAAGGCATTTGTCGACCACCCAGGTATGCCTCCTGGGATGAGGTTTACCTGGGTGGTCGACAAATGCCTTTGATGTCGACACCCACGCGTCCAGACTACAGCGCTGAGCTGACAAACAGCTCATTAGCTGTTTGTCAGCTCAGCGCGGCAGCCATGTAAATTTAAATGAAGAGGCGATTATTTAAATCACCGCTTCATTTTCTTCCTATGCCTGGTAGCCTCATCTACATGCCTCTGTCGCCAGAGGCATGTAGTCTAGACGTAGCCTAAAGCCCTCATTCAGCATCATCTGTGGTCTGGCAACCCTGTGGATGCCCCTGGGCTAAAACACTTACAGGGAAAAGCTGGGGCTCTACGTTTAACTCCTCTCCTTCCCTCTGTTCAAGCTCAGGAAGGGAAGAGGAGAAGAAAGGATGTGGGGGATGTTGAGGAGAAAAAGAAGGGTGGTGAGAGAACCCCATGGCTGGTGTCTAGGACCACAGCCTCACAGCCAGTGACAGCAGAGAGGCCAGCCCTGACAGAGCTGGAACTGGGGGTCACTCAGGGAAAGAGGCAGGCTGGCACTGGAGTGCCATGGTCAGGAGCCAGGAGCACAGCTGCATAGCCGGCAGTGGAAGCTGGAAGCTAAGTCTACTGGCCTAGTGATCGCAGGGGTCAGTGCACGAAACCTAGTGGTCGCTGCACTCTGAGACCAGCCATGGGGCTCCACAGCCATCCTGCCTCTTCCACTGAGCACCCTCTCCTCCCCAGTCCTCAGTCAGTCAATGCCAGCTCCTCCACTGCAGCCAAAGTGGAGCCATGCCAGTTCCCTGGTTTGGGTATAGTTAGATCTCCAGGATGCTGGACCATGGAGGTATAACTCTTAAATGAATAAATGTCATAGTATCTCTTATCCAATACTATGACATCAGCAACTGTGATGAGAATTTAACACTTCAGTAAATATTTGAAGTAAACACTTCAAAGTAGGAATAAGAGATCCTCCGGAATAGGGCTTTATTCCGGAGGATCGGGCCAGTCTAGACGCTTTTTTTCCGGCTTTTCCCCAAGCCGGAAAAAAAGTGGCGGACATGTTTATTTAAATCCGCGGGGGATATTTAAATCCCCTGCGGATTTCCCTATTCCCACTTTCACAATTAGCATGCCCCTTCCAAAAAAGGGGCCAGTGTAGACGTAGCTGCACAGGAGTAAATTTGTTCATATGCTAGGCCATATTTTTAACAAGATATAAACCATGCATAAAATTAAGTACCTGCTTTGTTAAATTGGGGCCTTACATATTGTAATCATGCCATAGATGACTGAAGTTTTGCCTGAGTTATTGTTAATGGTTTAACACAAATTTGGGATGGAAATTATATATTATATACTCTTGCAATCAAGATTATTGTTGTTCTTTTGCTGATTCATAGTCACCTACTGCCTCAAAACAGACCCTTCCAAATGTAATTTTCTTACTGATTTCATTTGAGAGGATTAACTCTCTTAATTTGAGAGAGGGCTAATTAAAGTACCAATGCAGAAACTTGCACATCCATGGCAACTTTATTGCTTCTGAAATATTGAAAAACAGGATAGTAATGTGCTATAGTTGATTTCAGAGATTTTCAATCCTCCAAATGGATTTTTAGCTTTTTTTCTTCTTTACAGATCCCTAATGTCTAAAAGAATGAAACACTGGACTTCTTGTCAGGTCATCTCCATACTCTTCCTGTTTGTTTCAAATTTTTAAACATTATGCAGATGACATTACACTGTTGACAAAATAATAAACATTTCCACCCCAGCAATAAAAATTGACCCATGAATGTATTTCTATTTGCCTAACCTTGATAGGCTCTCCATGGGGAGACATCACTTCATCTGACAGCTCCATCATCTTCAACGCCATCAATGCTATTTGAACAGCATGAGTCTCGCTTTCTTTGTGTAAACCTCCAGCTACGCAATAAGCATCTCCAATTGTCTCCACCTAAACATACACAATTGTTTCTTACTGTCTATGCAGTCTGAGATGAAGAAAATATGTGACATGGTTTTAAATGCTTTCAATGGGGCATATCCTGTTGTTCTTACTTAGACAAAACTCCCACTGGAATCAACTGGAATTTTATCCAAGGAAAAATTGTATCCTTAAGAGATAATTGGGTCAAGTCCTGCAAAGAGCAATTGCAAAGAATGCCGTACACTGGTGATAGCAATTGCTTTTATTATGCAAATATGCTTCCCTCTTTCTGTGGGACTCTGGTGCTCACTTGGATCAAATGCTTACCCCAGATTTCACACCAGTGTACCTGAGAGCAGAAATTTAACCTATCACCTCTAACTTTCAGTAGTTTTTCTAAATGGTTACACAATCAGTTGACTTTGTAGACAATCTCTGTTTCATTCAGTGACCTGTCAAACTATTATAGTTAAGGTCTGTGTCAAAATAATTTTTTCAAGTCCTATTATTCTCTATACCAGCATAATCTCCCTTTTCTTTACCTCCCTCCTCCTCCGACCCTCAACACTGCTGCAGAATGCAATAAATTCTCTACCTTGTAGACGTCTAGCTCTCCGCACTGGTAATCAAAGCGAGTATAGAGCTCATTAAGCATGGTGATAACCTGCATAGGTGAGCACTGGGCACAGATGGCAGTGAATCCTACAATGTCAGAGAAAAGCATTGTGACATTATTAAATTTCTTGGCTTGCACAACTTGTCCCTGCCACAGCTGCTGAGCAACCTCACCAGGAAAAATTGAGCACAAAAGATCTACTGTCTTCTTCTTCTCCTCTTCTAGAGCTTGGTGGGCCTGCTCAAGAGTAGCTTTCAGCTTTCCTAGCCTCTTCTTTAGTCCATCTTGAGCTCTGGCTTGTTCTCCTATCAAAACAACATCCCTCAGTGCATTATGAATGGGAATATCAGAAAGATATAATCCACGTCCTGTAAAATCTTCTAATCTATCCACGCAGGGAGATCCCAAGAACAAAATGGCACCAGATTCAAAAATATAGATCATTTGGCCTTTAAGATCCATTACCTGCAACAATAAAAGACAGAAGAGTCATCTACCTATGGCAATATTTAAGGAAGATAAAGTGTCAGGGCAGACAATTGTGCTGTATCACACAAGGAACAGTTTGATCTTACGGCCTTGCATTTTAAAAAATTAATTAAAAGGGAAACATATGGTTCTTTTCTGTCACCCCCTTAAAGCCATCCAGTGGACCCAATGGCTACACTGGCATGATTTTCCAAAAATGCTTCTAATGGAAAAGTTTTCCGTTAAAAGCATTTTTGGAAAAGCACGTCTAGATTGGTAGGATGCACTTTTTGTGGAAAAGCGTCCGTGGCCAATCTAGACGCAGTTTTCCGCAAAAAAGCCCCACTCGCCATTTTCACAATTGTGGCTTTTTTGCAGAAAACACTACTGTGCTGTTTACACTGGCCCTTTTGCGCAAAAGTCTTTCGGAAAAAGACTTTTGCCCAAACGGGAGCAGCATAGTATTTCCAGAAAAGCACTGACGATCTTACATGAGATTGTCAGTGCTTTCCGGAAATTCAGGCGGCCAGTGTAGACAGCTGGCAAGTTTTTCCACAAAATCAGATGATTTTGCGGAAAAACTTGCCAGTCTAGACACAGCCAATAAATTACTAAAACTACTGTTGGACTCCTAGGTGCCAGGTATAAACCAATATTTACTGATAAATGCCTATTTGAGATAGGGTATGAGTTTATACTGGGGAGAAAACAATAGCCAAGAACATAATTTTCTGCACTTTTGGTGTGCATTTCTTGATCAGCAACCTATAGATTTGAGGTAACAACTACATTATCTATTTCAGTGCACCAACTTATTTATGTTTATCAGAAAGAAGATAAGAGGAAATCCACTTCAATTTCAATAGTGGAACTTCATACATCAGAAAAATTTAAAAATAAATAGGCATAAGTAATGTGACATCATGTGTTAATTATCCATTAGTTTTGCATTAACTATTTTCTTTTGTTCCCTTTCTTACCTAATTGTATAGTATGTGAAGGCACTGTACAGTTTTTATTAACATTGCTTGTATGGACCAAATATTCACAGAGCATCCTATGCTGCCGGCAAATGGACACTTGCATGTGCATGTACCTGCAAAGGCAAATATAGCTTTTTCTGGCACAAATGAATATACACACTTTTGAAATCTGTCACCTCTAGGAGTTTTTGGGTTACTGTCTATTGCTGCCCTTGAACAATCAGTAAGATAAATGGACTTTAGATAAACTAACTAAAACAGCGTTGTCACTTCCCCCCATTTTAAGATAAGTGTTGACAAAAACCTTATATATAGTTTAATAAGGTTCTTAGAGTATGTCTACACTACAAAGTTAATTCGAACTAACAGCCGTTAGTTTGAATTAACTTTCATAGGCGCTACACATACAAACCGCTAGTTCGAATTTAATTCGAACTAGTGGAGTGCTTAATTCGAACTAGGTAAACCTCATTCAACGAGGACTAACGCCTAGTTCGAATTAAGCAGTTCGAATTAAGGGCTGTGTAGCCACTTAATTCGAACTAGTTGGAGGCTAGCCCTCCCCAGCTTGCCCTTGTGGCCACTCTGGGCACAACCAGGGAAACTCTTCTGCCCCCTCCCAGCCCCGGAGCCCTTAAAAGGGCATGGTCTGGCTACAGTGCTTGTACCAGTTGCAAGCCTGCCAGCACCCAGCCAGCAGACCCTGCACCTGGCACAGCATGAGCCAGCCACCCGCTGCCACCCAGCCCTCCGCCTCTTCCCAGGACTAGGCTGGCGGCTCACAGGAGCCTGCCTGGAGTCACAAAAGGCGGGCGCCCGCCTGGTCTAGTGCAGAGATCGTGGACCTCATCGAGGTTTGGGGGGAGTTCTCAAATGTCCACGATCTCTGCACTAGCCACAGGAATGTGGCCGTCTACAGCCGCATGGCTGACAGTCTGGCCATCAGAGGCCACATGCGGACTTGCAAGATCAAGGACCTGCAGCAGGCCTACTCCAGGGCCCCCCAGCCCAGAGGCATGCCCTCACTTCGAGGCCCTGGACTGTATCCTGGGGGCTCACGCAGTGCATGCCCCATGGGTGGTGATCGACCCCAGGGCAGAGGGACCCGTCCTGGACATGGAGGCAGAGGATACCGAGAGCCAGGAGCCTGCAAGGAGCCTGTCCAGGACCCAGGACCCAGGACCCGCGAGGCACCCCACAGAGCACATCGGCTGTGTCGTCCGAGGCCGGGGAGGGCTCCACATGTGAGTGCCATCATGCTCCCCTTATGTGTATAGGGAGTGTGGGGGGAGAGGGAGCCCAGGGACCGTGCGCCTGGGCCTTGCCCACCATGGAGCAGCAGCTGGGTGTCATGCAGGGGCCCTGGCCTGTTCCCCACATGCCGACCTCACCTTGCAGAGGGGGGCTGGGTTTCACCCACCGTGTCCCCAGGGAGAACTGACCACTGCTCTTGTTTCACCACAGCCGCAACACCTGGGACTGCAGAGTGCACCACCCCGCCTGCAACAGCCACCTGCACCCAGGCCAGCAGGTGCACCAGGAACCTGGAGGACTACCAGCGGTGGCACCTGCGGCTACTGGAGCACCAGATCCATATCCAGGAGCACTGGGTCCGGGAGGAGCAGAGCTGTGCCCTCAGAGGTCACCTCCAGACCCTAGTGGACAGGTTCCTGCCTCCTCCTGCTCCAGCCCCTGTGGCTGCCCCAGCTCTGGCTCCTCCTCCCATCCCTGCTCCCCCTCCCACTTCCTCCGCACTTCCTGTCCCTCCTGCCCCACCCTCCACACCCACTCCTCCCTGACGCCCCCGCACCCGCAGTGCTGCGAGATGGGAGAGCCAGCAGGACCCCCAACCCTGAGCTTTCCCTTCCCTTCCTCCCCTTCCACCCTCTTCCAGCTCTCTCCTCCCAGGTTTCCCCCTCCCCTCTCCCACTCTCACTCCTCCCTTCCCCACCCCATTTATGAACAATAAAGAGAAATTTTTGTTGGCAAAACAGGTGTGTTTATTTGACATTAGGAAAGGGGGTTAGGGAGGGGAAAGGGGAAGGAGGTGAGGGTGGAAGAAGGCCCCAGTGGGGCATGCAGGGAGAGTTCAGTCCTCCTCCTCCACCTGGAAGTTCTCCCACAGGGCTTCCCAGATCCGGGTGGCCCCCTGCTGGGCTTCCCAGGTGACGGTGGTGCGGGGCAGCACGTAGTGGCCAGCCATGCGCTCAGCCTCAGCCATGCAGGCTGGCAGAAAAGACTCCCCCTCCCGTTCACATAAATTGTGCAGCATGCTGCCACCACGGGAGGGATATTGTGCTCGGCGAGGTCGAGGTGGGTGAGGAGGCCCCCTCGACCACGAAGCGGGCCTGGGTGAGTCTGGCATTGAAGGCCTGCCAGGAGGGGTTGAGGTGCCCTGTGTAGGGTTTCATCAGCCGGGGCTGTAGGGGGTAGGCCACATCTCCCACCAAGCAGACGGGCATGTCCACGTCCTCGACCCTGATGTGGCAGTTGGGGAAGAAGGTCCCGGCCTGCAGCCTCTGGCACATGGAGGAGTTCCGGAACACCCTGGCGTCGTGTGCCTTGCCGGATCAGCCCACATTAACATCCGTGGGTGCCGTACCTTCATAAGCACAGCTCCGACGGTGGATCTCCCCACATCGAACTGGTTCCTGATGGATTGGTAGCTGTCTAGCCTGGAGAGCATCCACAGGGTGATGGCCACACGCTTCTGGATGGGGATGGCGGGCCTCATGCAAGTGTTCCATCGCCGCAGAGCAGGGACGAGCCACTCACAGAGCTCCAGGAATGTGTCCCTCTTCATCCTGAAGTTCTGGGTTCACTGTTGGTCTCTCCAACGCTCCAGGATGATGTGGTCCCACCAGTCGCTGCTGGTGTCCAGACGCCAGATGCGGCGAGGCATGCTGGTGTCCAGGCGCTGCTGCCGCTCCTCCATGGCCCCCGGGGAGGCCAGGGGGAGAGGCAGGGGGTTGACATGCACCAGATGGTGCAAGGCAGCCTCCACCCATTGCTGGCAGGCTTGCAGCAGCAAGTCCAAAAACTGGAGCAGCATGCCCAGGGCGCGCTCTGGCTCCATGTTGCCAACTGCAGCGGCGGCCCCCATGGAAAGCACCAACACAGGCAGGCAGAGAGAAAAATGCTTTGCTGTCCCTCGGTGAGGTAGGAAAGCAAGCGGAAAAGCTGAGAACCGGCTGTCCGGGGGGGGTCCCTTTAAGCACAAGCCTCAGATAGAAGCCACACAAAGCAACTGCTGACCTGATGCCCTGCCAGAACCAGTTTCAGCTGCCCTTAAATGCGACCCAGCATCCAATCAGTGTGGACGTGCTAGTTCGAATTAGCAAAATGCTAATTCGAATTAGATTTTAAGTCTAGATGCACTCATTCGAATTATCTTAGTTCGAATTAACTAATTCGAATTAAGTTAGTTTGAATTAGTGCTGTAGTGAAGACATACCCTTAGATTTAGGGGGTGAATGGCTCTGCTACTTATTAATGGGTTTGAACAGAACAGAGACCAATGATGATCAAGAGCTGCTGTCTGAGTTCCAGTGTCTTAGTCTGTCAGTGACCCACAGCACTAAATAAATAAATAAGTCATCAGTTGGAACTAATGATATTGTCCAAAAAGGTACCAAAGGATGAATCTGGAGAGCGCACTATTCTTTCACTTTTTCCAACTCAGAGATAAGGCAGATTAGCAGGGCACTGTGGTAAAGTTTGCACTGCCACTACCTCTGGTCCACAGATAATCTGTCACTAAGGCTGTATCTATGCTACAAAGAAAAGTCAGAAAAAGATACGCAATTGCAAACCGCAATTTGTGTATCTTTTTCTGCTTTTCTTTCGGAAGATGCTTTTCCAAAATTTGGCGCATCTACATGGTGCCAAATTTCAGAAAAACCTGCTCTTTCGGCACATCCTTTCTGCCTCATAAAACAAGGTTTACAGGGCTGGCGAAAGAATGCATCCGCTTTTCCGAATTTTGGGGGGAAAAAATTTCCTTGAATGCGGCATCGCTTTTCCGGGATACCTCTGCAGTGTACATATAGCCTAAGTCAATGCAGCTTTCTTCAAAGGAACAATGCTTCTTGGCTTTACTTTTCATCTCAACACTCAATTGGTGCCTTTTTTTAACAAAAACAAATGGAGGGCCAAACTTTTCAATCCTTACTCAGATTATATTCCTAGGGATGTCAAAGAGTTTTGAATGAGTAAAAGCTTAGGATTTGTCCTACATTTAGTTACACAACCTTCTGCATCTGGTGAAAGTCTAGTTTCCTGGAGAAACTCAAGGCTAGAAAACCATTATTTTGTTGTATTCATTATTAGGAGACAGAAAATCTAAGATTACAGACTGTGCCTTCTTTATAATTACTATTGATTTATAACCCTGCTCCCAATAAATCAAAGCAAAGCAAATAAATAAATACTTAACAGAAATAATGTTATGTATCAGTTCTTACCCTTGATGACTTCTTAACAGCATTGTCCCACCTCCTGACTCGTATAGTAAACTGCATATTGAGCATTGTCATGATTCCACTAAATGTGCAGTTTATTTTAGGGGTAAGAATTTCAAAGTACTCCTCAAAGTTAGGATTTGCTAAAAATTCTCTCCTGTTCAGAAGTCTCCCTATCCCATTGCCAACTTGAAGAACAGCCATATCCTTGTCAAACATGAAATGAAATGGGAAAGTCTTACAGAATAGTGAGGCAGAAATTACAAGAGAAGACTGTGGTTTGCATGGAGATAAGGAAGGTATTGTGCTTTTGACTAATACAGAGTACAACAAATATGGCTGGTTAATAAACTCTGTGCAGTCATTACGAAAGCAGGGAGGTGTCAGCATTACTTCCACTTCGGTTTCATACAAAATATGAGCTGCTGCCTTAATAATGCCAGGCAGAATGAGACTAGTTATTTTCTTAGGAAAGAAATAGTACACGTTCAAGAAGTCTTGATCTTTTTCTAGGCATAATATGGAGGCTTCCTCAAGTTTGCCTTTTTTGCCTGCTTCTTGGCAATGGCCACTTTGCTTCAAAAGGGTAGTGAAACTGTTCAAGAAGTCCTTAAGGGTTCCTCCAACAACTCGTAAAATGTGTTCATCTTCTTCATAGCATGTGTTGAATAGCTCTTCACCAAGAGATTCCTTTACAGTGTCAACTGGAACACCTACAAATGTAGAGCCACATTTCAGCCACTGACATTGAGTTTCAACCCTATTTCCCACCCTCACCCCTACTACTCAGCACTAACCCGTACCCCTATAGCACTACACTTCCCCGCTCCAGCACAGCCATCAGAAGACTTTGTGTTAGAATAGTGATAGAAATGTAGCCGTGTTAGTCTGGGGTAGCTGAAGCAAAATGCAGGACAATGTAGCACTTTAAAGACTAACAAGATGGTTTATTAGATGATGAGCTTTCGTGGGCCAGACCCACTTCCTCAGATCAAATAGTGGAAGAAAATAGTCACAACCATATATACCTATACCAAACACAGGTTTTGTCTCAGCAAAATATCTTCTGCCTAGGTGTGCTGAATTGGGCTCCTTAAAACTTTGCCAGTGTCATTCCTAATCAGTTAGTAGGTCTTGCTATTGAAAAACACATGATTTCACCTTCCCACCAGACATGCAGAAAGAACCGCTCTTGATTGGAGCATTCTTCGCTTGAGGAATTAAAAAACATTTTGGCACAGGATGACCTACCTCTAGGTCAATAAGTTAGTATTCTATAGCACAACTAAAATAAGCAAGAGACTGTTGTGATTAGAAAAGAGATGACTAAAGGAAATATGATAGGGTATGTCTACACTGCCACCCTAGTTTGAACTAGAGTGGTAATGTAGGCAACCGGAGTTGCAAATGAAGCCCGGGATTTGAATTTCCCGGGCTTCATTTACATAAAGCTGGGCGCCGCCATTTTTAAATGTCCGCTAGTGCGGACTCCGTGCCGCGCGGCTACACGCGGCACGGACTAGGTAGTTCGGACTAGGCTTCCTAGTCCAAACTACCGTTACTCGTTTCATGAGGACTAATGGTAGTTCGAACTAGGAAGCCTAGTCCGAACTACTTAGTCCATGCCGCGTGTAGCTGCGCGGCACGGAGTCCGCACTAGTGGACATTTAAAAATGGCAGCGCTCGGCTTTATGCAAATGAAGCCTGGGAAATTCAAATCCCGGGCTTCATTTGCAACTCCGGTTGCCTACATTACCACCCTAGTTCGAACTAGGGTGGTAGTGTAGACATACCCATAGGGATCTATAAAATCAGGAATGGTGTGGAGAAAGTGAATATGTCAGTGTTACCCCTTAACATAACACAAGAATCACAGGCCACCCAATGAAATTAACAGGCTGGCAAATATACAGATGTACTTCTTCACATAACTCATAGCCCAGAGATGTTGTGAAGTCCAAAAGTAAAACTAGGTTAAAAAAAGAATTAGATAAGTTCATGGTGGATAGGTCCATCAGTAGCTATTAGACAAGATGGTCAGAGAATGTTCTGGGTATCTCTAAATCTGGGACTGGATAACAGGGGATGGATCACTTGATTAAATTACCCTAATCTGTTCACTCCCTCTGAAGCATCTGACACTGGCCAGTGTTGAAAGACAGGATGCTGGGCTAGATGGACCATTGGTCTGATGTAATGTAGCCATTCTTCAGAGTTTCATGTTTTAGATAAAAATTGATATGTCCTCTCTAGACTGCATCAGGCTGATAAATCATTAGAGGATTGTACAGGTTCAAACAAATATGGATTTCAATTTCAACTGAAAATGTTTGACTAGCCATATCTGTAACCCACAAGTGAATATATAGTTTGTTACAGTCATACACAAAGGCTGTGTCTACACTGGCACCCTTTTCGTAAAAGGGATGCTAATGAGACCAGTCGGAATTGCAAATTCCGTGGGGGATTTAAATATCCTCCACGGCATTTGCATGAATATGGCTGCCGCTTTTTTCCGGCTCGGGGTTTTGCCGGAGAAAAGCGCCAGTCTAGACGGGATATTGCGGAAAATAAGCCCTTTTCCGGAAGATCCCTTATTCCTACTTTCAAATAGGAATAAGGGATCTTGCAGAAAAGGGCTTATTTTCAAGTAGGAATAAGGGATCTTCCGGAAAAGGGCTTATTTTCTGCAAGATCCTGTCTAGACTGGCGCTTTTCTCCAGCAAAACCCTGAGCCGGAAAAAAGCGGCAGCCATGTTCATGCAAATGCTGCGGGGATATTTAAATCCCCCGCGGCATTTGCAATTCCGACTGGTCTCACTAGCATCCCTTTTACGGAAAAGGGTGCCAGTGTAGACACAGCCATAGAGCTTTGGCTCTTCATCTCAAGTTGTACAAATTCACACTTTTAGCATTTAGTCCCCAGTATAATCCCTGGTTGGTCTGCCAGGAGTACTGAACACTCTGTTATTCAATGATGTTCATATTACCTGCTGCATTTGCATGATCAGTGACTATTTTTTCAAAATCTTCTCTCTCCCCATATTTCCTGCAAAGACCATAAAAATGTAGTTTTAAAAATATCTGCAAAATCAACAGTAAAACTTAATGAAGATCACACTGCAATGAAAAAAACACAAGGAAAGAAATATAAAATATGTTCTCCATGCTTGCTGTGTAAAAATTGGCTCCATTAATAAATATTCAAATTTTCATTTAACAAGAAATGAGCCAGCATACAATATTAATTACCCTGTAAACTTGTGATAAATTACCATTTTTGGTGGTCTGATCTTGAATTAAATAGTAAATAGTATAGGTCAAATGCTATGGACCGTAATGGCTTGAAATTCTCATTGACTTCAGCATTTGGGATTACCGGTATAGTGACTTTTTTACTTACCTGTACTTGTATTCTATAGTTTATAATATAATCAGGCATTTATTAAAATTATGCAGCTCTCTGAACTAATTTACATTACAAATGCATGTCAGAAAATGTTTCTATTTTACTGGTAAATATCAGGGGTAACTCCACTGAGCTCACAATTAGTTAGTTCATGGGAGTCACTCCAGAGTTGCACAAGACAACAATTAGACTCAGTGAATTCTCTGAAGGTAATTAGGATTCACTGATTAGAGAGGTAATTAATAACAAACTTTGAGCTAAACTAAGGAATATCTTTACCTTGATTTACACCACTACATCTTCAAGACATTGTAAATATACTGGTCCCCTACATTCTGTCTTTTTTACCTGAAATGCTTTTATATATATATCACATCACACCAGTACTGTGTCTACATTTTTCATTATCATCCAGATTATTAATAGATTTTTTTCTCTTTCAAACTAGCATTTTAATGGAATGTAAAATTAAAGCTCAAGAAAATATTACCCCCATTGATGTACCAGGAAGCAGAAACTAACATATACTATCCAATTGGTTAATTTTGGATCAGTTTTTGTAAAGCTTTTAAAATGTAAAATATTATTTATGTGCTACATAGCAATCGTATATAATTATTGTTAGTAAAACAAACTTTCCTAACTCAGTTTTGTTTCTCCTACAGATACAAATAATAAACACCTAGGTCAACGTTTTCAAAAATATCCCCTAATTCAGGGGCTTTACTTTTTGAATTTCAACCTGAGACCCCTGAGGGGCCTCATCTTTCAGAGATGTTGAGCACAGTTAGCTCCCATTGACTTCACCTGAGGGTCTGAAGTCAAACACCTGACGCTGACTCATGGCAGCTGAGATGAGATAGGGGTTGTTTAACCACATCCTAGACCTTTACACTCGTGCTAGAGCCCAGATTCTGGAACCTCATGGCTCTTCGCAGAACCCAAACATCTACACCTCAATTACATTATACATATCTGCTGCTGTCTTTGCTGGCTGGGTTCCTACAAAAACTCCTGCCTAGCCTAGCCAAGGGGTGAGCCCTTCACTAATATTGTTGAATTAGCCCAATAGTTAATTGTTAGACAACACCTCTGCAATTATTTTAAATAAACTGTCACACAGAGAAATTAAATGACATGAACAAGGCCACACCAAGTCAGTGGTGGAAGTGAAACTAGATCTCAAGGAATCCTGACTCCCACCAACCACTCCTTTCTGCTCTCTTTTGTCATTTTCATAGACACATTAATCGTACCTGCTTTCTTTTATTTTGTTCTTTGCTAGCGTCCGCTGAAGTGCAAGATGTAACCTTTCAAACTGGAAATGAAAAAAGATAAGTTAGTTAAAATGTCAGTTGCTTAAAATTGTAGCTGGGGCCTGGCCCGACATGAGTAATTAACACCTGGAGGGAGGCTTCATTTCTTGGAAGACTGACTTAGGGGGATAAACAAATTATTATGTTGAAAACTATAAATGTCAGAGTCAGCTTAAGACAAGAGGGAGAAAACCCAGAGAACCATTTACTAAGAATGTAGACATAAGGTAAGGAATAGGTTGAACATGTGCAATTCGGGGACAAAACATGCTTCACTGGAATTGTTTCCTAAAAAGGAATCAAGCCATTCCAAAAATATGTGATGTAATATACAGTAAATGCAGTGAGATGTGTAAATGTGCGTAAAGGGAGATGATTTCTGTGTAACTTTGGAGCTGTGATTTAACTTGTACCCACTCCTTACCCTGTGTTTGAGTCGGGTCAAAACAGCAAAATAAGATCACAGGGCAGCCAGGAGGGAAGAAAGCAGCAGCCGGGGGTGGAAGCAGCAAGTGGTGAATTGATGGTGGGACAGCAAAGAGTGGGAGGAAGCAACAACAAAAGGGTGAAAGAGCAGGAGTAGAGGCAGCAGCAGGAAGGCTGCCAAATATAGGAACCTCAGTGACAAAATCTGGAGTTGAACTACGTTTTATGGATCCCAGGGACCTGGATGATGTGTACTGGATAAGTCGAGAGGAGAAAGACTAATAGGGAATCCCATCAAAAATGTAATGAAGAGAGTAATATTATTTAAAAAGTGCTTCATTTGATTTTTGAGATTTAATATTCCCTTTCAAAGCGTGAAAGTCATTAGAAAAGCATAATTTTCAGACTTAGTTTATCCTGAGTTGCCGTTACACTCTAATAGAATTCTCTATGTCATTGTGCCAGTAGGGTGCTGGATTCTAAATATAGTGATATGGTTTTATTTCCATGTTGCTAGATGTTGATAAGGAAAACACTGCTTCTAAAATGTAGCTTTTGACATACCTCTAATTTCTATTGCTATAAATTAAAAATAAAAAGACTAACCACCATAGATCAAAACTGCCATAAGAAATATGACTGTAAGGATAAGAAAAATAATATGTTCATATCGCAGTTAACTTTCTCCTAAAAACAGATTATATTTTTATACATGCCACATAGAAAAAAACCAAATAATGCTTCCCTTAAGCAACAATATTTCTACAGATTTTAAGTGCTACAATGTTTTTTCTGGTAATTTTAGGAAGTCATGTTGAAGGAGAGAAGATGAAAAGTCATAAAATATAGTTTCCAAATCAATCACTAACCAGTGCCTCAAATAACCTCTTCACCCATTTTTGTGATGTTAAAAATACACATATGAGGAAAGAGAATACTTTTGAATATAGGAATTCCCATAACCTGAATATGACTTGGACCATTTTAAAAAGGGCACCCTCAAAGTAAAATTTGGGTTACTTCAAGAGCCAGGTAAAAAGTCTTGGTGAGAAAGATCAGCTAGGCTGCCTGGAAGGTATAATCCAATGCCTCTCCAGTCCATGCTTCCAGATCCACTCTGTAGTTCCTACTCTAGCTGCCAGTTGGGAACTCAGGCCACTGCTCTCTGCACACATGCATCGTATATAGCTCTAGACCAAGTGAATCAGCCCGGTGACTGGAACTATTGATCATGCCCCAGCACTGCTCAGAACCCACACCTCCATGGTCCAGCACAGAAAACTGCAGTGAAAATGCTAGACACTCATTTCAGGGTCAACACTGGTGTAGCCTGTGCAACTCCAGTGGAAATGTGTCAGTTCCACCATAATTTCCCTTCCAGAAGAGAGGTCAGAAAGGAAGGGTACTTTGCCAGAAAGAACAAATATAATAAGAATAGGGAGGTAGTTTTGTTTTCAAATAAAATCAAAACCTGTTCTACCTCATTTAATCAAGATGTTAATCACAAGGACATATCAACAAGAACAGATTGTGGAGGCTTAAAAAACAACAAATAAACTAGCAGCACCTTAAAATCTAACAAAACGTGTAGATGATAACATGAGATTTCATGGGTACAACCCACTTCTTCAGATGAATGGAGTATTAAAAGTCCAGATCCAAGAATAAAGAATAAAGAAGGGAAGGTGTGGGGGTGGGGGGCAGAGAAAAAAATAGTGAATTGGATTGTTCAAGTTACAAGACGCTGATAAGAACAATTTGCACCTTTATAAGTGCCCATTGTTTGGTTGGTTGGGTAAGAAAGTCATTAGGATGTGGAGGGTAGTGCTCCTAAGACTATTCATTGTTTTTTAAGTTTTTACAGTTACAGACTAACTTGGCTACCACTTTGAAGATTGTGGAGGGTGCATCCAACTCCTCACTCAGCTCCAAGTGCTGTGTCTTCTCATTCCAAAAAAATCAAAAATCCAAACAAGCCAACCTGCATTTTCTTGTACCATTTTCTTGTATCTTGTGCCTAATTACATGTTATTTGGGGCCATAGCGTGCCTTTGATTCCTATGCATAAATCTCACTAACGTCAATGGAAGTGACATGCTCGGATTACAGACACAATCTGGCACTTCGTTTTGAAGTTTTCAAACTGAAAAAAGGTGACAAGTGCTGGTAGGCAGGGCAGCACAAGGTAATCTAGTAAGAAATAAGCTTTCAAATGAACTTGAATCCCTCTGGAAAGGAGCATGATTGGGAAAACAGGCTCTGATCCTGCCACAAATAAGATGAAAACAGACTGCTGTGCCTGCATAGAGCTCCACTAATTTCAATGACTGGTCAGCTCCTGTTGTAGTGACTTGGGGCCAGGTCTTCTGCCGGTGCACACGGTCAAAGCATCCAGCTGCACACTTTTACATTAGATGAGGATCAGGAGCACTATGGTCTTTCTATCTAAAGGAGCTGTAAACATTTATATCATTCTCTCGCCTCCTCTCCCTCCCCCCCTCGCCCCGCAAAAAAATCCATTTTGTTAACGAAAAAATCAGAGGGAGAATTAAAATTAAAAAATAAAATTAGCCTAGGCAGAAGTGCTAGGGTCCCAGACAATATTTTAACAAATGACTGTAATGGGCCTACTGGGAGAGGACACTAAATTTACAACTGACTGTTTTAAGTGATGGATGTCTTTCATGTTACTGCAGCAGGCAAAACATAAAAAAAAAAAAATCAATTAAAAATTGATAGGCAGAGCACAAGAAAGGGAAAAGCTGTGAAAAAGATATGTAAATAGAATGTACACCGCTCTATTGCTTGCAGCAATGCTTGTTGCATGTCACCAGCCAAGTTAACACAGATACTCTGCACATTAACAAGTGAAAACTTATTTTCTCCCATTAAAATGTCATGACCAACTTGACCACTGACCATCCAGCCCCATCCACTAGAACAGTGGTTCTCAACTCATTTCAGTCCACGCACCACAAGGCCAATAAAAAAAATGTGTGGACCACATCCTTTTTGAGACACGATACAAAAGAGCAGACAACAAACATTTTGGTTTGAAATGTATTTCTTACTAACAGATTTTTGGATTCTCTTCTCCCTGACAAGCTTTTCAATTTTTGGAGTGGTACTTGATAATGCACAACGAATATCGCTTTCCACTGCAAGCTGATTCCTCCGTTTGGACTTAACGTGTAACAAACACGAAAATCCAGTCTCATACATATAAGTTAATACAAATGGAAAAAGAAATCTGACTGCATGTGCTGACAGATTTGGGTAACTCCCGGTCATGCTAGCCCAAAATTTCTCTATGGTAGACTGCTGGTACACGTCTTGAGCCGCAAAATCATATTTCAGAGCCAAGAATTCCTCCTGCAGGTGACGCTATGGATGACGTGCTGCATGCTTGTGAACACAGCGTAAAACAGCCTAATGGCAGCACCTGCTCACACCATGTGACTTTGGACAAAGTTCCTGTGGACCACCAAAAAAGTCACCATGGACCACCAGAGGTCCATGGACCACCAGTTGAGAACCACAGCACTAGAAGATCCCAACATGCACTATCCTCATGACATCACATACACCATGGAATTCAGGTGACACCAAACACCTAGACTAGCGGGGAGAATGCCTTTCAGCCCGAGTAGACAGACATGCACTCGCTCTGCTCAAGTTAGCATGCTAAAAATAGCAGCATGGAGGCTGTGGCATGGGTGGTGGCTCAGACAAGCTCGGGTAACTAGTGCAAGCTGCCATCTATGCTGCAAGCAGACCTGCCGACGGGGGAGAGAGGGGAGGGTGGAGGATGGGAGTAGGGGCAAACGGGGCAACTGCCTTGGGGCCCAGTAATTCACAAGAGCCCATGATTCCTGGCCAATGTCACCACGACTGCAGCAGCCGGGTCCCTGGGCCCTTTAAATTGTCACCGGAGCTCAAGATGGCACGCTTCCGGCAATGATGAGGCTGCCTGGAGGGAGCTAGCCACAGCTCCATTCATTCCACACAAGGTCCTGCCACCTTGCACAGGGACCTGGCAAAGCTGTTGGCCCCACTGGCCGCAGGACCCACACTGTTACTTTTAACAAGCTAGCACAAATCTGTCTATGTGGGCTGGCAGGCTCACTCCCATCTGCAGATCAAGCAGGTGCTTTCTAAAATCTGTTAGGCACACATTGGTCATTGAGGCTTTTGAAGAGTAATGGGCATCGCTGAAGAGGGGATGAGGTGAAAGAGGCATTCAATATGGAGTCTGGCGCAACTCTATCCAGCAGTAGTGGGAGAATGAAGAAATGAGAGCAGACATGTACACAAAGACAGAGCTAGGAAAGGTGCTAGCATGAACAAGGAGCTTGAACTTGATTCAAAGACTTACATATGCTTTAATTCTTATTTAAAATGCATTCTTTGAGTGTTTATCCATAATGCTCTAATATAATCTCATTATCAGTACACTTTAATCATTTACCTCAGGAAAGAGCAGTTTGCAGATGCTTTCAGCTAACGTGTGCAGATATACTCTGCTTCTGCTTGTTTTCCTTTGAGGAAGGTTCCCATGTGTGTCTTTTTCATGGACTTCTTTGCAGATGGGTAAAGCTGCTCTAGAACTATTTGGCACTTCTGCACATTCCTCCTCATGTTCATCAGAAATATGACTTTGGGTTAGTAAGGAGAACGGACATTCCCCAGTGATCTTCAAGTCTTTTAGTTTGGTACAGAACATACTGTACAAAGCCTCTCTGTCAGGATTTAAAGAGTACTTTGCTTTGTGGTTAATTCTCTTCTGCTGATTAACAGTAGAAGCCAGAACAGTAGATGAAGGCAATTGCTGTGCAAGATTATTTGTCGTTATAAATCACTGATGTAGCTTTATAACCCTACAAAACAAGAGCAAAGAAAAAAAGAGACTCAAAACATGAAAGAACGATAGTGTATGCTAATTTAGTTTGCTTTATGGTTATGAGAATGTCAGGTTACAGTAATGTCACTCTTACCCTAACCCTTAGGCTCTGACCCAAGAAAGACTTCAGCACGTGCATAATTTTAGGCACCTGAATAGTCTCATTGACTTCAACTACTCATGTACTTTTGTGCACATTGTATTGGGGCCCTTATAATTCAGACTCAAAACATGAAAGAATGCTATAGTATGCTAATTTTGTTTGCCTTATGATTATGAGACTGTCAAGTTCTCATATTTTATCTGAACTATAACTGTGAGCATGTTGAAGTGTTAGGCCTCCACTGAAAAGAACAAAGACACACTAAAAACTCTTGTCAGAAAATGTGTTTCATTTTTGTTCATTAAACCTACCAGAAGTGGTATAATGAGATTTAGTTTTACTCACATGGGAATTTAATCCCAGTGCTCTTGATACCCACAGTATCACATTCATAGCCTATGCAAACAAGACTTGAGTCCCCACTCCCAGAATGAATTGGTTACAAACATCCCTCTCTCCCTACCCCCAGGGCACATAGTGCATTACTCTGGGCCTCTTCCTGGTCTCCCTTGGGCTTTTCTAAAGCAAGTCTACCCAGAGCCGTCCTACTGCGTAGGATTTACGGAGTCCTATGCAGTACTATCAAACTCGCGCCCCTATGCCCAATGGGAGCTAGTGGAGACAACAGCTTTTTAGAGGTGTGATTTTTATAATCTTCAACAAACGCAGTAATGAAATATTTTAAAGTAAATTTTAAACTAAGGACTTGCAGACTAACATAGCAAATTCAGAAATTTTACCTGGAGTTGGCAAATGCAAGTTAAATGGCTTCATTACCACTTGAATTACTCTTTCACAAGTTCAATGTTCTGCTAATAGGTCTGGCGGGTTTTTTCACTTTTAAGTTAACTTGATCATATCTGGAGGAAGCAGAGTCATAGAACAGGGAGAGCGAGAGGCAGGTAGGTGAACATTAAGATCTGAGGTGCCCCAACTTTTCAGGTGCCTTACCCAACTGTATATTCTGTGTAAGAATGGCTCTCTCGCCCTTTCCCACTATCTTAACCCAAAGACAGTAGGGTCTCTTAAAACAGTCCCATCCCATTTTGGTAGTCCTGCCCAATCACATGCCCACCACATTCAGTTTCAGTGAGTACACTGACTTTAAAACTATGCCAATTTACACCAGCTGAGAATATGTCCATAAGCCCTGCATATCTGATACTAGCACTGCTTGGAAATACCAAAGGGGGCCATTCTGAGAGAGGAAATGTTTTTCAGATAAGACAATGAACTGAATTGTAATTAATTTGAACTTTGCTTTATAATAATTTCCTCATTTTCCTTATGCTTATTTTGGTAATAGTTAATCTGAAAAGAGTCTTTGCTTAAAGCTTTTATGTGTTTGTCTCTCTATATTAATGCAATACCTTAACAGTAGTCCTTGGTGAATCTGAACTCATCCGGGGGCTAAAATATGAACCTTTCACTTCTGAGTTCAAATATGGCACATACACAATGATATAACTGGTGGCTTCAAGCCAGTTCTTAGAGGATATTGATCAAAAATTGCAGGACTCCACATCCTGATTCATATAAACAATTCCAAAACTCAGTGTCAATGGACTTACAAAAATAATGTTCTATTTTTCTGATTTCAATTTTTATACACAAATAATCTTTTAAATCCACTTTTCCATTAGGGAAGTCAGTATTTCCTTACTCTATTTCTGCATACTCTCTTGTAATGAATGGAGCAATTAATCTTTTCTAAGCAAGAATTACAATAATCAAATGTGTTACATTTCTTTAAAATAAAAGTATTAGTGACCATTATGTCTATTTAAAAGCACTGCAGAGGTTTTTTACTGAACAACACTGTAGTCCTTAGGAAAAAAATTAAAGAAAATAATTAATTCTGCATATAGACATTGGTATCTGCAGATTTCTACTCCCAAGAGACACTGCAGCCAAGAAGGGGACCCAGAACCCTGCACCAGCAGCTCCTCCTGGCCATGCAGTTGTACCACCCTCAGTCCTACTGCAAGTGGGTTCATATGGCTGGGGTGGTACAGCCACATGGCTGGGAGGAGCTACCAGTGCAGGGCTCTGGCTCCTGGGAGCAATGGGGCTACACTCCTCTCCATTTGTCCCACTGCCTATTGTGAGTAGAGCTCTGTGGATCAGCAAATGCTGATGTCTATCTTTGGATATCCACATCTGCATTTGACATTTGTAACCATGGGCTCTATCCATATTCAAGTTGTGATCTGCTGTTACCCCCAGCTCCATTTCAGGTGTATAGCTGCGTAGCCATTTATTCCCTCTTTTGTAGTTGTATATTTAATTTTATCTTCCTAAAGGGTAGTACAGTAAACTTCCGATAATCCGGCACCTTTAGGACCCAGGGGGTGCCGGATTATCAGATATGTCGGACTATCAGAAGGGGAGGCTATGAGGGGTCTGGCCCCAGACCCTCATAGCCCCCCCCCCTTCCAATAGTCCGGCTCTGCTCCAGGCGTCCCTGATTCAGCCGCTGCTGGTCAGTTTCAGCAGCGGCTGAATCGGGGACGCCTGCAGCAGAGCAGCTGGAGTGCTGCCAGGTTCGTCCAGTAGCGCCGACCCTTGGCGCAGCGAGACCAACCCGGCAGCACCCCAGTTGCTCTTGGGGACGCCTGGGCAGAGCAGCTGGGGTGCTACTGGGTTGGTCCGGCAGCGCTGCTCCTCGGCGCTACTGGACCAACCCGGCAGCACCCCAGCTGCTCTGCCTCAGGTGTCCCCAAGTCAGCTGCTGCTGAAACTGATCAGGGGCTGATTCCAGGAAGCCGGGGCAGAGCAGCTCTGCCTCGGGCTTCCTGGAGTCAGCCACTGGTCAGTTTCAGTAGTGGCTGAATCGGGGACAGCTGGGGTGCTTCTGGGTTGGTCCCGCAGCCCCGAGGGGCAGCGCTACCGTACCTACCTGGCAGCACTCCAGCTGCTCTGCCCCCGGCTTCCCCGATTCAGCCGCTGGTCAGCTTTAGCAGCGGCTGAATCCGGGTAGCTGGGGGCAGAGCTGCTCCAATGGTCCGGCTGCCCAGAGCACTTCCAGGTTCCTGATGGTGCCGGACCATCAGGAGTGCCGGACCATCAGATGCCGGATCGGAGTTTTACTGTACTTTACATTTGCCTTATTGAAGGTCATCTTGCTGATTTCAGACAATTCTCCAAATTGCCAGCATCATTTTGAATTCTTATGCTACCCACCAAAATACTTGTAAATGCTCTCAGTTTTGTGTCATCTGCATATTTTATATGTAGATACTCTCCACTCTATTATCCAAATGATTAATGAAAATATTGAATAGTACGAGGATAGATCCCTCCATGACTCTATTAAGATTTATTCTCCTCATTTGATAGCAAACCATTGGTAACTATTCTTTAAGTACAGTCTTTCAGCCAACTGTGCATCCGGTGAATTCATCTAGATAAATTTCATCAAGCAAATTCATCTAGATAAATTTCCCTAGTTTGCTTATGAGATAGTAGTTCTGTCTAAAAAAGTGTATGTGATCATGTAATTCAAGATTGTAACATAATGATTATACCACTCCTCTGCCTTACTTCTTGCTCTATGTAGCAGTCCCATTCTCCTTGCCTAGCCAGTCTGCATAATTAAACACGTAACATGTAATTAAAGAATACAGAATTAAATAATGTATTATAATGCATATGCACAAGAGGGCCAGATTAAGGTTGCATAGGCAGTCTTAATTCTGGTTCTTCCTGAATTTTGAGTGCTTCACTTCACAATATTGCAATTTTTCTAATATAGGGCTTTTTATTTGTTTAGTGTACTATAATATTCTGTTCTCATCTTTAACTTTAAGGCCAGCTGGTACAGGATCCAGGAGCCATAATTAACTACTTGCAGACTCCTCCTCCAATTGTAACCATGCAGAACTTGGAAAAAGTTGGGAATCTATCCTTAAGTATCCTCATTCCTTGCACAGAATTCTCATTAGCATCAAGAATATTTTGGCACATAGGCCTATAATGTGCATATATAACATAATTGTGATTCATAGATCAGGTACAGAATATAGCCTTTCAAAAGTATAACATCTATTCTATACCATGTGTGGTATTCAATACAAATGAATATACAGAATATACAGATTCTGGCCAGCTTCCACAGGCACTGACACTGTACTACATAAATAGTGTGGGACTGTACTGAATTAACATACAATTGTTTAATCTAAAGAAACGTTATGAATCTGCTATCTCCTTTATTGATGTCTTGTGACCCTTGAGGATGGACACATGAATGCAGGTCCCTTGTCCTGACCTATACGGGTGGGACAGAATCTCTATAAAAGACTGACCAAAGAAGTAACGTCTCCGTCAAAGAAGGAATTTTTTGCATGGTAAACCAACAGCAAAATAAAGATGCTGACTACAGGGAAGAAGTTATGGAGGAGCCACATGGTAAGCAGGCTGCAGCAGAAGCTGGAGAACCAAGTGCAGAGCAGACTGTGTTGAGCAGGCTCTGCTAGATTCAGGGCTATGCAGAATTTGTAGGGGAAAAGCAGACAAGGTATGGGACCTGCAGCCAGACTTTTACATGGAGGCTCCCAAAAAGACTATTATAGACAAAGTGTGTTAGACACCGGTGCATAAGTCTCAGAAGTGCTCAGTGTTGTATGACTAGGTATTGGATACACTTACTGTGTAAAGAACAATTACATTCAGCCAGAGAGTGGGGGGAAGACAAGGGAGGGGAATCGCACAGCCTAATTGCCTCTGTGGTTGGAGCATCCCCTTATCAGGAGCTGTGCAGAATATGCTGCAGCTGTAGCTAGGATCAACATAGGGGGAGAGGGGCGGGCAATGAGACATACCATGGACTGATTTTACCCAGGAAACCTGAAAAAGTTTCCTACCTGTTGGTAACAGAACACTAGACTGGAGCAGGCATTCCAGAGACTAAACCTCCCAAACCTGCTTTTGGACTGTGAGATATTTGTACCAAGTCCTAGTAAAATATCCTTTGCCATTTCTTGCCTAAAGAAATATCCCTTCATTTTAGCCATGTTTCTGAGTAGATACTGGGACCCACCAGGACCTAGGTACTATAGAACTTAGCAGCTGAATCACTTTCAGGGCTTGCCTCCAAGGTACGGCTACCCTCTGGTGCTACTGAGTGCTTTATGAGGTTTAGTGTGCCAGAGTACAATCCAGCCATAATAATTTTGACACAATTGCAGTGATCATAAATATTTCAAAAAACCCTAAGTGAAATGCAACACTCCTGGGATCACCATTACTTTAAAATGTCTTAATGGCTTACCGTAATAATGAAACTATTTTATCAAATCCAAATTAAATACTGAACATCATCCCAGTTACTTCCCTGCTTCATATCTCGCTGTGAGCCACAAGGACTTTTTCTCAGTCTAATGTGATAGTTCCTCCTAATTCTAAATAGTTGTTTAGTTTTACAACTGTCTTACTTCAGAGAAAACAAAATTAATAATAGTTTATGCTCTGCTATTGGTTGGACGTCTCTGGTCCAGCGCCCTTGGGACCTGACCAGTCCCGAACAAGGGAATTTGCCAGACCAGGAGAGGTCCTCTGCTACTACCCCTCCCCACTGCCTGACCCAGTCACCACCCCACCTGCACCCCACTGGGATGCTGGGCTGCCCTGGCCCCCCTACCAGGAGCTACTGGGGCTCCAGCCCCAGTCCCAGCTCCGTCAGGCTCCTAGCCCAGCAGTGCTCCCAACAGCCAGCCATCTTGCCACTGGGCTCCCAGCCAGGACTCCGTAGTCCCTAACCTCCCTTGTTCTGCCAGATGTTGCCGGACCATAGAGTCCCAGTTGTGGGATGTCCAACCTGTACTGCAGAATTAGCCAGCGGTCCAATCAAGAGATAGAGGGAAGAAAAAACATTGGGGGAGGGAGGTTAGGGACAAGATTTTTTTTAAAAACCAAGTACTTTCCTAAATCAGATTCTTCTGCTACTGCTGAGTAGTATCCAAGTCTACAATAGTTCCACTGAAATCAATGGGAAATTAGGGCTCCATAAAATAGCTAAGTATACTTTTTAAATGACAAATGCACACATTTTAAAGATAACACAAAGGGCTTTGTACCTAGCATATGAATTACATTTCTGCTGTATGAATAGTTGATTAAGGCCTACTTAATAGAACACATTTGCTTATATGACTTAGCAGTCAGTATTCTCAGAGTCTTCACAACCAAATCCAAGACCACTGAACTTTGGAGATCGGTGTGTCAGCTGACCAGTTCTGATTTTATAAGTGACCCAGCTTGCTAAAATGGGCTGAAACAAAACCCTGAATCCCAAACACAATTACTATCATGGAATGAGGTGTAACAGTTAACTTAGTTCGAGTTAACATTTGACTGCCGAGTGTAGCTGCGGGCAGTTAGTTCAGACTAAGGGGATTTAAAAATGGCACCTGGACGGGAAGATGCAAATAAAGCCCAGGATATTTAAATCCCAGGCTTCACTTGCAACTTCGAATGCCTACATTAGCCTCCCTAGTTCGAACTAGGAGGCTAGTGTAGACATACCCTTAGGGAGGTAAGAGGGATTCCAAACTCTAGCTCTGAACATGACAATACACGCCCATCTCTAGACGTTATTAAAAGCACTGGGTAAACTTAGAATTCCTCATCCAGGTCTTAGTTTGTAGCTAAAAAGGAAGAACTGATTGTCAAATGTTTGGTATAAAATATATTTTTGCCATTTTAGGTATACACGTGTATTTTGTGAGGGGCAAGTAAATCTTCTGCCTTGTGTTTGACCCAAGTAGCCAGACTGAATACTGAGAAAATGGCACAGGGAGAATCCTTTCTCTCCCAGGACAAAGTGGTTATTGGAACCACTCCACTGAGGGTACTGCAGCCCAATATCTGCAGTAGTCCCTATGGCATCTTATGCAACACTCATGCAGGGAGATGGGGCCTTCTAGTTGCAGATCTTCTCGCCTATCCCTGTTCAGTTCTATTCCTCACTGCAGTTAGCTATCAAAGAGTTGAGCTAGCTGTAGAATGTACAAAGCTCTCATGGAACCCTGTGTCCTCAAACAGGGAAATCTCACCCTTTGGCTATTCACTGAGAATCTGAAACTGCCTTTGTAGGGATTGGTTAGCCCCTTAATGAGTTTGGACCTTAAACAGCTTAATCTATTGACCAAACATTTCAGCTCACTTTTTACTGAGAAGTTTTGCTTCCAGGGCTGTGCCAACATCACTGATAACATTGCAAGTGACCTTCGGGTGCACAAATAAAGAAGTAATCAAAACAGAGACGCTACAGCAATGAAAACAGAATAAACATGTTTGTCTAATAGAAGATATCCAAAATAGCAGGGAAATTGTATTGTTATACTTCTAAATGAAATACATAGATTTATACATTTTTTCTTTTTCTTCTCTGGATTTGCAATCGGTCAAAATAAAATAAAGCTTTTAACTAAACTAGGTAATTTTAATGAATAATATTGAGGAGTCAAAGAAATAAATCTATGAGCAGACGCTTGCTAGACTCTCTCTCTTGAACTTATAGGGCTACATCCTGTTGTCAGGTACAACTCCTACGATAATCAATGGGAGTTGCATGCATATTACTGAGAACAGATTTTTTTTCTATAGTTCAAATAATGTAAGTTGGAATCAACAAATGACAGGTCCAAAAACATGAAATCATTGTGAAGAGAACCATGACATTCAAGTGTAATGCTTGTTGGCTCCCTCCAATTGCTTACTTACAGCCTAATCCCACAAATGTATATACACACAAGTAACTTTATTTACTTGAGCAGTCCCACGACTTCAGTGGAACTACTCTCATGAGTAAATTTAGTTGTGTGAATATTTGCAAAAATCGCACATTTGATATGCAGTCACAGAAAATGAAAACAAAGAACACAACACTGAAGGAAATAATTCATATTTCATGGACAGAGAAGATGTAAGTGAATTGTGAATACTTCATTGTAATGAAATACAAACATTAACAACCTTTTTCTGACAGTGGATATAACTTTATTTTTGTTTGATATTCATGATCTAACAGTTTCATTGTTCCCTTACATTACAGTGGGTGAATTTTAAAAATAAAAGCCATTAAGAGATTCCAAAATCCTACAACCCTTGAGAACACCTCTTAAACCAGTTATATAGTCTCAGCACCCTTTTTCCCTGATCCAGAGAAATAATGCGGGTCCTCTCCACCCACAGGACAAACCATCTTCAATGATTAGGAGACTTCCTACTCTTACATGGTAGCCTCCATGCAGCCTACCTCTTTACAGCTCTCAAAGGTCTCACAAGACTTGGTTCAGTCCCTGCTATTGTGTCTACAACATCTACCTGCAAAAGTGCCAGAATGTTAGAAGCCGTGGATGTGTTTTGTTTCAAATAGAAGAAAATATGCAAACCGTAGAATCTATTTCCATGACAACTCTGGCAAAACTAGTAGGATCTGATCCAACTCCTATTGGATCCTGAAAAACCATTGTTGACTTCAATGGGAGTTGGCTTGAGTATTCAACTGCCTTTTGTGTTTATTCATTAGTGATTTTTTCTGCATGAAAGACATAGGAGTGCTACAGGTGGCAAACACTGAGTAAGGAAATTCTGTGGCTAGAATTTGTTTTCAAATAAGTTAAATGTGTTTGCTATATTAGACACAAGCCTGCACAAGTACAATAACTGTTAGTGTTATATCTAAGGCTCTGCGGCACTACATGGCAGTATTAAACATTGTATCAAGACACTAAATAGCTAAGTAAGTCATGGTGCATACTGTTGTATTCACTGTTTTAAATGGTCATGAACAGAAAGTTGAAAAAACAATTGCATGCCAAAAGTTTACCTGAAATCTACAGATTCTACATATTTATTTGAAAACTAAGTCCTTATGGGCAAACAGTGTTTTATAAACAAATTCAAGTCACACAATTTTCTTATTCAGTGTTTGCGTCCTGTAGCACTCCTATGTCTTTTATGCAGAAAAAATTACTAATGAGTAAACACAAAAAGCAGTTGAATACTCAAGCCAACTCCCATTGAAGTCAACAATGGTTTTTCAGGATCCAACAGGAGTTGGATCACATCCTACTAGTTTTGCCAGAGTTGTCATGGAAATAGATTCTAAGGTTTGCATATTTTCTTCTATTTGAAACAAAACACATCCACGGCTTCTAACATTCTGGCACTTTTGCAGGTAGATGCGGTAGACACAATAGCAGGGACTGAACCAAGTCTTGTGAGACCTTTGAGAGCTGTAAAGAGGTAGGCTGCATGGGAGACTACTATGTAAGTATAGGAAGTCTCCTAATCATAGAAGATGGTTTGTACTATGGGTGGAAAGGACCCGCATTATTTCTCTGGATTGGGGAAAAAGGGTGCTGAGACTATATAACTGGTTTAAGAGGTGTTTTCAGAGCTGCTGCTTTTGAAAAGCCTGAGACAAGAAAGCAATTCTAAAAAAGAGGGAGCAGCTATTTCTCACCTGTTTCCTTCCACTCTAAGTATAGGACTGACTCAATAGTCCCTGGAAAAACACTTTTTCACTATTATTACATAGTTCTAAATTGTTTTTGTAGTACAATGTTGTTTTAAAAAGCAGTTTATATTATAACTTGGTGACCATTTGTCTTTTTTTCCATGACCAGATTGAAGTTTCACATACTATGCCATGATGCAACCCTGACATTGCTGAAAGAATGTTAATTTGGGCTGTGACCTACTGTCCAAGTGCACCTCAAGTTCCCATTCATGCCAACAGGAATTTGGAATATGTATGATCTACAGGATCAGACCCTCTATTTGTAGTCTAAAGACACAAAGGGGCATCATCACACATACTAAATTAGCGCTGTTGAGGAATGTGTTAAGATGACATTTCATAGTGTGTCTTGACACTTTATTGCATTTTAATGCTCTTCCAGAAAAATCAAGGAGATACTTATTTTAAGCAGACAATGTGGATCAGAAAGTTTAATAATGAAATATATTTATATAACATGTAAAAAGGCCAGAATGGTTTTTATTCTTTCACTGAATTTATGGGGCAAACAGAAAGTGAAACATTTTTGTGCAGATGAGGCAGAACCAAATTTATCACAGCATCACAGGAACATAGGTCTCAAAGGAATCTTGTGAGGAATGCAAACCCATCTTTGAAAGGTGCTCGTCAAATCCTGTTTTTAAAATCTTTCCAGTGACGGGAATTCCACAACCTCGCTTAGAAGCCTGTTCCACTGCTTAACTATCCTTATGTTTATAAAGATTTTTTTCTATTAACTAACCCAAATCTCCCTTGCTGCAGATTAAATGCACTACTTCTTGCCCTACCTTCTGTGGACATGAAAAACAATTACAGTCCTTTTTGTAACAGCCCTTAGTTCCTCTGAAAACTGTTATCAGTTCCCCCTTCCCCACTCCTACTCCCCCCTGCTCCACACTCCTCCCTGTCTTCTTATCTCAAGATTAAACATGCCTGTTTTGTTTGTTTTTATTTTATTTTTAAATCTTTCCTCAGAGGCCTGGTTTTCTATACCTTTTATTTGTGATGTTCTTCTCTGTACTCTCTTCAATTAGCCAATGTCTTTTGCAAAGCACAGGGTATGTCTATACTCCATCCATCTGTTGGCAGAGGGATGCAGATTAGGCAGGTTGACATTGCAAATGAGGCAGGGATTTAAATATCCCATGCCTAATTTGCATTAAAATGGCTGCCGCGTTTTGTCGACTCAGCACTTTGTTGGCAAAAAGTGGCAGTCTAGAGGTGGATCTGTCAAGAAAGAAAGCCTTTTTCGACAGATCCTGTAAACCTCCTTGCAGGAGGCATAAGGGATCTGTCGAAAAAGGCTTTCTTTCTCGTCAGATCCCCCTCTAGGCTGCCACTTTTTGCCGACAAAGTGCTGAGTGGGCAAAACGTGGTGGACATTTTTATGAAAATTAGGCATGGGATATTTAAATCCCTGCCTCATTTGCAATGTCGACCTGCCTAATCTGCATTCCTCTGCCGACAGAGGGATGCAGTCTAGACATACCCACAGTGCCCAGAACACAGTATTCCTGTTGAGTTTTCACCAATGCCAAGTAGAAGACAACTACCTCCAGTGTTTTCTATGGCACTCCTCCTTTTAATATCTCCCAGAATGACGTTAGCTATTTTTGCAACTGCATGACATTTTTTACTCATATGCAATTTGTGATACATTGTTACCCCCAGATTCTTTCTAGTAGTACTACCATCTAGCCAGTTATTCCCCATTTTCTAGTTGCGCATATAGCTTTCTATATATAGTATTTTGCACTTGTCTTTATTGAACTTCATCTTGTTTTCAGACCAGTTCTCCAGTTCGTCACAGTTACTTTGAATTCTAATCCTGTTCTCTAAATGGCAGGCAACATCCCCCAGCTTGGTGTCAGCTGAACAAAAGCTTAGTCTTCAATTCACCATCCAAGTATTAATGAAAATATTTTATAGTACTGGACTCAGGACAGAACCCTATGTGACCTCAGTAGGGATGTCATTATGTAGACGACTACACAATTAACTGATACACATCCCCCCCCACCCTCACCTCTGCTGCCTCTGTATCAGAGGCAGCAAGGGAAGGGGGAACGGGAGCTGGTGCCCATGAAGAGCTGGCTTTAAGCAGGCTCCCCAGGAGAACTGGATCCACCTGCCACCCTTACCCCTGTATTGCTGCCTCTGATAAAGAAGCAGGCAAGTGCCAATACACACGGGGAGCCAACTTTCCAGCAGGTTCTCCTCGCGTGCTGGCTCCGTGGACAGGGGCGGATATAGGGCAGGGTGAACGGGGCGGCCACACCGGGCCCTGCACTTAAAAAAGCCCCGCGCATGCGCCATGGCAAAGGGAGGGCCCCGCGGAGTTACGCTGCCCGGGGCCCTGCAAAACAGTCATCTGCCCCTGTCTGTGGACATGCCTGCCCCTTCTTGTTGCCTCCTACAGAGGCAGTGAAGTGGAGTGGGCAGGCAGGAGCCAGTGCTGGGGAGAACCAGCTTAAAAGCCTGTTCCCCCCAGCATCAGCTCCCCAGTACAATCTGCCCTCCCCTTCCCACGCTGCTGCCTCTATCAGAGGCAGCAGCACAGGTGGTGGGGGAACAGGGAAGGCTGCTGCGATCTTTCCAGATATCAGTGTATAATCCCTCAGGTACTATTTGTTCCTCTTTTTATAGACAGGTATTATGTTTGCCCTTCTCCCATCTCCAGAGACCTCACCCACTTAATATCTCACACACATAATGTTAAGAGAAAGCAGCACGGTTGGATGACTGCAATAAATGAGCAAACACTTTTGTTGTCAGCCTCTGTACTAAGGTGAATGCAAAAAAGGATTTTCTGAATCTCTGTAACAAATTGGAAAATTCAGTACACTAGAAGGCAAACCTTCGTATTTCTTAAGATATTTAATCCCAATCATGTCAGCCATTGTTAGCAATAGGACTGCTGCAGTGATCTCCACTGCTCTTCTGTTAGATCCTTCCATTCCAAATATTCTGCTCTCTCATTTCTGTGTAAAGGAAGAACTATTGGCAAACAGCACAGTATGCTTCTGAAATGACTTCTTCACAGGAAAAGTCAGCATGTGCAAATGACAGCAACAGGCAGAGGACAAGCAAAATTATCTCAGTGTTAATTTCAATGTTCTTCCCCAGTCTGGATTTGCAACTTTACTTGACATCAGTAGGAACTCTGTACAAAGACTGAAGTGAGAATCTGAAAATAATGTGCTAATACTAATTCTTATGTGACAACTGTATTAAAAATATCTGTGCAACAGCTTGCAGTATAAACACAGGTTATTTAGGTCTAACAATCTGAGATATATTCTAAATAGCTAAATCATTCTGAAAACCAGATCCCTGAAAAATTGGTCAAAGAAAAGATACACAACTCTAAACTTTCTAAGTTAATCTTTTGGCTATCCTTTGGAAAATATGGCAGATAATTTTGAGAGAAAATATGAACCATCTTCTGTTGGTGAAAGAGACAAGATTTTTTGTTACACAGTACTCTTTATAAGGTCCTGAAGAACATTGCAAATATTGCCACAAACATTGGCAAATGCTGATTAACATGATTGATTATGGGATCCCATCCCAAACAGAAGGCATGGGGACTGAAAGAGGGTCTCAGAAGGGACAGCTTACCCAGGGTCTGTGACAAGTGTGTTATGACATAATGAAATGGAGTTGACAGGATCCTTTTTTTAGTCTTGTCCCAACAGCTAATGAAATAATAGACGTACTGAACAGAGATTAAAAAAAATAATTGTAAGTATTATCAGACCTAAGGCCATTCAACGCCTCTTCCCACTCACCATTAAAAAACAACCACTTTCTCTTTTACTCATTATTTTCTTTATATACAAATTGGGAAAGGCATCTGTTGCTGAGGCACTTATTATTTCATTACTTTTAGAGACAGAATGAATTTCCAGAAGTCTCATTACACTGGAGACTGAGGTAATAAGATAATGTCTGCTCGAAGACTCTAATATTAAGAGACTAGGTGGCTCTGGGAGTCAAAATGAGATATGCGAACTTTCTTATCTAGTTTTTTATACCATGCTAAAAATAGCACCATGCCCCCAACTCCAGGAGCAGCTGTACCATGGTCCCAGCTCCAGCCCCGGCACAGAAACAGCCTCCTACCATGTGGTCCTATCCCAGAAACAGCTGAGGCCAGAGACATGTGGTGGCTGCCAGAGCTGAGGCCGGGGCCACAGTGCCATATTTAGGCCTCTTCTCTGGGGCTGGAGCTGTGGCCAGGACTGCGTGGTGGCTGTCTAACAGCTCCCACAGCCGGCTGCATGGCGGGTGGCTGCTGGGGCCAGAGCTGGGCTGCAGTGCAGCTGCTCCTGGGACCAGGAGCACCCTGAATCCCTGTTTCCCCTCTTCTCTCTCAGAGCCCACCTCTTCCTTCAGCCCCCTGCTGGCTCCTCCCCCAGGCTTCCCACATATCACTGCCCCACCCCCAGCACCCCACTGCCTGCAAATCCTGGGCACTGGCAGTAGCTTCCTCCTGCCCCATAATAAGATTTGCAGCCAGTGCTGCAGGGAGCAGCCAAAATCTCTTAGGCTACGACTACACTGCAGGTATCCTGAAATAGCTATTCCGTATCTTTTGAGAGCATCTGTTATTTTTAAATAGAACGGGCTCACTATTCCGACATCCCCGTAAACCTCATTCCATGAGGAGTAAAGGACGTTTCGGAATAGTGATTTATTTTGAAACATTTATTTGTGTAGACAGCGCCAAATTTTGAAATAAGCTATTTCAACATTAACTCAAAATAAGCTATGCAATTTGCGTAGCTCAAATTACACAGCTTATTTCACGCTCCGGGTGCAGTGTAGAAACACCTTTAGAAACAAGCTATGGTTGTAGCAGACAAAGTAGCTATGTAACTGGGTGTGCAAGAGCACTGCAAAAGTGCTAGTTTCCAAAGGATAGAAACACGGGGAGAAAGCATGCTAAGAAGCAGCTCTGTACCTAGAGTCTTGCACGGATACAAAATGTTATATCCTCATCAGCATCTGTATCTGCAAAAATGAGCCAGGGATATCCACATCCACCCCCACATCCTTGGATGTGGATACCCAAGGATATAAAGTAGATATCCACAGATTTTCAGGGCTCTAGCTATATCTCTTTTGTGAAGAGCAGCATGTGCTCAATTCCAGCACTGACCTGAGTCCCAGTGGGCATCAATGTTGAGCAGGATGAGGGCCCATTAACACATTAATAGAGTCTCTAGTGCTGATGGCAGTATTCTGAATCTCATGGGCTGTGTCTACACTGCACCCCTTTTCCGGAAAAGGGATGCAGATTAGACACATTGGAATAGCAAAATCCGCGGGGGATTTAAATATCCCCCGCGGCATTTGCATTTACATGGCTGCCGCTTTTTTCCGGCTTGGGGATAAGCCGGAGAAAAGCGCCAGTCTAGACGTGATTCTTCGGAAAATAAGCCCTTTTCCGGAGGATCTCTTATTCCTACTCGAATTCCTCACCCCGTTTGTAAGTAGGGATCCGATGTAAGTCGGATCCATGTAACCCGGGGACTGCCTGTACAGGAAAGAAAGAACTCTTCAGCATCCTCCCCAGTTTTTTTCACTCACACATGTGGAGCCAGAATCACAACCCTGCTATTTCTTTGTTTTGACCTCAGATCAGACTGGAATTTTTCTAATGTATTTAAAATATTTGCATGAGGAAATTTCCATTGTGACAAAAGATCTAATTTCCAAGGGTGTTCTGGGGTTACAGAGAAATGACATAACCACAGCATTACAACTATCTTTATAACACATTAATATTATAAATCTTTGCATGGAGTTTTCAACTCTGTTTATAACGGAGGCTTAAATCCTGCATTGGTAGCAATAAATCAAACTGTCAGCAAGAGTGAATTCCAAAGTAATGCAGCTCTGTAGCTGAAAGCCAAACCTAAGTTTAGCATTGAGGCTCTGAAAGCAGTTGTTAATATTTGACTTAAGATTATGAATGTTTTCCACTAGTTGTACAGTAACTGTTGAAATAAAATAGTGGAGATATGTTCTATAAATACTTCCATAAGAACTTTGCCTATCACATTTTTATTCTAACATCAGATACACCAGCCATTCACAATACATAAATAGAAGTAATCACAATAAAATCCTAAATATACCATACTCAAAAGTATTAAAATTTTACATATATCTCAGTGTTCTTGCTCACTTATGAGTTTGCAGCCACATCCTGCTCTTCTGGAAGAGCCATGTAATGAGTACTAGGAGCAGCGACAAATCCTATATATTGGTAGAAATAGTGACTTTAAGCATCATCTTTCAAACAGAGAAAGCCATGTTTGCCTATTTGTCATTGAACAGATTTAAGTACTAGAGAGCTGCATTTCCCCTATATATAATGCAAATTGTACCAATCTCCAGCCCTGCATACCAATGAGGGCAACCTGTAGCCTGCGGACCACGTGTGGTCCATTAGGGTTCTGTGTTTGGCCCACAAGACATTTTATTTACTCTTGCTCATCTGCAGGGTTGCCAGATTCTACTGGTTTCTGTCAGTTTAGTTTTTTAGTGACATGAAGATAAAGCCAGGGCACATGAAGTGAGGAGCATGCTGATTGCACACAACATTGACTGTTTGATGGGGTGCAGAAGGAGCACACGGCTCGAAGTGCTGCTATGGTTTAATCGTTACAAGCGCAGTTAGCAAAGTATCTTATCCCAGGAGATTGTCTTGGTTACAACAATCCTGCAATCCACTGAGATGAAGGAGGGCCACTCACATGGCCCACTCACTAGCGTTGGTTGCCTAATGCTGCTGTATACTGTAAAACAAATGGTAAAAAGGTATTTCCTATATCAGCACAGGTTGGAGCTCCCTGGTCTGGCATTACCAGGATCTGACTGGTCCTGAATGAGAGAATTTGCTAGACAAGGGGAGGTTTCCTGCCATCGGACCGCAAGCCCATTGCCTGCTGCTGGCAGGCTGACCCAGCAGACAACTTTGTCTCCCCCTTCCCCTCAATGTTACTGGGCTGCTTGCCTAGGTACTGCTGGCTCCCAGGGCAGCACAGGCTCTGGCTCCTGCCACGGGACTCTGGTCCCACACAGCTAGGACCAACCGCGAGGCTGGGACTCCGGCCCCACACAGCTGGGCCATCCACGTGGTTCGGGCTTTGCCCCCAGCCTTGCATAGCCCCAGCCGCACACAGCTGGAGGCAACTGTGGGGCTCCGGGCCTTGCCCTGTGCTCCTGGGGGTTGCCGCGGGAACTCTAGCCTCAGCCCTGCACTCCCTGAGGCTGTTGGAGGGGCTCTGGCCCCAGTTTTGAGCTATTCCCAGCCAGGTTGCTGACCCTGATGCCCCACCTGGCTGATCCTCCTGCCCTTAGGTCCAGGAGCATCCATAGTCTGGCAAGACCACGGATGTTACCGGACCAGACTGTGCTGGATTCGGGAGGCACAACCTGTATGAGAATAGGATTTTTTCCCCCCTTTATGTTCTATTGTTTGGAAGAATTGTGCAGTTTTATCTTTTAATCTGGTAAGTATAACTTCTTGCATTTGGGGAATATTTTCTCCAACTACTAAAGATAAAATCTACTTTAGTGCTTACATCTCCTCAGCTTCTAATGCAGCTTTTTCTTTCACTTTCCCAAAAGCCAGTACAGTATATGCAAAATACGTCTACTGCTTCCTTACATGTACAAAGAAACAGGCACATCATATTTCAGAATTGAACTACGTGAGTGGCACTTCAGAATCCAGTTAAAATTGTCTGTATTGCTTTTTAAACTCTCCAAAGATTTCCTCTAGCCTCCCACATGGAGTTTGTCCCTCCTTGCAGTTCTCCTCATTTCCTCATCTCTTCTAGCTCCATTTTACTTTGTACCAAACCAAAATTGGGTCACAAATGGAACAGGAAGCATCTTCTTTTTAGTTCCTACCACCTAGAAACAGCAATACGGTATCTCTCTCTGCCTCTGTTGACTGTCGTCTCTTTAAATCCTATCTAAAAAAACACCTTGTATTGCTCCCCTTTATCATTTAATTCCTCCTTTATCCATCATTTAAAACGATACTTGTATTATTTATCACTACAAAATGTTCTCAGAAAAGATTTGTGGAGAATCAGGTTTCACTGTACTGTAGTGACCAGTGCTAAAGCAACACAGACATTTTCTAATGCCTATTTGTGCTTTCCTAACAGAATAAGGTCTACTATATTATTCTGCTTTAGTCAGTGGAATGCCGGGGGCTAGGAAAGAGATTATTTAATTATTTTTCTCTTAACTTTGGGTAGGCTTCCATGCAATCAATGTGTTTTTCATTCAGGCAACAAATGCTAACTCTTTTCTAGCTTTTGCTCAAACAGAAATGCTATTGGTTACCCTGTTGTCTAGCCTCAGCTGTGCTTCTCTGACTGGGAAAATGCACCCATGTCACTATGCACATGATTAGTTTTTCTGCTTTGTCTAGGTCTGTCACTGATTGTATTATTTACATGTATTAGTACTTAGCAGTCCCTGAATGAGATCAGAGCCCACTACAAATACATAGCTAAAAGATAATGCTTGCCCTGACGAGCTTACTGTCTAAATAAATAAAACAGGAGAAAGGAAACATGATTATCCCCATTTTACAGATGGGAAACAGAAGCATAGAGAAACCTGCCCAAGGGTACACAAGAATTCTGTGGCAGATCCAGGAATTGAATCCAGATTTCCTGAGCAGTTTAACCACATGGCTATTTTCCTCTTCACACCATTCTACCTCAATAGAAAAATCAAAATTCTATCTTAAAAAACCACACTGTGGATGGTTGTGATTTCTCCTGACTGGGTCATTCCATCACATTTCAATTAGTGCAGCTTTTACAGAAAACAAGTTGAGTGACTTTCAGTAATCTAAACCCACAATAGGGGGAATGATTTAGGGAAAACGGGAGCAGCTAAAAGTTGGGTTGACAGATATATTCTTCAAATACATGGAAATCTGGTCATTTTTTGACAGTGAGGGATAAAGAAAGTGTCCCTGAAAGAAACATTTTAGGCTTTGGGATCCATCAAGTGATTAATAAGGTGCTGCATAGCTGTTAGTGAAATCATGAAACAAGCTCCTTCCCATAACCAAGAAGGAAGAACGTGGCATATATTGGTTTCATTTTTTAATCATAGAAATACAGGCAGTGCCCGGGTTACGTACAAGATAGGGACTAGGTTTGTTCTTAAGTTGAATCTGTATGTAAGTCGGAACTGGCATCCAGATTCAGCCGCTGCTGAAACTGATCAGTTTCAACAGCGGCTGAATCTGGACACCAGTTCCGACTTACATACAGATTCAACTTAAGAACCCCAGCCGTCCCCAAGTCAGCTGCTGCTGAAACTGATCAGCAGCTGATTCCAGGAAGCCCGGGGCAGAGCAACTCTGCCTCGGGCTTCCTGTAGTCAGCCGCAGGTCAGTTTCATCAGCAGCTGACTTGGGGACGCCTGGGGCAGAGCAGCTCGGGTGCTGCTGGGTTGGTCCAGTAGCACGGCCGCTCCTCGGCGCTACTGGACCAACCCAGCAGCACCCCAGCTGCTCTGCCCCAGGCGTCCTGATTCAGCCGCTGATGAAACTGATCAGCAGTGGCTGAATCAGGACTCCTGGGGCAGAGCAGCTGGGGTGCTGCCGGGTTGGTCCAGTAGCGCCAAGGAGCGGTGCTGCGGGACCAACCGGCAGCGCCCCACCTGCTCTACCACAGGCCCCGGGCTTTGCTCCACGTCTCCCTGGTCTGCTGGGGGGGGGGGGGCACTAGCTGCTGGAAGCGCCGCGGGTCCGGCCCCGGGTCCTCCGCCCATCTGCAGACCAGGGAGACGCTGAGCAAAGCGGCGGAAGACCCGGGCCCGGACCTGCGGCGCTGATCTGGAAGCGCCGCAGGTCCGGCCCGGGTCCTCCGCCGCTTTGCTCCCTGTCTCCCTGGTCTGCTGGCTCCCCCTGCTGGCTTTTCTCGCCCCGGAGGAGGTGGGCGGCGGGACCAGACGTCCCGCCGCTCCAGTCCTCCGGGGCGAGAAAATCCCCGTTCGTAACTGCGGATCCGATGTAAGTCGGACCCGCGTAACTCAGGGACTGCCTGTACACAGAAATGTAGAACTAGCCATTTTTCATGTGTAATACATTGAAAATCTTGTTGAGGTGGTCTGCATTCATAGTACTGGCTGTGTCTACATTGGCACCCCTTTCTGGAAAAGGGATGCTAATGAGACCAGTCGGAATTGCAAATTCCGTGGGGGATTTAATTATCCCCCGCAGCATTTGCATTTACATGGCTGCCGCTTTTTTCCGGCTCGGGGTATTGCCGGAGAAAAGCGCCTACTTGAAAGTAGGAATAAGGGATCTTCCGAAAAGGGCTTATTTTCCGGAAAATCGCATCTAGACTGGCGCTTTACTCCGGCAAAACCCCGAGCCGGAAAAAAGCGGCAGCCATGTTCATGCAAATGTCGCGGGGGATAATTTAAACCCCCACGGAATTTGCAATTCTGACTGGTCTCATTAGCATCCCTTTTCCGGAAAGGGGTGCCAATGTAGACACAGCCAGTCATTTTTTTCATAAGCTCTTACACATGTAAATAGTTTTTTTGCTTTTGATGCAGAGGGAAATCAACTTTCCCTGAATGAGATTTGTCAGTTTCCATTGGCATCAAACAATCCAAAGAAAAATACATGCCTAAAATGAAAACTTAAACATACATTTACCTTGGTCTCAGTTAAAATATTCCTCACTACTACACAATATATCTGCAATTATTTCCTGTCCCTGGTACTTCAATAACCATTGTGTTATATCAAGTGCTACACATTGGCTTTTTAGTAGCAACTCCTAATTCATTGTAGTTTCACTGTAATCTATGGAATCTGTGACACTACCACATGATGTCACTGAAATAAAGAGCCCAGAGGATTTCTATGAGAGAAAAAAATTAATTGTAAATAATTAGTTATTTTTGTGCTGAACTCCTCCCATATTCTGTTTAGTAGAAACACTCATTCATAAATGTGCATTTAATTCTATTTACATTTCAGCTTTACACATGGAACCAATTGTAGAGGGGAAATAACCAGAGAACTGATTCCAAACCTTTTCCTCACATTGAGCAGTTTTTACTCCCACTGAATTTTACTGGACTACAGGCATGAACTGCTCTGCATGAGACTATTCCAGGCAAATGATGCCCCTAAAGCAGGGGTGGGGAACCTTTTTCTGAGTTGGAGGCCACTGACCCAGAGAAAAATCAGTTGGAGGCTGCACACAAGTGAGAAGCAAGAAAAAACCCCAAATCTGTACTGACGTGGCCCCCAACTGAGAAGGAGAAAGACACTCCCCAGATGCACTCCCAGAGCCTAGTGGGGCCTGGGTTAGTAGATTTTTGTGCTCTAGCCTTGCGGGCGGGTGGCAGGGGTGCTAGAGTGCCAGTGTGCACTCCCCAATGCGGGGGGGGGGGGGAGCCCTGAGCCCTGAGCCCTGAGCCATGGTGGCTGGATCTGAGCAAGCCAGGGATGGCACCCAGCCTTTGGGCATTAGGTTCCCCACCCCTGCCCTAAGAGCCAAAGTCTGCCACCTTTAATAGAGTCTTTGGAAGTGGGCCCCATGCTATACCATGATAGCATACATACCCTGCTCTGGATCGCTGTATACTGAGCTAGAGCACTCTCCCCAACTTCCTCAGAGTTCTGACCAATTTTTAACAGAGCATACTAATACACATAGCTGAGGGTAAGGAGTGATGAATATTGCATAGATGACAAAGCCTACGGGGAACACCAGGCACCATTGTGCCTTAGAAATACTCTTCTGTGGCACAGTTCTTTAGGGTATTGCTCCCTTTTTGCTGTTGTAGAGGGAGAAAGTTGCTGCACCAAAGATACAACATAGTCACCCCCTGCACCCAGACAAGGCACAATGTATGAAAGGTGGAGCCAAGTCCCTTACACAGGAAATGCCCTCTGTGAAATAATATGCCCTCTCCTCATTTATATCCATCCTCAAAGCTTATCTCTGCTGTATATCTATTAGAAATTAGCCCAAGAACATTGGTTAGAATGAACGACAGGCAGAGATTGCTGATCTTATTTATTAATTTAAAAAAATCTTTCAAATGAACAACAACCCTCCAATTATTCATGCCTCTTGACTACATAACTGGGTGAATGTACTTCTGGTACCCTTACTCCCCTTACCCTCACTTACATTTTATCCTGAGTTATACTGTGAACTCCTTCCAGCGGGTACTGAATCTTCATAGGGTGTATATATTTGTAGAGCATCCAGCATAATGGGATGTCAATGTGGATCGGGACTTTTGGGTGCTACTGCACTACAAATAAACAATAGGGCTGTGTCTACATTGGCACCCTTTTCCGGAAAAGGGATGCTAATGAGACAAGTCAGAATTGCAAATGCCGCGGGGGATTTAAATATTCCCCGCGGCATTTGCATGAACATGGCTGCCGCTTTTTTCCGGCTCGGGGCTTTGCTGGAGAAAAGTGCCAGTCTAGACAGGATCTTTTGGAAAATAAAGCCTTTTCCGAAAGATCCCGTATTCCTCTTAAAATCAGGAATAAGGGATCTTCCGGAAAAGGCTTTATTTTCCAAAAGATCCCGTCTAGACTGGTGCTTTTCTCCAGCAAAGCCCCGAGCCGGAAAAAAATGGCAGCCATGTTCATGCAAATGCCGCGGGGGATATTTAAATCCCCCACGGCATTTGCAATTCCGACTTGTCTCATTAGCATCCCTTTTCCGGAAAAGGGTGCCAATGTAGACACAGCCTAGTAGTAACAAGTCCCTAAAAGGAAAACATAATAAACTGAACTGAGGTTTTAAATAAAAAAGCCAGGCTCTAATCGAGAATAAAAAATAGAGCCCTGCATGGATACAAAATTGGTATCCACATCTGCTGTGTTCCTCACTGCCACCTACACAAATGATCCATGGATATTCACATCTGCATGGTTGCAGATACCTATGGACATAAAGCAGATAGCTGCAAATTTGCAAGGATCTTGATACAAAATTTGTACAAGTGGGACCTCCCTTGTCCGGCACACTCGGGACCTGAGTGGTCTTGAACCACGGAGTTTGCCAGACATGGGGAGGCCCCTTCTAGCTGTCAGTCTTGCTCCTTGCCAAAAGCCCACTGCCCCCACCCTGCTGGGACTGTGCTTCCTGCCTGGGGCCAAGGCTGCACTCTGGGCTGCTCTCCCAGCTGCATCAGTCCCAGGCTGAACTCCCCAGCTGCGCTTCTCGCTGTGCTGGTCCTCGCCCACCGGCCCAGGCCACAAGGTGGCACCGCACTTTCCACTGTGCCAGTTCCTGGCTGCACTCCCCGATATGCTGTCCACAGCTGTGCTTCCTGCCGCCAGCCCAGGCTGCACCCCTTACTGTGCCAGTCCCTGCTAGCCAGGGCTGTGTTCTCAGGTGCCAGCCCAGCTGACTCCAGCCCTGATGGGGTTACGCTCCCTCGTGTATTCTTCACTGCCAGCCCCAGCCAGAGTTGTGCTCCTCATTGTGCCAGCCTTGCTGAGGTTGTGTTCCCTACCACCAGCCAAACCCTTGAACCTCACCAACTGGGGCTCTCTGGTCCAGCAATATCAGTAGTCCTGCCAGACCATGGACGCTGCTAGAGGTACTCACATTTGCATCTATAGTCATCTATAGGATTCCCCCCATGGCGGTCCAGCCAGCAGGACCCTGGCCAAGATGGGTGGTGGGGCTGGAGCAGCGCCTCTCCCCTCGGCATGGGGCTAGGGCCAGACCGCCCCTGCTGCCTGCATTCATTGGTTAACCAGTTAGCAATAGTTAACCAGTAAAACAATTTCTCGGTGGTTTTCACATCCCTAGTGGAGAGGACCACACAGTTGAACCTATTTGGAGAAAACCCTACACTTAAAAACACGAATACATCGGCCTTAAAATCAAGTAAAAGCAACTGACTACCATCATGGAGAGAGATCAAAGAGGCAGCAAAATCTAACAAAATTATCATAATGATAATAACCCCACATATCAATTGATCTAATGGCACAAGACAAGGTTCAGAGGAACAATTTGATGACACTTTAAGTGACTGCTTCTTGAAACAGCTAAATATCGAGCACACACAATAGGAGATTCTAATTTTCACTTACACTACGCCTACACTGCAGGCTTCTTTCAGAATAAGCTTTTTTTGATAGAGATCTTCCAAAAAAACTTCTTCCAAAAGGGAGTGTCCACACTGCAAAAGTTCATCGAAAAAGTGATCTGCTTTTTTGAAAGAGCGTCCAGACTAATTGGATGCTCTCTCACATGTAAACTGTGATTGCTATGGACGGAATGGCCACCAGGGCACTTGTGCTTTTTCCTCTTTCCTTTTCTTCCAAAAGAACTCCCTCTTCCCCATCCACACACGCCTTTTTCAGAAAGAGCTCTTTTGGAAAAAGGCTTCTTCCTCATAGAATGAGGATTACTGATGCCCTCTGTTCTTTTGATTTTCTTGCGGAAAAATTCAATTGCAGTGTGGACGTTCCTCAAGTTTTGTCGGAAAAATGGCCGTTTTTCTGACTAAACTCTATAGTGTAGACATAGTCTTTTTTTTAAAATAACACAGAGAAGCTAATGCAAAAAGTGACAGTAGCTGAGTCACAAAGTAATAGGGCTAACAATGTAATTAAGTTCAACATCCAATGACCAGGTAAGGTACCAAAAAGTAACAGTGTTGCTAAACTTTAGAAAGGGAGATTACCAATAAAGTGACATCAGTCAAAAAGATTTTGTGATGGAGTGGGAGCAGCCCAGAGCTGAGCAAAGACACAGTGCACTTTGTAAGCATTTCCACATGGGCCAAATTGGGAGATAATTGATTAGGACTGAGTAATTAGCCAGTTTATAAGGGGATTCTGCTCATCAGCTGGAGACTATTATATAAGAGACAGGAAGGGGAAGGGCAAAGAAGCCCATGATCTCAGAGAAGTGAGTTCTCTTTTATCCTTCTCCCCCTACTTAGAGAATCCATAGAAGCTTGAGGAAAGTTTTATGCTGTGGGCATTCAAAACCATGTAAAGACTTGGTAAATAAAACACAATGGGGTGAACTTACTCAGGAATATGTGCAGACTGCTTGCAAAGTGAGATGCTGCTTTAAATAAAATAAAGGTCATAACTTAATATTAAAGAAAAATGACAAGAGCAACTGCCACAGCCTCAGTTGTTAAATAAAATCCCCTCCCTCCTCAAAATCTGCACATTTTTATACTGTGAAATTTATCACGGAGAGGTGAAATGGTACACAGAACCTTGGGTGGGCCCTCTGCCCCGAGTTGAAAGGTACCCTTAGAGAACAGCACTGCTCTGACTTAGACTATCATGCAGTTTCAGTGTCATGCATTTCACTTTGTTTTCCTTAAGGGAAAAAATCCCACTGCATCACATGATGCTGGATGTCAGATAAATCTACCATCCATAAATTACCAGAAAATTCAAAGGAGAACAAAAGCTCCTCCAAATGCCACATTTGGAAAATGGAGAGCTATGCAACACACACTATGAAATAAACAAGGAGCCAAGCATGTCTAAAGAACATTCTTGTACTGTTCTTAGCATAGCTTAGAACAATATTATCTGGAGCAACAACATTAAATAACAGCACATTATTTAATCAATAGCTGTGCAGCATGTATAAAAGTCTTCATTATAGATGACAGAACAGTCTCTTCAATTGCTTCATACCAGCAGAGCAATAAACAAAAATGTAACTTAATATTATAAACTGTTGTATTTAGCAAATTCTGGAATCCTTATTAAGACAAAACAACCAATGCCGTCAGGGTTTAGATCCTGGTACAGGAAAGAACAGATGCAAGTGCTTATATCCATCACATCTGCTTGATATTAGGAGGGTACTTAAGTTCCAATAGAATTTCAAAATTAAGTATGTGTTTAAACTTTGTACTGAAAAGGGATACATTCTTTCCGGAATTAAGGCTGTATCTCTAAATATTATTTTAAGGTATCATTTATCTGAGAAGTATGATTCTGTACCATTAGTACAAAGAGACCATTAAAAACCAATTGGAAATCTACATTTAATCACCATGTCGGATTACTGAATATCTGCTAGACGGCATCTTCAAATGATACATCAAATGGCTCATTTTTTTTGTCCATTACATTTTATTTATGAAAAACTTCAATATAATGCTAAACAATTGAATAAATGTAATATTGTCATAACTATGTAGACAAAATGGTTTGAAAAGTGATAGTAGACCTGAATGTCTGACTAGTAACGAAACATTGTTAGCATTTCATAACTCAATTTTGAGTTGCTAACAAAATATGCAATATGGCACCTAACGATTTCTAAATGTCAACATTGCAAAATTACACAAAACACATCTGATTTTAGTTTCCAATAAATCTTTCCTGAAAAATGTTCAAAAGTATTTTAAAGGCTTGTACTTTTCCGTTCAGAAGCTGTTTTTTTTTAATAAAAACTTTGTGTATGTTAAAACACATACTTTCTGTATCTCTATAAAGCTTCATAATCCTGTCAAAATATACCTACCTCATGAAGACACGCACTTCAACTCTTTCCTTTGATAGGATTCTATTTGTTTCCCAACGTTTCCAAAATTTCTGAGATACTTAGTATTTTCTAGAATAATTTCCAAAATTATAACATTTCATATCCATTTTTTTCACAAAACAAAAAATATAATTAGCACAACTGAAACATTTCTTTGCTTCTGGTTGGTTGATTTTTATAATTTTTATCATAATATTTCAAGTACATGATATTGCATAATGTCTGTGATATTATGTGCTCTACTCCCTTATTACTTACAAATGTTTCAATTGCTTTCCAATGTGTGAAGGTTTTTTAATACTCTGATAACATAAGAATTCTTCCGTCAACTTTAGCACTGTCTATATCAGGGGTTAAGTCAGACTCACTACATCTCTTAGGGGTGTTTAATCTTCTTGTCAGAAAACTTTTCTCAGTTTAGAAACACATATGCAGACACAGGTAAGTCAATGGTAAAAAAGCATAGGTGCCACTTTATCAACAATGTCAAAAAGAGATATAAAACATTCTGTGATGGTATTTTCTTCATAGTATTGCATTATCAGAATCATTGCAAACTGATATAATGTCACAAGACAAACATCAAAAACATATCTCCTCTCCTTCCCTGGTTACTTGCAGATCAGTGGAATTTCAGTAACTAGTTTGCTGTCCTTACACAGTGGATCCTGATAGTCTACATATAACCAATTCAGCTGATCAATACTTACATGCTCCCTAACATTTATCTAGTGGCTCGTTTTATGCTCTTATGATTGGTAAAGAGAATACTGATCAGAGCCACAGAATCTACAGATGTTTGTACAACACTGATGAGCCACAGGCTGACTTAAGTACTTCTATACAGTAAACTAAATTCCCCATTTCATTAAGTGTATTTATATCACATTTGAATGACATAACCTAGCATAGTCACTTAGTTTTTCAGTTGATTTCAAGAAGAGTAGATTCCATTACTGAAATCCATGTCTGTCTTTTACTATCACAACTGCTGGAATAATAAGTATCACCTTTTGCTTAGTTTAATTTACATATTCCCTCACTCCTATTTTCTGTAATTTGGGAGTTGATCTGTTATTCCTAACTCAAGGAAACCAATGAATGACTTCTATGCGAGTTTTCCCTGTGTGAGGACTGTTGGAATAGGCTATTTAGAGTTATTAAAAACTCACATTGTTCATTGCCTGACAAATGAATAAGCATACACCCGCACCTTGTTCTGTTATTGCTTTACATTTTCTGATGAAAAAATTCTCATTTAAATTATTCTGTAACTACCTAATGGAAAATCTTTGTGAGAAAATATGTTATTTTCCTCTGACAATTACTACATTGGTTAAAAGTCTTATAGATTCTGACTAGACTAACACAAATACTATATAAAGTAACCCACAGATCTAACAAAAGTCTAATACAAGCTATCATACTGTGACAGAGACCAGCTATGTGTGTCTTAATATTTGTTTTTTTTAATGTTGTGTTTCTACTTAAGACTTTTCCTGCTGTTAATTCAGCCACAGAACACAGAAAGCCATCTCAGTGCACACTCAGACCAAAGAGCCACCTCTGAAAATACAGCCATCTTAGGAGCAGCAATGGATCAGCTTGACAGAGTATGTAAGAGGCATAAAACCACACCTTTATAATCAAGAGAAGCTTTTTCAAGTTTTATACATTCAACTGATTTTTAAAAGTTAACTACTAAGCCCTATGATAGTCCAGAATTAGTGCCACTGAAACAGTGAGATCTCCATCAATGCAACAAAGAAATTATAAGTATACAATCATAAACAAAAACAATTTTAAAATTGAAGCTGAGGAAATTAGCAAAAGAAAACTAACTTTTAGTAACAATGATTTTATAGCAGTTCTTGGTTTCCATTTCTTCACAGAAAATAGGCAATAAAAGGTAAAAGCAGAAGAAATAGTGTAAAAATTAGACACGGTATAAGATAATTATGTTGACTGAATCCAGTTTGTACATTCTCTTTTGTATATAAATTCAGAAAAACATCCAGAAAACCATCCCTAAGAATTAGATAGTTACCTAGTCTGATTGCATTAACTTGACGTCTACTATCAATTGGTGAGGTCTTTTAAAAAGGCAACGTACAAAAAATTCCAGTAAGTGCACATCCTACTTTAATATTCCAGCTTACTTACAGATTATCTCGATATTAAATTTAAATATGCATAACTCATACATCATATGTGCACTTCAGTTGGTTTACTATAAATTTGTCAGTAGTCATATAAATTGGTTTACTATAAATTTGTCAGCTACCTAGTTTCCCAGGCCCACTACATATTTTAAGCCCTAGGGGTAAGGGTTACACATTTGTCTGCAGAGCAGTGAATCCTGGCCCGTAATACACTAGCACAGCATACATTTCTCCCTATGCAATGATGAATATCCTGCCCGTCACTGCACTGAGCTCTGCTCAGCGGCCGCGGCGCGAAGGAAGGGGCCGGGTTGCGAGCAGGGATAGGCAGCAGCCCCTCGACTATCCCCCGGGAACTCAGTCTCGGACCAGCTCGGGAGGCTGCGGGCGGCGCGTTTGCAACATTCCCACGATCAGCAGCTGAGCTCGGATCGGCCGGTTCCGGAGGCTGAGTCTGTGGCACCGACCTTGCTCCTTCCTTCCCACGAACCCGAGCGCTGCCTCTCACCAGCCCCAGCGAGCCGGGACCTGCCTCTCGCCCGCAGCCCTGACCCGTGTCCCCCGCACGGGTTGCTGCGGCTGCCTCCGCTCCCCCTGCTCTGAGCGTGGGAACCAGCCGTGGCTGCCCTGGCTCGGGCTGCAGCTGCGAGTGCTCGGGCGGGGGGGGACCCCTACGGGGCGAGGGAGCCGCAATCAGCACGGGGGTGGGGGGCTCCTGCGCTGCCGCGGGCCCCCCGATGAGACCAGAGGCAGATGGGACGGGGGAGGGGGGCGGGGGGGAGGCTCCCGGGCAGAGCGAGCGAGCCGGGTCCCGCAGCGCGCTGGGGGCGGCACTTACTTGATGTCCTCCCAGACCTCCGGGCCGTAATTCCGGATCACCAGCAGCTCCAGGGCGTGATTGACGAACCCGTACTGCGGACAAGGGGCGAGGGGGTCTGTCACTCGGGGTGGGAGGGGGCAAAAAGGGCACGGGGGGGGGGAGTGAACGCGGAGGGGCGCACGGGAGAGAATCAGACAGCACCAGGCCTGGGGGAGGGGAGGGCTGAGACCCTTCCCCGCGCTGCTGAGGGTCCCCGCTGCTCCCGGCGGGAAGGGGGGGGGGGCACAGAGACACCATCCCAGAGCCACCTGTTTCCCCTTCCCGCCTGCTGCTGCGCGAGAGCTGCCAGGCCCCTCCCCAACACCCGGCACGACAGGGTGAACCCCCTCTCCCCCTAGCTGCGCTGCTGCCTCCCCAGCCCGCCCCGCTCGGGCTGAGCGGCCGGAGTTTGAGTCCGTCCCCGAAGCGGAGAGACTCGCGCTGCCCCCTTCCCCGGACTTGCCCCGGCTCACCATAGCGCGCGCTGCTTCTACTTGCTCCCCGCGCAGCGCCCGGCCTGCTCAGAGGCGCTGGCCAAGGCGCAGCTCCGCTCCCAGCGCTTCTGGCTCCCGCGAACTCATGTCGGAAACGTGTATTTGGCCAGCGGAGGCAGCCGCCCCTCCTGTCCCCTCCGCTCCCCAGCCGCACACTCCGGCAGGTGGGGCCTCCCCCCGGCCCAATCAGGGCTGTGCTAAGCAGGGCTGCCAAGGAGGGGGTGCGGGAACCCGAGACAAAGAGAGAGGGGAGGAGGGAAGGGTGCTGGGAAATAGACTGAGAAGAAGGGCTAGGAACAAGTTATTGTGGGTCCCAGGCGGCTCTCCATCTCTGGCCATTTTAAAATCAGGCTGGGATGTGTTTTTCTTACAGAGATGCTCCATAGTGATAGAAATGTAGCCGTGTTAGTCTGGGGTAGCTGAAGCAAAATGCAGGACTATGTAGCACTTTAAAGACTAACAAGATGGTTTATTAGATGATGAGCTTTCGTGGGCCAGACCCACTTCCTCAGATCAAATAGTGGAAGAAAATAGTCACAGCCTTATATACCAAAGGATACAATTAAAAAAAATGAACAAATATGAAAAGGACAAATCACATTGCAGAACAGAAGGGGGATGCGGGGGGGTGGGAAGGGGGAGGAAGGAAGGTAAGTGTCTGTGAATTGCTGATATTAAAGGTAGGGAGAGTGGGATGTTTGTGAGTTAATGGTATTACAGGTGATAATTGGGGAAACTGTCTTGGTAATGGGTGAGAAAGTTCAAAGACTTGTTAAGTCCTTGTTGGTAAGTGTTGGTAAGTTGGTAAGAGATGCTCCAGGAATTACTCTGGGGTGTTCTGTAGCCTGTGTTGTGCAGTGCTCTTAGGAGAGAATCACAGTGGTCCCTTCTGCCCGTGGCACCTGTGTGCCCAGGCTAGATCAGGGCTGGTCAAAGGCCTTATAAATGTATTCAAATACACTTGGCTGAGCTGTGAAATCTGATTTCAACCCATCACATTCCAGCCCCTAGGTCTGGGGTGGGCAATAAGTTTTGAAGGGGGGGCACTTCATAGATTTCTGAAGTAGCCCTGGGCTACCCTGAGCAGGGCCTCAGGCGAAAGGGGCGGGGCCAGGGGCTTCCCCTGCTCCACAGACCCTGATTGGCCTGGGGGTGGGGGAGTGCGTGAGGTCTTTGCCCCCCCCACCTCCAGAGAGAACCGCCAGTTGTTATGTGATTCCCTCTAGAGGTTGTGCACCCCTGGCATCAGGAGGAGAATTTGCACACTCCCTTTGGCCCCAGGCCAATCAGGATGTGTGTGTGTGGGGGGGGGGCATGGGAGCACACAATGTCTCTTGCCCCCTGCCCCCACCCTGCTAGGAGAGTGCAGCGCCTAGAAGGAACTGCCAGCTGTTTTGCACATTCCCCTGTCCAGAGGTCTCAATAAGCTTGGGGGTGGGACAGGCAGGGCAGCTGAGAACTGGGTCAACCTGCTTAGTGTGCCAGATCTGGCTCACAAAGGCTGTCTTGCCCACTTCTGGTCTAGGTCTTGCAACTAGTATTATATACATTCATTATAGGCAGAATAGGCAGAGCCATCTGTGGTTAATGTTCCCCAGCACTTCCAATTATAAGACCCTGTTTTCAATTGCTATTAACATCTCACTTAGACATTTTCTACATCAAGCATTTGCCTAAAGCTGTATTTTTTAAAGCTTCTACAAAAATGGCTCACCTATTCCCAAGAATGAAAATTTTTACTAATGAATTACATTGTCCATGTTAAAAAAATTCTTACAGATATTTTATTCAGACGTTCTAGCACTTCCCAAGTTTTGGAACAGAAAGTTGAATTTGCTGGGGTGAGGGAGATGTCACCCTCGTGTCAAGGATGTGCCTTTTTCTGTTCCTGTGAAAATGCACACAAAAAAGGCCAAGTTACAAGCCTTCGAAAAATCTTTGTTCACAGCGTTCAGTAAAGATGTTAGAGTTTGGCAGCTAAATTATCCAGTCTTTCCATCTGCACTGTGCATGCTCCAGTACAGAGTTGCAGAGACTAAATAGGACTTTGCTCGCAATTGTTTCCAGCTGCTGTGGCACCAGACAACAGAAATGTGAGTGTGAAGACTGTCTCTTCTCAGTGCACAGACAGACTTAATTCTTGCATTTCCTACCTTTTGAGTGCTTGGGTTTTCAACCTTAACATTCTTTTCATGTGTTCTTGAGTGTAATTATTATTTATACATATAGGTGCTCATGGTAATTTATAGGCAAAGAAAATGGGAGATGCCTGCACTAAGGAGCTTACAATTAAAATTAAGTTTTACAATTTTAAGCAAAGAATGATAAGAAATGGAGAGAAAGGGGGATATGAGAGGCTACAAAGTGATGACAGACTGCATTTTTGGAGAGAACTTTAAGCCCATCTTAAGAGCTAAAAGATATGTTGCAAAGTAGAGGGTAATTTAACTTTCAAATACATACTAACTTTCTTTCCATCCTGGATATATTATTGTTGTATGTCTTTTACGTAGGAAACTGCAAGCACAGTGGCAAATAGATTTCCACTGATGTGTCTGATGTCTCATGAAAATTATATCAAATTCAAAAGAGATTTAGGTGGTTTACATGCCTCCAATTGAATCTGTCCCTTTCTGAGTACTGTTAAATCATGTTTGCCAGAGCGTGAGGCACAGAAATACATTTCTGAAGAACACGTTTATTGCCATGGCTGGGGATGCTCAACATTTCAAAATGGTAGATTTTTTTAACATTTATTTTCTTCTACTCCTACTGCTGAGCAAGTTTGGCTACTTAACAAAATTTGTCCTGTAATTTCAGTTGCTATGCCATTCTTCATTTCCTGTCCCAAATCAATTGTTAAGAAATATTTTCCATTTTGTTGTTTTTCTAAACTAAGGTAACCATACGTTCTGATATTATCTGGACCATTCAGATATGGAGGAGCTTTATCTACTATATGCAGTTATACATATCCTGCCCTCTCCCTAAAAGAAATGGTTCCTGATTTTTTTCATGCTTGCAATCTGTTCTGTTCTCAACATCCTATTCTCAACATTGCTGTGAGCAATGGTGATTCCTATATGTACAGTCAGATAGTAAGGATCTATTTGGAAAAAAGATTGTATACATATGCAAGATCATTCATTCCTTTATCACTTTTCTTATATTAAGAGGAAAACACACAAATAACACCAAATACTGAAGGGAAAACTGACATTTAGACAGCATGACCTTTCCATAATTATTTCTAAAGTTTTTTCACCTTTCATTTATATTGCACAATGGGTTTGATTTTAGGAAGTATTAATTTATTTCTAGGTGCCTCTGTATTCAGAAAGATGCATAATAATACACTACTATGCTAATACAGTTCCTATATAAATCTCCAACCTCACTTTAATGGAATCCAATTATGAAATCTGTTGAGCTGGAATGAAGAAATGGCACACATATGACATTTGTATCTTAGTTGGTAAATTCATCTGAGAGTCTATAATAACTGAAAATTAGAGATTGCCACTAAGTTTGTGCACAACAAATTTCAGATGTCTTATTGAATATCTCAGCTCTCTGATCTTCTAATTTAAGTAAAATTTCATAATTTCATTTTTCCTTTGGAGCAAATACTCCTTTTACAACAGGGAGGCAATCTTTTTTCAAGCCAAATAAATAGTAATAATAAAATCCAACTTCCTACATACACAGTATCTCAATTTCCTACTAATACAACCACTCATGAAAACATTCTTGGACAATGTCAAGAAAAATTTCCTTTGGACATTGTTTTACAAACATCTGGATCCACTCTTCATTGTGTGGGAAAATATTATGCATGGTTAAATGGACTCTACTCCAAACATCTCTCAATGTCAAAAGAAAATGGAACAGAGAATTAAACCTTTTCCATTAAGAAGACTATAGCATTATTTGGGGAACATATAAGATTGACCTCAGCTTTGCAAACACTTTGATTTCTACAAATTAAAGCTTCAATCCTACCCCTATTAAAATCAATAGCAAATTTCTATTAATAGTACAATGAAGAGGATTGAACATTTGCTATTGGACTAGATCTCTCATTTAGGCTTGGATTATCCTGGTTCATGTTGAGGTAAAGTCAATAGGACTGCTTGTGGAGTAAAGGAATTATCATTAACAGAATTTGTCCCTTGATAGATCCCAGTGAATGCTGGAAATGGCTGAATACAGCAGCCACTTTCATATATACTGCAGACGTAGTCCAGGACTGTAAAGAATAGATTGGGTTTTTGGCTTGAAAAACTGTGCAGATAAACCATGTGGAGCCCTCAAGCAAAGTGTGTAGTTTAGTTTTAATCAATGTTAAGAAGTACATTTGAGCTATAACCTCATTTGGGCTCTATTGGCCTCAGTAATCTCACATATGTAGTCAAAAAAATCAAACACTGAAAACCCAGTTCAATGTCCATAGATGTGAAAAAGTTAGTGACTAGTTACTGAAATTCTCGTATATTATGATTATGAGAAAATTTACAAGCATTTCACATCAGAAAACCTTTCCTCACATGACTAATCCCTACACATGCAAGAAGTTCAATTTTCTTCAGTAGGACTCGTCATGTAAGTGAGGGCTACTCTCATGAGTGATTGCAACATCAGCCCTGCCCTTACTTATTATCAGATACAAGGTCTCATCTATTTCTACTTATCTTTACTTCATCATAGACCTTGTTTTTATTTCCATTCTCACCCCCTTCTTTTCCTCCCTATGAAGAGAGGTTAAAGCGACTTTTCAGTTTAGAAAAGAGGCGACTAAGGGGGGATATGATAGAGGTATATAAAATCATGAGTGGTGCGGAGAGGGTGAATAAAGAAAATTTCTTTATTAGTACCCATAATAGAAGAACTAGAGGACACCAAATGAAGTTAATGGGTAGCAGGTTTAAAACTAATAAAAGAACATTCTTTGTCACACAGCACATAGTCAACCTGTGGAACTCCTTGCCAGATGAGGCTGTGAAGGCTAGGACTATAACAGAGCTTAAAGAGAAGCTAGATAATTTCATGGAGGTTAGGACCATAAAAGACTATAGAAACGGTGTCCCTGGCCTCTGTTTGTCAGAGGCTGTAGAAGGACGGCAGGAGACAAATCGCTTGATCATTGTTTTCTGTCCACCCCCTCTTGGACACCTTGTGTTGGCCACTGTCGGTAGACAGGCTACTGGGCTAGATGGACCTTTGGTCTGACCCAGTACGGCTATTCTTATGTTCTTATGTTATGTTCTCATTGTAAGTCCCTCTGCCTTTTTTTCATAGAATCATAGAATACTAGAACTGGAAGGGACCTCGAGAGGTTATCAAGTCCAGGTCCCTGCCCTCATGGCAGTACCCAGTACTGTCTAGACCATCCCTGATAGACATTTATCTAACCTACTCTTAAATATCTCCACAGATGGAGATTCCACAACCTCCCTGGGCAATTTATTCCAGTGTTTAACCACCCTGACAGTTAGGAACTTTTTCCTAACATCCAACCTAAACCTCCTTTGTGGCAGTTTAAGCCAATTGCTTCTTGTTCTATCCTCAGAGGCCAAGGTGAACAAGATTTCTCACTGCTCCTTATGACACCCTTTTAGATACCTGAAAACTGCTATCATGTTCCCCCTCCATCTTCTCTTTTCCAAACTAAACAAACCCAATTCTTTCAGCCTTCCTTCATAGGTCATGCTCTCTAGACCTTTAATCATTCTTGTTGCTCTTCTCTGGACCCTCTCCAGTTTCTTCAAATCTTTCTTGAAATGTGGTGCTCAGAACTGGTCACAATATTCCAACTGAGGCCTAACCAGCGCAGAGTAGAGCGAGGAATGACTTCTCGTGTCTTGATCACAACACACCCGTTAATGCATCCCAGAATCATGTTTGCTTTTTTTGCAACAGCATCACACTGCTGGTTCATATTCAGCTTGTGGTCCACTATAACCCCTAGATCCCTTTCTGCAGTACTCCTTCCTAGACAGTCGCTTCCCGTTCTGTATGTGTGAAACTGATTGTTCCTTCCTAAGTGAAGCACTTTGCATTTGTCTTTATTAAACTTCATACTGTTTACCTCAGACCATTTCTCCAATTTGTCCAGATCATTTTGAATTATGACCCCATCCTGCAGATTAGTCGCAACCCCTCCCAGCTTGGTATCATCTGCAAACTTAATAAGCGTACTTTCAATGCCATTATCTAAATTGTTGCTGAAGATATTCAACAGAGCCAATCCCAAAACAGACCCCTGCGGAACCCCACTTTTGTTATACCTTTCCAGCAGGATTGTGAACCATTAACAACTACTTTCTGAGTACGGTTATCCAGCCAGTTATGCACCCACCTTATAATAGCCCCATCCAAGTTGTATGTGCCTAGTTTATTGATAAGAATATCATGCAAGACCGTATCAAATGCCTTACTAAAGTCTAGGTATACCACATCCACCGCTTCTCCTTTATCCACAAGACTTGTTATCCTATCAAAGAAAGCTATCAGATTGGTTTGACATGATTTGTTCTTTACAAAGCCATGCTGGCTGTTCCCTATCACCTTGCCACCTTCCAAGTGTTTACAGACGATTTCCTTAATTACCTGCTCCATTATCTTCCCTGGCACAGAAGTTAAACTAACTGGTCTGTAGTTTCCTGGGTTGTTCTTATTTCCCTTTTTATAGATGGGTACTTTTCTCATCTCTCTTTTCCTTTGCATAGATTCTCTCATCCCCCCCCCCCCCCCGATTGTTTTTCTTGCAATATTAATGTCAACTGGACCCATTTTTTATGCACTACCTCCTAGAACCTCTCTTGCACTAACATACATTACATACAATATAGAAGTGGAGGAGCCGGAAAAATCACAAACAAATGAACCAAGTACTCTGCAGCTAAAAAGTATGTGGCAGTGGAGAATAGCCATTTTTGTCTGCTGTTTGAATCTCTATGCATCAGATCAAAGTATCAGACCCTGACTTGAGCAGTAATGGAGGGTTTGTTCCTGTGAGATGAATCCCCAAACAACCACATGTTTAAATGGCCTAACACTGGTGATGGCTGAGGGAACATCATTTGTAAATTTTCTGGCTTTTGTGAATGTAACTAATTAACCTTTGGGTTGCTTTAATGTGTTCTGGTTATTTGTAAGTTATTTGTACTTATGGCAGCCATTCTAAAAACTTCTACAATGTTTTTTTAAATGTCATACCACTATCAGGATACTTCAATTTTTGTAATTTTAATAACATTTGTTATTTTCCCTTTAATTTTGCAATTGCATTAATCACAAAGAACTCATTTTAGCAATATGTATTGTCCCATGAGTCTGACATCCCTTTTGTTCTGTAGACCTTTCCACTCCAGCGCCTGTTTGCCTATGATCTTAGTCTTTAATTGAAATTAGTAAAAAAGTACTATTAAACAGGTATCTATTAAATACAGTAGAATCTGAATTTTGAATCCTTAGATATGGTATTAAGACAAAAAAAGGAATTCTGAAAGGGGGTTAAAATGATGACTAGAGTCAGAATAATGAAAACTGAGATGAAGTGAGTTCTGAAAAGAGGCAATGGGTATGATAGTAAGAAGTGAGAATAGCAGAATGATTACAGTAAGAAAACATGTGAATAGTAAGAAGGGAACAATTATATTGCTTTGATGGTTTCATTCTTTCACCATTAAGGCCTTGTCTACACACTGGTTTTTTGTGTCTGTGAAATCTCTCACTGTTGTGTTACAGAGGCTATGTCTAGACTGCAGGCTTCTTTCGAAAGAGGCTCTTTCGAAAGCATCTTTCGAAAGAGCCTCTTTCGAAAGATCGCGTCTAGACTGCAGGCGGATCTTTCGAAAGAAAAATCCGCTTTTTCGAAAGAGAGCACCCAGCGAGTCTGGATGCTCTCTTTCGAAGACGGCCTCTTTACATTGAAGAACGCCTTCTTTCGAAAGAGGAACTTTTGAAAGAAGGCGTTCTTCCTCGTGAAATGAGGTTTACCGCCATCGAAAGAAAAGCCGCGTTCTTTCGAAGTAATTTCGAAAGAATGCGGCTTGAGTCTGGACGCAGGGGAAGTTTTTTCGGGAAAAGGCTACTTTTCCCGAAAAAACCCCTGAGTCTGGACACGGCCCAAATGTGCAGCTCCTCTGGCTACTGGAATGGCCAGTGGTTGAAGTACCTCTGCCTGTCTGTATTAGTGTTCTCCCAGCTGCTGCCAGCAAGGGAATTGTGCCAGTACAAATGCAAGAGTAGGGGGTTCCCTTAAAAAGGTGAGAACATGTGCAACTTGAAAAGGGTATTGATCAGTTGCTAATAGGCCCAGAGATATTCCACCAAGTTCTGTTTTATTCCATCACCTGTTCAACCTATATGTAAGACTTCTGCGGGAGTGAATTGATTTGTGCTGTACAGGCAGTCCCTGGGTTACGTACAAGATAGGGACTGTAGGTTTGTTCTTAAGTTGAATCTGTATGTAAGTCGGAACTGGCGTCCAGATTCAGCCGCTGCTGAAACTGATTAGTTTCAACAGCGGATGAATCTGGACGCCAGTTCTGACTTACATACAGATTCAACTTAAGTACCCCAGGCATCCCCAAGTCAGCTGCTGCTGAAACTGATCAGCGGCTGATTCCAGGAAACCCGGGGCAGGGGCTTCCTGTAGTCAGCCACTGGTCAGTTTCAGCAGCGGCTGACTTGGGGACGCCTGGGGCAGAGCAGCTGGGGTGCTGCCGGGTTGGTCCAGTAGTGCCCAGAGCGGTGCTACGGGACCAACCGGCAGCGCCCCAGCTGCTGTACCACAGGCGTCCGGAGCAAAGCCGCGGAACACGCGGGCAGTGGACAGCCCTCCCTGCAGCCCTCCCTGCAGACCAGGGAGACGGGGAGCAAAGCAGAGCAAAGCCGCGGAGCACGGCTGTCCGCTGCTCGCGTGTTCCGCCGCTTTGCTTCCTCTCCCTGGTCTGCTGGAGACCAGGGAGACGGGCCCCGTTCGTAACTGCGGATCCGACATAAGTCGGATCCACGTAACTCGGGGACTGCCTGTAGTGTCATCCATATGCTGATGGCACACATAGGTATGTCTCACTTTCATCAGACCCAGACCTTATTTCTAATTTCCTTGATAGACCTTGGATTTTGATTGAAGTAATACTTCATCATTTGTAGAGACTAAGTAGGTTTTTGCAGTACGATTAACTCTAAAATACACAGGCTCCAGATAAGAATTGGAATGTAGGCATAGCTACTACTTTTCAGCAAGGCAAAGCAGAGAACATAAAGAAGAGAGTATGCTGGTGAACAACTTAAATTCTTGTTGCTTATTTCTCCTTCAGCTGGAAAGGTCCAAAGAAAATGAAGTTTATTCAGGTGAAGAATTTTTAAAGGTATTTATTTATAGTTTATCCACAGCCGTGTCAACAGTATAAGTTTGCAGAGTTTAATCAATGACAATAACCCCTGAGTTGCTCAACAGAGATAAGGAAATAAATGCTGGTCATTGTGATTTACAGGAAAGCTTTAGCCACTGAGAGTAGTATTTTCCACAGTAATAGACCTTCTACAAGTAACTGATGGGACAAAACAAAGCAGCCTAATAAAGAACTGTACCATAATAATGGCTTAAATTAAATCAAAAAGAGAAAAAATAAGGAAAATAAGAACCAGAGGTTGAAACAAAACTCACAGCAGTCATCAGGAGCTAAGTACTGGTACTGCTGCACAATAAAGTGCTCTTAGTAAGGATGCAAAAGTGAACTCACATAATTCCAATTAAACAAATAATAGAATGTCCCTTTTTGCACTTAAAATTGCTCTCAGAGTCTTAAAATCCCCTCTGCTTTGCTCATATTGAAGGGTTAAAGTAGACTGAGTGGCTGTGCAATTGAACTAGGGAAATACAGAATCAACAAGTTTCTGTTCACACTGTCAACCTAATGAGCATTCAGTTTGAGATGAAAGGTCCTGATAAGGTCCTGATAAAGGTCCTATTACAGCAATTTTGCATCATTGGACTATGCATCCTTAAAGGTGAGAAAAGTGTCTTCAACCTCTAAATATCACAAAGAGCAGGATTCCTATCTGAGTAGTACCTGCAAATATTGTCATTAAGTTGAGTCACCTCAGTGCCTTGCTGTTAACAGCATTCCTTGCTATTGAGTACTATTAGACTTAATTTGGTTTCCTAGGAAGCATTCCAGTTATGCAGCTTTCCAGGTTAAAGTAGGTGAAGCATAAGGTACATGACAGTTTATGTTACAAAAGAAAATGTATTTCTTTTTTGATTACACACAACACACAGTAAATTGTCAACTGGAAAAAGCTAGAAGCATGGTTTGTAATGAAGAAGCATATGACATGTTATATATTCCCTCCACTACTGTAAAACAGATAAATACATCCACTAGACACACAGGAATAGCTTGTAACAGAATCACAGACTCTTTTCATCAAATTATAATAAAAAAACTTCACTATTCTAATAAAAGTCTTAACTGGAAAGTGCTTTCAAACACCTTGTCTCCACTTAGGAGAAGATGACACTGTGGAGATCAGTCTCCTCGGGTTCGATTTAGTAGGTGCAGTAGGACCCACTAAATCATGGGTTCCCAAACTGAGGTGTGTGAAGAAATTCCAGGGGGGGTACAAGGCGACCCAGCTTCCCCCCCGACCCCCCCAAGTCAATCCCCCTTAAGTTTTGCTGCTATTTTTTTATTTTGACCCCAGTCAGTTCCTTTATTTTTTTGCTCAACAACTTTTTTTGCTGGGGGAGGGGGAGGGTGTAAGGATTTTTCAAAACTCAAAAAGGGGGGCATGTTGCCAAAAAGTTTGGGAACCACTGCACTAAATCAACTGTTGATCATGCCCCTGCTGGAGTTATGTACCTTCGTTCGATTTTATCCCCTAGTGTAGACCTAGCCAAAAAAAAGTCTCCTTTGTTTAGACTATACAAAGGACATGGATGTTGAAGATGTGGGGGCCTCAGCACTGGCTATGATATACATATCTCTTCAATCCATAGTGGGTACTGGAGTTAATCTTCTGTTCAGCTTTTGGTTGAGAAAGAAGGAGTTGGATGTCACTTAGCAAGCTAATCTTGCTGCTGAAGAAAGCCATCTGCTGCACAGCCATGTAGGTGTCATTTTCAGAGTTTGAACAACCCTGAACACTAGGAATTTTCAGGTGGGTGAAGTTCTATATAATTACAATTTTAGCTTAATTTGCATTGTTTGGAGGTGGTATCCTTATTTATAAATGCCTTTCTAGCATCAGGAATGTTTTTATTAACCATTTTACAGTTTAATTTGCCCTTCTATATTGGAAAAATCATGTACATATTTTTATTATTATAGCCTATTCTGATCCTGGTCCACAGGCTTATTAATTGACTTTTCCATCACATAACCAATTATGGAAAAATGCTCCAGAGCATGTGTACACTGGTGAGTTATTTTGAAATAACTCCCTTTATTTCAAAATAATAAGGCGAGCATCCACACTACTAAGACTGTTATTTTGAAATAATGGTGTTGCGGGGCAGGTTCCCCCTCAGGCTTACAGCCCTGTCATCATCGGGGTTGCCCAACCCTCCTCCCCCTCCCACCCCCACGTGTCTGTCCACCAGCCCTAACCTAATGTTTCCAGCATTCCTTAGTCCCATGGCCTACCAGTTCCCAGATCCCGGTAAGCCCACTCCTTATATATCAGGGCCTGCCTGGCCCTAAGTGCTGCAGAGAAGGAGGGGGACTCGGGCCCGTCCCTGCTCCAGGTTCCGGCCCAAGACCCTAAAGATAGTGAAGTGGTTACACTGTCTGGTTTGTGGGGGGGTTCCCCGTAACTCACTAGCCCTTGGGGGGGGGGAGACTCCTCCTCCTGTTCCCGTCTTGGGCCACTTCCTCCTTCTCACGGCGGTTGTTGGCCCAGTGTCCGGCCTGCCTCTGGTCCTCTGCGTTTCTCTCCACTGGCGTTCACCCCCGGCTCTTTCCCTTTGGTCTCCGGACTCTCGTCCAGCTACCTCTCCTTATTCTCTGGGGTCGGGTGCCATTTTAACGGGCCGCCGGATGTGGCCCCTCCCCGCCCCTCCAGGCGATGAAGTCACCCGACGTCCCCCCTCAGCTGGCCTCTGTCTGGCCCCTGACTGCCCCAGAACAGGCCAGACAGGTGCACTGAGGGGTTCACGGGTGCCCAGGTGATCAGCGGTCCCCAGGCTTCCCGCCCCTTCCTTCGGGCTCCCGGCGGCCCGCTCACTGCCAAGTGCTTCCACTGGCGGCCGGGGAGTGCGGGGCACCGTGGACTCCACTCACCTGGAGCCCAGTGCCCCGTCACAAATGGGCTTGTTATTTCAAAATAATAACTTCTGCTCGCGAAGAGGAATAAGCTTATTTCAAAATAGTTATTTCAGGAGTCATTAGTTTGAAATATCTTATTTTGAAATGATCTGGTAGTGTAAAGAATGTTTACCTGGATCTTTTTTTTAAGTGTGTTGGTCAGTAAGCACCAGAATTAAGAAATAGTTCTTACTGTAAAATATTTACTGAAAGTGGTAACTCATTTCTTTGCACTTGATGCCTGTCCCTGGGAACATTGCTTTCAATACCATGGGATCATTTCATTCCCATATTTCTGTGCCATACAGTATTTGGCATCTCCTGGATTCCTCAATGTAAGTGCTAGTGTTGCGTCCATGAGTCCAGGTGAAATGTAAAATAGCTTACAATCCACTCTGAGTAAGTGGTAGCACATAGTTGGGAGCAGATGTAGCAGATCAGGAAGCAGATTGTGACTGAGCCTGGCTTTCTCGATGTTCCAGAGGGGTAGATCTGTGCCAGTCCTTCGGCTGCTGCAGATTACTCCCCATTCTGCCTACTCAGCTGTACCATTGCGATCCAGGGTCAGGAGCCTATCAATGCCCACTTGTAGAGGGCACTGGAGTATAACTCATATCAGGCCTGACATATTAATTGTTCCAACTCACTATTGTCATAATATGCATCCAAAAGGTTCTTATAAGTATCATATGTAAACAGCCATCATGATGGTCATTTGTCAGGGTGATATAAGAAGAATTATAAATATGTTCTATAAACATGTTCTTTAAATGTGTTTGGCAGTCAGGGCTTAAGGCACCCTGCCCTAGGGAAAGGAACGTGCTTCCCCCTACTTGAATACTTCTCTAATGTAAATTGAGTGAGGAAAGACAAATTATATTTATATGCAAGTTAGACAAAACCAACCAGCATGGGTAACAGCTGCTTAATACTATCAGTGGGGGATGGAAGCTGAAGCTCCAGAAAACCTTCCTGCCAGAAACAAGGTCATTTGAACTATGGAAGATATAAGCAAGCATGGAGAACCTGTCATACAAGAGTTCAGAGCTCTTGGACAGTTGAAAAAGGGCAACAAAAATGATTAGGGGTTTGGAACAGCTGCCATATGAAGAGAAATAAAAAAGACTGGGACTTTTCAGCTTAAAAAAGAGGAGACTAAGGGAGGATATGATAGAGGTCTATAAAATCATAACAGCTATAAAGAACGTGAATAAGGAAAAGTTATTTACTTATTCCCATAACATAAGAACTAGGGGTCACTAAATGAAATTAATAGATAGCAAGTTTAAAACAAACAAAAAGAAGTTTTTCTTCATGCAGCACACAGTCAACCTGTAGAACTCCTTGTCAGAGGTTGTTGTAAAAACCAGGACTTTAACATTGTTCAAAAAAGAACTAGATAAATTCATGGAAGTTAGGTCCATCAATACATATTAGCCAGGATAGGTAGGAATGATGTCCCTAGCCTCTGTTTGTCAGAGGCTGGAAATGGGTAGCAGGAGAGGGATCACATGAGGATTACCTGTTGCGTTCACTCCCTCTGGGGCATCTGGCATTGGACACTATGGCAGACAGGATACTGAGCTTAATGGACCTTTGGTCTGACCCAGTTCTTATGTTCTTATGAGAAAAGTGGAACCTTTCAGCCAATGGGCTTGACAGTCTCTGGAAACTGAATATAACTAAGAAACCTCCTTAGACCAAGACTGTAACTCTCTGAAGTTAAATTTAGCCACTAGAAAACATGTTTTGCTTGTAATTTTTCCTATCATTTCTACACTGACTAGCAAGCATGGTGTTCTTTGTTAATGAACTCGGTGTTACTAAAAACAAGCACACACTTTCTGCTAATCCAGCAGGCTGCAGTGTATACTGTCTCTTTTAAGGCCTTGAACTTGATAACTTCTGTGAGGGTCCATTGAAAGGAGCTGGACAACACAAAGAAGATGGTTTGGGGGAGACTTGGCCTGGAAGTGCTGTTGGAGTCATCCTGCAAGGAGCAACCAGGCTGGTGGATGCCAAGGCGAGGCTAGTGTGCTGTGAGCAGCCTGTGGATGCAATGGACAAAGCTGTAGAGCACATAAGCACCCAGGACTACAGGGCAGGCAGAGATGGAACCACTTACTGTTCTGGGTTGGATCCCAAAGCATCACAGCCAGCTGGTGTCTGTAGAGGGTGAAGCTTGATTCCACCCATTCCCTGTCCTTTCCCACCCACTACTGCCTACCTCAATAGTAGACAGCAGCTGCTCTCCCCTCTATCCAGGATAGACTCAAATGATGTGAGTAGCCTACAGAGGAGTGTAAGGAGACTCCTTAGGTTCCCTTGGTCCCAGGCATGCACAAATGTGCAGCCAACCCCATGATTGAGTCCATAATGAATTAATCAGGAGCTGACTGAAATGTTCAAACAGCAAATCTACCCTTATTGTCATTTCCAGTAGTGAACTGGGGGGGAAAAAAGACTTTTTTGGAAGAATTTTGCCAATTTTACTGTAATCATTTTTTCACAATAGCTGCAATGTTAGAGTAACCTTTTTAAGTCAGACTTGAAATGCTATTGGCCTACCTCATGAAGTCTTGATTTAAATATCATCACAGAGCTCATAGTAATAAAAAGGTGGCGCACAGTTCTATGTATAAAACTTCCTAAATTGGTGTCAAGAACACAGGCCTTTCACAGTATCAACCATCTGCATTAATTTTAAGTGCAACCCAAAACACTTATCACTGCTGTCACTCAATATAGGTGTTATCTTGAATATTAGTGAGTCATCTACAGTAACTAGTGCTGCCAAATGACCACTTCCTCCTCTTCATATCTCTGGAATGTTGCTAGAGCACCGTTAATATCATCACTCTGAGAGATGCTGTGATTTTATTAATACACTGGAAACTTCTAAACATCTATATCTGTGATCATATAAAGCATGGTGACTGTAGACGTGACTGAATCCTTTTTTTCATAAACATTTTCAGGATTCCCAGAATTTGCAAGACTCCCATTTACTTCACTGGGTGCTGATTCAGGTCCAAATGAGACACTGGCCCATTTTCATGCTCAGTAACGTTGGTTGGGACTCACACATGAGTGTCCTGACTGGCGATCAAGCTGGAATCTGTGCAGTGTTCTGAAAACCTCAAAAAGTACAGCTATAGCAATCAGCAAAAGTCTATCTACTGCAAAATTCTGGTCTCAGTTCTCAATCAGGGAGCTTGATGCCATCCTACTTACATGTGCAAAATGGCATATTTTTTTCCTTGAATAGTTAGAGGCAATTAATGGGTAACTATTACTCAGAAAACTATACCCCAGGAAAGACAACAGGCAGCAAGCTGTCAAAACATTTCAGTGGACTGGGCATCATTGCCTGATAACAAACTAAGCAAAATAGTGTCTTCAAACAAAACATAAAACAGCCTGTTATTTTTTAATATCATCATTCAAGAAAAACCTGACACTGGAAGATAATCAGCTCTTTTCATGTGGTTTTGTTCATTTTTTTTCCAGGAAACTATCAGCCACCATTTGTTAAAAAGACTAGCTCATTAAAGATATAGTGCTACTTTTTGTCAAACCCTTGAGTAATTCAGTACAGGATTCGATATTTTATAAAATAATGCAATGCAAACTTACAGAGGACCGGATACTACCTGAACCTCTCAATAAACAAACACCCCCCCTCCCCCATACACACACCAGAGTGTGTTTGTTTATGGAGAGCAAGAGGAGATGCCCCTCTCCTTTCATATCCCATGTAAGATCCAAGCAGAATTTCCATGAGAGATTACTAAAGCAGTGACCTCTATATTCCACTGTACCCCCAAAAGGAACAGGTCTGATCTTGGCTCCACTCACCTCATGCATAAGGAAAGTAAGCTATAGCCCAAAAAGAGGTGTTGTAATTGGTACACTCCAAAGAAAAATGTCCCCACATTTCCCTGCACCTACACATCTCTGCATTGTCCTTCCTAGGGATTATCACTAAAAGGGATAGACTAGATCTAAATAGGTATCTTTCTAAGTAGAGTTTCACTATACTTTCTCCTACCATTCTCCCCCAAAGTATTGAAAAGATATGCAGGCCTTCCTGATTTACGCATTTGATAGGGTAGAATGGGAAATCTTCTCTTGACTTGTATTGTGACGGGTATGGGATTTGGAGGAAAAGGGACCTTTTACAAGAATGTTTAAATACATTTCTTGCTTTCCTTAATGTCTCTGGCTAAAATTTTAACAAATTAATTTTAATAATAAAAACAAGTAATTACATTCCCTATACACTATGGCTACGTCTTTTTTCGGAAGGGGCATGCTAATTTTGAAAGTGGGAATAGGGAAATCCGCGGGGGATTTAAATATCCCCCGTGGATTTAAATAAACATGTCCACCGCTTTTTTTCCGGCTTGGGGAAAAGCTGGGAAAAAAGCGTCTAGACTGGCCCGATCCTCCGGAATAAAGCCCTATTCCGGAGGATCTCTTATTCCTACTTCTCTTATTCCTACGCGTCTGGGCTGTCCGCTCCCCGTCAGACCAGGGAGAGGGGGAGCAAAGCAGAGCAAAGCCGCGGAGCCCGAGGGCAGCAGGACAGCCACGGCGCGTTTGGGCTGTCCCGCTGCCCCCGTGCTCCGCGGCTTTGCTCCGGACACCTGTGGTACAGCAGCTGGGGCGCTGCCGGTTGGTCCCGTAGCACCGCTCTGGGCGCTACGGGACCAACCCAGCAGCACCCCAGCTGTTCTGCCCCAGGCGTCCCCAAGTCAGCCGCTGCTGAAACTGACCAGTGGCTGACTACGGGAAGCCCCTGCCCCAGGCTTCCTGGAATCAGCTGCTGATCAATTTCAGCAGCAGCTGACTTGGGGATGCCTGGGGTTCTTAAGTTGAATCTGTATGTAAGTCAGAACTGGCGTCCAGATTCAGCCGCTGTTGAAACTGATCAGTTTCAGCAGCGGCTGAATCTGGAGCCAGTTCCGACTTACATACAGATTCAACTTAAGAACAAACCTACAGTCCCTATCTTGTACGTAACCCGGGGATTGCCTGTAGTAGATCTCAGTGCTCTTCTTGGTGCATCTTTAGTCTATTTATCCCCACAATATCCTGTGAGGAAGGGAAAACTGTTATCTCCATTTAGAAAATGAGCATCTGAGGCAGAGAGGCTAAGACCATGTCTACATTAGGAGATTATTTCAATTTTATTAATTCAACTTCTGGGCACCCAATTTTACACATTTGAACTTCTGTGTCCTCACTACAGGGAAGCATCGAAATTAGTCCAAAATAGCACATCCGCATTTAACGGAGCCTGCCTCAGACTTAAAGCCCCAGGAAGCACTCTGTGGAGCGTTACAGGAGCTCCTCTCCATGTTTGTGTTTTACAAGGCACTCCTCCCCTCCCTCCCCCCTTAAGGGACAGAGAAGGAACACAGAGGGTGTGCACTTGTCGTACTCTGGTTACCTGTGTAGGTGCCACAGCACTATGACCACAGAGCCAGAGGTGCTGCACCTCAAGCTCATAGCTCGTGCTGCACTGCATGGTGCAGGACTTCAAGAGTGCCCACATGTTGCTTCACCAGGATCAGGATGAGGATGAGGTGCACAAACCCCAGACTGGCCCACAGGTGCTGCTCAGCCAAGTCCTGGCACTCCCGCTACATTACAGTGAATGCCCCTTAGTCCTCCAGACACTCTGGAACGCTGCTTCTGGCGTCGGGAAATGAGCTTGGACTGGTGGGACTGCATCGTCATGCAGGGATGGGACAATTAGCAGTGGCTGCACAACTTTTGTATTGCAAGGCCACCTTCCTTGAATGCTCACCTGGTTCACCCCTGCCCTCAGGTGACAGGACACCCAACTGTGACCTGCCATCCCCATACAGAAGAGCATGGCCATTGCCCTCTGGAAGCTCTCCACACCAGACAGCTATCATTCAGTTGGGAACCAGTTTGGGGTGGGGAAATCCACAGTTGGGGCTTTGCTTGTACAAGTAGCCAAGGCCATCAACCATGTCCTGCCTTAGAGGGGCATCACTCTGGGCAACGTGAACAGCATGGTAGATGGCTTTGCCAACATGGGCTTCCCCAACTGTGTGTGGGGGGGACGTATTCTTGTGCTGGTATGCCAGCTTTTCCCAGCTGGTCTTTCTCTCCTCCCAGTTGCCTCACCACTCCTCTCTCTCAGCAACCCACTCCTGGTGCTCTGCCTCAAGTCCCTGAATGAGGGTATGTCTACACTACAAAGTTAATTCGAACTAACAGCCGTTAGTTCGAATTAACTTTCATAGGCGCTACACATACAAACCGCTAGTTCGAACTTCATTCGAACTAGCGGAGCGCTTAGTTTGAACTAGGTAAACCTCATTCTAAGAGGAGTAATGCCTAGTTCGAATTAAGTAGTTCGAGTTAAGGGCTGTGTAGCCACTTAATTCGAACTAGTTGGAGGCTAGCCCTCCCCAGCTTGCCCTGGTGGCCACTCTGGGCCAAGCCAGGGAAACTCTTCTGCCCCCCTCCCGGCCCCGGAGCCCTTAAAGGGGCACAGGCTGGCTACGGTTCCCATGCCAGGTACAAGCCTGCCAGCACCCAGCCAGCAGACCCTGCACCTGGCACGGCTTGAGCCAGCCACCCGCTGCCACCCAGCCTTCCGCCTCTTTCCAGGACCAGGCTGGCAGCTCCCAGGAGCCTGCTCAGGGCCGCAAGAGGCGGGCGCCCACCTGGTCTAGTGCGGAGATCATGGACCTCATCCAGGTTTGGGGGGAGGCCTCCAACGTCCACAATCTCCACACTAGGCACAGAAAAGTGGCCGTCTAGGGCAGGATAGCTGCCAGCCTGGCCACCAAAGGCCACATGCGAACCCAGGAGCAGGTTTGCATGAAAATCAAATTGGTCCAGTGAGACCCCCCCAACCCTGAGCCCTGAGCTTAGAACATAAGTACATAAGAACGGCTGTACTGGGTCAGACCAAAGGTCCATCTAGCCCAGTAGCCTGTCTGCCGACAGCAGCCAACACCAGCTACCCCGGAGGGGTTGGACCGAAGACAATGACCAAGCCATTTGTCTCGTGCCATCCATCTCCAGCCTTTCATAGAGGCCAGGGACACCATTCCTACTCCCTGGCTAATAGCACTCCATGGACCCAATCTCCATGACTTTATATAACTTCTCTTTACACTCTGTTATAATTCTAGCCGTCACAGCCTCCTGTGGCAAGGAGTTCCACAGGTTGACTATTTGCTTGTGAAGAAGAACTTTCTTTTATTATTTTGAAGCCTGCTACCCATTCTTTTCATTTGCTGTCCTCTAGTCCTTATATTATGGGAACTAATGAAGAACTTTTCTTTATGCACCCTTTCCATACCACACATGATTTTATAGATATCTGTCACATCCCCCCTCAGTCTCCTCTTTTCTAAGCTGAAAAGTCCCAGTCTCTTTAGCCTCTCTTCATATGGGACTTGTTCCAAACCCCTAATCATTTATAGTTACCCTTTTCTGAATGCTTTCCTAGGCCAAAACATCTTTTTTGAGTTGAGGAGACCACATCTGTACACAGTACTGAAGATATGGCGTATCATAGTTTTATACTTCCCCTCCTCCTTCTTCCCCTGGCTTCCCCCCTCCAGCTCCCTCCTCCCAGGTTTCCTCCTCCCCTCTCCCACCCTCTCTCTTTCCCTCTCCCACCTCCTTTCCCCAGTCTCCTCAGAGGTTAATACCCCCCACCCCCAGTTTTGTTAAATAAAGAGAGTTTCTATTTTTGAACACACATGTCCTTTATTTTTTACATCAGGAAAGGGGGCTAGGGAGGGATAAGTGGAAGGAGGTGAGGGAGGAATGAGGCACAAGCCCCCGATGGGGAGGATTGGGATGGCTCTGCGGGCTCCTCGGGGTGGAAGCTCTTCTGCATGGCCTCCTGGATCCTAACAGCCCCTCATTTACCCCCCCAGATGGCAGCCTGCGGCAAGTGCAGCCGGGCTGATGGCCAAGTGCTGTGATGTGCCGAGTGTGGGCACTCAGGGCACTCCAAGACAGGACTGCTTTGCTGTCCCTCATCGAGGTAGACAAGCAAGCAGGGAACCCTGAGAACTGTCTGTCCGGGGTGGGGGTCGGGTCCCTTTAAGCACAGCCCTCAGCTAGCCTGAGGCAGCAGCTCCGTACTCCTAACCTGATGCCCTGCCGGCACTGGTTCTGGCCAGCCTTAGCTTCGGTTCAGGATCCACTCAATGTGGACATGGAAGTTCGAATTAGCAAAACGCTAATTCAAATTAGTTTTTAGGTCTAGATGCGCTAGTTCATATTAGCTTAGTTCGAATTAGTACTGAAGTGTAGACATAGCCGGAGGGACTGCAGGCAGACCATCTGCTCCCTCATGAGCTCATCCCAGGTACTTTTCTGCCTGCAGGTTCCACTGAAGTGACTAGATGCAATGGGATCTGTCCCAGCTGTGAAGAAAACGTACAAGGGCAGTCATCCCAGGAGACAGTGCATGAAGCCTAGCCCTGATCACTGAGCTGGCACTGAAGGTCTCAGTTCAGAAAATGGTGATGTGTTTTGAGCAGGGCCATATGTTGCCTATCAAGCAGGCACTTTCCATCAGTTGCACAGATGTCCCAAGATAGCATTGCAACTCATATTGCCCGGAGACAGGCAGGCATGGGAAGGTGCTAGCTAGGCCAAGAGCCTGAGGATGGGAGTAGGGGACAGGGTGGTTCAGCTTCCTACTGTGTCCTGCTCATGCTGGGTCTGGCACTCACTGTGTCCTGCAGAGAGACACCATTCTCTGTCAGGTTGGCAGTGATCCTGCCATAGATCCTGCAGGTTCCTGGAGGTTGGACTCCTCCCACCACTCCTCGATGAGGTCCAGGATCTCCCTAGCTGTCTAGACTGGAACTATTCAGTGTCCCTGGGCAATGGAGGCTGTGAGAGCAGACGTCCTAGAAGCTGTCAGGGTGTCCGAGGGGACTTTGGGGGCGTTCGTGTCTCCTTGTGCTGGTTGCTCACACAGGGCTCATGAAGCTGGCCATATGAGACAGGTACTTCCCCAGTTCCCAGGACTTGTAGAGCTCGGTGGGAGGGGGAAGCAGTGGAGACTCCAGGTGTGGCAAGAGTGGTCATAGTGGACAGCTGCAGGAAGCACCCGGAGGATAATTAGTTCAAATTAGCAGTACTAGAATGTCCACACTAATGTTATTTCCAACGTACAAGTTCAGGAATAGAGTTATTCCTCATGAAAAGCAGGAGTACAGTGTTCGAATTCCACAGTCCCTTATTCCAAAAGAATGGCCTTGGTAGTGTGGACGCATCCCTTACAAATTCGCCCTTGGGAGGGTTATTTCAGACTAAGGTGCCAGAGTAGACCAGGCCTCCATGGCATGCCCCAATTACACTGAAAGTCTCTGGCAGGGCAGAAGCTTGAGCCTAGGTCTGTCAAGTGATGGGTAATGGCCTAAACAATCGACCATTCTTAGAAACAATACACAATGCAAAACAGTCAGTGTACCCATTACTGTAACAATGGATATCAGTAGAAAATGGAAAACGGGTGAGTAACAATTAAGTTTATATTTTAGAATGATATGTTGCTTTTATTTCAGACTTGGCAAGGTCAGATCCAATGCACCTTAAATCAAAACTATGCACAAAAAAAAGGGAACCATACTATTTATTTCATTTTCTTGCAGCTGCTTGTGCCTAATTTGGAAAAGGTCAGTGTTTTAAAGTCTGAGACACGTTATTTAAAGGGATTAGCCTGTTTCAAACAAACTACAGAGGAAATTACATAAACAGATGTCAAATGAAGGACCTAACCAGTTCATACAAGGTAAATATGGAAAAGATTTGTAGGGTTAGCTAACTATCTGCCTGCCAATGCAGAATTTTTACTTATAGTACATTTCTCTTGTTTTGTCCAGAGTAATTTTAATGTCAAATAAAGCTTCTATTACTTCCCTTTGGAGATCGCTTCACAGTCTGATGATCTCATTGTCAGAAAGAATTTCCTGATATTCAAGCTACTTTTCTTTTCTTTTTCTTAATTTCTTTCAATTTCTCCTTGTAATTTTTCCATCCATCCATTCATCCATCCATCCATCCATCCATCCCCCGCATTTATAGTATGAACTTCTCACTTTTTGTTTACCATGTAAAATATACTTTTTAAATCAAACTATGCTATCAGTTCTATCAATGCACTCTGCATGGTCTAGATTTTCTACTAGAATATAAGTGTGAGCAAGTCCATTGGCATTACAGGCAGTCCCCGGGTTACGTACAAGATAGGGACTGTAGGTTTGTTCTTAAGTTGAATTTGTATGTAAGTTGGAACTGGTACATATTGTAAGGGAAACTCTAGCTAAACATTTCTCCAGAGCTCAGTTTTATTCTCCCACACCTCACTTCCCTCAGTCCTTTATTCTCAAGCTGAGGTGTCTGCTGAGAAAAGCCGCTCCGCGTCTCCCTGGTCTGCTGGGGGGAAGCAGCTAGTGTGGGGTTGCCTCACCCCGTTTGTAAGTAGGGATCTGATGTAAGTCGGATCCATGTAACCCGGGGACTGCCTGTAATGTATGGCACAGATGGAAGTAAGGGCAGAATTAGGGCAATTTTTATGAGCTATATTACTGTATTTTACAACAGAACAGGGGCTAAAATAGAAAAAAAAAACCTTCTGAAAAGGTAATCAATCCATGCATAAATATTTTATCTTAAAGAGCTTTTAAAACACGAGGGGCAAAACATTCACTTTTGCAGAAACCTCTTCACAAAAATACAATTCAGACTTGAAGGTGAATGAGGTCAGCACCCATAAACTCAATTAATTCATAGATGGAATGCAGTTCACCTCATCTAAAGATCTCTTACCTGAGATTCGAAATCATAAGTTTGTTAGCTTTTGTTTTGGTTCAGTGAATGCATTTCCTGCAATCATTTAGAGTTGAAATTGGAAAGAAATCATAAAATAAAATTATCAGGGAAGTACTTTTTTTTGTAATTAACTTCCTTTATGGGAAATATATTGCTTTGTGAGAAAGACATTTTAATCTACTAATTGTACTGAAGCATTAATGGGGTCTATTTAGAAATATATTATGCATTTTTAAAAGAACACTGTTGAAAGGGAGATAAAGGCCTCGTCATCAGCAACAAATTAAATATTTTTTATGCAAATAGGATGGCAGTGGACTTTTGTACTTGTCATACACTTGTTTGCATTTAGGAGAAATTTGCCTCTAAGTATTATGGGTACTAACTGTTAAAATTAACAGTGAGGTAAGTTCTGTTATCTATACTAATGAGAGTTATATGCATCAAAAAGAAAACAGTATTAGATTGAAAGAAGACTTACTGAGCACTTGAGATGAAGAAGTTACTACCTTGTGCAGTAACGATGGTTCTTTGAGGTGTGTGTCCCCGTGGGTGCACCACTGTGAGTGTCGGGCTCGTCCCAGAACCACAGATTGGAGATCTTTTAGCTGTTGTCTGCTGGGCCACGCATGTGCGGCGGCCATTTTGCAGCTTTTCGCGCCGATTCTAGTCATGTGGTCCGGTCCTGCCAGTTCCTCCTGATTGTCAGGGTCTGAAAGACACAAATAACAGACTCTGAAGAGGAGAGGAGGGCGGGTCGTGGAGCACCCACGGGGACACACACCTCGAAGAACCATTGTTACTGCACAAGGTGAGTAACTTCTTCTTCTTCGGGTAGTGTCCCCGTGGGTGCTCCACTCTGGGTGACTTCACAGCAGTACCTGGAGCGAAGGCGGCAGGTTCAGCGTTAGGGTATGTCTACACTACCACTCTAGTTCGAACTAGGGTAGTTAATGTAGTCAATCGAAGTTGCAAATGAAGCCCGGGATTTAAATATCCCAGGCTTCAACTTGCCACAAGGAGTAACGGCAAGTTCGAATGTCCGGTGCCGATGTTGTCAGACTCGGTGCTGAGGATGTCAGTGCCGGTGATGCAGCTGGCATCGGTGCCAACTCAGGCTAAGGTGCGGTACGCACCGCTAGGCTCAGTGCTGATGTGCTGCGCACCTGCTTTTCTTTATCTGGCCTACGGGTCACTGCTAGTCCTGAGGTGCCCAGTTTGTCACTCATGCTCACTCTCATTGGTGGTAAAGAGCAGGACGGGGAGAGGATTTTCTTTTTGTGCACCACCTTTGGAGAAGCGTAGCGGGACGGCTCCAATGAAGTGTCTGACTGCGGCTGAAGGGCTTTATCAAAAAGTAACATTTTGAACCACATTTCCCGGTCTCTTCATGCCCGGGCTATGAGTCTCGAGCAGTGGGAGCACTTCTGGGGAATGTGCCCCTTGCCAAGACATCTTATGCACGATGAGTGTCCATTGGATGCGTGCATGGTTTCCTTGCATGCCACGCACTTCTTGAAGTCTAGGGAGCCATGCATCTCAAAGGAACCTTATTATATCTACTATAAATTAACTTTTAACTTTTTTTTTGCGAACACGCTAAGAAGTGTACCTAACTAACACTAAAAGGTAATAATTAACTATATACAAGCTTTTCTCTCTCTCCTCTCAGATCTTATCAGGATTGACATGAGAGGGAGCTGTTTCTCCATCTGCACCCAAAGATGGTTAGGAGGAACCGGCGGGGCCGGACCACATGACTAGAATCAGCACTAAAAGCCTCAAGATGGCTGCTGCGCATGCGCGGTCTGGCGGACAACAGCTAAAAGATCTCCGATCTGCGGTGCTGGGATGAGCCCGACACCCACAGTGGAGCACCCACGGGGACACTACTTGAAGAAGAAACTGTATTTATAAATTTATCTTTAATAATGTCTATGTGTATCAATTAGTTTTACTGTTTTAAGACCTTAAACCTGTAAACAGTGAAATCAATTATGCTGCTTGCATATACAAAATTAAGCATGTGGATTTTTGCAAGCTTGGAGTTCCTATTGAAAACCTCTACAGAGAAGAGGCTGCATATAGGAAGCTGTAGCACAAAGTTAAAACTGTAGATCTACCCATTAGCTCTTGGAGTGAACAGGATTATTTTCTGCTTTCTATTATCAAATTGTGAATTAAGCACTATTGCCCCCAGTATTAAAAATCATGAGTTTTAATTAATCATGAGATAGGCTACAAATAATGAGATTTGTTTTTAAAGAGTGGGTTCCTTTTATTTGTGTTCTAGCTTCAAAGTAAAAGCTGAGATTCTCATGTAATCACTTGACTCCAAGAGGTGGGACTTTAAGAAAACCATCAAATCATAAGACTCGTGATAAAACTACAAAAGTTGGCAAAGATGAGTGCCACTGCAAGGGCCATCTCTACAACCCTCTAATCTTTGAATTGCCATCTGTTACTCCTGTGCCATCCTATTGAAGGCAGTTGAAATGCACATATATTGCAAGACTTAAGGCATTTAGGCCCCTAACTTCCATTGAAATCTGGGGACCAAATGTTTCTGTCTGTTACATGATATTGATAAGCTCTAATTTAATGGAACTGAAATACTTTTGAGGATTGAGGCCTTAAAACCAGGTAACTAAGGTCTGCTCAAAAAGTGTCTGCACTGCATTAAAACTCCCACTGTTGGCTTGTGCCAGCAGATTGGGCTCAGGTTGAGGTGCTATAAAATTGCAATTAGTCTTACAGACTCAGATCTACACTGCAATTTTGTAGCCCTGAAGTCCAAGCTGCACAAGCCCAAGTTAGCTGAGCTGTGCCAGCTGTGTGTTTTTCTCAGTGCAGACATATCCCGTGTGACCACTGAACATGTTGTTCACTGAAGATATCCACTTCAGCCACAACTTCCTGATTCGGTTGTACATAGGTGGCATGTTATTTAAACAGGATCATATCAATGTACTTTTTATTCTCAGGGAAGGCTAGAAAATGTGACCCATTGTTAGCTAGGGACAAATGCAGTACTTTGAAAATACAACAGATTGGATGTGTGAATCTAGTGCTTCTCTGTCTCATCAATATGTTAATCGTATCCTCTCTAAGCCATCAGTGACAACAACCACCCCTCTGTGCAGTGATTGAACTCAATACACAAGCCACCAAATGTTTTTGCACCAGTGGGTTTCCTAAAATCACATCTAATAGGGAACTTATGTAACCTTCTCACTCACCAATCCATGCACAAACCCTCTCCTCCCATTTGCAATTGCTTCAAATTCCTGCAGCAACTGTAGCAGTTGCTTATATGGAAATGCAGAATTAGAAAAGGATGCTATGTATATTCAGCTACACACAGTTTGAAAGAAGGTAAACCCAGCACCATGAATTGAGTTCTTCCAGATAGTCATAAACCACCACAAAATACTTTGAGGATCACCAGCTGGGAACCTCTGGTCTCTGGGATTGGGTGTTTTCTGCCCATCTATCACAAACTCTACTTAACTATTTTTGAGATATTTGGTTTGCAGTCAGGATGTGCATGAAGTATAACATACCAAGAAGCAAGAGAGTCTGGACCAGTCTGAAGAAGCTATTCATGTCTGCCAGTGAGAGAGACACTGGAATTGCTCCATGCTGAAGAATATTCTATAGTTTAGCTTGTTGGCTACCTGCATAGGTTTTAAAGATATGCTGAAGAGCATTTCTGTCTGCTGTCAAGACAGTGCTCCTGTTTTCATTGCTCCTGTGAATCTATTTTGCATGAGAGAGCATTGTTAGTCATGCAGGAAAGTACAAGGCATTGCTCCAGGCTTGCACCACAATATGATATACTGTATTTTAATTTCCATAGGAAAATGGGTGTTCCCAAGATGCTTCTCTAGTAAATATTATGTAAATGCAATATTTGCTTCCTTCTCTACCCCATAGGCATATTAAGGTCAAAATAAAGTAATTAGAGAGCAATATTTATTATCACTCTTGTATCCCAGAATAAAAGTGCACCAGAATGTTATCTGAATAATTGAATTTTTTTTTTCATTTTTAAAGGATTATTCTATAGGATTTTAAGGAATTTGTCTCTATACAGGCATACTTCCTTGAATGACATCATCTAAAACTACTCAGCTTCTCTGTCTCTGGACTTCGTTGAGAACATTGAGTTTACTCGTAATCCCTAAGGAAGTATTTCCATTTCCAAAGGGTGTAATGGAGACAAAATTCCTAGTATTACAAATCATTACAATTATCTGAACCCAAATCAGAGCACTCACATCTTTAACAATCTGGTGTACGGCAGTATGCTATATGGACTCTATGATTGTAATCCTCTGATGTGGGAGATAAAGGATATGTATCCAGCATGTTGTACAGGTGGTTTGAATCATGTCATGTTAACCCTCTAATCTTTGATGATCAAACTTGGTGGATGTGAGATGACTAAAGATAGTCACATTCCATTTCAGAAATGTTCAGAGTGTTTTTCCACATCTATTCATAATCCTTTCATCTCTAACAACCTACTTCCTATGACAGGAATGGAAACCTAAACAATGGAGTACATTTTCTACTTAGCAGCCATTGTACACTGTGTTCCCACAATCATCTCATCAGATCTGATTTGTAGTTACTACATCATGCTCTCAAAGCCAGAGACCCTTGTGAAAGAATTGCTCGTTTATTCTGGATGATGATATACTGTTTCCGACCCATCTTCCCCCCTTCCCCCCCCCCCCTCCATTGTTTCACAGTGTGTTTGACTAAAATTTCTGTTTTTAAAAAATGAAGGGTTTTGTTTCTCCAGCTTCTGGTTTTGGCTTATATGATCTTTACTTACACACTTTGCATCTGTTTTTCTGACTTCAGCTCATGTAATCATAGGATGTCTTCTTAGACTGCCTGCCACCATTTGTGTTCTGTCATCTAAGGGACCTATTCAGATCATTGTAGGCACACTACATAGGTTTCCTATTTATTAAGGATTGATATCCTTTAGCATTTCTTATACTCATCAAAGTTTTTGGAAAAATGTCTTATGATACATAAGAAAGAATATATTTTAAAGGCTGATTTTACAGCCCATATAAACATGTCATCATTATATTCATTATTATATTCACTAGTCACTAGAAACTATCCCCAGCTATTTACATTTAAGCCAAGATGCAAATCCTTTCTTCAAAATGCAGGGGCATTGGATTCTAGCAAAACTTATAGTATGAATAGCTCAGGCCTGGATATTATGTAAATGCAATATTTGATGTTATCTTTTCATATGCATTGACTCTTATTCTTCTCCATTGACTTCAGTGCAATTACTCCTAGTTTACACCACTGGATATGGAAGAAGAATCAAGTATATAGTCTGTATTGTTCCTTTCTGTATTTATTCTGTTCAGCTGTGTCTACATTGGCATCTCTTTCCGGAAAAGGGATGCTAATGAGACACTTCGGCACTTCGGAATTGCAAATCCATGGGGGATTTAAATATCCCCCACGGCATTGCATTTACATGGCTGCCACTTTTTTCCGGCTTGGGGTTTTTGCCGGAGAAAAGCGCCAGTGTAGACACAATTGAAAGTAAGAATAAGGGATCCTCTGGAAAAGGGCTTATTTTCCGGAGAATCGCGTCTACACTGGTGCTTTTCTCCCGCAAAAACCCCGAGCCGGAAAAAAGCAGCAGCCATGTAAATGCAAATGCCGCGGGGGATATTTAAATCCCCCAAAGATTTGCAATTCCGAAGTGTCTCATTAGCATCCCTTTTCCAGAAAGGGATGTCAATGTAGATACAGCCTACATGTGTAGAGTCCCCTTACCAAAAGTGCCTCTGCTTATTTTCTGGGAAGACCCTGTGTGCTGTAATCTAGCCTCACAGACTACAATTCCCATGAGCCCTTGGGAAAAACAGGAAGGAAGTGACTCTTGTATGGGAGATCAGGGTCTCTCCACATTCACAAGAAGAGAGGCCTAGCAGTCTGGGACTCTGCCCTTGGATTTTGGAGCAGAAGGGGAGCCAGGCTGGTGTGGAGGAGTTTGATCCAGTCCAGTATCAGAGAGGTAGCCGTGTTAGTCTGAATCTGCAAAAGCGACGAGGAGTCCTGTGGCACCTTATAGACTAACCGAAGTGTTGGAGCATAAGCTTTCGTGGGCAAAGACCCACTTCATCAGATGCATGTAGTGGAAATTTCCAGACGCAGGGATAAATGTGCAGGCCAGAAACAGGCTAGAGATGACGAGGTGGATCCAATCAGGGAGGATGAGGCCCACTTCTAGTAGCTGATCTGGAGGTGTGAATACCAAGAGAGCAGAAGCTGCTTTTGTAGTTAGCGAGCCATTCACAGTCTTTGTTTAATCCTGAGTTGATTGTGTCAAACTTGAAGATGAACTGTAGCTCAGCAGTTTCTCTTGGAAGTCTGGTCCTGAAGTTTTTTTGCTGCAGGATAGCTACCTTTAGACCTGCAATTGAGTGTCCAGGGAGATGTATATGATTTGTAGTTGTTCTGAAATTAGATCCAGATTATTGCTGGAATGAGTTTATTCCTGGAGGTTCTCAAGGCACACCAGTAAGTGTGTACAAGGCCAGCCAGGTGGAGGCACCACCATCATTTTTTTTTACGAGCAAGGGACTGCAGCAAGGGGGTGGATAGGGTTTTCCCCAACTAAACAACATCACCCCTGGGGTGCTCAGAATCTCCTTTTATGTTAAAACTGTCAGGTGCCCAGGCACACCTGTGAGTGTGACCTGCTCCCGAGTAACCCGGGGAGGAAAAAGGGGGTTATGTGTGTTTATTACAAATGATTCAATAAATAAAGAGAAATTACATCTAGTTCAGAGATGACCAACAATACTTCATAGGGCCACTACAAGATTTACCTGGCATTGCTTGGGTGCTTAATTCAAATAAGTTTTGTTTTTCTTTCTTTAAATCACTGTTCTGTGTTGGGGCTGGAGATGAGGGGTTAAGTACGCAGGAAGCCCCAGGAAGAGAAGACAACCCCAGCCCTCTCACTGCAGCAGCTTGGGGCCAGGCAAGAAGTTCCTGTCCATGGTCGCTGCAGTGGGCACAGCCAGGGGAGGATGCATGTCCACCGGCTTGGGACTGGACAGACACACAGACAGAAAGAAAAACTCTGAAATATACAGTAGATAGCTGGTCCTTTCTCTATCCCTGTCCCTTGCTAGCTGAATGGGATTATAGTTGTCTGGGTCCTCATCTCTGCCCCCTGTGGTCATTCTACAGTATAACTGTCCCCTACTATCACATCCCTCTCTTTTCATTGTATGAGAAACATAAAACAATTGAATTCCAGGAACATCCCATTGTCCTAGCACAACCAATCCCCTATCTTGCTTTAAGTTATGATAGGAGGAAGCTGCATACCAAATTTGGTGGTCCTAGCTCATACCGTTTAGGAGGAGTTCTTGAACAAACAGACTCACAGATAGACGGATGCACATTATTAAAATATATAGTAAGATGTCATGACTTTAAGACAAAGTTCAGAATAATGAAATGATATACAAATGCATCACCCGAGCTGAGCAAATGTAGTCATTGCTCTTAGCAGCACAAGGTCTCCAGAGATCCCATCTTATGATAGACAAGAAAGTAATTTACAATTCCCCTTCATGGAGTAGTGTGAATCCAGCTAGTTCTGCAGGCCAGCATTTCAGAGGACAGAACCATAGCTCTGTATACTCCTTTGCCTACTTATTCCCAAAGGGTATGTCTACACTGCAAAGTTAATTCAAAATAACAGCCGTTATTTCAAATTAACTTCAATAGCATCTATACATGCAAACCCTTATTTTGAATTTAATTCAAAATAGCGGAGCGCTTAATTCAACTTTGGTAAACCTCATTCTACAAGGAGTAACGCCAAATTTGAAATAGCTAATTCGAAATAAGTGCTGTGTAGACACTTAATTCGAATTAGCTGGCCTTCAGCCCTTCCCAGGGAGCCTTGGTGGCCACTCTGGGCCAAACCAGGAAAACTCCTCTCCTCTTCCCCAGCCCTAGAGCCCTTAAAAGGGATAGACTCTGGCCAGATGGCATGTGCTAGAGCCAGACCTGCCAGCCATCTCTGCCCCTGACCCAGTGGCCCCATAATGAGCCAGGCAGCCAGTGCCAGCCAGCTGTCCCCCGCCCAGTCCCCCAGCACCCAGGGGCCATAGACCTGGACTGATGTGTAGATCATGGACCTCATAGAGGTTTGGGGGGAGGCTCCCAATGTCCATGATCTCAGCACCAGGAGGAGGAATGCGGCTGTCTATGGCCGCATAGCGGTCACCATGGCCCAGAAAGGCCACAGGCGCACCCAGGAGCAGGAGCGCCTGAAAATTAAAGAGCTGCAGCAGGGGTTTTCCAGGGCCACCAGGGGCGGCACCGCAGCAGGGGCTAACACCTGCCCCTACGTCCCCGTCCTTGACTGCATCCTGGGGGGGCAGGATGGTCCACGTCACCTCGGGGGGCAGCGAGCTGGGACCAGAGGGCCCTGACCCAGGCATGGCAGATGGGCCAGCATGGAGGGTGCCACTCCAGCGGGACTCCCAAGCTGTCCCGGCACCAGAGTCAGCAGGGTTGTCAGGGGAGGCCACACCAGGTAAGTGCCATTACTGTCTCTTACCTGGCGGGGAAGGTGGGCAGGAGGAGACCAGGGACCACGCGCGTGGGCCATTCCTCCCATGGATCATGCAGCCACCTGTACACATGCAGGCATGTGCTGTGCCACCCTTGGGCAAGTGGGTCCAGCTGCGTGCCACACAGGGGCTGTGGCCCGATAGTCACACTCATGTGTGAAGAGACCAGACAAGCTCCCGACCCTGGGGAAGGACCCAGCAGGACGCCTTCCCTTCACACACACCCTCTACACAGAGGCAGGGCTCATCTCCACCCTTTACATGGAACAGGGGCATGGGTGTGGTCTTGGGGCAGCTCCCACTCCCGTGAAGAAACAGACATTCCGACCATGGCCTCTGTGCAAGCACGTCGGCTCTGACAGTGCAGGGCACAGTCGTCCTCACCTCGCAGGGGGGCTGGGCAACATCCACTGTGTCCCCAGAGAGAACTGACCGCTTCCCTTCTTTCTCCACAGCCGCACCATCTGCACGTGCAGGGCGCATCACCCCACCTGGGACATGCTCCCACATCTGAGGGCTCCTCCAGACCACCAGCATGCTGCAGGGGTACCGGGACCAGCACCTGGGGGCCCTGCGAGCCTTTACCGCACCATCCAGGGAGACCTGCAGCTCTGTCAGGAGCAGCTTGCTCAGGACCATGCCACGTGCTCACACCTGCAGACTCTGCTGCAGAGTGTGCTGCCCCATGCTGCCCCAGCACCTGCTGCCCCCGCAGCTACTGTTCCTCTTCCCACTCCTGCCCCCCCTCACCTCTCCCTCCTCAACCTCCTCACCCTCCTCCTCAATCTCTACACCTGCCACCTCAACCTCCACATCCTCCTCACCATCCCCCCGGGGATGCCGAGGCCCCCGCATCCGCCGTGCTGGGAGACGTGGCCCGACGAGACCTCCACCCCTGAGCGCTGAGCTTCTCCTCCCCCTTTCTCCCCTTGCTCCCCCTTCCAGCTCCTTCCTACCAGTTTTCCCCCTCCCCTTTTCCACCCTCTCTCTTCCCATCTCCAGCCTCCTTTCCCCAGTCTCCCCAGAGTTTCATTCCCCCTCCCCAATTTTGTTAAATAAAGACAGTTTGCGTTTATGAAAAAATGTGCCTTTTATTTGACATCAGGAAGGGAGGCTAGGGAGGGGTAAGTAGAAGGCCATGAGAGAGGAATGGGGCATGAGCCCCCAGTGGGGAGGACCGGGGTGGCTCTGAGGGCTCCTTGGGGTGAATGCTTTCCCAGGGCCTCCTGGATCCTGACAGCCCCCTGATGGACACCCCAGATAGCAGCCTGCAGTAAGTGCAGCCGGGCTGATTGCAACAACCCCACGAGACCCACCGGCATACCCAGGGGCAGCTCTAGCTCCATGTGTCTGAGTGCTGCGGTGTCCTGAGTGCGGGCACTCAGGACACTCCAAGACAGGACTGCTTAGCTGTTCCTCACTGAGGTAGACAAGCAAGTGGAGAACCCTGAGAACTGTCTGTCTGGGGTGGGGATAGGGTCCCTTTAAGCACGGAGCTCAGTTAGCTTCAGGCAGCAGCCCCACACACTAAGTCCTAACCTGATGCCCTGCCTGCACTGGTTCCGGCCAGCCTTAACTTCGGTTCAGGGTCCACTCAGTGTGGACACGCTATTTCGAAATAGTTTTTGTGTATAGATGTGTTATTTCGAATTAGCTTAATTCAAATTAACTATTTCGAATTAAGTTAACTCGAATTAAGGCTGTAGTGTAGACATACCCCAAGAGAACATCTTTAACCCTACAACCTGTGAAGTCTTAATAGTAAGAGCTATCTCTTGTTCCATTTCTATTTGCAGCTGTATTTGGTCTATGCAAAACAGCCCATAATAAATAGTGAACATCTCGCCAGCAACAGTTTATTTATATTTCTTAATATTCCTGATGCTGGTGAAGCTAAAGTTTGTGATTTTTCCAAAGACTAAACAAAAGCTTAACTGTTTTTCAACTTTTGCTAGTACAAACACAATTATGATTACCATAGCTATTTCATAAAATGGTTTATTTTAAAAGGCCATTTGTTAAACTAAAGTTTGATGCAATCTCTCCTGCTGTTTTTTTCTCCACAGTCTCTTGTTTCCCACTAGTTATTTTTTCATAAAAGTTGAGCAATAGTTTTCAGAACTGTTTTAAAAACATTCTGATGAAAACTCCTGGTTAATATACACTATGTTAGAAAGTTATTGTCTATCCTTTATAGTGACCCTCTTACCACCTGTTTTTTTGTCAGTCCAACAAATGTAAAACTCACTAAAGCTATGTCTGCACAGCAGCGTTATTTTGGTGTAACTGACATTATTCTGAAATAACATAGTGTGCATCTACACTCCAAGCCTTTATTTTGAAATAATATCGAACTGGAGGACTTCTTACTCTGACTCATATTAACCCTCATTTCACAAGGAGTAAGGGAAATCGAAGGAATAGTGTTCTTTCTTTGACTTTCTGCTTTATAGGCAGTGCCAAACCGCATATTAGGGTACGTCTAGACTACAGGCTTTTGTCGACAGAAGTTTTGTCAACAGATACTGTCGACAAAGCTTCTGTCGACAAAGAGCATCTAGACTACATCCAGTTCTGTCGACAAAGCAAGCCTTTTTGTCAACATGACAGTATAGACGCAAAGGACAGTGTAGATTCATTAATACCTTCTATCGACAGAACTCTGTTGACAAAAGGCATTATTCCTCGTAGAATGAGGTTTACAGCTGTCGACAAAACTTCTGAGTTCTGTAGACGCAGGTGTAGTTTTGTCAACAAAAGTCCACTTTTGTCGACAAAATCCTGTAGTCTAGACACACCCTTAAACTATTTCGACTTCAGCTGTGCAGTTGACATAGCTAAAGTTTTGTAGCTTCATTCGACTTTTCCCTTGCTTTTTCCTTTGCTTTGTAAACGTATCCTAACTGCATAGTGCAGCCTTACTATGTATCTTTTGAGATAATGCAGATGTGTCAAATCAATAGCAATTTCCAACTTTACACACTGTAAATTGCTTGGAAAGAAAAGTGTTTCAAATGACTGGGAAAGAAAATTTGCTCAGAAAAATAATTCATACATTTAATCTATTTGACCAAACTTTATGCCTTTATTCCTCCTGAACACCAGTTTCACCTTCTTTTTCTTCTTTACTGATTTTAGTATTATTGTCATTAATGCATGAGTTTATTAATAACTTCTAAAGGCTTGATCCACAAACATTGTCACCCATACTCATGTGTAGGGCCCTAACAAACTCATGGCCATGAAAAAGGTGCCATGGACTGTGACATCTGGTCTCACCATCTGAAATGCTTTTGCATGTTTTTACCCTGTACAATACAACTTTCATGAGGGAGTCGAGAGTTCTCAAACTGGGGCTTCTGACTCAAAAGGGAATTGTAGGGGAGGTTGCAAGGTTACTTAGGAGGGTTGAAGCATTGCCACCATTACTTCCAGACTGCTGCTAGACCTGGGCAGCTGTAGAGGCCTCCCCTTCCCCCCGTTAGCCAGCTGCCCATCTCTGAAGACTCTGCCCCACCAGTAGCAACACAGAAGGATACTTCAATACCACTACTCCCCCCATATACAACTGGGTCAGGACCCCTTCAATTACAACACTGAAAATTCAGATTTAAATAGCTTTCATGAAATCAATAAATGTTCTGTTTTTAAAATCCGGTGACTCTGAAATTTACCCATCATGGACCCTGAATTTGGTAGGGCCCTATTCACAAGCATAGGAATATGTAGGATTAAGCCTTTAATTTGAGTGGGATTTCCAGACTGCATTCTGAAGTCACTTAGACCACCATTTCTTCACAGTAGCACAGACCTCTCCCTTCCCCCCAAAAAAGTTTCTAGAACTGTGAGGAAAAATATATTAGTTTGAGTCTCCCAACTCTAAATCTGGAAATCAATTTTAAATAAATCTGTTTAATTTATGTTGTAACCTACAGAGCTTTTGATGTACATGCTGAGTCTGGCAAATGTGTCAGAGCCTCTGTATATAATTCACATATTTTCCAATATAGTGCTTGAAGCTAACATTAAAAAGACTACACATTCAGCATATTCATATTATTAATTTTACTAAAGAGATACTTCAGTTCTATTTTCTTCCTTCCCCCAGAGGAATGATGCTTTGAAGAAATTAATGTAAGGTTGTGACTTCCCTGCTGTTGTATTGAAATATAATTTTAATCTCACTGTTTCTACATATTTGGGTGTGTAAAATAAGATGTTAGAGAACCAGTTTTAAATAGGTGTTACATGGAAAAAGCTAGGCTCTTGACATTTTATTAGATCATTTCCATTAAAAGGATCATAGGTATTTCTTCTTTCAACTTTGTAAGGTGTAAGTGATTTAGATGGCTATATCTCATTTTTAAATGTGACTTTGCTATTTAAAAACCTAAGTTACCATCAAGGACACTTTTGGAAATAGGATTTGTCATTTAAATTAGGTAGGCCATACAATGTTTAGTGGATCAAAACACAAATACCCCACCTCTTCCCCCTCCCCCCCCCCAATGCCCTCAACTCCCATTGATTTCCTTGAGAATATTCACCACCCCAAGGAATCCAGGTGACAACTCTTAAGCTGCTCTGATGCATAACATATATGTGGAAGTGCTCTACTGAATCAAAATACAGCCACCCATTCTATTGTAGGGAAAGAATCTTACTGTGAAAAACTTGAGGGGAAATATGGGCATTGCAACCTTTCTGTAAATGCTGGATCTGGGTGAAAATGAGCTGTAGCAAATCTCAGTCAAGCTAGGCATAATATATAGAATGCACTGCCAGCAGTGTCTTTCTTGTTTATAACAAGGGAGCTCCAACACATAGGGCTCTTTAATACCTAAATAGCAACAATGGCTGAAGCTGTGCCAAGTAGACAAGCCCCTCCTAATTTATTAGCAGCCAATGCAAAGCCTGTGCTCCCAGTACTAAACTCCACTTATGACAAGTCCTTAACTTTTTCTAGAGCCACAAGTACTACCTTAGAGAACTGCCCAGGAACTGGTCAGGGAAATAAAAATGACTCAGCTGGAATTCCTGCCTTGGTTCCTCACATAGTGAATTGCTACTAGCCCAGAACAGTAACAGATTACTGACCCCTGCACTGAGCTTTTCTTCCCTTTACTATCCGGCTACGTCTACACTGGCCCCTTTTCCGGAAGGGGCATGTAAATTTCAGCAGTCGTCGTAGGGAAATCCGCGGGGGATTTAAATATCCCCCGCGGCATTTAAATAAAAATGTCCGCCGCTTTTTTCCGGCTTTTAAAAAAGCCGGAAAAGAGCGTCTAGACTGGCCCCGATCCTCCGGAAAAAGTGCCCTTTTCCGGAGGCTCTTATTCCTACTTCAAAGGGCACTTTTTCCGGAGGATCGGGGCCAGTCTAGACGCTCTTTTCCGGCTTTTTTAAAAGCCGGAAAAAAGCGGCGGACATTTTTATTTAAATGCCGCGGGGGATATTTAAATCCCCCGCGGATTTCCCTACGACGACTGCTGAAATTTACATGCCCCTTCCGGAAAAGGGGCCAGTGTAGACGTAGCCTCCATGTCCTTACTACTAATTACTCCCATGCATTCTGACAGGCAATGCAGGATCAACAACAACATCATAGCACATTTACTATTCTGCATAGCCACATAGTTAAGGGAAAGACTGTAACTTGTCTAAACAACAGGCCACTAACTTAGTTCTTTAGTTTCAGTTTTCTCCTCCCATACAGAGTTTATCATAGCAACCTAATCCATGGGTGATAAAAGCTGGGATAATTGTGACAAGGATGCCATTGAAAAGGAGAGGCTATGCTGTTGCCAATTAGAGATATAAAATGTTCCCTCAGTCTCTGACACTAGCTGAGGAACCAGGAGCATACCAGTATCTACTGTTCATTTTATAAAGGTAGGCACATTCCGTGAGCCATCAGTAGACACAAGGCCTGCTCTAGACCCATCCTTTGATGCCTCAACAATCTCTTAGACTTTCCAGTAAATAGCTACTTCATGTAAATTTATGTATATTCCTATCAACAGTACAAGCAAATATTCACACTGTTTTGTGGCCTTTCCCATAGCACTACAGAGGAAGGGTTTATCCTTCCTTGACACACCAACACATTATGTCTACATTGGCACGATCTTGTGCAAAAGCAGCTCTCTTGCACAAAAACTTGTTCCCCATCTACACTGGCCATGAGTTCTTGTGCAAGTACACTGATGTTTAATGTATGAAATCAGGGCTTCTTGTACAAGAACTCTGATGCTCCCACTCAGGAATAAGCCCTTTTGCACAACTGTTCTTGCACAAGAGGCTAGTGTAGACAGGCAACATGAATTTCTTGTGCAAGAAAGCATCTACACTGGCAAGGATGCTCTTGCACAAGAGAACATGAAGTGTAGAAGCTCTCATGTGGAAGAGTTCTTGCATACCAAGCTGCCAGTGTAGACGTAGCCACTAAATACAGCTAGTCTAGACCCTTCCAGTGTTTTCCTGTGGCACCATTTATATCTCTCACCTGAGGACTAATTGTTTCTAATTGGTTAATTACCTGCATTTCCCCAAACAGCCTTCTCTACAGAAAATGATTGGTGCCTAGGTGATCAGAGAATTAATTTGCTTGTAAACTTTCAGCACTCTGTAACAAGCACCAATAAAATCTACTGATTTGGGGATTAATTTCCCTAACCCACTAGCATTAGCTCAGGGTTTTTTTTTTTTTTTCTGGATTGATTTAACTCTCATTCAAACTCTCTTTTTGTGCAGATAGTAAGGGTGGAAAACCTGGCCCTGCTGAAATAAGTGGGAGCTTTGTCAATGGGAAAAGATTCATACCCTAGAGCTAGGGTAAGACAATCTAGATTCATGTGACAAGAGAATAAAAGTCTAAATAACTTTTAGGTATTTAAAGAACCTGCATCAATACTTTATTTGAATAGCCCAGTAATACTGAACTAAATTATTAGTCACCTAATGCCATTGATTTTAATGAACAGATCTGGCACTTATATAGTGCCACAGGCATTTTCAAAAACAATTCATTCTAATTGCCATTGGTTAGTGAATTCTCAGCATTAGCTGCTTCCAATGGCTAATCAGACTTGGCAGCTGCCAAGCATGCACCAGAATTCTATCAGCTCGTGAAAAATATAGCTTCTGAAAATGCAGTCATTGCACTGAGCAATACCCCCACCAGCAAATATAAAAAGGGATCTCCAGCCAAAGTGCTGCCCCTCATTCTCTTTATATGTCATTGTTAATATTAACTATATAAACCAAGCTTTTATCTAGTCCATGAAACTCTCCAAAAGGCCAAATCATCAGCCTTCAAGATCCCTTGGTGTCAATGTGGTGGGTAACATAAAGGAGATTCTCATAGCATGACTGGGTCCTGTGATTAAAGCAGGTGCTCTTAGTTGAGCTAGTTAAGAGGGTGGAACTACACCTGGAGGTCAAAGGAAATTTCAGTGAGAGCAAACCTGAAAGAGAACAGAATTGGTATATACATGGAGAGGAAGGAAGCTCCAGGAATAGCAGAGCTATAGACTAGGGAGAGAACTATCTCTGTCCCTTGTGGAGGCTTTTGAGAAAGGAAATTGGGGCTGGGTATGAAAACAGAGCTCCAAGTTTTGTTTCCCCATAGGGGGGAAATAGGTCAGTCCTTCTCTAAATGCTCAGAGACCTATGGGATGAAGGACTATGCCCAGCTAAAAGCTGGGTGGGTCAGGTTTTGTGTTTGTTGGGTTGTTTGTTTGTCTTTTTTTTAAACAGTGTGATTATAAAAATCAGATGTCAAGTAAGGCTGTTATTGATGAGACAAACTGCTAAGGGCCCTGTAGAAGGAAAGCAGAAGCCTGGTGCTGCAGAGTAACCTCTGGCCATGAGGAGGAGCTCAGATAATAGCTGACCTTCACAGGGGTTTTAAAGCTTCTGTAAGAAGGAAGTTTGAAGAATTCCTCCAGCATATGTGAAACCAATTACAGGTATAACATTGGAACTAGGAATTTGAGTCTGAGCCGCTGTATACTGAGCAACACATAGCCTTTAGTAGCATGATAGCTGGTTCTATGTCCCTCCTGCTATTCTCCTCTTCTCTGTGCCCAGTGTAAGAGGTATTGGGGAGGGGAGTAAAACAAAAGTATGGGTGGCAAACTATTAAACCCAGCAAGATTGAAAGAGTACAGTGGTTCAAAATTAAAATTCTACCCTAAGAATAGCCATACTGGTCCAATGGTCTATCTAGCCCAGTATGCTGTCTTCTGACAGTGACCAGTGCCAGATGCCCCCAGAGAAACTTAACAGAATAGGGTAAAACAGAATAACATGGTCCATCCCCTGTCACCCATTCCTAGCTTTGGCAAACAGATACAACCTAATTAGAGTGCTATGTTCTCACTCTCCTTTTTATGATTTGGATAAAAACAGATACAGGAGATTGCTTGTCCTTTTTCATTTCCTCAGAAATAATAGAGCAATATATATATATAATATTGTACAAGTTCCTGTCTTCCTATAATGGATCCTGCAAGTCTTTAAGAAGCTTGAGTTAAAAAAAAGGGGGGGGGGACAGGGAGAATTGAGGATTTTATGTTCTCACTCCAGGACTTTTTTACCAGTATAGAGCTGGTGAGGTCAAAAAGCAGAAGATCAGGAGAGTACATCACTAGTTTTGTTTGGTTACTTGTGCTCTATAAGGGGGATTTTAACACCATTTTTGTTTTATGTAACATGCAATTTTGCTGGCAAACTCTAAAAAATAGTTTTGCTTCCTATATCCTTATCTGATACATAGGAACAAAATCTATTGTTTAATTCTCCTTACCACTATAGGTCTTACTCAGGCAAATCTTTCCTCTTTCTTTAAAATAGAACTGATTGCATGTGCTCATAAATGGCAATTTCATATCATCAATATTCTAACAGATTCCCCATTGACTGCAGTAGGGAGTCTGCTAAAAAATTGATGGCACAATAAAGGCCCACTGTAGGTATGGTTATGATTAAAACATGTCGTCTTTGCGTTCAGCTAAATCTTTGGTTCAGCTCCCAAACATGAGAGCCAAAATACAATATTTAAACAAAAACTATGGTCAACAAAAATGCATTGTTTATTGTGGTAAGGTTTATTTGAGTCTTAAAATCTACTGTATCTAGTCATAGATACTAGATCAAATACTGGATTAACAGATTTTTTGTTGTCTGCAGATCAGTAATTAAGAAGCTGTAAAAATAATTTGCCATAGTTTAAATGAGAGGGCATCATAACACAAAACAATATTGGTGCGCCTGAAACCCTATAAGAGTAACAGCTGCACGATGAATAGGAAGTAGGGCCAGCGACTGCAGTGCTCCAAGGTTATTGTAAAAAACTGAAAAACAAGAATTTGTGGAATAATCTTATCACCAGTTTGACCTTCTAACCTTTATTAAGGTTTACTGAATAAAACCAGGCAGTTTTTGAAATACTGTCAAGTGAAATCACTGAATATGAATCCTATCGCCCATCTATCTTAGAAAAAACTGTCATTTAAATTCAGTTATTTTGAGTTATTCATGACCAGAAAACAACCTTTACATTTGAAAAGTATAATTATTTTACCTTTAAATTTTATAAAAATGAGTGAATGGGTCTGGCCATCCCAAAAGAAAATCACCAGTGTGCTGAGAATGAGCATAGAAAATTTCATCAGAAAAGGAGGTGGCGGGAGGGAAGGTTGTTTTGTTGGTTTGTTTTTTTTAAATATTCATGACCATCTGAAGTCAGTAAAGTTATAACAATGCATGAGATAACAAAATGTTAACAAAATTTAGTAGCAATGAGTGTGTTTTAAGTCCTGTATGAGCATTAAGGATGAGATTATGCAATTTTTATTCATGTTGATGAGCATTCATTTACTCAGGGGATCACATTGTGTTCAATGGGGAAGTTTGCATAAAGGGCTCACCACCTTGAATAATAGGTGCATATTTACCAGATAGTAGCAAGACATTCCCATATTTTATTAATTATAAAGACTCTTTCCATTACTTTTTCAAATCTTTCATGGGTGTTAATTGTTTATCAAGGACCTGTACGCACATTTAAAATATATAAAATAGCAGAGGGCCAAATTATTCTCTCACTTAGACTAGTGTTATCCCATTGTTTCAAATATGAATACCAAAAAACTTGGGCTGTGTCTACATTGGCATGATTTTGGGCAAAAGCGGCTGCTTTTATGCAAAAACATGCTGCCTGTCTACACTGGCAGGGAGTTCTTACGCAAGAACACTGACGTTTTAACGTGTGAAATCAGTGCTTCTTGTGCAAGAACTATGATGCTCCCGCTCAGGAATAAGCCCTCTTGCGCAACATGAATTTCTTGTGCAGGAAAGTCCGATGGCTAAAATGGCCATTGGAGCTTCCTTGTGCAAGAGAGCGTCTACACTGGCACAGATGCTCTTGCGCAAAAGCACATCTCTTGCGCAAAGGCACACGCGAGTGTAGATGCTCTCTCGCATTAGAGTATTTGTGCAAGATCATGTCAATGTAGATGTAGCCTTGGTGTGTAAAACTTAATTATCAAAAATTAAGTGCGCAAAATACAGTGAGCCATTTATTTGATGGGGTTTTGGAGGCAAGATGAAGCTTGTAAGGGGCTCTCTTGGGCTCTTCTACTTTAATTTATTGGGTGGTTGTAGTAAAATGGTCATAATGGGATTACTGGGGTATTATAGAATGGGGTCATGCTCAGTCACCATTGTCCTTTTCCTTTTGGCAGGGAAAATTTTCTCCTCTATTCTCTGTTGTTAGGCTGTTGAATGAAACAAGTTCCCAGTCTGCAGTACTGTGAGTAGAGTTGATTTTGTCACACAGAAAGTGGTCCTCAACTTATCTCAGCCACTTTCATTATCTTCATTTGATTATTTGCTGCTGCTTGGAAGACGTAATATATATGCATATTGGCATTTAAGCTTAGGCATGTATATGGCCCTTTATTACCACAGTGGCAGATTATCTCAGAATCTTTTAATGTAGTTAGTCTCAGGACATCCTGATGAGGTAGCGAACTGCTGGGCAGCAATGTTATTGCTTCTGTATAGGTGATGGGGCTTTTGTTTGTTTCTATTACTGTTGTGAATTAGAAATAAAGACAAGAAATAAAGACAAAAAAAGTCTTAGGCATGCACATTTTAGAAACACAGATCTGAGTCTGTTTCCAAAATTGTGGCATTTCATATATACAATAACAATGTAACACGGTCCCCTTTCAAATCCTCTCATTTTGAATGTCTGAATAATTCCACAGCTTCCTGTTTGCCCAGACAATAACAGAGAAAACAGCAAATGATAAGAAAAGCAAAAAGCTTGCACATCCTCTTGCTGTCTTTATGTTGAGTAGGGTGGTTGATTTTGGTTCTGTGAGGTGACTGGACATATCCTGCAGCTTAGTGGGGATTGAGGGGTCAGAGCAGCTCACCATTTTTTTTAAAAGCCTTTTTATCAGAGTCTAATAAGACTAGAAAATGACAGTTACTGTAGGTGAACGGAAAGTTCTCATTACAGCTGTTGTTTTGCTTTTTTAAATACAATACCAGGGCCCACATGCTGTTCTATTGCATGCTGCAATTTGTAGAAATCAATGTACAGTATATGTCTCTTGCAAATCTGTTGCAGCAACAGCATTCAGCTTCTACGATGACCACTCACAGTAGGAGTAACCTTATGAACACTGATCAGTTTGGCAAGTAATTTGCAGAGTTCTTTACTCCCTACATCAGAATTTACCTCTGTATGACAACCAGATCGTTAATTCATGAGGAAATTGGAACCAGCCAGTATATTTGCTCCTAAATTGTGAGCAGTAAAGTACAAAATTATGCAAGCCTAGGCATTTTCCTGTGGCGTGCACAGTATTACAGGGTCTATACAACAGATTCCAGCAGGGTGACTAACTGCTGCTGGTCCCAATTTGCAAACCAAATTAGACAGCCAGTATTTTAAACATTTCTTTTCTATGCTTTTCAAGTCAGTATTTTTCATTCAATAATTATATGAGCAGTATGAGCCGAAAAAGGAATTAACTCAGGAAGGGTGAAGAAGGGGGTAAAATCTCAGGATTGGGCACAATCCTTGCCCATGATGCCCCAATAAATATTAGTTGCCTGGAAGGGGCAGGGTGAGGGAAGGATTATGCTTCCATATCAATCCGCATAACTGACCAAGGAAATATCATGGACATGCTGCATGCTCTACACGAGTACTGGGACTATCACTATCAGTTTGGCACTTGGACTCAGAAGGTGACTGGAGAAGGAATTCTGGACAGAGCTTTTCTTGGGACCCTATGCTGGCCGGCAGCTTGCACATCTCTTTCAGCTTCTCAGTAGGCACCAAGTGAAGAATCTTGGCCTGTACAAAGAAGAAATCTCCTGGAAAATAACACACATCATTCCAAGCAAAAAATGGTATTCATGACACATTAAGAAATAGGGCATTCAAAAATCAGAAAACAGAGTTATGTGGGGCTGCAATCTAAACCTTAGTAATGCTCCCCCCCCTTTAATGCCTTAAAAATGTCGTTCGTTTATCTTAGTTCTCAGTTAGCAACATATGAAAGGCATGGCATTCAGTAAGTAGATAAAAATGCATAATGACAGTTCCCAATTCAATGTCTATATGTCATCAAAAATGCAGGCTTTGTATATGTATACATTCTTTTTCTGAAAAATGTAGAGACCCAAATGACAATTTCCCATTAATTTTATTATTAACATGTATTAGATTACATATTAAACTAGTACATTTTTTATGTTTAGTACAGACAGTTGGAGTGATCCTGGGACTTAATGCATGATAAACCTTATTATACAAGGTAAATTAATTCATCTGGCAATTAACAATAGAATTGCAAAACACCTACATTAGATGAACACAATACAATAAAGGCAAATAAGCATGTCTTCATTAAAATAAAATTATACACCTATAATGTACTAGAATTCCATGTTCACATTAGTGAAAGACAGAAAATCAGGTGGCATAATGGGCTAGATCCTGATTCATATTATCTGGCAGGACAATGAAACTGTAAAGCTTTCTGAACTGGGTGAAACACAAGTGAATCACCTTTGTTCTGAGCTCAGTGGAGATGTAAAATGTCAGGATGGCTAAAACATATTTTCTTCATTTAGGGAGACTATCAAAGATGTCAGGATTAAATCAAAATGGACTATAGTATTAGAGAAACTATTTGTGCTGGGGAAAATGATAGCCATGTAATACTATCATTTTCCAAAGTATAAGTGCTGTTAAAATGATAAACATTCTTTTTTTTTAATGTTAACCCTTTACTCATGTTGAATTGCATTTACTCAACTGTCTGTTCCCATTGCTTTCCATTGACTACTGCACAGGTAGATTATACTGAGCATGAAATGCAGATTCTATTTCTAAGTGTATTTTTGGGCCTCGTGTGATAAAGAAGATAATTAATATGGCTGAAACTTGAAAGTGACCTTATATAGTGAATTCATTATGTTTAATAATTTGGTAATTAACACACGAACATTTATGAAATGTTTCAATTTAATGGATAAATTTTTGGTAACACATTATAAAGGTAAAATAGTTAAGTGGCCAAGAAAATATAACAAACTTCTATCTAGCTGGGAATAATAGTATATTTTGAACATGTTGAATAGGTATATCACTTGAAGGAGGTATTCTTTGATGTATGATGTGTGACTATGGTCTTGATTAAATTAAATCAAACTTTGTACTCAGTAGACAGAGCAGTAGGACATTTTATTTGTATTACAAAGGCCCTTGGTACAAACTGTTTAACCACAAACTGCATTGAAAGGGCTTTTTTTTGTTTTGGTTTGTTTTTTTACTGTCATAGAGCCAAAGTCTGTCTTCAGATGCATGCATATGGCTTCCACTGAAATCAGTATATATGAAACAAAAAACAGGACTATGTAGCATTTTAAAGACTAACAAGATGGTTTATTAGGTGATGAGCTTTCGTGGGCCAGACCCACTTCCTCAGATCAAATAGTGGAAGAAAATTGTCACAACCATATATACCAAAGGATACAATTAAAAAAATGAACACATATGAAAAGGACAAATCAAATTTCAGAACAGAAGAGGGATGGGAGGGGGGAGGTAAATGTCTGTGACTAACACGGCTACATTTCTATCAGTATATATGAAGCAATTGGGAGATGTGTGCTCACACTAGTGTTCGTTGTAAACTTTTTTTTTTTTAATTTCATTCTTTCTGTTGCAACAAATAATCAACTCTGAGGAATCACTTGAAATTGATGGAGCTACTCACATGCTTGAAGTTAATCATGTGCAGATCAGTGCTTTTCTAAATCAGGGCCAGTATGCCTAACATCTGCCTGAACTGAATTCATATTGTATATGTATCCCTTGAAGCATTCACTCCGTAGCTAGTCAGAAAGATGCCAATATCAGAACGGTTACAATAGTTTGGCAAAGATATGTTTGTAATAATATAATATGGAGATATACCTATCTCATAGAACAGGAAGGAAACTTGAAAGGTCATTGAGTCCTGTCCCCTGCCTTCACAGCAGGACCAAATACCATTCCATGTACCATTTGTGGCAAATATCAGTGTTTCATGTTATGAATAATGAAAAATTAAAGAAGTTATAACTGTTTATACTGATGTACTGGCAAAATTAATTGTTGCATTATAGTTTTATACAATAATGATCAAGTTGCAGGGCATTTCCTGGAAACTAATGAAGGGCTGGGAGAAGATGATGTCCCAAGGCTATTGAAAACGTACAATGAAAAATAAAAGTAAGAGTATAGATTTTTAATAAATGGTGCAGTTAGTTATTTGAGTACATACTCTACGGTGTTTCTAGAACATTAAAGCTGTGTATATGAGACAGACTATGTGAAGATTCAGGGGAAAGAATACTGCTTTACTTTGATACTGCCCCTGCTGGAGACAGAATGCCTGCCTTGATGAACCACAGTGCTGCTCCTCTTTAACAACTGGCAAATTTCTAGATCACAGAAATTAGAGATTGTAAAGGTCCAAATGTCTTTCCAGTGCAGAATTTAGGGACTGATCCTAAACGTACTAATTTCCAGGCCTTGGGCTTCTTAGCATTAGTAGTTCCAGTATGGAGGTCCAGGTGATATAGACCTTAACCCTAGTGTGTTTTTACTCCCGACTAGATATCTAAATGAATTCATGCATATGCAAAATTGAACATTCAATTCTTTGTTTTAATAAAATTGCCAACTCAAACACAGAAGCTCTGATAAGGTTAGGCCCGTGGTCACCAACCCATCGATCACGATTGACTGGTCGATCACGAGGCCTCGACCGGTCGATCGCGAGGCCTCGACCGGTCGATCGTGAGGCGTTTGGGCACCCCCACCTCCCATTTTCCCCCCACCCCCGAGAAGCCCCACTACCTACCTCTAGTGTAGTGCTGGCTTCCCGCGAAGTGGACGGAAGTCCTGACTGAAGCCCGCGTCACTTCTGGGGGTTCCGGAAGTGTGCAGGCTGCTCCCCTCCCACAGCTCTGTTGCATGCTGGGGGAGGGAGTGTCGGCCCTGGAGGAAGAGTGCGGCGGCTTCCCTGCGCCGCCATGGAGTGAGTCGAGCGCAGGGGTTTCCCTGCGCCGTGGGAGCAGGGGTCAGCCCGGGGTTTGGCCCAGGGCAGGCACCTGCGGGGGTCTGGCTATGCTGCGAGGGGGGGGGGTTGGCCTGGCCAGGCCGTGCCATGCCGTGCCTCAGGAGGGGGGTTTGGCCTTGGGGCAGGCGCCCGTGAGGGTTGGCCACGCTGTGGGAGGGGGTTGGCCACGCCGCACCACACCACGGGAGAGGGGGTTTGGCCCCAGGGCAGGCAACCATGGGGGTTTGGATACACTGTGGGGAGGGGAGAGGGTTGGCCTGGTTGGGCTGGCCCACGCTGCGGGAGGGGGTTTGGCCTCGGGGCAGGTGCCTGCGGGGGTTGGCCACGCTGCGGGATGGGGTGGTTGGATGTACCCCACCGCGGGAGAGGGGGTTTGGCCCCGCCATGGGAGGCACGTGCCGACTTCCTGGAGGGAGGGTGGTGGGGGGGAGAATCCTGGTAGGAGGCGATAGCATGGGGACTCTCTGTCTCCCCTCCCCCCAATCCCCTCCCTCCTCTCCCCACTCTCCAGTTCCCTCTCCCCACTCCCCAGCCTCAGAAACCTGTCCCCACTGGCACCCTGTCCAAACAGGTTCCCTGCCCTTCTCAGAAATAAAGACAATGCAGAAACTTTTTGTGTTTGACACAGTGTTTTATTTAAAAATGAAGCCTGGCCAACAAACCCCCAATTGGGGTCAAGCCCCCATCTGGCCACAGCAGCATGACACTCCTGCACTCCCTTTTCCCCCAGACCCTAGATCTCAGCCTATCATACACTGGAACTCTCTGTCCTTAGCCCCTCACATATCCCAATCCAAATTCCTGAACCCTCACATCCAGAAGTCTGTGGCTTACTTAGTACCCCAACCCTATATCTGATCCTAACACTGCCTGGCCTGGAACTCCTTCCCCAAACCAGCATTCTCCTATCCACTTCCTCCTACATCCAGATTTCCTCCCAGAGCTTGCACCTCTCACCCCTTCCAGCACCCAAATCCCTCATTCCCACCCAGAGCCTACACAGCCTGTCTCAACCCAGCGAGAGTACGGCTAGACAGCAGGAGTTTTTCAGGATTCTGGAGATACCCCAGAAAAGCTCTTGTGCATTCAGGGATGCGTTTGTTCTTCCACTTCTTTTAGTGGAAGAGAAAACATGATCTTTTGATCACCCCTATATTCATCTTTCCACAAGGAATAAGTGGGAAAGAAGGGTTTTTTCAGACATTTGGTCAAGTCTAGACAGGCCAAATGTTGGAAAAACTTCTTCTGACAGAAGAGTCGGGGGAGAAAAGCAGCAGTGTAAGGGATTGGGGATGACAAGTGATGGAGAGGAGGAGAACAGAGAGGGTGGGGCTTCAAAGAAGGGGCAGGGTGGTAGATCTTGGCTTGTTCTGTCATTTAAAAAGTGATTTTGGGTGTAAAAAGGTTGGAGACCACTGAGCTAGGCTGAAAAGTGGAGTTTAAAAGTGCAGTTCATTTATACATTGAATTTATTTGGAGACTATTAAAAAGTAAACTCAAATCCTGCATTCACCATATAATCAGATATGTTCACTGAAAGATTTTAACATAATTCATATTATTACTTTTCATAAATCTGATTAATTTTGTAAACCAATTATGGATTTATATATGATGATATTCAGTGATCCTCTCAAAGCCAGAAACAAAGGTATTCCACTAGGACTGAGGGATAAAATCTGCCTGCAACTGGGGCAGGTTGTTTGGCTGACTTTTACCCAACAAAGACAAGTGCAGGAGTAAAGGTACTGAAACTTTGATGATGTAGTGAGGTGAGTGGAGGGTCCTGAGCAATATGTAGAAGATGCTTTGCACCAGAAGGGTTTCAAGGTTTATATTTTTGTATTTGCATCTATCCTGTGACAAACTCAGTTGTTAATTTTCTGAGATGCTGAATGGCTCTCCAGCCATTCTGTGCAGGCCCTGGGACGTGCTCCAGTTAAGATCAAAAGACTAATGGGGATACATTGTAACATTTATCTATTTCTTCTTTGCAGTATGTATAAAAGGACACTTTCTTAGGATATTGCCCAATAAATTAATTCTCAGATTTCATAATAATCATCAATTAGTCTATCAATGATTGAAGAAAATTATTGGCCCATAATTTAATTAAGGTTACAGTCACTTTACTGAACTTTACTGGCCATTAGGAAAAGGGATGGCTCTCACAATCATTTCTAAGTACTCTGTGGGAAAGAACAGTTCCTATGGAAATTTAAGCCAAGTAAAACAGAGTGGGAAGTGGGGAAAATGTTGTTTTCTTTGTACAGAAAAACTGGATTACAAGTTTTCTTATATGAGAAAGCTTCAAAGGGTCAAACTTCTCAAATTCTTATAGTCTGATTGTTTGACAGATACCTAAAAATAACACCAGCTTTTTGGATTGAAGTTAATATTTCTTCTATTCTTCAATTCTGCAGAATGAATTTGGGAAATTTGATACAGATTACAAGACTAAATCCCATTCATATCAATGCAGGGTTTGGATATTTTAAAGGCAAAATCTAAGAAGTAACACACTGTCCTTGCTCATTTCTGCTTATGCTGCATTGTTGTAGCCATGTCAGTTTCAGGATATCAGAGTTGGGTGAGATAATATCTTTTATTGCACCAGCTTTTGTTGGTGAGAGAGACAAGCTTTCAAGCTACATAGAACTTTTCTTCAGAGTCAATGAAAGTGTCACAGCTAAATACAAGATCAGATAGTTTAGTATTAGTACCAGAATGTCTGTGACTATAGGGTAAACTGTTTTAATGATCCAGCAGTTCACATTTATTGCCAGCTTGGTGAAATCAAATTATAGAACACACCACTAGTTTGGGGTGACTGCCCCATTTTTTACAATCTCCCTTGATGTAGGCACTCTCAGTCATGAGTCCCTGCTTTGCTTGACTGGTTCATTGTAATGTAAATAATTATTTTTTTCCTCTCAAAGGAATTTTGTTCAATTAGCAATGCACCAACCAACTTAATCATTAATAAAAGAAAAAAAGAGAGAAACCATGAAAAGTAATAAAACCTCCAAGAGTTGCTGCTTTTGCAGTGGCATTCATAATTAATGGATCAAGACTTTGCTAGATGAAAGACTTTATTTCAGCCTATCAGCTGCTGAAACAATTGTGCTTCTTTGGGACGGTGAAGAGCATAAAGCCTAAAATGAAGCACGCGAGAACTGAGCATAAAATGTTCTTGGTGCAGAGAATCTAGCCATAGAATGAATTTCCAGAAGATATTGGATGAGTCTAGAAATGCTGCAAAAAAAACTTCCTCTCAAAAAAGCCTTCCCACCAGAAGAATGCCACTCACAAAAGATGCTTCTACTTCCCCAAACACTCCCCTAGCTGAAAATAAAAGCAAAATAAAAACTTGTAAAAAACCCAAGAAAGAAATGAAGAAAAATGTACTAAAGTGTGGGAGGAAGTGTACAATCCTAGAATAGGTGGATATGTCCTTCAGTTTTAGATTTCAGGTGGTATCCAGTATGCTGGCTCAAGTGTGTGATGTGGGCTTTTAAGTAAACTAGACCTTCAACAAATTTAACATAATTGACAAGGACAGCTTATATCTAACTTATTGTTTTACCCAGATATTCTGGTTTATCTCATATGACCATGCCCCCTTCCTCTAAATCATGCATCCTATGCTTAGAGCATTGGGAGGTGTGAGAGAGCCGCTGCATTAGCTCTCTGCCACACGGAGATTGCCTCCTTCCAAGGAGATTCCCCAGTTAGTCAATGATGGTCATGTCACCAAAGCAGCCCACTCTGGCGCACTGAATTTATGGAAGGAGAAGTCCAGTTTTCCTTTGATCTCGAGGATCCTATTGGAAATTCCAGTTACGATTTTCAGATTTTCAACATGTTTATAACAAATTTCCAGTTTGGGGTTCCAGTCGGAAGTAAATTTTCAAACAAATCCCCTGCTCTCCTGGTTCCTGTGACTATTTGTCTCTTGGTAAAAATCAAAACAGATCTCTAGAAACAACTAGAGAGTAGTGGAATGATTGTCAAGGAATCGGTCGGAGTACCTATTGGTGGGTAAAATACCTTTTTTTTTTACCTGAAATATCAATAACAGAAATATCTTGCTCAAATGAAGTAGGCCTCTTCTTTCTGTAATGAGGGGATGAAGAATGGAAAGGCATTTATTTAATGAAACCCTTTAAAAAGGCCTTTAATGTATCTTAATTTCATTCAAAATTATTTTCCTTAGCTGTGCTGTTGTTCTGCTACATGGATCCGCTATTTCCTCTTTATCCTCTAGAAAACATGACCTATGAGGGAAGACTGAAAGGACTGGCCTTTGTTTAGTTTAGAAAAGAGCAGACTGAGATGGGACATGATAGCAGTTTTCAAGAATCTAAATGGGTGTTATAAGGAGGAGGGAGAAAAATTGTTCTCCTTGGCCTCTGAGACTAGGACAAGAAGCAATGGGCTTAAATTGCAGCAAGGGAGGTTTAGGTTGAACATTAAGTAAAAACTTCCTAACTGTCAGGGTGGTTAAACACTGGGATAAATTACCTAGGGTGGTTGTGGAATCTCCATCAGTGGAGATGTTTAAGAGCAGGTTACACAGACACCTGTCAGAGATGATCTAGACAGTGCTTGGTCCTCCTATGACAGCAGGGGGCTAGATTCGATGACTCTCGAGGTCCTTTCCAGTTCTATGATTATATGGACATGGGAACAAGTCTGAACATTTTTTAGCTTGATGGCTGGTGCTTCGTTCTAGTAATGGGCTTTGACCCAACAGACTGCATGTGTCCCAAGGAGCTGCCTTTTCATACTACAATAAGTGATATGAATGACAGAAGTAACATGGAGTGCTTCCTTACCTACCCCTCTATACCTGAGAGAGACTGGGAAGGCAGCCTACTGTGATGAACACTGCCTCTCAGGGATGGCAGAGCTTCCTGATGTATGTTAATTGTTCATATATTTTAATGTTTTATTTTATTGCATAGTTTTAAATTATACTCAACCAGGCCCTCCTCAGATGCAGCCCACCTGCCTGTCTTGTAGTGTGAGCAGCCTCCTATGCTTTCACTCTTGGGACCAGATTCTGAGAAGTGTTGTGCAATCTCTATCATTGTCTAATGTGCTCTTGAATACCTCCAGACACCTGTCAGGGATGAGCTAGACGATGCTGGGTCCTGCCGTGAGGGCAGGTGACTGGCCTCAATAACCTCTAGGTCCCTTCCAGTTCCAGAATTCTATGCTTCTATGGGTATGTCTAGACTACATGGCTCCATCAATGGAGCCATGTAGATGAGTTTACTAGACATAGGGAAATGAAGCAGTGATTTCAATAATCGCCACTTCATTTACATCAAAATGGCCACCGCGCTATGCCGATCAGCTGTTTGGTGGCACAGTGCGGTAGTCTGGATGCTCCACACTCGACAACAGAAGCCTTTGTCAACTGCTCCATTATGCCTTGTGGAATGACAAAGGCAGAGCGGTTGACAAAGGCTTCCATTGTCAACCATGGAGTATCCAGACTACCGTGCTGTGCCACCAAACAGCTGATTGGCTCAGTGTGGTGGCCATTTTGATGTAAATGAAGTGGCGATTATTGAAATCACTGCTTCATTTCCCTATGTCTAGTAAACTCATCTACATGGCTCTATCGACAGAGCCATGTCGTCTAGACATACACCTATGCTATCAATTACCTTACAGTCCCCAAGGCAATACAAAACTAAAATAACACTGTGAGGAAAACAGGACAACAGTGGCATTAAACAATGTAGGCATAGATCACTTTAATTTTGTGGAAAGAAATGGCTACAAGTTACCATAGGGATTATCATTAAAGTAGAGAGATTAAACACTTCTTACCCAGAAGTGCACTGAATAAAATGTGTGATGTGTTATGGAAACACAGAAAAATTGCAGTCCGTTGAATTCTGCTGCATTTACTGTGGGATTATGATGATGATATTAATATCCTAGTTGAAAGGCCCCAGGTTATGAACAGAACTCATTGCATCTAATATGTTAAAGGAAAATATTTTTTATAAAAACAGAACATAGTGCATGTTATTAATATCCATGTTTTCTCCATTGCAACTGAGTGTTTTAGGTGTTATGTTATTTCACTGTGTTTATTTTACCATAAAAGGAACTTGAAACTGCAAGGGAAGAGCGCACACATCAATAGCAACAAGTGAATTAGACACAGAAACCAAACTTTGCGTTAGAGTCACAGGAACACCAGGGATTAACTGATGCTTATTCGGTGTCTAAATCTAGCCCAGTCTTGAGCTTTTAATCTTGACCATGACATGAAACACATGAAAATAATCCACTTCAACAATTAATTAGATTCAAGGAGCTGTATTTTGCATGGGCTTTGGTGGGGCTGTACAGAATGTATGTCAGTATAGAATATGGCAAAAGACATTTCCCTATGTCAGTTGAGAATGTAAAAAAAACCTAGTCTTAATTAGAGAAGATCATTAATTGCTGCTCTTATGATATGCTATTCAAGTTTAAAAGTTACAGATGAGTACCAAGGAAAGGTTCTCACAATAATTATACTTTATAATAGAAATGAAGAGAGTGTTTTAATTTTCCTTACACTGAATTAAAAAATCAGACAGATAATGAGAGTAAACAGATGTATCTGATAAGAAAACAGTATTTGTCTTTTAAAGGCAATAACATAAACCCATTAGTATATTTCTATAGCTTGTGTGATTGTTCTGCTCCTATAGCTGGGCAGCGTGAATCAGAAGGAGCCACTCTAACCCAGAATGAGAGTGAAGCGCTGAGTGAGAGGATGCTGATGCATGGCCAAGAATGTCCCTGGGGGAATGGGTGAGGAACTTGGGGTGAGTTATGGTGAGCTTTGGGGCAATTGGGGAATATTAAGGGATCTGCAGGGTGAACAGCAAGAGGGAAAGTGGGAGGGTAAGGTATGGGGTAGGGAGCTGCAGTGAATGGGATGTAGGCCAGGGCTCTTTTGAAGATGTGTGTGGGAGCTGCCAGGATAAGTGGAAAATAGCGGTGGGTTGTTGGAGTGTATGAAAAGTGGAAGGGGCATTTTGTGTGTGGAGGGTGTGCGTGGGAGGAGTGGCATTCTGGGGTGTATTTGGGGTAAAGGCAGGCAGATCTGTGTATGAGGTGGAGAGAGAGAAATTCTGGGTCTGCATGGGATGGGGATGATTTGCTGTCTAGCTTACAAAAAGGGAGGGCCCCCAACTTCCATAATACACAGAGCTCAAAAATTCTTTAAGCCAGATCCGCTCCTCCTCCTCCTCCCCAGCATCTTGCTAACTGCATAGCTAACAGAGGGTTAACAGCTCAGAATCCCAAATTGAGAGAGTTCCCTCCCTGCATCCTGGATTTAGGCACCCATAGGACACACCCCTCTGATTAGCACCTCCCATTGGCTAGATTTAGTGGCTCACTGCTTAGTGGGATGGCTTTTGTGAATCACTGCACAGGACCTTAGGTGCCCAACTCAGGGATTATAATCTCAGTCTCAGGTGTTGAACTGTGTTAGCACAATGGAACCCCATCTGGCAGGCACTCTTAGGCACTACTGTTGATAAAAATACTTCTCAAGCAATGATATGTCTTGAGACATTTTCTCACTTTAAGTAGGATATTGATGTTCTACTGAAGGCCAAATTCTATTGCCTGTAATTATATAAGTATTCTTATTTGAGTCAATCAGACAAGGCCTGTATGATAATTCAGTGATAGTTCTCTAAACTGGAGAAGGATCAGAAGATCATGGGGGGGAGGGGAGAGGTAATAAAGGTGAGCTAGAAGAATGAGTTACAGCTAATTTGCATCCTTTAATTTGATATCATGAAGCGTAGGCAGATGTCACATAGTATGGAATGACAAGCAGCAGATGATGTTGCTTTTGGTCACTGTGGAAACCACACATCCCATTAAAAAAGCACATACTTAGTCCCCATTGTTATTTTGACACCTGAGTTGCTAGGGTTACAAGAACTAACAATGTAAAAGAAAAATGAGGGGTTTTTTTTCTTTTTTTTACTGTTTTCATTAATATTGCTCTGAGTTCGAAATAGACACTATACTTAAGGCCTTGTGTAAATCACTATTTGTTTGTTTTGTTTGTTTAGAAAATTCATCATAATGTAAATGGCAATGTAAAATCTTAAATTTCATGGTGTTTCCACTGAAAGAATTTCACCAGCAAACTGAGTATGCATGGTGTGAATTTCACCAGCCGTCCTTGATGTCGAGTATGTTTGCACACTGAACTCCATTCTTTCCTCTGTGTGAACAGCAGTCTTCTTTTACATGCACATAGCACTGTCAGCTAAAGTAATACTTGAAAGCTCATGGTTGGGGACATTGTCACAGTTCTATGCCCTTCATAAAATTATGATTTTACGCTTGGCGCTATCTATATGATATGTAAAATGCAAACAGTTTTCCTAAAACCTGGATCCCAATTCTATTAAAGTTGATGGAAAGGCTGGCATTTACTTTGGTGAGAACTGGATCTGGGCCAAAATGCAAACTGATAAAAAATACACATTTGCCAGGGTTTTTCTCTATTTAAAGTTTACTAAGTTGTCACAGTACTAACCCTATAGGTTTGCAAAGGAGACTGATAACACAAATAGAGATGAATTGTTCTCTATGGGATCTAGGCTGTCCGTGTAAAGACAAAGCTTATTTTGTGCTGGGACTTGCTGGGGCTCAGCCCTGGCATCTCTTCAGTCAGTGGAGTCTAGGGTGGCATGCATTTTACAGTTGCGTACAAGGCATGCCTTCACACATATGGTATGCACAAGGTGATGCTGCATGGAGGATCCCAATTTGTCCTACAAAACGGCATCCTCTAGGCATTGTGACCTCACACATACAGTGTGTGTGAGGTCACACTGGAGAAATGCCATGTTGTTTTGCTTGAGACCCACCCCCTATTTCTTTAGAAATTAAGTGCTATATTAACATATTAGCAAACATTGTGATTGAGGCACAAGAAGCAAATGACAATGTGCCGGTTATTAGTGTTGACCGCTAACTTGTCAGAATTACAAAAGGAAGTATTGTGATCACTGCTATGCTCAGTATGATGGGGACATATCCAAAGATGCCATATTGTAATGTACATGACATGATGCTGAATCACTGCAAGGTGGTATAAGTGAATGTAACACATGTTCAAGATAGCAGGTTTGAGCCGGATATGCTATCAAGAAGAGAAGGTGTAAAAAAGGGGCAATTTTCCAGGCTAACTTCACTTCAAAAAAGCTTTGTCTGTGTCAATTGGCCAGATAGCAACCCCAGGTGACCATTCTGAACACTACAGTTTTAAAAAAGAGCACCTGGGAAAAATGGATATTTAAGGGATTCATAATTTGATCTACTGTCTTCATTCCCTCTGGCTTTCTATTTGCCTTGTATTAGCAATGGCAAATGTTACGGTCTGACAGCCATTCGGTAGCATCTGTGAAATGATCAGACTATCTCAGCCCAAAGTCTAGTGGGAAAGTGTCCAGTTAACAAAGATCACTATTTTAATTGGCATTAACTCTTCTATGAGCAATTTCTGTATAAACACCAAGAACAGAATGTGCATAAAAAACAACAAATAGTCTTTCAAGTGCTACCAGACTAACAAAACATAGATGGTATCATGAGCTTTCGTGGGCACAGCCCACTTCTTCAGATGAAAGGAGTGTTGGAAGTCCAGAAACAAGAATAAATAAGGGGGGGGGACTGGAGGAAGGGGGGAAGAAAGAGGACATTGGGTAGATAAGTTTCAAAGGGTTAGCCAAGCCGGTCTGTAACAGGGAAAACTTAAAAAACAACAAATAGTCTATTAGCATCTTAAGGACTAAATAGTTAAAAGAGGCTGATAAGAAGATTAGTTTGCTTTAGGAAAGGAAGAGTACTAACACCAGATTCTACACATTCCTCATCTGCTGTCCTATTCTCTCTCCTCTCCACTTGCCCTTGACTCCCTGTCCCATCTCCTGATCTTCCTCATCATCACTCCTTCCCCCTCTTATTCTTGTCCTATCACTTCACTCTCCTCTGGCTCTTTCCCCTCACAATACAAGCATGCTCTAGTCTCACCAATCTCTTTTTAACATGTAATTGACTTCATTTGCCTCTCCATTCACCTTCACCCCCTTTTTCCATTTCATCCTCAAACGGGTCTGTGGTCATTGTCTGGTGCTCCTTTCCTCTAGTTCCAACTTAGAGCTCTCCACAGAAACACTGTCACTGAAGTCTTTTATGAACTCTTCCTAACCAGAGTTTCAACCCAGTACTCCATCCATCATGCTCTTTCTTGAAATCCTGTCCTTTAGCTTCTGCGAATTCTGTCTTCCTCTGCTTCTTCTCCCACCTCTCATTGCTCCTTCATTTGTCTGTTGGGGATCTTCCACCTGCATCCTCCAACTTTCTAGGGGAGGGGTTCCACAGAGAGAGAGGGAGATTACCCTGCCTGTCTCCCTCTGCATCTGATTTCTGGGTACTCTCCTCTGCAAATGCCAGTTCAACTGTTAGCTGTATATTGATGATAATAGTTCTATCTCTCTATGCCAGACTTGTCTCCTTCTGCCCAAACTAAAATCCTGACCTGTCTTTCTAGCATCCCCTCATAGATGTCTAGCCATCAGCTCAAGTAAATCATGCCTGAAACAGAGCTCTTAATCTTCACCCTTCCACACACACACCCGGCTATTTCCTTTCTGTCAATCTTGTAACCCGAGTCTTACTTAAAGACTTGGACATCTCTCTGTGGCTTTACATGCAGGCTGTGTTTAAATCTGATGATTCTTTGCACAAAACATTGCATTCATAAAGCCAAAATTCATGTGCAACTCAACTTCTGCATCCTTCTTTTGTGTGTGTTCTTGACAAATGTAATCTGGTCCTGCTCATACCCTTCTGTATGCTGTTGCAAAGATTACTTTCCTAGTCCATCACTTTGATTATATAATCCATCTTTGGCTTCCCTTGGCCAGCTCTCTCTCCTCTATATATCATCAAACATAACCTGCTTGTCTTAACTTTCAAGGCCCTTCACAGCCTTTTCCCCACTATACTTACTATCACTTATTCATGATCAAAGGTTGATGCCCATTTCTAATCAGCCTATGATGTTTGCCTCCATCATTCACTTGTTAAATTTGCAAACAAGCAACCTGGTCCTTTCCCCATAGCTGCCTCTCAAGCATGGGAGGAGCATCACATAAACATCTGTAAAGTGATCTCATTATCCACCCTCAACACCTTCTTTAAAACTCTCCTTTTCTGTGATGCCTACAAAGAAATTGACAGTGCTGGTTGCTGAAACCACAGCTTACCATGCTGACTTGTATTGTCCTGTTGTTTCCTTGCACTCTTGTATCTGTCTGCATCCACCTCTTGCATCTTTTCTGCACTTCTGAAGGACTTTGATAAAAATTCCATCATTCTTGTACTCATAGCCATCACAAATGGCAGTCCTGGAGGATCAACATTATAGGGTAAGGTAATCCTGCCACTTCTTTTTCATTGTAATGTTGGCAGTTGCCTTTTTGTGTTTTATGAGGCAGAATGTCAAGTAAAGGGTACATTATGTAGTATGCCTGTCATGTTCAGTGATCCCTAGTGGTTATGGCAAGGGGATAAATGTTATGATTGAATGAAGAGTAAAATCTGTTTGGTTTCAGTTATAATAACTTCTAAAGGGTGGTGTGTATGTTGCACTAGGTGTTCTGGAAGATGGGCAATAAAGAACTGCCTGGAAACTCTTTATACTACTGTGCCTGCTATCTAGATGGTGCATGGTCCTGCCATGAGGGCAGGGGACTGGACTTGATGACTTTTTGAGGTCTCTTGCAGTTCTAGCATTCTGTGATTCTACTATCTCTAGGGTTTATATATAAAGTTTCTGCTGAGGGCTCTCACAACCATTCAGACCATTGGGATACCAAGAAGCATCCAAATTTGTGACCACAGAGCTCTGGGCTCTATGAAACTGTCAGAAGCAGTGAAGGGGCAGCAATTTGCACAGGATGGTGCTGTTTGAACCAAAACTCAGCATGCTGCACATGTCCCAGTGATGGCACAGTGGCTGAATGCTAATCAGCACAAAGATATGGAATTACCAGTCTATGTTAGATGCCACGAAGAGATACCTATGGGAGGAGAAGAGGAAGATCCAAATGAAAGGGCTGGTGAGCCCCTGACAACAATCATGTAAGTGGAGGGAAAGGAAGAGAAAGGAAGTGAAGGAAAGGGAGGAAGGAACCTCCTCTCCCTGTTACAAGCTGGAAAAGGAGACGGGTGTATCACTCCCCTTTCTCCCAGGAAGACAGTATAATATCACATGGCCTTTTTGGAGGGTGTGGGAGTCCAACTAGAGGGTCAGGAGCTGGACTTTTGGCCAGAGGTTTTGTGAACTGTGCAAATGGGGGAATGAGGGCTAAAGGCTCCTTGCCCCCTTCCCTTGCACAAAACACCCACTAGTACAGGCACAGTCCTATATCAAAAAATCTTGCACCTCTGCTTTGTGCCCTTAAACCTAAATTTGAATTAGTCTTGATGTAACTTGGCTGGTGTGTAATCAAGGTGGGCTGACATTATTTGAATAGACCAGCCTGCGGGCAATGCACCTGTCCTGACACACAAGGGTGCTCCATAGAAAAAAAAGATTTGCACACTTAAAAATAAAGGATCTGTTTGAGTTCAGCACAGCACTGCTTGAAATTTCTTAGCCACTTAGGAGCAACAGACAAACTTCTGTTCTCTTTATTCAGGGTGGTGGTACCAGAGTGAGCAGTCCAGTTGAAATGAGTGAGATTGCATATGAAATAGGGAATGAATTTATATGAGCTCTGTATCATGTCACTGTCTTAGTCACAGAAGAGTCATTTTCATATTTCACTGAGCATTTTTATTTTATTCTCTCCTCTGAGGCCCTTTTTATGAAGGGGAAACTGAGCAACAGAGAGGCTAGGTGACTTGCCCAAGGTTACTCAGAAGTCCAGAGTTGAGTACAAAATTGAATATGGGTCTCTTATCTTGTGGCTGATTGGGTTATCCTTCCTCCCTTTGTATGATGTAAGGGCACAGAAACTGGCCCAAAATGAACAGTGAGGTATTCACACCCTCCATGAGCTCCAACAGGCCAGTACTCACTATTGCTTTCATGTAAAATCTTTTTTTACAGATATTACTGCATCTGTTTTGCTATGAGTCAGTGACATGTCAAAGCCGGCTTCCGAGTTTACAAAATGTATTAAGAAATTGATGGTGCTTTGATAATAGCACATTGCAACATTCTAGGCAGAGCCTGCCAGTGTCTCAGGGACCATTTTTGTTGAATAGTTATAAATGGAAAAAAAAGCCAGCAGCATGAATATGACATGCGCTAATTGGGTCTTGCAACCAGCGCTGCTCTTGCCATTAGTGGTTGTCTAAGAACCACCTGGTGAACGTTAATTAAACAACATTCCCGTGCATGCAGCATATTGCTTGTTTGAGAGCAATTATCACTGGAGCCTAGTTATACCCTGCAGTTGCTATTTAGGAGAGCAGATGACCAGAATAAGCTCAAGGAGTTCCAAATGATACATCATTAAGCTACCAGAATTTTGATCACAGCTTCTCTGTAAAATACAAACTTGTGGACATTCACTTTACATAAGAATGGCCATACTAGGTCAGACCAAAGGTCCATTTAGCCCAGTATTCTGTCTGCCAATAGTGGCTAATACCAGATGCCCCAGAGGGAGGGAACACAATAGGTAAAATTCAAGGGATCCCTCTCTTGTCCCCTATTTCCAGACAAACAGAGGCTAGGGACACCATTCCTACCAATCCTGGCTAATAGCCATTGACAGACTTAACCTGCAGGAGTCTATCTAGCTCTTTTTTGAACCCTGTGAAAGTCCTAGTCTTCATCATATCCTCTCACAAGGAGTTCTACAGGTTGACTGTGAACTGAGTGAAGAAAAACTTCCTTTTGTTTGTTTTAAACCTGCTGCCTATTAATTTAATTTGGTGACCCCTAGTTCTTAGATTGTGGTACTAATTAAATAACTTTTCCTTATTCAGTTTTTCCATACCAGTCATGATTTTATAGACCTCTATAATATCCCCCTTTAATCTCCTCTTTTCTAAGATGAAAAGTCCAAATCTTTTTAATTTCCCTTCATATGGGAGCTGTTCCATACCCCTGATTATTTTTGTTGCCCTTTTCTGAACCTTTTCCAATGCCAAAATATCTTTTCTGAGATGAGGCAACCACATCTGTACAGAGTATTTAAGATGTGGGTGTACCATGGTTTTATATAGAGGCAATAAGATATTCTCTGTCTTATTCTCTGTCCCCTTTTTAGTGATTCCTAACATTCTATTTGCTTTTTTGACTGCTGCGGCACACTGCATGGATGTTTTCAGAGAACTATCCACAATGACTCCAAATTCCTCTTGAGTAGTTATAGCTAAATTAGTCCCAATCATATTGTTTGTATAGTTGGGATTATTGGGATATTATTGGGATTATAGTTGGGATAATATGCATTACTTTACATTTATCAACATTAAATTTCATTTGCCATTTTGTTGCCCAATCACTTAGTTTGGTGAGCTCTTTGTGAAGCTCTTCACAGTCTGATTTGGTTTTAACTATATTGAGTAGTTTGGTATCATCTGTGAATTTTATCACCTCCGTTTTTAACCCTTTTCTCTAGCTCATTTATATATAATTGAATAGGATCGGTTTGAAGACAGACCCGTGGGGGACCCCACTAATTATCTCTCTCCACTCTGAAAACTTACCATTTATTCCTACCCTTTGTTTCAATCCATGGAAGGACCTTCCCTCTTATCCCATGACAACTTACTTAAAAGCCTTTGGTGAGGGACCTTGTCAAAGGCTTTCTGGAAATCTAAGTGCACTATATCCACTGGATCCCACTTGTCCACATGTTTGCTGACCCCCCTCAAAGAACTTTAGTAGATTAAACTTAAAAAAACACAAATAGTCTGGTAGCACTTTAAAGACTAACAAAACATGTAGATGGTATCATGAGTGCCCATGAAAGCTCATGATACTATCTACATGTTTTGTTAGGCTTTAAAGTGCTATCAGACTATTGGTTCTTTAAGTTTTTCCTGTTACAGACTAACTTGGTGTAGCCAGACACAAACCCCATCCTGTTTCCCCTCCCCCCCCAGAGAGCAAGAGAAAGGCAGTCAGCCTTTGATGCCCTGGGAACGCAGGTGTGGTGCCTGTCCCTGACTCTACCATAAACAGAAACCAGACAGTAAATGGGCTAGCTGACGACTGGGAGGCCTCCCGTCACCGCGATGGCTAGTATCAGTAATTGACACGCCTGCACTGTCTCAGGAGAGGAATCTTCGCCCATCACATACCAGAGGTGCCCATTGTCTGCATTTTCCCAGGTGTGAATTATGCTTTGCACCCTTCGTGGGAAACTTGGCGTTCAAAGCCATTTTTCCTAATTGGCCACTTGAGACCAGGAAGAAGCCCATGTGACCAAAGGGGTATAAAAAGGGTTTAGTTGCCCACCCCATTTGAGCTCCAATCACCTACACCTTCTGGCAGGTATTAATTGTCTCCCGAGGTCCGTGGGACACCCAACCTCGCCCTACTTCTTCCCGAGGGATTGAGAGAAAGATGCTGGCCACGCCAAGTCTGGAACGCAGGGGTGAGAATTATACCTGCAATGTGTTTTCTTTATGTGTACACTTTAATTGTCTCTCTGTTGTAAGTTTAGTTACTTTATTATAGTTTCTTAAGGCAAACTGCTTCATTTCTATTGTAAACTGCCTTTGGTAAGGTGATTTAGCTATAAACTTTGGGAATAAGTGGGATGCCCTCATTCACTTATAAAATATATATATATTGAACCAAGTTTCTTTTATTTTATTTTCTCTTTCTTTCTCCTATAATAAGCCAGTGAGTGTCAAGCTTCTGACTTGAACCCGTGCTGCTGTACCTGAACCGAACACAAACAAAAGAACTTCAGCCAGTCAAAGGGACAGGTATAGGGAGAGCTTGGGCGTTTTGGATTGTGTCACTCCCAGGTGGCAGATTCATTGGGGCACCTCTCAGCCTCCCCAGGCTGCCCGCTGCGAAGAAATCTTGGATTCTAGCAGCTAAAATCTGAGGTGTTATAAGCTCTCCCTATAAACTTATTGGGGCGCCCATCAACCTCCTCCAGGTTGCCCACTGCAAGGGACCCCGGTCTCAGCAGTTGAAGTCTCGGGTGTATAGCGCACACACACGCCGGGGCATCTGAGAGCCTGTTGGCTGCCCTCTGCAATGGGACCCCAGTTCTAGCAGTAAAGTCACAGACGTTAAACTATTTTTCGGGGCGCCCTCCAGCCTCCTAAGATGCCCACTTCAATGAGACTTTGCGTCTCAGCAGTTGAAGACTTGGGTGTAACACACACACACACACACTGCCCTGACCATTTCGGCTGACACTTGGCTACCCCTCTGAAACTCTAGTAGATTAGTAAGGCATGATTTCTCTTTATAGAAATCATGTTGACTTTCCCCCAACAAATTATGTCCATCTATGTGTCTGATAATTTTATTCTTTACTATAGTTTCAACTAATTTGCTCAGTACTGACATCAGACTTACCGGTCTGTGATTGCCAGGATCACCTCTAGAGCCCTTTTAAAATATTGGTGTCACATTAGCTATCTTCCAATCATTAGGTACGGATGCTGATTTAAAGGATAGGCTCCAAATCACAGTTAAGAGTTCCCATTTCGCATTTCAGTTCTTTCAGAACTCTTGGGTCAATGCCATCTGGTGACTTGTTACTGTTAAGTTTATCAATTTGTCCCAAAACCTCCTCTAATGACAAATCAGTCTGGGACAATTCCTCAGATTTGTCACCTAAAAAGAATGAAATGTCTTCATTGAAGTGTCATGTTATTATTTACATTCTAAATGTTGCATTATCTATGTGCCAATACACTGACAGCATCTTGTCTCTAATTTTTGTGGTGTTTTGCTTTCTCTGTGCTTTAAAGGGTGTATATAGTCCTAATGCTGAATGAGCTGTTAAGACTTTCCCCTGCTCACCCCACTCTTGCTTGAAATAATGTTTGTCTTTAGAAGGATAAAAGGTATGGTGTTAGAAATTGTCTAAGAAATACAATCTAAAAATCTAGCATAGACAAAGTAGGTATTTTTTACTACATGCAACTGGTGAAGATGAGAATCTAGGGTTCAGCTTGGTCAGCTTCCAGGAGTTCAGAACACATTTCATCTATACTGTGTGAGACTTCTAGAAAAGCTTAATTAGCATGTTAATGAGCACAATCTGCATCACACCTTTTATTTTAATCAAACACTTAATTGATTCACCATACAGGGCAGCATGCTCCTTTAAGGGCCAGGAAGTCTTGAGTCAGTCAGCCTCATACTGCTATTATATCAGTACTGGGTGGGGGATTTAATGTTATTACTTCTACACGTCTTGAACCTTCGGGCAGGTGAGTGGGAAGGTACTACGCAAATAGTATATGACATATTCATCACAGAGAAAAAATTAGAAGCCGCTATTGTGATACAATTATTGGCAGGACATAAGTCACAATATTTTAGTGTAGATTTGTCTGTGCTAGAGAGATTGCTACCCAGCTGTAACTGGCTGTGTCCTATTCTAGTTGTAAACATTTTGCTTTAGCTTGTGGACATACTGATTCTTTCTGAGTCATTTTTTTCTGTGTCAGACCTGCCAGAAATAATAATGGCTCTAAAAATAAATAAACATAACTAAAGCGAAGCTCCCAAATTTATTTTATTTAGTAGTTATCATGGATTTCAAATATGTATTGCCTCATCTGACTTAAATAGTGTTTTTAGTTGTCCTGTAATTCTCATGGCTACAGCTGTAGCACATCATGTCCAGCTTTTCTGATTCTCCCAGGCATTCAGTCCAGGATTTCTCATGATTCCTTTAAGAGTAAATACAATGCTTAGGCCTTGTGGCATGTGCACAAGTTGGTGAGCCTTCCTTTATATGAAGGATGATAAAGAAAAGTGTATGTAGTGGGAAACATTATTTTTTCCCCACAGTAGCCAACTCAGACTTGTTGAAGTGAATCAGTATTCTCTGCATCAATTATTTATTCAGCATGAGGCTGTTAAGGGAGAGAGTCAAATTGAAGTCTTCTACTCTCCAGTCACATGAAAAGGCATCACTCACATATAAGCCTTGACTCACCAGAACATATCTAGCCCTGAAATTTGTACCAGATGACATCCCAAAGAAGTAATGGGCCTACCCTCTGCATTGTGATTAAGAGGTATAAAAAGAGAGTAAACAATAAAAGGAAAATTGTGAAAAATACTGACTCTCTTCCCTCAGAGGTTGTCGCAGATATTAAAACAGAGTGATGATTTTGTTTTTATTTATTTAGAGATGGTGTCTTACAGTTTTGTCTTCCCTGGCAATGGCCTGTGACTGGCAGAAAAGCACTGGCAGTGTATTGCCCCACAAATCCAGAGAATCTGGATGTCAAGAAAAAAAAATGGAAAAACAAGTTTTCAGCTGTTCAAGAGAGATTCCAGAAAAAACAGCCAACCAACCAGCCATGATCCTGTTTTCTCTGCAAGTTTACTACAACCCTTACATTTGAATGTTAAACTATACATCTTTCAAGAGACATCCCAAGGATCTGGCCTTTATCTCTATGGTTCCATGGATACCATCTTTGAACGTTAGGCCAATATAATTGCTTTCAATGACTAATTATCAGTAAATAACAGGGAAACTGCAGTTTAATTCTGTGCTTAGAGGAACATAACTGTTTGCCCCCAACAAAAGGTGTACTTCTTTTAGTCACACTTTTGCCTGAAACTATAGCTACATCATATTTAGAACTGTTACCAAGTTCATTAGGCTTAATATCTGTTTGAGTCTCAATTTCTGTTTCATAAATCTGATAAAGAATGTCTCAATTTTTAATACATTTGTAAGGTCATAATCTGTCGGTGGGGGGAGGGGAGATGAGGAACAAGTCTCTCCTACTTGTAAATCAGGCTTTATAGATGCATTTCTGAAATATGTCACTGGGACTACTAATTTAGCTATTCCAACTTTAGCCTAGAAGATTAAATCCAACACAAAGACACAGTCATAAATACAGTGCAAACAGTGCAGTATAGTCTACATAGTACACCACTGTTAAATATGCTGAGTCTAGGTTCTTTCTGTCTTTTTATATCATGGCACTCGTTGAGGAATCCTAACAAAGTAGATTCTGTAGTATCCAAAGCTGTTTTAGCTAATGCTGAACACAACTAGTGCTGCTCAGCTTATCTACATGCTCTCATAGCTGACTAAGTACCAGAGTGGCGAGAAGTGATGATATCGCACCAGGCATTGTGAAGTTCTCAGATCTGTCTCAGACAGGGTTGCTAACTGCTGAAAGTGATTTTTATAAAATATAGAAAAAACTTACTGACAATAGAAATTCGTAATGAATACATTCTTACATAATATAAAAATGACATTTTTTACTAGTGTTTGAAAGCTTTTTCTCTTTTCAACTTTAGAAGAAGGTCTCCTGCATGGAAATAAGTTTGTTTTTTCTTCCTCTCCCTTTAAACATCTGTTTAGAGAAATCCAGATTCTGGGGCACATCTGATCCCGAAACCTCCTCAAAAGTCATTAAAAGGGCATTTGTTTAACTGTGAAAAGTCCAGCACAGTTATTGATTGGGAGGGGGAAATAATGTAAAAAACAATTTGGGATTTGCCAGAATTAATAATGTTAGGGGGGAACTGCTTGGCCTGCATTTAGTTCAGATGAACTGTTGAGCAGATCATTAATACAGCCCTCCTCGGGAAATCTCCCCTTCCCCACTTCTTCCCAAATCATGTTTCTTCTGGCACTGGATATGATACGCTCCTGAAATGAGCTCACCAGGCACAGCTCTGAATCTCCTGGAACAGCTATACCCCCAGCATCTGGCTGCAAGTAATATTGATGTGTTTTTTCCTCACACACAAAAAGAAAGGAAAGCAATTTGAAAATTGGTTTGATTCTGATCAGCTTTCAGATGCCTTTGAATTTTTTTCCACTCTCACCATTTAAAATAATATCTTAAAGGGGGAAAAGAATTGTTGCTGTTGCAAAAAGTCAAACTGGTCCAAGTGCTACATTTCCCCTCCTGCCCTGTAAAGTCACATGTGTAATTTATTTATCATTTATGAGGTTCCTCTTTCACATTTGCTTGCAAGCTCACAATGAGGCAAGCTGCTGTTTTGGGGACTTTTCTGATGGAAAAAAAGGGCTCAGAAACACCTGCAACAAAATAAATCCTGCAAATGTTTTCAATAGATTTCACTCAATGAGGAGGAGTATATTTTGGAAGGCAAGGAAAGGGAAAAAAGGGGTGGATAAAAGCAGTGAATGTCCAGTGTTTTGGCTGAATGGCAAGGCTGAATTCAGTGAGAAGATATGAGGTTATTTATTGGAATCAAATTTAATTAGCTTAGTATAACCCTTGAAAGTCAAGATGGCTGCAATATTCATCTTATCTGAAGTTCATTTTGGGAAGCGGACCTCCTGGAAAAGTCAGAGGAGAAAGAAAGCTTCAAGAAAAGAGAGAGCTGATGGGAATGAGGTAGGTGACTGGCACATGTAAAACAAGGGACCCTTCTGGGCACAAGAGGGGATTCTAGAAGCGGCAAGGAAAATAGACTTGCCCATGTGTTTTACTTACTCCACATTTCAGAGGGTCAGAGGCTGAAAGGGCTGAATGTCAGCCTCGTCCTTCTCCCACTGCAGCAGGACCATGAAGCAGCAGTGCAGGAAGTTAGTGACCTCAAAGTGTTTAAAGTCAATTGCCGCAGGCAGAGAAGAGCAGCCTACACCAGCCAGCAGTGGGTCAGATGGACCCCTGCCCCAGGAATTGTAGAGACCTTTGTGCTGCGCTGTGGTGCTCAGCTTCCCACAGGGCCAAGGGGGAGGAAGTGCAGTGGGTTTTTTACTGACATTAATATATTTTATGGATATTATGGATAGGTCTTTTTTGTGGATAACCGTAAATTTACTGATGGTAAGAAAGCATGAATACAGATCTCTGGAGTGATCTCACAGGTGTAGGCAGGTAAGGTCAAGGCGTACATCCCTGTGCACATTGATGAGAACACTGGTGGAAAGTTTTTGTTTATCCTGCTGACATAGCTAAAGATCACGTAGTGAAGCTTTTAGATACAATGAGCAACTGAAGGGAGACCAGAGCTCTGCAACACTCACATTTGGCACAAAATCCACCCGCCATACTCCAGATTTGGGACAGATAGTAACAATGGAATGCTTCTAGCTGCTCTAAGCCTGCCAGTAGGAAGGCCCAGGTTTAACTGCTGGAGCAATAAAGTAGTACATAGGTTTAATAGACCCTGAACTGTGTTCAGCATCAAGATATATTTTGCTTATATAAATAAGACATGGACTTCCTAATGGAGGCAGTGAGGAACATCCAGTTTACCAGGTACGCGGTGTTTTGGAGACAAATAGTGTCCTATGAGAGAATTTCAGCACTTCTGGGAGAGGGTCATACACCTATTGAAGCAAATAGGGGATCAGCTACTTATTTCCAGAATGGATGTTGAGTAGCATCATACTCCATGAAGCACAAATGACTCCCACTGATCCACAAGGCCACATTATGATATTGGGAATCTCTGCTGGCACCTACACTGTGGATGGTTTTGAACATGTTGTTCATCATTCTCTTGTTACACAGGAACCAGTGTCTGGTGGGATGAAGATATAACTTATTTCCATGTGAACAATATCAGTTGTTTTTTAATATCTCATGTAATAGCAACCCCTATAACAATGGTAATGCCCTGATGCAGTAACTTTAGTGATGTAGGATTTGAATCAGGAGTCTCCGAGCACTACCAGTAAGCCCTAGTGACACACAGCTCTAGACCTCTTTGATTCAAATGAGGTCAAAGTTGTTTGTAGGTATTGTCTGACACCATAAGCCTGACTAATTGTTCAGTTCCTTTGGAATTGATTTTTTTTCCCGCAGGGAAATTTCTACAAGAGCTTTTTTGTGTAAAGTTTCTATCTTGTGGAATCATTAACTCAGCTTTCACAGCTAGCCATCTATTGGTTTTACAGCACAAGCCTTAGACAGGCAACTTTCTGGACAAGGGATGTCTACAAGCGGTCTTCCCATTTAAGAATCTTACTGAAGCACAGTCTCTACTATGTGCTTAACCCTGAGAACGCAGTTGATCCTACTAAAGCATATGTGCCTAAATTTAAGCACAATAGATGTCTAATTCACTGCTGATAGGGGCATTATTGAATTATATGGCATTATGTAATTATTTACTCTAATCTGTTGTAGAGATGGGGCCCAAACCCATGGATCCCAGGCTCTGGGTAAACCTGGATCCAGAGAAGACCTGAACTTTGAGCACAGACATAGCCAGTATTACTTCCACTGTAATTATAGGGTAAGATATGGTAGTCATGAGGGACAATACTACAGCCACTCCTAGATTTATTATGTGTGGGGTGGGGGTGGGGGTGTGGGGTGGGGGTGTGGCCTGAACAGCAGCTAGCTTCAGATGGAATAGTGGTATGGTGGTGGGGAGAGTCTATCACATTTTAAATTCAGCATAGTGGTACAAGAATCTTCCACAATAGCATTTAATTTTACAACCTTTTACAAATAATTAAGGCTGTGTATTATGGGTCTGAATTTCACAACAACAAGAAAGATTTGTGAAGTTAATTCATGAAAATTATGTATTTTGTAGTCTATTGAGCAAGACTCCTGCATGAATTGTTAACAAATCTAACTGTACTTGTCTAGTATATAGGAGCATGGCTGAACATGTTGATATTTAAAAGGCTTTTGAACATCAACTATGAAATAGAAATCTGATTTGCAAGAATAAGATTACGTGCTTTTACATCCAAAAGTTTTGCTTTGAATGGGTCATGTTGTGAACTCACAAATGCAAAGAAAAATTCAAGTCTCACAACTAGCTTTGTTGATAGTTTATGTTAAAATGATTTTTCATTTCTAAGTACAGTAAAACTCCAATTATCTGGCATCCAGTGGTCCGGCACTCCTGATAGTCTGGCACCAACTGGAACCCAGAAGTGCTCCAGCCAGCCAGACAATTGGAGCTACTCTGCCCCTGGCTTCCCCAAGTCAGCCGCTGGTCAGTTTCAGCAGCGGCTGACTTGGGGAAGCCGGGGGCAGAGCAGCTGAGGTGCTGCCGGATTGGTCCTGCAGCACTGCCCTCTCCCACGCTGCGCAGTTCCCCACCAACTCCTACCCCCCACCCCAAACCCCTTCCGGTACTCCAGCATATCTGATAATCCAGCACCCCCTGGGTCCTAAAGGTGCCATATTATTGAAGTTTACTGTAATTGTCCTGAACAGTTGCCAAATCTGTTGGTATTTAAGAAATAATTGCACTCAACACACACACACACACAGCGGTTTGCTAATAATTAAGCTCCGATTTTTTATTCATATCGCTTACCCGTTAACAAGTCACCCTGAGGAGCTCTCGAGTGTCATATCTGTCAAGGTACTCTTTCCTGAAGACTGAAAATGAGCTTAAATATATAATAAGACACAATCAAGCTGCCTGACCTACTAAATACCATAGCAGCAATGTGCTACAGGTGTTAGGCTGCCAGGTAAGATTCAAGTCCAGAACCTCCATGATAGCATTCTCTGAAATGCTTCTACTTCTGCACTCAGGGACAGGAAGACAAGCAGAACTACAGGCTTGCAATGTATGCATGAGACAATGGTGTAAGAAGAATGGTTTCTAGGGTTCTCAGGAACTGGGCAACCTTTTGGGGAAAGAGCCTATGCATAGGGCTCCACTAAAACAGAACTGGACTGCTGCCATGTGAAGTGAACAAATGTTGTCGAGGATATTTTTAAACTAAATGTTGGGGATCGCTGACAGGTGCAGAAGAGGAGATGGTTTGGGCAGAGACATCCCCTTACAGAGGAATTTATTAAAGGGGGAATGGTGTATAGTAGTATAGAGGATAGGAAAGTACAGGTAGGGATTAGTGAGGAACAATCATGTCTACACAGGAAACTATTTTGAAGTTACTAAATTTTACTTAAGAACTCTCGATTTAAATTCAAATTAGCATGTCCTCACTAAAGGGAAGCATTGCAATTAACCCGGGGAGGCTCAATTAATGTGGACTTGCTACCTTAGGCTTATAGCCCCATGAAGTCTTCTGGGGAGTTGCAGGAGGCCTCCTGGAGGCCAATAAGTTTGAATTAGTGGTAACAGAGTGCCCATATGACTGTTATTTTGAAATTATTATTTCAGAATTAGCATTACTCCTCTTAAAAAGCAGGAGTATAGAGTTCGAATTCCATGATCCATTATTTTGAAATACAGGCTTAGTAGTGTGGATGCACAGCTTATAAATTCAAACTTGGGGGGTTATTTCAGAATAAGGTCCTAGTGTAGACCAAGGCAAACTGAAAATCCCACTTAAATATAACTCATGAAGGCAAGCAACTGATTATTGACAACATACAAGTGCTTATTGACAAATACCAGAAGTCTAAATACTAAGAAGAGTGAACTAGACTGTAAGTGTTGAATGAGCCTATTGATTTAATAGGCATTGCAGAAACCTGGAGAATGAAGGTAATCAATGGAATGTGATAATGCCAAGATCCACATATAGGAATGAGAGAAAGTTGTGATTTTTGTGGGGTAGCAGTAGCACTGTGTTTGTTGTGTGCAGGTGGGGGAGAGGAGAGCATAATCAAAGTAAAAATCTTAAATGGATCAAACTGCCATAGAAACTGTAGAGCTAGAAAATGGCTGCTTGAACATTAGGGCTGTGTCTACATTGGCAAGATTTTGCGCAAAAGCGCCTACTTTTGCGCGAAATCTTGCCGCCTGTCTATACTGGCCGCAAGTATTTGTGCAAGAACACTGACGTAATGTACAAAATCAGTGCTTCTTGCGCAAATACTCTGACGTTCCTGCTCAGGGATAAGTCCTCTTGCACAAGTGTTCTTGCACAAGAAGCCAGTGTAGACAAGTAACATCAATTTCTTGCGCAAAAAATCCCGATGGCTAAAATGGCCATCGGAGCTTTCTTGCGCAAGAGAGCATCTACTCTGACATGGATGCTTTTACACAAAAGCAAATCTTTTGTGCAAAGGCACATGCCAGTATAGACGCTCTCTTGCACAAATACTTTTAATGGAAAAACTCTTCCGTTAAAAGTATTTGCGCAAAATCATGCCAGTGTAGACGCAGCCTAGGACTATAGCAGTAGGAATATACTACCAGCCACCTGAGCAGGATGGTGACAGTGACTGTGAAATACTCAAGGAGAACCGGAAGGCTACTAAGACAGAAACTAGTGGGAGATTTCAGCTGTCCTCATAGTGACTGGGAACATGTTGGCTCAGGACAGGATGCAGAAAGAAAATTCTAGACATGTTCACTAACTGCTCCCAGGAGGAGCTTGTCCTGAAGCCCCCAAGAGAACACCATTCTTGGCTTAGTCTTGAGTGGCATACAGGATTTAATCTAAGTGACTTTAGCTGAACCACCAGATAACACTGACCATAATGCAATTAAGTTTAACATCCTCTGAAGCAAGAAAAATGCCCAACGCACCACAGTAACTCTTAACAAAAATGAGACAGTTAATTAAAAGGAATAATTAGAAGGGAAAAATGCCTGCAAACTGCCAGAAGCCCATTTAAAAATGCCATTATAGAGGTTCAAACTAAATGTTTGCCCCAAAATAAAAAATGGAGAACCAAAAAAATGTCAGTGTGGCTAAGCAGCAGAACAAAAGAGAAGGTTAGGGGTAAAAAGACATCCTTTAAAAAACTGGAAATTAATTCCTATGGAAGAAAATAGAAATGGACACAATCTCTGCAAGTCAAGTATAATAAAGCAAACCAAAAAAGAATTTGAAAAGTAACTAGCTACGGACACAAACAAACATCAAGTATATTAGGAATATAAAGTCTGCCAAACAGTTGGCACCACTAGACAATTAGGGTGCTAAAAGAGCAATCAAGGATGACAGGGAAGTTTTGGAGAAGCTAAATGCCTCCTTTGTAGAGGCCCCAGAGATGATCCCGACTGATAAGACTCACTTTTCAGAGTTTCAATCAATTTGCCTGGTACTGACCAAAATTATCAAACACATTGTGTTAATCAATGTGTTGGGGAAGAGACTACCTTTTTTTAGGGGGAAGTCATTCTTTACTAATCCATTAAACTTCTTTGATGGTTTCAACAAACATGAGGGCAAGTGTGATATAGTGGATATAGCATACTTGGACTTTCAGGATATGTCTACACTGCAGTTTTTCCAGAAAAACTACACTTACGTCCACACTACAATTGCATTCTTTCAACAGAAAGTTGAAATTGTTCTTAAGTACCCATTGTTTGGTTGGTTAAGTCGTTGGGATGTGGAAAGTAATGTGCTAGCCAGGTAATGTCTTTATTCATAGCTTTGTGATGACTCAAACTTGTAAATTAAGTTAAGTTCCAACTCTTCCCTGTGTACTTGGCTTGTGGAATTGGCCTGAAACAACATGGTGACTTTGAGATCCATTAATGAGTGCCAGGGCAGGTTAAAGTGTTCTCCAACAGGTGTCTGTGTGTTTCCTTTTTGGATATCTGATTGTATCCATTAATTCTTTCCAGGAGAGACTGTCCAGTTTGGCCAATATACATGGCAGAAGGGGGTTGCTGGCATTTGATGGCATAGATCACATTAGTGGATGTGCAGTTAAATGAGCCCCTGATGTAGAGGTTGATGTGGCTGGGTCCAGTGATGAAATCGCTTGTGTAGATGTGTGGACAGAGTTGGCACTTGGGCTGATTGCAGTGGTGGATTCCTGGATGATTATGATGGAGGTGTGTGGCATGGTTACTGGAAAGAATTTGTTAGAGGTTAGGCAGTTGTCTGTAGGTGAGGATTGGCCTTTCCCCAAGGCCTGTGAGAGTGTGGGGTCATTTTCCAGGATAGGTTGTAGATTGTTGATAATTCATTGGAAGGGTTTAAGTTGTGGGCTATAGGTGATAATGGGTAGAATTCTATTGTGTTCTCTTCTTGGTCTTTCTTGAAGTAGTTCATGTCTGGGTACTCTTCTGGCTCTGTCAATCTGATTTTTTCCCACTTCTCTAGGTGGGTATTTCATTTTTATGAATGTTCTATATAGATCCTGTAGGTGTTTGTTTGCCTCTGTCTGTGGGATTGGAGCAAATTTGGTTGTATCTTAGGGCTTGGCTATAAACAATAGATGATAAATGTGTCTGGGATGGAAGCTAGAGGCATGAAGGTAAGTAAGTGTAGTGGTTGGTAGGGTTCCAGTATAAGGTGGTGGAAATGTTTCTGTCATGTAATTGTACTGTAGTGTCAAGGAAGTGGATCTCTCCTGTGGACTGATCAAGTCTGAGTTGATGGTGGAGTGGAAGCTGTTGAAATCCCTGTGAAATTCTTCAAGGGTCTCTTTCCCGTGGGTCCATATGATGAAAATGTCATCGATGTAAGGTAAGTGGAGTAACTGTGCTGGGGGAGAGAGCTGAGGAAACATTGTTCAAGGTCAGTCATAAAGATGCTGGCATGCTGTAGGACCACGTGGGTGCCCATAGCTGTGCTGCTGACTTGAAGATACAAATTGTCTCTGAATTGGAAGTAGTTGTGGGTGAGGACAAAGTCGCAGAGCTCTGTAACCAAGTGTGCAGTGCTGTCATCAGGGATGGTGTTCCTGATTGCTTGTAATCTGTCTTCATGTGGAATGTTGGTATAAAGAGCTTCTATGTCCATGGTGGCCAGGATGATGTTTTCAGGAAGATTATTGTCGGTAGTTTCCTCAGGAAGTCGGTGGTGTTTCGAAGATAACTAGGTGTGCTGGCAGCATAGGGTCTGAGAAGAGAGTCAATATAGCCAAATAATCCTGTTGTAAGTGTGCCTATGCTTGGGATGATGGGTCATCCAAGATTTCCAGGTTTGTGTATCTTTGGTAGCAGATAGAAAACTCTGATCAGGGATGGGGGAGGTAGGGGAGGTTGTTTGTGTAAATTTGGTCCTGAGCAGTATCAGGGAGCTCCATGATCATTTTTTAAGGGTTTTTTTGGGTAGAATCTGGTGTTGGTGAATTGACTGGTCACTCTCATAGGTATGCCAAATCTTCTGGACTTCTATATTGTAGAGTAAGCTCCCTGTTTCCTTCAGTGCACCCCAGCAAGACAAATGTGCATCTAGTGAAATTTTTAACACTTAGTTGGATGTTAAACAATGTGTGTGAAAAGCAGGGTGGAGACATAGTATCTGAGACATAATTCCCATGTTAGAAGTGTCTCTCTTTTAAATTTGTATTTTATGGCATCTGTATGGGTGCTAGTTGATTCACAGAAAAAAGGATCTTGCCTAAAATCTTAATCTAATTGATGAGTTTCACAGACAAGTATGGCTATAACAGATAACAGGAATAAGAGCTCAAGATACGGATGCATGTTAGCTGTGTAATCATTTATGTGCACTACACTGAGTAATTTCAGAAACCCTGCAGACAAAAGATGCCTAAATAGACAAGTAACAAGATTCCAATCACAAGTAGCAGCCCAGACATGCCATTGTAATCTATTTTGAAATGCAGTATATTTCCCTCTGAAACACGTAATTAGCAAGCAATTTGAAACCATATTGCTGATATAAAAATCATAGGTTTCACATTCTTTGCTATAAGAAGGCAGACCAGATTTCCCCTCTTCTTACAACCACTTGCACAGCACATTTTTTTGATTGAAAATGGCCTATTTGAAAATGACTCATAATGAAAAGTGCTACTTAATTAAAAACCTTTTTAAAATAGTGACCTACAGCATGTGGGTGGATAAAACATTTAATATTTTTCTAAGTCAGCATAGAAATGTTGCTTGCCAAAAATCCACTTATCAGAAAGTATGTGATTTTGGGTAAATGGAAAGTCTTGACAGACTCATTAATACTATTGCAAAGAATTTGAAAATGGCACCACTTTGAACTTTGTAAAATGAAAACAACTTAATGATTTTCATGACATTGTTTCCCCATTTTTCAATCAGCTGTAGCTGCTGGAATTCAGCTGAATTCCATGGAGTCATACTGGTGTAAAGCTAGTGCAAGGAACAGTGAATCAGACACCGTAGATATACCCTAATTTTTTCAGTATTTCATAGTGAAACAGAAACATTTGCATCTCTGTGAAATCTGATCATTTGCTACATTTTGCTTTAAATAATAATAATACAAAAATCTGGGTTAGCATCTGCTTTGACCAAGTGTCACAGAATTTATTAAGCTATATGATATTTGATAAGCAGTAATGCCTTCTTGAACAGGGAACTGGCTACACAAATGGAACTAGAAGCTGAAAAGCAACTGTTGACTGTAGTCACCACTTCATGTTTCATTAAGATGGTGTTGAAAGGCCTCTTCTCACATGTGAATTTTGAACTGAAGTGGTGTCAACAAAATGAAAATATCTTATAGTGCACTGAAATTGACCAGCCAGCTCCACTCTGAATTTGAGGATTGAACATTGTTTTCATTACCTATGATTTACAATGCAAGGCAGAATTGTAACATGAATATGAACATGATTACTTATATTTCCCCTTGATATTTTTATTCCCACTACCTCTTCTTGTTTCCCCATTTTTTCCTCCCCTCCCCCCACACCTCCCTTCTCCCCTGTTTATTTTAGTTCTGCACATCCAACACTCTGGTCATCTGAAGAAGTGGGCTGTGCCCATGAAAGCTTATGATACCATCTACATGTTTTGTTAGTCTTTAAAGTGCTACCAGACTATTTGTTGTTTTTTAAAGTTTATCCTGTATAGACTAACTCGGCTACCCCCTGAAGCTTTTAATATTACCAGTGAAGCATAAATTAAATATTTTATACTGGACAAATGTGTTAGTGAGGGTTAAGACTGCTATTAAGAGGGACTTTTATACAGTAACATCTTGAAGGCAGTCACATTTAAAAATGTGTAAAGAGGTTGAAATGATGCGGAAAGCAATAAATCATTAGAACATCCACTTATCATGCACCTTGGGATCAACATGTATGTTAGTTTAACAAAAGTCAAGGAAATAACCTGCTGAGAATATATATTTTGCGACAACAATTTCCATAAAATGTATTTCCAAAAACTTGAATCAAAACTAGCCTTGACCCAACTAGGGATTGCATTGCTTAATATGTCCCTTTTGTATCTAAAATTCAAACGGTGAAATTTGGTAGCATCTCACTTCAAAATGATTGTGCAGATCACACTTTTAAATGAATGAGTTTGGCTCAGAGGTAAAAGCTTACACTTGGACGCAAAGATGCTTACCTCTGCAAAGTGGCACAAACAAGATCTATTGTGGGGTGAAACTCCTCCTAATGGGCTTAGTGACATATCTGTACTGGAATGTTTCTGCATTTACTGTTGCATGGATGATGTTGGTGTTTACAGCAAAACATTACAGTTGGGCTTTGAAGTTACACCACTGGTCTTATATATTCCTAAAAATAAATATATGCAAAATGGTCTTTTAAAAGCATTTACAACATCTGGCCACAATGATTGAAATACAGTTTTGTAAAATGGGATAAAGATTTTTTTTGTTTGTTTGTTTGTTTACACCAAGGGGTCTCTTGCATTGTGGTGACACACTTCTGACAGCAAATTCATGACTCTAGAGGGGTTGACTGAAGTCTGAGCCTGACCAAATCCCACTGTTCTGGTCAGGGAATCCTATAGCTCTTAGCAGGGGATCTGCAACCTGAGGCCTGCTGTCGCCTGCTGAAGCCCTTGAGCTTTGGCCTCAGTACTGGGCAGTGGCGCTCGGGCTTCAGCCTTGTATCCCAGCAAGTCTAAGCCAGCCCTGGTGACCCCTTTCAAAAGGGGTTGTGTGATCCCATTTAGGATTCTGCTCCATAGCTTGAGAACTGTTACCCTGAGATCCTGGCATAGACGAACCCCATTCTTAAAGAAAACAGCTCTTTGAGATGTAGATTGCGAGTCAATAGTTTCATGTAATCCTGTTCTGCAAATTTTATTTCCTTCCATGGATGCTCTTATTCCCTGCCCCTTCCTCCCCATCTCCCCTGACTGTTATAGTATCTGAAGACCAGATTTGTAAAGTCATGTAGGGATATAAAGATGAAGCTAAGCATTTAGGTGTTTTTTTGGAAATCTTACAAGCTTCCTCATTTTCACTGATTTCAATAGGAGCTAGGCACTTTTGAAAATCCCACTAGGTGCCAATCATTAGATGTCTAAATACATTTAAAAAACTGGCCCCAAGTATCTTGATGTAGAAAAAGAAATAGAGTCAAACCAAATGAGGATTGTAAGGCTAGAAAAGTTGATTATGAAAGAAGCTGTGAAAGAGGAAGAGCAGGTAACGCTCCCAAGCAGACTTTTAATATTTTTGGCACTTTCTGCCCATTTCCTCCATGCCAATCAAAATTCTTTGTTTTCTCAATAATTTTCTTTACATTAATTTCACAACCTTACATGCAAGAATCTGTTATCAGGACAGTATTTCTGCAGGGAAAACAGCCTGAAAGGTGTATTTTAATCCAGAAGCTGAAAACAAACCTGCAATTTGCCAGTTCTTTTAATATTTTTAAAGGGATCATCTTTCATTCGGCAAAAGTAATGTACTGTTGCTGTCTACCAAAACCACTGCAACATCAGCTGCTTAACTTGATGCTTTTTGGCTTCTTTATTGTTTTTTCTTGTGTGATGAGCAAAAGCAATAGTCCAAGCACAAAATTGCACCAGTTTATCATTACATCTTTGGTAAAATCAATGCAATTTCTCTGAAGTCAAGCCCCTGATCAGGCACTCAGGCTACATCTACACTACAAGGTTTTTGAGCAAAACCAGCCATTTTTATGCAAAAACTGGTGGAGCGTCCACACCTCAAGCGCATTTTTGTGCAAGTGCATCGGCAGAACAGAGGGATTTTTCCGGTAGAGTTATTCCTCTCCCTACGAGATGCTCTGGTGGGTTTTTTGAGCAAGAAACCCCCTATCGGCAAAAGCACAGGTGCTCTGATGGCCATTCTGTGAACATTCAGAGAGCAGCTGTAATAATCAGAAACTGGAATCTTTTTGTGAAGCCAGGAAGATTCAGGGCTGAGGAAATGCCAGGCCCCTGGGAAAGGTGGGGCGCAGCTCAGGGTCCTCGGGCAGAAGGTCTCCTTCTGCCAACTCTTCTGTGTTTCCCAGGGTCTCCAACAGCAACTTAAAAGGGCAGCTACTGGAGCTCTTGTAGTGATATTGGCAGCTGGGAGCTTCGGACCCTTTTACATTGCTGGGTCCAAGGCAGTTGCTACCTTTGCCCCCATGCCCCGTCAGCAGCCCTGGGTAGACATAAGGATAAAAATTACACAAGGCATTCCAAAACTTCCAATGATTTTTCTTACCTAGAGCAATAGAGAAACTAAACAGCTGAGACTGATTTGGACCCAATGAAAGATACAATTTCCAATTGATCATTATCCTGTGAACTGAGCTGTATCAACAGACCATTACCTGCTCAATGGCTATTCTTTAGTAGGAAAGGGGATTTGGACAAAAAACAATTACAGTATGGGGTTCCTATCTACAGACTTTTTATCCGGCTGAGATTTAGGAGACTTTTTCCTAAGAAAGAGACAGTTACCTAAAAAAGGAAGGACAAACACTCCAAGGAACCCCTCCTCTTTTGCTCTGACTCTGCCCATCTATTCACAGCACCAGAAGGAAGAAAGGATTGAACTATTAAGCAGAAGAGTTCCTAGCATGGAATTTTGACCAGCATACAATGGGATTGGGGAGAAGACTTGCTTTTAATTTAACCTAGTTCAAATTCAGCATTAGTTGTGTTTATCTCTTTTTTTATTTGCACTCACTTTAAAGTCTCTCTTTGTAGTTAATAAACTGGTTTTGTTTTATCTGAACAAGTGCACTGAATTGAAGTGTCTGAGGATACTCTCTTTGGGTATGTCTACACTACTAAGTTAATTTAAACTAACAGCTGTTAGTTCAAATTAACTTTAATAGGCGCTACACAGGCAAACCGCTAGTTCGAACTTAATTCGGACTAGCAGAGCGCTTAATTCGAACTAGGTAAACCTCATTCTATGGGGACTAACGCCTAGTTCAAATTAAGTAGTTCGAATTAAGGGCTGCGTAGCCACTTAATTCAAACTAGTGGGAGGCTAGCCCTCCCCAGCTTGCCCTGGTGGCCACTCTGGGCACCACCAGGGAAACTCGTCTGCACCCCTCCTGGCCCCGGAGCCCTTAAAGGGGCACAGGCTGGCTACGGTGCCCGTGCCAGGTGCAAGCCTGCCAGCACACAGCCAGCAGACCCTGCACCTGGCACGGCATAAGCCAGCCACCCGCTGCCACCCAGCCCTCCGCCTCCTCCCGGGACCAGGCTGGCGGCTCCCAGGAGCCTGGCCAGGGCTGCAAGAGGTGGGCACCCACCTGCGGACATCGTGGACCTCATTGAGGTTTGGGGCGAAGCCTCCAACGTCCATGACCTCCGCACTAGGCACAGGAAAGTGGCGGTCTGGGGCGGTCATAGCTGCCAGCCTGTCCACCCAGGAGCAGGTTTGCATGAAAATCAAGGTGGTCCAGTGAGATCCCGACCCTGAGCTTAGAACATAAAAACATAAGAATGGCCGTCCTGGGTCAGACCAAAGGTCCAGCTAGCCCAGTAGCCTGTCTGCCAACAGCGGCCAACCCTAGGGACTCTGGAGGGGATGGACCAAAGACAATGACCAAGCCATTTGTCTTGTGCCATCCATCTCCAGCCTTCTACAAACAGAGGCCAGGGACACCATTTCTACCTCCTGGCTAATACCACTCCTTGGACCCAACATCCATGACTTTATCTCACTTCTCTTAAAACTCTGTTCTAGTTCTAGCCTTCACAGCCTCCTGTAGCAAGGAGTTCCACAAGTTGACTATTTGCTTTGTGAAGAAGAACTTTCTGTTATTAGTTTGAAGCCTGCTACCCATTCATTTCATTTGGTGTCCTCTAGTCCTTCTATTATGGGAACTAATGAAGAACTTTTCTTTATGCACCCTCTCCACACCACTCATGCTTTTATAGACCTCTATCATATCCCCCCTCAGTCTCCTTTTTTCTAAGCTGAAAAGTCCCAGTCTCTTTATCCTCTCTTGTATGGGACCTGTTCCAAACCCCTGATCATTTTAGTTGCCCTTTTTTGAACCTTTTCCAAGGCCAAAATATCTTTTCTGGGGCGAGGAGATCACATCAGTATACAGTACTGAAGATATGGCGTACCATAGTTTGATACTTCCCCTCCTTCTTCTTCCCCTGGCTTCCCACTTCCAGCTCCCTCCTCCCAGGTTTCCTCCTCCCCTTTCCCACCCTCTCTCTTCCCCTCTCCCACCTCCTTTTCCCAGTCTCCCCGAGTTTTGTTCAATAAAAAGAGTTTCTATTTTTGAACACACATGTCCTTTATTTTGTACATCAGGAAGGGGGGTTAGGGAGGGGTAATTGGAAGGAGGTGAGGGAGGAATGGGGTAAGAGCCCCCTATGGGGAGGACTGGGGTGGCTCTGCAGGCTCCTCGGGGTGGAAGCTCTCCTGCAACCCCCCGATTAACCCCCGCCCCCGGATGGCAGCCTGTGGCAAGTGCAGCCGGTCTGATGGCCGAGTGCTGTGATGTGCCAAGTATGGGCATTCAGGGCACTCCAAGCCATGACTGCTTTGCTGTCCCTCATCAAGTTAGACAAGCGAGCGGGGAACCCCTGAGAACTGTCTGTCCGGGGTGGGGGTCAAGTTCCTTTAAGCACAGCCCTTGGCTAGCCTGAGACAGCAGCTCCACGCTCTAAGTCCTAATCTGATGCCCTGCCGGTACTGCTTCCGGCCATCCTTAACCTCGGTTCAGGGTCCACTCAATGTGGATATGCTAGTTCAAATTAGCAAAATGCTAATTCAAACTGGTTTTTAGGTCTAGATGCACTAGTTCGAATTAGCTTAGTTCGAATTAACTATTTCGAATTAAGTTAGTTCCAATTAGTGCTGTAGTGTAGACATACCCCTAGGGATACAGGATTTCTGTACATCATGTTAATGAACAAAATGAGATTTTATAGGGAGGTTTATAATTGTCCAGGAGAAGGCTGGGTAGAAAAAAGATGTATATTTCTGGGGGAAATGTGGGTCTGGGAGTGTGTCAGGGTCACTTTGCAATATAATTCTAGTTGGTAAAAGTCTGTGTGTGACTGGCAGGCCAGAAGTGCACACAGACATAGTTGAGAGTGACTTACATGCTAAAGGCTGTTTGTGAGCAGTCCGAGAGTGGAGGCAGCAGAAAAGCTGTGTAAAGGGTACCCCAGGTTAGATGATGAGAGTGACATAGCAACTCACTCATTTAGATTTTACCCTGGGTATGTCACAGCGATTAGCATTCCTGTTTCTGTTGGAGCTTAAATGAGTAGTGCATCACTTGACAAATCATTTAATTCAAGAGGTTAGTCACAGTCTTGTGGTTGTAATGAATTTCTCTTGTGTATACAAGGTGCCATCAGCTGAGTATAGAACATATTAGATGGGTGTAGACAGAGTAGGCTTCCAAAAGACAAATGACACAATGTTAGGAGTCTTAGCCTGCAGTCTCCTCTCTGACCCAAATGGATTGATTGGTTTGAGATGCCCAAATCTTTAAATGATCTGAATGGCAATTTGATAAGGGCTGTACAGATAGATTCTGCTCTTGATTAAATCACTTAGCTAAGTTTGAAGCTGTCCCTGTTTATACCAGCAGATGACTTAATCCAATGTGAAACAATTCTTTCAATATTCTGGCTTTTTTTTTGATTACACAGACCAATTTAATGAACAAATTGAATGTTAATTATTTTTATTCAAAACATTCCATTTTGTATTCAAATCCATCTAATTGTTGCTGTTTATAAGAGCTTTGCCAAACACTGGATGCTTGACAATAACATTTACACAAGCAGACTTGTAGACTCTAATTTCCAGAGTTTGATGCATTTGTGTAGTAGATCTTCCTGCAACATAATTACATCACGACATCCTAAAATAGTTTAAAACTCCACACACCTCAAATAATCCCCTTTCGACTTAATCATTATTAATATGAAGGACAACTTTGGGAAGAAGTGTCTTTTCTTAACTGGCAAAAATAGCATGTGGAAAAGGATATGCTCCAGCCAGTAAAACTTAATGTGAACAGTAAAAAGCAGGCATGCTTTTTGGATTTTCTGCCTCAGTTAATGGCATGTCTGCCTTTAATGTTCTCCGCTTCTTCCCCCTTGTCCCATCAATAAAGGTTGGCACCTCCCTTGTTCTTGAGGTGCTTCTTGTCCTCCTTCAGCACCTCAAACCACTTCCTTCTAAATCGTTGTCCCATGACTTCTAGCTCTTCTACTCTCTCTAGCTGAATTCTCTCATGTCCCAGCTACCTCAGTTGATACACCGCCAGCTTTTACCAAACACCCTCTTGAGCATTCTCACTTCAGCAGTATGAAGTAGTTCTTGTCTCCTCATTAGCCAGCCTTCTAAACGGTATAATGACTGGCCTCATCACAATGTTAAGCTAAAGAAGAGAGTGAACTATGTAGCACTTTTAAGACTAACAAGATGGTTTATTAGGTGATGAGCTTTTGTGGGCCAGACCCACTTCCTCAGATCAATATGTGGAAGAAAATCGGCACAACCATATACACCAAAGTGATACAATAAAAAAAAAAAAAAGAACGCACGTGAAATTGACAAATCAAATTTTAGAACAGAGTAGGGGTGAGGGGGGAAGGTTAGTGTCTGTGAGGTAATGACATAGGGGTGATAATAGGGGAAGCTATCTTTGTAATGGGTGAAATAATTAGAGTCTTTGTTTAAACCCATACATAAAGTGTCAAATTTAAGCATGCATGACAATTCTGAAACTTCTCATTGAAGTCTGGAGTTAGTCTCTTTGAAGCAATATGCATGTTTTAAGGTCATTGAGGGAATGTCAGTTTGACTGAAATGGCAAGCAACAGCTTTCTCTCTGTGAGAGAGTCTTCTGTCTGTTTTGTGTGCATTGATTTTTTGGCGAAGTGTCTGAGACGTTTGTCCAATATTCATAGCAGATGACTTTAGGCACATGATGGAATAAATTATATTTCTGGATGAACAGGAATATGTGTTCTTGATCTTGTAATAGGCATGGTTAGGTCCAATAATAGTGTCAGAAGAGTAAATATGTGGACAAAGCTGGCACCGGGGTTTGTTGCAAGGGAAAGTTCCAGGGTTGGTATTAGTGTGGTATGTCCTGTGGTTGTTGGTAAGAATCATCCTGAGGTTAGGTGGATGTCTATAGGAGACTATGGGTCTGTCTCCCAGAGCCTCTCGGAGTGTAGTATCCTTTTCCAGTATAGGTTGTAGTTTATTGATAATGCATTGGACGGGTTTAAGTTGGGGGCTATAGGTGATGACAAGTGGTGTTCTATTGTTGGTTTTCCTGGGTCTGTCTTGAAGTAGATGGTTTCTGGGTATTCGTCTGGCTCTTTCAATTTGTTTTTTTATTTCTCCGGGTGGGTAATTGAGGTTTAAAAATGCTTGGTAGTGATCCTGAAGTTTCTGGTCTCTGTCAGTGGGATTAGAACAGATGCGATTGTATCTAAGGGCTTGGCTATAGACGATGGACCGTATGGTGTGTCCTGGATGGGAGCTGGAGGCATGTAGGTAACTGTAGGAGTCAGTGGGTTTTCTGTAGAGAGTGGTGTCTAATTTACCATTGGTGATTTGTACTGTGGTGTCCAGGAAATGGATCTCTCATGTAGAATGGTCCAGGCTGAGATTGATGGTGGGGTGTAGGTTGTAAAAGTCTCTGTGGAATGTATCCAGTGTTTCTTGGCCATGGGTCCAGATCATAAAGATGTCATCGATGTAGTGTAAGTAGAGAAGGGTAAAAGGGGACGGGATCTTAGGAAACATTGTTCTAAGTCAGTCATAAAGATGTTAGCATACTGTGCCCCCCCCCCCCCCCCAGCCATTGTTTTGGCATTCAGGACAGCCAAACATAGTTTTGGGACTTGTTTCTTTAGTTGAACATACCCAAAACGCAGTTTTCCACAGAAGACAGGCAAAGTGATTGGGCATCACTTGAGGAACAACCTAGCATTATACCTATGTGCTCCATGATGACAAAAGACCCATAGAACATGTGTGATGGGCACAACTCTTACAAAATGGCTAGCTAGGCCTGACCTTCTTGGCTTTGAAATTGGAGTCCATTCTCTTAGATGGACTGTGTACCATGGCTAACAAGCCACATCACTTATAAGGCACCAGACACCTGCTTTTCACATACCCTTTCTCACTCAGTTCAGAAGGCAAATGGTAGGATTTAAATCATCAGAGGCTATACTTTGTACTAGCCTCACAAAACTTTTTCTAAAGATTGAGGGTACGTCTAGATTACATGCCTCTGCCGACAGAGGCATGTAAAATAGGCTACTGACATAATCAATGAAGTGGGGATTTAAATATCCTCGGCTTCATTAAAATAAAAATGGCCACCGCGCTGTGCCAGCTCAGCTGATCATCGGCACAGCACGCGAGTCAAGACGCAGATTGGCTGACAAGAGAAATGAGGCATAAGGGAGCAGTCAACAAAGGCTTACCTTGCCGACCAATTCACGTCTTGACTCATGCGCTGTGCTGACGATCAGCTGAGCCGGCATAGCGTGGTGGTCATTTTTATTTTAATGAAGCTGGGGATATTTAAATCCCCGCTTCATTGATTATGTCGGGTAGCCTATTTTGCATGCCTCTGTCGGCAGAGGCATGTAATCTAGATGTACCCTAAGATCTTGTCCTCAAACCCACCTTGATCATGACAGCTCTTAACGTTCTCCATCACTGTCACTTATACTGATGTAAATTCAGAGTAACTCCACTGATTTCAACCCCAGTTACAGCAGCTTAACTGAGCAGAGAATTTGATCCATTATCTCCTATTTCATGACTTTTCAGTCATTAGAATACTATTTTAGGCTCTTTGTTTACTGTCAGGAAAAGTTCTATCATTAACCATGGGTGGATGTCATCAAGTCATCAAGACTTTAATACAATGGACCTGTGTTAAATAGTCACATTCTGTACTCTACTATAACAAGTAAAATGATCAACGTTGGATGGGCTTGCTAGAAAGGGGTGATTCTGATCTCATTCAAGTCTGTATAATCAACTGCAATAACTCCACTGATGTTCATGAAGTTTCATCTGCACAATTGAATTGTGAGAATCTGGACCAGTGGAGTTACACTGGTGGGGGGAAAATGGAGTGTAAGCAAGATCAGAATCAGGCTAAGAATGTCTAGTTAGAAAAAAGTGCAAACTTAGATAGGAAAATCTATCTAGAATGTATTCTAAAAGACTCTTGTCTGGCTACAACAGTCATTAAAGGTTGTCGTATAAGCCCTTTATTTTCTGCATACTGTAGCACCTACTAGCATGACTATATTGTTTGATACAAAACTCAAGTTTTATAGAGATCTTGCAGTAGCTAATATTTAAACTCATGGTTAGGTTTTTCTATAGTGAGTGATGGCTTCATTTCTTGCACTGATTGGTCTGGTCATCTTGACATTATACTCAGTCATATAAACAGTGATTGCAGAATAATACACAAAGGGCTCAGATTTGCACATTTGATACTGATGTAATTCCTTTAGCTAGCCTCGTTATCCTCTCATTGTTTTCTGTGCCAGGAGTAGCTCTGAAGTCAGGAGATACAGTAAGAGTAAATAAGAAGCAAATTCAGCCTTGCTAAAGTCAATAGTTCCATTCCTGATTTACATCTGTGTAAGAGATTCCCATCACCTAGATATCCGTGCAACACACAGGAAAACTGAAGCATACACTTCATGAATGCAAAACAGTGAGGCTATATCTATACTGGCAATTGAATGACAAACCGTTTGTCATTCAAAGGTGCTAAAAATAAGGACCCTGAAAGACAAAAGTTCTGCTGACAATGCAAACACTGCTTATTGGGGGCAGAAGAATTTTTTCAGCTAAAGAGCTGACAAACAGCGGCTCCACTTTCAGCAATACTGCTGTGTGAATACCACCACATCCCTAAAAGCAGTGTAGTGTAGATAAGGCTGCCTAAGACTCACATCGGCTCATTTACAATTTAAAAAGGGGAAATCACACTTTGTCACAAGGGTGGGGAGTGGGGAAGAAAGGCATAAGTTGCTGCTTATCCTCAGGAAGCTGCTTTTTAGTCTGTATCCTATAGCATTAGGATGGATGCCCATTTACACACTAGAATAGTGATAGAGGTGTAGCTGTGTTAGTCTGGTCTAGCTAAAACAAAAGACAGAACTATGTATCACTTTAAAGACTAACAAGATGGTTTATTAGGTGATGAGCTTTCATGGGCCAGACCCACTTCCTTGATCTTTAAAGTGCTACATAGTTCTGTCTTTTATTTACACACTAAATAAGTAGCACCTTAAAGACTAACAAAACATGTAGATAGTATCATGAGCTTTTGTGGGCAAAACCCACTTCTTCAAAATATACTCTGGTCATCTGAAGAAGTGGGTTTTGCCCCCGAAAGCTCATGATACCATCTACATATTTTGTTAGCCTTTAAGGTGCTACTGGTCTATTTGTTGTTTTTTAAGTTTATCCTGTTACAGACTAAGTGGGCTGCAGCTCTGAAGTTTTTATTTACACACTGTTATGCTATGGCAGATAACTCTCTTAGTAGCTATATACAAATCTAATGTGTTAAATCCTACTATGCTCTCTAGCTTGTCAGTGCATCCATAGACTATACATTTGCAAAAATCCTTTGTTTAGCACTTACAATCAGTTGCTCTTTAATTTAACTGAATGTCCCTTGTTCTCCTATTGAGAGGAGGCAAATAGTGGCATACAATTGCCCTTCTCTACCACTTGTTGTTTTGTTTAATTCTATCTCCTCTCTAAACTAAACAATCCTAGAGTGACATTTTGGATCACTTAAAATCAATGGGATTTTTGTCATTGACTTCAATAGAATCAGAATTTCAGCCCAAAACTATTTCAATTCTGCATTTAACAGTCTTTCCATGCTTTCAACTGTTGTTGGTTTATACTGTACCTTTTTTATTTGTTTGTTTGTTTGTTTCCACAATATCCAAGTCAGTTATGGTGCACCAGACTGAAGATGTGCGATTGATATTATGACACTGTAATAGTGTTACATTTTCTAGTAATTTCTTAACAAGCAATAACATCTAGTTGGGATTTTTTTGGTTAAAGATGTATAATGAACAGTTATTTTCACTATCTTGTTAACCATCACACCTAGTGATTAAAGTGCATTGAACTAAATGGAAAGTCTTTAGTTAATTTGGAATGCAGCAATATTAGTGTCTGCATGATGTTCTCATTGCCTGTATGTCATCCATTCACCTAATTTTTCACACTCTTCTAATTAATTTTCCTCAACAATTAGAATCAGGTGAATAAACTTAATAAAATATATTGAGGAATATTATTCAACCAGCTCACAATCCTCTTCAGACTTAACTAAAATTTTGTATTGGCTGAAAAAGGTTCCACTTCATTATTCAACCTTTCATTAAACAATATTCTAAATAACACCCGTATTACTACACATCCACAAGATTTCTTCATAGTCTCCATTTACATTGGAAATCAACATACTCCCTTCCTTTGTTTTTCTGTTTCATAACCAAGTTTCTAAAGCTTTAGATGAAGGCACCTCCCAAACAATGTTGCTGCAAGTAGGTTAAAATATTTCTTCTTGATACTGATATTTGTTTTTACTTTTGTTTTACCATTTCCCCTTTTCATCATCAAGCACAATATTTGATTACAAAAGACAGGACTATACAACACTTTAAAGACTAACAAGATGGTTTATTAGGTGATGAGCTTTCGTGGGCCAGACCCACTTCCTCAGATCAAATTGTGGAAGAAAATTGGCATGACCATATATACCAAAGGGATACAATCAAAAAAAGTGAACACATATAAAATTGACAAATCAGATTTTAGAGCAGAGGGCAAGGGGAGGGGGAGGAGGTTAGTGTCTATAAGATAATAATATTATGGGTGATAATTGGGGAAGCTATCTTTGTAATGGGTAAGATAATTAGCATCTTTGTTATTACCTTTTTCTTAGCATGGATAAAGTCCAGTCTCCTGCTCTAAATTAAATCTATCCTTGATTATAAAACTTACCTACATGTTCTTTCTATGTTTCATAGTATAACTAAGGTCAGCAGGGCTCTGTGTTAACATTGTTTTTCAGGATCCAGGCTAATCCCAATACAATCCAAACGCCTATTCCCACTTCAGTGTCTGTCAGTTTGCAAATCAGACCTTGGAATTAACTGTTTCTTCTGAATAACCATCCAAAATTAAAAATGAAGAAAGTAGTCATTAAATAAACCCCCTTCCACTGCTGCTTCCAATAAACAATGATGAAGACTATGAATGACTGAAGATGAAGGATGCCAAGAACCTTAAGTTATTATGTATTTCATGGGCCTTTTTTGGCAGGAAAAGGATAAATGGTCTCAAGAGGATATTTTAATTAAAATTTAGCTAGCAAGCTACATAATTAGTACCATCAGTATGCAGAGGAGTCCTGCATTCTTCCTTATCGTTCCCTTCAGGACCAATTTCCTAGCAGCACTTATTTCAGCATAAGAATGTGTTGTGAATGAAACACCATCAGGTTTGAAATAAGAGGGGATGGAGTAACGTAGGTCATATGTCAAAGGACTTTTTCTAAATGCAGTCAAAACACAGAAATGTGTGTGAGACAGATGGGGGGGGTAAGAAAATGGGGAGCTGAGTGTCAATGGCAAAAAATACAAAAGCACAAAACAAAGCTTTTACATTTAACATTGTTCCCTAGAAAAGAAATGTCATGAGTTCAGCTTTGTCTCTGGAAAAAAAGAATAATTTTATTCCTATTTAGCGCACTGATTTCTTTCAAGGTAGTTTAATAGGGCTGAAGCAGAATGGGAAGATTCATTTCATTGTATAGAAGGGTCAAAACAAACTAGACTCATTCTTAATAAAATCATTAGTCTAAGAATAATGCTGCTAATTCTGGCTTGTGCTGTTTCTAAATTGCCTGTTGCAGATGTAACAAAGCATTGACAGATGATCTTGCCTGACTAGAAATCTCCGTCAAAGCCATGAAGTAATTAGTTTTCCCATATGCATGTGTAATTAAGCACTAATGTTTATTCAGTTCTATTAAAGGAATTTTAAAAATCCAGTTTTGCTTATCAAAAGACTTTAAGGAGTATATTATAAGCTTTGCTTTTCTGATACTCTGGTTGTGTTCAGAATAATTTTTCATGGGGTCCAATATATTTCAATGGATAATTTCAATTAACTTCAGTCGGACACATTGAACATGGAGGTCAACAAAAGTTAAAGCTTTTGTATAAAATTTCACACATTGTAAACAGCTCTAGTGCTTTAAATATTAATGACCTAGTCTGTCACATTGAGTAGTACCTTATTCCCCAAACAAAGCCTGTTGAAGTTAAACATACGCTTAGGTTTAAGCATAGAAATATTAACCCTCACCTCTTTTACTGTACCGACTTCTGTTTGTGAATATTGGTAAATACTTTTTTGCTACATACACAGCTCTTCTTCAGGTCTGAAGAAGATCTCATAAAAGATACTATCTGAGCTACCTTCTCTTTCTAACATCCTGGGACCAGCATGGCGACAACACTATGAACAAATGTAATAGTCTTTACCGCTATTGTGCATGGTTGTTTTTAACCTGGGAGTCCCACTAACACAGGGGTGGGCAATAAACGGCAGCCCGCCAGGATTAATCCCTGGTGGACTGCCACTGTTATGTTTATCTGCACCTCTGCAGGTATCAGATGATTGCAGCTCTTGCTGGCTGTGAATTTTTGTTCATGGCCAATGAGAGCAAAAAGAATCATCACAGTCCAGGGCACCACTTCCCGCCACTCGCATTGTTCACGAACAGCGATTCATGACCAACGAGAGCTGAAATTGTCCTATACTTGCAAAGGTGCAGATAAACATAGAGGTGGGGGCCCACCAGGGATTAAGCCTGTGGACCAGATCTGGCCTATGGGCTGGAATTTGTCCACCCCTCACTAACAGAAATGTGTGCACACACTGACATGTGAGCTTTCCATATTCCTGATTTCAACAAAAGCTATTTCTCCTTGTTTAGAAACAGTCCGGGAGGCTTTCTGAGATGTATTGCTAACAAAGGTGCTAACCCTTGCTACAAGGATTATCGCCATTGACCCTCAGTAGGAGTTCAATGAATAGCGAGTTCAGGATCAGAATTCAGAATATCCTTTATTTCTGATAACAAAATAACTCGGTTAATTTAATGTATTTTAAATTGGAAGAATTACTCTTCCCGTCTCCTCCTATACTGACATGTCAGTACATCTAGTGCAGAATGGCGGCCATGTTTTAATGCCATTTAGTTGTAGGTAATGATCCTTTCACATGCATAAACAAATTCTGGCTTGCCATAAGCAGGTGTACAAGGAGCATTTTCTCCTTCTAGCACTCTTGTTCAGAAGCCAGGCAGACTGCTTACCTAGTATTAACGAACTACTAGCAGGAGTGGCCTGAGGCCAGCTGCAGCAGCTGGCGCCCTAGGCGGGGCGGTGCAACCGGCTCCCCTGCCTGCATGGCCGTCAATGGCCGTGACGTCATCATCGGGCGCCCGGTCCAGCGGCGCCCTAGGCAGCTCCCTAGCTCGCCTAGGCTCACGGGCCACCGGTGACTACTAGGCACAGGGCCCAGACAAAAGACACTAGTTCTCCATAATATTAAATATAGTCAGCTGCTGGAAGATTAGGACTAGGACCACATCAAACCCAACATGCTATATCTACTGGTATCTGGCAGCATGTAGCAAGGGAATGAAATGCATAGTAAACTTTTTATGGAATAAGTTTTAAGGTTGCCACCAGTATACTTCCACCATGTTACCTCAGCCATTCCTTACGTTCCCTATGAGGCAGAATGGCGGGGGAAATATCTGCTTGAACACTATAAATTATACCCTTGCCCCTTCTAGTACAGTCGAGAGTTAAGGGCCGTGCACCTCTGGGGGCAGGAAAGGGACATTAAAATGCTGACTTTTATTGTCCAGGGCAGTTTAAAACTCCTGAGATGTTTGGAGTGTTCCTTGTTCCAAAATGTGGCAGGAGTAATTGAGATCATATCGAGATGGTTTCCTTCCAATCTAAGACAGTGACTCAAAACTGTCTCTCTCCTTCATCTCCAGAGTATAACCAGCTGAAACTTTTGACATTTTCATTTAGTGTGGGGAAAGGTGGGATGTTTGGGGGAAATGCCCCCCCTTTTTTTTTCTTTAACCAGCTCTACTTCAGACCGCTCAAGTGTGGAGTCCGAATGGATCCAGTATTTCCCTCTCTGTATGAAGCAGAGATTATATTGCAATGGAGTAGAACAGGAATTGTCAAACATGATTGCACTACAACCCCCTTCTGACAACAAAAATTATGACACAACTCTAGGACGGGGGACCAAAGCCTGAGCCCTACTGCCACAGGCAAAGAGGCCAAAACCCAAGGACTTCAGCCCTAAGTGGTAAGCCTGAAATCTGAGCCCTTCCACTCATTGCAGAAGCCATCACACTTCTGCCCTAGCTGCGAGAGGTCTTGGTCCTAGGCCACAGCAAGTCCAACACCAGTCCTAGTGACTCCATTAAAACAGGGTTATGACACACTTTGGAGACCCAACCCTCTGTCTGAGATCAACTGGACTAGACCAATGTCTCTCCACCTTTCCTGACTATTGTACCCCTTTCAGGAGTCTGATTTGTCTTGAGTACCCCCAAGTTTCATCTCATGTAACTACTTGCTTATAAAATCAGACATAGAACACAAAAGTGTCAAAAGCACACTATTACTGAAAAAACATCACCTATTTTCTAAATTTTACCACATAATTATAAAATAAATCAATTGGAATATAAACATTGCCCTATCATTCCAGTGTACAGTACATAGAGCACTATCAACAATTTTCAATTGTATGAAAATTTTAGTTTGTACTGACTTCTCTAGTGCTATTTCCGTAGCTTGTTGTAAAACCAGGCAAATGTCTAGATAAGCAGATGTGCCCCTGGAAGACTTTTGTACACTCCTGGGGTACGCATACCCCGGCTGAAAACCATTGGGCTAGAATACTAGCTATATGGACTAGAATACCAGCTATATGCCTAGTTCTACACCATTTCCCCAGATAGCCCAGGGACTGGGAGATATCTTCAACAGGATGAAAAGCAATTGGCTGTAGCTTACTGACGGAAGACAGAGGTAATGCTAGTGGGGAGAGATGCCATCCATATAATATCACTGTTCATTAAGGACATCACCCTTTGGATCATTAAGACCATCTGCAGCCTCATTAAGGACACCTATCCTACAGCTAGGAGCATGCTTCCTGGCTGGGAAATAGTGCACTAAAAATAGCCATATGGATGTTGTTGGCCTAGAGGAGTCTCAACCTAGGCAACTGAGCTCAAGCCCACCCAAACCTTTAAGCTTGAGCTGGAGTGGGAAAGGATGCTAATCTTAAAGCTCCAGTTCCCTTAGAAAACAGCAACAAGATGCTGAGAACACATTAACCCAGCATTCTTCTCTCTTCCATACACCCCCCATGTAATAAATGCTCAAATTAAGGGTGCTGTCCTCTTCAAAGGCCTGTCTGTCAGACTTTCTCATATTACAAATAACGTTGTGCTGGAAGAAATGGAAATGTCAGCCTTGAGTGGAAACTTCTGTATAGAAGAGAAACAGAGTTTCCTCACTGCTTGAGTGCCCCATGAATCTGGGACCTCTGTCCTAGAAAAGATGAGGACGAATCTGAATGTAGCACTTTGAAAGAAAATGCTATCCTGCCCCCTTTTTCAACTTACCCTTCCTGTCAACAGAATAAACCCAGTCACTGGGAGTGGATTGAAGGAAGAAAAAAGTGTACTTGATAACTTTGGTAAGTGCTCACTTATCATGATTTTGGCTACTACTATTGAGAGAGCTGTCAATAGTGCAGATACTGAGGTAATTTTTTGGTTAACTTATTCAAGTGAAAATGTTAAGGATAAGTACTGTGTCAGATAGAAGAATAACTTGACAAATCTGATGCATCCTCATCAATACTTAAAATTGCCTGTCTTAAGTAGTTATTTGGTCCCTATTAAAGTGGTGTCTGAACATGTCAGTCTTTAATATAGATATCCTCACAAAATCCTTGTGAGAGAGGATAGTGCTATTGTTCTCATTTTCTAGATCTGAATGGAGGCACAGAGATTAAGGGGTACTAAGCTACACTGCCGCTTTTTTAAATCTTTTTGTCGGAAGAGGCTTTTTTGACATTTGGCCCATCTAGACTGGGCCAAATGTCAGGAAAAAAACCTCTTTCGGAAGACCCCTTATTCCTCATAGAACAAGGAAGACATGGCTTCTGAAAGAGTTTGCTCTTCCATAAAAAAAAAAACAGAAGAGCAAATGCGACCCTGGATGCAGTAGAGTTTTTCTGGGATACCAGAGTATTAGCCAGGGAATGCTATAACGTCAATTTAAATAATTTAGACTCGCTCTGGCTAAGGAAGATATTAAATATCCCTGAAACCAGAAGTGGGGTCCACTTCAGAAACTGCTGTGTCTCTATTACTGGCGATCTCTCTCTCTCTCACACACACACAAATAATAATCAGACACTAATTTAGGGCCAAACCATACATTGTCAAATTCCGAATGGCAAATACAGGAAACAGTAACATCAAACACAACCAACCCTAACCCCAGAAGAAAAGAATATAGGAAAGTCCCCAATATAACAGGATCATATGTTACAAATGATGGTACACTGTCGTTGCTCATGACCTTCTACTCTGTGGCTAATTGGAAGCCTTAGAGGAGGAACCATGAAGAGATCCCTTAAAGGGAATCCAGGCCTTCGGCACAGGACCAACAAGAAACCCACGATGACTTGGGCTGCTTTTCCGTCAGCACAGAGGTGGTGTCAGCAGACGGTCAGGGCTCCCTATATCTGTCCCTTAAGACCGGCTGAAGTTCTTTTAAATTGTGCCTGGTTCTGTTAAAGCAACTGAAGGAGTCAGGTTAAAACTTAAACAGTTACAGGTTTATTTGAGGAAGCTTATAAATCATATGGTTGCAATGGCTATTGTTCTATTTCTTAACTACTAGCAAAATATAGATCTTAAAAATGATTACAAAGAAGATAAAGATAGAAAAATAGAAATAATGGTACCAAGTAACAGCTTACTCTTTCTATGTGTACACTTAAGACAGAGGACCACATCCAGGTACAATTTTTACCCCCTTCTGTGCCTCTCGACTCCAGCATGTCAGGCCAGGGCCGGTCCCTCAATTCCTAGGAAAGACGAAAATACGAGGTGGGCATCCCCATAGAACCTCGGGAGGTCAAACACCTAACCCGACCAGCAGGTAGAGGGTAGAATGACACTCAAAGTGAGTGTGTGCTGGACCTATCTTATATACTCATGGGGTCATGTATTTCTCTTTCTTGTCTGTCATGCCAAATGGGGCTGGTCTGTCTTTTGTGAGACCAGTTCTTACAAGGGAGTTGTGAACTTAATTTACACTTGTAAGAGCGATAACTAAATTGGAATTAGTCTTTTCTCGGTGGGAAATTCCTCTCCCAGGGACTGTGTGTGTTTGAATCAACATAGGTGCCAGCCGGGCACACTCGCATATCCTGATCTTGCATTAAAGCAGATCAAAGCTTGATGGCTATGCTGATTGCCTTAATCGCTCTCTCTCCACATATCTGTGTTTTCAGCTTCTCAGGATCAGATGAGCCAGCATAGACTATGCTGATTTTACTGCTCCTTCTCTGTCCTGTATGCTTCAGGAACCTCAGAGAGGCAAATAAGATGGATGAGATTGGGGGGGGGGGGGGGGAGAGACAGTCTGTCTGGCTACAGGTGGATAACCCTTGAGTAAATCCACTTGAACCAGGAAATTGTCCTTATGATGTTAGAAAGTCCAGCTGCTACTATCCCTGTGCCCAACACTCTAACGTGAGACTTCTCTACATGCAGATGGCAGCATTAGGACAGCAATACAGACTGAACCAGATACGTGGCATGACAGCAACTGACAGCAACACAGCCACAGCAGTCCCAGCACTTCTTCCCCTCACAGGAGTGCTTTATTACCTTTCTGGCGGGAAAGTTACTTGGGTGTTTAGTGCATCACTTTTGGTGCCATGAGCAAAGATTCTAATGGGCAGTGTGCATACACTAAGGAGCCATGTGCATAACTTTCAGTCACAGTACACATCTGAGGGATGAGTGCAAATTTTTTTGGCGAGAAATACCAGATTTACCTGGATTCCATCCTTCTCGTGATGTACAAAATGGAAGCCAATAGATACTCCATTTTCTAAGCCCATTGTAAGCCCGTGAATTATGTGTATTCAAACTCACTAATAATTATTATCAATTTACCCACTGTAACAGGAGGTATCCTGGAAAAACTCTTGTCTAGCCATTTTGCCACAGTTATATGATTATAAGTGTTTCATAGACAATATAGTGTCTATAATGACAATATAATGTTTGATTGTTTTAAGTAGGGAGACAGCTACAGCTGCACTATCTCTGGATGTCTTTAAAGTTTCAGACTTTCATTTAAACATACTGAGCATATTTTTATATGTTTTATGTTCAAAGTTTCACAGACTTTTAGAAGAACCAGTTCATTAGTCTTTTTTTAGCTGGAATTTTTTTTGGCTCTCACAAGTAATCGTGGTCAATTAACTGTAATTATTCATCTCTGGATCCTTTTTCAGATGTATCAGCATTTGACAAGGTTCATGCCACAGTTTTTCTTTGTAAATGTTTGACTACAGAGCTTCAGAAGAGTAAAATTCATGTGACTGATCTGGAGCTGCTCTGCAATATTTATATCATATTTGACAGGGGGGGGTTGGGTATAATTTGCATGATTATTTTGGCATAATTTAAGAGGGGGTTGCCAGGCAAAGAGAATGGTGCAAAGAATGAGTCACTTGAGGGTGACTAAGAGAAAATGCCAGGACAGGAACACAAGATCAAAAGAACTTTAGCAAAACTTTAAAAGGGTCTGACTCTCTGTTCTTTGGGGGATAGTCCTTTGGGGGAACTAGAAAGATACCCATAAGACTGCCCAAAGAAGTAAAGGCTGCCTACGTTACTGTTAAGGGATGGAAACAATTTAAATATTAGACATATATAGAGTGTTTTTTAAATATTTTTTCTCTAAATGATTTGTTACTACTGAAAAATAAGCAGTATTTTTAAGAAGTTTGTCTGATCTTTGTATACACCACTAGTCAAAGATGCCCAAGTGGAACAACCACATCTGTCCAAACTTGGTTGGATTCATTGACTAAACAGTTGATATGCAAGCTGATGTAGCTAAGAGTCCAGTCTTATAGTAGTAGAACTATTGTGAGGGGAAATTATACAGGTGATGGCATGAGGCTTGAAACATGGGAGATTTGTTCAGAGAAACCAGGTAGCAGATATGCTCTGCCACTATGGCAGTCAGATACTTGGATTATGGTACATCAAGGGAATTTCTTTTAAGGTATTGGAACCATATTATAGATATAATATATTTACCATTAAATCAGTTTTTATTACTGCAGAGTGGTGCATCTGTCAGCCAATGGTCAGGCCAGTGCATGTGTGTGTGTTACACCCGAGTCTTCAACTGCTGAGACACAAGGCCCCGTCACAGTGGGCAGTCTAGGTGAGACTGATGGGCGCCCCGAGGAGTTTAACATCCGTGTCTTTACCGCTAGGATCGGGATCCCTTTGCGGCGGGCAGCCAACAGGCTGACAGATGCCCCAGAGTTTACAGGGAGAGCTTATTACACCTCAGATTTTAACTGCTAGGATACACGATCCCTTCACAGCAGGCAGCCTGGGGAGGCTGAGAGATGCCCCAACGGATCTGTCCCCTGGAAGCGACACGATCCAATGCTCAAGCTCTCCCTATATCTGTCCCTTATGACCGGCTGGAGTTCTTTTTAAAATTGTGCGTGGTTCTGTTACAGCAACTGGAGGAGTCAGGTCACAGCTTAAACAGTTAGTATTTTATTGTTACAGGGTAAACTTAGCTGTTAAATGCTACTACTGTGTTACAGATAACACAGCCACTACAAAGGACAGGACAGAAATTACACTAATAAGTCACTTACAGGTACCATGAAACCCTTTTGGTTCTCTGAGCTCTTATTAAATGCATGCAAAATAGACACCTAGCAGGTATATATTCTCACCCCTGCATTCCAGACTTGGCATGGCCAGCGTCTTTCTCTCAATCCCTCGGGAAGAAGTAGGGCGAGGTTGGGCGCCCCACAGACCTAGGGAGACAATCAATACCTGCCAGCAGGTGTAGATGATTGGAGCTCAAATGGGGTGGGCTACTAAACCCCTCTTTATACCCCTTGGGTCACGTAGGCTTCTTCCTGGTCTCAAGTGGCCAATTAGGAAAAATGGCTTTGAACACCAAGTTTCCCACGAAGGGTGCAAAGCATAATTCACACCTGGGAAAATGCAGACAATGGGCACCTCTGGTATGTGATGGGCGAAGATTCCTCTCCTGGGACAGTGCAGGCATGTCAATTACTGGTACTAGCCATCAGGGCAGTGGGAGGCCCTGGGTCGTCAGCTAGCCCATTTACTGTCTAGTTTCTGTTTATGGTAGTCAGGGACAGGCAGCACACCTGTGATCCCAGGGCATCAAAGGCTGACTGCCTTTCTCTTGCTCTCTGGGGGGGGGGGGAGGGGGAAGGGGAAAAACAAGATGGGGTTCATGTCTGGCTACAGCATCTCAGATAACAGTATTTACTATTGGACACCAAAGGTTTCCAAAGGGAGAAATTAGTGAATATGGGAATTGGTATCCCATCTCAGCTGCTCAGGAAGAAGGTGAGTTTAGACTGAAGTTAAATTTTGTCAGCAGAACTTGAGACTCCCCAGGCTTGCTTGCTCTTCAGTACTGGAAGGGATTTTAAGTCATAAAATGATAGATAGCAGCTGAGTGTAGGCTTGAGGAAGCAGTCTAATGTTAGTTGTGGACTATTTTCCGTGAGCGATTTGTTTCTCTAATAGTCATTTTTTTCACTTGTAAAGAGTGAAGCAGAGTGCAGCTTGAGTTGAACAAGTGGAATTTCATTAAACCCTGTGCACTTCCCTCTTCATGTGGCTGCTTTTGCTTCCAGCCAAACTCCCCAGGTTTCCTGTTCCACTGGTGTCCTCTCATTAATAATCCCTCTAGGGAATATGGGCAGTTGGGTTCCATTTCTGCTGCTAGCGATACAGTAGCCAAAAAAGACGTCAATCAAGAGGAATAGGCAATGTTTTTTTAACCTGTCCTTTTAAATTAAAACAACAAAAATCAAGTGATAAAGCACAAATCATTAAAAAGTTTGCAGGATATGATCTTCTTTTAAAATCCCTATTTTATAAATGAGTGTCAGTACCTGGATATAATATGACATGTACATAGTTATGTGATTTATTCCTTTACAATGATGCAAAACAATAAGTACTGCTGACGTAAGTAGGCAGATGGTTTTTTTCAAGATGTCTAGCTGAAAAGTAGCAGCTGCAAAGTTCGCTGTGGCTTTTTCATTCTATCAGTTTGGAAAAAGGTAAAATGCTAGCTTGGCAAGTCAGTAACTACTGCCTATGGATGTAATATATAGTTCTCTCTTCTATTTGCACACAGGCTGTTGTTTTTGTTGTTGTTTTTTAATCTGATATCCATTTGCAACTAGATTATTTCTTTCCTGGAAGATCTGTGGTAATTCCAAAAAGACAGGAAGCATACAGGCTTTAGAAACCCAGAAAGACTTGCATGGTATTTTGTCAAAACTAAGGGCTAATTATGAATGACTTTCTGGCCTCTGATATAAGAAGAAAGCTCCTACTCCCATATACTCATATGAAAGCAGTATTGCCTAAGGCACTGGTAACAAGGGTAACAACATATTTAATAGAACTGATTGAAAAAATGCCCAAATGGTAGTTGTGCTGCACATTTCCTTTTTCAAATATCAGGGACCAAGATTTACATCTTTCTATAAATGCATCAGCAAGCAACACTGACTTGTTTGGAATAATAACTTTGTTACATCCGTTGTAGAGGGAGTGGTTTGGTCTTAAAGGCTGATGCAAAGGAGAGTGGAACACAAACACATTCTAGGGGTCACTCTTGTCCTTTGTAGTCTGATTTCTAGAATGGCTGAGCAACTATGGTGCCTTTTGGCATTACTGGCAGTGGTCGTTGCTCAGCACTTTCAAAAATCAAGACTCAGTTTTCACCCAGGACACTGTCTGGCCCTACCTTGTGGATGTGCACATAAATACAACCATGTTCTATGAATGACCACCTTGCATACAGGAGCAAATGGCTGTGAATTCTAATACTTGAGGCCACAGAGACTTTCAGAAATTTTTAAAATATGCCTGTGCTTATTTGCAGTTGCAAAGTGTGAATTTGTACCCACAAGCAGAGGACAAAGGTCTGAAAATCCTTTGCCTAATGGAGGTCTGCAAGTGTAACCCCCAGCAGGTGGTTTTGAACCTGGGATTTCTGAAGCTTAGGTAGGAGTCCCTATAGCTTGTGCTATAAAGTCAGCTGCCTGTAGAGCTTCCTTGTTCTTATCTGAAAGTGGTCTAAATGCCACTGCATGGGATAGTGAACCATACCAGGGTATGGGTTACACAAGGTCATTCCATTAGGGAATGTCAGATAGTCTTTCTCAAATTTTGAAATAATATCAGAAAGACTATCAGGATTATGATTCAACATCATTTTTCAACATCACTTTTCAGTAAGCTGTACACTCCTACATGCAATATAATTAGAAGGTAGACATAGAGATTTTCGGCTATAGGGTGGTTCAAAGAAAAGAAGGAAAATGGAATGCCATTTCTGAATATGTAATCTACTTCTCTTTTTCTTCTAATAAAAAGGGGCTAAGATTCACAAAACCAGAAGCAAAATTGCTTTCTTGCTTGTTGGATATGATCATTGCTCTCAAGACAAGAGCATTTCTCTATTTGTTTATGGTTTGGGCATTTGTTATATTAGGGAACAGTTCTTTCAATTCTGTCTGTTCTTAGCAATTTTTTGGGTATGGTTTCCCTATGGCTGTACTGCATGTTCAACTTCCACTTGAAGGGGCCAGTGAGACTGCTGCTTATTTCCTTGAAGTAAAGACCTGCCAGTAATCATGAGGAATCCCACTGCATGTGCTGAACACCACAGTCCTCATTCTTTTTCTCACTGGGGTTTGTTTCCTCTGGAGGATGATCAGTCTAGTGATTAGCATTGCTGTACCAGGAATCAGAGGCAGTGCCGCTCAATGTGGCTTGATTTGAAATCTGACTCTGTTTTGTGGTTTGTAAAGAAACTCAAAGACAGGAAATCTTCAGAGATTGCCACCCTAGATTACAGTCACAGCCACACATACAGTATCTATGTATCCTAGTGCTATGTGAATGAACTCATGTATTCTTCCATGTATAGTGAAACATACAATGAAAGACAATATTGCTCCTTGTGAAAAATCACACATGCTGATGCCAAAACTATCTCTGGTAAAAGTAAAATGCAAGAAACACATTTTAGCTGAATATTGCAAAACAAATGAGTTACAAACAGAAGCTCAATATTGGTGAGCTGTAAATTACTATCATAATGTATGCATTTTCTGACAGTGAATGGCTATTGGTGAATAAACAGGGCACTGTAGGTAGTGCAGCTGCTAGCAGATGAAGAGGGATTTCAGTTTCAATCCAAGTTCATCATCATTTTATGATGTGTTTGGCAAGCAACAGGATTCATAATACATGGCATATCCAGTTTGCTGGGGGGATTTGGCAGCTAATGACACCCAGTAAAAATCATTAAGGATTAAGTAGCAGGCTATTTGTCTGAGTTGTCCATTTAGAAAAAACACTAAGAAAAATCTAGGCTTTTTTCCCCGAGAAACCAGGCTTTTACTGCTGTTTCTGTTACACAGATAATCTTCTCTTGGAATGTACTGAAATGACTCTAGCTCAGCAGATACATGACTTCATTATGCTCCTACCAAAAATATCACCATGGGTGTTGTAAGCTTGAACATGCATAGAATTCTAAAGTGGCTTTGCCTATTGATAAATTTTTTAAAAATCTTGTTTTGAAAATTCTAGTTGCCAGCAGTACTCTGCACTACTTGACCACTTTCAAGTCCACTTCCTGGTAATTCTTGAGCTTGTTCAAAGCCTAAATGAGGGTATTTTTGCACATATTATGAATATCATATGCTTTTCACATTAAGCATAAAGAAAAGTCTAATTTTCATAGGCTTGTACCTCAGACCTAGAAAGAGAGTTCAGTGCAGCTTTTTAGATCAGCTACCCCATATTCATTCTCAAAAAAAAAAGAGGCATTGCACAGTTTGTGCAAATGCTATTTACAATACATATATTCAGCTGCTTGTTTATTTAAGTGAAAAAATTACTGCAGGTTACCTATGCACTTGCAATTTGGCTAATGATTGTTGTAACTTTATTAACTGTAATCCCTTTCTTATTCTTTGCCACTAACATAATTTAAGGCCTTGTTTTTGAGTTTCTTTTATCTGTAATTTCATGAGTTAAAGTAAACAAGTCTCAATCCATCTATAAACAAATATGAATTGACATTTATGTAAATGGTATAAAACAATGAACCTGATTATGTCATACTAGTCTTTTTACACTAGTGTAATCTCCTGCTTTCAACTGAGTTGTTCCTGATTTGTACATGAAAGAGAGAGCTGAATTAGGCCCATGATATTCACAAACCATAAATCATACTGTATTTCGGGAACAAATTTAATGTATTTTTAATTGATCAATTATTGCCTCTTATTCAGCTTGTACAGAATAACATGGCATTTGACAATACCCTTCATGCAGAATCAAGGTTAAGCAAATGTACAAATGAAGGATGTCTTACAGAGATTGAAGGGTAAGCTAAAATATAGAAGAGAAGTCCTCCTTAAATGAATCATATTTAAATGTTCCAGTCAAATTGTTTGGATCGTGTGCATTTTGTGTAACAAAGGGAATAGGTAATACACTGGCCTGATGATTGTAGTCAGGACTTCTTTCAATGTATGGCTTCAGTGATCATTCAAGGTATGTCTCCACTGCAATTAAACACCTGTGGCTGGCCCATCTCAGCTACATTACAATTGAACAGTTGACTATTTGTAATGTAGACTTCAGGCTTTGCCTGAACCTAGGCTCTAAGACCCTCCTCATAGTCTGTAGCTGACAGCTATTTCACAATTAAACGAGGTCTCCTTTACTTAAACGGCTGAGGTTTTGGCTTTTGATGCTGTATATCCTGGATTCAGACCCTGCTCCTTACAGTAATGTCAGTATATGTAACTATGGTTTGTTACACAAGAAACTTGGGTCTGCTGCTGCCTAGTATCAAACTGACAGTATTCAAATGCCTTTGAAATAAAACACATCAGTTCAGCCATCTCTGCTTCCAGCATTTGGCTTATTGCCTTCTAGAAGGTACATGTTAGTACTTCAAGTAGGAGCTGTTTCATCTTGTTAAATGATAGTTTGTGCTCTAACACCAGGAGCTTTCATTTTCCAAGATGCATGAAAGGCTATAGTATGTCTGATAGGCTGGGTAGATGTGTGGATGGAGTTTTCAGAATACTCCTATTCCCTGAATGGAGTTTAGTTTCTTTGCATGCTAGTCACTAGCTCACCAGTACTGCAATGTACTAAGCAATTTGTCTATTTCTAAAACAGGAGACACATCTCATTATTTCCCATATTCTACCCAGCATTTTTAAACATCCTTTTTGTGTTTCTTGTTTTCCTTTCTCTGACCATACGGAACATTAGGAAATCACATGTATCAACAGTTACCTTTTCCAGCTGCTGCAATATCTGTCATGTTATTTTGGAAGATCTCAGAAGCTCTATTAAAGGTAGTGATGTTTTAATACAGCGCTAGCCAACTGTATAGCTGGTGCAGAAAAGTATATCAAAATATACTCTCAAGCTGTAGTGTCTAGGTCTGGCAAAGCTACACTTGATGCAATATATCAGGAGCTGCTGGCCAATTTAGCATCTGTGTAAATTAGAGACACACACAGGCAGGGGCGGATGAGAGTTTTGCGGGGCCCAGGGCAACACAATTTCGTGGGGGCCCCCTTTGGAGAAAAAATAGAAAAAAGGCATCAAATGCTCAGATTGAAGGCTATTTTCATATTACATGTGAATTGGGTAAATTTGATAGAAACTTAGTTTAGTGGGATAATTTTTATTTTAATTATATTGTAATTCATTTTTAAACAAAATTCTGCATTAATAATTAAACATTTTCATTTGTATTTAAGTCTATTCTAGCTGTCTAGCTCTTTTGGCAGCACATTCTTCAATTATGTCAGTAAAGTCCATTTCTTTACACAGGTCGTTTTCAATCGATATAATCGAAAGACCTACAAAACACGCCTGGCTCACAGTAGATTCTCTTTGGCTGCCCATGGCTGGTTTTTTCCAGGGAGTGTTGGGCAGCCAGGCAGCATTGGGACTTGCGGGGGCCAGGTGGAGTGTAGGTGTTGAGACTTGGGGAGGGTACAGAGGGCGTGTGGGTGTTGGAGCTTGGGCGGGGGCAGGCAGCGTTGGGTGTTGGGGAGAGGCAGCATGTGGCTGTTGGGACTTGGGGGGCCAGGAAGCATTAGGTGTTGGAATTGAGGGGGGACAGGCAGTGTGTGGGTGCTGGGTTTAGGAGGCAGGCAGCGTGTGGGCACTCGGGTTGGGGGGCAAGCAGGGTGTGGCTACGTGGAGGATGGCGCACAGATGGGCCATAGGGAGGACCAGCGGGGAGGGTTGTCTGACTCATCAGACAGGCCAAAATGACCATTTCAGCCCCTCGAACAGCTCCTGACTGGGCAGGGGCAGCTAGCAACTCCCCCTGCTCCCACAGAAGGGTGGGGGGGGGACCGCTGTCTTTGGATCTGGGTCACGCTGCACCCACGAGTGGGAGGAAGTGGGAACTGGTGAGAGGAGACGGGGTCTCCCTGGTGGGCGGGTCACTCTGCCCCTGGGCGAGGCAAGAAAAGGGTCTGGGCTCCCCCGGGGGAGAGACCGTGCCACCCACAGCCTCTCTCTGCGCCATGGCCAGGCGTCACCCTTCGCCTCCATGGCAACGAGCCACCGCCGGGCGCATGCCACGGGCTAGTGGAGCCGCTCACGGACACGCAGCAAAGGGCAGCAGCGGAGGTGGCTCCCGCAGGTAAGGGCAGCAGTGGTGGATATAGGGCAGGGCGAGCGGGGCCGGCGCAGGGCCTATTGAAGCATGGGGCCCAGGGCAGCCGCCCCGCTCGCCCTGCCCTATACCCGCTGCTGCACTCAGGGACCATTGTGACCATCTATACTTCCTGTATAACACACACCAGTGATTTCTTTGAAAAGAAAGAGGTGCTGCTGGGGCTCAAATAAAAAAATAGCATCCTCTGCACAGCACGCTCTCACATATGCCACACGTGCAAAGTCACATCTTGCATGCAAGTACAGAAATGTGTGCCTTACCAAACACCACTGACTGAGATGCCAGGACTACATCCTGACATAAACTGAGCTCCAACAGGCCCACAGAACTTTTCAAAAATAATTTCCAGAGACTATTTCTCAGACAAACACCCTATCTCAATTTCAAAATCCAGTGATAGAGAATTCACTAAGACCTTTGAATTGTTCCAATCTTTATTTACACTCACTGTCAAATTTGCACCTTATTCCAAGTTGAAATGTGTTGCTTCAACTTTCAGCCATTGGTATGTGTTATACATTATTAAATACTTGTCCCCCTGTAGATGCTTATACACTATAATCAAGATGCCTAAACATTCTTTATTAGGCTCAAGGGGCTCAATGTATTTGGCTACCCATGAAAGGGCATGTTTTCTAATAATTTGTTCAATCTCGTGGCTTTTCTCTGAGCCCTCCTTGGTTCTCATTAACATGGTGTGAAAGAAATAGTCTCAAAATTCAAAGCCTGAAATCCCAGGGTTTCTATATTCTTGTTTGAATTCTATTAATAAATCTATAAACTTTGTAATTTTTTTCTAAATATAGGGCCATTTTAGAACATCTTAAGCATGTTGCTAGCTAATCTCCATGCAAGCAGAGGGAGAACCTGAACTAATCTAAAGAAAAGGCTTGTAATATTTGGGCCCAATCCAGCAAACCTTTATCAATTTAAAAGGTTCTCATCTGAGAGTTCCATTAACTACAGTGGACTCCAATAGGACTACTTGGATGAGTAAAATTATTCACATCATTAAGGATTTGCAGGTTTAATTCTTCATTTAGCAGTACAGATGGCTGTTCATTATCTCTGCAGTCTGCACCCAATGTATCTCTTGCATCAACAATAATTGGCACGGGGGAGGCTGATGTATATTAATGGAAGTTGGCCATTGCCTAAAAGAATTTAACATCTTGATTGAATTTATTCAGGTGAAACTTCTGCTTGTATCAAAACCTTTCATAGAAGCTGTTCTGCTGCTGCTTTTTTACACTGATAGATTCTGTTGATTAGCATGAACTTTTCTTCATAGAATCTTCCTTTAAAAACATCTTGAATATTTTATGACACTTATTAGTCAGTTTAAAAATGGATCTTTTATCATCGTGGCTTTCTAAAGTAGAACAAACATATACACACAACAAAATCATCCTTTGTGTACATGTATATATATGAAATGATGAAAACATGAAATGATGCTCCAGAAACTGTTCCAAAACCAGGCAATGAATGACTGTATTAACTTTCCTCATGCATCTTCCTTTAAGTGAGGCCCTTGGGAGATGATATAGCTCAGAAGATTCTCTGGCCGCATGGTCCCGTAAATTCCAGGAAATAAGAGAGGAAATAGAAAGGGGCTGATGAGAAAGGGTACAAGGCCTCCCGAAACAATACCTTGCCCCTTGAGGATCTCACAGGGTACAGGAGTTTTGAGAATAGATGTCATTTATTTTTTTCTTGGGAGCAAACAATGCAGGAAACTACTTTACTACACTTATACTGATGTGTATTGACTTTTCTATCATTCTAATTTGATTTGTCTGTATTAACTAAAGTCTACAAAATTTGTGCACTCCAGGAATCTCATCTTTTTAATTAGCTCTAAGAAGCCTCCCTAATAATGAACCTGATGGTGACAGAGCACTAACATAAACTAATTGTAGTTACAGTCCCAAATTAATATATTTTACACAAGTACACTTATGGGACTGTATGAATTTGATGTGTGTGTACATATAATCTTCTTGCATGCTTTAATAGACTTAGAGTTTTTGTAATGTTCATTGGCATACATATGTTTTATTTTAAAAGATAACCAAAGATTTAATGTAAAAACTACATCTTTTCTTACTTCCATGTGGGCTTCTAATAAGAAATTTATAAATATAGAATGGAAGATGAGGGGCGGAAATTAAAACTTTCAAAAGAAACAAAATAATGGCAAAAATAAAATAAGCATAAATTACAAATATTTAACAATTATGTTAATTTAGTCGGACTTTATTAATACGTAGTCCACAGAAATAACATAGAAGCATACCTTTTCAGAGTCAATCTACTTTCATAATGGGGGAGGGATGAAATAACTTACTACAAAATAACCCCAACAAAAATGTTTATTAAAGCAGTTGTAGTCCCAAAGCTAGTATCAGATGACCTCAGATATAATACTTTGTTCTGCTCTAAAAACTCTTGAATTAATTGGACTGTTTAAGTGTTGTCTAATCCCTTATAATGAGAATGTTACTCTGGGATTATCTCTATTTAATTATGTGATTCAAAACCCAGCTTTTGTATGATCTGGTCAGATTACATTGGTATGCTGGGGTTTATATAATGTGGCCCACGGGATGGATAATCTCTGTTCATAGTTGGTTATCTTAGGATCGACCCAATTTTTGAGTAAAATATTATTACTGTCAATGGAGAAATGATTGAAATAGCCTACAAAGGTCACAATTGGTAAGGGCTGGGGGGAATAAGATGAACAGTGGCAGATCCAGACTCCAGCACTAAATAGGGCAGTAAGAAGAGCAGGGCAAACAGGGTAGCCAACCACAAAACAAAGCTATGGGGGTGGAAATATGGTATCTCCTGAGCCAATTGGACTAGAACTATCAGCCATTCATGAATCCATTGCAAAGCTCCAGTTGTCATTACTTTCTGCCCTTTAGAGTAAGCAAGATATAACACCTTTCAAATTGGCCATCAGTCCCTCCAGCCAGGCAATAACATAATCCCTTCCAGGCCATTTATCAGACAGGCTGAGATTTTTTCAGCAATCCAAGGATTCAGTAGCCAAAGTCCTAACCTGAGAGAGATAAGGATTAAACTCAGCTCGTCTGTCGGTAAAGTGGATTTATGAATGCTAATGCTTCTGTGTTCATGGCAGGGAACTGTACCTTTGTCTCCACTCTATGGTTCAACGAGTGCATCCACTCTTTCAGCTCTTCAGCCATTGCTTCTCTTGGATAGAGACCCATAGCTCTCAGCTCAATTAGAAGAGTTTCCAGGAAGAACAGTTTCCTACTTTTTGTTTTGAAAATAGTCGACCTAAACAGACCTCCTTGCTTTCTTGTCAGACTGATACAAGGAGTGGTGGGCAACCTGAGGCCTGCAGACTGCACACGTTCATCAGGGTAAGCCACTGGTGGGCCTCCAGACAGGTTGTTTACCTTGAATCTGCAGGTTTGGCTGCCTACATCTCCCACTGACCACAATTTGCCATTCCCAGATAATGGAAGTGTTGGCCAGCAAGACCTTGTGGCTCATGCCACTTCATGAAGCTCCCACTGGCCAGGAGCAACGAACCATGGCCAATGGGAGCTGCAGGCAGCCATAACTGTTGATGCGAGGTAAACAACCTGTCTGTTGGTCCACCAGTAGTTTATCCTGATGAGCCGAATGTGGACCCTGGGCCGCAGGTTGCCCACCCCTGGATAAGTATGATGGCCACAGATGAAATTACCACACAGTTCCTTCTAAGCAAACCTACTTTGTCCAATAACATGTTCAAAATTTGTCACCCAGATATTTAAAAACTGGTTCCTAAAGTGGAGTATCTAAATTCATATTTCACTTCATCAGTAAAAATGGCTTGACTTTCAAAGCTAGTGTCTGTTCCCAGATTTCAATGGGAACTGGGAGGGAGGGGTGTGCTCTGAATTTCTGAAAAACAGGTCTGGCATGTTTGTTTAGGTGCCTAAATATGGATTTAGCTGAGTGTCTTTAAACATACAAGTTCAAAAACATTGGCCTAATTCCTTGCCTAAGCAGGTTGTGCTGTACTCAAAAATTTTTTTTATATCCTGGGACAAATAACACTGTTTTAATTGGAAAGAGTTTAGCTTTCATCTTTCTGTTGAGGAAATCATTCTGTCCCAATTATGGAAACAAATCTTGAACAGATTTTTTTTTTTAAATCAGGAAATTCTCATGGGGAAGTTACAGGCAAGGAAGAACTGGCTTTTCCAAAAGAGCTGACAGCTGTTGACATTTTAATATGGTGGAATCCAGCTAGTCTGCAAGTCTATTTTTAGTGGGTATAAATTTAGCTATTTAACTCTTCTTTCTGTGACTGAACCTGGGACATAAAAATGATTAACATGATGACAAAGCATTGCCTGACCTTTTGCAAGAGAGACATAAACTTGGATGATGAATAGTGTGTAAATTGGAAAAGCTGTAGAATTCTTTCACATCATATTTCTTGTGGTACTTTGCCTAAATATTTTTGTTCTGACAACTTCTGTGCTTACTGTAATAATACTGGATAACACAAAAGCAAATCTGTTTTCCGTGTGGTGGATGGGCTCTTCAGACCCCCTGGTGTGACAAAACAGGCAAAGACAATATTAATAGTTGACAGTGGTTCACAATAGTGTGAGCTATACTGCAAGCTCCTATTAACATCCATCCCATCATAAAATCAATTGGTTGTACATAGAGTTCGCAAATCTTTGCAACAGGTAGGTTGTAAGCTAGGTTGGGCCATGATTGTGTGCAAGAGACTATGATAAAGGCACACAACACTGATACAATAACTTATGACTTAATATTTCAAAGTAAATGAAGATTGTAGTTTGCGTGACCAGTGTGCCAAACTGAGCATGGTCAGTCAAACTCATAAATTTCATAATAACTGAGGGAGAATCAGGAAACAAGTAATATTAGGGGAGATACAAACAGGACTACGGAGGAGCAAGGCTAGAAGAGCGGTTGGGTCACAGTCCTAAAAAATGTGTTTTGCTAATTAGCTTATTACAGGTTTTCCTTATGTTCCATGTGTGAAGTAACCAGGACCTACAAGGAAGTGTACATACCCCCAAACTGGGAAAAGAAAAGTAAGGCAGGACCAAAGGCTGGAGGTGTGCTTAGTGTGGGATGAACAGTGTGAGAAGTGGATTAGGTCCAAGAGAACTATACACAAGAAATGTCCTTGTGTTGAAAACAATATCATGGTTTCGGTGATTGTAGTGAGGCAAAGTAACCTCCCACTGATCCAGAGGGGAAGGGGGCATTCTCTGAACCTAGGTATGTAGAGCCAGGCCATGATCACCACTCCCATTAGAAGTGACGATGTGGGACAGAAAGCATAAAGGGCAGGTCCTGGAGCTCAGTTACGCAGCAAATGCCAAAAGTGATAGAGGCCTCTTGACTGCTCCTGAGATGAGACCGTAGTGTACCCTGCTAAGCAGAGGACTGGCTAGAGCTGCTGGAGCCCCCCACACCCCACAGCACTGAGGACTCTCATGGAGTGCCATTGGCCTTTTACCCTGACAAAACAGAGCACCCTCCCATAGATCCATTCGGGGACGAGGGGGAGGGTAGGAAGTGTCCCAGGGTCAGCAAATCTCAGTCTGTCTGTGCTGTTGCTGGAGACCCAATCAGTGTACAGCAGTTGAACACCCTGCTGACCCAGTTATAGAGTCAGGTGGACCCTACGTCCTACCACTACACTCCTTGCTGTGGCAGTCTACCCTCTCTAGGCCATCCACTATAGCTATGACTTCTGTGCTGCTATGCGCTGGTTGCAGGCTAGAGCTTTAAATCGTTTGCTGCCCTGCCTTGACTGAGGGCTAGGTATTATATACTTGTGCTGCTCTGCTCAAATCATGGTCCAGAGACCTTAAATGTTTGTTGTCTCACCCTGAGGGCCTGGGCTCAGGGACTTATTTGTGGCTCTGCCCCAACTGCAGACCAGAGCCATCATCATGCAGTGCTGTACTAATTCTTTGACTGTGGGTGATTCCTAGTTACATATGGAGGCAGAAAGCCTCCCACTGACCCAGAGGGGGAAGGACCACCGCTAACTCACTACAGTGGCTCACGATTCACTAATCATGCATGATGAAGAGCAAGGTGTTACAATCTAAAAAGGAACATTGACATGTGGATTCTATATAATTTACATTTCATTCTATCTTGTAGGCAATGTCATTACTGCATTACAATGACAACTGAAGAGACAGAGACTGGAGAGACAGAGAGAATCACGTACCTCAGTTGACCCAAGCAACTTTCACAGATATTTATTGTCTGGAATTCACATTTTAATAGAACAACAATAAAAGAGAACATTTCCTTGTAAGTGCACAATTTCTGGCTTGTGCAAAGGACTCCTTGGAAACTTGAGGAAGTGAAAAAACAGATCACTGAAATGTGGATAATGTTTCCCACGTTGGATAGACTGCCCCATTCCCACAGAAAACATTACAAAAGTACATGATACAAGCTGCCAAAGTAATCCTGTTCTCTTCTTACATAACAGTGGCATCTGCTCTTACTGTTAAAGAGTCTAATGATTGCTCTTTTAAACTCATTTGTTTAGAGGATTAGATAACTCAGCCATAAAAAAATCACTCAGATTAATCCTATCCTTCTTGTGTTCAGTTTGTTCTTTATTGAAATAGCAAGTGAAAGATAAAAAAAGAAACATATTGAAAGTTAATTATTATAGGGTGATTTTTTTACATAGCTTTACCTTGGGAGAAAAAAGCAGCTTCAGGTAATTTGTCATATGAAATTATTGCTTTAGTCCTCAGCAATTTTAAAGCACGATGAATAGTTAACTACAAAGAAAAAATAGCAGTAGCTGAAGTGAGAACAATGAAATTCAATGATAGCCTTAGCTCAAATGCACTCCTCTTCAAAATAAAGGGAGGGAGTAAATGAATAAAAAAACAGTCCCTTTAGCCTCTTCCAGCTGGTATATGTCTACACTGCACATTTATTTCGGAATAAGATATTCCAGAAGAGATTTTCCGGAATAGCTTAATTCAAAATAGCACATCTGCACACAACCATGTACATTGAAATAGTGGTTAGCTATTTCGAAATAGAGCATCCACACTGATTGGACACTAAATCACATTTAAGGTCACCTGGAACCAGTTCAGGCAGGGCATCAAGTCAGTAGTTTCTTTGTGTGGCTGCTGCTTGAGGCTCTCTGAGGCTTGTGCTTCAAGGGACCCCCACGGACAGCTGTTTCTCCGTTTTTTCTGTTTCCATGCCTACCTCTCTGAGGGACAGCAAAGCATTTTCTCTGTGCTCTGATTGCCCTGCATTGCACACCACAGCACTCTCTGCTATGAAGCCGGAGCAGCCTCTGGGCAGGCTTCAGCTCTTGCAGGTTTTGCTGCAAATCATGCAGCACTTTCTGCATGCAGCCTCCCAGGCTCTGCAGGAGCCCAACCCCCGAGCCCTTTTGGGAGACCCTCCTTGGATCTCTGCAGGCGCGACTCCTGTCCTCCCTGGATACCATGACCCACTGCCTCTGGCATTTGGACACCAGTGCAGACTGGTGGGACTGGATTATTATGGAGCGGTAGGGAGACCAGCAATGGCTCCAGAACTTTAGAATGAAAAAGGACACCTTCATGGAGCTCTGTGAGTGGCTTGACCCTGCCCTGAGGTGACAGGACACGCACACGAGACACACCATCCCACTCCAGAACCAGGTTGACATTGCCCTCTGGAAGCTCTACATGCCAGATTGCTACCGATCCTTGGGGAACCAGTTTGGCATGGGGAGATTGACTGTCGAGGCCTTGGTCATGCAGGTATGGCATTTTCAGGCTATTGTCCCAGTAACGGGGTGGACTGCAGGAATGGGCTTCCCCAGGAAAGAGGGAGTGTGGGTGGGAATGCTGCAAGCCCCCTCTCCAGGATGCTTTTTTCAGTCTCATCCTCACAAAGCCCTGCCAGGGGTTGGGATAATGGGAGGAGGGGGTTGCTCCTGGTGAGTCGGGGGAAGGGAGACCAGAAGGGTGGATTGGGGGAACTTTGTTTGTTTGTCTCCTTCTGCAGGTGGTCAGGGCTATCAACACCATCTTGCTGCACAGAGTCATCCACCTTGGAGACATGGATACCATCATCTCTGGGTTTGCCAACATGGACTTTCCCAACTGTGGCAGCGGGGGGGCTATCAATGGGACCCAGATCCCCATCCAGGCCCCCGACCACCAGTCATCTCTTTACATCAACCACAAGGGATACTTTTCAATGGTCCTGCAGGCCGTGACTGACCACCGGGGCCATATATATGGCCATATATATGGTAGTCGGGGAAGGTGCACAACACATATGCATTTAGGAATTCTAGCATATTCCAGAAGCTGCATGCCGGAACTTTCTTCCCTGACTGCCCATCAGGGTCGGGGACATGGACATGCCCATCTGCCTGGTGCAGGATGCAGCCCATTCACTGCAGCCTTGGCTCATACACTGGCCACCTCAACTCCTCTCGTGAATGGTACAATACCAGGCTCAGCAGGGCCCTCATGGTCATGGAGGGCGCCTTTAGCCATTTGAAGGTACGCTTCAGATGCTTCCTTCCCTGTCTGGACCTTGGGGAGCACAACATTCCACATGTGGTGGCTGTATGTTGTGTCCTGTACAACATCCTGTACAAGGGAGAGGGGCATTCCTGCCAGGTTTGGGGGTGGAGGCTGACTGCATTGGCAGGACCTACAAAAAGCCATGCACTGCTGCCATATGGCAGGCCCATCAGGGGACCATTCACATCTGGGAGGCCCTGAGGGAGAACTCTTCCCCAGGGGAACAATGACACTCTTCCCTGGACCGCCCCACTAGGGGTTTCTGCTTCACCCCTCAGTGCCTTTCTTCTAGTAACTTTTCCCTTTCCCCCTTTGCTGCTTTCCCCCTTTCCTGATGACAAAATAAACTACACGTTTGTTTTTGAAAAACTAAAAACTCTGTATTTTTTTATTTGGAGTCAAAGAGACTGGGGAAACAACCTGGGAGAGGGAAGGAGAGCAGAGGAGGAGGGTCATGAGAACCTGTCTGACTGATCCCTCAGAGAAGTGGAGTGCTGGGTCGGAGCAGCAGACTAGCTCATACTGGGAGAAAAGTGGGGCAGGTGCAGATGCACGGTGGCTCAGGGCTGTCAGGCCTTGTGCTAGCCACAAACCCTTTCTGCAGAGGCTACAGCTTTAAGGGATCCAGGGGCTGACAGGGGTAGAGTTTGGCTGAGTGTGGACAGAGCAGCCAACAGGGCACCCTGCAAAAGGCTAGAGGCCCCCTATTTCAAAATAGCCCCTATCTCCTGTCTACGCTCACCCTATTCTAAAATATCTATTTTGGAATAGGTGTTATTCTTCATGGAATGAGGTTTACAGAAGCTGGAATAAGCCGTCTGTTATTTCAAAATAGCAGAATCGCTGTGTAGACACTCACAAAGGGTATGTCTACACTACAAAGTTAGTTCAAACTAACGGACGTTAGTTCGAACTAACTTTCATAGGCGCTACACTAGCGCTCCGTTAGTTCGAATTTAATTCAAACTAACGGAGCGCTTAGTTCGAACTAGGTAATCCTCATTCCACGAGGATTAAGCCTAGTTCGAATTTACTAGTTCGAATTAAGGGCTGTGTAGACCCTTAATTCAAACTAGTGGGAGGCTAGCCCTTCCCAGCTTGCCCTGGTGGCCACTCTGGCCAACACCAGGGAAACTCTACTGCCCCCCTCCCGGCCCCGGAGCCCTTAAAGGGCCACAGGCTGGCTACACAGTTCGTGCCAGTTGCAAGGCTGCCAGCACCCGTGCCAGCACACCCAGCAGCTGACACCCGATGAGCCAGCCACCCGATGACACCCAGCCCTCCCCCTCTTCCCGGGACTAGCCTGGCGGCTCCCAGGACCCTGCTCGGGGCCGCAAGAGGCGGGCGCCCGCGTGGTCTAGTGCGGAGATCGTGGACCTCATCGAGGTTTAGGGGGAAGCCTCCAATGTCCACGATCTCCGCACTAGCCACAGGAACGCGGCAGTCTATGGCCGCATGCCTGCCAGCCTGGCCGCCAGGGGCCACCAGCGCAGCCAGGAGCAGGTGCGCTGGAAAATCAAGGACCTGCGGCAGTCCTACTCCCGGGCCTGCCTGCCAGGGGCCGACCCGGAGGCGTGCCCCCACTTCCAGGCTCTGGACCACCTCCTGGGGGCTCATGCCGTCCCTGCCCCCCGGGGTGTGAAAGACCCCGGGACAGAGGGACCGCTCCCAGAGACGGAGGAGGAGGAGGAGGAGGAGGGCTCCGAGAGCCAGGAGACTGCCGGCAGCCTGTCCAGGACCTGGGACCCCTGAGGCACCCCACAGAGCTGCTCGCCTGTGTCATCCGAGGCCTGGGAGGCGTCCACATGTGAGTACCATCGTGCTCCCCTTATGTGTACGGGGGGCTGGGGCGAGAGGGAGCCCCGGGACCGTGCGCCTGGGCCTTGCCCACCACGGAGCAGCAGCTGGGGATCCTGCAGGGGCCCTGGCCTTGCAGAGGGGAGCTGGGTTTCACACACCTGGGCCCCTGGGGTAATTGACCGCTGTTCTTGTTTCACCACAGCTGCCGCACCTGGGACTGCAGGGCGCACCACCCCACCTGCAGCAGCCATCCGCGCCCGGGCCAGCAGGAAAGCCAGGAACAAGGAGGAGTACCAGAGGTGGCACCTCCGGTTCCTGGAGCAACAGCTCCGTATCCAGGACCACTGGGTCCAGGAGGACTGAGGCTGCGCCGGAAGAGCTTGGAGGCACTGGAGGAGCAGGGCCGGGCCCTGCGAGGCCACCTCCAGAGCCTGCTCGACCGCTTCCCAATTCCTCCTGCTCCCCCTGCTCCCCCTGCTCCCCGTCCTTCTCCCCCTGCTCCCGCTGCTCCCCCTCCTGATCCCCCTGCTCCCCCTCCTGCTCCCGTTCCTGCTTCCTCCACACCCCCCATCCCTCCTGCCCCACCCTCCACAACCATTCCCCACCAACGCCCCCGGACCCGCAGTGTGGCGAAACGGGAGAGGCAGCCGGACCCCCACCCCTGAGCTTTCCTTTCCCTTCCACCCTTCCCTCCCCTTCCAGCTCCCTCGTCCCAGGTTTCCCCCTCCCCTTTCCCACCCTTCTTCCTCCCTCCCCCCACCCCAGTTATGTTAAATAAAAAGACGTTTTTGTTTGAAAAACAGGTGTCTTTATTTGACAGTAGGTAGGGAGGGGAAAGCGGAAGGGGGTAGGGTGGAAGAAGGCCCTAGTGGGGCATGCAGGGAGAGGTCAGTCCTCCTCCTCCACCAGGAAGCTCTCCCGCAGGGCTTCCCGGATCCAGACGGCCCCCCACTGGGCTTCCCGGACGGCGGCGGTGCAGGGCTGACCGTAGTGTCCAGCCATGCGTTCAGCCTCAGCCATCCAGGCTGGCAGGAAAGCCTCCCCCTTTCTCTCACATAAATTGTGGAGCACACAACATGCTGCCACCACGGGAGGGATGTTGTGCTCGGCCAAGTCCAGACGGGTGAGGAGGCATTGAAAGCGGGCTTTCAGTCACCCGAAGGCCCCCTCCACCACGATGCAGGCCCTGGTCAGCCTGGCATTAAAGGCCTGGCGGGAGGGATTGAGATGCCCCGTGTAGGGCTTCATCAGCCACGGCTGCAGTGGGTAGGCGGCATCCCCCACCAGACACAAGGGCATGTCCACATCCCCAACCCTGATGTGGCGGTCGGGGAAGAAGGTCCCGTCCTGCAGCCGCTGGCACACAGAGGAGTTGCGGTACACCCAGGCGTTGTGTGCTTTGCCGGACCAGCCCACATTAATGTCCGTGAACTGTCCCCGGTGGTCATACACGGCCTGCAGGATCATGGAGAAGTACCCCTTGTAGCTGTCGTACCGGGAGGCCTGGTGTTCCGGGGCACGGATAGGGATGTGCGTCCCGTTGATGGCCCCCCCGCAGTTGGGGAAGCCGAGGGCGCCGAATCCCCGGATGACGGCGTCCAGGTCAGCGAGGTGGACCACCCTGCGGAGCAGCACCCGGTTGATGGCCTTGACCACCTGCGGAGAAAGACACAGCAAAGCGCCAATCAGTGGGGCGCCCGGGTGGCTGGGAGCATTCGTGCCCTGGCAGTGCTCTGCGCCCCATTCCCGGAAGCAACCCCCCTGGCGGCGTGTAGTACGGCCGGGACAGACCGACCCCTCCAGTGCAGGGCGCTTTCGCCTCCTCCCTCCCCACCTTTATCCCTGGGGCGGCCCATCCCCTCCTTGCAACCCCCCTCTGGCGCAGTGGCCGACGAGTGCCATACCTGCATGAGCACCGCTCCGATGGTGGATCTTCCCACGCCGAACTGGTTCCCAACGGATCAGTAGCTGTCCGGCGTGGAGAGCTTCCAGAGGGCGATGGCCACCCGCTTCTGGAGGGGGATGGCGGGCCTCATGTGAGTGTCCCTTCTGCGCAGAGCAGGGGCGAGCCACTCGCAGAGCTCCAGGAAGGTGTCCCTCCTCATCCTGAAGTTCTGGGTCCACTGTTGGTCTTCCCACGCTCCAGGACGATGCGGTCCCACCAGTCGCTGCTGGTGTCCAGACGCCAGATGCGGCGGGGCACGCCGGTGCCGGGGCGCCGCCGCGGCTCCTCCATGGCCCCCAGGGCGGCCAGGTGGAGAGGCAGGGGGCTGACGTGCACCAGGTGGTGCCAGGCAGCTTCGAGCCATTGCTGGCAGGCTTGCAGCAGCAAGTCCAGAAAGTGCACCAGAAGGTGCAGTGCGAGCTCTGGCTCCATGTTGCCACCTGCGGCGGCGTCCCCGAAGGGAAGCACCGACACACACGGGCGCAGAGATCAACCCTTTGCTGTCCCTCGGCAAGGTTGGCAAGCAAGCAGGAAAAGCTGAGAACCGGCTGTCCGGGGGGGTCCCTTTAAGCACGAGCCTCAGACAGCAGCCACACAAAGCAACTACTGACCTGATGCCCTGCCAGAACCGGTTTCAGCCGCCCTTAAATGCGCCCCTGAGTCTAATCAGTGTGGACGCGCTAGTTCGAATTAGCAAAACACTAATTCGAACTAGTTTTTAGTTCTAGATGCGTTAGTTCGAATTAGCTTAGTTCGAATTAACTAATTCGAACTAAGTTAGTTCGAATTAGTGCTGTAGTGTAGACATACCCAAAGTTATTTCAGAATAATGGCTGTTATTCCAAAATAACTTTGCTGTGTAGACACACCCATAGTATGCTGCAGAGTAATCGGGTGATGGCAGGGCAATGGAGATGAGACAACCTAGTCTTGTGTGACTTCTCTCTATGATAGCCTGAGGGCCCAGCATAGCTTTACAAAAAGACCTAACCAGCAACTATGCTGCCACTGGCTTCCAAACCAGCACAATTGGGTGAGAGTCCAAGCTTTTTTCAAGAAGCAATCTGTCTTCACAAGATCTCCTGCAACTTTGGTTGCAGTTATACATGGGAAACATGCTGCTTAGGATAGCTTAGCACTGCCCAGTTAACCTGGGAGATTGAGACTTGGGTTTGAGCACTTGGGTTAGCCTAGTCTAGCCTGAGCATGAGCATTCCCAGAGGAAAACACTAACCACGTTTCTGTTTGTGAGAAGCTGGGAATGGGTGAGGCGAGGGACCACTTGATGATCACGGGTTCTATTCATTCCCTCTTGGGCACCTGGCATTAGCCACTGTCAGAAAACAGTATAGTGGGCTGTATGGACCCAATATGGCTATTCTTATGTTCTGATGGTGCCCTGATTCTGCATGTTCCCATAGGTATGTGAGGACATATCCCATGGTTCTTTGTGCTGAGATGCTCTAGGATTTTTTCCTAGTCAACTGTCAATTGCATGAGAATTTCTCTGTCTCTCAGAAAAAATTGTGATAAGGGCACCAAAGGATTATCAGCACTAGTATGATCTTGCCTGCATTCTCACTGCAAAGTGTGCAAATTCTAGTCTTATGGCTATACAGGTGGTAAATATATGTTTGATGTAGGTCTTGGTGGTAGAATAAAATCCTACTGCAACACATTATTTCAATATAAGAGGGAGCTCTAAATCCTGCTATTAGGGAATTTCCATTTGAACAGAAAATTGCACTGTTCCAAACTAGACAGGGAACTTCACAGGTTACTTTTGGCTTTAAAATACTCCGCACAGTTTTGACATGTTCAATTTAATGCTGGGAATCCTGATGCTGAGCAGCTACACACAGGTGTCTGCACAATCCCTATTCATCATAGGAGTCTCAGTGCCTCTCCTGTCTTGTCCAGCATGAAGACCATAATGGATGCAGGAAAGGGGAGGAGAATACATATCTGATTTTATTCAGATCCAGGGACATGACATAACTAATGGTGGCAGAGGGTACGGTTGCTGTTCCAGCTGAGCTGTAATAACAGCCTCCAAGGTAAACACAGGTAGATAAAACTTTAATGCTGGCCAGGGTTCAAGACTGCTGTGACCTATTATCCCTTTCTGCTCTGTACTCCACAATCGGAGAAGCCAAATATTCAGTCTTCTTATGGGTAGAGTGAATTTCATCCTGAGTGGCTTGTATATAAAGAAAAGGTCTCTGTGTGTTTACACTGAAAGAAGGTATTCACCTGGTATTGGTTAACATTGGTTTGGAAACGAAACTGGCAAAACAGCATTGGTATAACTGTAAACCAACAGGTGTGGCACTTCACCTGTACCCCACTACGACCTTAGTAACTGAATTCAAAGTGCAGAAAACTTTGGATGAAAAAAAAAGCTTTGTGACAACTTCCAGGCTGGCTCTTAGCAGTCATTCTAATTATTTTAAATCATTCTGCAGCGCATGGTATAGCTTTAAATATCTCCAAATCAGCAACCACTAGTGAATGTGGTTGCACAGTTACCTTGTTAAAGGGGATCATGCTAAAGAGATCATTAAACTTTTGACATACTGGCCTTGACATGCCATGAATTGTATGCACCTTTGGCACAACTGTAATACTGAATGAGTAATTATACAATTTGTGATATAGTCTGGGATTAGGCACATTCATGGTCGGTGACTAATGCTTTATGTTCGAAACATAGAAACCAATGTGACATAGTCTGTTCTCCTCTGGATTCCATCTGCTGGAGGAAAACTACCTTTTTCTTTCCCCACCACTTTCCATGGAAAGAAAAGTCTCTACCGTAGATGTGTTGACTACTGCATTTAGAATAAATATAAAGCAATTCAATGTCAGGATACCTGTTCTGCTACAAAATAAGCCATACATGATTTGCAGACATCAGAATCCTAGTGTGGATTTTAAGCCCACTAGTGTACGATGTTGCTACAGATTGGACCTGGTCCAGCATCCTTGGGACCTAACTGGACCCTAACTGATAAAGGAGGGATTTTATCGGACCAGCGATGGTCTATGCTGGTCTCTCTGCTGCTGGCTGCTAGGCTTTTCCTGCGAGCCACCAGCCTTCCATCCAGGCTCCCCTCACAGCCACCAGCCCCACTACTGGCCCTGACCACTGGGCTCCACTGCTGATCCTGGCCAGCCTTCTTGCCTCTGGCTGCTGGCCCAGCTCTGCTCATGGCCCTCTGTCTGTCTGGACTCTGGTTCTGCTCTCTTTTTATGGATTGGCTCTACATTTGGCTTTTCCAGTCCTCTGGAATCTTTTCTGTCTTTCATGACTTTTCAAAGATCATTGCTAATGGTTCAGACATCTACTCAGTCAATTCCTTGTATTTCATCAGGCCCTAATGTCTTGAAGACATCTAACTTGCCTGAGTACTTTCTATCTTGTTTTTTCCCTATTTTAGTCTTTATTCTTACCTCATTTTCAGGAGCATTAATTAAAATAGATGTCCAATTGCTACTAACCGTTTTGGTGAAAACTGAAAAAAAAAGTCATTTAGCATTTCTGCCTTTTCCATATTTTCTGTTATAATTTTCAACCTCCTTTTTCCCTACTGAGTAACAGGTCTATTCTATAATTTTTCTTCTGTTACCCTTTGGGCTCGTCTACATTGGCCCCTTTTCCGGAAGGGGCATGTTAATTTCAGAGATCACAATAGGGAAATCCGCGGGGGATTTAAATATCCCCCGTGGCATTTAAATAAAAATGTCCGCCGCTTTTTTCCGGCTTTTAGAAAAGCCGGAAAAGAGCATCTACACTGGCCCCGATCCTCCGGAAAAAGCGCCCTTTTCCGGAGGATCTTATTCCTTATTCAAAGTAGGAACAAGATCCTCCGGAAAAGGGCGCTTTTTCCGGAGGATCGAGGCCAGTGTAGACGCTCTTTTCCGGCTTTTCTAAAAGACGGAAAAAAGCGGCAGACATTTTTATTTAAATGCCGCGGGGGATATTTAAATCCCCCGCGGATTTCCCTATTGCGATCTCTGAAATTAACATGCCCCTTCCGGAAAAGGGGCCAGTGTAGACGTAGCCACTATGTCTTTAGCTAATCTAATCTGTTTTTCTGCCTCGGCCTTTCTAATTTTTTTTGGACTTGTGTTATTCATATTTAATGGACATAGTAGCACTTTGCTATTTTAAAGGAGTTTTGTGAGGATTCATGAATTAAAGTTTTTACTTAGACATTACTTAGAATGGCCCTGTGATGGGGCTGGCCTGCCCCACACTGAACAGGGGGGAGGAGAGCCCGTCTATTGGGTAGAATATGCCCCTCCCCCACAGCCCTGCTGGGCATGCTCACAGTGCAGCCCCAGTATAAAAGGCTGATGGGCTGCTCAGTTGGAACTGACCGCCGGGGAGGAAGGAGCTCCGGCCCAGACCACAGAGCCACAGCCGGGCTTGCTGCTGGAACCAGAGCCGTTGGGACCACCGCCGTTGCTGCTACCGTCTCTGGGTCGAGCACGCACACAACGCTGATTCCGGGGGGCCACCCGCCCTGCTGCAGTGGACAACCCCTTCGCTGTTGCCCCAGACCCGGGAACTGCTGACATTGCTGCCGCCGCCGCCGCCAGCCAAGCTTCGCCAGGTGGGGTCTCCGTCAGCCACAGGGTGGGTGTAGGAAGCAACCCAGGGCAAGGGGCAGGGAACCCCTCAGTGGGCTCGGCGTGTTTCGGGGAGAACTCCATGCCAAGTCAGTGGTGGGAACCACCCACCACTAATAGGGCCCTGGGTTGGGGTCTGGTGGAGAGGGAGGGCCCGGACCCACCTACCCCGTCCCCTCAGGGCATTGACTCAGTCTCAGGGCCTGCGAATTGTGCTGGACTCGGCCTCAGGGCCTGCTTGAACTGCAGACCAGGCCTCAGGGCCTGTGAATTGTGCTGAACTCGGCCTCAGGGCCTGCTTTAACCTAGTGGAGAAGAGGGCGGGGCTGGGGACCGCCATAGGCCCCCCGTTGCTGTATCTGAGATAGAATTGGTGACACTGAACACCCATGGGCTACGTCTACACTGGCCCCTTTTCCGGAAGGGGCATGTAAATTTCACTAGTCGTCGTAGGGAAATGCGCGGGGGATTTAAATATCCCCCGCGGCATTTAAATAAAAATGTCCGCCGCTTTTTTCCGGCTTTTAAAAAAGCTGGAAAAGAGCGTCTAGACTGGCCCCGATCCTCCGGAAAAAGTGCCCTTTTCCGGAGGCTCTTATTCTTACTTTGAATTTTTTATTTAAATGCCGCGGGGGATATTTAAATCCCCCGCGCATTTCCCTACGACGACTAGTGAAATTTACATGCCCCTTCCGGAAAAGGGGCCAGTGTAGACGTAGCCATGGGGAAAAATAGTGGGTACTAGCCATAGCAGTTCAGTGGTGCCACCCCCATCAGCTGCTCTACCATTTGGAAAGGTGCTTGGGATAGGGTCAAAAGCAGTGAGTGGTTGATAGGTGGGGGCCTTGGAGGGGAGTCTCAGTACAGAGGGCAGGGAGGGTAAAAAGAGGCAGAGCAAGGGTGGGACCTTGGAGCAAGGGTGGAATGAGGGTGAGGCTCTGAGGCAAAACAAGGTGGTCAATGCCTATGCATATACTAGTTCATACTGAATTCTCCAGGGACCAACAAAAAAAGAAATGGCTTTTGGATAACCCTAAACTATCTCAGGTCCCCCCCCCCCCTTCCTGATCCAGTGACTGGACTGGATCCTTACTCTATGTGGGGCCCTGAGCCTTTGGGAAGGGTTGGAAGGACTGAGTCTGATGAGGCCTCATAAGACTGAGTGCATGCCCTAAACTGAAGCTCTGATGAACTTGGAACAAGGAATCCCTTTGGAGGTAGGGAGGTTGAAAGACTTTTCCTGCCAGAGTGCCTGGTGAACTCTAGTGAGCTTATTGGCGCATGTGTTTGTGTGTAGGTTCTTCTATTGTTTTTTTCCCCTCTATAATGTGTTTTACTTTAGGAATAAAGTAGATTTGCATAGGAAGACTCATGTGTTACTTTATAGCTGTAGCAATAGCACCAGTGAACCATCTTTGAAGAGAAGGCAGGCTGTGTACTGAGTAAAGATCTAAAAAAAAAAAAGCCCAATCAGGATAAGAGCTGTACTGAGGTAGGCAATATGCAAACACATTTTCATAGGCAGACAGTTCCTGCCCCGGGAGAGTTAGTCAACTTAACCAGATTAAGTACATCTTGCATTTTGTGTGACCTTTCTTCTTTTCTTCAGTTAAGTGTTTTGTGCAATGTAGCATGCCAGCGACAAGCCTCTATGTGATATTTTTATTTTTGAGTAAATGTGTACATTGCCCTCATGTGGAATGTTGACTTTCTCCACCAGCACATAATATATGCAATCTCCTTTACACCACAATAAATAATAGTGTAGCAACATAGCACAGATATCAGCCAGGCTTCTTTTTGTTTGAACTTGATGGGGGGAAATGTAGATCCCTTAAGAGATAATTGTGACCCAATGGCTTTGTGTCTTAGTAATGAAGACAAAATAAAAAAGACTTCGGTGAGAGAAATACTTCTTGAAATTCACATAGCTATGAGTTATAACTATAGGGCAAGTGGCATATTTCAGATTGCAGAGTGCTGATATTCAGCATTTTTCAGTGCAGAGAAGAGAAGGCAAACCATTTAATTGTTTGTCATGGTGACTTAGTACTTTTGTGATGGAGGGAATTTTAGATCCCCTAGGCTATGTCTAGACTGCAGGCTTCTTTCGAAAGAGCAATCCGCTTTTTCGAAAGAGAGCACCCAGCGAGTCTGGATGCTCTCTTTTGAAGAAGCCCTATTTACATTGAAGAACGCCTTCTTTCGAAAGAGGAACTTTCGAAAGAAGGCGTTCTTCCTCGTGAAACGAGGTTTACCGCCATCGAAAGAAAAGCCGCGTTCTTTCGAAATAATTTCGAAAGAACGCGGCTTGAGTCTGGACGCAGGGGAAGTTTTTTCGGGAAAAGGCTACTTTTCCCGAAAAAAACCCTGAGTCTGGACACGGCCCTAGAGGGCAACTTTCAGAAGAAAAGGACTATATATGATTGTGTAGGGATTTTTTTCACATCTATAGTACCTTTGATTTTGAGGAAAGGTTTGTCTCCTGAATTCTGTTTATTATATTATGTTCAGTAGATATTATCTACTTAAGGTGAATAATGTTTTAAGCAGCCATTTTCCTTTCTGACTCTGAGAAGGTTGTTCCCTGGCTAGGATATTATATACTCTTTCTACTGACCCTGTGTTTTTTTTTCCTGTTGCAAAAGCACCTTTCTAGCTTTTCCCTCCTCGTTTCAGCTCCAATGAAAGTCTTAACATATGCTATCAATGTGACTGTTTGTTAATCATGATTTGTGATATAGAGATTTTGACTGAATATCCAACACGCTTTTTGTGAAGACTTCCTCAGCATGCATAAACTGGGGGAAGCATGACATACTGCATGGGAGATTGGGTAATCTTCCACCCTCTGACTTTGCCAGGGAGCAGTTATGGGGCCAATGTGGCTCTAAGGCAGTGGGAATTATGCTGAAAATTATTGATATTTGGGGGTTGGAATTGTGAGGAAATTCTGGAAAAGATAGAGGGAAGACTGTAAAGATGGAAGTGGTGTTTGCCCAGACTCTCTTTCCAAGGGGAGTTATTAATAATTACTTATTGGGCCATTTAATAATTTAATCACTTCTGTGTTATAGTAAACATATTTTCCTTTGGCTTTTT